>NW_024467115.1:10693347-12023847 GCF_017591425.1 Ochotona curzoniae
GATTGGCTCTGCTTGGCAGTTATGGCCATTTGGGGAGTGAACCAGCAAATGGAAAAATCTTTGTTTCCTCCTCTGTATAAATCCGCCTTTTCAGTAAAAATAATTTTCAAAACAAAATGAGAAGTGAGCAATCTTCTTTGGTGTTTTGGGCATTGTAAAATCTTGAGGAAGACATTTAGTGGATAAAAAAATCCAAAAAATAATATTCACATCTGAAAATTGCATGAAGCCCTAAAAAATCTAGAGTTTTGGGCCCGAAGCAGTAGCCTGCTGGCTGGGGTCCTCGCCTTGAACGTACCAGGATCCCATATGGGTGCTGGTTCTGGTCCTGCAGCCCTGCTTCCCATCCAGCTCCCTACTTGTGGCCCGGGGGGGAGGGCAGTTGAGGATGGCCCAAGACCTTGTGATGCTGCACTAGTGGGAGAGCTAGAGGAAGTTCCTGGCTCCTGGCTTCAGATTGGCACAGCACTGGCCATTGCGTTCACTTGGGGAGTAAATCATCGAATGGAAGATCTTCCCCTTTGTCTCTCCTCCACTTTGTATACCTGACTTTGCAATAAAAAAAGAAATAAATCTTAAAAAAAAAACCCTAGGGTTTTGTTGTTTAATTTTGTAGGGCTAATTGGTGTAGCAATGAGTGTGTCATTTGGCATACCAGCATCTGATTTTGGGCTGTCTGCATTCAGATTTTGGCTGTGCATGCCATTCTGGCTTCCTGATACTGTCTTCTCAGGGTGGGGATGGGGAGAGGCTGCAGCAGACAGCTGAGGGACTGCAGCCCTTACCTGCCACGTGGGAGGTGTGGATTGGTCTCAGGCTCCTGCATTCAGCCTTGCCCCACCCTGGCTATTGTGGGAATCTGAGAAGTGAACCAGGAAACAGGAAATCTCTTTCAATTATTTCAATGTAAATAAAACAGAAATCCAAGTGTTACAGCCATAAGAGTAATAAGGTAAAGGGAAAGGGGTTTCAAGTGAGGAAAGAGTAAGATGATACGAAGCTTGAAATCTAATTTTAGGGATGTGGCTTGCCATAGCCAGGAGACAGGTAATCAGATATATTTTAATAAAACTTTATTTATAAACCAAGCCATGTACAACACTTGCATGTTTCCTGGCTAAGTTATCCTAAAGTAATTGACTGATATGCAGGTGTCTCCCATTTGAACAGTTGCAGGCATATTTTAGGGACCTTAGCTATGCACAGTCAGCATCAATGTACTTTATGCATTAAAAATTAAGTTTAGTGGAAAACGTAATCCTTTGATTTTCCTTTGAAGTAATGTCATCAGAAGAAAGCAGCAGCCTGGAACATCTGCCAAGAGGAAGAGAATTAAAGACAACCTGAAATGCCACAAAGAACTGGATTCTAGAAAGAATGAGAGCTAAAAAAAATGTTAAAAAAAGGTTTCTTGAAAACCAAGATTCTCTTGAGAGTAGAACTTGTTCAAAGCCGAAATTAACTCTCCTCTTCCAGGAACGAACTGTGCTAAAAGGCTGTGCTGCAGCCTGTCTGAAGCACAGCACCTCTGCTCTCAGGAGCCGATAGACTCGGTACTTGAAATGGACTGATTTTCGTGTTCATGCTATAAGAATGACGCACTGCCAAAACCTCAAATGAAATCTGAGGACTGAAAAATCTTTAAGTGCATTTTGTTGTATTTATATTATTAATTTTTTACATAATTTCATAGCATTCTTATACCACGATTTTGAGAAAATATATTAATTATAAATGTATCAGTATAAAATTATATTATGTTTGTCAAAAACATATTGAAGATTTAAGAGTTTTGAATTTTGATACTGTAAGAAAGGTATCTCACTTAGGATGAATTGGGTATGCTGCAGTAATGAACAGCCCTTAAATCTTTAGTGGCTGTAAAGGACAAATTTGTTTTATTCTCTTTTTTATTTTATTCATTCATGTACTCATTCATTCATCTTTATTTCGAAATAGAGAAAGTGGCTGTTCTAATCAACCAGTTCACTCCAAAGGCTCTCAACAACTGGGGCTGGACCAGGTCAAAGGAAGGAACGTAAAACAGTCTAGGTCTCCCCCTTGGGTGGTAGGGACCCACATCCTGTATCATCGCCTGCTGCTTTGCAGAGTGAGCATGAAGAGGATGCTGGAGTCAGGTACAGAGTCAAGACAGGAACCTGTGGGTTTTGATGTGTGATGTGAGCATCTCGACCAGCGGCTTAACTGCCTGGCCAAGCACCTGCTCCAAAACGTGCTTTGTCACTTCCAATCCACGCTCACCATAGAAAGTAGTAATTGTTTTAGTAATGTGTGAACTGTACTGATATATATATTTTAATGCATTTTTTAAGATTTATTTTTATTGGTCAGATGTCCAGAGAGGAGGATAGACATAGAAGATCTTCCGTCCACTGATGGACTCCCCAACAGGCCAATGGCTGGAACTGAGCCTATCCAAAGCCAGGAGTCCAGAGCCTCTTCCAATTCTCCACGCAAGTGCAGGGTCTATTGCTTTCCCAGGCCTCAAGCAGAGAGGGCTGCCAGGATTAGAACCGGTGTCCATATGGGATCCTGGCATGTGTGGACCTGGCTTCCTGACTTCAGGCACTAGGCTGTTGTGCTGTTTTAAAGCGTTTTTTTTTCCTGGTTGTTCTGTAAATGTATCCATCTGTGTATGTTGTTGATCACTTGAAATGATGAGACACAGAGCTGTTTGCTGATGACCTACCAGTCACTAGATGTTCATCTGGTTCATGTTGCTGACAGAAATAAGCAGGTTGAATGTTTGCAGCTGTCCATGTTAATACACTAAACAAGAGGTCTTGCTTGGGTTTTAATTTTGTGTGTGAAATAGAATTTTTCGTTTTGCTGTTTTGGGACATTTCTCATGGAGTAATGGGTCACATTAGGTTAAGTGTAGGAAACTGATGTTTATTGAGCTGTCCACGTTTCTGTTAAAGGAATTTCACATCTATAAATAAACACTTATTTTTCCATGGTACCAGAGAGCTAATGAAACTTTTATATAAGAATATTTCTACCAGCTGAAATATCATGATTGTTATTATAATATCTCTTCACAAATGTTTAGTAAACTCTCGTGTCTGTTTTAGAAATTCCCAGTAGCTCATTTTTTCTTCTTGAGAGTGGCTTTCAAAAACAATCAAAATAGATTTTATTCTAATATATATTTATAAAATGTCTTGATAAATATCAATAAAATCAGTATAGATCTGTAATACCAATTATTGGGCAACTGTTTTCTAAGATTTACTTATTTTTATTGAAATGACAGATTTACAGAGGGCCATCTGCCACAGCTTTCTCAGGCCACAAGAAGGGAGCTAGATGGAAAGTGGAATAGCCAAGACAAGAACCAGTGCCATATAAGATGCCAGCAGATTCAAGGCAAAGATTTAGCCACTAGGCCATCGTACCTGGCCCATTCATTGGACAACTGTAAATTTAATTTTCTTCAGTAGTATGTAAGTTAAAGTAAGATGGCATTAATTAGTTCTGATTTTCCCAGTTACAATTGTGATTGGCACTTGCTCCAACCAAATGAGCTGACTCTTTTATTTTCTAACTTGATGCAGTGCATATTTAACTTTCTGATCTTCAATTAGAAGACTGTGCAGCATATCATTTTATGCTTTCTGTCCCATATACTCATGTCTAATTAGTCCTACATGCTCTCAATTCCTCCACTGGGTTCCAGTCCATCCTGATAAATCAGATACACATTTCTCAGTTTATTAAAAATTGAGTTATTTAATATTTCCAGTGTTCCCATTTACCATTACCATGCATTAATTTACAATCTATAGTGGCTCCTAGACACCGAAAAGAATGTTCAAACCACTGACAGTTAGACATAATGGGACAATTCAAAATGTTTGTGGACAAAATGGAATATATTTTTCATAATACATATCATACATGAATTTTGAAAATTTTCCATATGCATGGATTTTGGGCTTTCGGGCATCAGAAGTCTTTTAATTCCATTCTCCACAAGCATTTGATGTACCCCTGTATTTCTTTTCAGACCCTTACCCTTGCCTAGTTTGTTTTTTTTTTTTTTGCTGCAACACTTTCTATTCTGTTCACTATTTGATATTATAAGTGACTTTTACTTTCTCTAAAATATATTGCTGGTTGCTTGCTTTCCTTTGTAAAGATTTCTCTTACTGTCTTCAACTTAGAAACTCAAGTCCCAGTTCATCAGTTCCTGCTTTTCTCTTAATTGCCAGAGACACCTTTGGGAAATCGTTCTCTAGTTCCAAGTCAATTAGGCTTGCAAACCCTCTGTGTTATAAAGCGTAGTCTCTTTCTGTAGCAGCATTAGTCACACACTATCAAAGTTGTTCATTTTACTTGCTTGGCTTCTTTATTGCACTGCTCCGTGAGTGTACCAAGTGTATGTTTTGCTTATTAGCTTTGTTGTGCTATGAAAATGGAAAAAAGGAAAAATGGTTTACACTCACTTTTCAGTACCTTAGAAAAACACCTTTGACATTCTGTCATTTTTTCCTTAAGAATTAACACTGAGCACTATGTCTACCCTAAGTCCTGTTTGTTTTCTGCTCTTAGCTGCAAAGATAATCATGAGTTTATAGTCATTTTCTTGTCCATTGAAATTCTTTGACATATTGCAGGCATTCAGAACCAACATAGTATATATTTATGTGGTGTTTGTGGTTTTGTTCAGTTTCCAAAATGGTTTTACATTTAATTCAACCTACTATTTCTTGTAGTTTTACTTAAAAGTGATGCTAATATTTATAGATTACAAAACATAATTTTCAGTTTGGCTTTTTGACTAGCATTGAGGTTCAACTTTTCTACAATAGCTAATGAGATATTCTTAACTCTGAAATTGATTGCAAATTCATAGGTTCCCTCTTCTCTGCCCACAGGGATGAAAGAGTGAATTCTAGACTTGAGGAGAAGGGACTAGACTATATGCTGTGTAAGTTGGTGTGGTGTGCACCCACTGGATTGTAGAAGGAGACAGGGAAAGCTGATTAGGATATGGGCAACGATGCCAGGAAGCTGGGATTACAGATCTCAGGGACAGAAATGTACAGGCTTCAACCAGGGAAGAAAGCGTGTCAGAACCTAAATAACCAGCTAGTAAAGGACTTGCTTTGGAGACCAGGGGAGGAGGGAATAGAAAGTTTGGAATAGAAAAATTATTTTTTAAAACATTGATGTAGTACAAATCAAAACTGACCATATTAAAGATGGCTCTTACTTCACACACTTGTAGCACCAATGCTCACCCAATATAGACAGACATGTACAACCGTGTGTTTTGCACAGTGAGATTTTCTTGGCAAACGGAATCTTTTTCCTTGCTGTTAGACATTTTCATCTCCCTGTGCCCCAAATGTAATTCAACTACTACACATTTTTGTTTTAATTTATCTCCTACTGTGATGGTGGTGCAATTCAAAACTACAGCAAATAATCATCTGTAGTCTGCTGTGATCTTCTGATCAGCAGCTACTCATGTTCTTGCTGTGTAAGAGTCACTCTAAGTAATTCATTTGATGAAAGTCTCCTTGTTCTTGGCAGATGTTTGAAAACTTACCTCTCTCCTTGAGGACTCATCCAAATGTATATAAACAGGATATCATTGCAGAACAAGAGCCCAGATGTGAACTCCCTTAGCTGCTCTTCTTTTCTCTAAAGCTCCCATTTTCTGTTTTAAACATTGCCATCCTTCAAAGTTCCTGGACATCTCTAAAGAAAAATATCCTGTCACATATACATTCATTGCACAGTTAAATTACAAGTTTCTCATACTAAGAGGCAGTTTCATTGCAGAGATGAAAGTTCAAGGAATTATTTTTTTTTACTTGGAGGGAAAATATTCCACACTAGTTTTACAATTTATTTTTTTCTGACTTTTTCTGACTTTATCACTCTAGTCCCTTAGGTGGCAATAATAATAAAAATAGAATAATTAAAATTTAAAAATAAAATAATACTATTATTATTTGGTTACATTTTTTACTCCATTCTCTATGTTTTCCTGAGGGAGTAACTATTACTGGCTTTATAATACAAAACGATGTAAACTGCATGTACACACATTGGGAATCACTGGACTACACTGAATTGTAATAGAAAATATGGATACACTCATATTTTACAGCTTATAAGAGATCAGGACTTTCTGGCTATTCTCTGTAGATCTCCAAATTAATTTGTTGATAAGTCTAAGATCCATGCCTGTTGTTACACTTTGAAATACTTTATGTTTTTCTTTCTTTGATATAAATCATGATGTAGTATCTTGTAAGTGCAGTGTTTTTAAAAAATGCATTCTGTATAGATTTATGTCCATGATATGTATGGTCAGGAATGTAGAATGGGTCTTTGAGCAGAAAAGTAGGTCAGATGATTATGTGTGCATATTGGGAAGAAACTGATAGCTCCTTGGGCTCTTTTGAAGGGTGCTGTTCTAAAATACGGATTAGTCAAGGTTTACATTGCTGTTACCAGCCAGACATACTTCAAACCATCATGCAATTTTAAACTCTTCAGTGCTTATGGCAAAATTCTGGTCTTTTGATGTCGGCAAAGTAGTAGATATTTCATTGGAAAGTGAGGGAGAAATAGAAATGAAAACATTGGAAGACTTTTGGGGGAAGGGCAGTTCATTTTTCTTTAATAAGTATTTCTTTCATCTTTAAGATATAATAATACCAAACAAATGACAAATATATGGGCCCTGAATTGTTTAGTTGTGATTATAAGACTATGATGTTAATCTTCCAATGATTAAAAAAACAATCCATTATGGAAAACTTTAGATAGATGAAAAAATATATCGTCCATGGAATGCTTCAAGTACACATCATTTGGCTCAGTGATTACCTTTTGTCAGCTAGTTTTTTCAGCTGTAATCTCCAGATGGTCCTTGTCCCCCATTGGTTTCTTTTGAGGCAAGTCCATCATTGACATGTAATTTTGTCATGCGCCTCTTACAATGATCTTTCAAAAACATAACTAACACAATTATAAGTTAAAACCAATTATTGAGTTCCAAAATCAAATTTTAAAATAAGATACAGTGAAAATCAGCTAACATATTGTTTTGTCCTTCTCTACTGAGTACATGTTCTCTTTAGTTTTTGATTATCTTTTGATGTTTTTAGAAACAAAGTAGTTTATTTAAATAGTCCACTCAAAGGTAGTTTTCTAGCTTGTGCTTCTTAAACTCATCTTGCAATAACTTCCCCTTTCTTCCCTTTCCGCTTCTCTTCCCTTCCTTTCTCCTCTTCCTCCTCTTCCCCTCCACTTCCTCGTCCCTTCTCCTCCTCTTCTCTCTCCCTCATCTCTCTTCCTCCTTTCTCTGTCCCTTCTCTTCCCCTTCCCTTTCCCTAAGGATGATCAACATATATTTAGTATAGATTCCTAAAAGTACAACTACTCATGTGTGAAAAATGATAGTACTAATAGCTATGTCTTATATTCAAAATTATTTGAAGAATACCTTACCTGCATTAGTAAGTATGTACATAATATGTAACAGTTCTTTGCTGTAGGATCTATTATCTTTGACAGACATCCAAACTATGTTAAAAAATATTAGGTAATTACCCAAGGTCAAAATCATGCAGCTGTAGTTGAGTCAGTAATTGGAATTGGTAGTCTGTAGTGCATGTTTTGTTTGTGTATTTGTGTTTGGAGCTGGTGGGGAAAAGATTTGGTTGAACAAATGAAGACCAGTTCAGTGCTCTATGGGTAATTTGACAATATAACCTCATGTTCTCAAGGCAGAGCTAGGTTACACTAGACATCCTGATAAAATTGCTGGTAGTACCAGCTTGCTTTCTCAGAAGTCGCGTCACTTATGGGTAGAAGAGGCTATAAACCTGTGGCCAACTTATGGAGTGCTTTAAAGTACTTGAAAACATTTTGTAAAAGAGTCTCCTTTTTTTTTCCAGTTTGTGCGAATGTTAACACATATGTTTATTGAAGAACATTTTCAACAATATATTACCATTATCATCACAGTTTCTATTCTGTTCTGTTTTTTTTCCTATTTATTTATTTATTGTCATTTTATGATACAGTTCCATAGGCTCCTAGGATTTCCCTTTTCCCCTCCTTAATACCCCTCCCCACCTAGTTCCTCTATATCATTACTAAAGTATAGTTCTTCATACATGCTCATATGTCCATCATTGAGGGCATGGACAGTGGCAGAGTGTCCAGCATCCTATTGTCAAGATATAATAAACAGTTTCATTGTAAGTCCATCTTTGTCTGGAAGTAGAGATACATACTGCATTGTATCCTCACATCTGGATATGTTAATCTCCATTTCACAGTTACTGTACATTCCCTTAAATGAAAAGTCACAATACAAAATCAACAATTGGAAGAAAAAAGAAATTAATAACACCATGAAGTTAAAATAACATGCTACTGAATTATTAATGTGTCGCTGAAGAAATGAAAAAATCAAGAACCTTCTTGAAGAAAATGATCCTACTGTATGATCTATGAGTCATTGATTAGTCAGAAGAAACTGTTATGAAGATGAGACTAACAAAAACAACATCATCAAAATCCATGAGATATAGTTTCTGCTGATTTTTGTTGGTGAAATGTGTCTCTTTTAGGCAACAAATAGATGGGTTTTGTTTTTTACTCCAGTCTTCTAATGTACAACGTTGGATTGAGCTCAATCCATTTACATTCCGGGTTAATATGTATGGGTGGTAATTTGGTCCTGTCATTTTAGGAATTGATTCTTCATTGATTTAGTCTCTGTTGTCATTTTACTGGGATGTTCTTCACATTTGCCCTTGGTTTTGTTGTGTGATATTCCTCTTCTCTGTCAAGAGACCATCTTTAAGTATCCTTTGTAGGGCAGGTTTGGAAGAGGCAAATTCTTCAACTTTTCTTTACTGTGGAAGAATTTTATTTCATTTTCAAAGATAAAGCTTTGCTGGATATGTTATCCTAGGCCAACAATTTTTTTTCTTTTAGAATCTGCAATA
Source organism: Ochotona curzoniae (assembly GCF_017591425.1). Classification (NCBI taxonomy): domain Eukaryota; kingdom Metazoa; phylum Chordata; class Mammalia; order Lagomorpha; family Ochotonidae; genus Ochotona; species Ochotona curzoniae. The sequence continues at coordinate 10,702,353 of NW_024467115.1, forward strand.
TGTCACTCCATTTTCTTCTTGCCTGTAGAGTTTCCTGTGAGAGATCTCCTGTGAGTTTAATTGGCATTCCTTTACGTATCAATTGATTTTTTTTTTCAAGTGCACATTTAAGGATCTTTTCCTTATGTTCAGTTGAAGAGAGCTTGATGATTATGTGTTGTGGTGAAGATTGCTTTTGATCAAGCCTGTTGGGAGTTCTGTGCCCCTCCTGGATGCTGTTTCCCAATTCTTTCTCCAGATTAGGGAAATTTTCATTTGTTATTTCATTAAATACGCCTTTAATCTTAGTTTTGCTTTCTGCATTTTCTGGGACTCCCATAACTCTTATATTTGGCTTCTTAATAGTGTCTTTCAATTCTTGAATACTTTTTTTGGCCTGATCCAGCTCTGCTTCCAGCTTTTTGTTTGCTTCCCCCTGATGACAGGAAATACCTTCTAGTTCTGAAATTCTTTTTTGTGCTTGCTTCATTCTATTTTGCAGACTCTCCATTGTACTTTTAATTTGCTCTACTGTTTTCTTAATTTCTGATATATCAGCCTTGATTTGCTTTATTACTGCAGTTTCTTGTGTAACATATTCCTTAAATTCTTTGAACTCTTGTATGTGCTTCTCATTGTTGATCAGAAGCTTTATAATGAGTTTTATGAATTCTGTGTGCCCCATTTTCTCGATGTCTTCCTCATTTAACTCTGACGTTGGCATAGGGTTTTGTTCCTTTGCATGTGAGTCTTCAGTAATACTCATTTTGCCTGTGTCTTATTTTGTTCTTGGTCATTGTACTTCTGGTCAACAGAGTTCTCCTTGGGGCAGGTTTCTAAGCTGTGTCACCCACAGGTCTACAGTGCGATTTTACAGTTTGATTTTACTTATTGCAGTTGGTACACAGCTCTTTGTTTGCATCCAATTGTGCCATTCTCTCCAGCAAGTTCCAGCTCTGGATTCTTATTTCAGATTTTCACCATGGTCTCCATAGCCCCAGCTCCTGGCTCACCAATCTCCACCTCCTGTGATATCATGCTGAGGTTATACTGTTGTCTCTGCAACCTTTCTCTCACTTCTGGTTGGAGCAGGACAGAGAATTAGGGAGACACCAGGAGTTCTATATAACTAGGCTGTTGGTGACGTTGATTTGCTTGAACCTGTTGACCATTAGGTCGGGGTGCCACACGAACCTATTTTGACGCATACAATGCCACAGTCAGTATTATTTTCCTGTGGGAGTAGTGCAATCCACAGAATTCAGTGAGTTCTTGTGAGCTCAGCACATGCGCAGTTCACTGTTGTCCCCGCAGTCCTAAAATTTTTGCCATAATGTACAAAATGGCGCCTGACTTGTCACTACTAGAGTTCTTGATCTGCTGGCTCTCAGGTCTGAGGACTACCCAGATCTTTCTTGGGTGGAACCTGTAAAATGCCACTTCGCTGCAGTTCACTGAGTCAGAAATGAATTCACTCTCAGCTCAGCATATGCATAGTACTTTCCCTTGCCTTTGGCTCCTTAAGCAAAATGGCACCCAATTTGGCTCTAGGGGGCTGACTGGGCTGTAAAATCTACCCTATTCTTGCACTGCCTGTCTGGGTTTTGTTGCTCTTTCTCTGTCCCTGGTCAAATCAAACAGACCAGCAGGACGGACAGTTCTTTGTCTGGGTTCAACTCCCAAGCTCCCAGTGCAAATCCCTTCCCACCTGGTTGCTGGTGGAGTTCTGGCTGCTGATGGAGTTCAGATCACCGCTAGCTGAATATTGCTAGAGTATCAGTCACTGTTGTACTGCACCATTGTTTTTGCTGCTTTCCTGTGTCTGTCAGTCTCCAGGTACCCCTCTGCTGTTGTTCTGTCCTCTCCCACTTCCTGGAATGCATGCATATGCTTCATCCTGATTAAATGCTTTTCCGTCCATCTAAATGTGTCCTTACCCTATTCTGCCATGTGATTTCCCCAACTATTCTTTGTTGTTCTGAGAGTCTCCTTTTGTAAATTGAGGAAAGAGCATTGGAAACTGCAGAGAGTCCCAGTCATTGAGCATCCATCCAGGTAATGTGTAGCCACAGCATTCCCAGTAGAGAAGTACCCGAGATAGTTATGGTGAAATTGTCCATTTATTAGCAACCGAGCTCAAGCCTTTATAGGGTAAATCCAGGGAAACAAGTCTCAGGGTAGTAATGATATTTCTATTGCTTATAAACACCTATTACAGATTATTAAGCCTGGCCAATCAGTACAACTATCACGTACTTCACAAGGTTACTTACGTAACTCATTCGCATCTTGGAGTTGTGTATTTGCAAGACTATTGCAAGGTTACCAGGAGATTGGTATGGCCCAGGGCAAGAAGGGGGAGGAAGCCACCAAATTATTGGAAAGTACCCCAATTCCCAGAAGAGTTTGACGAGGAGAGAAACAACCAGAGGGTCTCAAGCTTCTTGCCAAATTGCCTTGGTCCACTGGGGTTTAACGTGCCATCAAAAGAGCAGAAGCATCTCAAAGCTTTGCTAAAACCAAGGGTGGTGGTGGGTCTCTAATCTCTAGATATGCACTATAACCTTGCTCTTGGTGCCCCTTGCATGCATATGCTAAGTAAACCAAGATCCATTCTGGAACTTGCTCACCCACAGAAAACACTGATTTCTGCTTCAAGTCTACTTTATAATAGCTAGGGAGGAATTGATGCTGCTTATAACTGTAACTAAAGTTTCCTGTAGAACTTGAGTCCCCAGTACGACTTCTAGGATGATAGACAAGATAAAGAGCAGATTTTCCTCAGTGCTGAACTCCTGTTCCCTACATTTTAGCAATGTATATGTTGCCAGGTGTTAGATGATTGGCTCCTGCAAAAAATTCCCACCTCGTAATGATTGTAGTTGACCACTAGTTATATTGTTGCCATTGAGGGGGAAGTGCAGAATGTACTTACATGACCTGAAAAGTTGAACCCAAGGCCACATACTCAAATTCATATGATGAACCCTGGTGCGGGTGCCTAGTAGTCAGATCTCACCTTGCAGCTCCTGGGATCCCATATGGGTGTTGGTTCATTTCCTGGCTGGTCCCACTTTCCATCTAGCTCCCAATTTGTGGCCTGGGAAAGCAGTAGAGGATGGCCCAAACCCTTTGGACCCTGTACCCACATGAAAGACCTGGAAGAAGCTCCAGACTCCTGGCTTCAGATTGGCTCAGCTCTCACTTTATGGCCACTAGGGGAGTGAGCCAGGAGATGGAAAATATTTCTCTGTTTCTCCTTCTCTCTGTAAATCTGCCTGCCCAATTAAATAAATAAATCTTTAAAAGAATCCATATAATGCCACTCTCTTTCTTCAGAGATTGTTATCAATGTGAACTAGAATCTACATTATCAAACTCTCAATGAAAAAAGTCAAAGTGTGCACTTGTAGTATTGATAGTCTGGCTAACGCTCAGACAACACTGTTGCAACCCTAGTTGTTGGGGTCCCTTGGCCAGCAAGTCAAACCCAGACACTCGTTGTCTTTGTGGAACCTTTATTGTAGAGATGACACAGCAAAACCGGTGCGCAGCGGCTGCGCGGCGGCCGCCATGCAGCCGCCACATCGCGAGGCACGCAGCAGCTACATCTTGGCGAGACGAGCTCTCTCCCTCTCTCTCCCTCCGAGGCGCGCTCTCTCTCCCTCCCCGTTCTCTGGCTCCCTTATATATTGGGTAACCTGGCCAATCAACGTAAAGGTCACCTGTGCACGCAGTGGGCAGGCCAATCATCACACAGATCATGCGCTGTCCACGAGCCATCCACACACCCCTGGGCCAATCACATCAGATTTCCTGAGACTTTTTTTCTACCACAGCAGGAAGCAGCAGTTCGGCACCCGTCTGTCTAGGGTGTGGGCTGCAGGCTCCCTACAGCTCCCCACACCTAGTGATTCATATTTTAGTATCTCTAGCAGATGTGCTATTAGATTAAATTTTATTTGTATGGACAAATGTTTTACAAAGGGTTTTAGTTGTTTACTATTGAACGCTTATGGTACCATCAGCTCAAGAAAACAAGGGGCTCAATCCTCCGTAAGCAACATGACAGTGATTAAATAGTCAGTTAATAGGATTCTTATCAAGTCTTAGAGTTTAGAGTGAATTAAGGGTAATTTTACTTTTGAATCTTTGAAATCACATGATTGAACAGATTTAATTCGTCATTTTTGTATGCTGTGCTCGATGTGGATTGAATGTCGTCTCATATGAGCCAAATAAATTAAAACTCAGGCATTTAATTTAGAAAACTCAGAAATATCTTCAGGCTAACGATGTTAATTTAAGCAAGTCTAGTACATTCAATGCACATTAGTAGAGTAATGAGTAGAACTGAAATTTTGCATTCCCTAATTAAATAAAAAATAGGATGAAGCGGTTATTTTAAAATAATGTGTGCTGAGTTTCTAGAATATAGGGTTGTCTGTCTAAAAGAAAACATTCCATGAAGAAGTTGACAATAATAATTCAGGGATGTAAAGTGCTTAAAAATTGTTATCTGGAAGATGTTACAACAAATATTACCATATGTTACAAATATGGTAATATTTAACGCTAACATTGCTATTCTGTAATATTTCATTCAACATCTTTATTGATATTTTAATCTTAAAATATCTCTAAAGTGGCTGAAAATGGGACGTCCTCCAAATTTCAATCGGTGGTATTTGTGCTAATGGACATGCCTGTGCATATTTGTTTATAAAATTTAAACATCGAATGCATAACTGAAGAGAAAAAAGCATAGGTGGTAAAAAGGAGAAGGGTAATTGTGAAATAAGTGGTTTTAATTTGTTTCAAGTAGGATAAATCATGTATACTCCTCATGAATTAAAGCGACATCACTTTACAGAATAAATTGCATAGGTGTTTCAAGCATAGGTTTTGAATATGTGCTCAAGTGCTTGAAGTCTGCTTTCAAGAAGAGCTGCTGGAAAACGAGCCACTTCCCTCTCTGTCTCAGTTACTTCACTAATTACATGAGAAAATCACAACGTTTGTGTTACAACGAGCCTAAAGATTTGAGACAAAATACCGTAAGTGCCTGGCACATCATGGTTGCTCATAAATTCTAATCATCTTTCATTTCTGTAATCATGCTTTGTTGATAATTGGAAAAAGCTATTTGAATGGACAATTTGCTGAATAAAACTAAGGGTAGGTGTAAATGTTCTTAGTCTTAAATTCCTGTAGCAAAATACCATACATTTAATGACTTATACATGACAAATTTATCTCATTAATCTTGAAGCTGAGAAGTTTTAGAAAAGAATAAGGCCCAGAGCAGGCTCCAGTTCTGCGAGGGACTGCGTTTTCCTTCTCAGATGCTCTCTTTCTTCTGTCCCCTCACATGGTGGAAGAGAACAGCTTCTCCCATGCTGGTTCTCTGAGGGCACAGATCCTACTGACAGAGTGCTGCTCTCACAACCTTATCACCTTCTCTTGGTCCTGACTCCAGCTGCTCTCACAGTGGGGATTTTGGAAGTTGTGGAAGTTTTGGGAGTTTTGAAAGACCAACATTTAGAATGTATCAATTGTGCGTTAGCTTAACATGCGCTTTAATTCTTTATTGAATCCTCTGTTATGGACTAACAGTAAAATCAGTAAGTCTATCTATAAAATATCTAAAATGAGCATGGTTTTGTTTCAGCCTTTCCTAGGATGTTATATGTTGGTAGCTTTCTCTGTGTTTTAGGATTTAGGCTGTTCTACTTTAGAACAACAATTATTAAAAAAACTGTTTTCCTATTATAGCTACTAAGGATTCACTGAAAGCAGAATTAATTTTTTTTATTGGTTATTACTGGTTTAAAGGGGAGCCATTTTATTATAAGTAAGATAAAAAAAAAAACAGGGTAATTGTGAAACATCTCCTAAATGTGTACCTAACAAAGAAAATATTCATTGTCAAATATGAGCATGCATTTAGAGCCTGGCTTGATGCCCAAGCTCCCAGGTTTTCTGTGTTTCAAGTTTCTGTTTTAATCAATCCTGAAGATGGAAGCTCTTCTCCAAAGCTAGGGGTGGTAGCACCCCATGGATTTTTATAGGAAAAGAACTAAACTCTTTGTGGTTAGGTTATCAAATATTTACCAGTTTGCTGTAAGCCAAGTGCATGGCAGAAAGCTAGCTTGTACTTTATTTTGTTTTCAAGTAGGTCACTCTCCCTCTCATTTATCTTGCTTTAATCAGAGAGTTCATTGTTTTTTAAAAAGCTTTTACCTGAAATACTTTGATAGTGTATGCAGCTCTGTAAAGCAAATTAAATAAAAATGGTTTTAGTTGAGCTCCAAATGATGACTTGTCAACACATAAATCACAATATTTAGTACTTTTTTCTGTTCCTAAAGAAAATATTGTAGTCAGCATGTATCCGTGTAGTTAAAAATTCAAAGGATCATTTGACAGATCTTAGGGATACTGGTGTTCAGAAACTTTTAGTAATTATAAAGGAGACAGTATCCTTGTTATTTCTTTGGTGTTAGATATACTATTGTGATTTTTATCAGTTTAAACATCTGTAACAATTTTAATTGGAGTTTGATTTTTAGATTAAGTGATTGGAATCTGGGGTATTGCATTTCTGGGAAATTTCTGTTTTATTCGTTTGCTTATTTTTCTTCAACCGGATCACTTATTTCTTTAGTTTTCAGATTTCTTATGAACTCTTTGCCAGACACACAGTTTGCAAAATTTTCTATATTCTGTCAGTTATCTCTTCAGGCTATTTTTTCTTTTTGCTTTGTGGAAGCTTCTTAGTTGAATGTCTTCAAGTATTTTCCTTAATTTTTTCTTTAATGTTTATAGTGTCAGTCTCATATTTAAATCTATTCATTTTTGATTGATTTTTATTATTCAGTTTCCCTAGCACCATTTATTATGAAATTGCCCTTGATCCAGTGTATGTTTTTAGCAACTTTGTCAGTGCTCAGCTAGCTGAGGCTGAGTAACCTCATTTCCGGGGTAACTGTCCTATTGTGCTGAATGCTTTTATGGTATTTGGTTTTAATAGATGTGGGATATGTCTTGCAATTTGATACATCCCCATTGTTCTTTTGGTTCAAGATTGCTTTGGCTAGTTGTGGTATGCTGTACTTCCATATGAATTTTATTCTCATATTTCTAGTTCTGTGAATGAATGTTGCTGGTATTTCATTGCATAGTATGTATAAGTCACTGAATAATGTGGAGTTTTAACCTAATGAATTTTTCCTATGCATAAACCTGGTTGGTTGTAATGGGTTGACCAATAGTTTGAATGTCCCCTGAAAGTCCTTGTGTTAGGAGTTAGATTTTCAAAGTCACTAGATTCTGTTCATGGTTAATGGGTCAAGAATGAATGTTTGATCCAATCGTGGTTTCTGCTGATAAGGCCTGTGGATGTGGTTGGTATGGCTTATGATGCTTTAATAGAGTCCATGATTGAATTGTGATAGCTTTATAAAGAGAAACAGATGGGCATTAAAAAAAAGAGTATGCTGCCAGATGCTTGAACCAGTAGTGCAACTCAGTCTTGGATTATGACTGCAAAAGTATAGACCAAAGTGAATATTCTCCCTCATAAGTACCTCTATACGGCATTTAAAAGTAGTACAAAGCTGATTAATGCAACACTCTGTCCATTTTTGTTTTACTGGTGTTTTAAATTTTTCACTATAGTGGTATTTCATATCCTTGCTGAAATTTCCTCCAAGTCATATTTTTTATTACTGTTGTGACTAAGTCTCCTATAACAGGGGAAAGATAGATTGGAAAGTGAAAGCAACCAAAGCTGGGCAAACCGAAGCCAACAGAGGGAAGCAGCTTCTGGAGACATTCACCTGCTGTCTCCTAGGTGTGGATTATCAAGAAGTTGGGATCAGGACTGAAGCCAGGATTTGAATCCACTCTGAGGAAACTTGCAGACAACTCAGATGCCATCTTTATCATAAGATCAAATCCCACCTCAACCTATTGCCCTAAACTTCTTAGTATGACTTTTTCTGTGTCAAGGTTATATTTGCATTAGTTTATGAGGAATCCTTAAGTATATGTTTTGATTTCTTAAGTGAGTCATTGTTCATAAAAAAGCATGTTACTTTATCTCCATTTTTTTTTATAACTTCTGGCATTTTCTTTGGCGTTGGCTTTCACTTTTTATGCCGTTTTAGTCAGAAAGAAATCATTTTAAATTGTTGACACTTACTTTGTGGCTTAATATTTAGTCTGTCCTAGAGAATGTTCCATGATCTGATGAAAATAAATGTGTTGTCTATAGCTATTGAATCAAATAATATTTAAATATCTGCAAGATCACTTGACACCATTTATCTCTGAGGCTTTGTTTTTCATCTAGATGATATGTCCACTCATCAAAGTGAGGAGGTGTCTGCTGCTGTTATTATTGTAACATAGCTTCTACCTCCTTTTACATCTATTAACATGTGCATCATAAGCTGTGATGAAGCCACATACATTTGTACTTGTCATATCTTCTTGTATTGATCAGTTGAGCCATTATATTACGGATCTTCCTTGTCTCTTTTTGTAATTTTTGCCCTAAGATTTCTTTCTTTCTTTTCTTTTTCTTTTCTTTAATATAACTTCTTTCAGTCTTGTTCACTTCCAGTGTATGATTGCTGTTATTGGTGAAGAGTGTAAAGGCAATGTATCATTGATTCAAAAAAGAGCATAACATGACCAAAAGAAAAAGTGAAAAAGTAAAGAGCGTGTGAGGAAAAGGAGAGGCAGAAGGAGAGAAATAATATTGCATTCTTAGAATTATTTCTGTGAGCTAATATAAAAATTTGAAAAATGTCAAAGGGAAAAATACAGAATGAATAAATCAAAAATACACTTCATTTATTGGACATCTGAAAATCAGAGCCAAGATAACATTGGGATTTTTTTAAGCATTGGATATTTTTAAGCAAATATGTTAGGAAGTAAATTTAAATAGTATGTAGGGAAAATTGCAATTTTTAGCCTATAATCATTTTTTTAAAAGATATGTAAAGGCATATTTATAGAGAAGGAGAGACAGAGAAAAATCTTGTGTCCTGTGGTTCACTCCCCAATGGCCAGAGCTGAGCATATCGAAAGTCAGGAGTCAGGAGCTCCCTCTGGTTCTCCCATGTCAGTACAGGTGTCCAAGATTTTGAGCTGTCCTCTACTGCTTTCCCAGGCCACAAGCAGGAAGCTGGATGGGAACTGGAGCTTTGAGAATAGGAACCAGCATCTCACTGAGTTCCATGACACTACAAGATGGAGGATTAGCCAGTTTAGCTATTGTGTAGGTCTTACGTGTACTTTTAAGTATATGACTATACTATGACTTTTGCAAAGAGAATGTTTTCTGTTCAGATTTTTTTGGGGGTTCTTGGGCCTTTGGCCTTTTTCATTTGGATGTGTATATCTTAAGGTTTGGGAAATTTACAGCCATGGTGTCATTTATGTTTGTGTATGTGTGATCTATTTAAGAAATTCAAATATTGAAAAGATTAAATATTAAATATTTTTTTCACTTAATGATTTCCTAAAGGTGGATGCCATCTGCATTCTTTTCATTGATATTTATTTCTGGATTGCTAGACTGTTTCATAAGACCTATCTTTTGTTTTAGCTTATGTTTATTGGGCTTTTCTCTCTTTTTTTACCGAGATGTTTACTTAGTTGGTCAAGGTGGAAGGTTCTAGGGTTAGGGATAAGCGGGTGTGATCATTGTTTCCAAACTTTCTTCTTCCCATTTCTGAAGGAATGGGCAAGATAAGCCAGGAAGCTGTACCCAGCCTCCCAATCACCCAAGTACCCAGGATGGGGAACAGGCACCCAGTCTCAACCCAGCATCTAGATGTGGTGGACGCCCCAAGGGTTCTGCCTAGATGAATGCTATAGTTCCGAAATGCTGTCAATCTTGATCTATGGATGAGTAATACCTTCCAATGTCCATTGGCTTACACAGTCGACTTCAGTGTCTCCATTTGCCCAGATATTTGCTGTCATCATTTGGCTGGGGGTACTTCATAAGAACTATATTAAAGTTCAGATAGTTTTTGTTTAGTCTTTTGAACAGTCTTTGAACTGTGTTTTAAATTTACGTTATTTCTTGATTTCCAAAATTAATCTTTAAGTTTTTTCCCCCTGATTTCAATCACCAGCTTGTGTTCTCTCATATCTGAGTATCCTGATAATCATTCTTGTCAATATCTTTTTCTTCGGATTCTATTACTGAAGCATTCCTCTTTTTTTTTTCAGGACATCATGTTGTCCTGCTTCTTCATATTTCCTTTGTCCCTATGTATGATATTTGTACTTCTGGTCAATCATAACTAGTCACTTTCCTGGTGAAAGGCTTGTGTCCAGAGATCTGTCTTCATTTGGCTTGTTTTGATAGAATGTTTTAGCTCAATTTCCATGCATATTCTCCCACATCAATTAAAAGCTGTGACAACGAGAGTATTGGGCACTTCCAACAAGGGTGTTTGGTCTTGTTAGCTGCCTGTGGACCAAGGACCATGGTCACTGGGTTGCTAATTCTCAGTTTTCTCTTGGATTGGCTGGGAGGCATTGCTGTGTATCTGCTTTTGTGAAAATGTTGCTCTCCCTGAGTACAGCATTGTGAATTCCCACAGTGCCAGTCTTAGGTTTCTAGGCAGTGCTTTGTTACCCAACTATTTTTTCTTTCCCTAATCAGACAAATATTCTTTATCATAGTGCCTGAAATTGGGTAAAACTAGAGTAAATACTCCTATGGCCACCGATGCTTCAGGTTTCTACAACTAATTACAGATGATGCTGACCAGTGTATTTGTACATTTGACTGAGTTTGAAAATCTCTTGGAGGGACCAGGACAAGTCTAGGGTTTCACTTCATAGATGTGGTCTAAGCTAATGAACTATTAGTATCTACAGGTGGTGGTTTTACCAGTTCTAAGATAACATGTATTCACTTTGGAATCCTAATTCCTCACTTCATTTCTTCAGTTAACTCACACTTGGGGTTAGAGTGTTGAATACATTCCCTTAACCACCAAGGCTGATTATGAACTGGCTTGAAACATGAGCATCGCAGTTCCTGGTCTCACCCTGTCTTCAGGATGTATATCCTGCTTGCAGGAGGTTGGGCTGATGGAGGCTAAAAGGCGTGTTTCCTACCATTATGCTGGCCACTGCCTAATGCCAGCACAAATTGAGAAGCTGCATGTGGAACCAATGTCAGCGGGTGGAAATCTTTTATCTATATTTGGTGCTGGGTCTCACTGGCTCTGACTGTGGAGCCAAAGTTCGTAGTCCACGCTCCTGCCCTGCTCTTAAAAGGCTGGCATCTTTCTTTGCAAATGGTGGTGAATGTGGTCCCTTGGGTTTGCAGCTGAGCAGGGATACACAGGCTCGGTCTTCAGGAACTGGCCTCATGGCAATGGTTATGTGGCCCTATTCAATTTTAAATTTGAAGGCAGCAGATTTGGTTCTGGGTTTCAGGTGTAAAGTTAGCTTTATTTAACCTGTGTGACTTGACTTAAAACTGGTGGAGCAGTGATATGCCATCTCTCCTTCCTTCTCCAGGACCTCTTTTTATTAAAAGATCTCTCACCTGGCTTCGGTGGCTTTTGAGAAGAGGACTTCATGTTTGAATAACTGCTTACCTAGGGGTCTCTTTGATTGGGGGGTGGACACCTATCAGAATATCTGATTTGGCCATCCTTTCCCTCTGTCTCCTTGCTAATTCTTTAAGAATAACAAACAACAACAGCAACAAAAATCTATGTATTCGAGAAACGGACAGACATAAAGCACACAGAGAGCACATGTGCGTCCCCTATCTGTTTTCTCCCACCACTGTTTGGACTAGGTTAGGCTAACTCTGGAAGCCAGGGACTGCAATCCATGGCAGAACCTGGCTCCTTTCACTCTCGCTGCTGCCTGCTGGAGTTTGCATTGGCAGCAAGTTGGAAGTAGCGGCTGTAGCCATGAATTAAACCCACATTCTTCATTATGAGGCATGGTTGTCTTGACTCTTAATCACAACACCACAACACTTGTAAACTTCATGAGGAAACTTTGTAGATGAAACTTACAGATAGACTTGAAATCTGTTCTACAACATAAGACTAGCATTACATGTCTGATGAAAAGATTTATTTAGACAAATTAATCATTAAGGTTTTAATTTTCACAAACACTGGTACATTCAATTTTTCACCATGTATCAATAGAACTACCCCTCAGATACATTGCAAAATATTTCTGTGGATGAAATCATTTAGCCTTGAAGGTAGCATAAATTATAGAATAACAACCTCATTTTAAATTTTTTTTTTAAATGTATTTTTATGACGAAGTCAGATATACAGAGAGAAGAGCCAGAGAGCAACATCTTCTGTCTGATGATTCACTCCCCAAGTGGCTGCAATAGCCGATGCTGTGTCGATCCAAAGCCAGGAGCCAGGAACTTCTTCTGGATCTCCCGCGCAGGTGCAGGGTCCTAAAGCTTTGGGCCGTCCTTGACTACTTTCTCAGGCCACAAGCAGAGAGCTGGATGGGAAGCGGGCTGGTGGGATTAGAACCGGTGCCCATATGGGATCCTGGTGTGTTCAAGGCGAGCACTTTAGCCACTAGGCCAGGCCGCTGGGCCCAACAACCTCACTTTTGTACACATTCTGATCTTGCCAAAAAATTTTTTTTTCTGACCGAAATTCTCAAAATAGTAAAGCTATTTCCACATGAAAATATTACTGACCTGTTAAAACTGAATTATATCTACCAGGAATTTATTTCCACTGTAGGTACGATTCTGATATAAAAATAAATGAACAGTTACTTCTCATAAATTTGAGTAACACTGTAGTTCTTGTGCTTAGGTGTTGCTAGGCAACTGGAGAGTGGGTGGGAAATTTAAACTCTAATATAATATGTATGTTAGACATTATATGTGCTATATTGATATTGTATCACACATGCCATTATATGCTAATTGTATATTTCTATTTTTGTTTATGTGCGTTTCACAATATATGTGCAAAAAACTATTGTGCTCCCTTGCTGCTAATGTTTTGAAATATATGTACTGTTATGGCTGATTGTTTTAATTACATGAGAGAAAATAAGTAACCCTTATTGATTTATATAAGCTATACAAAATATGTGCTTGGAGACATATAGGCAGTGATTTTGAGTAAGATATAGATGGGGAAAAAAAGAACTAGTCCCTAGTTCCACCTAGCTTTCCTCATTTAATAGTTACAATTAATGGATGCATACAGAAGAAAAATTAACAAAGTTCTTAATCACAGGGAGATATTATTAAATGTCAAAACTGTGGATATTTGAATTAATATGTAATCAGCTTGAACAATAGTATAATGTTTAAGAAACAGAAAGGCCCTTTATTTCAGCGACTGTTTCACACTTGATGTCTGAAGTGATTTTATGGATTCGTTTTAAGAGGTAAATATTAAGTGGATGTCACAAACAAAATCATTAAATATTATAGCAGAATAGCTGAAGAATGAAGCATATTGGACTGTGACAGCTAAAACTTGTGACAATTGAAGGTCTAAATCAAAAGCGGAGTTTAGGAAACTTTGTAGAATGATACTAAGCTGTACTTTTCCAAGAAGAAAAGGTGAGCACAGCAAGGGCCATCAGGGGCTTTACTGAAAAGGGGACCTCAAGAAGTAGGGTGTTTGCATCATTTGGCAGGTTAGTTTACAGGTGGCTAGATGGTCCCGATTTGTGAATAAGGATGTCATGGAAGACATATGTGAAGTTTATCATCTCTACAGTATCACTTTACAAAATCATGTGTGGAAATCATGACAGGGATAGATTATGATACACTTGGACTTGGATATATTTCCAAGTTTGTTTTGTACTTTGAATCATCTAATGGAAGGTTTTAATTTTTTGGTTTGTAGTATTCATATAAGATTTCATTGATATGTTTTCATCTAGGAAACTGATGGCAAGGTTGGATATAAATTCTGTGTGCTTTCATCATTCCTACTGAATGCTATTTCTAATAAGAATCTTAATTACATGTTAGAATAATATTAAATCCAATCAAAATTTAAAGATAATGAAAAAGTATACTGATGGATTTTTTAAAAGTTTCTTTTTAATTGTAAAGTCAGATATACAGAGAGGAAGATCTTCCACCTGATGATTCACTCCCCAAGCAGCCACAATGGCTGGAACTATGACAATCTGCAGCCAAGAGCCTGGGGCTTCTTCTGGGTCTCCCACATGGGTGCAGGGTCCCAAGGCTTTGGGCCATCCTCAACTGCTTTCCCAGGATACAGGCAAGAAGCTGGATGGGAAGCGGGGCTGCCAGGATTAGAACCAGTGACTATATGGGATCCTGGTGCATGCATCAACATTGCTGACTGCCACACATGAAAGCTATAGCTGTGGGCCTGTCTGGCAGGGCTAAATTCCCTTACCTGACTGAGTGTCAAAACAGGGGATGGGTCACATTTGGCAGGGTCATGACACTAACCAGCATGTAGGAGAACCAAATCTTGGGGTAGATTCTGCAGGGGATAAATGGGCCCAACCTTGTGGAAATATAAGTCCCACTGGCCAACTGGAAACCATAACGCTGAGGGAAATGAGCCAATCCCAAAAGGTTAGATACCACATGTTCGCTTTAATTTAAGAAGCTATCGCCATTTTGGGGTGTATAGAACCTGCTTGTACATAAACTAAAATCGAAATGTCAATGAGGAAGTCACAGGATGTGATTAACAACTTGCATTTTTTTAACATATTGGTTACTCAATATTATGTCCACTAAATCCATAATGTTATAATTTGTTGCTGATGTTATGTTGGGGCTTTTGATTGATTGGGATGATATTCTGCCGGCTCTACCTTCAGACCAGAGGTGGTCTCCCCAAGAAGACATTGAACTTATCTGGACAATAAGTTACTGGTCTCTGTGCTTGGTATATGCTTACAATGAAAGAATCTCAACTGAGCTTGAACTGTGGCAATGCAGCAAGGTGGAGGAATCCACCATGAGGGGAGGGCTTGTGGAGGGGTAGGGGGAATCCCAGTACCTATGGAACTGTGTCACATAATGCAATGTAATTAATAAAAAAAAAGAGTTGAGGTGTTGATGGATTGAGTTAGGAGTGACCATGGAACCCACTGACTCTCACGGGTGCTGAGGCTGAAAGAGGCTGGGCAGATTCAGGCTATAGCATCGGCAAGTGCATTCTACCACAGGGTGTGAGGCAGGCCGGGCTGCAACAACCTCCAGTTCATATAAAGCCCAATATGGGGTACAAACTATGCTAAGCAAGAACCTAGTACTTGCTGGAACATGTGAGCTCTGGCTCAGGGAGTAGGCTGAGCAGGGGGAACCCATGAAGTTGGGGAACCTATTGGGGGTCACAGCTCCTACAGGTGAGCACATGTTTCAAGCCTGGGTGTTGGGCAGTTGAGCTGGGTAACTAATTCCAACTGTTGACTAATGCGTGGGTTGGTTTTGGAGGAGGGCAACCAGGCATGGTTGAGTCAGTTTTACCTCACGGGTAAGAGCAGAAACCAGGCTGGAGCCCATGTCAAGCTCAACTAGGCTGTCATACCTACCAGGCTGCATGAGACTGGGAGGGGAGCAGACAGAGCCGGGCCATGCTCCATATCCGCCAGCGAGTGGTAGGATTGGGTTTAGGCTGGGCCAGGCCAGACTACAGCATCCAAAGGCAAAGGTCATGACAGGTGAGGAAGTAGGCCAAGCTGAGTTAGAGCAACCACTGCCATGTGCAAGATCTGTAGCTGAGAAGGCACCTAGTTGGGGAACCAAGGAGATGCCCTGGTTGGATTGGATTGTGGTTCCCACTGGTAAAATGACGCTGGAATGGGAGCCACATTTTGGTCTGGGATATGGCTGCAGCGTACCTTGGCACAAGTGTGAACTGGGGCTGAGTGCACCGAACTGAGTTAGACCCTAGCACCCCTGAGGACCAGGGTAGGCGTAGGATGGGTTGGGCTAGGTTTTTGCCCCTGATAAGCTGAATGTAAACTGTGTCTGTGTGTGGATCAGGCTAGTCTGAGCTCTAACACCCAACAGTAAGAACTGGAATGGATTGAAGGATGGTCAGGAAAAGCCTTTGTTTTTGTTAGGTCAGGAGGTTGACTCAGTAGGGCTAGCCCATGGATCCATCTGTGTGTGTGAGATCTGCCTTTGGGAGAGGTTCTTACGGTGGAGCCTGGGAAACTGTTCTGCCAGGACACAGTCCATGCAGGTGAATGCAAAAACCACAATAGGAGGCAGCCTAGACCAGGCCAGGGAACGGTACCCAGTGGCATAACCACTGGCAATTCTGAAAGGAGTGGCAAACAGAAAGGAGTGTGGGTTGGGCCAGGTCTGGTCATAACTCACTCCAGTACACATGAGGGCCTGGACTGGGTGCTGGCTGGTCTGAGCTGGGCTAGGCTTTAGCACTCAACAACCTGAGATGGAATTGGGGGTGTGCCAGACCAGGCTATAGCACCCTCTGGCAAAAGCTGAGGTGAGGCAGGCCATGCTAGACCAGGCTGCGGTGCCAAACCAGTAAACACAAGACCCTGAGGGAGGGGGCAAAGCTGCTGGAGTGAATGTGGAGGGCTCCCCTGCTGGACCACCACTCCCACTGGAGAGTGAGTTGGGATGGGGTCAGACCAGACTAGGCTGGGCTACAACAGTTGTGGACCTTGTGTGAGCTGGAACAGGGAGAAGCCAGGTTTGGTTGACTGTTCGTACTGATGCAAGCATAGGACAGAGTGGGTATGGGTTGGTTGGGCTGTGCCACAGCATCAGCTAGCATATGCTGACATGGGAGACTGATTCTGTCAAGCCAAACTGCAGAACCATCTGGAGAGTGCATGATCTGGGAATGGGAGTGGGCCCAGTGGGGAAACAGTGGGTACCTCGCTCCTCGGATGCCACTCTGTCTGGTGAGCATGACAACCAGGACTTGGGCAGGCATGGCTAGAAAGGGATTGGCATCTGTTGGTAGGTTTATGGGCTGGACAGTGAGGCTGGTTGGATTGCACTAGGCTTCAATACTCATTGACAAGTATGAGAGCTAAATGGGATGTGGGACAGACTAGAGCAGTCTGCTGTACATACTGACAAACATAGAAACCAAGGCAGGGGATGGGCAGCTCCTACTGGTTTACATGGCCAAGTGTGTGGTGGAAGGATTGGGATGGGCTCCAACACCCTTTGGTTTGTGTAGAGAAGGGGCTGGAAGCAGAACTGACCCAGCAATTGCAACCACCAGAATACGCATAGGCTGATAGGGATGATGGACTGTACCGGACATTGTACTGGCAAGCACACCCAAGAATCTAGTCTGGGATCACTTCAGATGAAGTTTCTTTGGGTACCCTTCAAGCTAACTGCCAGACTCAGAACCCCAACCATGAAGAATAGTATAGGTTCCATGTTCTGACCATGGAGTGCGTGTGTCAAAGCTGAGCCTCCTCAGAGGCTCAGACAGAACAGTGATCAGCGTATCCGGGCGCACATGAAGAATACGGTAGTACATTAGAGCCTGGAGAGGACAGCTGACAGAGGACAGAACAAACTGATCAGCTAGCCCAGCCAAGTGTTGGCAGTAAAAATCTGGACAAGTGGAGATGCTAAGGTGGACTATGTCAGCCAGTGGATTCTGAAAAGATTTCATCATGCTTGGAATGGCAAGATTGGCAGCAATTCAGAACAGTTGAACTATCAAAACCACTTTAGCAGTGCCCTTGGAGCATACCCTACATTGGGGACCCTGTGATAGTTGGGAGGATGGACATGGCTTCTCTGTTTTTCTCTCCACTTCCCCCAAATTCTGAAAGGAAAAAGAGAATGTGTGGAAACAATGGTCTTACCCACTTTTCTACACCTTGACTCTGTGTGCCCTAATCAACTATGAAAACCTTAGCAGGAAGTAGTTTTCTTTTCCTGTCTTATTCTGGGTAAAATTGTTAGAGAGCAATACATATAGAGGTGACATTGAAGCAGACAGAGGATGATATAAGGCCAAGCAAGTTTGGAGGTAAGGCCAACAGGCAGAGTGAGAAAATCATGAAGCACAACAATGGGAGGGATGAAGGACATTGGGAATTCAAGAGATGGATTGGTTAGTCTGATGAAAGTGAAGTCACAGAGGGGAAAATAAAATGAATCGGGTGAAATTTAAAAATCCCCTGGATGTTGAAAACCTGATAATCAGGATCAGCAGTTTAGATGTCATGATGTGGCTTAAGTAAATTTTTTTTTTTTTAAAAGATTTATTTTTATTATTTTTTCATTGGAAAGGCGGATATACACAGAGGAGAGACAGAGAGGAAGATCTTCCGTCCGATGATTCACTCCCCAAGTGAGCGCAACGGGCCGATACTATGCTGATCCGAAGCCAGGAGACTCTTCCGGGTCTCCCACGCGGGTGCAGGTTCCCAAAGCTTTGGGCCGTCCTCGACTGCTTTCCCAGGCCACAGGCAGGGAGCTGGAAGGGAAGCGGGGCTGCCGGGATTAGAACCGGCGCCCATATGGGATCCCGGGCGTGCAAGGCGAGGACCTTTAACCACTTGCGCCACCGCACCGGGCCCAGGCTTAAGTAAATTAATAGTGGTTTTCTTAAGTGGATATCAGTGACACAGAATTTTATGAATCATAAAATCAATAATGAGGAAGGGATGGCAGGGGGAAGGATCCCTGAGTTCCTAGAAGCAGGGTATAAGAATACGGGAGCAGAAATTCTGGGTAAGCTGACTGCCAGTGTTAGGGAAGAGCCTAGAGAGTGAGTGCTTGCAGTGAAGATGAGGGGAAGAAGTGGATGAATAAAACAAAGGCCTCAATACTATGAGGATCACATAGTTGATTTTTTGTTTACCCCAGGATACAAGAAGAAAGATGATAGACTTCTGTCTTCAGTAAATGATTAGAAGGTGGTTTTATAGTGGCAATGTGTGATACTGTGGCAACCCAGACAATAGCAAATAGTGACAGTCAAGCTGGTCTAACTCCATGAAATGTCCATAACTTGACCTTTACCACAACCTCAAATTCTAGGGGAGTCTCTTGTAAGGATGGGAGTGTATATCTCAAGAAAATATCTCATACATAATTAAGACATTGTTTCTCCTAGTGGTGCCTGGCAGTTGGGTTGCAAGTAGTGGACCTTTCCCATATCCTGGTTAGCACACAGCTACTAAGTTTGTCCCGGCACCCCAGGCCAAAATACAGAACTTTACTGGGGTTATCACCTCCTTTACCAGCCAGTTGGATGGTTTAAAGCCTGGGTGTTCCCAAACGTCCAGTAATTCACCGAGAGCAATCCTGGGAGAAAAGATTGCTCCATCTTGAAAAGGCAAGAATTCCTGCCAGATTTCCTTTTGTCACACTGTGCCAGTGTTAGACTGGTTGATTGGATAGTCTTTTGTGCCCACACCCATGTTAACAGTCTAAACTGTTGACTGGACAGTTTTTATGCCAAGGTGAGATTAAAAAGCTCTGAAAGTGGCCGTTTAGGGCTGCTTTCCTCTTCCGCTTGCAGCGGTACAGGGGAGTCCACTGGCTAATGAATAAAGACACATGAGCCTCATTTTTAGGAGAGAATCAGTAAGCTCACAACAACACAATAGACAGAATATATACATACTAAATTATATATGATTATATATATATATAATTTAGAAAGAGATATATATATAAAATAATTATATGTATATATAATATATATATAATTTAGAAAGAGATGGATGATTAAGAAGTAGCTGCCAAAAAGTGCAAAATTGCAAGGTTGGTATGCTACCTCCAGAAAACAGTCACCTCCAGGTCTTGGCAGTGTTTTATTAAGTTTCCAAGTAAGAGGACTGGGTATGGTAGTCGCTTTCTTTTGAACAAAATCATATCCCAATATTCACTCACTTGAACTTACACACACACACACACACACACACACACACACACACACTTCATTTTGGGGTAAATATAAGACTGCTTCCATGGGGAAATGAAGACTTTTGATGTTGTACAGTGTTGACAATACAGGTTGAATTAAATTCACAAAATAAATTCTATTATAAACTCAGTTACTTATGTTTGATACTTTAAGTTTATGTCTTACTCTTTGGAATTGTAGAAAAAAATTATTTACTATTACCATCAGTAATTCAGTAATAAATGCTGCAACAAGTATCTCAGCTAAATGGAAATCAACTTTGTCAGTTTTTTAAAATGAACTATCTTTGGGAGAAAGGAGGATTTCACTTAGTGTTTATTGCCTTACATAGGAAATTTTATTCTCTGTAATCACCTTTTGCAGTACTTCAATGTAGATTTTAAAGTGCCTTGTAACAGAATTTGGTATCTTTTAACTTATTTCAATGGGTATTTCATGTAAAAAATGGGTACTAACTATAATTCATTGATACTTTTTGCTTTGATATCTCTTCAAATAAACCCTTTCCTCAAATGAGTAGGGTTTAGTATGATTTAAGATCTGTGAGCTTGAATGGGATTAAGCCAAACCAGTGCGAAGTACATGAAAGTGTTGTGTAAGTAGCAAGCCTCAGATCTTGCTTGCTAATGCAGATGCAGATAAAGGAAGCTCATTGGTCAGTATTTTATGATGAGATAATAAGTCAGAAATAACAAAAGCTGGCCTTCTGTACTTCAGGCTGCCATTTTTTTCTCTCAGAGCATACAGCGTATTGTCAGTAAAATGGTCTATGTTGATTAGTTTGTCTTGCACATGTAGTTGATTCATCAGATGATGAAGATCCTGCTGGCATTTCATGCAACCTGTTATGGTGTGTAGCTTTATGGGCTTCTCAGCAGCAGCACTGACACAAATTGTCAGATTTTATGGGCAGTTTTAAATCTAATGAAATACATCCTTGAGAAAATCCCTGTGCCATTTTAGTAGCTGTTCAATTGAAAATAAGACTTTATACACTCCACACAGGGTTGTTCGGGGTTGAAATCATGCACGATGATGACAACATGCTTATTTTGCTCTTACACGTAGTATCATTATCTGCACAATGGGATACTGATGCTGCCTTGCAGGCTGGTATTAATCTTTGTGCCAAAGCTTGCAGAAACCCTGTGTGCATTCACTGACGTAAGCATTGCCTGTCCATCTTTTTGATTTTAAGATTACTCCTTTGGGGTATAAGGTAATAGAAGGCTGTTGAATGTTAGAAAAAAAATTAAACGTTAGCGATGGCAAGAATATTCATGCTCTTCTAGCACGGAACAGCAAGCATTCAAAGCCATGTGCTATTATGCAAGAAAATTTAGTCCTATCATTGCCAGGCAATTTACATAATCCTATTCTTCTCATTTTACTAATGAGATACTAAATGATTTGCTGATGTTTGAATTCAGATTTATGTGAACTCAGAGACACATTCTTAGCTGGTGCTGCCGGCAGTCTAACATCAAAGCAGGTATCTTGATCATTTTTTTTTTCCCAAAAGTGAAGCAATGCTGATAAAATTTATGTTCAAGATTACCTAACCTTTTAATTTTTGAAAATCATTTTCTGTTTGGGGTTTTTATTAAAGATGTATTTATTTTTGTTGGAAAGCTAGATTTACATAGAGATGTTTTATACAATGGCTCACACTAAATGGCCTCAACAGCTGGGGCTTAGCCAATCTGAATCCAATAGCTCCCTCTGGATCTTCATGTGGATTCAGATGCCCTAGGCTTTGGGCCATCCTCCTCTGCTTTCCCAGGCCACAAGCAAGGAACTGGATGAGAAGTTGAGCAGCTGGGTTATGAATTGCTGCGCATATAGGATCTTGGCACTTGCAGTGGGAAGAGTTAGTTGAACTGTCACACCAGCCATATCTTCTATTTGTTTGAAAGGCCTATTAATAGAGAAGGAGAAAGAGGGGGCACTCTTTTATCTGCTGGCTCATACCCTGAAATAGCCACAGACTAGGTCAGACTGAAGCGAGCAGCCTGGATCTCTACCCTTGTGTCCCATGTGAGTAACAAGGCCCAAGATCTTGTTCCTTTTACACTTCATTTATGTTGCAAGAACAGGAAGGTGAATCAGAATATTAAGCAAGCTAGACTTACACATGCATCCGTAATGTGATTGTGGTGTTGTAGGTGGCGACATAATTTGCTGCACCACAATGCTGGCTTCATGCTTTTTCCCAACTCTTATATCTGAAGTGGCAGTGAAGTCAAAATCTGTTGATTGCCAGGTGCTTGAGGAACATGAGAGATTACGTTTTGGATAGAATTCAGTTGTAGACATTCTTCAGATGACTCATACAGAATCAACATGTTTTCCTGGAAAATATTAGGGATGACAGATGCATTGTATAGCTAAAGTACACTATGCATACTACGATGTTTTTTTCTTACAATAACTACCTGACTTTAGCACTTCAAGCTGTAAAATAAATACTTATCAACAAGAAAATACCTTCATCCACATTCAACATGCTAGTATCTTTATGAATCAATTAATTGAGAATGACATCATGCCATTCAAGTGTTTGACACCTACTGTCCGTAAGAATTGGTCCTGTTCCTAGGCTATTTGGTGAATATGTGATGGATGCTGAATTGTTAGTCCAATTGATATTCACTTGATGTATTATTAAAAAGGTCTAGAACTGTTTGAATTGCGTAGTAGAAGTTAACTGCTTTCCCAACTTGTACACAGTCTCACAAGTGAATGTTTAGGATTCCTCTTTTTTTTTTTTCTCCTAAGCATTTCAAAATTATGACCCAGATTCCTGGTTTTTCAGGAGTGTTGTGACTGGTTTTTCTCAAACTTTTGAGAAACAGTCTACATTTTCTCCAATTAGAATACTTATTTTTAAAAGTCACTACATGCTTAGTCCAAAAATCCAGACTGAAAATAGAAATGAGAATGTCTCTTTGAAAAGTGAAGACATTCTTTAAGGGAAGGTTTGAAATCATTAATTAACTATTTGACCTTTTGTGACTTTTCAAATGTCCATTTTCAAAAAGATGAAAGCAGTTAGAAGGAAAAGACTATGAATGTTGATTCGGGGCCAGGGAACAAAAACAGTTTAAATTGCCTCAATACAGATCCATGGATTACAAATGAGCACTTTTTAAAATTTAAACCCATGGATATGATCTTTCAGATACTGAATTCTGATAACTGTGGTTCCTACTGCCAGACAGCTGCGTTCTGATTTCAGAAGATGACCTTCCCTAAAAGTTTTATGACTTATAAAATGCATGGCTCTGCAGAACAATTATCATGACAGGGAGTGTGCTGTCTTGATTATATGGTAGAGCTCTGTTTGCCATCTTTATTTTTTTAAGGATATTAAAGGTAAGGTTGAAAATGTTCCATCTCTTCTGCTTGTCTGATTGTAACAATTGATTCTAGTGTGTGGTTCAGGGTTTCTGTGTCACTCTGCAGCACCAAAAGACTGGCAGCTGTCAGAAATTACTGCAGGTTTCTTTGTCAGGATCAGTGTGACAACAAAATAATTGAGACTTATACTGGCTACTGAAGAGGTTCGTTGAGAGGGTATAATAATAGTGTCTTAATAGTTGAAGATGTGAATTCTAGGTGGTTAACCAGAATGAACTTGTCTATCTTGGGACAGACTTGTGTCTCATCTGTCTGGATAATAAACATCCATGCCCTGAAACCAGGCCGTCTCCCTCCAGAAATATACAACAAAGAAATGTTCCTCATCAAACACACAGGAAGGATACCAAAGCAACAGTATTTCTTTAGTGTTCTGTCTCTTGGATGTAGGTGAATGGAGGATGTAAATCTGACAGAGTTTCTGTGGGAAGCAGGTATGTGGATCGCAGAAATAATTATCACTATCAAGAAAATTCAGTCCTAGATGAAAGATAGGTGTATTTAAACACTCCTGGTATATTTGGATGTTCTATGCTTTATTAAATTTGGAATAGAGGAAAGTGGCTCTGAGGTCATAATATGGAATTGACTGTGTCTGGTGTGTAAGGATGTTTCACATTCAGGCAAGATAGAAACATTAAAACCATGAGAGGGAAGGAGGTAAAAAACTTAGTTTAAACCTTTATTTATTTTGCCTTATATTATTTTGCTTTATACAAACCATCATTTCTGATTGCCTAAATATATTCTTTGTCTGAAATAAAATCTCAAAGCAATTCAGAATATGTTTGGGGTTGATGAATATTGTAGAACTAAAGCAAATAGTAGATGGAGTTTTATTTAGTGTGTCTATTTCCTATGCCTAGTCCTCTACCTGTGTATTTCCGTATTCATTTATATGTATGAGTTTATGTTTGTATTCAAATTGTGTCCATTAGAAAAGCATATTCACTCATAATCCTATAGGTCAACGTGAAATCTTTAGTGCACATTTACTGTTCTTCTCCCCTTTTTCCCATGCTGTCACTAACACAGCTTCCAAATCCAAGGACCACTTTCTGAAGAGTAACTGCATCAAGCACTTCCATCATCCTAGTGGCACACCTTACAACTACCAGTTGTTTGAGTACCAAAGCCCTGCTGTTTGGGGCCAATGAGTGAGAAATGCTACATGAGAATTCATGGGAGGAAATGGATCTACTCATCTCCCATTTGGGAGCCTGGTGTCCACACTTATCTCCTTTGCACATATATAAAATTACTGTGATTTGTGATTTATGGGTTTATGTTTTTTCAGGCATTGATATAATTGTTAGCCTCTATCTGATGGATGGGAGTTGCTCTTGCACTGTGCACAGGGGGCTTGTGCATCAATGAGTCTTAAAACATTGAAGGTGGCAGAGGTGTGTCAACACTAAGGCTGAGCCCAGGAAATGAACTCCCTTAAGCTTGCTCTTGGCATCTTCCATTCGGAAAGGACCTGCTTCTTTAGTGTTATTTACTTAGACTCTCAAGGTCAGTACAAATACCTCTCAACAAAGTTGGTTTCTATTTTGAACTATTTTTGGCAGTTTCTCACATGTGCCTAATAAATTCATTTTCAGTGAAATGGATAGAAAAAAAAGAATAATAAGTCTCTATAGATAGCCGTTTTTTCTTGTATTGTGTCTGGTAACACCAACAAAATTGCAAAAGTACAAAAAGTATATGAGATATATATAAATATATGTAGCTTTTTTAAAAGACAGGCTCTTCTAGTACAGCTTCTATTGTTCATGCTTTCGTTGCCTGTTCCTGAGGACTTGATGTCTTTCTGCAATGCTAAGATAATATTGTAGTTCAAATCATGGCCTTTCACAGTCCCAAGGAAATATTTTATGTGATTTTCTCACAAAAGACATTTAAAACATCTTTAGACACATGTTGAACCTGCAAACTCTCTTACATAATATAGTTAATAAATGTAGCTATTTCTGTGATATGCTCACAATACTTGTGGCTCATATTGGAATTCAGTGATGACACCGTGTCCTATGAGTTATTATCATTTACCTTTTTAATTAGCTTAAGGTTTAAGGATTTTATTTTAATAAAGATGTATGTACTTAATGTACTTTATATATACAATTTTAAGAGCAAAATAATACTTCCCACCTCACGCTTCCTTCTTCCCTCATACCTCCATTTCTTCCCCCTTTTGTTTGAATTTTGACGATGACGTAGTGGGATTACGGGGTCACATGGTAGACCTATTTTAAGATTTCTGAGCTATCTCCACATTATCTTCTGTAATGGTTGTACCTTTTTGCATTCCTACAAGCACTGTACTATATTAGGACACTTCTTCCCCACACGCAAACCAGCAATGTTCTAAATTCATGTTTCATGGTTGCTATTTTAACTGGAGAAAGCTGAAACTTCGTTGTGGTTTCCATTTGTATTTTCCTGGTGGCTAATGCTTCTTAGCTTGATTTGATTTGTTTTTTCTATTTTTATATTTATTGCTTAGGCTTCTAGGGTGTTATCTAAAAAGGTTTTTTCATATGCCAATGCCTTGCAGTGTTTCTGCTGTGTTTTCTAGTGATGTCATGGTTTCAGGTCCTAGCATAAGATCCTTTACCTTTTGTGAATTTATCTTTTATAAGGTGTAAGGTAGGAATCTTGTTTCCTCCTGTTGCATGAACAGATCCATTTTTCCCAAAACCACCTGTTGAGATGCCCTTTCTCCGGGGAGGTTTTTTGTTTGTTTGTTTGTTTTAAGCACTTTTTTTTTCAGAGATTAGTTGGTCATAGAAACATGGATTAATCTCTGGGCTGTCTAACTCTGTTCCTTTGGGTTATATGTACCTGTGCCAGTACCAAGCTGTTTTGATTATAACCAAACTGTAATATGTCTTGAAATCAGCTTTGTGATGTCTCTAGCTTTTGTTTAGGATTTGCTTTGCATATCTCTTATGACCTCTGATGATTTCCTATGAATTTGAGGTTTATCTTCAGATCTGAGAGAATGTCTTTGGCATTTTGATTGTTATTGCTTTGAATCTGTGAATTGCTTTTGTTAGAATAAACATTTAGATGATATTCTTCTAATACATGAACATAGAAGATTTTTCCATCACTTGGCATCCTCTATTTCCTTAATGTTTTGTAATTTTCATTGTCAATATCTTCCACATCTTTGATTCATGTGTGTTAAATATATATCCTATAAATTTACCAAATTATCTTATGAGTTCCATAATTTCTTGGTGGAGTTCTTGATTTCCTTCTGTATGGAAGCATATTGTCTAAAAGAGCGGTAATTGCATTTCCTCCTTTCTCCTTTGTAGATCTTTGTTTTGTTTTGTTTTTTCCTGCTTAATGACTGTGACTAAACCTTCTTGAATGACTTTGGGTGAAAATAATGAGAGTAGGTGTCTGTCTCTAGTTCCGGATCTTGATGGAAGTGCTTCTGTGCTTCTAGCTTCTGTGGTGTCCCTCAAGCCAGCTTCCTGGCCTTTGCAAACTGTCTCCTGGGAATGCAGTTCTGTCCCTTTTATTATCCTCCTATTATCAAAATCCACACAACTTGCCCATAATTCATCCATCTTAGGTCTGCCTTGCCATTCTTTTTGCAGACAATCACAGACATAATTACTGCCATCACTCTTAATGTGTTTCTTCAAAACTGTTGCAATTAGAATGAAGATTAGCTTTATTATCACTAATGAAGAAAGAACCATACTGCAGATAAAGCATGACTATAGTTGGAGTATTTAGAAAAATTTTTTTAAAAAATTGATCTGGACATACTTCCTTATGCTTAACTATTTATGAGACACATGCCTTTTTGATTTTTCCATGTCTTTCAAAGATATTGAAGTCTCATTAGAAATATCATTGTTTTATCCTAAAGGAAAATTGCTGGTGATTTTTGTACATTGAAATAACAGTACACTACGTTGAATTTCTGTTCATCAAGGTGATGGTTTATAAAATGTTTATAAATGTTCCAGTGACAACATTAGTTAGCATATTAAATGATTATAAAGATGACGAAAAATCACTATAAAAGCTGCTATGTTTGGTACTTAGTATAATTCTATCTGCTGAAAGTATATATTGGAGATTGTTGTTGAGAATAGTGAGGCATATACCATATATGTGGCAAAATTTATAAAGTTTTCCTTCAGTAGGAAAATGCTGTCATGTTTCTATCCCACTTCAACACAGACATATTACAACCATCCTTTAAATACTAGCCGAATTCCTATCTGTTGAGGTACTGCATATGGCTGTCAGTCTCTGCCACTAAATCTGCTTTTGATGATAAAGCAAATATGGCCACATGTTTGGATTGAGGTACTGAAGGTACTGCTGTGTTTGAACAAACCTTGCTAATTTTATGTATGATTGACATTTTCATTGAAATTTATTGAACGAATGATGTATTGAAGTACCTGAGTTGTCAAACAATGGTAAGGAAAAAAAAATGCCAGCATAATCTGTTAGGGCCATCGAGAAATGATGTGACTAGAGCTGTAGAAAGTGTAGGCTTCAGAAGCAGATTGCTCAATTCTAAAAAGAAATAGAAGAGTGGTGGGCAAGAGACATTCTATTGTAAGTTTTAAGTAAAGGCAAGGCTTTTTTTTTCCTTAGAAAAATTAATTTTGGTTAACATATAGTTTTTTTGTTCAAGTGTACGTTCTGAAGTAGCAATCCTAATGCAGTCGTGGTTTATTGGGGGAAATTTTCTGAAACATTTGAGACACTTTTTAGACCCTTAAGTAGAACTGTTGACTTGACATTTAGATATGTTAGTCTGATGTTCCAGGAAGCAAATCATCTAGCAATGTTTTGGGTGTCTCTGACATTTAAATATTGTCTAAAAGCATAGGAATGAATGAAAAAACAGTGTCATCTAATAAGAATGAGCTAATGGAAAAATGAAGGGTGTTTCCCTGCATTTAATTGTCAAAGGAGCACAGAGAAATATATGAGACCATGAAGTAATAATTATGTAGTTCGAAGATGAACCAGTAGAGCATAGCTCATGAAAGTCAAGAAAAGGAAATGTAATCTAATAGGATCTGTGAAATGGTCATTGTATTTTGGAAGATAGAGATAAGAAATGATTCATGATGAGTAATTATTAAGTGACTAATGATTGGGAAAATAATTTTCTGTGGTGTTAAGATTTGATAAGTTTTAAGAAGGAAGCAGGCAGAGTACACATAAGCAACCGCTTTGAAATTTGTTTTTAGAGTAGAAGAATTAGGCAGTAGCAGGGAAGACAGAAATAACTTGCATTTTCTTTTAAGAATATAGCTTGAAAACTGATAAGAATGATCCAATAGAGAAGAGCAAGATGATTCAGGAAAGAAATAAGATAAAGGTCAGTGCAGTGAGATCGCAAGTTCTGACTTTGCCTGCAGTGTCCACATTCCATATGGACACTGACTCATATCTAGGCTGTTGAAGTCCCATTCCAACTCCCTGCTTATGACCTGGGAAACCATTTGAAGTAGGACTCATATCCTTGGGCCCTATACTCACATGTGGGACACTGAAACAAGATCCTGGCTTTGTTTCAGCTCAGCTCCAGCCTTTGTAGTGCTCGCTCGCTCTCTCTCTCCTCTGCCTTTTAAGAAAAGATAGGTTACATTCAGAATCAAGTCTTTCAGAGAACAGAAATAGTTATGGAAACCGGCAGGCTGCTGCTATTTGGCCTTAAAGGCAGAAAAATGTTTCAATTCCAACATAGGTGAGAAGGCACAGAATGTGATACAGATGTTGGTGGGTTGATGTGTTTGGTTTGCAAATGTCAGTCTCTCTCATTGCTTATCATTCAGAGAGGTGTAAGGCAAGGGCAGCCGGATGAGGGACACCTTCAACAATAGAAATTAACAAGGAGAAATTACAGGTACCTTATCTTCGTGTCACATTTTCTGGCTATTTCAAATTGATGCACTGTTGAAATTCTAATCTTAACTGGAAAGCTTAGCAAACTTGGGAGCTGTATTTGTTCTTTCATTACTTGCATGCATTTAGTTTTTAGGTCTAATGCGACACCCTGCCTGTTTTATTGATCTATTTATTTATTATTTGGAAGTTAGAGCCAAAGAGAGATAGGGAGAGACAGCGAACTTCCATCTACCACTTCAAGTGACTGCAATAGCCAAGCTGAAGTCAGGAGCCAGAATCCAAAAACTTTACATGCGGGTTTCTCAACTGGGTGCAGGGACCTAAGTACTTGTGCTACCTTCTGCTGCTCTTCAAGGCATCCTAGCAGGGAGGTGGATCAAAGTGGTACAGAGATGGGCACACATTTGGGATGCTGGCATCACAGGTGGAGGATTGATTCACTGGGCCATGATACCAGCCCTGTTCTCTAAATTTTCACATACTAGGCCACCTGTCTTTGTGAAACTTATTATTTACTAATATGTAAATACTTGTGATGAGCTTATTGAGTTCCTAGCATTCACTTCAGTTATTCCAAGGTTTAGTTTTCCATCATTCCCTCGCAGAATATCCACTGTACCTAAAGAGCTAAACGAGTGCTGACCTTCCATGGTCCCTTAGATGACCTCTGAGATTTGCCAGTTAGGTTTTCTGAGCATCAAGCAGAAGAGGCTTCCATTTTGTAGGCGGAATACAAGAGGCTGTGCTGTGGTTGAGTTTGTTACGGAACACGTCATGGAACAGGAAAATAAGCGAGTTAGATTTGAATTTGAAAATTTGCAGGACATGGGCCCAGTGCTGTAGCCTAGTGGCTAAAGTCCCTACCTTGCATTCACTGGGATCCCATATGGGTATTAGTTCATTTCCCAGCTGCTCCACTTCCCTTCCAACTCTGTGCTTGTGTCCTGGGAAAGCAGTAGAGGATGGCCCAAAGCTTTGGGAACCTACACCCACATTGGAGACCCGGAAGAGACTCCTGGCTTCGGATCAGTTCAGCTCCAGCTGTTGTGGCCCTTGGGAATGAACAAGCAGATGGAAGCTCTTTCTGTCTCTCTTCTTCTTTGTAAATCAATCTTACAAAAAAAAAAAAAAAAAGAGTTCCAGGCCAGAGTTCATCATGTTGTATTTCTTTAAGTGAAAACCTGTACTTGAATTTCATGTTCCCCTTTAAATATCTTGCTTTGGTGGTATTATTTAATTTGTCATCTTTAAAGCAAGTGTAAATGCTTTTAAAGGCAGATAGCATTATTATGACAGAGTAAAGGTATAAGTGTTATGAAATAATGAATGCTCAATAGTGTCCTAAAACTCAAATCAGGACTGTATCAGTTTTTATACTCTGGCAAAGACACCTGTCCATCTGGCCTTGATGGAGTTTAGAAATATAACTCAGGAGTCTAATCAAACAAGTCATTAAGTAGAAATTACTGCAAAGTGTGCAGTAAATGCTTTTGCAAATTAACTGAAACCATTTCATCTGACATGGAACTTAATAGAGATCATTTATCAGTAAAATGTGACCATATTAACTAAGGGATACAAACTTCAGAGGTTGAGAACTACGGATAATCTTATCTAGGGCAATAAAGTAAAC
This sequence comes from Ochotona curzoniae, assembly GCF_017591425.1. Taxonomy (NCBI): domain Eukaryota; kingdom Metazoa; phylum Chordata; class Mammalia; order Lagomorpha; family Ochotonidae; genus Ochotona; species Ochotona curzoniae. The sequence continues at coordinate 10,733,232 of NW_024467115.1, forward strand.
ATGCTGAGGTTAAGCAGAAATTACAATTGTGTCCGATCTCCAGGTTGCACACGCCTACCCCTTCCTCTTGTAAAACCTATGGGACAAGTTCATGCCAATGAGGTTCATCAATGACTTTGCTTTGAGGACCTTCAAGTCAAACATCCATGCTAACAAGCAGTAGTTACAGTTAGGAACATGGTAAGAAAGCCAGAAAAGGGATCCTGCTTAAATCCCTAATGCAGAATCCCTGCCAGTTCCTCTGTTCCCCACAGTTTATCTGCGTTATGAATGTAAGAGCTTTTTTTTAAAATTTAAGATTGCTATGCAAATTCACTATCATGGAGCACATTAACCATGTTAAAGAAGCAATTCATCCCATCTGATGATTATTTAAGCTGACAATCTTCTTACCAACCCTAATTTTATTAGAAAATTAAGTACCCTGACACTCCAAAATTGTAAACTTGCTCTGCTTAAATTTGTATTAATCTCAGAGGAAGATAGTATCTTTATAAATTGGAGTTTCTTTCTTTTTTTCCTAATCAAATAATTCAGTTTATGCAGTCATCCCTAGGAATTAAAAATGCATATAAAATATTAAATTTTAACCCTTGGAAGATGTTTATTCATCTTGAGCCTGCCTATTTTTTTATGATTGTGTGCACAATTGTAAAATCTACAATTGCATTTTGTGCTCTTCTCGCTTTTGACTGTGGTGTAAAGTTTAGATTGGAGACGGAACTGTGATTCCCAATATATAAGCTTGCATTCAACTAGAAAAATACCTACTCCTGTCTGTACTTCTGTCAGCAGGAGGTTCTCTTTCACTGGTTTGGAAGAACTAGTACCTGTCATCTACATGGCATACAATATTTGACATAAATCTTCTTTTGCCCTTTGTGTCTTAAATATTGAAAGCTGAAGAAACTTCTGTCTAGCTAAAGAAGAGTTTAGGTCATCATCTATGACAGTGTTAAAAGCAACGTCAAATTTCAGACCAAGGAATGTAATCTGAATACCAAACAGAACTGAGTAATTCTCGGTGATTTAGATGAGGCATAGAATGTTTTTAAGATAAGTATGCTGCATAAACTATTTCGAAAACGTTGGGACATAACATATCTCTCTTCTGAGACACTGTGGCTTCACCTTTAACCACATATACAAGAGAAACACATACCTTTATATCAGAAGACAGTCCTACACCAGGAAACAACTAAATGACATTGCTGTGAGTTAGTATGGATGTTTGTGAGTTATGCAACATCAATATAGAGAAATGAAAGAGAACATACACAATAGAATGAACCAACTCTTAAATATGAGATTAAGCAAAGGAAATGAAATACAAGAAGTACATATTGCCAGATCCCACTTAGGTGAAGCTGATAAACAGATGTCATTTAGCTGTCATGTTACAAGACAAGACAATAGTTGTCTTTGGGTAAGAACAAGAGGATTTATAGTATGGATTACATTTTTTCTAGAAATATATTGTCATTACACAAATTTTAATTATTTAATTATGAATATGCAAAATAATGCTTATATTCATTTCCCTGCATATATTATATGTAACATATGGCATTTATAATATAGTATGAAACAATATGCCAATTCTTAAAGTATTTTAAAAGGAAAAAACAGCACATTTAAAAATCTTTCTTTTTCAAGAGGGATATGTGCTTCTGTTATATACAAGCCATGTATGTACTATATTTGCTATGAAATCTTCAGGAATTGATGAAAATCTGTGTAATGCAAAAAGTGTTGATTCATTTCAAAAGATTTACATCAAAATAAATCTCTATCCTTCCCTCCATCCCTTCTTCTCTTCTACCCTCTCTATGTACCTTTGTCTTTCAAAATAAGGCAAATACATCCTTTAAAGAGAACATCAATTAGGTTATTTTTATACTATTTCTTATGAGTAATGTTTATTAAAATTCTTTTTATCTTTATATTTAAAAGATTCAGTATAGATACAATAACAATGATCTTATCTTCCTTTTCCTTTTTTCTTTTAGCTTACGAAGTATTTTAGATTTACACTATAGTAAAAGGCTTAATGCTTCACTGAACATGAAGTTTAACAAAAAACAAAAAGATCCCCTTTTAGTGGGAATACAGGCAAGAGTTAAATAATACAGAAAAATGACCATTTCCCTCAAACGGTGCATTGTAAAGTTATCACAGATTGCCGCATCTATAATACTAGTTTATCATTCTTAACCATGGATTTGACAAAGATATGAAACAAACTTTGACCAAGTTATATTTGTGACAATACTGATACACTGACATTTTGTTCGTTTCTTTCTTTTTTTTCTTTCTTTCTTTCTTCTTTTTTTGTACTTTTTACTCTTGTCTCCCAGGTTATTTTTCCAGTTTAATCTCAAGCCTTCTTTTCCAGAAGGACTCCCAACTCATAACTTGGTAGTCTTCACTTAGGTTCAGAGCTTGCTGTACTTTGGCAACATTAAAGGTAAACCTGAGTAGATTATTTCTTCCGGGCTTACATCATTTGCCCAGAGAGGTAACCTTCATACTTACACATGAGAAGAGGCTACCAGCATTCTGCAGAAACAGCTCTTCTTAACATAAATGAAAGAAGTGTTCCTCTGAGCAAGAAAGTTTCCATTACTTTTGTGAAATTATGTCCTGGTGTATTTGCATCTCATGAATAAATTGTATTGCACATAACTGATGTATCTAAGAAAAAAAATGTATGCCCTTTATTCTTCGGTAAGTCTTTGACATTTCTTACTTTTTGGAATTTCATTAAATGAGTAGCAGTTTTAAATTCCATTGTGTGTAATAAACCACAGATATTAAATCACAATTTCCTTGATTGGAGTCCTGATTGCTAAACTACAATATCTAACACCCAATATAAAATTGATGACTTTTGGGGACATTACACCAACTATTTATTGCCAGATATTTTGCCTGTGATTCAGCTGGTCTCCCCTGTAGAATTTTCTTTGTTCAAAGTTAAAATGCTTCTTAAAACAATTCAGAACCTGAAATTAGGTTTTCATTGATTTCCAGTAGATTCTATGTAAAACTGTGTATGTTATATAATATTAGCTTATTTCTTGAAAGTATGCACCAATAAGTACACATAATTCTGGACATAAATGTGTTCAAGAACAGAAAAATTGTCTTCTTTTGGTCTTTGAATTGCTACAAGCATATTATAGCATGCTTACTTATCCTGCTAAAGAATTAGCAGCAGCTCAGGAAGAAAAGGCATGAGAAAGAATGCCATGAGCATCCCTTTGAATAGCTCAAGCAAGAACAGGTGTTATTATCCCAGGAGGAAACTGTAAGTGACTTTTGTGTAATTGGAAGTGTGTCCTGCCCTGATAAGAACTTGTGGATAAGGAAAGAGTATATAGTAAATAGCCAAGGGGAAGAACACCATAAAAACTTGCTGTGTTCTCCAACTTAAATATATGTCATTTCTTTAGGGTCTGTGGGTTTTACAAAGGGATGAGGACTCATTTGGAATGCTACATTTCTGTGTTTCCAAAAAAGAAACACTTCTCTAAAGTGCTTAAAGTAGGCCATGGACCAAAAATAGGCCACCAGGCATGCCAGGCATCTTTATGAATATCAGAGTTCTAGAAAATTCCATCCATTGCAGAGTTCCCCAATGCTTTAAACAGTATGAGAAGGGAAACAATAGTAAAAATTGGCCATGTTAGTAAAACTCCACTACAAGTCATTACTGAATGGCACTACCTGGAAAATGCTGCTACTGCTGTTATTATTATCATCATTAATATTTAAGTGGTTTCTCCAGATTGTTGTTTGTATCTTTGTTGATATTTCATATAAAACCAAAACACTTAAGGCCAAAAAAAGAGAGAGAGAGAGAGAGAGAGAATAAAATACAATAATCTTTCAGGAGGCTTAAAGTTAGTATCATATTTTTGATGTTTCTTTGGTTGAGATTCTGATTGTGTTTCAATTGGAAGGAATGTTACAATGCACTGCACTTTTGCTTATTCTACATTTTTCTATATTCATAAAACCCAGAAGAAATTGTGTCCATTGGCAAATTCTCATTGCATATTCATCACCACACTAGACTCTCATTTACTCTAAAATTAAGTGTTCCATGTTATGAATGTTATAAAATCTTTGGGTTGCAATTTTTTTCTTGCTGTTTAAGAAATTGTACTTTAATTACTTTTAACATAATAGTTTTACAGGAATAGTATTTGGACACAATGTAAATCTATTCTTAGAATTTGATAAATATGGATAAAATCAATAGATAAATACATACATGAGCAGTACCTAAAGGAAATCATCATACTTCAAAAGCTTCTCATATATAACTAACGGCTGTAGACATTCCCTTTCAATAATAAGCATACAGTTTGCATAACTAGATACAACCTACTTCACTTGCTTTTCTAAGAGGACTTCTTTGTAGGTGGCAGATTAATAAATAAAAACTGTAACTTCCAAATGCTGTTGTAAATGTAATGTGAGTTTTAGAAATTGTTGATGTTTCTGGTGGAGATGAGAATGCCGTAACTCTACAGCTGATTGAGATGGCCCTGCTTTTATTCAGATTGCAGATCCACTCCATCCATTGTGTTTCCTTACGTAGACCTTTTTCAGCCACTGTGGGTTCTTTAACACCTGCTTAAGTCTCTCCCCTTTTCAAGAGAAGAAACAAAGATGCCCTTGTCGCCTTCCTTGTATGCATGTTCCATTGCTGTTGCTTCATAGGCCACTCACCATCTCTTCACCCTTCAATTGCCAACAATCGGCTTTTAGCCTCCATCTCTGTGTAAGGCTGTTCTGAAGTTCACAAATTCCTAATTTCTGAGTCTAGTAAATTTGAGTCCACCTACACTGACTTTATGGTGGCATTTTAAATGTTTGAATTCTCTTTCTGTTCATTTTAAGATCTATCTTCCACTGATAGCTAAAACACACTGCCAGTTTTCTCAGCTTTTTTTTTAAGGGATTTAAGTATTTAAAAATCAGAGTTGCAGAAAGAGGGAGAGGCTGAGAGAGAGAAATTTTCCATGCATGATTCACCTCCCAAGTGGCTGCAGCAGCCAGGGCTGGGCCAGGCAGACAATTGGAGTTGAGAACTTCTGGGTCTCCACGTGGATTCAGGGATCCAGGTAGTTGGTTCAGCCTCCATTGCTTTCCACAGTGTGTTAGTTTAGGCAATCTCTCAGCATTATGACATCCAGAAGCACAATATCAATGAATCCTACTTTCTTCCTTTTGCGGTTGGTGTGTTTCTAATATTATTGGCTTTACTCTCTCGGTATCTTTCACATTGTTCCTGCTTCCTTTATGCTATATACCTATACCCTCATCTTGCTCACATTGCTAGCCTAGCATCCAGTTGCATACATTGTGGCTTGGCCATTATCTCTGTTTAGTCCACTTCTCTAGTCTTATTTTACATTTATTATGCCACTTACAAACTTGCACTATACATTTTATGTTACTATCTGCTTATCAGTCACACTCTTTATTTGCTCATAATTTTTGTCACTATCAATTACTCCACTTTATAGAGCTTATAAATGTGTAATAAATATGGAGAAAAAGTGGATGTCGGCTCCTACAGCAGATGAAATGAACTGCTGTGTATTGGAGCATGGATATGAGTGGTCATTAAAGCTGAAGGGGTATCTTTGCGGCTGCTTTAACAATCTAGGGGAGTCCCTTTTTTTTTTCTTCCTTCATTTTTATACGATGGGTGTATATTAAATGTAGGATAATGCATATGGAATTCTATGTAAATATAGAATTTTTTAAAGAAGTTAAATACAACCTCAAAGTTGGATCTACTTAAGTATTATGTTATATATAAATGAAGCAACACAAATGATATGAGCTTATTTTGAAATACTTGTTTTTAAGTGGATTTAAATGAAAAAAAAATTGGTATAAAAAGTTTTGAAGTATATTTGCAGATTTCCTTCATCATCAGTTTCTATGAACTTTTAAAACATTGAAAAATTATTTTTATTTTCCATGATACACTTTTGTAGGGATGGGGATTATTTTCCTTTCGTTTTGTCCCATTTATTCCCCCCACCACCATTTTCCCCATATTATTACAGTAGATTAATCCTTTAGTAACAGTTCCAAGTCTAACATTCTGATATTTTATTGCATCATGGCATTGTAGGTATAGAAAATCTAGCACCATACTGTCAAGGCATATTTAACAGTTTCTTTGGGAGTCCTCGTTTTATCTGAGAACAGGGATTCACATACAATGCATCTTTACAATCTTGTTTCATTTTCCACAGTGCAGTTTTCTTGGTGTAGGGATTCATCCTTCCCCTTCTTTTCTGCACATTACCCCTCTTGCCATATTTATGAACTTTAGTAAGCATTGTCCTATGTGATGTTAGTTTCTAGAAGAAATAGTGTATTGTATAAGAAATAGACATTGGGTTCTACCCCTTTTGGGGGAAACCCCACCTCCTGGAAAGTGCTTTCAACTTCCTTCATTTCATATTCACTTGTCCACTTTGCAAATAAAGTTTCTTTGTCTATGACTGGAAAAAAAGGAAAGAAAAAGTAGATTCAGCCCATCAAGTTTAATCAAATTAAAATAGCTTTTAATTTGCCTAAATGCATTCGCTTTTTATAAAAGTAATGGCTATCCAAATATCATTTTACTTTTTGAATTGGCAAAAATGTGCCTAAGGTCAGTTTGAATAAGAAAATAAAATGCCTGAGAAAATGTTTGTCCCTAGAATATTTAAAAATCTACTTATAGTAAAGTAGATTTGGTGTTTGTAATACATAGAAATGAATCTTGAAATATATTATTATACATATATATTATACATATTAAGAGTAATATATCAAGGTGACTTGGTTAAATAGCATAATTTGTTTTTGCATCAGTGAGAAAACTGTTGTGTATCATTTAATGTGAAAAATTAAATGTATAGCTCTGCTGTTTTATATAAAGCAGATTGTCCAATTCCAATGATATCAAAGACCCCTTTTAAAATATAATTCCTGTCATTGCGGCAAGCAAATTGTGGAGAAAATTACATTATTTTCATACTTTGCAAGTGAAAGGAAATATATATTAGGACACAGCTACTATTTAAAAAAGACAAAAGCTCACATTATGAATTTTATATATGTTAAAGATCTTAAAAACTGCTCTGGGAGTAGTTACCATTTGTTAGGAATATTTTGAGTATAAATTTTTGCTTGAACAGAGCTATCAGCACCCTGTCTATAAACAATTTTATTAGTAGGTCAAGGAAAAATCATATCTAAGATGAAGAGCCTATGGAGTAAAAAGCCCAGCTATATCAGAATTAAAACGAAATTGAAAAAATTTAAATCAAGGAAACCATTTTTACTTCTTTCAGAATGATGTGCAAATTCATGCATTTTAAATGGGAAATGGGAAATTTGCAGCCACTGAACAGTAGTGATATGAGCTCTGTGCTCAAAGCCTGCCTGTGCTACTCTTGCTCATTTCCAGAAATGACATTTGAAGCGTTCTAACAACATTATGGAGCCACGCAAAAATTCGTAGTGATTTCTTTTTAATGGAACAAAGTCTTTGCTTTTTAAAGCTCAGAGACATTTTTCAGTCTTCCTGCAGGTAACACACAATGCAGGCTCAGTCACAGACATGATGTTCATGCAGCTTTGTGCAACTTCAGGCATAGAAGCTTATATCTGCCATCTGCGTGACCAAGTGTACCAGCTTAGTCACCATCTAGAATGTGTGTGTTGGCTTGGGTAGTATTGCACTTTATCCACATACCAAGATTTCCATAATATCTTTTACTGATTTCATATTTAGTATGATGTAGACTAAAATGAGTGATTATGTGTAATTAAAATATTGCAAATAATCTTTCACTTATGTAGAATAAGAGGCATGTTCTTGTTTGAGATACAAAAGTGACTATTATGATAAAATCACTCCTATTGTATTGACAAAACTTGTATTGATTTCTTCTGAAATACTCAAATATCTTGTCAAATTACAAGCAACAAAGTGGTAACAAATATCATATACTTTACATGAAGACAATTTAAAAATGTGTACTAAGCTTGGTCCAACTGGAAAGAGGAATGCAGTAGCTTTATGTTTATGAATAAGCTCTGAACTAAAGCTGTCTACCAGCATTGTGTATACATGTGCTTTGCTAGACAGAAAATTTATTTTCAGTGGCTACATTAATTCTTTCAGACATGAGGAGTTCATTTTTCATAACTCCAATCATTCCAGGAATGCTCTTTATGTGAGTTAGATTTCATCTTCCAGCTATTTGCTAATGTTGAAAGGTAAAACCTAAGGTTGAAATGTTACTGGGGACATAGCCTTTTGTGTCAGGGATGCAACCAGATGCTGATATAATTTAATATCCATGGAAAACAGGGCAAATATAGAATAGCATCAAATTGGTTTTGTAGAGTTTGCAAACCAGATGTCCTTTGGCATTTACAGAGAGGAAGTCTTCTGTGTACCAAGTGGCATATTTTTGTGTGCAAGTTCTCAGCCATGATATGTAGTCATTGGTGTTTGAAAGCCATCTGCTCAGACCTTGCTTTGTCTGTTCAGCCTTAACCAAAATTGCACATTTTTCAAACTCAAAAGTTAGTTAGCTTTCATTTTTATTAGAATAGAAAGCTACTATCCACTTTGTAAATATAATATAATATAGGAATACTAACTTTTAAAGAAGACTTGTTTATTGGAAAGACAGATTAGATTTACAGAAACTGAAAGCCAAAGAGAACGATCTTCTGTCTGCTGGTACATTCCCCAAGTGACTGCAACAGCCAGAGCTGAACTGATCTGATGCCAGGAGCTTTTTCTGCCCTCCCCCCCACCCCCCACCCCGCTACAGTTGTAACATCCCAAAGCTTCAGGTCTTCGGCTACCTCTTTCCCAGCCATAGGCAGGGAGCTAGTTGGAAAATGGAGCAGCTGGGTCATAAACTGACATCCATATGGGATCTGAGCAAATGTAAGGAAAGGATATAGCCACTGAGCTATCATTCCAGGCACAGGAATACTTAATTTTGATTAAAAATATTTGAAAGAAAGCATCTTATAAATGCTATGTAAAATAAATTGATTCTTTAAGAATAGACATCAACTTGTATCCTTAAAAGACTTTTTAGGATTCATTTATTTTCAGAAAAAGTTAGAGAGAAAGATGGCTTCCATTTCCTGGTTCACCCCCTAGTTGGCTGCAGTGCCTAGTGCTGGGTGAGGCAAAACCAGGAGTCTAGAACTTCATTTGGGTCCCCCTGTGGATGACCTTGGTCCAAACACTTGTACTACCTTTTACTGGTTTCCGCAGATTATTAGCCAGGGGTCACTAGCACTCATATCAGATGCCAGCATCACAGCAGGCACTTCTAACACTATGCCACAATGCTGATCCCTAAAGGCTATCATTGTTTTAATTGTGTGTAAACTATTAGACATCGAGGAATCATGTAAATGAGAAACTCTCCAATGTCCAAAGTAGAGGTTACCTGATTGGAGGCAGTTTGTAAAAATTTTTCTAAATAATGAATATTTTGTAATCTAGTAATAATTTTTAGTATACTTAACTAATAGGTTTTATGTGGAGATGTGTGAGGCACATGGACCTACGTGTCATGAAGTATGTATGTTTCTATAAGTGAGTTTTGATTCACATATTTTATTAGAACTTTTAACTACTGAGTGTGTACCTGCTGATAAGGTGGTCTTTCTGGACACCTGAAAGAACTCTATAACATTGTTACTAATGTTGAGCACATCCACACCAAAAGGAATTACACAAATTATTTTACAATTATAACAATGGATAATATAAATTAACATGCAAGATGAAAATTTTTAATAACAGGACAGTTCTGAACTATTTGAAAGAAGTTCTAAGTTTGAACTTATGGAGAGAAATTAAAGGTGGGAAAATAGAACAATATGACTATAGTGAGAAATTGATTTATTGGGCCCAGTGCAATGGCTCAATGTCTAAATCCTCACCTTGCAAGCTCCAGGATCACAAATGGGTGCTGGTTCCTATCCTGGCAGCTCCACTTCCCATGCAGCTTCCTGCTTATGGCCTGAGAAAACAATTGAGGATGGCATAAATCCTTGGGATCCTGCACTCATATAGGAGACCTGAAAGATACTCCTGGCTTCAGTTTGGCTCAGCTCTAGCCATTGTAACTACATATGTGTGTCAGTGGGTAGGAAGTCTTTCTCTCTCTTTCCCCTTCTCTGTTACTCTGATCAGCCTTTCTAATAAAAAATAATTCTTAAAAAGATTGATTTATTTAAGAGAAACATACATAGAGGCTTTCCATCCAATGGTTCACTCCCCAAAAGCCCACAACAGAAGAATTTGGGCATGGATGAAGCCAGTAGCCCCCAAATCAACCTAGACGGTCACCTTCATGGATGGCCAGAACCCAGCTATAACCTACTGCCTCCCTGGGCATGCAAAACTGTGGAAGTTTTAGTTGAAAATATTAGGAGTTAAATGGAGTAATTTTATATAGGGAATGTGGATTAAAGTGACTATACAGAATGCTTAAACAATCTAGGTTAAGACTTGGTGTCTTATCTAAGATTCAAATGAGAGTTATTCAGGTTCTTTCTGGTTCTAGGAAAAAAAAATGAATAAACTGGTATTCCATTGACCTTAATAATTATTCATAGGCATGGGATAAATTATTTGTTTTCAGTGAAAATAGAGGTTTTGACTGCATCATTACTGCTGGAGAGTAATGTGAGTTTGAAAATATTTTGAAAAGCAGGGAAAAGACCTGAGATAAAATTACTGTTTTAGCTCCAAAACAGTGTCAATACACACACACACACATTAAATTATAAATGCCCTTTTTTTTGCTTGCTGCAGTATGAGTTTATGGTGGAAACTGACCTTCAGTGAATCTCCATTATCTAGCATTTCTTCAGCAGTTTCTTGAGTCTAGCAATGTGCTAAACAAATGAATTCTTTTCAAAAGATTTCAATGCACTTCAGAAAAATAAGGCTAAATAAATTTTGTTATGGGTATTTTGACATCTTAAGGCTTCAAATCTATCAGTTTCACAAGCATGGTTTTCAAGGCTGACAGGATAGACAGAATTTATATCTCTGAGGAATTGTTTTCTGGGTGTGCTTATTGTAACCAAGCAAGTATATAGTATTCAAAAATGGTTTGTAATTCTTATTTAAAACAAGCCATAGAAAAGTTCATGTTTGCAATTATGTTCATGAGTAATTCTTTATACTGGAACATGTTACTCAGTAAGTTAATCTTTAGTTTGAGACACTTTGTATTTTAAGGAAATCAATAGGGTCCTTAAGTTTAATTCCACATGTCTAAACTTAAACTCCTGCCATAGTGATCAACACTTTATATATTTAATACATTGATTTTTCATTTGGGATAGTTTCCTGTAACTAGCATTTTTTTTGCAAGAACTGCTGTAATTATAGTGATGAGCAAATAAGAAAAAGAACCAGAAAAAAATGAAAAATCTTGGTTTAATATTAAATCACAAAAATCCACCAAAATAAATAACAAAATGATTTCCGTGTATTTTAATGATGCAATATATTGTAGGATTACCTAGAAGTATAAAATGTTGGTAATAATACGGAGACCAAAAATGCAGGTGCTAATCCAAAGCTTCTTATGGAAAACTGAAAGCCAATTTACTTTGGAGGCAAAAGATTTCATGAAACTAAGGAAGATGATGAAAAAATTACCGTATGTGCAATTGTGAAGAAAAAAAGTTTGTGACACCATAGTTGATCCACGAGCTCATTATGCATCAGCAGTGAGGAGCTCTAACTGCCATGCAATTAAAATACTGAAGGGTATAAATAAGAGAGTGCCATGTGCAGCAGCACATGAGAACTCAGAAGTGGATGCAGTTTAATGACAGTGATTCTCTCAAGAAAGAAAACTAATCAGGAATATTTAATTAGAGTATGACCATACATCTGAAGAATGTGTAATGTTGGGTATTTTTTGTAAGTTTGATATTTCAAAGACACGTAACCCATAGACATGTGTAGAGATGCTTTCTTGGCTGCCAAAAATATATCCAGGATCACATCAGCTTCCTTTAATTTTTAAAAGATTTTTTTTTAACCTAAGAGACTAAGAGACTAAGAGACAGACATTAACATGAGAGAGATCTTCTGTTGGTTCACTCCACAAATACCTGCAACAGCTGGAGTCGGGTGGGTCTGAAGCTGCGAGCCTGGGGCTTCCTCTGGGTCTTCAAAGTGGATGCAGGGTACCAAGGCTTTGAGCCATTCTCTGCTGCCTTCCCAGATCATCAGCAGGGAGCTGCATTGGAAGTGGAGCAGCCACCAATTGAGTGGGCACTCCTATGGGATCCTAGCACTGCAGGCAGAGGATTGGTTTGCCATCTCATTGTGCCAGCCCCAGCATCAACTTGTTGCTATCAACTTAAGTATCAAACACAATTAGGAAACTGAGAAATTTCCATGTGGCCAACTAGTAATCGTTGCAATGTAATAGGTCCTTGTTCAGATTGCAAAGAGTAATATTTTATTTCCACTTATATTTTGCAAATATACTGACTCTAGTGAAAATTTAGCATTTTTTTAACACATGGAAATTCTTGCTATGGTTTTAATTCTGGGTATTCTGAAGAAAATATTAAAATTTGAAGTTGTGTAAAGTATGTTAAGGAGGTGAGTTGGAAATACTGAGCTATATCCTTACTGCTCATAACTTATTTGAGAAAAGAGATATATTTCTTAATATATGAGCTGCGAGGAAAACTGGAGCAAAAGAACAAAAGCTGCAGAGGAGGTGGATTCATGGCTCTGCGTCTAGCAGGCACTGGTAAAGGATTTTTGGCTCTCTTTTAAAAACAAATTTTTAATTTTGAAAATCTTAAATTTCTTTTGATTGTTGTTGCTGCTGCTTAACATTATAGGAAAACTGACTGTAGAGACTTTGAGTGTTTATCCATGGACTCATCTCTGCGTATCTGGCAGACCACCTCCACTTCTGTGTCAGGTTCTGGTCTATCTCTTCTGAGGCAGTTACTCAGTCTGACCCTTTCTGTAAGATCTTTAATATGCTCATCTCCAAGCCTGTGCTCTTCATCTTTGCCCGGGATTCTAAATAAATATTAGCAGGAATTTCTCTTCTTTTTGGTGGGAAGGATGGACGGGGGATGGGTGTTGTGTGTGCCTTTATCTTTGCTTTCCCTGTGGCCTTGACCTCTGGCCAGACACATTTTGAGTGTCTTTGACTCTAATATGCTGCTGTCAGTTCCCGATCCTGTCTTTGGTATTTCTGATATGAAATGTATCTAATAAATTATTCATGAGTTTACCATATCCTGCTCTTGTGCTAGTTTAAAGCTCTGTTGGTCTGTGTTGCTCATAGAGCACTTATCACCTAGTTAAAATGCTTAGCCAATTGCAAGGATTGAATGGATGTGTACTGCATATGGGATTTACCAACACATGTTTCATAATCAGGAAATCATCTGTTATTACCGTCCTCTCATTTTTTGTCTGTCAAATTCAGCTAATAGCTCCTATCTTATGTTTTTGTGGAAATAAAGAATGAGTGAAAATTCCTTGCAAAATCTAGCATTACACATTTGTTATGCCCAGTAAATTGCATTCTTTAAGAAAATTTTAATTGTATATTCCTTGTGATAAAGGCATGTGGCTTAAGAGTTTGATTGTTTATTTTTCTTTGAAAGATCATTTTGTACCAAATATCCATTAAGATGTTTTAAGGTTAAAAATGATGTGATTAAATTGAGTTATACAATCTGATTTCATTCATGCATTGTATTAGTAGTTACTAAACCCTGATTTGATATCAGTACGTGTAGCTTTCCAAGAGAATAAGCGTTATTAATAAATCATGCTCTGACCAAAAAAAGGCTTGAACAAAAAATACCCTTATATCTGAGAGATTATATATGCTAAGTAAGTAGAGAGTATTATTACAAACACTATATCAATGACTCTGAAGTGCTGATTTATTTACTTGAAGTATTTTAAGAGGAAATAGAATATTTGTGAATCTTTCTGCAAATTTATGTGTGTTTCCAGACAGCTGCTAGAGAACAAAGTGCTTTTCTATAAACAGTGTAAAACAAGTATTTCTTTAGATATCTTGAAGCTGCATGGAATTTGCTTTTGTAGCAAAAGATAGAATTAGATGCATGAATCAGCTATAAAGTATTTTTTCCAAACAACTCTCATTTTAATTCTTCCCCCAGTTTGCCCGGCTGTGGTCCGTTACAATTTGAAAATGATAATGACATGTGAAATTTTCAGAAGCATCAGAGGTTTGCATAACTTTAACAATGTGTTTACCAGAGCAGTATGTTTGTTTTCCAATATTTTTGGCAAGAGGGGGGTAATAAACTGGAATATTGGCAAATATGTTAACTAATTAATCTTTTGGTTTCTAAACTAAACCAAACTAATCCCAGAGAGAACACAAAGTAAGTTGTGAAAAAAACTCAAATGATGAAACATTTTTTGAGGTGCAAAATGAAGCACTACTCATAGGGTAAGAATATGGATTTAAGAATAAAACATCAAAACATTTTCAGAAAATATTGGTTTGCGCCTTTGGAGATAATATTACTTTTGTGTTGCTCAGTTACTAAAACACTGAGAAAAATGTACCTGTTGAGTTTATTTGTATTGTGTTCTGCTTTGCTTCAAACTTGCACAGAAGCTCACCATTTCTGCCGAACAAAAAGCTTTGTACGAAAAAAATACTTTAAACATTTGTTTTATTTTCTTTGGAAAGCCAGATATTCAGAGAAGGAAAGACAGAGAGGAAGATCTCCCTTCCAATGATTCACTCCCAGAGCAGTAGCAAAGGCCAGAGCTGAGCCGATCCGAAGCCAGTAATCTGGAACCTTTTCCAGGTCTCCTCCCAGGTGCAGGGTCCCAAGGTCTTGGGCCATCCTCGACTACTTTCCCAGGCCACAGGCAGGGAGTTGGATGGGAAACCAGTCTGCCAGGATTAGAACTGGTGCCCATATGGGATACTGGTGAGTACAAGGCAAGGATTCCAGCCGCTAGGCTATCATACCAGACCTGCATGAAATTTTGATGTAAACACATTGCTGGTGAAAGTTTTACACACCTTTCTGTATTCAGCTCTGAGCAAAGACTAAGAATAGAGTGGTGGAATTACTCAATATACATAGCAGCCTGTATCAGGAAGTTTATGTTCCATGAAGTGGGGATTTCATTATTTAACTTCAAGTATTGTAATCAGTGCTGCACAGGAATAATAAGACACAATGAGATTGATTAGGGAAGACCTCATAGAGGAAGTGTAGAAGGAAAAGACGCTTGTTTAAAATCTGAAACAATAAGAGCAGTGGAATGTCAAAAGGCTTTGTATCTAAGTTTCTCAGGAAAACTGAGCATTGTGTTGGCATAGAAATTCATTAGAGTCAGTATTTGTTGGGTATGACAAACAACTTGCAAGCTAAGTTAGTAATTGTATTAAGTGAGGTGAATTAAAATCAATTAAATTTTTTTGAAGATGAGTGAAATGATAAATGTATGCAAAGAAAACCCATTTTGTGAAAAACATTGGATAAGGAGGTAGGCAATGTGTAAGTAGGCAGTGGGTAAGAAGGAATCCGTTTGAGGGACTGTTAAAGAAGTCCCCATGACATAAATGCCAGTTGTCTGTCTCCATGTGTTGGCAGTGGTGTGAAGAGGAGGAGTAGGATTTGAAACTTATTTTCAAGCCAGGCAAGTATTTAATAATGGGGTGACATAATGACTCGAGGGTTTTGCATTAGGTCCAGGGGTTAAGATGCCATTTGGAAGCCTACAGCCCAACAGGAAGCACCAGCTTGAATTTCATCTTTGCTTGTTATCTAACTTTTTTGCAGTTTGTATCCTGGGAGGCAGATGGATGTGTCTCAGCTACTTGTACTTCTGCCTTCCACATGCATGGCACAGATAGAGATTCTAGTACTTGCATGCAGCTTGGCCAAGCCCTGACTATTGTAAGCATGTTAGAACTGAATCCCTGAGTGCAACATGTCCATCTGTAGCTCCTGTCTCTATCTATTTGTGTCCCCCTTTTTGTGTGTTCACATTTGTCTGTCTCTTCATCTTTTAACAATGAAAAAAATTACAGAGAAACCGTAACGTTTTCTGTGTAACACATGAAGTAAGCCATGTAAAATGTGTGCAGCTACAAAGAACTCAGGTTGTATGTCTGTTGGAGTTTGCAGCACTTTAAGTCATGAGCAATTTTTGGGATACATTCCAGTGCCCTGGAGATTTTAGAAGCATTTGAGTAAATGGATCTGAGGCATCCAATTGCTATGGCCTAGAGATAAAACCTGGGAGCTATTGACTCTAGTTGGGATGTGAATGGTATGCCAGGGAATGAGATTATTAGGGGAGAAGAATGAATTGAGAAAGTTTCAGATTTAAGCCTTGAGAAACTTCTACTGGTTAAAAACAGAGGCGGGAAAGGTGCAGTAAAAGAATATACCTTTCCCTTTTTATTTTGCCTGACTCTTTTAAGTCAGAGGAAAGGCGGTGTAAAACAGCATTTTTTTAATGTTTCATCACGCTAGAGATAAGGAATTGTTGAGTAAAGGTAGAGCAGGGCCCATGGGGACACATCTCTCCTGAAGATGTATTCATCACAGCTACACGAATGCTGTCTAACATGTTTGAGGGATGTAATTCTAAACTCATCCCTCCAGCATAACAATCAGCTTAGGGATTTATTGTACTTTTATCTTTCGGTTCATTAATAGTCAACATAGCCACATGAGTTTTTATCGGCCTTCTGTATTACAAACATCTCTATGTTGGGTAATTGTCAATTTAGGGCACTGAGTGTAGTTTTCAAAGACGTTTAAACGTTTTGTATTTCATATGATACTTTATTTCCTTTCTCATTCTGAGTCCATGTACAGATCTACCAGAGACATCCAGCGTATAGGCTTCATTTGGAAGGCAAGCAGAAGGAAACGGATACTGAACACATGCTTGCTGAGGTTGACGAGAGGATCAGTGCAATAGCCTAGCTGCTAAAGTCCTCGCCTTGCATGTGCCAGATCTCTTATATGCACTGGTTCGTGTCTCAGCAGCCCCGCCTCCCAGCCAGCTCCCTGCTTATGATCTGGGAAAGCTGTAGAGGACAGCCTAAAGTCTTGGGACTCGCACCTGCACCTGCATGGGAAACCCGGAGGAGGTTCCAGACTTCTGATTTTGGACTGGTGCAGCTTTGGCCATATTGGCCACTTGGGGAATGAATCTTGGGACAGGTATCTTCCTGTCTGTCTCTCCTGCTGTCTATATCTGACTTTCCAATTAAAAAATCTTAAAAAGAGAAAGAGGTTGGAAGGAACATGGGAACAGGCTATTCCCTGAATATTACACTGTTGGAAATATTTTGGGCCCCCTTTTTGTAGAACAGTGTAGATAAGTTCCTCCAGCTTGGATAGTGAATTTGAAAATCCGTAGGACTGTTCTATCAATGGAGCACAGTAACACTTAAAGGAGTTTGTTAATTCTAATTGAATTCTGATTTAGCTGGGCAATGTATAGCTTACTCAAAAGTGAAGGAATAAAAATTTGGTGATCAGTATAGTGTCCATCAGATAGTGGGCAATTGGTAAGTAGAGGGAGCTGGGTGGAATGAGGACCTGCTTCCAGCTTTGACGTTAAAGATTCTATTTACTGTGTTCCCAGAGATAATATTTTTATTACATTTGGCTTCTCTTTTTTCTTTCCGTATTTTGAAGTTGTATTGATCATTGGCAATGTGGTCAATTACAATTTACCAAGTGTTTAGTGATTAAAATTGCTTTCCAAATCTGTTATGGTAGTTTGGGGAAATTTGAAGTACAAATGAAATGCGTTATTGTGACTGCCCTGTTTCCTCTAGTGAACATACCAGAAATGTGGATTATAATGGCAGTTATTTTCCTAGGAATAAGTATGTCTAAATTATAGGCCAGTTCAGATCCACAATATGCCCCTGTCTTAATTAAATGTGTTTCTCTAGTTTAGAAATTTAATCGAATATTGTGTTGGTTGGCTGGGCCAAATGGCTGGCTTGACATTTGATTCCATAGTGGCCCTGGTAGTTGTTCTTTTGTTTGGGTGATCTGCATACATGAAATATTGATACTCTATCAATAATACTTTATGATCCATTGCAATTTCTGTAATTATCATTGGGTTCTTTTATTTTGGATGAAAATAAAGCTACATCAATGTTCAGCTTATTTTCCCCTTAACAGAAAAAAAAAACAATTTTTAAAAATAATTCCGCAGAGGAACATGAACACCTTTCTCTGGTTAAAGAAAGAAGCAGACCAGACTAACTCAGAGCTTCCCCAAATCTTCTATTTTGGAAAGGGGCAGAATTAAGTTACAGAACTAGACAGATTTGAAATTCCTTAGAGCCAAAGTAGCATACATGCTCTTTTTTGGTTTTGTTCATTTCTGGGCAACGGGATTCTGTTTTGTTGTGTCTGGACAGCTATTAGCTCAAATTGGATTGATTTCCCAGTTCTCTGAAACTCGTCATCTGCATTGTGGATCAAGTGCATTAATGTTACTTCCAGCTGAGCACAGCTGGAAACCATTCTCTTCAACATGTTGTTCTGTCCCGTTTTTTGTTTTTTATGTTCCCACACACCCACGTAGCTCAAGATTTCAACAGACAAGTGTCTCCTTTTCTTCCTTGACACATCTTGGAGAACATTTTAAACTGGCATGTTGATTTTGTCTTTTAAATACCAAATCTCTTGCAAATAACTGCTTGCATGACTCTGTTTTTAAAAATGATCCACAGATCTAGCAACTGACATGGGAAATGGCAACGCTTCAAATAGACAGTTTCCTTGCATTATTTTGAGAAGTGTTAGGTGCCTAATAGAAATAGCGTGCAATGATTCCAAGAAGACAAAGAGAGAATCAGAATATGAATTTTTCATTGTATTATAGTAACAGTACTAGGGAGAGTATTAACAGTTATTAAAAAAGAATGTTACGATGGCAGTGGTATCATCTGTGGAATGACTTTTTCATAGTTAATCCCCAACTGCTTCCTATTAGAGATTATATTAATAATGCTTTCTACAAGTTGAAGTATAAATGCTACCCAGAAGCATTATTTGAGGGATAGTGTCATGGCATAGCCGGTTACGAAGCCACTTGCAATACAAGCATGCTATATCATAGCACTGGTTTAAGCTCCTATGGTTTCATTTTTTTTAATCATTTATAGAAAATGAACAAATTTGAGATAACCTATAGCATAGACTTAGCAGCACAGCATTACTTCCCATCCAAACTCCCCTCCTGCCCATGTTCCCCACCCAGCTTCCTCTACCATTTTTTGTTTTTCTGATTTTTAACAGAGGCTTACTTTCATTTAACTTCATAACCATAAGCTTAACACTCCATAGTAGATAAATATATTTGCAAGGAGAAAACCAGAGAGATAGAGAGACATTTAGAGAGAGAGAGAGAGAGAGAGAGAGAGATTGACTACAGGATTACTCAAAGGCAGAAAGAACCAAATTGTGAGTGAAAATTTCTGTGAAGAGATTGAGACATTGAAGAGAAATCAAAAAAGTAGTGGAAATGAAGAATTCAGCATGTCAGATAGAAAATGTAGTAGAAAGCCTGAACAACAGAATTGGGGAAGCAGAAAGAAGAATATTTAAGATAAAAGACAAAACTTTGGAAATATCTGTCTGACACACAAAAAAAGGAATAATTAGAAAAACCGAAAAAGAGTGTTAAATTTATGGGACAGTAATTTTACAATTTTTTACCCGACTATACCAAATTTTATTTCAAGATGTTAGGTAGTCATTATTTTCAAATAGATTGATTTTTTTCCCTTGGACTGTTCCACTTATTAATATTACCAAAATAAAATTCTAAGTATTCACTAAATCCAGGGTCTGAATAGTTGAATGGCTTTTGATATGTACAGTTTCTCTCCAGAAAACTTACACAAGGTCTTCATTATTCTCATTCATCCAGTAAATTTTCAATTTTGGGGGTGGGTTGTGTTCCAGCTAATGTGATCTGTGCAGTTGATAGTTTTATGGATGGGAGTGCAATATCAGATAAAAATCACAATATGATGAGGGTTATAATAAAGTATCAACTAAGTACTATTAAAATGACAAGAAGAAACAAATTCTGTCATTAAGTTAGGAAATACTCTCAGAACAAGAGCTAGTTTCTGAGAAATGAGGAAATGACTACAGAATAAAATCGGAACAGAATTGTATATAGAAATGAAGGCTTTTCTAAGTTCTAAGTTCCTGCTCTATCTGTGTATTAGTGCACAGGACTATGGGAAGGCATAAGATAGTAATGATCAAGGTCACAGTGGTAGATAGGGATCAGATTATAAGTGCTTACCTCACCAATGAATTTCACTGCTTTACAGTAGGCCACAGGCATGTCTCACAGGTTTTCTTTTTTTAAGATTTATTTATTTTTATTGGAAAGTCAGATATATGGAGAGGAGGAGAGACAGAG
The DNA here is from genome assembly GCF_017591425.1 of Ochotona curzoniae. Classification (NCBI taxonomy): domain Eukaryota; kingdom Metazoa; phylum Chordata; class Mammalia; order Lagomorpha; family Ochotonidae; genus Ochotona; species Ochotona curzoniae. The sequence goes on from NW_024467115.1 coordinate 10,753,786, forward strand.
AGGAAGATCTTCCATCCAATGATTCACTTCCCAAGTGACCACAATGACTAGAGCTGAGCTGATCTGAAGCCAGGAGTCTCCTCCAGGTCTCCCATGTGGGTGCAGGGTCCCAAGGCTTTTGTTCTTCCTTGACTGCTTTCCCAGGCCACAAGCAGGGAGCTGGATGGGGAGTGGAGCTGCCCATATGGGATCTTGGTGCAGGCAAGATGAGGACTTGAACGGCTAGACCACTGTACGGGACCAGTCACACAGTTTTAAACAAGAAAAGTGTATTTTAAGATATCGTTTTTAAGAAGATAACCTCAGTGGTGATGTAGAAAATACCTGGAAGTGCAATCATTTAAGACTAGTTAAGTTACCATCATGACAGCTATTAGGCTATATACCTAACTAAACATAAATACATTTGCAGCTAAGCTTAAGCAAGATATCAACATTAAGTATATGGGAGAGGAAGTATTAGAATATTAATAAATAACATACATATTCAGAAAAATAATATGCTTTGTTTTGTATGGACTCAGTTTTCTTAATGATGCCTGAAGAGTATCTACTGAGGGGAAAATGACACAATTTGAGAAATAACTGTCAGGTACTAATGTTTTTGTGGATAATTTTCCCGAATTCAGACATAAATGGTGAAGAATATGGAAAGAAAGTGGTCCCTTATTGGAACGCTCTTGGAAAGGAGTGAGTAAGCAACCATGGGACTGATCCCTGTGTGGAGTTTTAAGGCCAGAATGATTCCAGGCGTCCTTGAGATCTTAACAAATGTTGCAGCCTCAGAGGAAATTAAGCCTTAAGGGAGCGTAGTTAAAATGTAAGCATCTGAAAATTAATTGGAGGAATTGTAAAACAGTGATGGAAGCTGGCCTTGGCGTGTACATGTAACAGCAAAAAGAGCGAGGCAGAGCTCCGGACTTATGCAATTTGTGGTATGACTTTTAATTTAGTGTAAGGGCAGAGGAAGAATAGGGCTGTGAAGACTAAATTGGTTGTTTTGCCATTATGAGCATCGTGCTTTAATACTAGCTATGTTAGATTCTGAGCCTTTTGTTCTTTGTAGAATTCATATTTTAACTTAGGTTCTTTAAAATGAATTTTTGTAAGCAAAGAATATCCTACAGTTTAATATCTAGAATATGCTGCCTAAAGTCTAAGCAAACAGGCTTTGTTGTGTCATCTAGCAAACCACTGGCTAATTTTCTGAGTTCATTTTTCATGTACTTGTGTGTAATTCTTGAAAGATAATGCTTATGCATTAAATATGATGCCAAGTTGAAGTTTCATTTCTATGGAATAGAAACTAGAAGCACTGGAAAGCTGTACAAAACAAGAGTTGCCTGCTGAGTTTAGACCTGTGGGTTTCCCAAGACACTTAGGAATTTTGCTAATTTAGTGTTGGCTTTTCTGCTCAGTTTGTCTGATTTTGAAATTGGAAGGGCAGCCTTCCATTGTAGACAGTGAATATTACAAATCTGATTTTACAAATATCTATATTTTTGTTGGTATATTTTTGGTTTATAAAAGCCAAATAACCTGTACATATTTATTTGGTATATTAGCTTTTGCAGTTATTTTTTCTTATGGAAATTTCTATGTGCAGAAAAAGTGAAATAAAGGTCAATGAACACAACCATATAGTAATAATCTAATTTATACAATTATGCTATTTTTATCATATAACTATGCATTTGAATAGTTATAACCTTAAATCCACTTTATGTTTTGATAGATGGCCAACTTCATCCTAGTATATACCATCATGAAATCAACTAAAGTTCAACATCACTATACATTCATGTAATTCAAAATGTATCTGTGAGGAAAAGGATGCATAGTCACAAATTGAGTATACTGTTTTGTTTTAAAAATGCATATAGTTGACTCATGCAAATTAACATGTTCAATTTTATTATCTCACCATTTATATCTTCTTCCCTTCAGTCTCTAACCCCAAGTAACCAGGACAACCAATTTTTCCTAACTTATGCTTCCAAAAGATGAGATTTGCCTGTTCAACAAGATCCCATAGACAAGTCGGAGTATGCCGTCTTATATAAAGCTTCCTTAATTTGGCATAATGCTTTTGAGAATCATCTATGTTGCACCACTCACTAATTTGTTCCTTCTTAATATCATGAGTAACTCACTTTACACTGTTGCTGCCCCACAGCAATGGATTTGGTGCACGGAGCCGATAATAACACGCGTGGACCCTGACGGATGGTCAAAGCCGAAGTTTATTAGGGGCCCCAGACTTTATACACTGAGAGTCCCTATGGGGTACGGGAGGAAGTATTGAGCTCATCAACAAAACCCATCTACTGTTTTCATACTCTTGATTGGAATTCCTTTTGTTTTGTATATTACACCAGGTGTTCTCATTTACATGCTGTTTATACAAAGGTAGCCATTTGGTTGTTCTCATGCAAATACTGTCCAATGAACTGCAATCCTGTGCTCGCTGGCCTTCCGGGGTCACAGTGTCCTCCTACAATACACACTGTGTTTTCTTTGTTAATTCTCTTCTTTGATGGAAACCTGAACTGTTTGGAGTTAGTTTCCATAAACATTCTTTTTTGTTCCGTAAACATTCTTACTTCTTTTGTGGATATGGACTCTTATTTCTTTTGAGTATTTATTGGTGAGAAGGCACAAGAATTCATACTGAAGATCTAAGTGATTATCCTAATTTACAGTCCAAACAGCACTGTGGTTAAATTCCAGTTCTTCTAATCTTTTTAATGTTACACCATTTGATGTAAAGTACAAGTCCACTTTCTTTCCTGCGTACAAAATCCCTTTGTTTCAACTGTCATACGGATGTTTTTTAAAAAGATATGCTTATTTTTTTGAATGGCAGAATTTCAAATATAGAATGATAGAGGCATAAGGAAATTTTCCATCTACTGGTTTACTCCCCATTAGCAGATGGAGTGGGCCATCCAAAGCCATGAACCCAAACTCCCTTCAGGTCTCATGTGTGGGTGTTAGGGATCCAAGCAGTTGGGTTGTTTTCTGCTACCTTCTTAGTCACATTGACAGGAAATTGATTTGTAAGAGAAATAACCCAGATATAGAATGGTAATTAATTGGAATGTTAGCATCACAGGCAGCAGGATAGCCCATTGTGACAAAATGCCAGCACCAATTTCTTTAGACTTTATCTATGAACATTCTAATATTTTTGAGGCAACACTAATTTCTGCCTTAAGTAAAAGCATATTTAGTTTAGTTTTTTATGGAGGGGAGGGGAGCATCACTTAATCTGCTACCTGCAATGGCTGGTGTCGCATATGATTGTTGGTTCAAGGCCTGGCTGCTCCACTTCAGACCCAGCTTCCTGTGGATGAAAGCTCATATTCCTGGACTCCTCTAACCCCATGGAAGACCCTGAGGAAGCTCTGGACTCCTGCCTTCAGCCAGGTCTTCCCCAGGAATTGTGGCCATTTGGAGAGCAAACCACAGGACTAAAGACCTCTCTGTCTCTGCTTTGCCCACTTGGTAATTCTACTTTTTAAATGATTGAATAAAATCTTCAAAAAACAATTCATGGAAAAATTGAAATAAAGGTATGAGTTGATTTGCATCAGAAAAATCTTGAAATTATACATAGTTTTTCATGATACATCTTTTCCCCATATTATGAAAAATACTTTCACATCAAAGTACTATTCACAAAAGTAAACTTTTCCACTTTTTCCACAAACATCTTAAACTATCTTCACATTAACAGGGATGTTAAAAATTTCAAGAGGTAAAAATTTAGGTTCAAGTTTATTGGTGCTTCTGCCATCTTCATTTTTCTGCTCATCCGGACCCTTCTAATACATTTTTCAGTTCTAATATAGGTATTTTATGTTTTTACTTCTGTGTCACTAATGCTACACTCTTGAAAAGCCGCCTTGGAATTTTTACTTATTCCTCACCTGGTAGATCTCATGCTTCTCTCCATTAATTGCCTTTTCCCTTAACAAATATTTGCTTTTTATTGTTTGTTTCATATGTAGCACCTTTTTGAAAACTGAATCTTGGAGAGCAGACAGGGCATTCTATAGAAACTCTGAATTCCATTAAGCTCCTATGAGGTGTATTCATCCAACCATCTTGTTAACTTATTCTATCAATGGATTCACTTCTCAGGGTTAAAACTCCAAAATTTTATCCTCCCTGCGGAGGGTAGCAACTTTAATCTCTCTTCAGTTCTTCCGTATTAGCTGAGACACTTGGATTTTGTCCAAGGATATGCAGAGTTTGCCCATGAATTTTGAGTCTCTTTCTTGACTATTAAAGTATTGCTCTAGCTTCGCGATAGAGGTGGCTGTCTTCAGTTCTGCTCTCTGGGTCTTCCAGCAGTAGAACCTTGTGTTGCTGTTTGAATGTTAGCCATTCCATGGTGAGTGGATCATTAGGGTGTTTTCCTTCACCAGTGGGGAAGGAAGTGTGACCCATAAGCTATAAGGCCTGCAAAACCATTTGGTCTAGACTTGCCAAGACAGATACAAGTGAACTTGAAATTCAGTCAATCTATAACAGGAAGAGTTTATGTTAATTTTGTATTGTCTGCAAATGATATTAATAACTTTTAAATGACCCTCAGGAGAAAAATGTCTTCCACCCCTCTTACACATATACATTTCTCTTGGCTTACCTCTCTCTGTTTCTCTCTAGTTATTTGTTTTTCTTATTTATAACTATTATCAATGGGACTTTTGCTTTAGTAAAACTACTCAGCTATGACTGGAAAAGATCCTTCCATAAGTACATCTTAAAATGCTTCCACCTTTGAAAACTGTGATTTAGAAAAGGCAAATCTTCAAAATTATGTTAATATGTGTGAACATGCTACGTTATTTGTTAAGCAAATATAATTTAAAACCTTCTAAATGACAAAGGGAATAGTAGGTGAAGTTTCTATATATTTTTTCCGTATTATAACAGAATTTCGGTTTTCATATGATATGGACTTAGGCTTTCTATGTGTCTACTTAATATCCATGTGTTTATATGTTATGCTATATGTTATATAGTATATATAATTCTAGCTATGGGGTATATACACACACACAGCTTAGTCTCTAAGAAAATATGTGCTATTTATTAGATAAATCATTGTTTTTGTTAAAAGCTTGTTTCTTAATACTGTAAATTCAACCAGACTTACTTGCTTTAGATACCATTCAATTTGTCAATCATAGTTACATTGATAATGATCACTGGCTTTTACGTCATTAACATTGTGGTCCTCAGTATTCTAGAGATGTTTATTCATTTATACTCCTAAAGATTCACACTCCTAATATTGTAACCAACTAGCCCATATTGAACATAGCTGTAAATACTATTCTAGTGCTTTTACAAAAAAAAAAAAAAAGATTGATTCATATTGTAAGGTCAGATACACAGAGAAGAGACAGAGAGGAAGATCTTTTGTCTATTGATTCACTCTCCAAGTGGCTGCAACAGCCAAAGCTGAGCGGCACTGAAACTAGGAGCCTGGAGCCTCTTCCGGGTCCCCCATGTGGGTGCAGGGTTCCAAGGCTTTAGGTCATCCTTGACTGGTTTCCCAGGCCACAAGCCGGAAGCTAGATGGGAAGTAGGGCAGCCGGGCTTGGAACTGGTGTCCATATGGTATCTCAGCATGTGTAAGGTGAGAACTTCAAACTCTAGGCCACTGCATCGGGGCCTATTCTCATGTTTTTGAATGGGAATAAATAGGTGCCATTATGTAATAAAAATGGGGTGTAATCTATAATGCAGCCTGTTGAAGATTCAATAAAAGCTCATATATTGACTAATTCTTCACCTTGGCTGTTAGCAACTAATTGGGGACTTTCTGTGAATAATAAACTTTGCTAATTAAAAAAAATGGCAAATTGATGATTTCATAAAGTAATTGTTCCCTGGCCACAAAGCAAGGCATTTAGATTGTGAAAAGGTTAATTTTGACTCTATGATCAATAAGTGTAATGAAACAAATCATTGGAAGGAATCCAAAGATGCTAAATGTAAATTTTATTAACACCTTTGGTTTTGTGCAACAGTAAAAGCGTTCGTTAGTGGGTAAGTTATATCATTTAATGTGTAAATTTAAAAGTTTTGCCAACTTACAGTCTCTGGTTTCTCTTCCTGCCTTGGTGCAGTCTTCTGAGTTTCTCAAACGACTGAGTTTAACTCATATAATCAATCCTAATTCTAGGGCTCTTGTTTATCTTCTCTGAATGGTATGCTTCTTTGCTATAAAAGTGCAATTACTAAAACACAGTTGAATTATTTGTGTGATTAATTTGGGTCAAATGAAGAATATTAAATAGGTTCTGGATTAGTACTGCTTCCATGTCTGGAATCCTCTTATGCCTCTACCATTTTTCCTGACTTTTAATTCAGTTAATCCCATGGCCCAAATCCATACGTAACTCAATTATATGCTGTAAAAATAATGTTTCCTGTTATCTTGATATATCACTTCTTGGCTTCCTTCCATGATTAGAAATGACCAGCGCAAGGCAGATTCTATAGGACTGATTGTACCATGTCAGGGTCAAACAGGATTATTGTATATGCGGAGCTAAGGACATGGTCAAGGTTGGAGTAACTACCTAATGAAAGCAGACACAGCAGGTACTGAATAAGAAGTGCAGTGTTTGGAGGAAGTGCTAGAGATGCCGGTAAGTGGACATGCCTTGTACATGGTAACTGGCTCTTTCAAGGGCTCTGTGTGGCTTTACTCCATAACTCGTCGTATCTGTCACCGACGCACCAGATATGTGGCCTCCTGAAAACAGAATACCTGGTGGCTCTTCCTCCCTCCCTTCTACCTATTTCTCTATACTACAGAGTAAAATTTTTCTGAGACATGGGGAACACAAACTAAAATTACTAACATTAACAAATAGGTATGTGTTAATAAATATGTGAACCGTGACGTACAGGCTATATGTAATCTGCATCTATTATCAGAGTCTTTATACAATTCCATAATCCTGTATGTTAGAACAGTTACAAATACTATAACTTTGAAGTCCATACTCACAGGCTGTTTATTTTTGTTAGAAAGGTAGATTTACAGAGAAAAGGAGAGATAGGAGAAAGATCTTTCACGCACTGATTCATTTCATAAGAGGCCTCAACGGACAGGGCTGATCTGAAGCCAGGAGCCCAGAGCTTCTTCTGGGTCTCCCATGAAGCTGCAGGGTCCCAAGGCTTTGGTTCATCCTCTGCTGCTGTCCAGGGCCATAAGCATGCCAGCTCATGATCTGGCACCTTTGTGAGATCCCGATGCAACAAAGGTGAGCATTTGGCCACAAAGCAATCACGCTGTACCCAACAATTCACTCTTAATCATTTTAAGGAAAGGTTTACTTATTTGAATGACACTATGAGGATAGCAGAGTGAGGGGGAGAGAAAAGAGATCTTTCATCTGCTGTTTCACGTTCCAAGTGGCCAGTCTAGATAAGACTGACTGACCAGGCTTGCTGAAGCCGGGAGCCTGGAACTCTGGGCCTGCCACCTGAGTGGGAGGTCCCCACTTCTTGGGCCATCTGCTGCTCTGAGATTCATGAGCAGAGAGGTGCTAGAAGCTAAGCCGCTGGGTCTCGTCCTAGCACTACAAGGTGAGATGTAGACATGAGCTCAGCAGCTTTTACCTACTGGGTCACAGTGCTGGTGCTGGCCTGCATAATCTTTGTTCTCAAATCTTACTGTTTATCATATTATGTGATGAAAATATGTTTGATGACAAAATATTTGTTTAAAATGATGACACATGACAAAAGAGAAACATGGAGACAATCACCATGCATGTAATTATCTGCCACACACTCACCTAGAGAACAAAATATCTAATAAAGGTAAATAATGCACTGGTGACTACACATTTTTAATGTTGCTACAATGACAGACTTAAGTCTTACATGAATAGAAAATATTAGAAAGGTAATAAACAGCTTTTATGTTCTAATTTGTGTTTATGAAATATTCTATGTTTTCTTATAAAAGTCTTACGAATGCCTCCCATTTCTCTGATGAATGATCATTTAACTGGCATAATTCACAGTGGGGGTAGGACACAGACATTTTAGGAAGATTAGGAAGAAGGTAAATACATAAGAAAGGAAAAGCTGTAATTACAAACAGGTAACAACATGCCCTTGTGTTTGATAAATCAGGATGGTTTGACTGCAGCTGTTTGGAAGGTCAAGTGCGTGACTGGGTGACAGTTGAGGTTTCACCTGGCTGTACGAATTTACTTACCTCTAAACATTTTGAAAGTTACTAAAGACTCAAATTGTTTAAAATTATTCTTTGTACTATATAGTTTGTAAAAATGTATTGTCTAATACAAACACATAGAAGTCTAATCGTCAAATACCATGAAAGCACTTGCTCCTTGATTTTCCTTTTATTGTTTTTGATACAAATGCAGCATGTTCACAAATTCTCACAAATGTATGTATGTCTCATGCAACAGTAGAGCTGTATCAACATATTGATCAAGCGAATCTTTGAATCAGATTACTAAGGCTCACATAACAGCTCTTCTACTTGATAGTTGTAATTGGGGTGAGTTACTTAACAGCTGTGTGTTGCCTTAATAAAATACAAGTACCTCAATAAGTTTGTGGAAACTGGAGTGAGTATTCTACACAGCAGTTAACATGCTGCCTGGAACATTTGCAACTCGAATCTGAATGCTTAATTTGAGGCTCGGTTGGGCTTTGGTTTCCCTTTGTGGCTCATGCGCAGCTGCAGGTGGCAGATGATGATGGAAGCACAAGGAGTCCTAGCATTCATGTGTAAGACTCAAGCTGAGTTCCAGACACTTGTCATTGCCCCGGTCCATTGTGGCTGCTGTAGGAGTTTGGTGACTAAGTCAGAAAGTGCACATTCTCTCTGCTTTTCAGATGAAATGAAAATAAGTTAATTCAGAAAAACCAAGAAGGTAGAAACAGATTTTTTTAAAAAAACTAAGTGCAAATATATCTAGAATTCATGCTGAGATAAATCTTCATATCCTTCACAGAAAATGGCATTATGCTGTTTAATTATGTATAAATTTCATTTTTACATAAAAATAAACTTTTATCTCAACTTTTACATGAGTAGCCTTTACATGAGTAAAGGTAGTATTAGCGTATCTCAAGGATATTTTCAGAAACAAATTTTTCCATGAAGAGAAGGATAGAACAATGTTAGCAAAATTAGCATTTTTAAAAATACATTTTTAAGATTTATTTTTATTAGATATACAGAGAGGTGGAGAGAGAGAGAGGAAGATCTTCTGTCCATTGAGTCACTCTCCAACAGACCAGAATGGCTGGAGCTGAGCCATTCCGAAGCCAGGAGCCAGGAACTTCCTCCAGGTTTCCAGTGCAGGTGCAGGGTCCCAAGGCTTTGGGCCTTCCTCGATGCTTTCCCAGACCATAAGCAGGGGCCTGGATGGGAAGCGGGGCTGCCGGGATTAGAACCAGTGCCCATAGGGAATCCTGATGCATGCAAGGGGAGGACTTTAGCAGCTAGGCTATTATGCCGGGCCCCAAAATGAGCTCTTTATGCAAGTGTTTCATTTCCCTTTGTTTATAAAAGCTGCTTATAGAAAATGTGGAATGGTAGGGTAACATTTTACAAAATTTGATTGCAATTTTGTGCTTAAAAAAGTTCAAAAACATAAATGTAGTAAATCTGTAGTAAATCTCCATTGATTTTTTTTTTTCATTTAAAAATATGTGATTAATACACAGCAACCATCAACCACACAGAATGTCACTTTTCCATCAGCAGTTGAAGACATCACTTCAGGCATGTTGTGGTATTAACTGACCCACCTGTCAGTTTACCTTGATGAAGGTTAATACTGCTGATTATTCAGGAGCCTTTGTTGATGTCTCGGTTTATATTAGTTACTGAAATGAAGTAAATGCAAATTAAAGAGGTTAATGTCAGCCACCAAGAATTATTATAGAAACGGGTGTGCTTTGTGGAAAAGATTCATAAGTAAAATTGCAAGAACAAGTAGTGCCTGGGTTGTTACAAATATTCCACAGTGCTGACCATCAGACCTGTTCCCAGCTCCAGGTCATGCGTATGCCAGCAGGTGCTGTGTCCAAGCTAAGATGGCCTGCCCCTAGTCTTGGCATTTGCCAACAGGTGCTACAGACTTGCTCAGCCCAACCTATCCCCAGGCCCAGCTCTCACCAGCAAATACATTACCATCACCATCATATAGGCTGATAATACTTCACCATATTCACACAGCCAATATTTACAATTCATTTATTCATTCATTTTATAGAAGTACTGGATGACTGTTTCGTCTCCAGTCTGTGTCAAGTGTTGAAAATAAAGGAAAGGAGAAAATACCTCAAAACACAATATTCAAAATTTTACTAAAATATTGATCAGGCTACAAGTGTTAAAAAGGATTTTCTATCAGAAGTTGAATAGATGTACATGTGTTTGGCACATGTTCTTCAGTAACTCAAATTATTAGAAGGCTCAAGTGCACTTTCTGTTAGAATGTCCTTAGTAGTCATTGACTTGCAAAATAAACAGTAGACAAGCATGAGACAGAATTAAGGATTAAGTTTTGGGAAACAAAGTGCCTGACATGTGTTCCCAAATGGAAACAAGAACCTCCCTGGCCTTATTCTGAGATGGGCCTCTGAGAGATTTCAGCTATGAAAGTCAAACATGTTTCTTTTGTCTGAGAAGTAATTAATGTCTGGGTCATGATCATTAACTCTTATGAAGACTTTGTTCTGGCAAGATATTGATGTATAACATGACTGTGAAGAACGGCTTTCAAAAATTTTTTCATCAGTATCTGTATTCCTTAGCATGAATATAAAGGGGTACTAACAAGTATTTATATTAAATTGTAGTTGGTATTTTCAATCACCATAAAATGTAGATAAGTAGTTACGGAAACTTTACACTTGAGTGCGGTTTAATATTAGACATAAATAGGTGTCTATTTTATGACAAAGGAGGGATTCTGAAACATCTTTACGTATAATGTGCTCAGGAGATACATTTAAATCTCCGTTAGAGACAAGAATTTCTGTCAAATTAAATATTCAATTTGAGGAGACATCCTTATCCTCTGTATTTAAAGGTGACAGAAATAATAAAATGTTGTTTGAATAATATATAGTATCTATGTGACATACTTAATCAACTCGGGCATTACGACTAGTTAGGTAATTATAGATTAATTTGAATTAATGAAAAAATTATCTTAATTGCATTTTGAAACAGGAAGATTATATCTTTGTGTCTAGCTGACAAGCCTTTATTTGTCCATCTTTTTCAGGCTTGTTCCCTGCCGTCCTGAATCTTGCATCAAATGCTCTCATCACAACCAATGCAACATGTGGAGAAAAGGGACCAGAAATGTATTGCAAGTTGGTAGAGCATGTCCCAGGGCAGCCTGTGAGGAACCCACAATGCCGAATCTGCAATCAAAACAGCAGCAATCCATACCGTATGTATTTCAGCATGTAATTGTAAATCACTGGCTGGGATCTGAGTTATTTGGAGGCCTAACTTGCATCAAATTTAAGGACCCGTGATCCTGAGATTGCCTAGAACTTATCTTAGATTCTGAATCCTTTTCACAGTCATTCTCACTCCTTTATTCAATTGACATTACAACACTAGAATTTTTTTACATGTGTCACCCATAGTGATCTCCAAAAAATTCTCTGCTGAAAACCTATTGCAACCTTAGTGTGACTCGCTCCATCCTGCTATTTGACAAAGTAGTAGGCTTCAGTTCATGTCCCAGATACTGTATATGATACTCAAGAAGTTAGGTGTGGTCCTTAGATTTGACTATTGAGGAAAAGGGAAAAGAAACCAACTGTTTCTCTATAGTGTGGTAGGTAGAGTGGAAGAAATGAGCATGGACTCCCGACTTGACAACATAAAGCCAGTGTTGGTGGAAGTAAACAAAGGCTTCCTAATAGAGGTAACACATAGGCTAACAACCAAGGACAAGTACAAATGCACTTCAGGAAGTTCATGGAGAATGAATGTTATGAAAACAAGCATGATTTTAAAGCTTTTTTTTTTCCTTAAAATTAAGCATATATCCATTTAGGTTGAAAAAAGAGTCACAGACAAAAAACACAGAGCTACCTGTCTGCTGATTAATTTCCCAAGTGTCCCTGTGGCTGGACCAGGGCATATCTCGATTCCAGGACATTGCACAATTGAGCCAAGTCACAACCAGGGTCCAGAAATACACCTGGTATGCACCTAATTATGTGAGCCATCCCTGCTGTGTCTCAAGGTCTCTTTGCATCCAAACACTTCTGTTTTCTTGGGTGTTTTTGTACCCCTTTCCTACAAACTGAGCAGAGGAGAATAAGGTTAGCAAAGCAAAGAATACCAGCAGCACATCAGCATTCATTGAAAAAAAAAATCACTTGCTCAGGAAAATGCAAACAAACTGAAAGTACCATAAAGTAGAGGTCGGAGCAGAATCACTCACAGAAGGGTGAAACCAGTTTAAGGATGTTTTGAAAAGCCACCTTGATGACTTAGACCCATTCATGGATGTATGCCAGAAGTATTTGAAGACATTGTATTAGAAAGGCATTGCACTAGAACAGTGTCAGGTTTTACATAGTCCTATACTTAAGTGATTAGGAAATAGCGGGGGGTAGAAAAGGAATTTGGAGAAGATGCTGAGATTACACAATTTCTTTGGAGAAAATGGCATTCAGGCTAAGAGAACACATTGATGATATAGCCAAAGGGAGGAAGTTCAATGTGAAAAGCAGAGCACACACACACTGTGAAGATGTGAAAGAGTGATACATTCTGAGTACTTGAGTTATTTTGCTTAGCAAGTAGAGAACCTGGAGAAAATGAGCCTGGCATTTTCAGGATATTGTGTTCAAGGAAGAAAGTTTTTGGATTTACCTCTTAAGGAAATAAGAGTAGATTGGTGAGCTACAGTAAAGTGAGAATATGACTAAGTTAAAACAGATAGATTTTTGACTGATACCCATTGAGGACTATGAGAAGGTTAGTGGAAGAATCAAGTGGGATGGAAACCGAAGCAGGGCCAAAGTCCAAATGAACAAAGAGATTATGATTTTAAGGAAGAAAACGAGCCCTTGTGGAGTGATACTTTCACTGGTGCAGGGACTGGTGTTTCTGTTTTTTTTGATGGAGAATATGAATAAGCCAGAAGGCATGGACATGTTGGTGGAGGAGGGAAGTGAGAGTGTAGCTGTGTGGCTAGGGATGGGCTGGATGGAGAGGGAGAGTAAGAGAAGAAAGATTGTAAAACCATGCGTGTCCTTGCATTTGTGAGTATTCATGTAGATGCATATATGTTTACATATGGTTATGAATTGTGTGTTTATGTGTGTGCATGTGCTTACAGATAGCATATAGTTTTAAATATAGACTATATAGATACATTTTCATGTGTAAGTAGAATATGAATAAACGCATGCTTGGAACTACAGGAAAGGAGAGAAACAAATGCATGTAATTCTAGAGATGGGAAGAAGATGAAGTAATAAATGCATAAAATAATTATAGATTTGCATGGAAATATAGATGAAATGCGTTTGGCAAGCTGAGTGTGTCCAAAAGCTGCATTGTCCCTTCTGTTCTTCAAAGTTTGCTACTAAGGTCTCTATGTCTCCTGGAAGACTTCAGTGTGTAACAAATGTCACTGATGTTTTCACAATGTGTCCAAAATAGAATAATTGGTTTCAGTAACAAAAGACATGTATGGAGTGTGCTTTGTATTTCTACATTTCTGATTACTGGTATTTTTAAACTTGTCACAAACGGGGCTTATTTTGTGCAGCTAACCTCATTTTTAAATGGCTAGCTTCCTTGCATTGCTCCTAAATCATGTTTTGATACTAGCTGTTTTGAAAGAACAAAACCACATAAGAATAAAAATTGAGCAATAAAAGAGATAAATGTGTTAAACCCAACAGATGATAAAGATACAAAAATTCAGTGAACTTCTAGAATAAGGCGAGAAGGTCTGTGCTTAATTATCCATGCAACGAAAAAGCAAGGTGAACTTTGTGATTGCTAGCAGTTTATGCTTTCAATTAAAAACTAGCAGTATGAGAAGTTTACCTCAAGGATTCCCTAGCCAATTTCCAGATGCCATTAGCCCATGGGTTGATTTGCATAGTTATGCTTGTCAGGGATGTTGCACAGTTTTATCTCTTTTTAAATAAGGGAGATATGCCAACATTAAATCAGTATTTACAAATTAATGATGATTAAATTTCATTTCTAATTGTTGATTCATCCCCCAGCCCTCCTTTTCATGACTAATTTTCCTGTCAGCTTCACCCGAGGTGGCCCATATCAGATTTCCAATCAGACAATGTCTCTCACTATTATCTAAGAGACATAAATTTGATTTGGAAATGTCAGATCGTATGTATATTTTTCTATCATCCATTAAACCCACAATCTGTAGTGATGATTCAAGAGAATGCTTTTTGTGATATTTGTTTTGTTTTCCTAAGAAACAATTCCAGCAGCATTTCACTTACAGCTCTGATTCTTAATGTGCCAATTTTGGCACCCACTCATACCACCAGGGGCTTTTATTTCATGTTCATTTGTGCTTCTATATTTTCTGTTATTATAAAGACCTGTCTTCTTCTGCATCTCCAACTGAATTGAACTAGTGATAATTATTAAATATATTTAGGAAGTTCATCCCAGTAGACAAAGTGATAATAAATAAAGTCTACCTAATTATTTAAAATTTTACCAAAAAATGCAATATTTTCATTCTGTTCTATATATACGCAGATGCTGGAAAATGTATATCCATTTTTGAAAATTTGATGTAAGACTGCTAGAAACATGGTCATACCCTTTATGTTTTTGGCTATAGGTTACAATTAATTGCTTAAATAAAGTTAATATATGATAAAACACAAATTTGAAAATGACAAATTAATAAATATTCAGTTTTTATATGAATTTCTACTTTGCAATCATGCTATTATGGCAGGAAGCAATTAATTTTGCTTGGGTTTTGTTCATAATCTTTAAAATTTATTTATCTGAAAGTTACACAAAGAGTGGAAGAGGAAGAAGAGAAGATGCAGAGGAGAGGGGACGCGAGGGGAGAGGGGAAGCGAGGGGAGAGGAGAGGAAGAACATTGCTTCCACTGGTTCATTCTCACAGTGGCTGACCTGGGCGGGGACCAGGCCAAAGCCGGAGTCCAAGGTTTCTTCTGGCTCTCCCATTTGGGCAGAGAAACCCAAGCACTTGGGCTAGCTCCTGATTTTTTCTGCCCTTAGGCACATTACCAGAGAGTTGGATTGAAGTAGGGCAGCTGTGACTTGAAGCAGCACCCATATGGGACATCGGCACAGTGACTGCCCATTTAGATATTTTATTGCGTTTTTCTTTGATTCAGAACAGTGTACATTTTGAACATGCATAATTGAGGTATTTGTGTAAAGGTGGTTATATTATCAGTGGTTCTAATGTTTAAAGTTAATCCTGTGAATCAAAAGTTCCCATCACTAATGTGTGACAAATGAGGGGAAAATTCTATAGTTTTCAACAAAACAGAGGGGACTATGTCTTATAGAATTTTCTTGTATTTTAGTATCTTATTTTTTGTTTTTTTGGTTTTCAAATGTTCTTAATTTTATGAAATAGTTTATAGTGTAGTGATAGCAGAGATAAGTTGCGGCTTGCTGTTACTCAGAAAAATGCAAAGCTAGATCTCATCAATTTCACAAGAGTCTCAGATGCAATTTTTTTGAAATTTTACTTTTCCTTCTGAAAGTTATAAACCTGGAAGCTACTGATCTGAGTGGATTTTTGTTATCCCGATTTCAGTGATAAACACATGCATTAAATGACTTGTCCTGGGTCAGTTAAGCACTAATATTGGATCTAGGAGAAGTATCTTGCTTCTCAGATGCAAGCTCCTCTTACTGAGTCATCATCCTTAGGATTCATGGTTGAGTTTCTCCCGCATTAAGGCACACAGGGTACAGGATTGCTTTGTGTAGTGTGATTCTTTCATTAGATGAGACATTCTGATATCAATAATTTATAATTAATAATCTAATAATTATTAGTAATTATTAATAAATTAATTATTCATGATTATAAACAAATTAATAATTTATAGGGCATTCATCTAAAATATTCCCAGATAAGTAGTCACATAAGTAGTCACCAATTCACATTTCAAAGTAGACTTAAAGAATAGAAGAATTCCTGAGAAACTCACCCCTCTCCTTGGCTTCGATTTCCATAGACAAACATGTACACGTTCAGGTGAGAGTGTAAGAAGATCGATTCCTTACCGCTTATCTGAGGATATCAACAACCGCTGGCCCTTGTAGGTTTCATCCACGATTGGAGCTGTTTAAAGAGTAGAAAGGGATCAGAAGTTGTGTTGGAGGATGGAAAGCAAAGATTTAAAATAAGAACCAGTGACTGGAAACCAAAATATACTGTAGTCATGAGGGTGCATCTGCTTTCTGTTGACTTTTGTTGAGCTACGTTGAGGGAGTTGGGGGTCTGCGGGGTGGGAGATTTAAAGAAGGAATGTAGCTGTAACAAAGGACAAGCAGTGATTCACCACACCTTGTCTTTATTCCTGGGCCCTCTTGGTGTTGCAGGAGGTCTTCTGCTCAACTCCCAGGAGTAAGCGTGAGGCAGGTGTTGCAGTAGGTTTTCTGCTCAACTCCCAGGAGTAAGCGTGCACCCCTGCTGCCTACTTGCCATGATTGTCCAGATTCTTTGAGTAGAGTTAATGATAGAGAGCTTTGGTATTAATTTAGTTTTTAATAATAGAAGAAAATTGGCAAAGCTGAAGAATTGTTGCAAAAAGCCTCATAAGATGGATTTTCACAGCACTTTATTAAAAGCAGTTGTGTGTCGGATGGCCCAAGTCTTGGTAATAATGAATGTGTCAGACAGACAACTTCAAATACCTTCCATCCTTCGTTCAGAATTCTGTTTTTGTTAACACAGTGGATGGCCTAGTTGAGCTGCCTCAAACAGTAGAGCCTGTGCTTTGAATGATTGACACATCAATTGCATTTCAATATTATTTCTTCACACCGACTTTCTTTCCTTATCTTTGAAGCTGCCCATGTTTGTTGATGGCTGCAGCTTGTCTGGTAGCCTAGGAATTTAACCATTTCCTACCATTGTGTACAATGCGATGAAAAAGATAACAGTGGCTTTTCTTTTATATTATTTTGATGTTGATATGTACAGGATGATTGTTTTGATTGATTGTCCTTCGATGATGTAACTCAATTCATTACATGGGCCTCTCTCCACTTTTTGCATGCTATTCATCGCTCAATAGAGAGACACCCGATTACAAATGCCATTGATGGGAAGAACACTTGGTGGCAGAGTCCCAGTATTAAGAATGGGATCGAATACCATTATGTGACAATTACTCTGGATTTACAGCAGGTACAGTGCCTTATTATTTTTCATTCTTGAAATTGTATCTTACATTTTATATTTGTTGATGCTTGTTAAATACATTTATATTCTTTCTCATTATTTTCCATTATGTTCTTGATACAGTGACCAAAGATCCTTGTTCATTTGTAGATGCTAATTAAAAAATATTTGGCATTTGCTTATAAGGCACAGCTAAAATGATTCCATGTGAAGCAGCTGGGAATTAGTTGAAAACTGACTCCATGGTAACTCATTGGACTTCATGATAAAAATACAGATGAAAAAAATTTCAAATAATGAAAATACAACAGTGCCATCTTTAATCTGTAGCAGAAATGATGGTGTATGCAGTTAAAGGTTCTTGGATAACAAGATTATTTAATACAGTGCCTCTTATTTTTAGTGCTGAGAAAACTGTTAGAGTATTTGCAAATTAAGTTTGTGCCACTAAATGAACAAACAAGCCTTACAGGTACAGTCTTCAAAAGTGTGTTAGAAAATGTTTATCATGAAAAACTATGTAAAGATTTCAAGGTTTTTTTTTTTTGCATCCAAATGAACATCTTTGTTTTCACAAATATTTGAATTAGCCATGTATGTAAAATTGGTTCTTAAAGTCATTTGAATTATTGTTGCATAAGCTCAGTGGCTTCTTACATTTTTTTACAATATTCCGATTAGGCTTAAATTATTACTCAAGAATCATCCAGGTCTCTCACATGAATGCCCGGGACCTAATTTGTGTCATGCAGTAACAAGAAGATAGAATTGGGTGCCAGAACTGACAATCAAACTCTCTTATTTCCCTGCAGTGAAGACCATATGGAAATCATAGTTATTTCTCTTCTCATAACAACCTTGGAAGTGGCTAGTGTATTTATCCCTATTTATTAGCTGAAGAAACTGAGTCCTAAAGTTTAAGTGACTTGGGCTACTTTACGAACTTCGTGTAGGCAGGATTAAGATTTTATCCTGAGTCTTGTAAATCTAGAACTCATACTATCCTGATATTTTTAAAATGGGAATCTGAAGACCTAAGGTAGAGAGCCATGATAGTTTTTGTTATATGTATATTTAAATGTCCCTTACACCATTTAAAAACACGATGCTGTGTTCCTCTGGCTTCCCTGGGAGAATATGGAGAACACTGGTTTTGTCATGAAATAGGGAACTGAATCTCATTTTCTAGTACATTCCAGATGCCACTAAAATTATGTATACACTGTTCCCCTATGCCAAATGGGATTATGAGCTATTATCTACCTGGGACTCAAAGCCAGTAGTGTTGTAATGAGGGTGTAAATTTCACTAAATGCTTAATTGTCTTAGTTATCTTTGCTTTAATGAAATAATCGACCATTTACTGCCTTTCCCTTGCATTTTAAGATGTGTACATTTCAACAAGTGCCAATATTTTTGTTGATTGCTGAATGACTCCTCTGTGAATCACTTTGAAATAAAATACCATTTTAAATGTAAACAGCACAAAAAGATTTCCTTTATTAAATCATTATACATTGCACTAGAAAATTTCTGTTACATTTTAATGTTTGTGAGAACTGTTACAAAACTATAATGATTTATTTAGAAGGAAGTAGCTATTTATTTTATAACTAGATTGTTTTTAGACATTTATTACTAAGGAATTATTAACTTCTCCAAATTCTATTTACTTAGAGCAAATCTTAAGCTTGATTTAATCATGCTGTGCTACAATTTCTGGAGTAGCAGAATAAATATTACAATCTGATGGAAAGAAAGTTAAAATAATGATAATAGCAATAAAACAACTAAACTCCATCTGGTGTTTATAATTATTATAAGCAGCTAAAATCAGCATTAAGTTGAAGAGAAGCTTAATTCTTTCACTGATATATATGCAAAACCCCAGTGTAACAGAGAACCAAAATATATAGCAATTTAAAAGACAAGAAAAAGAGTTATTTTGAGATTAGGATTTTAGCATACAATTTTTCAGAGGAGGGAACACAAATATTTTCCAAAAAGAAGCACGGGGAAAACTCACAGTGATCTTCCTAAACAAGTTCTGAACTTTCTCACACTTGTTATGCTGTGTATGCTTTTGCCACATTTATAATCTTTGAAAGGAAGTTTTCACTATTTTAACTCTTCTTTTATAAAGAAGAGGTCTGGAACTGCAACTTTTTGGCGGGGGAACTTGATATTGTATTATTTCTTGTGGAAAAAAAATGTTACAAGAAACAAAGAGAATATCATTGTGATGCTCTTAAAACAAGAAGGTAAATATAAGTGGTACTGCTAAGCTGAAGTGTAACAACCCATGGTGGTATAAACATTTGTAGATATAGAACCTATTTTAAATAGAGTCAAGTTGCTGGAAGCCATGATATAAATTAAAGAGATTTTTTTTTAAATAGGAACAATAACATGCAAGAAAAAGTTCTGTTAAAGATCTGTGGGAAAAGATATGGTAAAATTTTTAAATCACACTAATTGTGTTGTGCAAGGACTGAGTATAATTTTCTACAGTAGATCGACTATGGGTAATTTTCACAGCTGTCAGACTTCCATATGTAAAGCAACTGTGTTTATCACTATGGTGCAATATTTTATAATTTTCATTTTAATTTTTCCATGTATATTATTATACTCACATTTAGAAAAATTCAAGGAAATGGAATTAATTTGCAAGAAATTTTTAAAATTCATACATCTTTTTAAACACACCTCATATGCGATTTTTTAAAACACCTCATATGCATGGATTACAAAAAATTGATAGCAGAATAAATTTATCTTTTAATGTAATTCCATGAATATTTCATACTTATATATACGTATTATATATATATATCTTGTTTCTATATGTAACATGTTCTTTTAAGAAGCTGACAAAATAAGTTAGAGGATATGGTATGTATTTTAATATATAGAAAGACATATTTCAGTATTATTCTGAGTTATTAAAGTAGTTAAAAGTTAAAAAAAAAGAGTGAGTCTGGGGAGACAGGATATGTAGCTAAGTTCTGTTTCCTCATCTGTCACTCTCTTGTGTAATTTCATTTACCTTAGAAAATTGGTCGACTTTTCCTTCTTCAATTTGGTGATAAAGTAGAGCTCTTTCTTTTGAACAAGATTATTTTAGATACGAAGTGATGCAAGTGAAGAATTTTGCCTCTTGCTGCAGATAAATTGATACTTAGTGATCATTTGATTCTAGTCTTCACTGAAAATGTAAGAAGAATAATGTAAGAATAATGATGCAATGCAAATAATATAGGAATGTAAAGAAACAATTAGAAAGTTTAATTCCTGGGTTAGGTGAAAGTTATATTTTGAGAATAACTTGAGAAAAGCATCTTGTTTCTGATAAACATTCATTATTTTATATGAAAAATAATACTTACACGAAGTAAAAATTTGTGTATTGCTCAGGTTGGGGTATCATGTGTTAAGCTGCCACCTGCAACTCCAGCATCTCCTATCACAGTGCTTGAGGTTGATGCCCGATTAGCTGCAGTTAGATAAAATTAATTGAAGTTAAATAAACATTGGCCTTGTAATAAAACACAGCCAAGAAAATCAGTTCAAAACACACCCCTCTGGATTGGTCATCTGAAGATTTGAATATAATTAGGTCAGTTTAGGAAACAAAGATGAATAATCTTTAAAATGCAGAGCAATTGATTAATTTGGCTTTCTACATTCTTAGTATTTATTATTCATGCTAATATCACATAGCAGCGCTGAAATATGTGATTTTCTCAATAATCTGTGATGAAAAGATATTTTTCTTTGAAATTCAAGATTACAATGAGGAATATGAAATTAGTGACAACACAGGTTTATAAACTAAATTAAATATCAGTTCTGCAGTTAGCATAATTGATCTGTTGCAGCATTCTTTTGTAAGTAGGTGACATATTGCTATTATGATTAGCTTGAGATTGTCTTCAATACTTTTTTATGCAGGGCTAAATAAGTGTATTTATGCATGGACTGTATATATTTTTATACCAAACACATTTCTTGCACAAAAAATAACTTCCTTTTATGAACATTTTAATTATTTGAGCTTCACAGAGAGAATGAGATTGTTGTATCCCACGAGTTGATTGATTCCACAAATTCCATCAGTGACCCCCTACAGGGGAGAAGCCAGGAGCTGAGAAATCTTGGCTCTGGATCCACCGCAAGCTGCTTTGTATAGTGCTCTCCCCAGGGGGCTGGCATCTGGAGTGGAGTTGGGGCTCACAAGGAGATGTTCTGATGAGGGCTGAAAGAATTTCCAACATTGGCTTAACCACTTGGCCAGCACTCACTCCTGAATTTATCATTTAATTCCATTTTCCACAAAATCTTAAAGTATTCCCATACGTTTATTGGGCATATTGGATTTCAAGTGGCGCATGTAGCATTTTTGTATGTAGGTAAGGAAATAAGCATATATACTGATGCATAGAGCAGAAGATACAAAGTAGCATAAACAGGCTGTAGAATAAAGTTGCAAGTGTAGTATTTTATATACTTTTAGGAAACATTACAGAGCACCCAGATTTATCACTGCAAAAGCTCACACTTCTTGAATTGCCTTTTGATATGTCAAATTCTTTTTCTGAAAGCTGTTGTTTTCATCTCCGCACCACACAAACTGACAATCAGTAAAAATATTTTTTCACTTTCTTTAAAAAGAAATCAGTGTGTGAGGGAGACAGATGAGTAGTCACAGAAGAGAAATTTTAGGGCTTGTGAAAATACTTTTATGATGGCATGCAGAGAGATGCATGCCATTCTGTATTTTTCCAGACCTATAGAATGTACAGCGGCTCACGTGAACCTCATTGTATGCTGTGAACTTTGCACCTTAGGGAATCTGATGCATACAAGTAGAGTCATGAGCTGTAACAAATACACCTCTCTTGGGAAATTGTAATGGGGATACTGTGCCTATGGTAGGAGGTGGAGGATGGACAAGACTATTTGGGAAATTTCTGTACCTTTCTCTCAGTTCTGCTGTGCAACTAACCCCCATCCCTGACCGAAACACACACACCCACACACATGCACACACACACGCACACACACACCCCTACCTTGAAGAAGTAAGACAAAAATAAATACTATATTGCTTACAAACTCTTAGTTAAAGATTAGTCTTCCCTCCTCAGCTCCGAGTGTTAACAGTTTTGACCACATTTTTACCGGTGCTGAGTATCTCAAAATATAATTCTTTCTAAAATTCTGAAATTCACAAAATGCATTTTCTCATTGTAACCATTTTGTAAATGTATAGCTCAGTAGCATGAAGTGCACTCACACGGCTATGCCACCTTATAGACATCCAGACTAGAACCATTTTCTTCCTGAAAAACTTGAAATGCCATATACTTTATTTTTTTGGTAATTGTACAATATTTACAAATTTCTCCTATGTGGTAGTATGTGCCAAAATTCTCTCCCTTTTTGGTTCATTTTTCTTTATTTGAAATGCAGATTTTACAGAGAAAAGAAAGACAAAAAAGGTCTTCCATCCACTGGTTTACTCCCCAAATGACCACAGTGGACAGAGCTTGAACTGGTCTGAAACCAGGAGCTTCTTTCCTGATCTCCCACCTAGGAGCAGAGTTCCCAAAGACTTGGGCATTCTTGCAGTAGAGAGCTTGATCGGAAGTGGAGCAGCCAGGATGTGAACTGGCACCCATAAGCCTGTGTAACCGGACTGAGGAGTAGCTTCCTGTGCTATTGCACGGGCCTCAATTCCCTTCCTTTAAATGTGAAATGATACATCACTGTCTCCTACCCCATTATATTATCCGTGCATTCAGTAATCCATGCATTCTACACTTTGGCTGCTGTGATTATTTCTGCTCTTAGTGCAGTCGTGTTTTACTAATTGGTCTCATTTCTTCATAGTTACATATCCAACATTTGAATTACTGGATTTTGTATTCTGTTTTTAATTTTTTAAGGAAGTACCATATAATTTTGAGTAGTGCCTGTAATGTTTTACATTTTCACTGGCAAGAGTTAGCAAGAGTTCCATTATTTTTTCCCCACAGATTCACCAACCTCTGTTACTTTCTGTTTTGTTTTTCATTGCTACCATTCTGATCAATGTTCTTCCCAGGCCATTTGCAAGGAACTGGATCAGAAGCAGGACAGCTGGGATATAAACTCACACCCATATGGGATGCCATAGCTTAATATGCTATGCCATAATGCCAGGCTGCAGCTTAATATGCCAGGCCATAATGCCAGCTCCAGAGATAACTTTTTATCAAAATAAGTTCTATATGTGTTTATCATTGCCAATACAGAAAAGGTTAAGACCCTAAAAAAAGTTATCACGGACAAAGAATATTTTATCAACTTGTTTAATCTATGTGTCAGGTAGCTGGGCTTTTCAAGTTTTATGCCACTTACAGAATTCCTGAAAAAGACATTGAGAACTGTAACAAAACTGCATTCTATACTTTAATTAGAATTAGGGGGTGAGTGATTGGATCAGTCTACAGGTATACATTCTGCTTTTTAAATGAAGAAATACGTAAGGATTTGTTTTAAGATTTATTTATTTATTTGAAAGAGGGAAAGAGACAGAAAGAACATGAGTGAATGAATAAGATGTTGCAAAACTGGTTCACTTCGAAGATTGCCACCATGGCCAAGGCTGGGCCAGGCCAAATCCAGAATCCAGGGACTCGATCTGGCTCTGCCGCACAAACACAGGGGTGCAAATCTTTCAGCATTTTCTGTTGCTTATTCTAGTTCATTAGCTGGGAGCTGGATGAGGAGTGAATCAGCCAGGACACAAACCATGAGCATGTTATACTGTCATCACAAGTGGGGACCTTACCCACTTTACCACAATGTCACCCCCATATGTGGGGATCCTTGACAGGGCTTTTCATAGCAATTATTACCACACTCACATCACTTTAGCAGCACCCACATGAATGCAGGTTACTGGTATATGAACTGCATGTCTGTGTCTTCCTATTACTGAACTTTCCTCTTACTACTATTATAATATGGATATCTGAATTGTAGTTTATTCCTCTCCTATAATAAGGCAGTGTAAAATTTTAGTGCTAAAAAAATAGCATAAGTGGCTAATGCAATCGCAGAGGCATATTTTTAGTGATATAAATGTGTAAATTGAGGATATATATGACTCTTTGAGTATGTGTTCACTTTCTGGTGTCCAAAAGGACTTGATTTCCACACGTTATTATATTGATCAGATAATATGAGGATTATTTTCCGGGTATGCATTTCAAGTATATGACATTCAAAATTACATCAACATTAGACTATAATTTATAGTGTTTCCAAAACTGGCAGTATTACCAATTTTTAAAGAAGAAGCTGATCTTTATAGCTTATTTATATGCCTATTTATGCACTGGCTGCATTAAGACTAGCTTTAATCTTCTTCATTAACTATTCTAATTCCAAATTCACAATGGCCTTCTTGCCTCTCTAGAAGTACATTTCTGGTGAAAATAGTTGTATTCATGCCAACCGTGAGGGAGAACTGCAGTTCTAAGCTCCTGGTTTTGGCATGGCATAGCCTTGCTTGTGGTAAGCATCTGGGGAGTGAGCTACAAGGTTGGAACTCTATTTCTGTGACTTTCAAATAAATAAAAAAATCTAAAAATACATTTCACAAAATAATGTTTCATTTTTTTCCCTTAAAAGCATTACATTTAGCTAAAACATTTGCTTTTTCTATACTCTTGTTTTTCCTGTATATCTTGAGGTTTTTAGCTGCTTTATAATACATGTGGTATTATTTAAAGATTTTTGTCTCATTAATTAACTGATTTGTATAAATGTTACTTTTTTCACATTATAAGAAAGTTAGTTAAAAGCATGAACATTTGTGCTTATTCCACCCCCATCTGGCTCTCCTGCCCCAAACACACTTGTTTTCAAATTGGTGGCAAGTTGTGGTTAGAACTTTTTTCTTAGTTAACTTGATATCATATAAAAGCATCTTACTTCATGTAACTCGTCTTAAGACTTAGTTATTTGAAAATTATGTCATAAATACATGATCTTGTAGACTATATTCCTGCTGCAAGATCTCTTATGTTGTGTATCTTCTGACATGCAAGTATCACTTAAGTGAGACCCTTAGCCTGCAGAATGTCAGGAAATAGCCCTGTTGCTAGGGCCTGCCATGATCATGGGAGTCAGCAAGAAGAACTCTGGAGCTAAAAATTAAATTCATGTGAATGATCAAGTTTAAAGATATACTCTACCATTTCATTTATAACCCTCCTTTTTTATTCTGTGAAGAATGGCATCCAGACAAAAGTCAGCCAAAAACAATGAGAACTGTGCAGTAATTATAAAGATTTGAGTAAAGATCCAGACCAGGCAAGATGACTCATATGACAAATCCTCAAGCTATAAGGGCTGACATCCAGTAAGGGTGCTGGTTCATGTCCTGGCTGCTCCACTTCCCATCTAGTTTCTTGCTTCTGGCCTGGAAAAATGGTGGAAGATGGCCCAAAGCCTTGGCATATTGTGCCCACATGGAAGACAAAGGGGGAGCTTGTGCTTCTGGCTTCAGATTGGCTCAGCTCTGCCAATTGAGAGATCTTTTGGCAATGAGCCAATGGTTGAAAGATCTTTTCTGTCTATCTCTCCTCTCTGTAAATTTGCCTTTCCTTAAAAATAAAGTAAATCTTTTCTAAGAAAAAAAAGTTAAGCTCTCTTTTTCCTGAAAAAAAAAAAATCGATCCAATCCTTACCTTAATTAAATATTTTAACTATTGAAGCACCTCCAATTGGCATGTTAATCGAATCAATTTAATTGTAAATTTAATTTGTTGCCTTTTTAGTTAAAAATTCCAAATTACAAGAACCTTGTTAATTTGATATTCAATGATTTTCTTTTATTATTGTAAAAACATAATTCATATATTATCTAGCACTAATAAAATCATTGAACTATCATAAAGTATTATTGCTAGTAATTAAGGAGACAAAATACTACTCTAAATATTTCATATGTATTATGTTTTATAATCTGCATAAATTTGGTAAAGAATAATGATTTTGTTTCTATTCTGCAGTTTGGAAAATAAACATGACAGATGAAGAAGTGGCCCTAGGTGGCAGGGCCCATTCAGTGGCAATGCTGCCTATGTCCCTGACCCAGTCATTTCTCTTGAATTCCTAATACAACATCACAGAGTTCTAAGATTACAATGAAATGCCCGAGATTTGTTTCCTTCAAAATGCTCTTTTCACAAGGAGTAGCACCTTAGTTAATTCAGTTCTGGCAAATAAACCAACCAAACAGAAAACTTAGGAACAGCCCTTTGATTATTCCTTCCTTCCTGTCCTTTATTCATGTCTTAGAGGCTATACCTACAAATGTCTTCTGAATTTGAATATTCACCATCTCTGTGACTATCACAACTGCAGAAGCCACAATCTTACCCCGGAAGTACTCTACCCACCTGTATAATTACTCCCTTGCCACATTTCTCCCCCAAAGCTCACATGCCTTGCCAAGCAGCAGCCAAAATTAACTTAAAATAGGTATATGAGGTCCAGTGTCATAGCCTAGTGTCTGAAATTTTTGCATGTTCAGGGATTGCATTTGGGTACTGATTCATATCCTGGCTGCTCCACTTCCCTTCAAGCTCCCTCTTGTGGCCTGGGAAAGCAGTGAAGAATGACACAAAGTCTTGGGGACCTGCACCCAGGTAGGAGACCCAGAAGAAGCTCCTTGCTTAGGACTGGCTCAGCTCCTGCTGCTTCAGACACTTGGGGAGTGAACTAGCAAATGAAAGATGTTTGTCTTTGTCTCCCCTTCTCTCTGTAAATATGACTTTCCAATAAAAATTAATAAATCTTTAAAAAATAGGTATACAGGAACCCATCATGGTATAGTAGATTGAATCACTATCTGTGGCACCAGCCTTCCATTTGGTCACTTTTTGGAATTCTGGCTGCTTCACTTTCAATTTAGCTCCCTGATAATAAGTAAGGAGTAAATAGCAGAAGATGGCCCAAGTGTTTTGTCTCTGAGCTCATGAGACAATCTCATAAACCTCCTGATTGTTAACTTCAGGCTCGCCCAGTCCTGGCTCTGGCAACCATCAGGTTAGTGAACCAGTGGAAGAACGTTCTCTCCATCTCTTTCTTTCTCCATCTTTTTCTTTCTCTATTTGTAGCTCTGCCTTAAAATAAATCAAGTATCTTATCACCTCACTACTCAAAATCCCCCAGTGGAATCACCGAATCCAAACTGTCAACTACCTTTTGAATGATTTATATGGCATAACCTTTGTCTGCTTCTCTCACAACCTAAGTAAACACAGTGTGTTCCTATTTTAATCTACCATGTTGCCTGCCTTAAATGGACCAAATTTGTTCCTAATTCAGTCAGTCAGTTTGTCTGCCCCTCTCTCTTTCTCAAGAGTTATTTATTTTCATTGGGAAGGAAATTTATAGAGAGAAGGGGAGACAGAAAGATCATCATCAGTTCACTCCCCAAATGGTCACAGTGATTGGAGCTGAATTGATCTGAAGCCAGAAGCCCAGTGACCAGGAGTCTCCTCCAGGCCTCCCAGATGGGTCCAGGGTCCAAAGGACTTTTGCCATCCTCTGCTGATTTCTCAGGTTGAAGGAAGGGACCTGGATCTGAGGTGGGTCAGCTGGGACACAAAGAACAGTGCACATATGGCATGCTACTGCTTGAAGGTGCAGGATTAGCAAATTGAGCCATTGTGTGGGTTCCCCTGTGTCAGTCTCAATGCTTGCTTGTTTCCTTTGGCATAAATGACATTTTCCAAGATGTCACGGCTCCCTCTATCACATTACTAAGGTCTGTACTCAGTCATCACGCTCTCAGGAGTCTCTGCTCACCATCTAGTAAAGAAAACACTGCCTAGAATTTCATTTACTCATTCAAATATTCATTTACCTTGTTAATTACTATGGTACCCTAGCTCTCCAGGGGATTGAAAAAAAATGTCTTAATTTATCATAATTGAAAGTGTTAGACAGATTTCATGGTATAAATACTCCTGATATAGCTGATTTTCTAATTATCAGTGTGATATAATTAAAAAGAACGGCAAAGAGATACATAACCTGGTTTGGGAAAGCATGGTTTTTGAAAACATGGCTTTTGCCTACTCTTCTAGAATATAACCCCAAGGTGGACGAAACTTTGACTACTACCATATTTCAATAGACTGGCTATAGGCTGCCACAGTGAGTTGTGTGTTGCTTTATAATGTGTATACGGTAAAAACACCAGCAAACTATGTAATGTGGGTGACATATATATGGAAGTGAAAAATGTTAGAATCTAATAGGCTTGTTAGTCCTTTTGCTTTCCAAGTAGGGGAGAATTACAATAGCTTATGTGCAGCTGACTACACGTGCAGCTGTCCTCTTTTAAAGAGTCACCGGAGCCTACCTTTGAATGTTCTCTCTCAAATCTCCCTAAGAAGGTTACTGCGAATATAGACATTTAAATTTATTCTGTTTCTATTTAAATAATTTCATTTCTGTTTAGGCTACACAAGTGCATCTGTGTGTAGCTCATCGTATTGTGTACATCAAGCCTTTGGTTCATTTCTAAAATGTCCATGTCAGGCCTATCTACAATTCAAATCATGACCTTCTGTGGTTTGCATTTTAAAGCTTCTGACCTATACATTTAAAGAATTAACTCATGATTCATGGTCATGGTTTTACTGTTGTTATTTCCATGAGGGACAATACTTAATTGGGTAAAATACTCAATGTACAAACATTCAGAGTTGTCCTTTCCATGCCAAATATATGCAAATATGTTTTTCAAGTCTCTATATGTCCTTGCTGTTCATGGCCACTACTTACAACACCATTATTTTACTCACTGTAGACATGAAGCCTGAGCTGCCTCATTACCATTTCATTAAAGTATGTTTAAATATGTCTCTATAGTTGTCTCCCCGTGCAGGTTGATGGTAGAACTACAAGGTGCTGTCATTCATTCTTTGCTGATAATGACTGGTTTTCCCCTATCAGGTTTTACTACCGATGATTTTGTAACTTTATTGTTCAGTGTTAAGAAACTATTTGGTCAGATTTGTTCAGAGGAAGTCCCGTCGATTATGTTTAAAGCCTCATGTATCATAAATGAGGCAGAACTTGATTCTGTATTAGTGAGTTCCTATTTCTGTTATCCAAAGATGCATTGTTCCTTTTAAGCCCTTTTCTAGACTTTCTAACCCACAGTTTTATTTGATAGTAGTGTTGGAATTTACTCACTTAATTTTGTCCTATTAAGTTTCCCATTTAAGTGTTTTACGTAACTGTATGATATCAAGGGATGGTTAATTGTGCATAAAAGAACATTTTGAACCACATAAAGAATCCAGGATCACTTGCCCTTTTTCAAGATCATTGTGACCATGACTTCTTGTGCCACTCAGAATCTGTTGAATTGGAAATATTCCAATACTAGGAAATTATTCCCATGTCACTTTGCTAACTTCCTTTATTACCTTTTGGTTGTATGAGACCTAGTTTGGTGAAGCAGGATACACCAGATTCTGGTGCAATCAGGCCCAGCAGAGACCATTGGAATGACCATGGGCAGCAGATATTCAGATCTGCTAAGGGCAGGACACTGACGGAGGGAAGACAGACAAATTTCAGTGCTGTGTGTGCTGTATATTTTGCTTAGATCCAGCTCTTAGCACTTGATACATCATTTTTGACTTGGCGTCATCAGAGTCATATTATGATGTTGTAAATTTCTAACTTAAAAATAGCAGTAATCAGGCTGGGTATATAATCTTTATGATGTTTTTTAATTATCATAGACCCTTGGGACATATTTCTTAAATTTGGGGCATTGTTTTTAGAAAATTTCTTTATCATCATATGAATGCCATCTGTTAACCTTGGTTTTAAATTATGGCCAGAATGATTTTTTTTTATCCAAGTGCACAACAATGTTTTATTCAAGCTCAGAACATCCAAGCCTGGGTTCTTGGTTGAAAGCAGGCAGCTGGCTGACCAACTGGCCAGCCTGGACCAATACCCTTTACTGGGATTGTGGCCCCAATAGAACATTCATAGGGTTTTTATAGGGGCAGTCTACAATAGATTGAAAATGGGCAATTCACAAAAACCTGCAAGGTGAGGGGAAATACCACACATTTCCAACCTATTTTGGCTGGACAGCCCATGCCTCCAGCAACTAAGGTAAGCACCCACTTAATTACTTGGAGCCACCTGTGAGATAACCTGACTTAGGTGGGCCTTGATTCATTAAAGGTCACATAGGCCACTAAAGGTTACATAGGCCATTTGGCCTGCAAGCTCACGCAGTTTCTTAGTAGCAATGAGCCATGAGCAAAGGGTCGGGATTTTGATACTGAGGTTCTTCATTCCCTCCTCTTTCAAGTAACTGTGGGAGCCAATCATGGCTCCTAGGTCTCTATGTCTAAATCAGATTTAGGACCGGGAAGTACTGGGATTTCAGAACCATCACTTGTACTGTACTAATGTGGTCCCTAATAAAAACAAGTAATGAATTAAGAATGCAAGACGCAAAGGTTAAGTGAGTATTAGAATATTCAAGGGGCCAAGGGGAGTAGAGCTATCATACTGCAGCTTTCTCATTTTTTCATTTCACTTAATTGGCAAGTGAGATCATTTGTTTAAAATTTGCAGTAAAAACCATATTGACAAATAGTGGCAGCAGCAGAATTTCACTTTAGAAGAATAATATGTGATTTAAAACTACGTAATACTAACGGTAGAATTTGTCCTTTGTTAATGATGTGTAGTGTGCCATCCATACTTATTAGTATTGTAACTTGATCATCAATATTTTTAACTACTCGTAAAAATCCATTTAGACATTCCCTTAAATCATTTCAGGAGCAGATTCTACTTTGGATCACCTATTTAAGTAGACTTGATAATGGATGAACATCTGTTAAATGTAAGGCTTTAACAGCTATCTGTAGGGTTTTGTATGCTTTCTATTGGTAGCAACTTAAAACCTAGTTTTGGGAAAGCAAAGTAAGATTTCGTTAGCACAAAACAAAGGTTATGTTCAATTGTTACTTTGAAATATCATTGGGCATAACACTAGAAATTGAGGTACAGAAGGAAAAATATCTGTATTAAGAGTTGTAATATGCATAGACTTGAAAGGTATTATTTTGCTAAAAAAAAAAAAGGAAGAGCTACAAACATATTCCAGAGTTTACTAGGAATGTACAGTAGGATACACATGGTGTATTATTAATTTTCTGTTACAACCATATGCATGTTGTGTAATATACATGTTTCTGTTACTACCAAACCAAATTATTGTAAAATTTCCAGCTTAAAACAGCATCAGTCTATTACATTACAATTTAATATGTATGTCCTGAATCTCACTGGGCTAACATCAAAGTGTAGGGAGGGTTGCAGTCACATTCCCTTATGGAACCTCTAGGATAGAGTCCACTCCATTCGTCGTCTTTGCTGGCTCTTCCTGCCACCTGCTGTCTTAGCTTGTGGCTCTTCCTCCAGCTCTTAAGCCAGATTTTCACAAGGCATCACAATATCTCAAGGCCACTTTTCTTTTGTCACTCTTCCCTCTTTTCAAGAAACTTTGTGTTTCTTTTGGTCCATCTGGATACTTCGAAGTAAAGTCTCTCTTGCCACACAAAGTAATGATTGGCATCTAGGTAACGCTGAGGGAATATTATTCTGACAGACCTTACTGCTGTCATTTTAATTGTCCAATCATTTCCTATCTATCTCTAGAGTAGAAACAAATACCTGTACATAAAATACAAGAACCAAATATTACTTTCCAAAGGAAAAGATCTTTGCTTGGGGAACTCAAAATTAACCACTTCAAGGTTTAGAGAACCAATACAAAATGAACAAATTCAAGGCTTAGAGAGAAATTCAAGTATAATGTAGTCTTCTGAATTCTTCTGTCTTTATTTCTTCCAGAAAGTGAAAATTAGTGTATTAGGAACCATTTTCATTAAAATAAACCTAAATCTTAAATAAATGTCATTTCTTCTCAAAGAGATAATCAGAAGCTCTAGATATCCCAAAGCATATTAAAAAGGAGAAAAAGAATGTTAGCTTTCCAGTCAGGTCACTGGTAACATTCATATAGCTGATTATAATAGGATAGAAGAATATCCCATGGGCTCTATTAGATTAAACAGAGAAAGTGTGGTGAAGTAATGAAACAACAGAGGGTACAGATTAAGTTTAAGCAAATCCATAGGGAAAAATAAATATAGGGTTACATATAAGCATGAAAATAGCCAATGCTATTTCATCTGTAATAGCTGAAATTGAGAAGTGTTAAGCGACTCTGATCTGTTGAAAGAATTCATGAACCAGGACCAGAAAGTTTCATTCTGTCTTTGATTTGTTATTGTACAGTGTTAACATGACCAGTTTGATTCATTCATGTCTGTAATGTCATAGATTGGAGAATGCGTATGCTCTTTTTACTCTGATTACTCTAAAAGCACAAAAACAAAGGCACTGTTGGGTATTTTCCTCTAGTGTAAATAATTTTTAGAAGGCAGGCTTTCAACTGTCACATTCCTGATTGTCTGTAATTCACACCAATACTGCACTCCGTGATGGTTTCATTGAAAGGGCTGTCATGTTTTATGGGGACTCAGCCTACCTGTTCTTTTAGCAGCAGCTGGTGGAACAGCCATGCTGTGCCAGTGACTTATTCACAGGAGGCAGGTCAGTCTTTCGAAATCATGGATTGTTTCAAATGAGAGAGAAACGTGTGAAGACAGGTAGATGTCAAGGACAGTGCTGAAGGCAAGGAACATGCTTGCTTGGGTATTCCCTGCAGCTAGTATTGTTGAAAAGGATAGCAACTTAATGAAGCATGGGATACTAAATGCGTTAATAAGCTAAAGGAGGGTTCCATTCATTCCTCTGTGTATTCGACTTGCTCCTGTTACTACTTTTCTTAAGAATGGACTAAAACTTAGAGGGATTCTGGTCCAACAATGACCTTTGAAGTTGATAATTAATTTGAAAGAATTATTAGGACATATTTCTTAAGCTCAGAATGTAGGGTGGTCATAGTAAAAAGCAGAGTTAACCATTTATCAAGATAATTAAGAAGATTCATTAAATGTTGTTCAAGAGCAGGCACCCAGTTACTGGTATGGCAATATCATTATATGAAAGAGAATTATTTGCTTATTAAGATGTATTAGTAAACATTTTACATTTTGATTATGCAAATTTTTAGACTCAGGCTAAATTATAAAAAGGAATGCCATGGACCTACATGTACACAGTACCCACCTATAAAATTAACTTATAACTTAGTGCCATCACTTCTTTTTTTTTTTTTTAAAGATTTATTTTTATTATTTTTTATTGGAAAGGCGGATATACAGAGAGGAGATACAGAGAGGAAGATCTTCCGTCCGATGATTCATTCCCCAAGTGAGTGCAGCGGGCCATACTATGCCGATCCGAAGCCAGGAGCCTCTTCCAGGTCTCCCACGCGGGTGCAGGGTCCCAAAGCTTTGGGCCGTCCTCGACTGCTTTCCCGGGCCACAGGCAGGGAGCTGGAAGGGAAGCGGGGCTGCCGGGATCAGAACCGGCGCCCACATGGGATCCCGGGCGTGCAAGGCGAGGACCTTAACCACTTGCGCCACCGCGCCAGGCCCGTGCCATCACTTGTAAATCTATCCACATCCAATTCTGCTCCCTAGTAGATTTGGAAGTAAATTCATGTGTCTCATTTTCTCCATAAGTTTTATATTACATATATGTTAAAGGCTCTTGTAAACAGAACCTATTTTACTCCTAAAAAATGATCACTGTTACTACTTTAAAAGTAACAAATAACCAGTATTAGATTTCTGCACTATAACTTCTAAATATATTTAAACAGGTGGCTGATCAAATCAGAAGACACAAAGTCACTATATTTGTTTGACTTGACGTCTTTAATCAGTCTCTTGTTAATTTTTCTCACAATTTCTACTTCTGGAGAATCCACATTTCTTGTCCAGTAGATGTTCTCAGACTCCGTGTTTTAGTACTTGCACTCTGATGGCAATGATAGCTGTTCTTCCTGCTCCTGCAATTCCTGAAACTGATAGTTACACTGAAAAGACTTGCTCAGAGTCAAGTTTACTTTTGGACATAACCACTTTATAAATGTGCCTTCTTGCTTTCACCACATTGAGAACAGCAAATGTCTGGGCCTTTTTCTAGGGTGACATTAGTGACCATGGGTAAGCATTGGGTGCTTAGATAAGTGTCATTTCACGGGACTTGCTTCTCAGGAAACAGTAGCATTCTATGTGTAACTAGGATCATTTTTTTCTTATTATTTTCTCATGTAACAATATATCCCTCAATCCATTGCTTTTCCGTCTTTGGATTTCTTGCTACAATTATTTAAAAATAATTTGCCCAGCTCTAGAAAAATATACATTTAACATGAAAAATGAATTGCAGTAATTTATAAAAAAAAAACAACTTAGGGAAAGCTGGAAATTAAGTAAGTAATTTCAAGTAAGTGTTTATGACCTGGTGTAATGGTTCAATTGACTAATCCTCTACCTCAAAGCACCAGCATCCCAGATGGGTGCCGGTTCATGTCCCAGCTATTTTACTTCTGATGCAGCTCCCTGCTTGTGGCCTGGGAAAGCAGCAGAGCATAGGCCAAAGCCCTGAAATCCTGCAGATTTCAAGGAGAGGAGAGACAGAAAAAATTCTTCCATCCATTGATTTATCCCCCAGATGGTCAAAATGGCTGGAGCTGAGCAGGTCCAACGTCAGGAGCCAAGAGCTTCTTCTGGGTCTTCCACATAGGTTTAAGGTACCAAGGACTTGGGGGCATCTTCCACTGCTTTCTCAGACCATAAGCAGGAAGCTAAATGGGAAGGGAAGAAGTCAGGACATGAACCGGTACCCTTATGGGATGCAGGTCCTTGAAGGTGGAGGAATAGCCAATTGAGCTATCATGCTGGACATTTAAAAGCATCATTTTGAACCTTTGTTGTTAGAAATTGACTTCTTTGAACACTAAATCTTACATGCTGTAATTCTCATTACTTTGTAAAATAAAATGTATCATACACACAAGTTAGATGACCTACTAGAAACTTAATCTTTTAAAAATGAAACCATTATGTAGACAACTATTTTCTATGTGAAGCTCACAGACAGTAATGAGAGGGGAAAGAGGTAGAAATTGTCTCTGGGTAGCAATTAGATCACTTAGAGTTCTCATGAGAGAACGTGAATGAAGATGTGGAAGGATATTTGGAAATAATAAAGCACCATATATATGCGGGTTTGTAATGTGTAAACTTTTAGGAGGTTGAGATTCAGTGGCTCTGTGTCATGACGCGTCATATGTTGACCTGGCTCCTTTAACCATGTATAAGTGACCCCAAAGTCTCAGAAAAATCTCCAAAACGCAGTGTTTTTGGTAGCCTTTTCCTCTATATCTTGTTTCTTCTGAGGAGAAATTAGGTTCTAGAAGTTACAGAAGCAGATACTTGTTTGAAATCTCCAGAAATGTGTATACTAGGAATTTGAAATTGATGTCAGACTTACTGCCATTGGTTCTATGTGAGCTACAATGAACAATTCTATCTACAATGAACAAAGGTTCTAGATTAGTTTTCCCAGCTGTGAAGCCTCCTTTTCCTCTAGTGGTATGCAAATAGAATCTATCTTAGCCGTAATAGCAACAAAGACCTAAAAGCAAACCATTGTTGATGTGATCATGGAATGTTGTTACTTTGGAACTTCTTCGGCGTTCTTCAGAAAGACCCTGTATTCTAGTTCACACGGAACGAGATCAAGTTTTTAACACACAGCTTACTTTAGAAGAAGCACCTGTTTTTATTCTGCAACAAGTGAAGCAGTTACAAGACTTTTGTTAGGCCATATGCAAATGAGTTCCAAATGGATTATGAAATAGAAAGTTTCCTTAGAGTAAAATTTCTGATGTTTAGTATTTTAAGTTACCTTGAGTCTTACAGAGACCAACTAAAATTGCAAAAAGTGTTATATGAGCCAATCTTCATGTAGTACATATATATGTTTGGTTCATTGATTCTTCTTGGTGTTTAGTATTCTTTTAATGAGTCTGTTGGATTTCCTTGATGCAAATCCTACCAGGTTGGAGTTTTATTCATCTGGAAATACAATGTTACTACTAGATTTCAAGAACATCATACTAAAAATACAAGACATAGTTAATGAATGGTGCATAGATAGCCTTAGATAGTCCTGTCAAAGCCATTGAAAATCTGAAATATCTAGAAATTCACTGTTAAAATATTCATGTTTCTCATGGCTTGCCGTGATAGCCCAGTGGCTAAAAGTCCTCACATTGAATGTGCCACAATCCCATATGGTCACTGGTTCTAATTCTGGCAGCCCCACTTCCCATCCAGCTTCCTGCCTGTGGTCTAGGAAAGCAGTTGAGGATGGCCCAAAGCCTTGGGACCCTGCATCCTTGTGAGAGACTTGGAAGAGGCTCCAGGCTCCCGGCTTCATATTGGCTCAGCTCTAACCTTTGAGGCTGCTTGGGAAGTGAACCTTTGGGCAAGAGATCTTCCTCTCTGTATATCTGACTTTCTAATAAAAATAAATAAATCTTAAATAAAAATAAAGTTTTTTTCATGTTTTTCTGAAGTCTTCAATGAATGCCTCCACTATTCATTGTCTTTTTAATAGTTCTATTTATAACATGTTACAAGTCTGTTCAAAGCACTACATGTCATGCAACTTAATTACTTTTGCATGGAATTGAAATAATACATAAAACAGAGGGATTCTTTTTTGCCTTTAATATTCTGTCAGCCAAAGACTGTGTTCCCATGTCACTTAATGTTACTGCTCTATTAAAATACAGAAGGAGACATTTGAAGTTTTTAGAACATTTTAAATGTATTAATTAGCTGTTAATTCACAGCCCAAACAGAAGGACCTAAATCATAAATCCACATTGTAGCTTCAAGGTTTTTTGTCTTTCAGTAGTTGCTGATTCAGCTACTTCCTGAACAAGATTCTTTATCCAAAATCTCAGTGTATCCTTGAGAAGCTGTGATATCTAATACATTTTTGCTTTTCTCTTTGTTTCTTATATTAAAAATCTTGACATATAATTTTTTTGGAGGAAAAATTTTAACTTAAGATATTTACACATATTGTCCCTTTCAAAGAGAACACTGGGTTTGTACTCATTGTGTTGTTGCATCTCCCATGGTTTGAGTTTGGGGAAAAAAATGAAAATAGAGGACAAACAAGTACAAATATTTTGTATAGTACATAAACTTAATAGAATGATCACCCAAGAGTTGTATTCCTTCTTTGCTGAAAGTGATAAAATTTGCTAACATTGACTGGGGTTCAAGTTCTAATGAATAGGAAAGACAAGTTTTAAACTGGTAGCAATAACATTGATGTATAATACAGTGAATTTGGTTATTGTACTAAATCTAATCATGCTGGATTCCTGCCATTTCAAAAAAAATTACAGCAAAAACTGCAGTATCTTTTGAGATGTAAAAGCTGAAATCCTTGTCCTCTGGGTGTTTTGTGACTTATTTTCCTTCTTTGTCAATTTAAGATTTTGCCAGGGATACTTTGGGATTTCCAACAATGAAATCAAAGAACAAGTATTTCATACTTTGTAGCTGAGACTGTTCTATCCCTGAATTCTGAGAGTAATCTGTTGGTATGTGGTTTAGTGGATTTTTTCAATAAATCAGCTTCATGTAATCAATTACTGCACACACACTATTTAAACAACTAAGTCACGGAGAACAATGCACCAAAAATACAGAATAAAGTGCATTTTGATAGAGTATGTCCCACTAACCAGTTCTTGGTTCCTTGCTTTGATGTTATAGTTTTGGGTATTTCAAAAAATGAAAATTCTTCATTAATGAAGCAGCATAGCAGGTGTTGTACAAAAGTAAAATCTCAGGTCTCTCTCAGTGTGGCTCTCCTACTTGACAACCGGAGGTAGCAGCTTCTCTTGTGTTTGTGTTTTTCATTCCCTGAATGTCTAAGGGTATTCAAGTTTGTGAAAGCATGGAAAGAGGTGTTTTTGTACCTGCACTTAAACACATGTTTGTACATGTAAATTCATTGATATTTCCTGAGTGGTTAAAGTACAGAAAAACCGCATGCTTTTATGATTCCCTAATGTAGTGGGGTTAATTGTAACTTTTGAAAGAGGGGCAGAATTTGGAAAGTTCAGAAGTAGTGATTTAGCAGCAAGTGCAGAGGCACTTGTGTTGTAAGCACTAGCCTTTCTACAGCAGTGTCTAACGAGCAAACCCCAGCCTTTATTTCAGTTACTTCAGAGCTGCAACTTCCTAGAGTGTGCATACAAGGCTCACGTTCTACAGGATCCAAGGGGAACAATGTTAGAAACATTTGTGTTATTTCCTGTGTGTCAATTTTTCATATTTATGAATCCAGTCTCCGAGATCTTATCAGGAGACCTGAAACTCCCTTCAACCACACTATTGCCAACCATTCTCTAAGTTGTACCCCAACCACCACAAACTTAGAGCTGTCAAATTTTCCATATCTGACAGCAGTTACTAATGAAACAACATTACTTTATCAATACTGTACTTCTTTCATTATTATAATATGCAATTAATTCAATGATGACAGGACAGTCACATGACCAGTTTGTATGTATCCTTCTAAGACATGGCACACATAACATACAATGGCACTCAGTGACATTTAAGCATTAATATTTTGGATTTCAGAATGATGTTGTTAGACACACACATATGCAATCTCAGAAAATGCCTAGAATATGTATTTTTAGGTCTTTGAATTTTATGCAGATTTCTTTTTCTGGGTGATAGTTGGCAGACAAAGAGAGATCATCCAATGTAAGATCATGAGTGACAGCGCAGACTGAACCAGGAGATGGGAACTCTATCTGTGTTTTCCACATGACTGGCCATTGCATCACCCTGTCACCACTGGTTAGCAAGAAGCAAAAGTCAGGAGTAGAAGCAGTGATCAAATCGGCCGAGGCATTCTCAAATGGGATATGAACATCTCAGCCTGTCTTCACCATTACCTTCAACACCTGAGTTTCTGCACATTTTTAATGTTATTATTATTATTTCCTTTTGTTTGAAAAGGCAGGAATTCAGTATCTCCCTCAGTTGTCACTATGCTCCCTTGTAATACCAATGCTTCTTTGTTTCTTCTCATGTCTTCCCCACCCAGTTTCTTAGCACATTATTTATTTATAAAGAGAAGATAATGTAATACTTCATTTAATGTGTTTCTAATTTCACTCAGTTATCTCTGCGTCACCAAACTGTCTTCTGTGCTGGTTTCTGTTCTAGGGCATAGAATATATAGTTACTGGTTATGGGCTACCAAATTATTTGCCACACCCTTTCTGTACATTATCTCTTTCAATCTACATTTTATCTCAGTGGTATGCTTCTGATTTTAAAGCATGAAAAAAAGAAAATAGTTGGAAATGTAATCTTTTCACATTTATATAAATGCTAGGATCATGTAACAGGAATATAATTCTAAAGCCCTATGTTGTTACTGCTGCACCATACAAATTCCATCTTAGTAATATTTTGGTGAGATTTAAGTGATATAAGTAGACATGCTTTGTAAGAAGCACTGTTTATATAGGAAATTTTACATGAGTTTTTTTTTTGAAGTCAAACATTAAGGTGAATAATCTGTGCATAATAAGCATTTTAGGTGATGATGATAACAACAGGACTTTGATAAGCAAAATGTTGCAATGTGGGGCTGACACTAGTGTAGCAGGCCGAGCCTCTATGGAGCTGGTATCCAGTTGGTCGCCTGGAAATCCTGTGGGAAACCTGGAGGAGCTCCTGGTTTGCAGCCATTTAGAGAGTGAACTAATGGGTAGAAGCTTTTTCTGTCTCTCCTTCACTCTGTAACTCTGCCTTTCAAAATAAAAAGAAAGTAAGTCACCAAAAAATGCTGCCACTAAAATCTGGTCTTAGCCAGTATTATGCTCAAAACCATGACTGTCAATATGAAGCATTTTTTCTTGGCAAAAAGTTAAA
Source organism: Ochotona curzoniae (assembly GCF_017591425.1). Classification (NCBI taxonomy): domain Eukaryota; kingdom Metazoa; phylum Chordata; class Mammalia; order Lagomorpha; family Ochotonidae; genus Ochotona; species Ochotona curzoniae. Next base: position 10,794,335 of record NW_024467115.1, read on the forward strand.
TATGTACACATGGTAATTAGATTGTTTTGGAAAACATTATAGGTTATAAAATAACAATCTTTACTGTTTAGCATTATATTTGACATGAAAAGGATCCTTAAAACATTTATGAAAGATTTGTATTATAAGGATACTGTATGTAAATTTCAAATTGTTCTGGTTGCAAACTTTTTGATTGTGCTTTCTGTAGTGTTTTTTTAAAAGCCACTTTGGAGATTGGTGAGAATACTTTGAGATTTTAAATATGGTGTTGTTATTTCTCCAGATCTTCCAGATTGCGTATGTGATTGTGAAAGCAGCTAACTCCCCTCGGCCTGGAAACTGGATTTTGGAGCGTTCGCTTGATGATGTTGAATACAAGCCGTGGCAGTACCACGCTGTGACGGACACAGAGTGCCTAACCCTCTACAACATTTATCCCCGCACTGGCCCACCCTCGTATGCCAAAGACGACGAGGTTATCTGCACTTCATTTTATTCCAAGATTCATCCCTTAGAAAATGGAGAGGTAAGATGAGAAAGTACACCACTGTAGTACAGATAAGATGATGAAAAAGGCCAGGCAGAAAGATTTGAATATATCAGTAATTAATGTCAGGGAGATTTTAAAATTGGATTATGCAGAGGTACATTTTAATGAGTTCTTAACTTAAAAAGTGAAGTGATTAGAGTTTTATCTATCTTCGTGTCTCTCATCTCCCCTGAAGATCAGAGACAGGAAATGAGGTTAAGTTGGAAAGTCAATGATTCAATTTCCTTATGAAGAAATTTTACAGACAATGAGGATTCTAATGATTAGAGAAGAATTGGAGCCCTTAAAGAATACCTTAGGTTTGTGTGGGCTCTTTTCAGAAGATGGAGACAAAAGAGCTGAACTTGTAAAGAAATGGAATCTTTGTGAAGTTCTGAAGTGAAAGAACACCTGTTGGTCCCTGGATGCTGTTCTGTGTTATCCTACGGGGCTCCAATGAGGCTTGTGATTGTGGCTCAGGCTGTCCTGAATGGAGGTGTGCCAACCTGGTTCTATGCTAATTAGAATATATCCTGCTCATCTGGAGTAGTTTGTATTCACTCATTTATTTTAGGGGGGAGGGGGACGTTGTGGTTAGCATTTTGGATACATTCATTGATTTTTTTTAACATTCATTGATTTGTAAGTCACAAATGTGAACTATGCCTTTAAAGTTTCTAGTCATAGGCTCTTGCTCTAGTTACTAAATGTCTTTGAGCGTCAGTTTCATCTCATATACTGCAAAAATAGTACAATTTCTTATCTCATATGCTTGTCAAAAAGATGAAATGAATTCTATAAAAACATTAAGATATTATTGACATGCACATCAAGTGCTCTTTTAAAGGTTTCTTGTAATCATAATAATTATTAATGATTAATAATAATTATTATTATTAAACTGCCAAATAGTGGACACTTCACTTAGTTATTCTGATTTTGGCATTTCTATATTTCCTGAACAGCTCCCCATTTAATGTATGTGACTGAACCTTCTTTAATGCTACCTGCTTATACTCATGTCTGATACCATCTTAGTAGTCTACACGTCTGAGCCTAGTGTCATCTTCTACATTTCCATTTTTGGAGAACTCATTCACATTCTTTCGTATTTGCTGTAGCTAATGTGGCTTTTCATTTAAACAGTTCTGGAAGGAATTTAGGCTCCTGATAGGAATCTGTCACATTTCTTTTTGGCAGTATTATCTTATGGGCAGATACCAGTGCATCAACATATTTCATATTCCCTGTTTAGAAATACTGATTTGGGGGAAAAGATTCCCAGTGGTGCTGTCAGCAGAAATTTCAGGCTGCTAGATGGCAAGGAGTCCAAAGGAGTGTCAAACAGCTGTTCTGCCTGCTGAGTGCTCGGTGATACCCAATTCCTGGGCAGTTTGTCCTGAGGAGGTAGGATTAGGGACTGAGAGTATATCGGTGTATAATTTTGATTCTTTTTCTCCTGGATAGAGTGCTTACCCTGGATAAATAATTCTATGATGTGTTCAAAGCTGTTCTGATCCCCTTTATTTATTTTGTTTTATTTATTTTTTATTGGAAAGTCAGAAATACAGAGAGGAGGAGAGACAGAAAGGAAGATATTCCATCCATCGATTCACTCCCCAACTGGCTGCAAGGGCTGGGGCTGTGCCAGTTCAAAGCCAGGAGCCCAGTGCCTCTTTCTGGTCTTCTACACAGGTGCAGGGACCGAAGGCTTTGGGCCGTCCTTGACTGCTTTTCCAGGCCACAGCAGGGAGCTGGATGGGAAGAGGGCTGCTGGGACGTGTATGAGCACCCATATGGGGTTCCAGTGTGTGGAAGATGAGGACTTTAGCTGCTAGGCTGCCTCAACGTGCCCTGTACCCTTTTATTAATTCATAAGTTGGTTGAACAGTGTAAAAATACAGCCAGGTATATGTGTCATGAAGAACTTGCATGCAAATCTATATCCACATCCTCCCTGTTCGGAATGTAGCTCTCCATCCTACAGGTTCTATCAGTTTGCCAATGTGAACCTGAACATGAATGTGTTTCTCCCGCTGACGCTTGTTTCCACTACCAGATCTCATTCACTAAAAATCACCTAACAGTGCTTCTGCCAATTGATTCTACTTCATGGGAATTTTATTGGAGTCTGTAGAGGAGAAGTGGGTGAAGAAAGAGAATAGCTCAGAATGTTAGAAATAGAATAATAGGACTTAAGAATCAGAATTAAATCCAGATTGCTGTGACATGCTGAGCCCAGTACCAGCTTTTGGAGGCTTCAGGAAAAACTAAAGCAGATGGAAGATTTCCTTCCTGCCCTGATCCCATTCTGCCTTTCAAAAACATGTATACACATGTAGTATTTTTTAAAGATTTATTTTATTTTTATTGGAAAGTCAGATATTCAGAAAGGAGGAGGTTGAGAGAGAGGAATACCCTCTGTGTGAAGATCTACTCCCCAAGCAGCCACAATGGCTGGAACTGCTCCCATCCGACGCCAGGAGCCCAGAGCTTCCTCTGGGTCTCCCACATGGGTAGAGGGTCCCAAGGCCTTGTGTTGTCCTTTACTGCTTTCCCGGGCCATAAGCAGGGAGCTGGATGGGAAGAGGAGCCACCAGGACCAGAACCGGTGCCCACATGGGATGCCGGTGTGTGCAAGCCAATGACCCCAGCTGCTGGGCTACTGTGCTGGACCCACATACATCTTATTTTTTTAAATTAAGTTCCTTTGCTACACCAGCCACCTTTCTGGTCACTTAGCAGCTGTGACCTTGGATTTTGCAACCTGTAACATTTTTCTAATGTTGCACTGAGTTCTGTGAGAAATACTACTCCAGGTTATACCTTTTTATTTTCTTGAATAGATTTCCTTTCATTTTGATGTATCTTCATTGTGAATTTTTTACACACTTTAAGAAATAATTAAGCCAATAACTCTACAAAAAATACTTCTTCATACTGTTTCCTCTGTAATTCCAATTTGAAATACCTTGCAATTTCTTATTGCATACACTAAATATCTTATACTTTGTAGCTTTCATCCGTTTGTTTTTATTGTTATTCCAGCTATTTCCTTTTGGCCTACTTCTAATTCTTTAATTCTCTCCTCAGCTATGCAAAATCTAAACTGATTAACAGAAATATTAATGTTAATCTGTACTTCATATTCTAGTTTTATTAGGTTCATTTTCAAATAGGTTGAAAGTTACAAATTCAATATTAAAATGTTATATTGACTTTAAAATTTTAACTGACCAATATATCTTATAAAATTTCAGTGTTTTATTGTATTTTTTTCTTCTGTAGGCACACAGGAAACATATTTAATGGTTGTCAGTTGATGATTCTAATATCTGGCTCTTATATTTCATTGTTTCATCTGTAGATTCTTTTCCATTTTACATCCTCATTTGCCTGTGCAACAGAGTTCTATTTGACAAAGTATGTGTAGAACTACTTGGTAGTATTTTTGCATTAATATTCTGTGATGATTCAACTAGATATGAGAAATCTTAATCACTTTAAATTAATGGGAAGCATTCAAATTTCTGGGTCTTCAGACAATTCGAAAGTGCAATTTCACTCAGTGATAACTTCATCCATTCTCGTATCCCCCTGTTCTTGAGCTGCCTACGTCTGGAGTCTAAGCCAGTGTGTGTGGGATTTACCAAAGTCCCATCCATAAACGTCCTGGAATTCAACTTTTTCTTCCTAATGCAGCAAGGCTGTCAGTTGCACTGTCAGTTGCACTGCTTTGCCTTTCAGCCCTGTCTGGGAAGAAAAAAGCCCACGGGACAGCGTACCAATCACATCCCTAAACATCTTCCTTCTCTTTGAAGTTGACACGGTTATTGTTTAATCTTCCTGTTAACTCATAGATGGTTTATTCAGTTTGTCAAAATGTTCATTGAGATTATTGGCCCTAATGATCTAATCTGCAAAGAGAGGCGAAGTTGTGTTTTCATTTAAAAAAAGAAGACGATGACTAAGAAGCTTTACGTAAGTGTAAGGAGTGTTTAGAAATATCCACAGCATGTTTGCTCAGCCTTATTGTAAGGATAGCATAGAGCAACACTATATTGGTGCGAACAAAAAGTTAGTGTTGGTATCCTGCCATTAACCACAGATGGTATTCAAGTTCTGTTACTTTTGTTATTTGAAATTCAACTCTGTTATTTAATAGTATTTAGTCATGTTTTTTTTCCAGTCCCTCTGAGCGTTTCAAAAGATACTTAGCAGATATCTAGACATATTTTGTAGCCTATTGCTTAATTTAGGTTTGCTGATATTTTCTCACAATTAAGCGGTTTCTGGGTTTGCAGAAAGAACACCACAAAATAAACAGCTTTATCTTGACATCATTTGTCTGTTTTACTATTCACATATCTTCTGTGAGTTTCCTTTCTATTGCTTGATTTACACTTCCAGATTCACTTTAAGTTTGGACAACAGCTTCCAAATATGTCTAATATGTATTCTTGCCTAAGAGTTGACTGATCCCTTTTTTCCAATCCTATGCGATATTCTTTGGAAACAAATTTAAGTCAGAGATAAGAATAGTTAGGATATATTAAGGACCAACCATGAAGTGAAGAATTATGATAAAATTTTCAGTTACATTAAACATTTAGGTTTAAGCATATAACAATAAAAGAAAATATCTGTGTAATGACTAAATCTACTGAGTGGAAAGTTGTGTTTTTTTTTTTTTTTTGTCAGTTGACTACAGAATTTTGAAGGCATTGTACCAAAACTTTTATGACATCCTAAAGTGCTATATTTCAGTAAGAATTGTATCATTTTTGAGCTGAAGTTTGCCCTTGGTCAGTTCTTCATTGATCTGTCGAATGGTCCCCTAGGCTTGACTTCTGTGTCTGCATCAAACATTCTCCGTTGCTTATCTCCCATGCTATCACTGGAGAGCGTACAGTTTTTTTTTTCCTTCTTGTCTTTTTTTGGTTATTTGTTTTTCATTCATTTACTTTTTAAGATTACTTACATTTCATTTTGTGACACAGTTTCATAGGCTCTGGGATTCCCCCAACCCCTCCCGGTACCCTTCCCCCATGGTGGATTCCTCTTTGCTTTTAACTGCATCATCTCTGATTATTTCTTTAGTTTTTTTCTGTTGTTCCAGTCATCCCAACTCACATTCTCTACAATTTGGCTTGACCCCCATACTCCACTCCAGGTTGCCCGCAAGAAATCAATAGATGTTAAGAATGACTCTAAGGTTTATACCTAGTTCTAGAGAAAGCTACTACCCAGAGAGAGAGCAATACTACCCTGTGGCATCTGTGCTTGACCTCTAAAGAAGGGAAGCTGACTGAGCTTTGAGATTATCCCAGGGCTCCCAGGCAGGGCCTGGCAAAGGAGGCAAAGGGAGGACAGTGGAAGGATAGCCCTGTGTGTTGTTGTGCAGGCAGTAATCAGGAGGCTTGAGTGGGTTCCTGAGAAGGGCTCCATCTTACAAAAGCAATTTTGTATCATCAATCGCAAGAGGACTCAGCTGGACCCATGCTTTCTCCTGCTGAGCTTCCTAGTAGGAACTACAGGATAAGAAGTAACAAACCTCAGGGGCCTCCACTCCGTGGGACCAGCCACAGAGGAGGGCACTGGCGTGGAGGACAGCTACCTAGAGAACCTTCTCCAGAGCTGCTAAGGTAGCTATCAACACCTACAGTCACGGCCCAAGTGCTGCCTCTGCTAAGTTGCTCCATTTGCTCTTATGAGCTTCTAGAAGAAAAAAACCAAATAAAGCCAACAACAACAACAACAACAACAACAACAAAACCCTGCCACTTGAAAGCACCACTGAGCATTCATTTTGAGGGTTTGGAAGAACTACTTGCTTGACTAGAGCTTTTAATTCAGTAGATTTAGGAGGGCAAGGAAAGCAGGTTTATATTTCAAAGCAAGTTTCCTTGTAGGTCTGATATAACTATTACTGATTTATTGTTCAGATATTTCCAGTCTTCTCAAACCCTGGAGGAGAACAGGGAATCAGTTATCTTGGAAAAAGGCATCACTCATTGTAACTATTTCTGACTGGAGAAAGGGACTACATTTTTTCCACTGGCAAACTTGATAGAATGTACTGTGTCGAATCTCTGGCTGGTCCTGAATTGAATAAATAAATTTTGAACTATCACTAGGTTATCAAATGTTGCAAGGAGGGTGAAAGAGGAATCGTATCCATCACTTTGGAGAGGATCAGCTTTGTAGTTAGCATTGCTATGGGGATCGTGAAATTAAAATTTGTAAAAGTGTTTTTTCTTTATATGAGATTTTTTTCTTTTCTATGACTAGGATTGCTACTTTGAATTTTTGTCTTATTGATTGTCACGTGACTGATAACTAAATAGTCATGGTTACCACATGATTTTGCTACAATTTCCTCTGACAGAAGCCCTTCAGTTATTTACATATGGTTTTTCTCTCTTACTTTCCCCAATCCTTTCCACTCCGCTGGAACACACCCCTCTGGTGCTTGGATTCAGTTTGAATCTGGTTTTGAAGGAAGACAGGCTTACCTAAAAATCTCTAGAAGAACCATCATTAATTCTTTGAGACACATTTTCTTGTAAACTCTATGCAGTCTCTTGACACTATTTTGATTTCCTATGTGACAAAATTTTTATATGCCGACTTGTATTTTTTTTTTCTTTTTCTTTTCATCACCTGAGTTTATGATATCCTTAAAACTGCCAATTTTGGAGAAGGAAGAAACACACCTAGTACTATATTACAAATGCTTTCAAGATCCTTATTTGATTTAACATTGTTACAAATTTACCAAGATTTTGGGTGTGAGTCTGTGTACAGATGAGAAAGTAGCCTTTTGAATTACCTTGGAATTGACATTTGAAAATAAGCTTGCCTTCTCTGTGCTTTATTCATTTATTTGATCAATAGGATATGTGATCACAAAGACCTCAATGACAGTAAGCCAGCTACATTTATCCCCCAGTTCAGCCTGGTAAATAACACTGTTAGCTATTCTGAAAGGTCCCTCTCGAATTTCTCCCTTCAGTGTCATATCACAAAAGCAACGGCAACACACAAGGTCCACGGACAAACAGTTCTTCCCAAGACAGTCATCTTAATGTATGTGGCTATTTGCTAAATGACTTGTAGGTCTTTTTACTATTGAAGCTCTTTAAACAAGTTATTCTGTTGCAATTTCATTGCATGAAATGGGAGAACCTTGAAGAAATACGTTTAGCTCATGACATAGCTGGTGTAAGTTTCATTCCAAGAAGAATTTCAAAACACAAATCCACTTTGGTTTTAATAAGAATCACATTACAGGAGATCTGATAGAAACTGTATAAAAAGGATTTTAGAAAATGACTTTGCTGAAATATTTGTACCTAATGTGGCACTGCTATTTGAATTTAACATCTTTCCGAGTATGCTTATAGAATGAGGTATTGATTTTCACTTCTTTCTAGGCATGGTTATGGAATGGATCTGCTCCTGTGGGTGTCCCGGGAGCCTCCCAGATTTAAACAGGGCAATGATAAATTGTTCGGGTCTAAGTTTTCAACAGGAACATTTAAAGAACAGAAACTATTGATTCTATGTGGGGGGTTGGTGTTAGGAGAAATGAGAAGAATTAAGTCAATAGACTATTCTTACAAATGAACAACAGAACTCAAGTTGTGTGGCCAAAATACACTTGGAATTCCAGAACTTTGGGAGCAGTGCAGTAGCCTAGTGGCTAAGGTCCTTGCCTTGCATGTGCTGGAATCCCATATGGGTTCCAGTTTTAATCCTGGAAGCCTCAAGTCTCATCCAGCTTCATGCTGTGGCTTAGGAAAGCAGTCAAGGACGGCCCAAAGCCTTGGGACCCTGCACCCATGTGGGAGACGGGAAAGAGGCCTCTTGCTCCTGGCTTCATACTGGTTCAGCTCCAGCCATTGCAGCCACTTGGGGATTGAATCATTAGATGGAGAGTCTTTGTCTCTCCTACATTCCATGTGTCTGACTTTCCAAGAAAAAATATTTTTTTAAAAAAGAACTTCAGAACTTCCCAAGTATCTTAAGCTATACACGTGTCAGTTTTTTAAGCACGAAATTTGATTGCCCTACCTAGAATGTCTCTTAGTATTAGAAATTCTTATCCTTTTGTTGAAAAAGAGTACACTGCTATGCTAAAATTAGTTGCTTTTATTTCAATAGCATGGTTTTTCAAATAAATTTCCAATGCTCTAATTTACATATATCCAATTTCATAATAAATTTGTGCCAAAATAAATATAAACTTGCAAAATTTTTGAAATTGGATGTCAGACCCAACGCTGAATTTTCTTGTTTCACCTACTTTGTGACTTTTCTTCAAATCTCTGATATAAAAAAATTTCAACAGCAATTTTTATTTTTCAGGACAAATAAAACATTTTTTCAAACATTTCATCTTTGACCTTTGCTAAAAATTATTATCACCTTGCAAAAAAAAACCACTATAAATAAGTCAATATTATATACACTATTTACTTTAACTTATGCACTCTGAAGTGTTTATTTTCACTGGAGCATTGAAGAGTTAGGCAAAGTAGCATTTAACTTTGCTGCCACCTTACAGTAAAATATATTTAAGAAAAACAAGATTTTCTTGGTTCATGCACTTCATCATAGGAAGTCTACATTAAGGTTGCATGAACCAAGATTTTTTAATTGCAGTCAGTAATTTGGGCCCAAGTTCAAAAACATGTTGAGATCACAAAAATACAGAGGAAGAACAATATTTGCTGCAGAAACTGGAGAATTTAGTAGAACACTACTAAGTGTGCTAGATATTATTAGAAGCCTTTAACAATGTCAAAATTCATCTTACAGCATTTAAAAATTGGGTCTAAAGTCTGGCATAAACGTGCCATAATGAAATGGCAAGTCACAAAGGTTTGATGGCTCCTAAATTTTAGTTCCCACTATCTAAGATTTTCTGTTCAAGTGTGAGTCCCAAGCAAAGAGAGGGTTCCAGGTAATAAAATGTTGAGTTTGTTGTCAAAAACATTTGTACTAACCATCTTATCTATGATGCTTTGTGAGTTACAAATCATTTTGCCACACAGATTTCTGGCTAACAATCACCAAAGCCTTGGAGGTGCGTGCTGCCAATGTTTTTAAGGTTTGTTTTGTTTTACTTGACAACTCAGCATTAGAAAGAAAGAGAGAGAAAGAGAGAGAAAGAGGGAGATCATCTATGTACCTGGTTTACTCTCCAAATGTCAGGAATGAACAGAGCTGAACTGGCCTGAAACTGCAAGCCAGGCACTTATTCCAGGTTTCCCAAGTAGGTGCAGAGGCCCAAGGACCTGAGCCATCCTCCACTATTTTCCAGGTTGTATGCAGGAAGCTGGTTTGTATAGCAAAGCAGCTGGATCATGAACTGTTGCCGATATGGGAACTTATACAGAAGAAAACAAAATAACTTCATTGAGGTCATGAATCTCTAGTCTAGATTCTGTGCACATATTTGGGTGGTGAATCTCATAATCATGCTTCTTAAACTGAACTCAGATCCAATCAGCCATCTTCAAATGTATCTTTTCACTGGTCACAGGGTGTGGGTATCACCGTGTGGAAAATTCAGTGCCCTCCACCCTATCTATTGTGCAAAACCTTAGCTTGTGGCAGTTAATCAGCGTCAGGAAAGATAACATACTATTATCTTTATTGCTGAAGTATACTTGAAAATAGAACAAAGTTTCTTGCACTAGTTTAAAATGCATTTCTTATCCTTAGGGAAACTGTTTCAACACTTGAGCTATCATCAAAAGTCCTTGAGAAAAATAACTCAGGACTGGAATGGTTATGATTACACTCTACAAGCAAATTTAAAAAGATATCGGGAGCTGCCCTATCAGGTTCCCTGCTAAGGAATGAATCTTGGAAAAAACCTGTGAATAGTTCTAGCCCGGGAGATGTGTACTGTTTTGCACCAAAGCTGACTGACTGCAGTCAAATATTTTCTCTGGAAATATGGAAATAAATAACTTTGCTGAGTTCTGCAACCTGGGAAGTGCATAAGATATGTAATTGAAATTGTAATCATGGGTAGACAAAATTCTATGATAATCATTTTGCAAAGAAAAATGGCATTCTTGGCAAGATTACAAGTTAGAAAATTATATTCCCATGTGCCAATTTGTTCTCTAGCTTCATTCAATAATAAGCATCACTTACTTTCTTACTCAACTGATAAATGCCTCCTAAACACAAACCTACTATCAGATTGAGCTATATGAAATTGGCAATACTTGACAAGTTTGAATCAGCAAATTGCAGTTTCATATAGCTTTTCTCTGTCAAATCATGAATAATAATACTTGTAGAAATTCAAACCATCCTAAATACAACCCCAATATATGAATTGTTATATGAATTTCTCAATTAAAAAAAATGAACGAATCCTGTCTATTTGTTGGTTCACTCCTTATATGTCCATAGCACTGTCCCTGGTGAGGCCAAAGCCAGGAACCCAAAACTTCATAATGTGGGTTTCCCAAGTATAGGGCAGCAACACATATGCATGCTCGATCCCCTGCTGTCCTCTATAACTCATTAGCAGGAAGCTGGATAAGAAATAGTGGGAGGACATTATGTTAAGCAGTTTGATCAGGGTAACCAAGAGTTAGTTTTGCTTAATGTGTGTGTCACTGCCTACCCACTGAGATGATCATTTGAAAACGTAATGCATACTGGTAATTCATGAGGATTTCTTTTTGAAAACATTTTTCTTGTTGTATTGGTAATATGGTGGCTATTAAGCTAAAAATGAATCCTCTTGAATTTGTTTCTTAGCTTAATGGGAGAGGATAGCAAATACAATATTTATGTAAACAGTCAGGTGTTATGCCAGCTACCGTGAATACTACATGGAAGGTGAGGGTATACTGTTTTTAAATAACAAGCTTGAGCAGCGTGTCATTTGGGCTCACGGAAGGTAGAGTATGTGTGTTTCTGTGTTTCTACAGATACATTCCAAAACTCCTGTGTGCACAACACAATCACATGATTTCAAAACTAGCAGTTGTGTCAGGAGTGATGGCTGCCACCTGTGAAGAGGCGTAACACATGTTTTAACCTGACATCATCTTTCAGCACTTATCTGCTCTTTGCCTCAGGATGAATTATCCTATTGCAAGGCTATTGATGAAAAACTCTTGAAAGATTATGTCAAGGGAAAAGGAAAAAGAAACGATCCCTTTTTGAAGGGAAAATATTACTGCTATAATTTAATTTTGTCTTCTTACCTCCACATTATTAAAAACACTTCATTTTTCTTTTTTACAATGTGCTATGTTGTCCCCATTTATCTAGTAACAAGATAAGCTTTTGTGTTGAATTAGCTACAGTCGAGCAGTTAGCACATTAATCAATACTAAGCAATTGCTTTACCCAAAAGATAGGACCCTACAAAACCTGCCAGAATTCAGTTCTACCTTAACCACCAACTAAATTTATATTGTGGATAGATTTTTACTGAGTTTGTGGAACTGACATGGAGTCCTCAACATTTAGTTCTTTTTTCTTTCCCTACTAATGAATACTGAGCAGCACCTGTGTGACAAACTGACAGATGCATAGGGGACAAAGGGTATTGTTATACTTTGGGGGAATCTCTAAAGGGGAACTATCTCAGAGTCTGAGAGAAGCTTGTTAATGCGTTTTAGCACAGAGGAGGCTTATTACAGGGAGGGGAGGAGGAAGAGGGCAATGGCAGTCATCTGTGGATGAACCTTTGCTGCCTCAGAGTGAGTGGGGGAGGGAGAGATGGGAGGCAGGCTGCGTTCATAGCTGATGTTTTGACTCACTGTGATGATTTCCAATATAGAATAACTGAATACACTGAGAAGAGAGGCTGCATGTACTGAGCTGTAGAACAGGTGCCAAATTAAAAAAAAAATCCATTTTAGAGTTCACAGGGGAAATCTACCTTAAAAAGGGTCACATAAACAGATTTTAAGAAAGCAAAAGTATATCACTGCAATAATGAAATGCTTGTTTAAAAAGAGAATATTTATCAGCGTAAGGAATGATTATGCTTAGAATGCTTGCTGGTAGAACGCATTCTGTTTTCAAGTTCTTTTGCAATCATGCTCGCACAGTGTGGGGTTTGTTCTTCAAGCATCAGGGACTGTATCCCTGGAAGTACAGTGTTGGAGCCTTCCACTTAACTCCTAGCGCTTTGATGACTTTCAATAAGAAATAACCTTTACTAATTTCTATGACAAGCCAGCAGCATGTGTGGCCTCTACATACTGTCAAATCCGTCCAGTTGGGAAAAGTTGATTGCATTCTTAATGGATTATCTAAGAGAAGCACCCATAGGCTTGTTTATTTAGTTTGCAATTTTGAGGTAATGCTTAGCTGAAAACATCAAAGAGTGGATAAATTCCCAATGTGGAGGGAAAAGACAAAAGCAAAGTAACTACTCTTGCCTTCAGCAGGTAGACTGTGTTGCCTCAGTGAGGAATCAGTTATTTCTCTCAAGCATATAATGTCTGCTAGAAACACCATACTACTTACAGAAGGTGCTTCAACCTGGTTATGTGCCCCGTCAAGGCATGCTAGTCAACAAAGGCCACAGATAAGATATTACTCTCATTAAATGATAATGGGATTTTAAAGTTCCCATTGTGTAGTTTATAGCCGCCATCTTATTGTTGTAGCACAGGCAATCATTCACCTGTGTGGTGATGCTTGTACAAGTAAACACACTGAACAGACACATAGAATGTATATGATTGTTTGCAGTCCATAATACTTGGTAATAAACAACTGTTTATGTATTTATATATTTAATATACTGTTATTGTTAGAAAATACTCCTTGAATTTTCCACTGGCATACATCTGTTTTTTGTCTCCTGCGTCTCATTTCATTACTCATGTTGAATGCATCCATTTTGTTCATCATGAACCCAAGAGCACTAGGCTATAACTGCCTTAGCACCTAAGCTTTTAGTAGGCTGTGCCATCAGAGTGTGTGTAAACTCACTATATGATGTTCACATGATGAAGACTATCTGAGGACATGCTTCTTAGACTGTGTCGCTATCTTTAAATGAAGCATGACAGTATAGACAAAGCAACAACAACAAAAAATGTCCCCTGCAGCCTCAGAAATGCTGGCTAAATGTGTACTGAAGTTGCCAAGGTAAATCACTGGAATCGTAGCAAAACGAGGGGAAATGGTGTCCTGTGTGTGTGTGTGTTTTATCCACTCTGCTGAATTTGCCATGTTTCACTGGTGTTTGCAGGCACCCCATATAGGGGAGCCCAGGTTCATCACTCACCCTTGCTCTGCCTTGCATTAGGGCTGAAAAGAAGAGATGGTGTAAGATATTTAATCCCCATCATTGGAAAAATAGCACAGTTGGTGACTAACTTTCTTTTCTGAAAATAGTAGATGTAATTCTTCAACCAAATGCCATTTTCTTTTATCAAAAAAGAAACAAAGGTGGAATGTGAAGAGGAACAGATGTCAGTGCTTCCAATGACACTAAATTTGTTTTGAAATAGTGAAAAAAAATAGCATCCTGGGGTCCTTCAGACTCCAAAATTGGAAACAGATCAAATAATGAGAAATGGGACATTCATTTTCTTAATTGTTAGGACTTGTAGAAAGAACAGTAAATGCAAATCATGTTTGAAAATGTATAAAATAATTAGGTCATGAATAATCAGTAAAGTATATGCCGAACCAAACAATGCTTTGATGTTCTGGTCTGCAAAGAGGCTTTGGGGTTATTTTGAAAAATAACTTCATTACAGTCCTGTCCAGAACTCACAGCTGCAGACAGAAGTAAACAACTCCGATTTGTAGACTTCAAGGTTATAGAACAGCTGAAGATGCAAAACTAAATGAAACTCTTGTTCATTCCCATTGATATAACTCACAAAATTCTCTCAAGGGAAACTACAGAAGAATTTTTCCCTAGATAAGCATACAAATAACTTCTATTTGTTTGTTTTGTTTTAAATCAGATAACAAGCATGGATGTTTTCTCTATTTCCCTTAAAAAGACATCTGCATTTTTACATAAAATCATTTATATAATAGTGTCTTTTATGGATGGATACCTGGCTGAAAGATGTTTGGTTTAGTAGACATAAACTTTTGAGTTCTATGGAGGAGAGATTCAGCATTTAGTGCTTCTGCCATTTTCCCACTCTGGAGCTTGCACAGAGAAGCCAAATCAGTGAATCATGCATTGGAGTAAAAAGTAGGGGTCCTCAGTTTACCTAAACTACTATCCTCATCAATGGAAGGACAAAACTTCTAATACATTAATTTTGTGAATAAAAGAAATTGCCCTCAATTTTACAAGTGATGTTTATTGATTGCTAGAATGGACCAAACCATCCGGAAAACCAGTAGCACAATGCTCACCCCCATTTCTGGATTCAAATATAATTATCCATACAAAAACATTACAGATGCAAGTTGTTTGCACAGCAGTATCTTTTCTTCTTTTAAATGATTTATTTTTATTTGAAAGTCAGATTTAATGAGTAAAAGAGAGACAGGAAAAGATCTTCCATCTACTCATTTGTTTAAATGGCTGCAGCAGCCAGAGCTGAGCTGATCTGCTGCCAGGAACTCTTCCAGGTCCCAAGGACTTAGGCCATTCTCTGCTGCTTTTCCACACCATGAACAGGGAGCTGGAAGAGAAATGGGACAGCTGGGACTTAAGCTGAGACCTGTCTGGGCTGCCAGTACTTCAAAGTGGAAGATTAGAATGTTGAGCCACCACACTGGCCCATGTAGTAGTTTTTCTTTCATTTCTTGTGAGCCTAAGAGATCTTTGCTTCCTCAGCCCAAAACCAGAACATGAGCAATATGTTCCATGAGCCCCATTAACCTTGCCCTGCAAATGGCGTGAATATCTCAAATCAACATTTTTTGTTGTCGCCTTCATTCCGTCATTGAAGAGATCTTTTATAACTATGTACCAAATAAATAAACAACCAGTCTTCTATAACTTAGAAAAAGCAAATTGGTGTCCCAGTTTGATTTCTGTTTTGAAATGAATTTCCAAGTGAGTTTTCTTTTGCCTCTGGTAGTCAAGATGATCATTTTGTAGCATCTGGACAGTCTCACATTAAATCTGGAGTCGAGATTAAAAAAATGCATATAGAGTACTTTTTAAAAAACGTTTTTTTCCCAGCTGTTGCTTATTCATTTCAAAGAGACATGGTTAAATGAGTGTAACAGTCTTTAAAATTCCTTAGGAAACACAAATCATTGAAAGTCTTGCCAATCTACTTCCTCTCCATTCCATTTTTCCCATGGCAAAACTGGTTAGTACCCTTACGGAATGAAAAGCTTAGAATATTAAAATGGAATCATTGGCTGAACAGGTCTTTGTAAACAAGACTGGTTTGGAATCTCTGTCTCACAGCCAGTAGCTTTGTAACCTTGGGCAACACTTTGAAGTCGGGGTTTCTAATCTTAAAATGGGTAAATAGAAATATGTTTCTTCCCATGCTAGTGGTATTAAATGAGGTAATTTTTAAAAATATCTGGCTCAGGTTGAAGACTCTGTAAATGAAAGCTATTACCATTCATTTTACTCTATTACACCATTCAACTTGGTGTATCATTTTTTTTATTTAATTTTCTTCTTTTTTTTTTACTTTTTTTTCACATTTTATTATTATTGCTATCATTTTATCATACAGTTCCCTATTCCCTTATCCCTTCCCCAATTCTCTCCCTCCCTCCAGTTCCTTTATATCATTACTAAAATATAGTTCTTCATACTCAGTCATATGTCCATCATTGAGGGCATGGACAATGGCAGAGAATCCAGCATCCTATTATCAAGATATAGTAAACAGTTGCATTGGGAGTCCATCTTTGTCTCGAAGTAGAGATGCATACTGGATTGTATCCTCACATGTTGATATGACAGTCTCCATTACACAGTTACTATACATCCCCTTAAATGTAAAGCCACAATACAAAACCCAACAACAGGAAGAAAAATAGAAATTTACAATGCCATGAAGTTAAATAGCATGCTTTTAGATAGGATAGTCTCTATTACACAGTTACTATACAAAACCTTAAATGAAAAGCCATAAACAAAATTTAAAAAACCAGAAGAAAAAAAATAACAACACCATGAAGTTAAATAGCATGCTACTGAATGACTAATGTGTCACTGAAGAAACGAAAAAAAAAAATCAAGAACTTTCTTAAAGAAAATGATGCTACTATATGATCTATGAGTAATTGAAGAATTTAATGAGAAGAAAGTATTTTGAAGAGATGAAACTAACAAAAAGTAATCAAAATCCATGAAATACAGTTTCTGCTGATCTTTGTTGGTGACATGTGTCTCTTGTAGGCAACAAATAGATGGGTTTTATTTTTTAATCCAACCTACTAATCTAGGATGTTTGATTGATGAATTTAAGCCATTTACATTCAGGGTTAATACAAATAGGTGGTAATTTGGTCCTGTAATTTTGGGAATGGGTTGTTCATTGATTTAGTCTTCTGTTGTCATTTTTACTGGGATGTTCTTCGCATTTGCCTTTGGTTTTGGTGGGTGCTATTCCTTTTCTTTGTCAAGAGAACATCTGTAAGTATCATTTGTAGGGCAGGTTTGGAAGAGGCATATTCTTTTAATTTTTCCTGACTGTGGAAGAATTTTATTTCATTTTCAAAGGAAACTTTTGCTGGATATGTTATCCTGGGCTGACATTTTTTTTTTCTTTTAGCATCTGGATTATGTCACTTTATTCTCTTCTTGCCTGTAGAGTTTCCTGTGAGAGATCTCCTGTAAGTTTAATTGGCATTCCTTTGTATGTCAGTTGATTTTTTTTTCACGAGCACATTTAAGGATCTTTTCCTTATGTTCAATTGAAGAGAGCCTGATTGTCATGTGTCTTGATGAAGATAATTTTTGATAAAGCCTGTTGGAAGTTCTGTGCCCCTCCTGGATGTTGTTTCCCAGTTCTTTTTCTAGATTAGGGAAAATTTCCCTTATTATTTCATTAAATGCATTTTTAAACCCAGATCCTCTTTCTGCACCTTCCGGGACTCCCATAACTCTTATACTTGGCCTTTTAATGGTGTCTTTCAATTCTTGAATATTTTTTTTTACCTGATCCAGCTCTAGTTCCAGCCTTTTGTTTGCCCTGGTAAGAGGAAATGTCTTCCAATTTTGAGATATTTTTTTTCTACCTCCTTCATTCTATTTTGGAGACTCTACATTGTAGTTTCAGTTTGCTCCATTCTATTCTTCATTTCAGATATATCAGCTTTCATTTGATTCATTTCCAGTGTGACATATTCCTTGCATTCCTTGAATGCTGCTTTACATGCTTCTTGTTGTTGATAAAAATAAGTCTTCCTCACTGAACTCTGAAATTAGCAAAAGGTTTTGCTCCTTTGCAGGGGAGTCTTCAGTACTGTTCATTGTGCCTTTGTTTCTTCTTTTGCTCTTGGTCATTGTACTTCTGGTTATCAGATTCTTCTCCTTGGGACAGTTTTCTAAGCTCTGTCACCCATAGGTCTATAGTTCATTTTTACTTATTGTAGTTGGAACATGGCTCTTTGTTTGTAGCTAATGGTGCCACTCCCTCCAGCAAGTTCCAGTTCTGGGTTCTTCTGATAAATTTCCACCATGGTCTTCATAGCCTCAGCCCCTGGCTCGCCAGTCTCCACCTCCTGTGATACCTTGCTCAGGCTGCACCATTGTCTGTATAAACTTTCTCCCACTTCCATTTGGAGTAGGTCCCAGAATTAGGGAGACACCTGGTATCCTATATAGCTAGGTTGTTGGTGGTGCTGATCTTGTGAGAACCTGTTGACTGTTAGGTCTGAGGGCCATATAGACCTAATTTGACATGCATGATGCCATAGTCGGTATTATCTTCCTGTGGGACCAGTGCAATGCACTGAGCTCAGTGAATTCTCCATGAGCTCAATGCATGCGCAGCTCACTGTTGTCCCTACAGTCTTAAATTCTTTGCTGCACTGTAACACATGGCAACTGATGTTCCACTACTAGAATTCTTGATCTGCTGGCCATCAGGTCTGAGAGCTATCCAGTCCTGCCTTGGGTGGAAACTTGTTGCTAATGGAGTTCCGGCTGCCGGTGGAGTTCAGATTGTCATTTGCTGAATGCTACTGGGGTATCAGTCACTTCTATACTACACCATTGTCTTTGCTGCTCTCCTGTCTGTGGGTCTCCAGAAACCCCTCTGCTATTTTTCTATCCTTTCCTGTTTCTTGGAATGTGCCCTCTCTGGTTTCGCACTGGCAAATATTTCTTTTTTTTAAACATGTCCTTACCCATCCTGATTCTCCTAAAATGTGCTCTTTGGACACATTTTAAATATGCTCTTTGGGTTGTGCGAGGGAAGAATTATGCTGGCTAAAGGCAGAGAATGTCTCCTTTTTGAGTGGCACTGATTAGCATGTGTGCTAATAAAGTAACCTCAATTTTTAAGTTAAACCTCAAAATTCACAAAATATACTTTGGACATCCAAACTCTTGTGGCCCCACAGCCAAAGAGCCTATATTGATGCAATGCTCAAAAGATTTTTTTGGACCTCTTCTTGGGGTTGAGCCTCTTTATAATGGCCACTGGTAAATTGGTTAGTTTTATTAATATTGGCAACTTACATGCTAGGAGTTTCCTTAAGGTACTGAATGAGTAATTTAAAAGTCTCCTGTGGTGATAAAAAAAAAAACAATGGAACCAACCTGAATTAGTGTGAAAAGATTCTCATTCATTTAGTTGTATATTTTTTTTTTGTTAAAAATTAGCAACTTCCTTTTATATTCACATATTGGAATGACGTTTTCTGAGTGGTGTAGTTACAGGAGTATCAGAACAGTTAGTAATAATAGGCTTCACATGTTTATTCTGATAATTCAGTGGTGTTCTTTAATATATTCTTTTGCTGTGTTCTTCCTCTGAGGAATCGCTAGTTTACAAATGGTTTGATTTCTTGTTCTTCCCCTTGTGGTCTTACCAGGATTGAGCTCAAAAATTTTCAATGTGTTTATCAATGAAGAGGTGAGAAAATGATGCTATTCATTGGTTTTAAAGAAGTGTCCCCTTTTATGACTTATTAAGCAGGAAAGTGTCAAGCAGCATATAGAAGGAACCCAATTTTAAACTGTCAACAAGAAAGGAAGCTGAAGTTTATGTAAATTAAAGTGACATTGGCTCCCCATCTGATATGAGTTACACCTAGTATAGTTGAACTCCTAATTCAGAATTCTCAGACAGAAACATGAAAGTGTTCAATTATAAAATTTCCCTGTGAGACAATGGGGAGAACATCCAAATTTTCAAGACCAATTTTGTTGGCAGTAAAGTCTTAAGAGCAAATTTGAAAGTGGTCCTTATGCAAATACTTCAAAAAGCAAGCAGTGGACATTTTCAGTATAAATAGTACAGAGCGAGATATTACTTGTTTACTCCTACCATAGAAGAAAGCCAAGAATATAAGATTACATTCCCCATCCAGTGGGAATGTATGTGTCTCTTTGGAACTGAGGAAATGTAATTTTCTGACAGTCTAAGTTAACTCACAAAGCAACCCTGGGATGGATAATTAGGATGTGTATTCTATTGTCACTGTCAAATGTCGGATGCATGGGCAAATTCTCCGGGTTGAGTTACTTGACAGAGCCTTAACTATCAGTATTCTTCATTTGTGGTTAGCCTTCTGTGTGTTGAACCTACAGAATGTCTATCCGCCCAAACCAGAAGCAGCTTTCCTGAAGGGGCTTATGTTTTCAGGTAGCCTGTGGTCAGAATGATTATATTTTCCCAACACTTACTTTGAATCATAATTGCTGACATTAATTAATCATTTATCGCGCACCAGCTAATATTCTAAATATTTCACATTTTTTTTTCACTCAGCACACATTCACTTTAACCTTATGCATTAGACCTTATCATTGTTCTTATTTTAAAATGAGGATGGTACTAAGTAGTACCAGCATGTACCAGGCAATACATCTAATAAACAGCTAGAGCCAGGGCTTAAGCCCAGGATTATGCTATATCCTGTGTGCTTAGCCACAATCATGCACTCCATCTCAAACCGCCTGGGTTTGTGTAAATGCGGATCAATGCTGCAGGATGTAAGCTTTAGATTATAGTATATAATACAGTCATAAAGTGAATATTGGCATGAGCAATCAGGTGAGTAGTCACTAAAATGTTCTGCTTTGACTATGGAAGTGCATCAGTGTGACTCCCTGATAAACATCTGATCATAGTAGAGATTGCCATGTGACCAGGACACCAAAGCTGGAGTACTAGTGATTGATTTCATCTATCAGCTAGCATTAGGGTAGAAAAGAATGCTGATAAAGGGAGATGGTTGTAGAATGATGGAAAATGCGCTGAATATGAACCAAAACCTAGACCAATGATTTGACTCTCAGTTATACATTCAATATCTCTGCTACTTCCTAGTCTTTCTCTGAAATTTTAAGTGTGCCTTCTTAGACGCTAACTTGTCTTTAAGTTGATTTAACATTGATTTCTTCCTATACGTCCTAGCTAAGATACTGTATGTGCATGGCCCTATGGATTCTCAGGCAACTGGAAAATGCACAGTATTCAAACATACTTGGGTGTGATGTATTTAGAGAATATAAAAGCTGTGCCAACGTATTTTAGTTAAGTCTGAAAGATGAATAGTTTATGTGTGAATCCATCTCACAACTTTTAAAGTTGGGATATCAGCTGCTATCAATTTATGCCCAATTATTATAAAGTTCTTTTTAAGGAAATTTTCAGACTGGGATATATACTAATACCCTATTTGCAGAATTTCTCAAAGAATCAGAGGTTTATGAGAAACCTCTGAAGGCAGTGAGAAGTGTTACTGTTTTTAATTTTCTAAAGAATGGAAGAAGTTAATCCAAACCCACAGTGGTGTTGGTGGGAGGTTATTTCACATGTGTGATGGTGAGGGTCCCCATGTGAAAATTCCTTAAGGGGTGAAACTATAGTAACATCTTTACAATTTTGCTTCAAGATTTCTAAAATTTAAATGGGAAAACGAGTACAAAAATATGTAGCCCATTAGATAAGGAGAACTGTTTGGTGACCAACAAGCAACTAAACAGGATGTCATAGGCAAATATCCTCTTTGACCACATTCTTTCCACTTCTAAAAAAAATGACATTTTTTAAAGATTTGTTTATTTATTGGAAAGTCAGATATACAGAGCAGGAGAGACAGAGAAGAAGATCTTCTGTCGGATGAATCACTCCCCAAGTGAGCGCAACGGCCGATGCTATGCCAATCCAAAGCCAGGATCCAGGAACTTCTTCTGGGTATCCCACACTGGTGCAGGGTCCCAAGACTTTGGACCGTCTCAACTGCTCTCCCAGGCCACAAGCATGGAGTTGGATGGGAAGTGGAGCTGCAGGGATTAGAACCAGTGCCCATAAGGGATCCCGGCATGTTCAAAGTGAGGACTTTAGCCACTAGGCCACGTTGCTGGGCCCAAAAAAGACTCTTAATCTAGGAGGTATTTTGCTTGCTTATTTACTTGTTTGATGTCCAGAGAGAAAGAGAATGCTTTTATTCTGGTTTAATATCCACGTGTTCATGTTGGTTGAATATGAGGTAGGCAGAAACTAGGAACTAGAAATCAGTTGACGTGTGTGACACAGGTTGCAGGGACACAATTGCTTGATTGGTCTGTGCTATCTCCCTGGGTTTTCATTAGTGGAAGCTGGAATTGGGACCCCAAACTAGCAGTCAACTCAAGCACTGCCAAATGGTTCCGAAAACATGTCTTTATCTAGTGTCTTAACCACTGTACCAAATGCCTGCTCCGGGTTTAATTTTTCTATACAAAAATGAATTATTTCTGTTTTATTTATATCACTAGAGTTGAAATCCACATAGTGCTATGATTTTCTCTTACGATATACACAGTGTTTTTCTGTTTTGTCTTTTCAGTAATTGTGGATTTATATTGTTTTTTATTTTAGGTAGTAGTTCATTGAAATGCATATATTCTGCAATGTATTGAATAACAGACTTCCTGTTAGTCCTTCAGGTTATTTCCGCTTCTCATGATTATAAGCAAGTTGCTTGTTTCAGGCATGTTTTACAATTATTCCCATTAATAAGTTAATTAAGGGGAATTGCTAAGTCACATTTTTTGCATGTATTGTCACTTAATTGAGTGAATAACAAATAAATATGTGCAGGATGTATTTGTTTCATTAGTAAAAAATTATCTTTCATATAAACTATGGATTCAATTAATGATCAGACATATACAAAAAACATTGCATTTTGGGCCCATCACAGTAACCTGGTGGCTAATGTCCTTGCCTTGCATGGGTCGGGATACCATATGGGCACTTCTTCATGTCCTGGATGCCCCACTTCCCATCCAGGTCATTGTGTGTGACCTGAGAAAGCAGTAGACAATGGCCCAAACCCTTGAGACCCTGTACTTGCATCAGAGAACCGGAAAGAAGCTCCTGGCTCTTGGCTTCAGCTTGACTTAGCACCATCCATGAACCCCACTTGGGTCGTAAACCAGAAGATGGAAGATCTTTCTCTATCTGCTTCTCTCTGTAGATCTGACTTCAAATGAAAATAAATAAGTCTTTAAAAAAATTGCATCTCTAATGAACACGTACACATTTTATCTTGTAATTACCCTATGAATTGTATATTATCATAATTATTTACATAGAATTTATGTTGTATTATATACCAGAAATAATCTAGGGATAAACTATATAAGAGCATGTGTATACTGAAATGTCAGACTGTTTTATTTCAAGGATTTAAGTTGCGTGGATTTTCCAAACTCGGGGTTGGGATATGGAATCTTGAACTAATACTCTTTGCTATTAAGAAAAGTTTATCTTTCTCTCAATTCATCTGTTCATCTATCCATTCATTTGCAATTTGAAAAATTTAAAAATAATTTCTAGTGCCTCAGACCATAAGAAAAGGAGATATGTTGAGACCTTTTTAAAGATAATAGATTTCAAGATATTCCTAAGATAGAACACTCAAGAAAATCAAAAGGAAATATTTCAGTGCCACGGATTGCATTCATTTTATGTGTGAGAGTTCAATATGATTAAAAACAGTTTTAAATATTTGAAAATTTTGAAAATAGTGAAAATTCATAATCTATGAAGTTATTAACAAGAAAAAATCAAATCAAAGCTCTTAAAACAAATAAGCTTTGTTTCAAGGAAGTTGTCAGCTGTAAAAATTCACATAGTTGGTTTCTATCATTTGAACTTAGAAGGTTTCATGAGGGTCAGATAAGTAAATATGTATAGTTATTTTATAAATAAAGGTGTTTTGAGACAACAGTCCAAAATCAAGGCAAGTGATGTAGTTTCATGATGTTTATCTGTTCTCAGTTCTGACTTCTGTGAGACTTCAAATCATACCACCATCTGCCAATAATTTCATATTTTTCTCTAGTGTAGTTTTATTTTAATATTTCTTTATCTTTCTTTTTTTATTGTTAATAACATTGCGTTATGTGATATAGTTTTATAGGTTCTTGGATTTCCCCCGCTCCTCCCACAACCTTCCCCCCGTGGTGGATTCCTCCACCTTGCTGCATAACCATAGTTATTTCTAAACTTCCATCAAGTGATTTTTCTGTGACTTTTTTGGCATGTGTCTTTGCATTGTGTTGATAAATCTTCAAGGAATTTGGATCGTCAAGTTGACACAGTCTTTTGCTATTACATCTGCTTTTCATTGGAACAAACAGGCAAATGTGTAATTGAATATTATACAAGATTCCAGTTGTGACTTATGCCTCCCCATACTGCCTCCTCATTGTCTTAAACAAAAAGTAGCTGAGGAATTATAAGGATGTTTTTAACCCACAAGAATCTGTGTGCCCTTTCAGAGGGTTTTTCAAGGAGACTTTCTGCAATGCTGAAATCATTAACAGGGGCTGAGTCTCATTGCACAAAACCTTGTGGTGACAGTGACAGAGGGTGGGAATACGTGTTAGCCTAGAGGCTGAAGCTGATCCAAGTCCTAGAGCTCCTGCCCCATTGTTCCTCACTGATGGTGGGCTTGGGATATATCTTCAGGGCTAATTCTTGAAAAAGAATTTAGGAAAAAAAAAAGCAAAGGAGTTGTTCCCTTCATTGTTTTCTGTTTTGGATTGTGTGTCTATTGGATTTCTAAATTGGGACATGTAATAAGAATGTTTCAAGAAATAATTGTGCTTTTAAATTTTATTTAAAAGAAAGAGACAGATACTAACAGAGAAACACAGAGCTCTCAGTTGCTGGTTCTCTCCATCAAGGGTCACCATGGCCAGGAGGCAGGGATATGGTCCAGATCTTCCTTATCTGTGTCAAGAAGTCAAATACTAGAGCTGCAATGACGTTCTCTCAGCATCTCATGAGCAGAGAAGCTAGAGTTGGGAGAGCCAGAACCAAGTATCCAACTCTGGCATTGCAATGTGGAATGCAGACAGTCTAATGGGTGTCTTAGCTACTAAGCTAAATATTTTCCTTAGAAAAATAGAACTCCAAAATCTTCAACAAATATACTTTTCATTTTTATTATAAGTGCTTTTGGTACTATTGTTTATCCTTACATTTTTATTTCATCTGAATATCTCAGCTTAATGTGAGTCAATGCTATGGATTAAAAACTTGGTTTTATGAGTCTAATAGATCAGACATGCAGCCAGCTGGTCATATTTTCCATCTGTTTTCAATCATGTGCCTTCTCTTCCAAAGACCTCCTTAAATTTGATACTTTAAAACTGACAAATCCTCAGAAAACCTTCACTAAAGCTGGAAGATTGGGAAGGAAGTGTTCAAAAAAAAAAAGGTCTTCAAGTTGGAAACTGAATAATTTTGAAAAACAGAATTGCCCTGTTAGTGAAGCTGTGGGTTAGATCTTCTAACATTATGAGTTTTAAGACATTGACTCCATTGATAGCCTTTAAGAACTGTAGAAAAAGGCTGTAGCTCAAAAATATATAAAGCTGTGGTAAATTGTAAACAATTTACTTTGGAATTGTAACTAAAATGGAGTCAATTTTGTGAGATATTAAGCTATTAAAGGTTTCGGAGTTGCATAAAATCTCAGGAAAATTTTATTTTCCTGAAAAAAATCACTTTGGTTAAGATAAAGGAAAGATACCTTGCTTGTTGCTTCTACTGATTGAATCAGGATGAAAAATAAAATTTGTGATTACTCCACATTATTAGGATGTCAATTTTCAAATTACAGTCAATCATCTTAATTATGTGGAAAGGTCAGTCAACATTATTTTTAGCTTCAAATTTGAAAGTAAAACTTGCAAGTTCTTTGATTAATTTCTGGTTATATAGCCAAATGTCCAGCAAACATTTTAACAGAGTACTCAAAGAAATGCATTTTTGACTGTATTTCTTTAATCAATATTTATAGTATCATTTAAAATAAGCTTATATGAATATCAGTGTTTATCATTGCATTCCAAATGTTCTTTCATGGGATGATGGGATGGTGTCAATCCAGACTTTTTTTTTTGCATCCCCTGTGCAACTGAACGTTATTTTGATGAGCTTCATTCAATGTGTAAAAGTATTCATTTTCACAAATACAATCTTAGTAGCAGTTATTGGCAGTGAAATTTAGGAAATATGACTCAGAAAGCCTTTATGTTATTTTGAAAAAAGAAATAGAAGACGACATTAAAAGATGGAGACATTTACCATCTTCCTGTATTGGTAGAATCAGCATCATCAATATGTCCATATTATTGAAAGTAATGCACAGATTTAATGCAATCCCCATCAAAATGCCAACATTCTCAGAAAATAGAAAAGATGATACAAAAGTGTATCTGGAAACACAAGAGACCACAAATAGTCATCCTGAAGAACAAAAATGAACCTGGAAGAATCACAATCCCAGACCTCAATACATGGTACATGGCAGTGGACATCATAACAGTATGCTATTGGTACAGAAACAGAGAGGAAAAGATCAGTGGAACAGAATCGAAACCCTAAAAGTGAGCTGACACATGTGCAATCAACTATCTTCAACAAGAGAGGTGAAAATAATCCAGGGAGAAACTTTGGTCTCTTCCACAAACGCTGTTGGTACAATTGGGTATCAGTCCAAAGTAGTAAGAAGCAAGACCCCCAACTCTCACCTGAAACAAAAGCATCTCTAAAAGGACCAAAGGTGGAAGTCTGCACCCAGAAACCATCAAACTATTAGAAAACATAGGAAGCACTCTCCAAGATGAGAGTCATGGTAAAAACTTCTTCAGAAAGTCATGAAAAGCACAGGCAGCCAAAGCCAAAATAAATATAGGAGAATACATCAAACTAACAAACTTCAGTATACCAAAGGAAATTATCAACAAAGCAAAGAAGCAACAAAAAGAATGGGAGAAAATTTTATCACACTACACAACTGATACGGGACTAATACCCAGAATTTACAAAGAGCTTCAGAAACTCAGTGACAGCAAAGCAAACAACTCTGTGAAGAAATGGGTGGAGGAAATGAACAATTCCTTTTATATTCTGTATCAGTTTCACTTTTGTTTCTCTACTATATAGATAGTAGAGAATAATGCTCTCTCCTCTCCCTGGTTTTGAAAAGAGCAAGTTCAAACGGATGTATGAAAACAAAAATTCTCAGACTCCCTAGCTATCAGGGAAATACAAATAAAAATGACATTGAGATTCCACCTAGTTCCAGCGAGACTGGTCTGTATCTACTAACAACATCTACTGGTGTGAATGCGGGGGAAAGGATACCTTGCTCTACTATTTGTGGCAGCAGAGGCTGGCACACACATTATAGAAATCAATATGGGGAGTGCTAAGACAACTAAGAATCAATCTACCACATGCCCTAGCTTTCCCACTCCTGGGAATTTATACAAAGGAACTAAAATCTGCATATGAGAAAATGACCTGCAAACTTGTATTTATAGCAGCACAATCTACAATCCACTATAGCCAAGACAGGGAAACAACCCAGATGCCCATTGGAGAAAGAATGGAGAGAGAAACTGTGATGTGCTACTCTGTGGAATACTGCTTAGCCATTGCAAAGGATGAAATTCTACCATGAGGAACCTAATGTTGCCAGATATAAACCATTCTGCTCGGTGAAATAAGCCAGTTCTTGTTAAGGTTCTTAAACCGCTGCTATGCCACAATGCTGGTCGCTATGACTTGCATATTTAAGCCACAGACTGTGATGATGGTCTCACAGTTGTAATCTTATCTCCAGATGTCTCAAACTATATGTATTAAATATACAAAGGCTTTTGAATGTTAATCACACCTCTGTAAAGTAGCTCTTAAAATTAGCATATAAATGCATCTAACAAATATTGCAATATGAAGCCATCTATTTCATGTAGTGCTTTCTTTAAGTGGTAGTTATGCTCTTTGCAATAGTTGAGATTTAAAATCTTAGGCTGAAATTCATATAGAAACCTTGGCAAACTTGTAATACATTTTGAAATTAGGAGCTCAGATTGGCTTTGCTCCAAACAAGTTTTGCTGGAATGCTTGTAGATTGAGAAGGCTCAATGGCTGAGATCAAGACTCTGTGAAGCCAATGGCAGGTTTGCTTAGTACTAATAAGATAGACGGTGTCTGCCTCCAGAGGAGGGACAAGAATGTTAGCCATTTCCAAAGTGGCTTCTTAACCTCTGAGTTCTTCTGACTTTCATCTCTGAGGGGGAAGTGGAACTCAGATAAGCAGCACTGAAGACATTAATACACTAATACCCATGCTGCTCCATGGGTGGTGATTAACACAACTTCATTTCAGGAATTTCCATGTTTTATCCATAATCATGATACTATCTCAGTCTGAATTGCTTTCTTGCAAATAGGTGCATCTCCAGGCTGTTCTCAAGTACTTTTTAACAGTTTTTGAAAAATCTATTTTATGCACCATGCATTTCATTTACTTCTAGTGTATAACTCAGTATTGTTCAGTTTATTCACAGTTGTGTAATCCTATTTAGATCATTTTCCATGCCTCAAAAAAACCTTCATCCATAATGAGTCATTCGCTGTCCCTACTCTTTTTGCTCCCCCATCCCTCCAGTTGGGGTGGTTGATGTTAAAGCCTAGTCAGGCAGTGTGGGGCAAGTTTGGTGACTTTTGCTGGGTGTCACAGATAAATGATGGTTTACAGGGAAGTATCAGCAGTGAAGGCATGAGAAGTGACTAGCAGAAGTTGCATCTTTAGAAACAATAGGATTTGCTGACCAAGTGGATCTGCCAAGAAGATGTACTGATGGATTTTCCGTGAGGTGTCACATTAAGATGACTCAGTTCTGGCCTGAGTGGCTGAAAGGATTGAGTGACCCTTCAATGAGCTGGGGAAGACTGTGAATCTAGCAGGTTTGGAAAAGGAAAAATGCTGGCTCAATTTTCAATATTTTTAAAACTTGAACTGTCAAAATATGGAATCTTGAAACTAGATGAGAAAATCTTAAAGATAATAATTTTGGCTTTCAAAGCTATGAGGGTATGTGAAAATACCAAAGAATTGTTTGAAAAACAAGACACTTAAAAAAAAAAAGTCCTAAGATATGTCAAACTTTTCGAGATCAGAGGGATAGTTTAGAAACAGTAAAAGGAAGAAGTTCCTTGCTCCAGATCTGCTCAGCTCTGGCCCTTGAAGCCATTTGAGAGGTAACCAGTGGATGCGAGATCTTTGTCACTTTCTCTTCTCCATAAATCTGACTTTCCATTAAAAATAAAGAAATCTTAAAAAAAAAATAGCAAACATGCAGTTTTGGGCTGAGAGAGTTCTCATGAGAGCATTATGAACTATATATATTCTCTGCTGTACAATGTGAAAATGATCTTTTTGCTAGGACGGGGGGCTCTGGTATATTCAAATTGTGGCTGGAGTTTTTCAGATTTGGTATATGTTGGACAGAAGTAAAAGATTACCATACGCTTGCTCATGTCCCTTTAGATCTTTTGTGTTATATTTTTAGAATTATACCCATTAACTACTTTAAATCTGTTCCCTTTATGTTAATTAAAAGTAAGTAAAAATCTTTAAAAATGCATATTAAAGCACAAATTCAATGGTACCTTTGTAAAATAGGTGAAGGTTAACCTTTGAGCTTTGAGGCCTTTGCCAGGAAAAAAAATTACAATATATTTACATTTGTCTACTTATACTTAATGCCAGATATTCAAAATTGGCTTATCATTTTGTTTTTAAATTGAATTTGTAAACCTTGATAGTCATTTTAAGTACTATTTAATTTATAATATTTTGAAATAGTGTCATAAAATTGTATTATTAAGGGGGAAATGGAGCACCTCACATTGCATTTATATGGGTTTCCTCTCCACAGGCTAGACTCAAATACTTTATTTTTGTGTGAAACTAAGGTAGTGTCTTATGTGATGCCAAACATCTGGATGAAGCTGAAAGAATATAGTTAGTCATAAGTGTTTATTACTATCTGGATATTTGATGTCATGGAAATGATAAATCATAATTAGCATCTGGATTTGTCAAGCAGATGTTCATTAAACAAACAAAGAGCAACTCTACCACATGCTAGATGGGCTCGTTAGGTTTTCCAACTGAAGCGTTGGTATTCTTCGGTTTCTCAAAGTTACAAAGGTACCAAACTTGTTGGCATAATCATTCAGTTATGCATAAAAACATGTTATTTTCTTTATTTGTGTAAGATTTTACACTGAACTGATAATGTATAAAAATTGATTTAAACTCTTGTATTTTAATTAGCTTAATACCAGAAAACAGCAGCAGGTAAAATCATAAATTCAAATATCATTTGTAATTTATATATGTGTAAATGTGCTTTATAGTTTGTAATATAGGTTTAAGCATATTACACAGTTTGCTAGTTCTTTTTTTTAAGTGTCTATAAGTGACTTCAGGACCTTAAAGTGCTACCCATGTTCAGTGATTATTATTTTTAAATGCACAATTGAATAATAGATTAGTTCCCTCCCCTTTATTTGTTATTGTGTTTAATACATTCCAAGAATCACAGTGAATGTTTAAAACTGCAGATAATATCGAATCCTGTATGAGGGTATTTCAGCAGTTCATTAAAAATTGGAATTAAAAGACAGTTTAATAAGATAGGAATTGTGTCCGGGGAGGTTCGATTGCTGTTGTGATATACAACACTCCAAGTTCTGGTTGCCCCACTTTTGCTCTTGCTTCCTGCTGATGCGTACCAGGAGGGCAGTGCAGGAGGCTTCCAGTAACAGAGCTGGATAAAGTTCCAGGTCCTAGCTTTGGCTTAGCTCAGTACTGGTTTTGATGAGTGGTACTGGTATTTGGTGAGTGAATCGGTGGAGGAAAGATTTCTATCTCTGTTCTCCCTCTGGCTCTGCCTCTCTAGTCGATGAAAATAAACATTAAATTGAAACTTTTGAAAAAAAAATAAAAGCTTATTTTAATATAAAAATTCTGACATCTGTGTACGTGAGAGTGCTTGAAACACTTTATGGAAAATGCATATTGTAATAAAACTAAGTGATGATTAAAAAATTTAAGCAGAATAAACTTACCTCTTCATTTCATTTCATGAACATTTGAAATATCCCTCATGCATACTACATTTTTCCTTTATGTGTATATCTGCGATAACACTTAATGTATAAATGGGGCATAGGAAGAAATTAATAACAATAAAGATAAAATAGAGAAGTTAGACTGTTACAAATGCTATGTGAATATGATTCCAGACAAATAATCATACTTTCACAGCACAGTTGACTGTAAGTTAAATTGTGGGAAGCCAATATGTGGACCAAAGACAACTACTATGAGGGAAAATATTTCTTTTTAATAAATAACTCATTATTTGCTTTATAGAAAAAACAAAGTGCATAGGGGAGGAGGGATGTGAAAAAGAGGCGAGGGGAGATAAAGGGATCAGGGATCCAGAGATCTGGTCTATGCTGGTGCACTCCCCTCATGACCATCAGTGACTGGAGAGGTTCTGACCAAACACAGGAGCCTAGTGTCCACTCAGGTGTTCTTGGTGGCAGTGGCCCAAGAGCTAGGACCCTCTGCTGCAGCTTTCCCAGGAACACTTCTAAGGAGCTAGATGGGAACTGGAGCAGCTGGGACCTGAAATGGCTTTTCTGTGGAATTGCCAGGGTCATTACACACTGTACCTTCTTAGCATTCCCCAAAAGATTTGAAAACTAAGCCAGTTCTTTCTTAAGTCTTTAATATTTGCAGCAGCTGCCTGTGGTTTATAGTTCAGGAATCCTAGAATTCTACTTAGTAAAAGACTCAGATTTGTATGTACTATGCTATCTGTACTTTTCTCTGTACATGAATTTTCAGTTACCATTCAGATATTTATTTTTTGTGACTCATATCCCTTATCCGCAATAAGGGTTTTTTTTCCCTTAAAATGGTCTTCATCCTACCATATAAAGAAGCATTTCAGGAACAACAACAACAACAACAACAACAACAATAACAAATTTGCTTGTTAAGATAACTGAAGAAAAGGCAGTAATGTTTCACGTTAGAGAACACCAAAATAATTACCTTGAAAATCCAACATGCACTTGAATATATCAACTCTAGCATATATGTTGAATTATACATGTTTACAATTTACTTGAAGAAGAGAGAGATTGTGAGATAAAGGACAATAAGAAAATAGACTTCGGTGTTAGAGGGGGGTAAATGTGTTCTGCCATGTTGGCAGTGCAGCTTGCAACGTACAGCATTTACCTCCAAGTACCCTTTAAATTTTCTTTTCATTCTTAAAATTTCAGTGTTTGCCAATCTTCCAAAAAACTGTGTTTAATATCCATTGTATACTTTATTGCTCTTAGTTTGAGGTTCTAAATTAACCTATTTTAGGTTTTAAGGTTCTGTGTCATTAATTCATTTCTGTAGTACTGTTTCAGACAGACTTAGAGTTATGATAATAAAAGCCAGCAAGAAAGAAATGGATTGTGAGTGGTAAATGCATCCTTCAATACAGATTGGATAAATTGATCATGTCTGTCTTGTAAGAAAATGTCTTCCCCTCATTTTCTTTAGCAGTCTTATGTCATTTCTCAGTTATAGCATTGTATGAAAATATGGACCTATAAATCAGAGGGTGAAGCTCCTAATGAGCACAAAGTAGGGCATGCCTTTAGGATGGAGAATATTTTGTTTGCTGAGTCTCTAAAGAGTGTTATTTAAAACAAAGAGATTTTAAGGAATCAGGAGCATAGAAGTGGCAGATAAGGGAGGATAATTTCAGCTAAATTACATTTTTGAGGATAGGAAGGTCAACAGATATCACAGTAAATTTGCTTAATTATGATAGAAAAGAAAGAATTAAAAACAGAACAGAAGGTGAATTATTAGGATTAGAGTCAAATATGGGATAGAATATTGATCTGGTTTTCAGAAAAATGTGCCCTTAGTATCCTGATTGTATAAAACCAGATTTAGCATAATGTCTCTTTTTTCTTAGAAAAAAAAAATTTGAAATTTGTTTTAATTGGAGAGGCAGATTTTTCAATGAGAAGGAGAGACAATGATCTTCCATCCTCTGGTTTACTGCCCAAGTGGGTGCAACAGGCAGAGCTAAGCCAATCTGAAACCAGGAGCTGGGAGCTTCTTCCAGGTCTTCCAGATGGGTCTAGAGTCCCAAGACTTTAGGCCATCATCTACAACTTTAACAGACCACAAGTAGGGAGCTGGGTGGGAAATGGAGCAACCGGGATATGAACCAGCACCCATATGGGATATTGGCTTATGCAAGGCAAGAATTTACCCACTAGGCTATTGTGTGGCCCAACTTTTTATTTTTTATGATATAGTCCATAGCCTCAGGGATTTTGCCTCTTACCCTCCCCACCCATTGTTTCCCCCTATTTTATTACAATAGTGTAGTTCTTCAGCAACAATCACAAGTCCATCATTCTACTAGTTAAGGTTATCATGACATTACAGTTACAGGCAATATTAGAGGATCCAGGATCCTTATCTAAATATACTGAATAGTTAGATCCGGTGGTGGGGCCTAGCAGCTAAAGTCCTCGCCTTGAACATGCCAGGATCCCATATGGACGCCAGTTCTAATCCTGGCAGCTCCGCTTCCCTCCCTACTTGTGGCCTGGGAAAGCAGTTGAGTACGGCCCAAGACTTTGGGACCCTGCACCCACTTGGGAAACCTGGAGGGATAGCATACCCAGATGTTCATGGAGGATGTGGTAATCCATTGGAGCCTGCCAAGGATATCTGGTGTGATAACAGAGGAAGGAGGGCAGAACAAATTAATCAACCACTCCAGCCAAAGGTTGGCATCGAATATCAGGGCAAATAGAGACTTTTAAGTTGGACTTTGTGAACAAATGGACCTTGGAGGGATTTCATCATCCCTGGACTGGAGAGATCGATAGCATTTCAGAACTGTTGAACCATTGAAACCACTTGAGCAGGACCCTTGGGGCCTGCCCTTCATCAAGGGATCCTGGGGTGCTGATGGGTGGCTGTTCCTCATCCCTGGGTACTGAGGCAGCTGGGAAGCTGGAATTGCTTTCTCCGCTTATTTCTCCCTTCCTCCAGATACAGGAGGAAGAAAAATAAAATGTGGAAAAAAATGGTCTCACCCACTTTTCCCTATACTTTGACCCTTCCCACTCTAATCAACTATGTAAGCATCATGAACATTAAAATTTTTTAAAATGATGAACATTAAAAATGATATATTTAAGTTTCATTGGGAGTTCATCTTTGGGAATACAGAAGCTTGAGGTGTTTTGAAAGTGGATCTCTGGGGGCATTCAGCTCATTGCGGGTAAAAAGAAGTTATTTGACCTAGACATTGTGGGCTCTGGTGCTAAGTTGTGGAGTAGGAATTAAAAATGACAGAAGTTGGGACGTCATCTCTCCTCATAAGTAATAGAGCCCATTGGGCTGCCAGTAAAGAGGATATCAGATTTCTTGTCTCTGTTTCTTGCAAATTTGCCCCGACTACCCTCCTCCAGCCACTTAAGAATGAATGACATCTCCTGGTAATGAGTCTAGGTATCCACACTATCAGACTGAGAGACACTGAGGTGGCTAATGTGATGCTGAGGGACATGAGTGATGTTGAGAAATGCTGCAGAGAAGCCTGAGATAGGGAAAAGGTGACTGCGGTAGGAATAGCGTCCTGTCATCTGGGCATGTGGGCCGTGAGCAGTCACTGGACACTTGCTGTGCCTTTTTTTCAGAGTACTGTGTTCCCAATGCATAGCTTTACATGTGCAGCATTAGAGAAATGTAATTTGTATTTTTAATTTGTAGAAAAATGCCATTGTGAGTTATCTCAACAAGGAAATCAATATCAGCTGCTTATGACAGAAGAAAGATAGTGAGGCAGAAGAAATGAAAGAACCCTGCTGCCATCTCTCTTTGGAGCCAGTTTAAAATAAAAACAAAAGCTAGGAAACCCAACAGTGACATTCGTAACAATTTTCCTAATTTAACTCCTTTTTTTACTAACGAGGAGCAGTTGTATTTCTGTCATTAATAGAAAAGGGAACAGTGCCTAAACAACCTCTTATAAATTCTTCTGGGAAAGCATATTGCAAATAATTGAAAACAACCCCAATTCTGTGAACTTGGCAGCAAATGGGTAACAGAAAGCAATTCGGTTCCGGCCCCTGGGTGATTGATTAAATGTTTTATTCCCCTTACCTTTCATTCACAGTGTGTTTGTCAAGAGGAAAGAGAAAAGGAATGTTACGAAACACAGTGCAGTTTCAACAAACAAATTACAATAATGATCAGTGACCTCCAATCAAATGTTTATTAGTTTTTCTCGAGTTTTAATGTTTTCAAATATTAGTTATTCTGCATGGCTTCCTTGAGAGAATGAGGCTCTGAGTTCCAGCATGTTCCCACCCCCCACTGGCTAACCAGCAGCACTCCGTATCAGAGCCTCTTGGAGGGCACAGCCTTCAGCTTCCTGTGGTCAGTTATTAGTCCAAGTCCAGCAAAGGAACAAGAACACTGAGTTCTTGGGAAATCTACAGGAAAAAAACAAAACAAAACAAAACAACTTCATCTGCTGGTTGTGTGGGAGGGGAAGTCCCTTGGTACCCTCTGTTTAAGTGAAGGGACTTGAGACCTGCTGCTGCCTTACGATGCTGGCTTGCACAAAGGCAGCATCCTACACACCCAGTAAATAGAGGAGCATTAGCCTTTTCTAAGGAAGAATGGCATGAATGTAAACCTATGGTACCACTGATGTGTAGCAGAATTGTGGCTGCTCTGTTAAGCATATCATATTCACTGGAAGCATTCTGAGCGATTTTGAAAGGTATTTAACCATCTGTGCATGTAGCTGGGATGGGGTATAAGTATGGTGGTTTCAACAAATTTCATTGTGTGAAGTAACATGACAGAGGGTCAACCCACATCACATGTTTTCATTGATCTGCTCTCACAAACTGTTGTTAAATTTTAGCACCCCTTCTTCCCTGAACCCATGTTGCCTTACAGCCTTAGTGTTGCTTTGAGATCATCTACTCTGATTCCAGAAGCCACACCTTGAACAATAGGGTCCACACAAATCTAAAAGGGTTGTGCACCAGGAGGACCACTAAGCATTCTTTTGCTTAACAGTTTGTGAGAAAACTGAGTATGGATGAGTAGATAAAAGCATGACAGTTCTGTGCTCTCTTGTTCGCACTTGTTTTTATTGATGTACAACAAACTTAGCAAATCAGATTCACATCTCTGTGGGGGGTAAGGACATTGCTGTTGTTGCTTATCCAGTTGGACACTGTCCAGGTTAAAAGGTAACTACATGGAAAGCTTAGGAATGCATGGAAGATCCTGCTTAACAGACACAAAACCATTTGTGTTATTGTTCTTTCAAGGTGACAATAGCAACACGTCATACTTTTTCCTGTGAGCTAGAAATCATTGTTATAATATTATCTCCATGATTTATTTTAATCCATCAAATGGAACTATAGTTAATATTGTTATCTTCCTTTTAACTCAGAAACCGAATGGAGTCAGTGAGCTGTCAAACTTCTGCAGGTACTAAGTAGCAAGGTCTGAACTTGTACACAGGAATTCTATCTCCAATATATATGATCTTGAAGGGCAATAAACACTTTCAGGACACATATATATGTATACTGAGGTCTATAAAGCATCAGAAACACAGAAAGAACCGATAATAGAAAGGCATGCATTCTTAGTCTTGCCGAGAATTTCAGACTTATAAACCAGTTACAGAAATAATTACTTCAATAATATTTTATTTTTAAAATCTCTTATGCAAATGAAGATGCTTAGAGAGAGAGAGAGAGGAGACCTTTACTTTCTTCTTACAAAATTAGGGAAGCAACTATAGTTAGAGTATTAGAACACACATGAGGTATGTGTTTTTTAAAGCATTTGAAAACACAGCAACTGGCTGTACTGGTTTTCACTGACGAACAGTTTCTATAGATGAAATGAATTTAAAGGAGGCAAGAATTAAAAAAGACATGAATGGAGAATAACATATGGAAAAAGATGCCAATAGATTAGTAACATGGAACAAATATTGGAGTGCACATAGCAAAAGAAGGGCCCCAACAGAGCAGGAGATGTCTTGTTACTGGGTGGGAGTAGGGATTGTAGTAGCAAATGTTGGTGCATGGGGAGGTGTAGACAGCAGGGTTGCTGGTTTGCATACACACAATGGGAGGGCTCCTAGAATTATTGCTAGCTAAGGGAACTAGCCTCAGATGTACTGTGTCTGTGGTCATATATGTGACTTCACAATTTAAAATTTCTTAGGTCTTGCTGTTTGAGAGTGAACCTTATTGAGCATTCAATTAGAGAAGGCAAAAGGCTACCCATCTAAAAGGGGAAACTACTCTTGCGTAAATTTACGTACTTTTAAATATATATGTGTAGGCATTTTCAGACACACACACACACACACACACAAACACACACACATACACACACTCACTCTGTCTCTGAGGAGCCCTAGAGTCAGAGAAAGACAATGAAAAAGAGGATTTTACACTCAAGTGTACAGCTAAGTTTTGTTCCAATCCAATGACACAAAATCTGGCACCACATTTAGAGCTCCTGCTCCAAGATTTTATTTTAATTTCAAACAAGTGTTCCCACACGAGGCCTGAAAACAAAACAGGAAAATGTTGCTTAAGTTTTCCTTTGTGTTGTTACTCTGTGTCTTTCAAGTGGACTGATTGTTCTGTCCTCTCAATGTAGGTCATGGCACTCTGAATTGCTAGCTTTTTTATATTCAGGATGTTCTTTTAACAGCTCTCCACATTAAGGAAGATAATATTAGCCTCACAGATGCTTTTAGCCATAAACATTTTTCTGTGTTCTATAATTTTGTATTTGAATATCTTTTGTATAGAATGTATCATAAAGTGAATGTATGCAAATACACCTATATATGCATATATGGATATGCATATATTCATGTACATATATTAGTTGCACATCATTGACTTTTGCTACATTTGTCATAACGAATTTTATTTATTATTAAGACTCCATGAGTTGCTTTTTTTTTTCTGGATAATTGCAAAGTAAGCCCTCAAATTTTTTGATATGTTCTAGTTCCAGTTTTACACTTGATCTTAGTCAAAAGGCTGACAGGCAATTAGTTCC
The DNA here is from genome assembly GCF_017591425.1 of Ochotona curzoniae. Lineage (NCBI taxonomy): Eukaryota > Metazoa > Chordata > Mammalia > Lagomorpha > Ochotonidae > Ochotona > Ochotona curzoniae. Next base: position 10,832,502 of record NW_024467115.1, read on the forward strand.
ACTTTTGATTGGCACAAACTTTGCTTCCATTTGCCGGGGTGGTCTATATGATAGCAGATTAATTGCAGGAAGCATTGTTGAGATAAGGACTGTCATTTGATTTAGTGGAGTTTTTCATGTACTAATCTGCCTCACCAATGACTTCTTAGGAGGCCTGGCAGCATTTTCTCAACTGACTGGTCCTGAGTGGTTATTGGGTTAGGGTAAAATTTGTTTACCCAAAATGCTTTAGAACACAATGAGACAGCAGGAAAAAAAAGTCCTACATAAATTCATGAAGGGAATTTGGGAAAATCACACAATTCTAGGGGAAAGAAACTTCAAGAAGAACCACAGTTGCGCTACTGAGTTTGGAGGAAAGCATTTGGCAAGCCATTAGCAGACTGCCTGGGACTACTACATTCTGTATTGGAAGGTCTTCATTCAGGTCCTGACTCCCCTGCAGGTTTTGTCTTTCCACTAATTCATACCGTGGGAGGCAGTGGGTAGTGGCTCAACTACGCGGGCCCATGGTGCCATGTGGAAGATTGAGCTTGATTTCCACGCTCCTACTGTTTCCTGGCTTCACTCTAGTTCTGTGGGCATTTGAGAAATGCATAAGCCAATCTCCCTACCCTTCCTTGTTTTTCAAATAAGTATTTTAAATACAAGGTCTGTCATACAAAATTGAAATGAAAGCAAGTCACATGACAGTATGAATGGAGGGTGAGTATGTGGAAAAGCTCTCATCTTTGGCGAACATCTTGTCACTCTAAATCTTCACCTAGATGACCAGAAGTTACTTTCAACAAATACTTGCTCAGCTCATACTCAGAATAGGCAAGAATGGAGCTGAAGAACATCTTCAATGAATTAAGATAGCAATTAAAGCATGTCATAATAATACAGCTTAGATACTTGTTAGAACTTTAGCATCTTTTTCTATTAAAAGAACATGCTAGAACCCACTTCAGGAGGTTGTAACCAATGTGAGTTAGTACACAGAGATCACGTGCGAACTTTCTGTTATCCAATATATACATAATGCTAACCACTGTTGTCTTTGTGTACAAGTTCCTTTATGTACAAATGTCTCAAGTGCTTGCTAATTTGGAACAGGTAACTAATGATTCTGTTCTTTTAGGCTGTTTCTAGCTGAGACACAACCCAAACAAAATTTGGAGCAATGCACATGTTTGAGCGAAACGAGAGCATCCTTCTGCTGTTTTCTCTCATGTCTTTCTCTGAAACTATTCTGGTTAGATTCTTTCCTCCTTGTGAATTCGAGATGATGACTATATCCCTATATAGCTTCAGCTTGACAGCAAAAGGATTTAGCAATGGCATTTGCATTTGATAAAATATAAATGAAAAGCTTGGAAGAAACTGAAAAAAATTGTTTTCATAACTCTTATTTTATATATTTAACTGGAGAAAAACATAATGATAAATTTTTTTTTACCTGAAGTAATAAAAAGCTATTACTTGAAAGTGTTTTAAATACATGTAAAATGGACTCTTGTATGTCAAGCTCCTTTAAGAACAGATAATGGATGAGACTTGTGTTTATAATGATTTTCTACTTTTGAAAATGGTAGGCTCTGACTGGTCAGTGTTCCATTTATCCATCATGACCAGTGGGAATGATGTGAAATTTTTTGATTCAGTTGTGATGGATTACAAGTCAACCATCTGGGCATATTTCAGAGGAAATGAACTTTAAGCTCATCTTGAAGAGGAACTTACAAATAAATGCTTTAGTTGATTGCTTTGAGTCATATAAAGCAAGAAGACCACCAGGAGCTTTTTGTACAGAAATACCCTGCCAATTCTGGGACTTTGAGGAAATTGAAACTCCTACAGCAGCTGAGACTTTGCTTCTATTTTTAATCTTTCCTAAAATCTTAGACCTTCTGCGTGTTAAGTGGTTCCAAAGAGGCAGAAAGCACAGCTATGTGAAACCTGTTGGAACAACAACAAAAAAATGACAAATAGAGCAAATGAGGATGGAAGGAGGTGGGAGTGACAGAGAGACAGAGTCCCATTGGCTTGCTGAGAAGCTATGTAAACATTTGATGATATTTAGTATTATATACATAATACTGTACTATGTATGTGCATGTGGATTCATCCAAATGTTAGTTCAAAGAGAAATCAAAATGTGAAATGCAGACACTATTTGAATACAAAACAAAACAAAGCAAAACCCAAGTTTCGTATTAGGTTACAATTTATTAATTACTGTAACATTGACAGTGAAGAATCTCTTTGAAAGTCTTATAGAAGGCAAACCTTCTGTCCAGGAATGAGAAATGCAAGAAAGTGTAAATATAAAGAGAAAGAAAAGTCATTTAAATTTTCAGTGCAATTAGAACCATTAGATGTGAGATGCAAACTGCTTTTTATGGAAAAGTGGAAGCCCATTTGAGACTATGTTCAGCGTAGAGTTTTCAGAGGTCCCGTTACATTTGTTAAACAGCTAATTCAACTGACATTTCCCGGTATTCTTGGAATACCTTATAGATGTTAGCCACACTCAGCCCCTGGCATTTTGTTTTTGATGGTGAAAGTGACTATTTTTTAAGCAGTTAAGTAGTAATCGATCATGTAAGAATATTTATTTTGATTGGAAATGTAAAGTTCTAATGACAAGTGTATTAAAGACATATTGAGCTAACTCAATATGTCAGAGTCAATTAAAAAAAAATGCTCTTCAGCTCTGGCTAATAGACATACCCAGGGACCTGAAAGCATATATTCACTAAAGCAAGTTTTTCTCATTAATTTCCTATTCGAAAATAGCTATGTGATTGTCTTTTATAAATTTTCATTGATCTGCTCAAGTGCTTAGCCTCAGAGATACCTGTGAAGTGTCCTTCCTGAAGTGCTTGTACTATTCCTGCTCTGGAAAGATTTGTCAGATTATGGTAATAAAGTTTGTCATGTACCCCAAGTACATTTGAATAAAATCCAGGTAAAACATATCCGAACTGAAGTTTTAAATGATATAAACAATGCACAAATTGTAAATGGTTGAGAGGTGAGTTAATTCATTAGAAGTTCTGCAATGTTTTGGTGCTGATATTGATTAATTTAATTCAAAAAATATTGAAAATCCATGTACTACTCAATCCATTCAGCGCTGAGACTGTCATGTAAATAAGAGTGTATTGTTACCCTTATTGAACTAAAAATCTGATAACATACGCAAGCAGGTATGGCAATTTCGTAGCAGGCTGCCTCAAGAGTTTCCAGAAGTGCTCCTGTAAAGAGGGGCATGCTTGGCATTTCAAATCAGATCATTAAGACAAATAACACTTCGTAAGGGAGCAGCAGGGATGCCGAAAGGCTGTTGAGGATTGGACAAATGGTCGTGATGCAACGTGGACTAAAAAGGGAAATGAAGATTATTAGATAAATATGTATTAGGCATGACGAGAATGAGAAAGTTCTGAGGGTCTGTGTGTGTTTTAAGCCTGCAGAGCAGCTCATCTTCAGAATGTGCAAATGAGCAATACTGAAAGCCATCCTGGATAAAAATCTTTCTAAGCATGAAGTTTTTAGTTGGGGGAAGTAACAAAATGGGATTTCAGAAAAACCAAAGATGACGTCAGCAAACCGTGGCTGACACTAGTGGCAATAACCTCAGGAAGGCCTGTATCCATAACTGTCTGTCTCTAAGGATTTGAAGATTCCTGGAAGGAAAATCATTAGTTCAAAATTTTTCAAGTATTTTATTCTGGATTTACAAGGACATATGACACAATTTTAATTTTAAATCTAGCTTATGTGTCTTACACTAATAAATCATGTTCCGTATTTCATATTTCATAACAATTTAGAATCTCCCCATATTGCATTTGTTTAATGGGTTTTTGAAAATCTCAGTAAAGCTGTTCTGGTAACATAAGTGAAACTTTATGAAAATTTAGTGAATTTAATTTCATTTTGTGAAATAGCATACTCAAATTTATTCCTATAATGACAGAGAAATATCAAAGTATTCAATAATTTTTATCTAGAAAACTAGAATTTGCTAAGCATTTTATAATCTTATATTCTATGTGTTTATTTTTTCACTTAACATTTAATATTTGCTCCAGATTTTATCAGTTAACCAAACATAAACACATCTGAGTTCATGAGCCATATTTCATGTTCCAGTGAGTACAGAAAAATATTTTAACATTAGTGCTCCAGGTAGAAAATGAAAAAGATCCAACCTAAGTGTTTTAATGTAGGTAGTAAGAAGCTTAGTTTGGATGCAGAAAATATTTTGGAAGGTGAGCCAACAAGATTTGAAGATAAATTAAACACAAGGTGAATAAAAAAAATGAGTCAAGCAGGGTCAGTTTTGTGTTATTGGAGGGTCAACTCTCATTTCAAGTCTGGTTACTCCACTTTTGAGTCAGCTCCCTTCTTGGAAAAGCAGTGGAAGATGCCCCAGATCTGGGGCCACTATTCACATGTTGAGGACCCGGATAGAGTCCAGGCTGCTGCTTCGGTTTGGCCCAGACCTGGCCATTGTGATCATTTGGGTAATGAGTCAGCACAGAAAGAAATGCTTTTCTTTCTGTCTCTCCCCTCTCACTGTGACTCTGCCTTTCAAATAAACAGATCTTTTAAAAGGGGTCAATTGTAATTCAAAACTGGTGGCCTGAATTAGACATGGGGATAACTACTTAATGAAACTAGAGGAACAGGAAATCAGTGTGAGATCCTGTGAGACAGCCAGGCGAATTTAGCAGTTGATATCCACTTTTGGGTTTCAGAGAAGAGGCCAGGCCTGGAGATTTAGATGTGGGAGATGTCAGTGATGCTGGAATTCAATAGAGGCGCTGACTGTGACCTGGCTGCTGTACTTCTGATCCAGCTCCATGCTAATGTGTCTAGGAAAGCAAAGTGGCATGACACAAGTGTTTGGGCCCTTGCCACCCATGCGGGGGACCTGGAAGAAGCTCCAGACTTCCGTCTAGCCATGACTTAGTCACCACTGCAGTCATTTAGGGAGTGAACTAGTGAACAGGAGATCTCTCTCCTCCCTCTCCTTGCTCTGGGTCTCTCTGCACCTCTTTCAAATTAATAAGGAAATCTTTTGTAAAGATGTTGAGTTTCTATGCTCCATTCTTTCTCTAACTTTCCTCATCTCTCCTCTCTTCTGTAAGTTATTCTCCACATGCCCTATAATAAAGGCACTCTCATTTTCAATCATGTCTTGATAAGTTTCCCTCCCTGAACTAACAACATATTAGTTATGATTTCATTTAACAGAGTCCCAAATAACTTAGCTACCTGTTAAGCTAAAAATGATTCAGCAAAACCAGTAGATAGCTACCCTGTTTCTACACATACAGATTCATGGTTTTTTCTCTTGAGGTCAGGTTATTGTTTTCTTTTACTAAACCCACAGGTGTACTCATAAAGATTGAACATACAAATGAAATTTTTAAATGTTACAGGGGAAAATGTTACACATGAAGTTGTCACCTGCATACACTTCCACAACTTAGTTCAGTTTCTGATGGCTTTTAATGAGCTTTTGGCAGCCTTTATTTTCCTATCCACTCACACGATGAACTTGCATTATTTTTTTAAGATTGATTTATTTATTGGAAAGTCAGATATACAGGGAGGAGGAGAGACAGAGAGGAAGATCATCCTTCCGATGATTCACTCCCCAGGGGACCACAACGGCCGATGCTATGCCGATCCAGAGCCAGGATCCAGGAAGTTCTTCCAGGTCTCCCACACAGGTGCAGGTTCCCAAAGCTTTGGGCTGTCCTCACCTGCTCTCCCAGGCCACAAGCAGGGAGCTGGATGGGAAGTGGAGCTGCAGGGATTAGAACCAGTGCCCATATGGGATCCCGGGCGTGTTCCAGGTGAGGACTTTAGCTGCTAGGCTCCACCGCCAGGCCCCGAACTTGCATTATTGAAGAGGATACTGTGATATAGTCTTTGAAGCAACCTAAGACAGAGGCGGTAATATAAACAGACAAACATAAAAATAATTATCTGTGTTAGTAATCTGATTTTGGTTACATAAAACGTATTTGTGTTTTACAGTAAAATGTCATATCGAGATCTTGTGCTAATCTTCAGGGAAATGTGATTTATGTAACATATTTACATTCATAAAATAATGATTTAGATGAATAGAGTATAACATTGATTTAGTCATTTGGTTATAAAAACATGTTTTTATGAGAATTTTAACTTTATCTGTAGCAATAATTACAAAGATAAATAATTTTACACTCCAAACTCCCAGGTGATCATCCTAAGGTTATATTTTCAGTTGGCATGAATTCCTGAGACAGCATGACCACACATCCACCAACATGTGTGTAATAGGAACCATTTCAGAAAACAGTTACAGCTCCAGATGCCCTGGGGTCTCGCAGCAAGGCTGTGGTCTAGGGGGCTGTGCCTTTCCATCATCCTTGAGCACAGGCACCCTCCCGTCAGGAACCCATAGGATATAAAGAAGTCTGCTACATCCTCCAGTGGACTTGAAATTGTGCAACTTCGTGCCAGTGGAAATAGTCTAGCCAGTATTATGATTTATTTTGCAGGAGACTGGAGGGAAATGGTGAAGGGAAGCTGCAAGCAACGTGGCCAAACAGCTGGCTGGTTTTCCGTCCCAGAAACAGCTTGGGACTGACTATACTCCCAATATTTCTTGGCCAGCGAGTTTGATGAAAATACCAAAGCTGTGAGGAGAAGTGTTCCTTTGCTGAGTGCTTCATGTAGCTACCATAGAGCTTATTAACCTAAATGAGTGCTAGTATCACTTTTCACTTTAAGAAGAAAAAGTCCTTGTATGTTTAAGTGATTAAACACATACTGCTTCTTTTACAGTAAAATTGCAGTTCAGTATAGCATTATCAACAATAAAAAAACCCTTAACAATTTGCAGAAACTTTAATACTAGTTGTACATTGATGTTGTTTTTCCTTACAAATATTGTTTTCGGGTGTAGTCAAACAAAAACTTCACAGAAATTTTAGTGTGAACTCAAGGTTACTAATTTTCTGAATGTCAAATCAAATGTGTAATGGAGACTAGTTCTAATGGCTTTATGTAGCTATTGATTCTTTTAACACTTTATACTTCATTATTCAATAAAAGAAACCTAATTTAAAATGTGTTTTACATTCATCTTCTAGATAACATAATGGCAGATACACAAGATCTGCTTTGCTTTTCTAGAATTTCCTATATTAGATATAGTGCAGTTAAGTATTTTTGGAGCCCTTGATATCACCCTTTATGTGTTATTTGAATAAATATATTCTTCACTAAGTATCCAAGGTAGATTCAATTAGCTGAGACATCTCATCCTTTCATCTCATGAGTCACCTTGAGTCTATTCCTGTGACATCAGAATTAGTTTCTCCTCTCATAGTTTGCTATATTTCTCCAGTGACCTGAGTAGTTTATTGGCAGCCAGTTTTCAAAATGCTCTCTGGGATTATCTAAATGCAAAATGTTAGCATTGGAAAAGTACATCATTGCCTCTCCTGTCAAAAAATGTAATTAGCACACATAATATATTGTCCAAAGTGGATGAAAATGCTAGGGAGTGACCTCATACCACAGTTCCCTAGGGCACACAAAGGCCATGCTGTCCCTGAACATCTTGCACCCCAGCACAGCACTCTGCTCCGTGCATTTCTGTTTGCTGTGTATATGTGTGCAGGTGCATATTTTTAGTTAAATATTTGCTCCAACTCAGTTTCAATTTCTTCAACAATTTTTAATCGTCACTCAACTTCAGGATCTGATGTGATGGCTCCGTTTGCTAGCCTACCACCTGCAAGTGCCTGCATCCTTTATTGGCTCCAAGTCATGTTCTGGCTGCTCCACTTTCTGTTCAACTCCTGGCTTGTGGCCTGACAAAGCAGTAGAAGATGGCCTAAGTCCTTGGGATCCAGGCTCCTGGCTTTGGATTAGCTCAGCTGTGGCCAATGCAGCCATCTGGGGAGTTAGTCAGCATTTGAACAATCTTTCTGTTCCTCCTTCTCTGTAAGTTAGCTTTTCCAATTAAAATACCATAAATCTTTAAAAATAAATAAATTCCACTGTTGAATATAAAATTGCTTCTAGTTTTGTATCGTTACTCCTATCTTACTCTTACTGCAAATTCTTAGAGAATAACTTTGCCTTTCTAATTAGATCTTCTATGTGGCATTCCATAATGGGGTGATTTAAAACAAGAGACACTTATATCTCACAGTTTTGGAACAGGCAAGTGTAGGATGAGGATGCTGGCGTGGTTGGGTTCTGGTGAGTTCCTTCTTTCCTGGTTTGTAGAGTATCAGCTTCTCATTGCTGATTAAAAGGAAAACTAGCAATCTTTTTGGCCTCTTTTTATTAGGGCACTAACCCCATTCATAGGATTTACTGTCGTAACACTGTTAAACTTGGGCATTAATACTGTAATGTGAATTGGGAGAGTTAGAGAATACAAAAGTTCAGTTTCTTCAATCTCTTCAGTTCATAAATAATAGAGTACCTATATTTTCATGTTTGTAGGATAATTCCAGGAAGTGGAATCACTACGTTAAAACTTCTGCCTTTCTCAGGGTGTTGTCTTATTATACCAACACTCTTCATTGTTCATCCACACTACTTTAGTCTTGCCATGAAAGATTATCACCAACATTTGGTAGATTTTTCAAACTTGAAACAATGGAAAGACATGTAACAGTGAGCTGGTAACTAACATTTTTCTTATTGTATACGAGGCTCAGAATTTTATCATGAGGTTAATGTTCCTATATAGTTCTTTTTTGGTTACAAGTTGCTTTCATATGTTTTGTCTATAGGGATTTTTCCTTGTTGATGTACGGAAGTTGTTTGGTTAGGATTAGGGGCAGCCTTCCTTTTTCTGTCGCAGGAGATACTTGCCTTTGGTGTAAGAGTTTACTCTCCCTGGAAGTCCCTGTTCTTGAAAAGTGTCTGTGATGCCAGCTTCCTCACCTCTGGATGGCAGTTCTTGGCAGTGTTTTCTTGTACCTGGAAAATGGTCTGATTGTGCTTTGCTCTCATTTGTACAGTTTTTTCCCCAAATCTCATCATTGTTTTTAAACTGAAGGCATTGCTAAAGCAGTGCATTTTTGTTAGAGCTTATATCAGACTTAAGTTTGTAATAGATTCTTATTTTTAATAATTTATAAAAATAAAGATTTTTTAGGATTCCTCTAAGTTCCCCAGATTTAAAAAAAATGCCAACAAGAATAATATGGCAATTTATGAAAATTCTAGGAAGGGGAAGTTGATGCTCTGCCTCAAAACAGGAATATAGGTATAATACTATAATATTAGTGTACGGAGAATAGTAAGACATAAGTAAATGAATAGTAAATATATTTTTCAATATTTATGAATTTGTAAGACCCAGGAAGAGAAAGAGGAGGAGAGAAGCTTCCATCTGTAAATTCACTCCCTAGTTAGTCTCAATAGCCAGAACTGGGCTTGCCTGAAGCTAAGAGCAAGAAGCCTGTGTGTTTCAGGGGCACAAACACTTGTGCCATTCTTTCCTGCTTTACCCAGGCCTTTAGCAGAAAGTTGGATCCAGAAGCGAAACAGGCAAGCCATGAACCAGAGCCCATATGAGTACTGGTAATATATAAGCATGCATGTATGTATTTTAAAACAATCACAAAGTATTTTGATTAATTCTATTCCAGTGGGTAAATATGAGCCCAGATTTACCTGTTTGAGAAAAAATAATAATTTACCTTTATTGTTGTGAAAAAGCAAAACAATGTATTTCATTATGTTAGTTTAATTGTTCACTCCATGTTGTGTAGATCCACATCTCTTTAATTAATGGGAGACCAAGTGCTGATGACCCTTCCCCGGAGCTGCTGGAATTTACCTCTGCTCGCTACATCCGCCTAAGGTTTCAGAGAATCCGCACTTTAAACGCTGACCTCATGATGTTTGCACACAAAGACCCGAGAGAAATCGACCCTATCGTCACAAGACGCGTAAGTCATGATGAATCTCACTGGAGTCTATAAATGACTTCACATCTATCTTAACACTATTTTAAAAGATATTTAAGAATGTTGTTATCAGAGATTTTGAAATTCTGTAAACATTCCATGGTTCAAGTCCAAGTTCTGCTACTTGCTGGTTTGCCAGGAGCCAAACATGAGAAGTTCCTTAAGCTCTCATGCTCAGTAAATAATCTTGTTTAATGAACAGAATAATATAGACACATTTTTAAACCATTGTAGATGATCTATAAAAGTATTATAATTGTCCCTGTAGAGTCTCTTCAGAAAGTATAATGACTTTGAAACTTTTTCTCTACAACTCACTCTAGGAAGTAAAAGAGTTTTCTTTATTTATTTGAAACATTGAGTGACACAGAGAGAGAGGGGGAGTAAGAAGGAGAGAGCGTTCATTTTCTGGTTTACCATCCAAATGCCTGAAATAGCCAAGGCAGGCCTAAGCCAAATAAGGTCCCATGGCTCCGTTTGGAACCACGAGCACTTTCATGTCTTCAGCTTCAGCTCCTGCTCTGGTGGAAAGTTCGATTCTGATATAGTCTATGAACAGCAATGCAGAGATTCTTCAATTCTAGAAAGTTCCTGGGTTATATCATGTTGTTCTGTGGACAATTTTGTCTACAAAGCTTGGTTTGCTTCACTAGTGAATTGCAAATCATAGTTAAAAAAAAAAAACTGCTGTTATTCTGCTTTCAGTTTTATTTACCTGCAGAGGTAAAATGTAAAAACACAAAAGATCCAAGAAAATTCAACCTTCCAACGTATCTTTGAACACAGGAGATATTAGAAGTACTGTGTTGCAGCATGATAAACTGGAATCCGTGAAGTTATACCATGAGTGATCAATCCTGATTGCTGTGAATAACTGCCTTCTAACGGCCCTTACTATGGTTAAGCTAATGTCACCTCCTCATATGCTACCTCATGGTCCAGATATTGTTACCAATGGAGTCCATTCATCTGCAAACACATAAAGAAAATTCACACTGACACAGCACTGTGGGGTGACAAGCGGTGTGGGTATGAAAGAGGTTGTGTGGCTAAACTCACATTGTGAGGCAAAGCACTTCACGATGGAGTAAGTCCATTAATGGTCAGACCGCTGCTACCACTCACCAGACTGCTGAGCCAGGGAGCTGAATGTACACCATTCCTGTGTATTCCTCACCAGCTTTCTCTCCTTTTGACTTCTGCACACTAAGTCTCTCCATCAGCCCAGAACAGGACACAAATTTTAGTCCCCCTCATACAACACGTGATAGATGGTTTAGTACCCTATATTTTCCAACCTGAAAAATTTTTATCCTGTCCCATGTTAAAAATAGAACGAATTGTCTCATGCAGAAGTAATCATTACTTTACAGTAGCATTGAGATTCTTCACTTGTTTTTAAAAAATCACTTTTGACTTTAATTTTGGTATGACTTAAAAATATACACCAAGGAAAACTGAATCATACTGAAGTGAAATTTATTTTTTCCTGACACTACATCTATCACGCGGGAAAAAAAAATCAATGAAAACAAATTAGTGTTCCTTTTATCATTTTTTGCAGGAGGCATTGGGGATGGGGTACACATCTATTATTTATAGCTGCATTGTACATGAGCCTTTAAAATACTGCAGCAGCAGTCAATAGATAAATATATTTTTGAAAGCACTGGAGTTCAATAAAGATTGCATGTAAATTTAAATATATAAAAATAGGATATTGAATTCCAGCTCCTCTTCATGACTTGCAAGGGAAGCCTTATACATTTATATTTAAAATAGATTTCCCAGTTTAATAGCACTTACAAATACTACTGTGCCAGCCTTCGGAGCTAATATTCCCGTTTGTAGCTGTACTATTAAGTGGTAAAAATTAGCACAAGGGGACTTTTTGTATTAACCCCAAATTCCAGCAGCTTCCATTAGGCCAATGACTATGTTTATCAAGTAGGGTGATGTGGCAAAAAATATGTTTAAACCAACTCTATGTAAATGAAAGAAGCAAACAAAAGGAAGAACTCAAAAAAGAAGTAGAAACAGTGGCGCTTGTAGCCAGAGAACTGAACATTTGTGTTTATTAGGAGTTCTCGCTAAATCTAGTATTTTCTCATGTGTACAGTTGGAATAGTAGAACTATCACATCTTGAGAAAGTTATTTATATTCCATGCAATAGCATAAAGTGCTATGATAATTGTAAACCACTACGTAGGATTTTGTTAACATGTTTCGTTTAAAGTTCAATACTGTAGTTATAAATAATGTTAGAAGTAGCTGAATAAATTAAAATAATTACAAAGAAAGCTCTCAAGTTCAGGTTTGAAGATAACTGAGTGGACATTTCAACATAATAATGAGAAAAATTGGTATGACTTGCGGTTACCTGCATTTCTTTATAAGTGTTGCTAGTCGTGCTATTTTCCCCACATTTCTTTCATTCTTTAGTTTTTTAACTCCTCCGGTCAAACAGTCAGCATATGATTCATGAATTCTGAGGTTGCTATCACCACAAAATATTCTCTTTCAAAAAATAATGTAAAATATGCTAAAATATGTTTTATGAAGAATTGACCTTAGTAACACAGATAAAAACTGTTCCAAACATGAGCTTCTCCCCGATGGACTGTACACTACCAGGACAAATGGCTTATCTGACTACCTAATAAACTGGGGACATTCCTTGCTCGGACCATGATGACAATGCTAGGAGTTCCTGAGTCTGTTCTTTGAGCCTTCATTTGTTGTCCTAGAGAAACACAAGGGCTTTAAGCTGAGGATAGAAGCAGAAAACAAAGTTTGTAACTGAATGTTCCCTTTTGTGACTCTCACTTTGCAGTCCCCTTAACACGATTTCTCTCTGGATTGCTTTTTTTTTTTTTTTGCAGTACTACTACTCTGTCAAGGATATTTCCGTTGGAGGGATGTGCATCTGCTATGGTCATGCCAGGGCTTGTCCGCTTGATCCAGTGACAAATGTAGGTATATTTATAGACTGCTTAGGCAAAACGGAGCTCTGAGCTGGGAAACGCTTTATGAGAGGCTTTGCTGACGGAAGACGCTGTGAATGGGTGTCAGGTCCCCACTTAGTAGGTGCAGCACGAAGCTGTGCTAGGGTGAAATAGAGCTGACAGTTAGGATGATAGACTTTGAAGCCAGCCATCACAATATCAGAAAACATATTATTTTTTTCCAAAAGACTCCAAACTGATCTATGTATGTCGCAGCCTCTCTTGTGGTGACAGCTTGCAGTGTGATTTAGGCTCTGGAAACACCTGCATTCATTATCCTGACCATTTCTCTTAAATTGTTTAGTCAAAAAAAAATTTAATGCACATAAATGAAATATGTGTGTGAATGTAAACATGCAAATGACACTGGAAAAAGAGACTGAAGTGGGAGAAAATGACAAGAATAGGATAGAAAATCCAGAACATTGAAAATGTTAAACCAGAAAGTGCTGAAATGATTTGGTTAGAATTTTTTGTTAATGATTATGTATTAAATGAACATACCCTGAAGAGGGTAATGGGTCTCTGTACTTTCATAAAAATGTAATTAAAAATAAAATTATCTATTGTGCTGTGTATGGAAGAACTCTACTGAACAATAAGACAAGCGAATGTAGATAGGACTATGGGTCTTTTTCCCTCTACTAAAAATATCTTACAAATGTGAGTTAAAGCAGAAATAATCTTTTTCTTTTTTGAAAGATTTTATTGTAAAGGCAGATTTTACAGAGGGAAAGAGAAACAGAAAGATCTGTCTGCTGGTTCATTCCCCAAGTGGCCACGAGGGCTAGAGCTGAGCCAATCTGAACAGAAGGCAGGATCCAGGAACTCCTTCTTGTTTTTCCACGTGGATGCAGGACCCTAAAGCTTTGAGTAGTCCTTTACTGCTTTCCCAGACCACAATTAGGAAGCAATATGTGAAATGGAACAGCTAGAACTTGATCCAGAGTTCACAGGGGTTTCCCAGTGCTTGTCAGCCAATGGTTTACTCAGTACGTCATCATTCTGGGCCTGAGTTAATTTTCTAATGAATAGATTATAATGTTATCTCCTAGGAAGACTCAACTACCCTGGAATACTTTTCCTCTTCAAAGTTCTCAGGCTGATTTCTGCATGATGTGAATAGTTTTTATCAGACACATTTGCTAATAAGATGGTGTGTTTCTTAAAACTTTGGGGCTCACAAGCCAATCTTGGAAGGCCGGTCACATGAGATGAATCAAAACATATAAAGGAATCTATTTCTGGGAGTATTATTTTTCTTTTGTTTTAAACATTTTAGGGAAGGAAAAAAGAGGGGGTGAGCAAGCATTCAGGAGTGCAAAAGGTTGTGGGGGTGTATTCCCAATTCACTGCAGTCCACAAATTCTCACAATGCCCAGAAGGTCAATGCCAAAACTCACAGTTCAGTTCTATGCAAGTAGAGGGTCTGCAATATCCGGAAGCAGAAGTCAGGAGCCTAGTGGGCCTAATAGCCCGGTGCACTAATAGGTGCTGCAGGCTTAAGCATTTGTCCAAATACCTAGCCCTACTAGATTGCTCTTTTCCCCATGCTTAGATATGTTTAGGAATTATAGGAAGTTAGCATTTATTATCATGTTGAGAAGAATCTTCTTTGTTCTTACTGCATTGTCATTCCAAACAATGTGAGTATGATTTCCCCTTTTTAATAGAAATCTCGCTGTGAGTGTGAACATAACACATGTGGGGAAAGTTGTGATCAGTGCTGTCCAGGATTCCATCAAAAGCCCTGGAGAGCAGGAACTTTTCTGACAAGAACCGAGTGTGAAGGTAAGTTCATGAGAAGCCAACAGATTTCTAAGTGTATCCCTCTTGTTTCCCTGGGATTTTCATCTGAGACCTTTCATCTGCTGGTTCACTCCCCAAATGGCTCCAATAGCAAATACTAAGCCAAGAAGGAACGAGGCCAAAATCAGGAGAGTCATTGGGTCCCCTATTTGTATTCAGGGACCCATTGGATTGGACCATCCTCCTGCTTTTCCCAAGCCATTAGCAGGTGTCTGTTTCAAAAGTGGACCAACTTGTACATGAGTGACCATCATACGGAATTCTTGCATTGCAGGCAGCAGCTTAATTGGCTATGCCACAACACTGGACTCTCAACTATTAATATTTTAAAGTCTGAATTCTCCACATCTTATTTCAGTACAGGAAGTTTATATGGCCTCCAAAACAGATTCTGTAGATAAGTTAAACCAATAACAGCACTATATATTTGTTGAATAACATAATGTAACATTTATTAGGTATCATAGTAAGACATACTAGGCCTTTGAAACTATTGGATCATAATAAATTTTAATCATAAAATCTTGCCAACCACAAACTATATTTTCTGTTTAACAAGTGGCACCTTCTGTCTGTGTCTTGAGGACTTTAATTTTCTGCATATACCTGCTTTGCTTTTTTTATTTGTGCTGGTTTTCTTGGAAAGATACTTAGAAATCTCTAGTCAGAACTGGAGGTTTTTATGCTAAATGAAAGAAGCCAGACCCAGAAAGACAAATATTACATTTCCTCACACATTTGGAAATTAATATACAGAGTACAAAGGAGAGCACTCTACCACTGGGCCATGTGGGGTCATGGGCCATCTGTGGTTAACATCACTGTGGGGACCTTAGGGCTCCCCCTTGTCCTCTTCAACTACTTACAGTCTTGTTTCAGCTAATCCGCCAGATTCTGCACAGCTCTCCCAAAGGGAGACTTACTCCAGTGTGGCTTGAAATGACATGCCACCTAAACATATTTGTCCTTAAATTTGCTTAAATTTTAGTTAAACTTCATTTTTTATTTGTGCAATATCAGTAATTACAATTTGGAGCAACATTTCAAGTTATTTTATCATGTAGTTATAATACATACTTTTAAGTGGGTAGTCAGAAGCCTTTAGAACTCTTCATTTGAGTATTTTGTGTTGGAACACAAAAGAATAACTTAGCTTGTTAGCAGCTGGCGTGTACAAGGAAAAGAGTTCATTTATAGCCATGTATACTCTCTTATAATCTAGAAGCAAGTTTCTCTCTGTAGGAGAGAGAGCAGGTTACATTTCAAAACTGAAAAATGAATACCTAATAGATCAAGAAATTAAAAATTTGATCTCAGTTGTAAAACCTTAGATAAGCATCGTGTTTTAAGTCATGCATATGTTCCTAACAGCTTAAGTGAAAATTTCCTTTTCCAAGTTGAATAATATTGTGAGCAAAATAGGATTCAAAAAAATCCTTTAGTGACATAACAAATGCTTCCGTAAAATGATAATCTCTTTCTAATTCATTTGAGTTTGATTTAGATTTTCTTCAATCTTGCTTATTTATACCCAGATGTTTCTCTAAAGAGCAAAGAATATTCATTCCACTTACTAAGCCTTCACTTGGAACACATTGATGTCAATGATTTGGATAGTCTAAGAAACAGTTGCTTGGCTACATACATATATATTTGCATATATATTCACACATGCACCTGATTTTATATATGCTATGTGTTCTCTAGAAGAAAGTTTAAAACTTTGTATTAGTTTAACAGAATATTCTAATCTGAGTACAAAGTAAGCAGAGTGGAGGAGGTATCTACAACAACCATGACAAGGAGATAATATCTATACTGTGTTAACAGAGCTTATATATCAGCAAACAGAATTCAGTAATGTTGTTTAAATGTGATGAAAGACTTCTTACTCATGTTTTGAAGTATTTATTCATCAATTCAACAAATCTTGAAGGCTTACCATGTCCAGCGGAGTATCAAAAGGACTGAAAACACAAGATGTTGGAGAAGCCCTAGGGAGATGGATTGCAGTATCTGCTGCAGGAAGAGTGAATGACATAGCATTTTTAGAAGGGAACTTTTCAAATTAAAATTTAAGTTTTTCCATGTCCTTTATACATGCATTCATGTAAATGGACCTGCCATATTAAAATGATCTTTATCATTATGCAGCAACTGCTGTGATTTATTTGTTAGAGCTGAGAATTTAGAATTCAGTGGTTTTGCATTCTCAAAAGAGTGTAAGAGAAACAGCAGTAAAATTCTGGTTTTGTTTTCCTCAAAATCACTCATTGGTATATAGGAGACAATCTGACATCTGAGCCCCCGAGCTTCCCACTCCTGCCTTGACCACCCAGCGTGTGCACAGTGTTACTGTAAAGGAAAGCCTGGAAGAAGGCTGTCTGTCCATTAATGGGACATGATAAATAACTCCTGTCATGAAGTACACTACATAGCATTAGGGATTTTATGCACTATTAGGAAGTAACTCCGTAATTATTTACTGCTTGTAAAATGACACAGTTCAGAACACTACAGACAGAACAGAAGTTATTGCCCTGGCCCCTCCACAACCTATGTGGAGTGAAAGAAACCATACATTGAGCTGTGTTCTATTGTGCACCTGCATACATACATGAAAATCCATATCAGAGCAAATAAGAAGCTCAACTCATCTGAGATAGCGGAGGCTTTGAATATATGCGTGTGTGTGTATATATATATATCTTTGATTTCCATCCTGAAATAAAGTCTGCATATTTTCAAAGTCTTACCTAGTCCTTTGTGGGGAAAGTGATTCTCACCTCTTTGAATTCAGATAATGTGACATGAAAAAGACAAGTAGGGTGAAGAGGAGGAAAAATCAATTGAAAACTTATTTATAAGCCATTATGCTAATGATTTTATATGCATTATCTCACTTGATGCTTTTAAGTATCCTTAGCTGGTAATTACTATTGATCACCCATGTTTTAAATGGAAACCAAGTTTTGAGGGAAATTAAGAAGTTCCTCGCATTACATGACTACTAATTAGTGGAGAGAATACCTGTTGATGGAAAGTAGCGTAATATTAGCCACTAAACAAGCAACTCTTGTTTTATTTTGATTCTTTGGTACCTTCTGTAGGTCTTGTCCTGCTCACCAGGTAGAGGGTGGCAGACATAACGCTTCATGTTTCCAGAGTCTGAATTCTGAGTTTGGTATTCAGTACCAATTATGTTTCCTTTTACCATAGTTATTGTTTTCACTAGTTGTGCTTCAGATTCCTAAAGAAAGAGATCAGCGACAATACTTGATTGGTGAAGATGTTTTGGAAAGTAAAGTCAGTGAGCATAAAAAAAACAATTGGAACACAGCCTGACATTGGGAAGCAAAAATATTTTTTAAAGATTAATTTATTCATTTGGAAGGCAGATTTAGAAACAGAGAGATCTTCCATTTGCTGTCTTGTGCACCAAATGGTCTTGACAACTGGAGCTGGGCCAGTCCAAAACCAAAAGCTGTGAAGATCTTCTGGGTCTGCTACAAGGGTTCAGAGGCCCAAGCGTGTGAGCTGTGTTCCACTGCTTTCGCAGATGCATGAGCAAGGAGTTGAATCTGAAATAAGGCAACCAGTGCTTGAACTGGTATGCACATGAGATGCTGGCATCACAGGGGGCAGCATTACCTGCTATGCCACCACAGTGCCAGAGCTACAAAACAATTTTAATTGATGGTATTAGTAAAAGAAAAGAATTACATACTACATGCCTCCTTTTAACAAAGACAATTAATTTGGGCTGCATATATATTAATCGGTCACTATTGATTCCTGGTTGTTAATCATTCCATGTTCCTTGGGAGTTTTCTGACCAGCAGGTCTCTGCAGTCACCAAGGGGTGAGATGGACAGTGCTCAGCAGTAGCAAGAACCAATCAGAGGCAGTCTGAACAAACATGTCCATTTACTGTAAAGCAAGCACAAACTTCTATAGACTAAGAAAGGAGGAAGGCAGAATGGTGTCTCCCGACAATTATTCTACCCTGCAATGGTAATGTAATTGGCTAGAAGGCATGTTTATCTCTTTGGACCCTTGGATCATGTCACAGGCCACACACAATACTCAGAACTGGCAGGTATGCCACAGGTCATGTTCACCACATGTGGCTGGCAAATAGGCTATGGGTCACATATAACATATTTAAGTGTATATTGTCAATGTATCTAATAAATACAAATGTCTTCCAGACAATTTTGTGCTGCAAATGCCTAAAAAAACTATTTATGTATGTATGCTTTTTATTTGAAGGGTAGAGAGACAGATCTTGTAATCATTAGATCACTCTTTCAAAATCCTGAAAGTAAGGCATATTAAAGCTGCGTGACAGGGTGATACACAACTGTGTGACAGGGAACAGAACACCTGAGCCATTGCCTGTTGCTTTCCCATGTCCAAGTGTGCACCAGCAGGAACCTGGAATTGGGAGCATGGTCAGGACTCCAACCAGTAGGATCTGGGCATCTGAAATATTTTCTTAGCCCCTATGCTGAGCTCTTACTCAAGAAAATCATTGTTAAAAGATTCTAAGTCCTGAAATTAAATGATCACTTATTTTTCTTCATAAATACAGCATGCAATTGCCATGGAAAAGCTGAGGAATGCTATTATGATGAAGAAGTTGCTAGAAGAAACTTGAGCTTAAATATACATGGAAAGTACATTGGAGGAGGGGTGTGCATTAATTGCACCCAGAATACTGCTGGTATAAATTGTGAAACATGCATTGATGGTTTCTTCCGACCCAGAGGGGTGAGTATCTTTTTTCCCCTGCACTAAGTGTTGTTATTACCTTGTCATACAAAAAAGGATGATATAACACAATTGTTTGGATTGGTCTTCCAAAAATTTGAATTTCAAACTGTAAATTCCGGAGACAAGGATTGTTGAGTAATTGTAATCTTTGAAGACACAACACTAAATATTTTCTTCACTGCTGAGAGTTCCACTATGCCACATTCCAATCAGTCCCCAACTCTAGAAATCTGTTTTTAAAATATTATTATAGAGTATAAATGAGTTTTTAAAGAATATTCTTTTGGGGGCCAGGCAGCGTGGCCTAGCAGCTGAAGTCCTCGCCTTGAACGTACCGGGATCTCATATGGGCACTGGTTCTAATCCCGGCAGCTCCACTTCCCATCCAGCTCCCTGCTTGTGGCCTGGGAAAGCAGTCGAGGATGGCCCAAAGCTTTGGGACTCTGCACCCCTGTGGGAGACCTGGAAGAGGCTCCTGGATCCTGGCTTTGAATTGGCACAGCATCGGCCCATTGCGCTCACTTGGGGAGTGAATCATGGTTTGCAGAGAGAGAGAGAATCTTTCACCTGCTCTTTGACTTCCTAAATGGCTGCAACAGTCAGAGCTGGGCCAGTCAAACACGGAAGACAGAAACTTCTTCCAGGTCTCCTATGTGGTTATAGGGAGACCATTCACATGGGTGCAAGGACTTGGGCCACTCTTCACGGCTTTCCCAGGCCAATAGCAGGGAGCTGGATCAGAAGTGGAGAAACATATAAAATGCCAGCTTCACATATAGAGACTTAATGTGCTATGCCATGGTACCAGCCCCTATAACTTACTTATGGAGTTTGGAAAATTTCATAAAAATGTAAATATACGGTATGTACTGGTTTGTATCTTTTCTCTTTTCAATCATAGGATTTTAAGATTGATCCATGTTAAATGAATCTGATTTTTAAGAATTATTGATGAGTAGTCCTCTGTTGAATATACAAAATATTTTAATATAGTCTCCTCTTGACAGATATTTGAATCATTTATAGTTTCAGTTACCTAATACCAACTATTTTGTAGAAGTATATGATCATAGTTTCACTTACCCAAGTTGTGAATACCTAGAATTTTACATAACACAGGTATATGATAGTGTTTGATATAATAGCTAACTGCTGATCATGGACAAACCAATGGTAGCATTTCACACATTCCCTAAAAATGTTTAAATGCCCATTTGTTCCATCTTTAAGTATTTGATGCTGACAGTTCTTGCAGGAATGCAGTCATTCTAGTGGGTATGAAATTATACTCTATCATTTAACTTTATGGACAGTCTCAAGTAAATATTAATTAGAGGTGTGAAGTAATCAAGCAGGGTATACATAGCTAACCTGATACTCCAGAACAGAATTTTAAGAGTAAGTTGCTCATTGCATGTCAGTTTCTGGAGCCTCTAGTTGTTGGATGTGCTTGTGCCCTCTTTTCACCTACCTGATTTAGCTTTCTTAATTCTAAAATTTGTAAGTGCAGCTTTATATTTCTTTGAAGACTGTTCTGTCTCTGGCAGTTTGTTTGCATTTCCATATAATTTTAAAATTGCATTGTCAAGTAGAGAATCTGTTGCTTGGAGTTGTTTGGTATGTATGTACAAATGTAGAGGTCCCTGGCATTGAGTACATCTTTCTGCTTACTTGAATGCCCTTTGATTACTGATAACAATGTCTTCCATGTACAGATCTCACTTGCCTTTATGGAGTTTATATTCAGCACTTTGCTTTATATTTTGTGAAACATTGCTTTTTAAAAACACGTTTTTCATGTTTTGATGTCCTATTTGAACTATTTTTGAATATTTCGGTTCCACTCCATTCAAAGTTCATGTGTTGGTCCTGGTGGTTTTAAACTACACTATTTATAAGTATACACACTATCATTGCTCTTGCAAATAAATTGAGGCTTCCTCCCTTCCAATATTTGTGTCAATGTTAAGTGGAAGTGGTGAGAGCTGAATTTTTACTTCACACTAAAAATCAAAGCAAAGTACAGTATTTCACTATAGAGTGTGATGGGAGCTGTAGATATTTTATGGAGTTTTTTTTTTATCAAATACAGGAAGTTTTTTATTACTAGAGTGCTGAGAGAGTTTTTTTTTAAATTTTAAACAAAGGATCATTGAATTTTGTCAAATGCTTTTCTATGTCTACCAAAGTAGACATGAAGATTTGCCTCTCTGTTGTCATTGAGCTCAGTTTTCCCTGAGAATTTTTTTTTAACATTAAACCAAATTTTCAGTTGTGATTTAAAATCCACTTTTTTTTTTATTAAAATAGGATTTTTATTTAGCGGATGACTTTATTTGCCCAGGAGTTTCTGTGTCTTCTAAGAGATATCAGTCTGTGATT
Source organism: Ochotona curzoniae (assembly GCF_017591425.1). Taxonomy (NCBI): domain Eukaryota; kingdom Metazoa; phylum Chordata; class Mammalia; order Lagomorpha; family Ochotonidae; genus Ochotona; species Ochotona curzoniae. The sequence continues at coordinate 10,854,467 of NW_024467115.1, forward strand.
TTATTTATCTTTGTCAGAATTGTTTTCTTTTTTAATTTTATTTTTTACTCCTATTAATTTCCATGATACAGTTTTGTAGACATGGTGATCCACTCTCCCCCTCTCTTTCCTCCCACCCCAATTCCTCCCATCATCCCCACCATCCTTATTATCGCAGTCGTACAATGCTTTAGTAATACTTGTGGCATCATGGCATTGTAGGCAGAGACAAAAGGTAGAAAATCTGGTATCACGTTGTCAAGGCATATTTAAATGTTTTAGCAGGGAGTGTCCTGATTTTACTCAGAGTAGAGATGCATACTGCAATATATCTTTACTTCCTGATATGATCATCTCTATTACACAGTTCATCTTGAAGAATACATGTGTAAAATCGTTAACCTATCTATATACCTATTTGTATTTGGCAAGAAGGTTGACATAGCAAAGAAAACTTGTGGTATTTGTCCTTTTGGGACTGGCTTATTTCACTCTATTGGGATAAAATGGTCCCAGAAAGGAGGCAGGAAACATTTCCTATTTCTCTGTTTCCTAAAGTTTTTTTTTTTTAATATTTGGGTCACCTTGGAGTCTACTTTTATTAATTTATTTCTTCTTGTGTAAGGACCCCGTAATAAAGCAATGATGAGATTCCTCAGATAGTGCTAATCTGGTTACAGTTTGTGAAGACAATGAATAATCAGCAGCAACTGGTAGAACTTGCTTTTATGCTTTAGGCATATTGATGAAGAGAAGGTCAGAGGTTTTAATCTAAGGTTTCTAATTTGATTGAATCAAAATCTTATTTATTATTTGTTACATTTAGTATCAGCCCCTGAGAATTCATTAGATTCTTTGCCTTTCTACCTATTGCCTTCCATTGGATTCCAAGGAGCAGCCTGGTTAAAGAAAGCAAAAAATAAAAGCAAAAAAATAAACAAAACACAGTATTACATGTGTACATATATAACAGAAAAGGCAGCAATAACACCCTTGAGTGGCATTCATTTTCAGAGTTTGGTCTATTTATTTTCCATAGACCAAATCTTTCCGATTTCTGATTCCTTTTGATTATTGTCTTAGCTCCTCATTTGTATTTTGCATATTTTCTAGAATTTATAAATATTACTCAGTGGTGTCCTATGTCCTATGTTAGACACAATACCAAGTCTAAATGGAAGTTAGAGCAAGCTTTTATTATAATTCCAGTAACTAAGTAGTGTCAGCCTAAATTTTAGCATTTTAATAGTTATAAAATAATTATAATGAGCAATGTAAAATGAAAACGTTGGAAAGACTTCGTATTTCAGAAGTCTATGAAGTTAAAGATAGAAATGTTGTATGAGTTGTGCTTTAAACATTACATGTTATCTTAATGTTGTCAAATTTATCTTTATAATCTTTCTACTAAATACAGACAATTTTTATAGTAGACTGAACTATTCTTTTGTTTCATGTATATTGTTTTAAGTTTTATTTCCTTTTATTGGAAAGCTCATCATATTTATGGAGAGAAGGAGAGTCAGAGAAAAATCCCCCATCTGCTGGTTCATTCTCCAAATGGCTTCATTGGCCAGAGCTGAGTTAGTCTGAACCCAGGAACCCAGATCTTCATCCAGGTCTCCCACATGGGTGCAGGGGCCATCCTCGTCTGCTTTTCTAAACCAAGGGCAGGGATCTGGATGTGAAGTGAAGTATCTGAGACAAAAACCAGAACCCATATGGGATCCTGGAACTTTTAAAGTGAGAATGTAGCCATTGAACCATTGTATCAGGCCTTGTTCTGTTATTTTAACAAAATTTAAAGGTAGGACCTGGCATGATGGTCAAAGGGCTATATCCTCACCTTGCAAGAGCCAGGATCCCATTAAGGTGCCTATTTGTGTTCTGATTATTCACTTCCCTTCCAGCTCCCTGATTGTGGCATGGGAAAGCAAAAGTGGTAGACCCAAGTCCTTGGGACCCTGCACCCTTGTGGGAAACTGAGAATAGTCTCCTAACTTTGGATGGGCTCAGCTCTACCTGTGGCAGTCACTTAGGGGAGTGAAACAGTGGATGGAAGGTCTTTCTCTGTGTCTCTCTTCTCTAGATCTGCCTTTCCAATAAAAATAAATAAATATTTTTTTAAAAAATTAAAGATCATCATGGAATTCATATGTTGCTTACTTACAGAGCTGATAAGATTTCCTGTTGAGCAACTTTATTTAGGCAGATTCCTTAATAGTCTCAAGAAAGAATAAGGAGGTTTTTTATTTCAAATGGCCAAAATTTGGTCCTAGGTCTGTCCATCTTTCCTTCCTTCTTTCTCTTTTCTTTTCTTTCCTTTCCTTTCCTTTCCTTTTCCTTTTTTCTTTCTTTTTTTTTTCATTTTCTTTCTTCTTTTTCATTCTCCTTTCTTTCTTTCTTCCTTCCTTCTTTCTTTCTTTCTTTCTCTTTTTTTTCTCCCTCTCTCTCACCGACCCTTCCTCCCTTCCTTCCTTTTTTTTTTGGTTTGTACTATGCCTACACATAAGTGTCTTATTATTTTCTTATGTTGGTTGGTTCGTTGTATGACTTAGTAATTTCTCTAAATAAAAATCTGTCACCTAATTCCACCTCTAATTGCTACTCATATATGAAATTCCACTTTATCTGTCACTTTTTCTGTGAGATATTACTTTATTATGTTGCTTTGTTATATTGTCTTCTTTTTTCCCTGTAACAATCTGTTATGTACATCTGTTCTGTCATTTGGCATCTTCTTTTTAGCCAATATATTTTAAATATGCTATACCTGTAATCTGAATATAGAAATAATGTTTTATATGTCTGTGCTGTACAGAGTTCTTACTAAATAAAATCTTTACATCAATAATTTCAAACTGTGTTGCACTGGAGACTGGAACAATTACTAAGACCATTGTGGAAACCAAGCAGAACTCTCATTATCCATTTTTAATTATTTTTATTTGTTATTAAAAATGACACTGTGGTTAGAAAGAGCTGAAGGCCAAAATGTATCAGAATTAAAGACTTGTTCTTTGGAAACTCATTTTTAGAAACTTGCCAAAGTGTAAAAAGTGATGACATTTAATAACCTTGAAAATTCTTGAATCTAAGTAAAATTCATTGTTCTGTGCTCTTTAATGTTATGTGTCTGTTAGAACAACTAGATCTTAAATGTAAACCCACTGAAACATTTTCTTACAACTTATGTTAAATGACTTATCAGTACATGTTTTTAAAAATAATTAATTCTTTCATGTTTGCAGATCTAGAAAAGACTGGTATTATTTTATTTTAGTTGATTAAGAGCATTTTAATATGTTTGTTAGGTGTCTCCTAAATACCCAAGGCCATGCCAGCCATGCCATTGTGATCCAATTGGCTCTATAAGCGAATTTTGCGTCAAGGATGAGAAACATGCTCGAAGAGGTGAGTGCTTCATTTGAACGGAAAAGTAGAAGCCAGAGCCAATGATCTTGTGAACCAATGCTGTAAATGGCAACAATGCAATCTGTTTATAAATCCATTAGTGTACCATGCTTCCTCAAGAAAGCAGCTTGCATTCATTGTTGTAATTAATGTAATTATGTTTGATTCTCATGGTTTATGAGAGATGAATCATTTGTTTTGAATGGTTTGGGTATACGCAAGTTTATATATTGTCTATGTCTATATTTAGAGAATAAATTACTATTATTATTATTAAGGTAATTTTGTGCATTCCATGGGTTCCAGGATGAAGTATTAACATTCAGTGAAAGGTAAGGGTTAGGTGTGGTACAATGGGAAGAGATTATGCACTGGTGTGTAGCCATGAGCTAATTAAAGGAGGCAATCTGATGTTCGTTTAAACAAAACACTTCTGGGGAATGAAATTTATTGATGTTTCAAACATAGAGCGCTTGACATAAAATGTCTCTTCCTCCCACTCTTCCTTTCATCCTTCCATCCTTTCTCCCATGTATGCATCCTTCCATCCATCCATCCTTTTTTATTCTGTATCTTCTAATGTTCTGAACAAAAAAGGGTATTTGGATATCTAACCCACAGGATTTCCAGAAACAAAAAATCGACCTAAAAGTTATTTGTTACATGGAAAGCCTTTACATTTTACCTTCATTTCTGGATATTTTAACATAAGAAGTCATTATGGAGATTTTGTTTAGTTTTGATTTTTTAAGATTTACCTTACTTATTTGAAAGACAGAGTCAAGAAGCAGAGACAGAGAGCGATCATCTGTCCTCTGGTTCATCACCAAAATGCCCACCACAGCTGGGACTGGGTAAGGTCTAATCTGGGATTCCGGAGCACCAGTAGGAAACCCATATATGAAGAGCAGGGCCCAAGCATTTAAGCCATATTCTATTGCTTTCGTGGCAGTAGGGAGCTAGGTAGAAAGGGACTCCAACTGGGTGCTCATAGGAAATACCATCGTTGCAAGTGGGTCAGCATCACTGTGGGTTAGTACCAAAGTGCTGTCCCCAGAAATATTTTCTAATGCTTTCATAACCTCAGCTAAAATTTAGTTCTCAGTGAATTGTTATCAGCCTCAGAGTTTGTGGACAGTATTCCCTGATTTTTAAATTAATTTTACGCAGAATATGCTATGTTATCATTACCATAAGCTTCTAGCTGAACACTGGGCCTTTTGGTTTACACTTGTATGATCAAGATATGCATTTCCAAAATATTGTAACAATTCTTAAGAATTAATGAAGTATCTGTTTGAAAAATATATTAGTATGTGGCTCACATTCCCTTAGGTCTGGCCCCTGGATCCTGCTATTGCAAACCTGGCTTCGGAGGGGTGAGCTGTGATCGGTGTGCCAGGGGCTACACTGGCTATCCAGACTGCAAATCCTGTAACTGCAGTGGCTCGGGAAGTACAAATGAGGACCCTTGTTTAGGACCTTGTAACTGCAAGGTATGTTATTTACTATGGTAATGTCCCAGTGCCAACCTAGAGAGCTATTTTCTCTAATGCACCTAGTATTGTATACTTACATTAAGCATGGTAGCAATTTTTCTCTTTGATTTCCTGTTGTCTTTCATGGATAAGCATCCTCAAATTCTTGCCAGGTACACTGTCACTAGATCTTTTTAAATTACTTATTATTTACCTAAAAACCTAAAATTACACAGGGCATAAATCACTTCAAGAATTTGCCATTTCATTTCAAAGAATTTGGCTAACATTGCCCATAAAATACGGTAATTTAAAAGTATAGTCCCTAAACATAACAGTCTCTAAAAAGTAAGGGACACTTCACTCTACAGTTTGATGTCTAATTCTTGTAAGAATGCTATCAAATTTGTCATTCTTGATTTGTAAATAGCATTCTGAAGTTTGAATTGAGATAGGTCAAACAATACTCACCATATGCAAACTCTTTTGTTGAATTACAGCAACTGTGAGAAGTCCTGGTAGAACTGATTAAAGATTGAACATTTCCTCTGAAGGGTACTTTTAGAAATGAAACCACGTTTGTGGTAAACACTCAGCTAATAGATCTTCGTGCTAACACCAAGGGATGCATTACATCTGTAGTTTATACACACTGAGGAAGCAGAGGCATACCCAAGTCAAAAGGGAAAGCTGGCACACTTGAGCAGTAATTTTCTCATCAGTGTGTAACTATAACAGCTTGGGAGAATAAACCATTCTTTGAAAAAACAGGCTTGTTATACTGTTGTGGAAATTACTTCTCCATTTTTGCTTTAAATTACAGATGGAATCCTGATATTTCTTTTTGTTTTCTGATTGTTTTAGTCTTTTCCAGACAATGATAAAATATTATGTACATAGTTGATCTCTGTGTGGGTATATTATTGTGTATATAAACATTAAATCATAACATACAAAGGAAATGTGAACTTAAATGAATGTTAAATGTGTGTGTTTTGGCCAGGAATTATTTTAAACACAAAGCTAACTATCATAGTAGTTGCATAATAGAAAAATCAGGGAAAGTTATCTAATACAATAAAACTCCTGCTCATTGAATAAGTAGAAAGTCCAAAGTGTTCTAGTATTGACTTGTCATGTACTGGTCTATTGTAAAGTATATGTTACAGTGTATTTTCAAGTTTAGTGTATTTCATTCCAGTACTATCAGAAATGAAATACTGCTCCAACAGACATTGACTTCAAGGTCCTCTGTGACTGATTGCTTGCTAAAGGGAACTTCCCCTCTATATCATGGATTTCCCTTGTGAAAATTCTACAGGCTTTTAGTACATCCATGATATTTACCAAAATATATCTTGTGTGAGCTGTATTCATTTTTCATAAAAGCAGATATGTGTTTCACCACTTTCTCAAATACAGAGCAGGCAAAACTAAGTATAAAGTTGAAGACAAGCTTGCCCAGTCTCTAGAATACAGCAAGTCAAATGAGTGTAGGAGTTGAGGAGGGTAGTGAGGATTTTTGATCCATCTATCATTATAGAATTATAATATCTGATATTCGCAAGGAAGAGAGGCCTTACTATTTTTTTTTTAATTTTTATTTATTTGGCTCCTTCAAATGCAGCAAGACAGGATAGAGCAAGCGAAGCGGGAATAGCTCTGTATTCCCTGAATTCTCTGTATAGTACCTTTACCTAATTACAAGGCAGCTCTTGGCCTGACTTAATACTGTATCAGTAGTGATTATAGCCCTAATAAGATAAATGCCTCCCATGTAGCCACTTGTATCTCGCAGACAACGAAAATACAGTAGCAAAGAACAATTAAAAAGTTGTAAAGCAAAATAAAAGATTAAGTAAATACCATCATTAGGATAATGTGTTTCAAAGATGATATTTAAAATAGACCACATGCTTCTAAAAATTGAATTTTTAGAATACAAATCATAGAAAGAAAACATCTCAGGGTTTATATACGTGTGTTTATATATATATATGTTTATATATAATGTGTGTAAAAATTCAATATGCATGAACTATGAATTCTGTCACAAAATTATGCCATAATAGATTAGAATAAATTATATCAAAAGGTATAAGTATGTTGCAGCATGCTCCAATAACCAGTAGCCTCTTCCTCAGAACAATAACAACAAACTATACTTCCATTTTAAATAGCAAAAGGCAACTATGTATAATTCACAAAAGTTTTATTTGACATATGTGTTTTAGACAGTTAAAAATCATAAGATGCTAGGGAATATATAAAATTTTTTGAGAGAATAAAATATTGGAGTTTTAAATTTTAATAAAATGGAATTTTTAACTAAATAGGAAGAACATATACTTCCACATACAGCTACACTCAAATTTAGTAACTTTGAAAGAGTAATTATTTGTAAATTGAATAATTTGCATATAATGCAGGATTATAGAAGTATTCATCTCCAAGTACATATTAACCAAACATATTTGGTTAATTACAATACTGCAATTTTTCATAATTCCGTGGGAAAAATCTCTCATTTATTAAAATATAAAATCATTTTAGTAAAGTGCTTTGCAAGGAAGGCTTCAGTCTAAATATTTTTTTCTAAAACAAAAAAGTTTGGTTATCTAAGTAGATGCAGAAAATGTAACTGATAGATATAATATACTTTCATGAGAAATTCCTTGTGCTGATTGGGAACAGATGGGATATTCCTCAGCACAATCAAGGCAGTATGACAGTTAACAATCTATTGGAACTCACTGGAGCGTTTGATAAAATTGCAAAATATAAAATCAACACAAAGACATCATTTGCATGTACAAAAATATGCCTGAGAGAGAACTTGTAAGATCAGTCCCATTCACGATAGCTTCAAAAAGTATACAGTAAGTTTAATCAAAGATGTGAGAGATCTCTGTGGCGAAAATTTCCAAATATGGAAAAAAATCTTCCAAGTTCGTTGATTGGCAGAACCAATATTATCAAATTATCTGTACAACCAAAATGCAATTTACAGATTCAGTGTGATCCCCACCAAAATGCTTATGATATTTTTCTGAAATAAATAAAAATTGGTACTAAATATCATGTGGAAACACAGGAGACCCAAAAAGATAAAAGTGGCTTAAAACAACACAAAGTTGTAGGCATTAAAATATAAGACTTCAGATATACTACTGGGCAGTTGTATTCAAACAGCTTGGTATTGGTGCATAAAAGGATTTACACATCAATAGTATGGATGGAAATCCCAGAAATTAACCCATACATCCAAGGCCAACTAATTTTTGACAAGAGGGCTGAAATCAATACAAGGAGAAAGAACAGTCTTTTCAAACAATGGTGCAGGAAAAATTCAATACATATGTGCCAAGCTATAACACACAATCTCTACCTTAGAGTTTATACAAAAATGAAATCTAAACTGATTAATGACCTAAATATGTGACCAGATACCATGAAATTGCTAAAGGAAAACATCAGGAAAAATCTGATGATGATGGCGTAGGCAAAGACATCTTAGAAATAACCACAGAAGCAAAGGCAAGAAAAGTAAAATAAGCCAACCCAAAAAGAACAAATATCCTGTGTTCTCACTGGTATGAGACAACATTTTTGTAAAATAAAAAACAAATATATATATATATGTATGAACATGTATATACATATATATTATATATGAATGTATAGGCAAGATTAGCATACTGAGAAATGTAAATACATTGCGGAAGGCATTTCTATTCCGGACTAAAAGAAGAACTTCCAGTGAAACAGTTAAATGTACTTGGACAACTTGATTTTCTAGTTTTGTCTGTACCTACAATGCACTAAGCACTTGAATAGCACGTTGTTAAGCTTGGAGCTGTTACTGAAACACTATAGTAATCACGGGGTGAAGGGTGGAGGGGAAAAGGTAGGGAGGGGAATCGTTACACCTACACAACTATATCATGGAAAATAATAAAAATAATTTTTAAAAAGAATTAAATACAAAAAACTGAAAATAGGAAAATGGGATCATAAGCTAAGAAGCATATGCGCATTGAACAAAGTGAAGAGGCAGCCAACAGAATGGGAGAAACTGTTGTGAAACTTAAAGGATTAGTAGCTAAGATCTGTGAAGAAGCAAAGAAACTCAGCAACAGACGAGTGGTTCAGTTAAGAAGTTGAGAAGGACGTGAACAGGCAATTTTCAAGATCTAAATATGAGACCTAAAACTTTGATACTGTTAAAAGAAAACATAGGAAAACTATTCTGGAAATTAGAATGGGCAAGAGCTTTGTAGGTCACACCTCAAGCAGAGGAAACAAAAAGAATAGAGAACTGTGATGCTGTGGTGCTAAAGAAACCATCAACAAAGTGACACCCTTCAAAATGGTGGAAATATATGCCAACTGCACATATGGCAAGGAATGGGAAGCTGCAGTGTATACTGAACTCAAACAACCTGGTAGCAAAAACAAATAATCCAATTAGAAAATGAGCTGTAGATCCAAGCAGGCATTTTTCAAATGAAATCATACAGATGGGCAAAAGTAATGAGGAAAAAAAAATGTTTAAGTATTGTTGATCATCATGGAAATGCACATCAAAACCACAATGAGGGCTCTGCGGCATGGCCTAGTGGCTAAAGTCCTTACCTTGAACACAAACACCAGGATCGCATATGGACGCCGGTTCTAATCCCAGCAGCTCCCCTTCCCATCCAGCTCCCTGCTTGTGGCCTGGGAAAGCAGTCGAGGACGGCCCAAAGCTTTGGGACCCTGCACCCGCGTGGGAAGCCTGGAAGAAGTTCCTGGATCCTGGCTTTGGATCGGAATAGCATTGGCCATTGCGGTCATTTGGGGAGTGAATCATCAGACGGAAGATCTTCCTCTCTGTCTCTCCTCCTCTCTGTATATCTGACTTTCCAATAAATAAATAAATCTTAAAAAAAACACAATGAGAATTACTTCACTTTAATAAGATAAACAATTATCAGAAAGATAGAAGATAATCAGTGTTGGTAAGACTGTAGAAAAAGGGAACCCTGAGATACTGCTAGTGAAAATGTAAAATAATTAAACCACTGTCAAGATTACAGAGATTCTTTTTTTTTTTTCAAGATTTATTTATTTATACTGGAAAGACAGATTTACAGAGAGGAAATATGGAGAGAAAGATCTTCCATCCACTGGTTCACTCAAGAAGTGGCCATAACGGCCAGAGCTGAGCTGATCTGAAGCCAGGAGCCAGGGACTTTGTCTAGCTCCCCCATGCATGCATAAGGTCTCAAAATTTTGGGCCATCCTTAATTACTTTCACAGGTCATAAGTAGGGAGTTGGAAGAAAAGTGGAGCAGCCAAGATAGGAACCGGTGCCCATATGGGATCCTGCTGCATGAAAGACTTCGAATTACCTACTAGGACATTGCTTTTGGCCCTAGAAAAGATTCTTAAAAGAATTAAATTAAAACGGTTTCATGAAACAGATTTTGCATTACTGAATTTGTAACCAAGGAAAATAAAATCCATGTACTGAAGAGACATCTATACACTCATGTTTATTGCTGCTTGTTCATATAACAAATGGAATAGGGCCCGGCACAGTAGCCTAGTGGCTAAAGTCCTCGCCTCACATGTGCCAGGATCCCCTATGGGCATGTGTTCTAATCCCAGCGGCCCCACTTCCCATCCAACTCCCTGCTTGTGGCCTGGGAAGGCAGTAGGGGACGGCCCAAAGCCTTGAGAGACATGGCAAAGGCTGTGGGCTCCTTGCTTCAGATCAGCTCAGTTTTGGCCATTGCCACCGCTTGGGGAATGAATCAATGGATGAAAGATTTTCCTCTATGTCTCTCCTTCTCTCTGTATATCTGACTGTAAAATAAAAATAAAGCTTTAAAAAATGGGAATAACCTGAATGTTCAATCAATGCTGAATGGATACAGAAAATGTGCTGGTTAAAAAAGGGAAACCTCATCATTCTTCAGTGGCTGGTATTTGAGTAAATGCTGTGTTGATACAGAAACCACATTTCCCATTTATTCTATTCCAAGCACACAAACATACTGGATAAATACAAATACATTTATAAACCAGTGATTCAGGAATGTGAAACTCTTAGGTGTCAAAATTGGAAGGTTAATATTAAACATAAAATCAACAAAGATGGATAATTATTCTCATGCTGTGGTGGTGAGAGGCTGATCTTATTTCGAGATTAGTGGTATGTTTTGGGTCTTTATGCCCTCATCAAACTTCAGGTTTTAGACCCCAAAAGACAAATAGCAACTCAGCTCACGTAAACTGAAGCTTTACAAAAGCCTTCCCACTGTGATGAGTGAACTACAAGATTTCTCTCAAGCCTGGATAGGCAGCTACTAATTTTTTTTCTTTTTCCTCAGGGGTAGGAGAGGAAAAATGTTTGTATCTTGTGAACAGAAACCTCACCGTACCTGTTGCCACATGGGAATAGGATTGATTTTATTCCGTATTTGTATGCTAGGATTCTTCAACAGGGCAAGCAAATTATATTCCCACAGGAAAATAAAATGCAGACCTAACTGAAAGCAAACTTATGCTAGAACACAAATTTCACATGAAGGAAATAACCTCAAGGAATATCAGGACAATGGAAACACTTGCACAAAATGAACTAGAGAACAATCTATGAAAGTTATTATTGAAGCTTGTCATGTTTTTTTTCAAATCAATTGCAAAATGCTACCAAAATATTATAAGGGCAAGCAGAATGAGTAAGAAAGAATAATGGAAAATAGAAAACTGTAGTAAAATAAAGGAAAATCAGTTTTGGATGGAAAATAATATAATTATAGAAGTAAAAATATTGTCAGTAAAATAAAAAAAAACAGTGGATTTGGTAGAAATAAATAGACTAGAAACGTTTTAGATGGAGAACTAAAGAAGAGAAGTCAGGAAATTTTCTGTAAATTTATATAGGGTGGTAGAGATTAAAAAAAACAGTAATTATAATGGTATGGAAATTAGCTAAGAAAAGATTAAGTGGACAAAAATGAGAAAGAAAGCCCGGCGTGGTAGCCCAGCAGCTAAAGCCCTCTCTTTGCACACTCTGGGATTCCATATGTGCACTGGTTCTACTCCCAGAGATCTTGCTTTCCATCCGGCTCCCACCTTATGGCCTGGGAAATCAGTTGAGAATGGTGCAAAGCTTTGGGTGTCTGCTCCCGCGTGGAGACATGGAAGAAGCTGCTGGCGCCAGGATCCTGGTTTTGGATTGACGCAGGTATGTTGCGGCCACTTTGGATTGAATCAAAGGACACAAGATCCTTCTGTCTGTCTCTCCTCCTCTCTGTACATCTGCCTTTCTTTCTTTCCTTTTTTTTTTTTAAGATTTATTTATTTTTGTTGCAAAGTCAGATGTACAGAGAGGAGGAGAGACAAAAAGAAAGATCTTCCATCCAATGGTTTACACCCCAAATGACCACAATGTCCAGTACCGTGCCAATCCGAAGCCGGGAGCCAGGAGCTCCCCCAGGCCTCCCACATGGGTGCAGGGTCCCAAGGCTTTGGGCCGTCCTCAACTGCTTTCCCAGGGCACAGGCAGTGGAGCTGGATGGGAAGCGGGGCCACGGGGATCAGAACCGGCGACCATAGGGGATCCCGGCATTTTCAAAGCAAGGATTTTAGCCATTAGGCCACTATGCCGGGCCAAAAATCTGCCTTGCAAATAAGAAAGATTTTTTTTTTTTAAGATGAGAACGTATATAATGAGTAAAGCATAATCAAAAATGTATAAAGATTATAACTTCAGTTTGGAGAAGGTAAAACAAAAATCCACTTCTAGGCCCCTCTTTGGAAAGCTGAAGACTATTAGAACTTCTAAATGTAGTGATGTTGTGGCACGCAAATCACAAGAACTAGCATTCTGTATCAGCAGCAGATTTCCTAAGAATGAAATTGCAAAAGTGATGCTATTCAGAACATATACAAAAATAATAAAATTCTTAAAAATAAGTTTAACTAAAACTACGAAAGACTTGAGCAGGGACATTTACAAAATACCATCAAAAAGCATCGAAGAAGATGCAAACAGCATGGGAAGAACGCATCCATTTTCATACATTAGAACAATTAATATTAAGATGTCCTTATCACCAAAAACAGTACCGATTCAGCAGTCTTTATTGAAATAATCATAATGTTCTTCAGAAAACTAGACATAAACCAAGCACAAAAGAGCGCATGATCACAAGAAGCCACTCATGTAGATGCTAACTGAGGTAATTCCATGAAAGTCGATAGTGTTTACCAGAGGAAGGGAAGACAGAGAAGGAAGGAAGACTGGGAGGGGTCGATTCATGTACCTGAACATACAGCTCAGATTGTAAATGTCTGTTTTTCTTCCTGTTGTTGATTTTGTATTGTGGCTTTTCACTTGAGGGGATGTATACTGTTGTATCCAGATGTGAGGATGCAATGCAGTGTGCATCTCTGCTTCCAGATGAAGATGGACTCCCAGTGAAACTGTTTACTGTATCTCGACAGTAGGATGCTGGACTCTGCCATTTTCCATGCCCTCAATGATGGATATAGGACAGTGTATGAAGAACTATGATATAGGAATACAGGGGAATTCAGTAGGATGGGGGAAGAGGTCTTGGGAGGGGCTAAGGGAAATCCCAGTGTTCATGAAACTGTATCAAAATGATAATAATAACAAAAAATTTTTAAATACAGCTCAGTTTCATGGCACAATAGGATGGCTATATATAAGGTTAATACACTGTATTTATAAAAAGAAAACTAATTAACACAAAGGTAGGACTTTAGATGTTTTTGCCATAAAGTGAATAATAAATATTAGTTGGCATAGATATATTTGATCACTGCACATATTTATTGAAGCATTATACATATCCCAAAAGTTCACATAATTTAATTTTATTTTTTCAAAGACTTTTCCATTGTTTTTGGAAAGGCAGATTTACAGACAGGAGAGAAAGAATGATTTTCCTACTGGTTCATGCCCGCCCTGTCTGCACGAGCCACAGCTGAGCCAGTCCGGAGCCAGCAAACAGGAGCCAGGATCCTCTTCTCAGTTCCCCATGCGGGTGCAGGGTTCCAAGGCTTTGGGCCGTCCTCAGCTGCTTTCTCAGGCCACAAACAGGGAGTTGGATGGAATTGGAGCAGCCGGAGCATGAACCTACGCCCATATGGGATCCCAGCATTTATAAAGTTTGGATTTAGACACTAAAACATTGTGCTAGGCCCGTGTACATAATATTACGATTTAACACTTTTTGGGTTTTCAATTTTGAATTTTTGTTTTTGAAATTTATCATACAATTCTATGTAGTCTTGGATTCCCTACCCCCATTTTCTGCCACCCAATTGATTTTTCCCATAATGTTACACTCTTCATAAGGAGTTACATTTCCATCAGTCTGCTATTTAGTTGTGCCTCGACAACACTTGTACACACAATGTCAGACAGTCCATCATCCCATTGTTTAGGTATATCCAACACTTGCATTGGGAGTCCACCTTTTGGAAGCAGAGTCGCTTGTTTCATTGTGTCTTCACTTCTAGATATGGTAGTCTTCATTACTCCACCACTATACATTCCAAATTGCATGATGGATACCTTGTATTAGAGAAAACATGTGCTATTTCTCTTTTTGAGTTTTTTAAATTAACAAACATGCTTTAATGGGAATGAAAATACTGATCTGGTTTTATTACCACTTATTGAATGCACATGTAGAGTTATTATTACAAACCCCACAGATGTAAGTAGTCAAAATAAGGATAAAACTTTAAAATCATTTTTAAATCATAGCTTATAAAAGATTACTTTTGGCAACATTATTTGTTATTCTTAATGATATTTATAAATAAATTTATGGAAGATGTTCCCTGTGCCTCTAGTTAATGCTAGAAAATGAGGGAAGGAAATAGAATAAGAAATGAAAGGAGACGCAATTTTGTCTAAGTATTATTCTTAAATAAAGCAATTAAAGCAAAAATGTAAGTTAAAAATATTTTATTGCCTCTTGTGTTAGGGTAAGTGATGTCATATGTACTTTTCTACTCGTTTTTAAATACTTTCTAATTTAAAACGAATAATCTAAAATTATTTTAATGGAAGATAAAAATAAATTCTAATTTAACTGAGTTAAATTCTTAAAATAACATGAGCTACACTAGCAGTGTTAAATCTAGAATTTTCTTTTGTGGCCTTTTTAGAAAATGTTAGTAAATAAGATCCTCATTATACTTCCAAAGTATAATGAAAGTAATGCCAGCTCAAGATCTAAAATGTCTATGAATTGTCATGCATCATTAACAATTTTGAAATGTGTTACTTACAAATTATAAGATGCAAGTCAATCTCAGGTTTACACATAAGAAGTCTACTGTATATTAGTGTTGTCTCATTTGTGGCATTTGTTTATTGCAAGCAGTGCATGCAAGAAATTGAATAATTACACTTACTATCTTATTATTCATGTAAAGTATTTGCATTGCAGTATCTGATAAATAACACAAATTAATCTAGATTTAGGTACGAACTTGTGTTTCATTTTTTTAATTGAAGCCTTATATTACATAGTGAAATAAAAAAAAAAACCAGCAGTTAAATTTTATCTTCATTTTATATTTTAAGTTAATGGCTCACAACACTGTGATCTGGTCTACACTTCTCAGAACTTCTGGCTATATCTGCTAGCCTAACTGAAAACCTGAGTACCAGGGTCTTTGCAACTATGGTACTGCATCGTCCGTATGAATCCTGGAAAACTTTATCCTCCCTTTCCAATTGCTTAACCAGAAATTTTCCAGTATGAGCTTAGACCTCATTCAGCCAGTTTGATCCACTGATGTAAGTCATTTTGTCATCATAATGAAGGACAATCCTTTGGTTTATTTTTTCCTTTATGATCATTCACAGTTTCCACCCTTCTGATGTATCTGGCTTACTTCCTTGGTGGCATGGACTCTATGTATTTTCTTAATTATTAAACAGTGACACATGTGAATCACACACACAAAAAAAAACGAAAGTCAGGAAACTGGCAATTGTGAAATTTTGGCAGTCATTCACTTATGGGTTGCAATTCATAATTTATGAAATGATAGCTTTAGCTCTTTTCTAGCTAATCAATAGGTATAATTAAGCATTGAATTTCTCTATGCTGTATGAATATGAAGCTAGGAATACATTCCTACTGCATTATTCTTTGTTCTTGTTTACCTTGCTTTGCACAAATTTTATCTATAGGCTTTGTATAGTATTTTCAGCATTTGCATTGGTTCTAAATGCTCCTCTTTCATTTATGCATAAGAATAGCCATGTGGCATATTATGGAGGCATTATCTTTTGCAACAGCTAAGGTTAATAATAACATAATTAATTATTGCTATTATAATAACAATGATAAATTACCATATCTATACAGACTTTCTCCCACACTGAACCTTAGGCTCCTTTGAGCCCATTGATTAAGCCTTATAGTTTGCTTTAGCCCTAACTGTAGAACCATATGGAAGGGACCGTATTAAGTCATTTTACACATAAATTCCACTCCTTTTGATTTTCTCACCTTGGTTCATGTTCATGAGTAAACATTATTAGGCCGGTTTAACAAGAATCCATTTAGTGTTGATGTTTCCTGTTGCCAATTTTCCATCCTCTGACCTCTCACCTGCTCCTTGGCTACACATTTGCACCTACCCTTATTGTATTTGTCATGCAGCCTTATTCTATACCAAGGTTACTTTCCCTGTTACAATAGTTCCTGAGGAAAGTTTGTCCTTCTGCTTTACCTATTGCCCTGGTTCCATTTATAGTCAATATGAAAAGCTAAGGTTTTGAAAATGAAAAACAATTTTCCTTTATTTCCTACTCTGTTGCTTTCCTGATATACAATGTGTATCATGTAGCCTTAGGAAAAAAAAAGTTTAAACACTCGACATCGTCTACTGCCAATTAACTAATTATCCTCCCATTCATTAATATCTCCTAATGCTTTGATATATTAGTGTGAAGACCATTAGATAGGAAAACTTGGCAGTTACTTACAGAAAACCACAATACCAAGCAGACTGCAACATTCATGAAGCAATTATCATAGAGCATAGCTTGCATGTCACTAGAAATATTCCTGGTAACTTTGTCAGTACAATTCCCAGTTGACTAACAAACACAGTTAAACATGTGCTGCTAAAGTTGTACCTAATTTACAATGAGACTGCTTCATGAAAAAGAATACAAACTATTGTTACTCTAACTCTCCAGAGGGAACCTGCAGTGAGGAAGCAATAACAAAAGGAAAATTGATGTCAACACACCAGAATCTAACTTCAATAAATCAGAATAAGAGAAAGAGATAGAATTTTCTAAACCAAGTTTATTTTCAGAGGAAAAGAGTATCATGGGAAAAACGGGTCCCCATTATATATAGGATATGACAGGATACATTTAATTAGACATTCAACTAAAGACATTCAAGGCGGTATGTGTCTAAAGCACACATTTGTCCTTAATGGGATAAGAGTTGGCTGTTGAGGGCAAAATATTACATATTCTTTTTATGTTGAAAGCAAGCATTCACCCCGTTCATCTGCACATTCAGTGTATGTGTAGTATTAAAATTTCATGGTGGAGATGGAACGGAAAAAATAAGCAGATTCCTTAGGGACTTGTTAATGAAAAACAGGTAGAATTGGTTGAGAATACTGGTCTAACCTGAAGTGACCTGAAGTATCACAGTGTATAAAATGATAAAGTATCTGGATTATTTCCAGTAGAAAGAGTGCAGACTATTATTAGACTATTATTAGCATATATTCAATTTTTTGCTTATTTCAGAAAATGATCTAGAAACAAAGGGTGAAAGTCAAATATTTTGTCTTAAGAAAGCATGGTGATGTAAATATTAATCTCCATAAAGTGGTACTCTGGAGTATTCTCAAAATTATCACTTTCATAGCATTCAATGTGAAAATTTTCATTAAACCAGCGACTTGGATAACAGCGATGGATAGCAGAATACAATGCTTAGTAGAAATACTGATTTAAACGGAATTTTGTTCAGCTGGATAATTAGGTTGCATAATTTGGGGCAGACATTTGGCACGGTGGTTAAGACAGTCACTGACGTTGGTGCCTGCATGTCATTCTGAAGTGTCTGCGGCGGGTTGAGTCTGAGATTCACTCCCCGTTCCTGATGCCTGCTAATGCCTTCATGTAGCAGGTGAACACTCAACAACTCTGGTGGGATGGCTGCTGTGTGAGCCTGAGCCCCTGGCCTCAGGCTTTGACCCTGGCTGTTGTGGGCCTTTGGGAAGTGAAGTGTTGGATGAAAAATGTGCTTCTGTTTCCCACTTTTTAAATTAATAAAAATAACTAACATTTTTATTTCTTTATGTTAATAACTTTGAGAAGGAGATCAATAAAAAAATCAGAATGGATAAAATGTCGTTAGAGTAGAAATATATAAACTATTATCATCGTTAGATATTTAGACTTAAGTATATTCCCAGTTTTGCTCTATGGACTGAGATATATGGCAACACCATCTAAGGCATCATTTCTGCCAAAATTCTAACATAAATGAAAAGCAATGCCAAAAATTACAGCTTCACTGCTTGTATTTATTTGTCTCGATAAATTGTCTTTATTTTGTGCTGATTTCTGGAATCATTCTAATTAGATAACACCACTGTAGCCTACTTGAATATTGTAATAGAAATCTTGGAATACATGATTTTCACTCTGCCATATGATGGCTTTTCTATCTTGGTTTTCTTTCAGGAATATAGGGATCTCTGGTAATAAATTCTCTAATTTCCTTTGTTGTGATCCTCTTGAGGATACTTTTATATTTTCCTCAGTGTCTTACAGTGCCTTGCTTAGATTGGCTTTGCTATGATTCAGTAAGTGAACTAATGAAATGAAGAGTGAAGGGATAACAAAAAATAATGTACAGAGTATTTATTGATGATTTGAGGTTGAGACAAATAAAATTTCACAAAGAACTCATTCTTTTAACTCATTAAATTCTGGAGAACAGAATTCCTGAATTCAATAGGTACAGTTTCAAGAATATAACCAGACTTATCTCATTCCTTCCACCTCAATACACCACCTTTCCATTCCATCACTTCAAAATTACTTGAGCTGATATAATTTTAATCCACTCTATAGTGACAGACTATTCACTATATTCACTAGTTATAATATTCAACAAGTAAAAACACCACAAAACCTATTTTCACTGGAGTATGAACACATGCTAAAAACAACCATTGTCTTCAAGTGACCATTTCATTCTTACACTTTTCTCTATGTGTATTCTGTATTAATTTCCACTGAGAAGACATGGG
Source organism: Ochotona curzoniae (assembly GCF_017591425.1). Lineage (NCBI taxonomy): Eukaryota > Metazoa > Chordata > Mammalia > Lagomorpha > Ochotonidae > Ochotona > Ochotona curzoniae. Next base: position 10,873,681 of record NW_024467115.1, read on the forward strand.
GCATTTAGTTTTTTTTGAGATTGGCTTATTTTGCTAAGCAGAATCATTTCCAGTTGCATCCATTTTGTTGCAAAGAACAGAATTTTATTCCTTTTTTATGGTTAACTAGTATTGCATAGTAATTACTTGGGGTGATATAATTTTAATCCACTCTGGTACAGATGCAAAATTAAAAACTGGGAGTCAAAAGATATGAAGTTTTGGTATTCAGTTGATATGTGGAGCAATATTATATAAAGTACATGATAATATTAAGATGTGATAATCCATTGTGAGGAAAATTGACGTGAATTGTACCTTAGGAGAGAATTTGGATAGATTGGAGGACCTGTATCAAACTAAAGTATTTTTGGTTCAGAGATCTGTAACAATAAGCTAAGAAAAACTACCACTAGAATAACACATTTTTAAGTGCATACATCCAATATTCTTTAATATGAAGTGTTAGGGGTCTCAAAGCCAACTCTCTATTTTAAGTTGTTCGCTCAGAGAACTCACAAAAATAGGTACTCTCATCATAGTATGGTTTATTACACAAAACCTTACAGGCTGAAGTTGCCAAAGACAAGAAATACACAAGGAAGTGCAAGAGAGACCAAGTATGGACTTCACTAGTCATCTATGGGATCATACAGAGAGCTTAATTTTCCAGCAGTAAGTTATCACAGAAACGGAGTGTTGATAACTGGAAAAACTCATGCAGGTCTTGATGTCTAAGGATTTGATTGGGAGCTTGTCACATTGATAGCAAGCACCCGTTTGACTGGCCTTAACCATTCCTTCTCCAGAACTTCCAGAAGTAAAGCTGAAGTCTTAGGGCATTTCACTCAACAAAACCAGGAATTTACCTTATATCGAACTGCTGGCATATAGGCATCTGAAGTGACTAGTATACAAAGACACGATCATAGGGCAGGTGTTAGGAGGGTTTATATATTAGCATCATGTACACTGTAAAGTGTATGGTTTGAGCTTCCCAGATCACTTGTGTTAACCGTACTCCTATTGTATTCAATTGTCACACATTTTGTAGACATTCTGCTGTGTACTTAAGTGCCTCAAAAATAGCTCTATTTTTCTCCTGCTGGACAACAGTTAGCAACTTAGTAATTCCTGTGGGGAAATATTCTTATCCCCTCACTATATTTAAATGTTACCTACCTAAGGACAAACACACTGGATTATAAGAAACAAGTGAGCTTCCCGGAAGCATATCAGAATTACTCAGTACATTTACATTTTTTAATAAAAAGTGTTGGTACCCCACAATATTGATATCTATGTGATAGTTTTTGCTTGACACATTTTTCCCTGAATTGTTCTGCATCCTCCATTTTACTTTTGTATTATAAGATTGGTTTTTAAAATGCAACAAAATATATTTGTTTTGGAAGCATATATAATAAATGTACTTTCTACTTTTCAAATTCCTTATTTCAAATTTCTTCTCATCCTGGCTCTGCTGAAAAGTTCATTCTTAGATTGTGTTTCAAGGTTTAGGAAACATAGCATTCTTATCATAAAAATGGATCAAATTCTCAAAACAGAAATGTCTGCTTTCTCACCTAAGTTATCAGAATGTATTTCATTTCTGAAGTGCACATACACTATTCTGCCTTGCATTAAAATAGTGTGTGTAACGCTTCCTGAACTAGCCTTTGGTTTTTACACAGAAACTGTGACTGACCTGTCTTTATGGCATCCAGAATTCCTGCCTAACTTTTTACTTCAGGTTATTCACTTACATTCAGCATGCAATTATTTAATTGTGATTTTTTTTTAAAGTCATATTACCGAGTGGAAGTAGAGCTAAAAAATTGTAACTAATGCTAACATTTTCTAATTATAGAACGTGGTATGAACTTCAGAAAAGTGGTCTTATTTGGTATCAACTAAGAGCAAATGAGAAGTAGATGAGACAAAGCATGTAAAGACACAATATTCAAAACAGCTGTATTATGTCCTCAGTGGAACAGGTGCTGTGTTTTGAATTTTCAGTCTGTATGCCCTTTCAAGATGCTCCCTATTTCAGTGTTTTGGGGATTCATTTGTCACTAGAGATATATTAATTTGATGGTTTTACTGACACCTGTCGAATCAAAATATCTGACAAATACCTTAAGACTACAGACTGACATGACAGGTATTTCACCTAATGGTTAGGATGCTGAAGCCTCTGAATCAAGTGCCTGAATTTGACCCCCAACCTTGGCACATTTCTCTTGGTTCTTCCTTATACGTTGTCTAAGAGCCAGCAGTGATAGCTCAGCTGACTGGGGTTTGCCAGCCATATAAGAGAACAGTATTAAGTGACTGGCTCCCAAATTTAGTCTAGAATAAATATAAAAATTGACAAGAATTGTAGTGACAATACTTCGCTATATGTGCATTCCATGGTGCTAAAATTTAAGCACTATGAAACAGGATTATGGACATCCCATTGTTGATAGTGTCATCAATATAAAAATGATCTACCCTGTAAATAAGTCAGAAATTAAGAGCTAAAAACTAAATTTCAACAAATTCTTTGCATCATAAGGAGATGTTCTTTTTCATTATTTGAAATTCCTTCTCCTTTTTTTGATGTTTATTTTATTTGATAGGTAAATTTTACAGAGAGAGTAGGAGAAGGAGAGATAAGATCTTCCGTCTGCTCTTTTGTTCCCTCACCCCTTGTTGGCCAGAGCTGAGCTGATCTGAAGCTGGGATCCAAAAGCTTCTTCTAAGTCTCCTCCATTGCTTTCCTAGTTCATAAGCTTCATCAGGAATGGAGCAGCTGGGATATGAATTCCCATTCATGGCATGCCAGCCCTACAGGGCTGAGGAGTATAGCTTAAAGTGCTACCACCTCAGCCTTCTCCTTCTTCTTATGCCAGTTTTTTCTGTTTTTGCTTGAATATGCATAAATTCTTTTTTTTTTAAAGATTTATTTTTATTATTTTTTCATTGGAAAGGCGGATATACAGAGAGGACAGACAGAGAGGAAGATCTTCCATCCGATGATTCACTCCCCAAGTGAGTGCAACGGGCCGATACTATGCCGATCCGAAGCCAGGAGCCTCTTCCGGGTCTCCCACGCGGGTGCAGGGTCCCAAAGCTTTGGGCCGTCCTCGACTGCTTTCCCAGGCCACAGGCAGGGAGCTGGAAGGGAAGCGGGGCTGCCGGGATTAGAACCGGCGCCCATATGGGATCCCGGGCGTGCAAGGCGAGGACCTTTAACCACTTGCGCCACCGCGCCGGGCCCTGAATATGCATAAATTCTATTATCTTTATATTCTGCTCAACATGGGCTTATTCAAACCTCCTATTATTAATTATCTACTGTGTGCATAACCCCTTGTCATAAATAAAGAACATTACAATCAAGTTTCATTTAATGGATTTTTATGAAGCTAGGGGTTAGTGTTGACTAAATGCAATTTCTACCTTCAAGTAGATTTTGGTATAAAGTTGGAGAGTACAGTCATACAAAACAGCTGTGTGATTATAATGAGGCAATGCATAAACAGCTACAAAACACACTGGAGAAGCAGGCTGATTCTTTAACAAAAAAGGAAAGCTTTCAAATGGCATTATAAAGGAATTCGTGAAAGAGGAGTAAATACATGTTTGGGTAATATTGAAAACTTGCTACCCTAAAGCTAGGAAACCTTCTTTTACCAGTATTAGTCAAGTTTAAACATTCTTTACATCAAGAACTTTCCCATTTATTATAGAATAAACTGTCACAGGTCTAAGCCCAAGTTGTGGCTTACCTATAAATGATTTTGAGTGTGCTGCAACTAGGATTAATCAAAGCAATCTGGAGAGCAGTTACTGAACAAGAACAATTTTTTGACATAATATAATTGAATTAATTGGCTGTACTTGTTAGGTAAAGGAAGCAGAGGGAAAAAGCATGCTCATTTCTGACCCGGTCAAATCAGGAACGCAGTAACTCCTCTCCCCATCTGCTTAGTTGTCAAGTTCTTATGCTGCCTGGAATGTATATAATTTTAATCTATGAGAAGTGTTTTACAATTGGCTTAAGAACCATGTTCTGTTCTAAGTTCATCCTTTATTTTAATGTCTTTAATATTAGCTCTATCCTTGTTTTAAGATGAAGTAGCTCTAATAGCTCAATGACACAAAGGAACGCATCTGAATGGATCCATGTCAGTCAAGCATATTTATTTATTATGACATTGATTCCCTATCCTTAACATATGCAAAAATCAAATTTGTAATTTTTATTAAGGTAATTTAGTATCCAGTAATCATTCCTTGAAGTGTGGTTAGATATTTCTTAACCATGAGATTTTGTGCAGGGTTTTGAACACACTATAATATCCTAAAACATGATCGAGAGGAAAGTGAAGAGATGTGTAGCAGTATTTCCTGTTTACAGATATAAGCAGAGACCTTCATTCTACAAATTGCTTTTGTTTGTTGCTAACGCATTTGTGTATTTACAGGAGAACGTTGAAGGAGGTGACTGCAGTCGTTGCAAGGCAGGCTTCTTCAATTTGCAACAGGATAATCCAAAAGGTTGTGAAGAATGTTTCTGTTCAGGAGTTTCAAACAGATGCCAAAGTTCCTACTGGACCTATGGCAATGTAAGCAATCCCCATTCCCTTCCTGACCCATAGATCTTTCCCTGCCTGAACCACGGGTCGTTGGGTCTTTGCTGTGATCATTTAACAACAACTTTTAAAAGTTTTTGTCTAGTTATGAATTTTGGCTTAAAGTTATCACAAGGCTATGAGATTTTCTTCCTATTCTGTTTCTTCACTCAAAGGGTCAAAGTTGCATTTGTAATAGTGTGAAGACTGGATCCATTTACAATATACAGACCCTAACTTTTCGATGTTAAAATTAGTATATGAAACAAAAATGGGATTAATGATGATGTTTCAATTCCAAAATACATGACTTAAGAAACATTGGATGGGGATGTTAAGAATTTAATTTTTCACACACTGTGGTTTTTGTATGCAAGTTAAGAAATGAACTCTTCTTGAGGCAGATTCTTAGTACCACAGTTAAAATATCATTTGGGACATCTTCATCCTTTATATGATTGGGTTCAAGTCTAGTTCTATTCCTAATTTCAGCTTCCTGCTAACATATACCCTAGGAAGCAGTAGCTGATACCTCAAGTGTCTGGGTCCCTATTACCCACGTAAGAGATCTGGATTGACTTCTAGTGCTTAGCTTCATATTTGTCAACTCCCCACTGTTAGAATCATTGGGGAGTTAACTGGAAGATAAAAACAAAATCACTTTCTTTTTCTGTCTCTCTATTCTCTCCCTTTTGTCCCTCCCTATTCTTCTCCTTCTCTCACTCTCTCCACTCTCCTCTCTCACCTTTCCTGCTCCCTTCCTCTCCCATTCTGCCTCTTTCTCCCTCTCTTTGACATCCAAGGAAACAGGGAAAATAAATAAGTGAGCTAGCCCCAACCCCCAAATTATCTACCTATATCATACACATGTATGTCCGGGTTTTCAACCACAATTTGTTGCTAACTTGGCTCTCATGAATAATTGCTATTGAATGGCTACTGCTATCCTTCTTAAGTCATTGGAAAATTGTTATTACTCAAACTGTTGATTTTCTTTTTCTACAATGAATACCTTCATGGTGGGCACTGCCTCTCAGTGCAGACAGGATTTTTGTTTGCTTATAGAAAAGGTATGTGAAGGAAGAGAGACATTTAGAAAATTACAGATAGCCTAAAGAGCTGAATGTAAGACTGTCAAATACTGAAAAGCAGGTTGGAGAGAGAGTAATATAGAGAGTAAGAAACTATAGCTCAGGTGCTTGAGTAGGGTGAGAAGTGAATTATATTCTCTTTGGAAAGTCATTAAGGGACTTCAAAGAGAGAAATTATGTAATCAAAGCCATGTTCTATGAAGACTGCTGTTTTCCGAAACTACAATGTATTAAAGAATCTGAACACAGCTGTCAAGTATTTTACTATGTCTATACAGCTTTCCAGTCATGTTTTAAATAATAAGATATCAGTTGAGCCTTTATCACTGTGTGTATTATATAAAAACTGCTGCTGTTGGAGTGGACCACAGAAAGGTCAACAGCAAATAGACATCTATCCTTAATTTTCTCATTTTATTTGTAAAATTCCAGCCAACACTCTATCCTGCTCCACAGTGAGGAGAATTTCTTAGCTAGCCAAGGAATAGAAAGGGCAGTCATACCTTGATCTATGGAAGCCACATCCACTGAATCATGCATAACTGTTTTTACAAAGACCAAGAATGATACTATAAACAGAAGGGACCTACGTGGTGTATGTGGCCGATAACTTGTTATCTAGATTCTATTTCTCTGTTGACTAAAGAAGTCCCCGTGACTTTGGAGTGTTAGAACAAGAAGAATCAAATACTATGTATATGAATAGGTTTTTAAAATCACTGCATGCTGTCTCTACTTTTTGCTTCCTGATGTACACTGTTCCAAATATATCACCTAGGTTTAGTAGGTTACCAGTGGCTGGAAGCCAGAAATGTTAGTGACCAAGATATTGTTCTTACTTGGTAGGATACTTTATTATTTGATGGTATTTAAAACACGGGATGCTTTAAATTTGAAAAATGTCCATGTGCTTGACTTTGGAACATAAAGATGAAAATGCAAATCATTACAGCATGCTTATCCCTTTAAAAAATAACTTTATTGAATGTGCAATCTAGGTTTTGGGGCTCTATAGGAAGTGATATATGCAGTATTTTCATAGTAACATGTTAGTGGAGTCAAATGTCTAAGCTCCACAGATGAAATTTTAAGAATAGGAAAGGAGGAAATGTTGAATTGAAAGCTTTCTGGTTCTTGCTTTTATTTATTTTCTTCAAAAAGTTTTTTAAAATGTGTATCATGATTAAACTGTGTATGGATTTCAAAGCATTTTATAGACAAAGTTTTAAAATGCTGTCTTCTGTGAATTTTTAAAAAAAATTTATTTATTTTTATTGTAAAGTGAGATATATACATAGGAGGAGAGACAGAGAGGAAGATCTTCCATCTGATGATTCACTCCCCAAGTAATCACAATGGCCGGAGCTGTGCCAATCCGTAGCCAGGAGCCTCTTCCGGGTCTCCCACATGGGTGCAGGGTCCCAAGGCTTTGAGCTGTCCTTGACTGCTTTCCCAGGGAACAAGCAGAGAGCTGAATGGGAAGTGGGGCTGCTGGGATTAGATCCAGTGTCTATATGGGATCCTGGCACATTCAAAGAGAGGACTTTAGCCACTAGGCAACCGTTCCGGGTCCTTCTGTGAAATTTTTGAGACTTTTCTGTACATATGTTAACATATTTTGTAATAATTTCCACCAATAACAAGAAATTACTAGTGGAGCAAAAAAAAATAGGAAATTTAAAGCCTTATGCCAGTGCAATAACTCTACTGGCTAATCCTCCTGCTACTTCTCATATGGACACCCATTTGTGTCCCAGCAGTTCCACTTTTTACTCCAGCTCTCTGAGTGGGGCCTGGGAAATCAGCAGAGAATAGCCCAGTTTCTTGGGATGCTGCACTCATGTGGGTAGCTTGGAAGGGTCTCCTGGCTCCTGGCTTTGGATTGGGTCAGCTCCTGCCACTGTGGCCATTTGGGGAGTGAACAGTGGATGGAACATCTTTCTCCCCATCAGTCCTCTCTCTACCTGGGTTTTGTATGCCAGCTCAGCTTTTGGGAATAGTTTTCTGCTAGCATAAACACTGGGAAGCAATGGTATTGGCTCTGATAGTTGAGTCCCCGCCACACATAGGACCTCTGCTCCCAGATTTGTGTCCTTTGCTCCCAGATTTGTGTTCTCTGCTCCCAGATTTGGCCTTTCCAAACATAGGTTATTGAGAGCATTAAGAGCATTAAACCACTGAACCGCTTTGGGGGAGATCTCCTTCTGTCTTTCTTGCTCTGACTTTCTCAGATTTTTAGGAATAAATTGCCAAAGATAGATACTATAAGAAATATGAAAGGAACTGATGGAGTTTTTTCTTTTTGACTTAATGTTAATTGTGTCTTTCTCTAAGATACAAGACATGAGTGGCTGGTATCTGACTGACATCTCTGACCGCATTCGAGTTGCTCCTCAGCGAGACAATTTGGATTCTCCAGAGATCAGCATCAGTAACACACAGGTCCGGCAAAGCCTACCCAACAGCTACTACTGGAGTGCACCAGCTGCATACCTGGGGAACAAAGTAAGTGCATCCTTCTCACGACTCTGCTTCAATGGACAGGTAATGAGCAGGGGTTTTGTTCAGTATTTCACTAAAGAAAGATGATGTCAAACACCGAGCATTGTGCCAGAACTGCCAAGTTATACCAACTTGGTCCTTTCTCCCATGTTGTGTGTGCTGGCTATCGATGGATTACTGTCTCTTGGCATCCCTCGTACACAACTTTGTCCACAGACAGCTGGATTTCTGTGCAGGCTTTTTGAATGGAGAAGTTAATTAAGATGCTAGGATATTTTTATCAAATGAATTATAGATTTTGGAAGAAGCCATGTTGTATATTCTAGAGATAGCTCCTGTGTAGAGTTGCCTATGGAGTGCTATTTAGTGACATCTGTGTCTATTACATTTAAAACTGATATTCAAGAGCACTGCTTGTCCTGGTATGAATGTTCATTGGGAAAAATTATTACATGACAAATTTAATGCTTGTCATGAGACCATGTAAACAACATATGTCCTATAGACAGAGAATTATCTTGAAAGTGACAGATGGAAAATGTATGTCTTAAATCACACTTATAGATGTGCAAACATATACAGATACGCAAATGTAGCCTTGCAGTTACAGGCATTCTTATCCCCCTCTTCTGTGTGAGTGCTTACCTAGGTAATGTGCTTTGTGTTTGCTGTTTCATTTTATTTTGCCTAAGAATTGGTTGCAAACTAAATTTCATACGAGTACTTGCTTTTCCTATGAAGTTCAACTGACTGTATGGCACCAAAAGTTCTGATGCTTAAACCAGATTCTCAAGAATGCAGTGGTATTTTTAAGGAGTAAGCATAAGTATATTTATAATTTGTAATTCTCTGTATGTCTGAGTATTAGAATAGAAAAAATCAGTACCTTACATGCTACTCTATGAATGGGAAACAGTGGTTTTAGCCAGTTGATAAATTGTAACTCATGGACAATTTCCTAGTTTTAACAGGCTTCTAAGTGCTATTACAAAAAAGAGTGTAAATTAATAAAACAAGTTTTCAGTGAACTTATATTTTTAAAGAGACAGCGTATGTTCCATGAAATTCAATAGCTGTAATAAAAATCTAATTAAACTTTTATTTGCAAGGCCTTTCATGACAAGTCATTTTATCCTGTTCTATTTAGGAACCTCCTGTATTCCCAACAAACGTAAAATAACAGAGAAGACTTTAATTTCTATTGCTTAAATTTGCCAAAACCTAAATGAGCATAATTTTTTAATTGCTATGAAGAACTCCAAGAAGAGCTTTGGCTCTAAATTGAATATGACCCAGAATTCTTATAATTTTATGATAACATTTATAGAAATAACCACATTTTCCATCATTTCTTCTTTGGTCATATGCTGTTTCTTTTTGTTGGCTGAAAATCAAATTGACAGAAGGAAAGCAAGTCAATGGGTTGCTAAATATTATCCCAGAAAAGGATTTGGACATCCTGCTCATTGCTGTTGGCTCCCAAAGATAACTCCCCTTATCTTGGCTTATAACCTGGCTTCTAATGTTTCTTATTACCACCCATGATGAAAATTCCCCTACAGATCATTTTCACACAGAACTATGTGTTTGTCTGTGTTCCAGTTTCTACTCAGTGAACAAAATAATGGTAACAGGGTGTGTAAATTGTCTGAATAAGGAAGACGTTTTTAAATGTAATGTGGAAACCCTTGGTGGTTTACTGTCAGGCATCTCAGTATGAATGAAACAATTTGCCTTAATAACTGAACCGTATAAATTTTTGATACTACAATAATACTGCAAGCTCTCAAAAATTACCACAGTACATCTTAACTGTCATGTCCCATCACGTAAATTATAGTCATGATAACATGCTTAGCTTGGTTGATTTAATATCTTCCTAAGGAAATGGAAAATTGTAGAGCCTTGTTTATAAATTCAATAAAGCCACTCTTCTAAATAGTTGAGGCTAAATTTTTTACCAGTAATTGCTGTTCAATTCAAAGTTATTGCCAGAATCTGACAAAAATAGTACATCAAGACACTAGTGCATCTGCTTAAATAGAATTTCAGTTACATCCATGACTAGTAGGCTGTGGGTACATAATCCCTCCTCTGGTTTTTGAGTGTTAATTCCCTAGTTTAAAAAATATTTATGACATGTTATTAGCTTTCTCTAAATGTTTATGAAACAAATTTTTAAACATTTACCAAGGCAACTTGCAAGGGAAAGAATCTGCTGTACATATTCTCTTGTAGTGGAAACACCCTTGTTCCCTTGTTCCTTTCTTAGGAATCTAACTCCCAATAATAAAAATTCATTCACATGGCACACTTTGCAGACATAAAAGTCTTCTCTATTATAATAAAATTTAGGAACACAAGTCCATTTGGCAAAGAAGTATAATCTCTCTTTTATTCTTCAGGATGAAAGAAGTGATTAAATAAGTGATCACAGTATTTTGAGTATGAGACCAGCAAATATTATGCTATCCATTGAAAAAAAAAATTCTTAATCTCAGCTGTGAATTAATTCCTCATTAGCATTTGTGAATTCTTTGTTATGTGAGAATGAACATTTGGCACAAATAGCAAGTTCAATTGACAATTTTTCCATCTCATTGTAAACAAAGGGAATTACATCAGGTAAGCACAGTGCTATCCTAGGAGGTGTTTATTTCTTAAATATTTGGTAAGTGTTAAGGGTTGGTTTTAGGGTATTTGGTTAAGCATGAAACAGGTAAAAGTAGCAAGTTATGGAAGACAAAGAATATACTGATTTGCTCCAAACTGCTCAGAAACATTTTGGGAACTTCAGATCTGGGACAATGTACTACTTTTATAAACCTGGTGCTACTGGAACATTGAAATAACCATTTACTTAAAGTTACCCTGGTGGTCTGAAATAGTTAGTATAGCTTCCAAAAGCAATTTCACTGCATATATAGAGTTCTCAGAGAATCTGGCATAGCCTGTTTCCGCTTCTGGCATTACCACTGGTTTGAAATTATGTCTCCCAAATGTTATTAAATTAATGTTATGTGATTTGTCTTTTACAAAACATTTTCTATTTTCTGCAACATTATGGCATCTTTCTGTTTCTAGCACAGAGAAGTTTTTAAATTGCTCCTGTCCTTGCCAGGAAGGCCAGTAATGTAGTTTAAGAGGCACACAAGCAGGAGCATCGGCGACACAAAAGCAGCTGGCTTCTGAAGGGAAACCATTGGTTGGATTAGCTGGATTTTCAGCTCTGCTTCACTGATCCCAGATTAAAGCTGTGGTTTAGAAAGAGATGGGCAGTTGGGGTTTATAGGGCAGGGTAGTTCTTATCACTAAGAGAAATTCAGCAAATAGTTTGATATTAATGATGTGGGTTGAATGCAAGCCAAACTCAAAAACTTGATTTGATTTGATTAGCTTTGTCAGAAATGACTGGAATTAGAATTTTGTGTAAATTGAATTATGATCTCTTTTTTTTTTTCTTAATTAAAATTTGCTACCAAGATGTTAGCCTTTCCTTTCAGTGGTATAATTTTTATTTCCTAATTTTTTGTTCCACTTTTCCCAAAATTACTTAAAAGTGATGTTCAAATTACTTTTCCTCATTTAAGAAATATTAATTAGAAATATCATAGTGCATATGAAGAGTACATGGCCATTAAGGTGAATAGGATGATTTAATGTGATTTCCTTTCTATTCTATGGACCATAAAGAATGATTTTGTAAAGCAGTAGAGTAAAAAATAAGTAATGCCTGGAATAGACCCATTGAATTATTAAGAGCAAACAAAGAGAAAAAAAATCCTCAAAAACGCGTGTTTTGCCTATGGTTATTATAGAGACCTACTGTAGAAAATTAGCCCCTGAGGAAGATTCAAGACCAAACAGAAACCTTATGGTGTTACAAAGCCTAGATATAATAATACTTTCATATTTTTCCAAATTGATATAGCAGTGATTCTAATGTTATGAAATTATCATATGATAAGATAAAATATTTGTGTTCATTCTTCTATTTACAGTGTAGAGTATTGAAATACAATAGGAAAAAGGTTAGTTTTTACACCTAATCCAGTAAGTAAATGTTAGAGGAGGGAATGTTCAGCTTAACAGCTTGGTAGTAAAAATCAAAATGTTTACTGAACAATAACTTTGCAGTGGCTCCGTTTGTGGTCAGCTTGACAATGCAACTCATGCAAAATAGGGCTCCCTTGATAGGACATGGCCCGTTACAACAAAAAGAGTGAAGACAGCACAGATTCTGAATAAAAGCCATGTCACTTAACACAACCTGCTGATGAGTTTCCATTTTTATCTATGTGAAAGCATGTGACAAATATTGTAAATTAAAAAAAAAAAAAGGTATCTGGGAAGAACTAAAATCCAGATGTGTCTAGCTGTTTTAAGATCAGCCTTTTTGGGCCCAGCGCGGTGGCACAGTGGTTAAGGTCCTCACCTTGCACGCCCGGGATCCCATATGGGCGCCGGTTCTATCCCGGGCAGCCCTGCTTCCCTTCCAGCTCCCTGCCTGTGGCCTGGGAAAGCAGTCGAGGACGGCCCAAAGCTTTGGGACCCTGCACGCGCGTGGGAGACCCAGAAGAGGCTCCTGGCTTCGGATCGGCATAGCATGGGCCGTTGGGCTCACTTGGGGAGTGAATCATCGGACGGAAGATCTTCCTCTCTGTCTCTCCTCTCTGTATATCCGCCTTTCCAATGAAAAAAATAATAAAAATAACTCTTTAAAAAAATTATTAAAAAAAGGATTAGCCTTTTTTCAGTATGTTTGTTAGTTTGAGACTTTTAACTTTGGAATAGAAATGCACAAAAATTTACCCAGAAGAAAGCATACGAAAGGAAAAAATAAAATGAGCTTATATAAATGTCAATAAGTGAAATAGAAAGCAAGTATCAGGAGAGAGGATGGAAATCCAGATAGTTGTTTTGAAAAGGATGCCAAAGAGCTCACTGAGTTAATGAAGCTAAAAGTGTAAAGACTTTCAAATTACCTTTGACATGTAAAAATGACCAATTTGAAAATTACAATAATAAACAAATGTGGGGTATTATAAAATTCCATACTGCACAAATCTGAGTAATATTTATAAAAATAAATTTCTCAAAAATGCAAATCATTACCAACGGAATAGAAGAGAAACCTGAAAATTCAAATAAACATTAAAGTAACAGAATAAGTAATCCAAAGAATTCTTCCCGGAAAGACGTAACAAAGTCTGTCTTATTCAAGTGAATTCAATTAATACTCACACTGTAATTTTTTTTATAATCTCTTATATAAAAGTGTATCAGTGAATAGAAAAGGTGTTCATGGGCCTGAAACCTTGCTTTTATACAACTTGCAAAAGTTACCAAAAAGGAAGCCCCTGCCCAAGGCAGTCACAAAAACAGATGCTAATGTCGTAAACAGAAAATTAAAAATTCGAATCCACCACTTTATGAAGGTGTTTTAATTACATTGACTAAGGTGATTTTATCGTAGGGGTTGGTGTTAGTTTAATATTGACAAATTACTTTAAATAAGTAACTATAATTATTTATTAAAAGGTAGAAAAAATTCAGTTATAGAGATGCAGGGAAAACATGTATAGTTATTAACCATTCATGATATTTGAAATTTTTCAAACTGTATTTGGAAAGCCCTTTTCATGAGGAGTATCTACATAAAAACCAAGAATTTTATCTCATTTAATATAAAGTATTAAAATATTTCTTTAAAACCACAAACAAGAACCATTTTTCATATTGTCCTTCCTATTCAACTTTTTAATGGAATAGACAGGGCATTTAGATAAGAAGTAAAAGATACAGGAATTGAAAAGCAAGTCATAAAACAGTCATAGCTGGATGATTCCATTGTCTGTAGACTCGGTTGATTCTGTAGATAAATTTATTAATAAGTTATTCAGGAAGAGAATTATATTGGATTATTAATGTTTTAAAGTCATTCCTATTTTTTTCCATCAGAAACAATGAGTGTTAAAAATACTTTAAAAATCTGATTATAATAGGAAATGTATTAAAAATACCCTGGGTTAAATATGAGTGGCGAAGCAGAGTAGGAAGAGTAATCAGAATAATCTCAGGGGAAGCTGAGGATGGTGGCTTTAATCAAATCTCCTCTTATATAAAGATTCACGCCGTTTTAAAAGTCATAATGATCAACAAGAAGGTCCGTTGGTATGAAAATAAACAAACCCATGGAACTGACACACACAAACACCTACAGGCATCCCAAGGCACGTATGGACACTTGGTTTCCAGACAAAATAGGAATTGCAGATAATTGACATCAGGATATGTTAAATGTTTCTGACACCACTAGCTATCTCAACTGGAGAAAATGAACAGTTTCTGCATCCTTACTTTTTAAAATTTTTTTAAAAATATTTATTTATTTTTTTTACAAAGTCAGATATACAGAGAGGAGGAGAGATAGAGAGGAAGATCTTCCATCCGATGATTCACTCCCCAAGTGAGCCGCAACGGCTGGTGCTGTGCCGATCTGGAGCCAAGAGCCAGGAACTTCCTCCAAGTCTCCCACGTGGGTGCAGGGTCCCAAGGCTTTGGGCCATCCTTGCTTTCCCAGGCCACAAGCAGGGAGCTGGATGGGAAGTGGAGCTGCTGGATTAGACCCGGCTCCCATATGGGATCCTGGCACATTCAAGGCAAGGACTTTAGCCACTAGGCCACGCCGCCGGGCCCTGCATCCCTACTTTTGTGACACATAAAAGTAAAGGCCAATGGAAATGGGGACCAAAATTTCAAAAACCATAGTAAAATTTCTGTGTGAAGATATTTGAGTTCTCTTTCTAAAGATGACTAAATTAAAACGATCTTGATTTACCTCTCTACTGTAAATAAGAAATGCTGAGGGGTGAGGGGACGTGAAACAACTGTTTCTAGCATTAGACCTCAGGTAACAAAGAGGGGTTGGTGTTATGCAGTTACCACCTGCAATATCAGCATTCCCTAAACATTGGTTTGTTTCCCAGCTGCTCTACGTCTGACCTGGCTCCCTGATAAACAGCCTGGGAAAACCAGCAGAGAGTATCCCAAAGGCTTGGACCCATGCTACCCACATGGGGGGACTATAAGAAGCTCTTTGCTCCTAGTTTCTCACTTAGGCCCTGCTCAGCCTCTGCTGTTGCACCGCATTGGGGGAGTGAACTAGCTGATGAATGATCTCTCTCTCTCTCTCTCTCTTTCTCTCTCTCTCTCTCTCTTCCTCTCCCTTTCTCTGTCCTTAGTAGTAACAGCTGTTCTATTGTCTCAGGTATTTTGTGCATTGTTGCATTTGTATGTTACAGTGTGTCAGTAAAGATCTTTGATAACATTTGTCCCCAGCCTGACAACAGCATATGACTAAGGTAAGGAAAAAATGTCATTCTAAATGAAAGTGGACAAACATGGAGAGTTAATTTTAGCGGATAAGCTGATTTCAGCAATTTTAACTTAAATGGCAGGTCTTGTCAAAATGAAAAATAATCAAGTCATAAAATTGAAAAATAACTACAGTATTTTTTATTTATTTTGAGGGACTAAATGGAACTAGAATGGACTGCTGCATGTCTTCCCTAGCATGCAATATGAGAACCCTGCATTACCACTGCTTCACTAGAGATCCAACAAGTTAAGGGGTTGGGAATTTCTGTCCAAACTAAGGAGAGGAGTCTAGGTTATAACTGTCATCCAAGTTCTAGTGGTTAAGTTACTCAGTCTACCCTCATTTACTGTGACAGCCTGAAGAAACTGAGACAAATGTCAAACTAAGAACATAAGTAATTATATTCTTGCTGCAATGTATGGGATAGTATAACATATATAAATTAATACAAGTTGATAAAAGGCCAAGAATTCAATAGCAGCAACAAACGAGCAACAGAGGAGAGAACAGTCCCAGAGGACAAAGTGCAAATGACCTTTAAACGTGCGGTAGTTTTCAACCTCGATTGTTTTGTGATAACATGCTGGGGAATGCCTTCATGTCATATAGGAAAGACAACAGTGGGTCACACGGTGTCTATTGCAGGCTTTCCAAGGGGACATGGGGACTCTCTCATTGATAGTGGCGGTATGTGTTCATGAAATCCAAGGACACCAATTTAAAATTCTACACTAAAATTATAGTGACACATATTCTTATAGACTTCCTGCTTGAGAATTTATCCTAGAAGTATATGCAAATGTATGAAATAGATATACACAGAATTATTTTTTCTAAAAGTGTTATGATAACCATAAAATGCTACAACTTAGGACCTGAATAAATGAATTTTTGCATATCCATACAAACACCATAAAACCAGGAATAGTTTGAAGAATTTCTTTGTATACTAATGTAGAATTATCAAATGTGCAGTTTTAAGAAATTAAATCTAGAAGTGAATAGCATATAATTTTGGCTACCATTTCTCTTTTAAAGTGGCATTTGAAATGAAGTGAGTTTGTCTCAAAGGCTTTTCTCCTGCCCTCCTAAAATATAGAATCTTGTCAAGTGTGTAGAATAAGATGTATTAACTAGATAGCCTTACTTTTTCTTCTTAAATTAACATGTTACACTTTCATCCATATTTTGGACATTGTTATAAAATCCTCTGCTTTGAAATGATTACTTAATAAGTAGTATGCACCCCCATCCTATCAGCTAAGAATCGGGTGTCATGTTTAATTAGTTTCAAGGGCTGGGATAGCATGCTTGTCTTTCCAGATGTAGTCAGGAAATCTGGTATTTTTCAGCAGAACCAGTTGAGCAAGCACAAAGTTTACATTTGCATTCCGGAAAGCTTCCCTACCCACTCAAGAATAGCAGTTGAATGAAAGCAGGTGTTCTCCTGCCTTACTTTTCTAAAACTCTTCTTCAATTGCCTGGGCCAGAGATTCCAAGCAGTTAAAATTCAACATTTGCTGTGTTGAAGAAGGAGCTATGTGATAGGACCCCTAATCTGAAAGGTCATGAATTATTAAACAGGTGGTTTGCTGGGTGATTGAAAATTACCTGCAAAAGAGTGCCTATCTCCTCGAGACACATCGAAAACGAACGGAATTGAGCCAATTAGAGCGACTGTCTCTTCAGTGAGTTGTGACCTATCAAAGGTAATAGCTTATTATGATGATAAATGAACCCATCTCTCCAAGTGAAGGCTGAGTACACACTTGAGCAGTCCCCTTGAATCATGAGGCCATTACCTCTCAGCTTCAGATCGACAGCGGTGACAGCCGCGGGAACAGGGAGCATGCATGACTAGGCACAGATGATTGTTTCATTCGGATGAATATATTTACAGCTGTTGCCGCAGGAACGGATCCTCCTTTGCGCACTATGTGGCCATACCTGAAATGTTTACTGTGTGACGTTTCCTTCATTAGGAAGCAAACCGGCAATTCTGTCTGAAGAATCTGGAGATAATTGCACGTAGGGGCTCTTGGTTTTTTTTTTTTTTTTCGTTATTTTGACTCTTGTTTACAGGTTAAAATTCCTCATTTTTATTGGGTTTGTGACTGAGTAAAATTTCAGATTAAGAGTATCTAGATATTTAAGGTGCTTACAGTATACACACAAATGTGTTTGTAAAATAGTATTTCATTTCTAGTTAAATCTCACCATTTTTATTTGATGTGGTTTCTAGGAGCCACCCTAAAAGTTTTTGTTTGTTTGTTTGTTTGTTTGTTTTTTGCTATATAGGGTTTTGTGACAACCAATCATTTTCAAATAGTTTAAAACATCCTTGTAAATACTTCAGGCTTTTTTTTTAATTTTAGGAAAGTGTAAAAATTTCCTCTGGATTATTAGTGAGTGATAATTTCTGTGTGCTATGAGAGTGTGAGAGTGATAGTTTTTTTTTTTAATGGGTGGAAATGATTGCTTTAAAAATTGTTGTTGAGGGAGACAGTGAGCAAGCTAGCTCTCATTTTCCGGTTCACTTCTGAAATGCCCACAGCAGCTGAGGTTGGAATACATCACAATGAGGAACCAAAAACTCAGCCCAGGTTTCTGAAGTGTTCGGCGAGGTCCTATTTTTTGAGCCATCTGTTCGTTTCCATGTAACCTTACGTTTCCATTAGTATACTGTGCGTGTTTAGAGAGAGCTCAAGTCAGGAGCCACAACTTGGAACTGAGTATACGTAGTCTGATGTATTAACTACCAAGCAAAATGATTAATACCAAAAAGGTTATGTAATAAAAAAGGCTTTTAATTCATATAAAATATCAGATGTCATCAGCCAACTTCCCAAAAACGTGCCTCAACAAACCTATTGGTTAAAGGTAACTAAACTGATGCAGTTGTTACAGCAGGGGTAACTACCACCATGACACAGAGCTAACTTCCTATAAAGTTAAGGGAGAAAAACATTGATGGGTTTGAGGGAAAGATGGAATAGCTCCAAGGCTGATCTTCCATGACCAGGAGCTAATAGGACAAATGACAGTTTAATGTTTTTTTTTTTTCACAAAGGGTCTCAATTCAAGCATTGAACAGCATATGCTCTTCTATAAGTAATAAAGTTCAAGTGGTCCCTCGTAAGAACAAGTGTACTTGGAACTTCACAGTTTGATTTGGGTGTTGGAAACTGATATTGTTTTCAGTCTTAACTCAAGAAGTTGTATTGACTGTAGTTCTTACAATAATTATGATTATATTATAGCCTAGTGGTTAAAGTTCTTACCTTGCATGTGCCAGGATCCCAAACTGGTGCCACTTGGTTTCCTTGCTGCTCCACTTCCCTTCCAGCTCCCTGCTTGTCACCTGGGAAAGCAGTAGAGGATGGCCCAAATCTTGGGAGCCTGTACTGTATTGGGAGAGCCAGAAGAAACTCCTGACTCCTGGCCTTGTATTGGCTTAGCTCTGGCTGTGGAAGCCTGTCGGGGAGTAAACCAGTGGATGAAAGATCTTTCTTCTCTAAATCTGACTCATCATTAAAAGTGAATACATCTTTAAAAAAGAACTAAAAATGTTTCATTTTTCCTTCAAAGTATAGAGAAATCTAATCATCATAATACCTAATATTCTGATCTTAATAAAAAATTCTTTTGAAACTTTACACTGGAAAGAATAAACTGTATGTATGACATGCCTAACAGGTATTTAGAGGACTAAGGGTAGAATAACTGTGTGAAGCAAGAAATAATTTATGTTATGCTCATGAACTTGGACCTGATGAACGATATTAGGCTAGGGAAAATGTTAACTATGCTGGGAATGAAATCCACCACAGCTTGGTCCCAGAAGCCTCAGCTGGGTTGAGGTTGGACCATTTGTCGCTGGCTAATATAGTACAATATCATTAGTGAGTTGAAACCAGACTGGGTAAAGGATTTCAGCAAAACTGTTTAAATAGATTCCTTTTAAAATGTAATTATAGCAATAACAGTCTCTGAAATACTGCATCCAGCCAACTGTGTCAGGGTCATGCAGAGACTGTTAAAAACAGATGTTTCGGATTCCTTATCCAAGATTTACTCAGTGAATTTGGGTAAGTACGTTTTTCGCAGCCTCTCCAACTGACCTGTCATATATAACTTTTAAAGACCTCACCTTTTAAAAGCCTCTAATGACTAATTTTCTATACACATTTCTTGAATCTGATCGTTTCTAAGGCATAAACAAAACAAAATACAACTTACGCATCATGTTTAATCTGAATTAAGAATTCAATATAGGCAATAGTATAGCCTATATAAGGGAACCTTAAAATGATATCTCCTTAAGTTACTAAAAACTTTGCAAATCCACATATACTTTCAATTGCATTACAAGCAGAAACATGCCCCCCACACACATACACAAAACATACGCATTAACATAGAAGAGACTATTAGAATGCAGCTGCTTTATTTAATAGGAAGTCTGAAGTGCACTGTCATTAATGTTAGTAGTTAAGAATTAAAAGTTGACAGGATCTGAATATTTCATGATGGTTGGAGAAAGTTTTAGATTTTAGGATAGTTTCTAACTTCTCCGGAATATGTTTCTAACAGCTTCAGTGTTTGAACTCTACTGCCTACTAACCGAAAGTAACTACATACAGGCAAGGCACCTATATTCTTCATTGGTGAATTTGGGAAGGAGTTTTAATGTCTGAACAGCACAATCTGTTTTACTGGCAAACTCTTATTGGAAAATCTAAAAATCAAGAAAAAAAATGCTTCAACTGGATGGCAACAGCCAGTGCTGCTTACAATGGGAGACAGGAATGGTGCTGGTTACCGTGGAGACAAGATTGGTTAGATTCACACAGGGGCTTGGACTGGAGTTATTACAGAAACCACTAAAGCAGGTTCTACCTATTATGGCTTAATAGATCATGAGCCCCATCTGTATTAAGTCCCCATATCCTTATCTGGGGTCCTCCCATAAGAAACCTAGGTTTTAGAAAAGAAATTGTGAAAACAAATTAATTATGTAAATTAGAAGTTCTCTTGCAAATTGCAAATGATATGATTCTGACCCCAGATCGAATCATGCACACTCAATTGCCTGCGAACAAAGAAATCATGACTTTGCAAATGTGGTAAAGAAAACGACATGAGTTATTGTCCATATCCAGATGTTCTGATATGCAAGCCCGGCCAGGAAACTAGGGAGTGTCCAAGCAAAGTGACTGAGATGAACAGTGGGTTTCCAGGTCTCATAGTTTCTTATCATTGAACTTACTTCTGCCACTAGCCTCTGCTGTTTAAAATTTTATTCACATACCTGATAGAATAACTAGGAAGCTCAAATTTGACTATCTCTTTTCTTGTGTAAAATCATACTGCCATAAAAATAAAGTGAAAGCTTTGAAATTGTTCTAGAACTAGTGCTCAGGCAGGTGTTCTCTAAATTGCTCATAAATAGTTGGAGGTTTCTGACAGGATTCCCTCCTGTTTGAATTTCACTTGTAGCATTTTCATGATTTGCTGCTCTTGATCCTTCAAAATGTGGTTTGAGTGCTAATTTGTGTAGTAAACTGTTTGCCGCATCTCCCAGCTGTAGTTGAGACCGTTCTTCTCTGTTCTCTTTGACTGAGATCCTCCACTGCCCAGCAGGTAGAAATACTCCTTTGACTCTCATTAAACAGTGAGGTCCTGGAGGCTGCAGTCTGTTCACCTGTATGCCTCATGGACCCACCAGATTGCATTAGACAGCACAGGCGTTCAGTAACTCCTCACTGAATGAATATTCTATACAAAGTCATTATTGTATGTGATTTAGCAAATAAACAGAAAGGTAGAATTCTCTTTTAAAGAAATGAAACCTTTTGAATATGTACTCACTTGGGGTTTTTTATTTTTTTCAGAAGGGAATATACATTCCCTGGAATCATTTAAGGAAGGCCAAGACTTCAAAACCAAGGAAAATGCCGGCATAGTCTGCATAGTTTGCTAAATAGCTTCTTGCCCTTAAATTTTATGAGCCCAAGCAGCATAGTTTTTATAAAATCATGTTCTTTGTGAATCAGGAAGAAGTTAAGATGTTTTGTATATTGATTTTTGAAAGAGCAAATTTCCAACCTGGGGAAAACTTAGGTGGTACTCCACTCAATGGTTTTTATAACATGTTCTGAGTGGTCTTCCCATGCTAGGGCAGGAGGCAAGAAAGGCTTCCTTTCCCTCTAAAAGCAGGGAGTATTTATCTGCTATGCATGTGGACAGAACATGGAATGAAATGTGCAGACTGAAACCTGGAGAGCATAAATTCCTTGGACAAAGTTACGCAGCCTCTCCGTACCCCAGCAAGATGTGATTAGATTTATGGTTTCCTTTCCACTGCACATCTCTTTTAACTTTTCTATGCAATACAGAAATAAAAGCATGGGCCATTTACATATGGCCAATGTCGCTTAAATTTGTGACGCCGACTTAGAGTTCATGTCAGCTGATTGAAGAATTTGGTTAACTGAGATTAATTTACTTTCACTTAGGAAGCAGCTGCCTTTCAAGATAGTAAAATAAACAGATACAATAATATTTGGTCAGCTGTGGCTTTTAATTTAAATGTTTGAATTAGTGCTGTTTAGTCTACTGGATTCCAGAATATTCTCCTCAAGGGAAGTATCCACATTTTTAAAGCTTTTCAAATGTTTATTAGATCCCAAGTCTGGCTGTGTTTCTACTGCCCTATATCCCTCTTCACAGTCAGGTCTTTGCGGTGGCTGCATATATTTTAAGTTGATATCTAAGATTTGTAACCTGAATATTTGAGAAGTGACAGATATGGGGTAGGACAGTTTATTCTTTGTCTCTACATTTTTGTCTTTTGTTGGATGCCAACCTGCCATCCAGGAGTTAAAATCATATAACATATAGGCTTTCCACAATGGCTTCTGTCACTTGAAAATAGGCATGTCAGATTCTTCTATGTCTTTTCATAGCTTGAAAAGATATTGTTTAAAATATGTAATACTAAAAAATATTTAGTATTTAATAGTAAAACTATCTATATAATATTCTGTTGTCAGAATATACTGTAGTTTACTAATCCATGAGGTCATTCAGTGGTGAATGGATAATTATAGCAATATAAACAGGACTGCTATACACATTCTTGTGCTGTTTTTTTGGGCAGATTTCTCCATATTGATATAAATACAAAGAAGTGTGGTTCCTGCATGGTACGGGACAATTAACTTTGTAGGAACATGCCCAGCTGCCTTTCATTTACTGAGCCTTTTTTCATTCTCAGCACTGGGTGAGAGTTTCCCTGCTCCAAATCCTCACCAGCGTTTACCATGATCCGTGTTTTAGACTTTAATCACGCTGACTGCTGTGTAACGACATCTTGATTTGAATTGCATTGTACTTTCCCTATGGCATATACTAGTAAATAATGTTCATATGTTTATTTTTTCTGCATATAATCTTGAATGAAAAATACTCTCATCTGCAGGTTCACCCCCACTCATGGCCACAGCTGTTGTGGTAGCCCAGAACTCCAAAGGGTC
Source organism: Ochotona curzoniae (assembly GCF_017591425.1). Taxonomy (NCBI): domain Eukaryota; kingdom Metazoa; phylum Chordata; class Mammalia; order Lagomorpha; family Ochotonidae; genus Ochotona; species Ochotona curzoniae. Next base: position 10,896,794 of record NW_024467115.1, read on the forward strand.
TATCACATGTATGACTGGGGCTCATCTTCTGCTGCTTTCCATGACATATTACAAAGGGCAGGATCAGGAATGGGACACTTAAGCTTGAGCTGCATCTGAATTATATTATGCTCACATTGCAGGCTATTATTTCAGCTACTGTGTCACTGAACCAGCCATTTTTTTCAGTCTTTTGACCATGTCTTGTGAGGATTATTTATTGTCATAATGAAATTGCTGCAATTTTTCTATTTATGGATTTGAAATTCATTATTGTATACAAAGTTATCACAAACCAAATCATTTAGATTTTCTCATAGTTTAACATTTAATTGTATTTTTTTATAGCTTTGACTTAAAAAAATTTATTTTCATTGGAAAGACAGATTTACACAGAGAAAGATCGTTTTTTAAGATTTATTTATTTTTATTGGAAAGGCAGATATAGAGAGAGGAGGAGAGAGAGGAAGATCTTCCGTCTGATGGTTCACTCCCCAAGTGAGGGCAATGGTTACAGCTGAGCCAATCTGAAGCCAGGAGCCAGGAGCTCCTCTGGGTCTCCCACGCAGTGTAAGGGTCCCAAGACTTTGGGCTGTCCTTGACTGCTTTCCCAGACCACAAGCAAGGAGCTGGATGGGAAGCCTGGCTTCTGAGATTAGAACTGGCGCCCATATGCAATCCAGGTATGTTCAAGGCAAGGACTTTAGCTGCTAGGCCATGCCGCTGGGCCAGAGAAAGGTCTTTCATCTGTTGATTCACTTCCCAAGTGGTCACAACGGAAGAAACTTAGCCCATCCAAGCCAGCAGCCCCAAGCCTCTTCTGGGTCTCCCCTATGGGTTTAGGGTTCCAATCCTTGACTGCTTTACCAGACCACAAACAGGGAGCAGGATGGGAAGCAGGGCACTGGGTGATGCCTATATGGAATCCTGGGCATTCAATGTGAGGACTTTAGCTGCTAGGTTATGTGCTGGGCCCTAGGTTTGGCTTTAAATTCATATATTTTGAGGTCTATGATCCTTTTTGTTTAGAACACATGTTCTGCATCCTGATTTACTTATGTTTATCCATCAATGTCCCGTTTTTTCACCACTATTTTGAAGAGACTTTCTTTCTTTATTTTTAAATTAATTTACCTTTGCTTCTTTGTCAAACATTACATGACTGTTTAGTGGATCTATTTTAGGGAGCTCTGTTCTTTTATCAATTTGGCCTTTTTTTTTTTTTTGTACTAGTCGTTAGCTTATTGGTTACTATAGGTTTATAGCATGTCTGTCTTTATGCTGAACTGTGTCAGGCTGCCAACTCTTCAGTATGTTTCAGTATTCTGTTCACAATTCTTGGCCTTTACCTGTCCATGACAACTTGGGAATCAGTGAGTTAATATTCACAGAATAACGTGCAAGGATTTTGATAAGGATTAATAATTGGACCTATACATCAAGTTGTGTTGAACTGACATCAATCTCAAGTATTCCCATCCATGGACATAGAATATTTCTCTATTTAGTATTTCTTTGATTTTTTTATTGGGGTTTTATAGTTTTCCACATATAGGTCTCGTATATATCTTGCTGGATTATATTTAAGCATTTGGGGTAATGCTGATATAACTGGTATTGTGTGTTTCATTGAAAATTTAAATTACCATTATACTATATTAGAAAGCACTTGTGTCTGAACTATTTCTTGACAGCTGCAAAAAAGTGACTTGGAAACTGATATTCTCCAAGCTCTAGCTAATAGAAGCATCTTAAAAATCTCATCTTTCTTCTAAGAATGATAGACTTTACTTCTGAAGTTTATGAATGAAGTATGCCTTTAAAATCCTTATATAAGACTTAAGACCTAAGTGACTGAATAAGGTAAGGTGTCAAGTGGTTATTCAAAATCAGAATTTTTGATTTTCCATGAATCCTTGATGCTTTACACAGAATTATGTTGGACTCAGACCTAATCCAGGACCAAATCTTCTTTTAAAATATTTGCTGGAGTGACAAAAGGGAATTGATCTTCTAACTACTGGTTCACTTCCCAAATACCTGAAATATCCAGGTGGAGACCAGGCCATGCAAGGAACTTCATTTAGTTTTACCACACAAGTAGCAGAAATCCCAGTGTTACACAGCCACTTTCTGCTCCCCAATTAAATTAGCAAGATCTGAGTCAAAAATACAGAGTAGAATCCAATCAGGTATTCTGATATGGAATGCAGGTATTCGAAGCAATGGCTTTACCTGCTATACCAGTTCTTGCCCACACTAAAGCCACTCTCTTCTGTTTCAAGTGCACTGATCTTTCAACTGGAACTAATGAGGCTACTGCATATCATAACACGTATTTTAAATACTGCAATAGAGCACTGGTTCATCTCAGGCCAAATATATTTCCCCAGGTTGTGGAATAGCAGTTAGCTCATATCAAATCAACTTTATTTTACTTCTTAGAAACTAACATTTATTAGCCATGATACCTTAAATTCCTTCCATTTGTACCCTATGTTAGTTCAACTAGAAACTAGAGATTTTAAATGCCATTTTAAAGGCATCCCAGGAGGACTTAGTCTAATAATACATAAAATATTTGATACATAGTAAAAGCTGAATGACTATTAGTTTCCTTGCTTCTACCATATTTCCAGAAAAAAAATTTCTTGATTCAGTACCTAGAAGTATATGATAAGTTCCAGTAAAATAAATAAATCTGTGGAAAGGGGATACTTTTCACATTTTTTTCTGTGTCATCATTTAAAAATATGTATAGAAATGAAAGCAGTGACTATATGCAGAATACCTATGGATTTTAAATGAACAGGGACAATAAGGGTTGATTATGTCTACTCTGCAACTTGTCTCAATACATGATGAAAATAATGAATAAGAAGGAAAATTGTCATTTTCAAATGGTGATGATAAAGCAACTAGGAATCGCTACCCCTGATTATATAATTCTAATAACTTACAGCCACATATCTATACAAGGAACACCATTGTAGCGATGGAAACTGTATCTTTTATGGTTTATGCAAAACATTCTCCTTTGTTCTTATTTCAGTCTTAAGGTAGAAGAACATCCCTAAGGGTGAATCATCCCTTTCCTATGCTTAGGCTACCCCGAGCATATTCTGGAACATTGTAAAAATACTAAGTAATCTCTGTAATTAAATTGATATTCTTTGGAATGAGACTGGAGACACATGGTTATCTCAACAGCCTAGAGCTAGTTTTTCAGTAAGTAGACTTTTACTATCAGAATATGTAATGGATCATGCTATGTTACAAGTGGATTTTAATTGATTAAAATAAAAAAAAGCCACTTTTTTTCTGGAATAATGTGATAGTCTCCGTGACAACTAAAGTATTTATCATAATAAATGTTTGTCAATAATTAGGTAAGGCAATATGAGATCTATTTTTATTCTTATTCTATTCACTAATACAGGGAATATTAACCTAAAGTGGCACTACTATTTTTTTTATGCTATAAAAGTTTGCTGCAAAATTAGAAAATACTTTTAAATATTGGAGAATACTTGCAACAATCTCTAATCATCAGAAGGACTTAGTATAAATATGTGTTAAAGCCTTTGTTTTGAGAATTAGATTTTGGAGCAAGAAGGCAAGCTGCATAATGATGTTCTTATAGCACAAGTAAATAGTGGAGTGTTCTGAATACCAATGAGTGTTTTTAGAATCTTTTTCTTATTGATTACATTGTCTCATAGGCTCTGGGATTCCCCCACCCCTCCCCAGTGTTTTTAGAATCTTAAACCTCCAAGCTATTTCTTTTCATATGCAAGTCCCAACTCTTGGTTTCCATGATCAGTCTGTGCCTATTACATTTATAATTATGTTAATTGTGTAGATGACCGTGAATACCAAGTCATCTAGCAAGTGTTTGAATTCTTTCTGAGGATTACCTTCTCTGCTTGTGTTGAGTTGAGTTCTCCTTTTAAATAAGAGGAAGGAGCGCTAACAGTCTCCCCCCGAATTAGACCTCCAGAGGGTTGCACATTAGTCCTTCCATCGTCCTTTCTCCTGCAGGCGTGCCCATGGTGCCTTCCAGAGATACCATCTGTTAACAAATTGAAAGTAAATTCAAATATTCCTTCTATCAAAACACTTTGTTGATACTAAAACAAAATGTCTTTCCTTGAAATAGGATTGCGAGATCAAGTTGTGGATCTTACAAATATTTTTATAGAGGAAGACATAGAAATTTTAAATAAACATATCAGTTTTTGAGAAGTTCCAAGATGTTTTCTTTTCTGGACCAGATGTCCCGGGCAATGGTAACTTTGCACTTACGGGCTTGGCACAGTCCAGCCTCCTTGACTGCAGAGTTTATTCTGAAGTTTGGATTCAAATTCATCCTGTATAAGTTTGCAAAATGTTCCTCAGAGTTTCCTAAGAAAATATAAATATGGCACAGTAGGCAACACTTTATATTTTATTGAAATCCTTGTGATCCAGAATTGATGAAGTGTCCTTCTGATTAGCTTGTTATTGATCCAGAACAGAGAAGGTAGTAGTCACTACCAGCCCAGCCGGACCCATCACAAAGTGAACATCTCTTCCTTCAGACTACCAAAATTAATATTTACCAAACATGGAAACACAGGGTTGTATTACCATAAGGTTCAGGGCATATTGAAACTGTGGAAACTCTGAGTAACTAATCAAAATTTAAAGCCCTAACATGAAAAAGTGCAAGCTTTTCATAAAGATTATATCCTCAAACTCATTATTTCAACTGACATTGAGTGAAGATAATGTAATTAACTCATTGTATCAATATAGAATGCCCATATGTTAACGTTAAAATAACATTTAATTTAAAATGTATTTTTATTGTTCATTTGGGCAATTGTTTCTCCTCTAGACTTAACATTTCTTGATGAAAGTAAAATATTTCATTCATCCTGTGAGGGTTTTGCACTGTGTGTTACCTTCAGCACAATAGTTAGTCAACAGATTTCTCAGTATTCAAAACACTCTTAATATCAAAAAATTGATATGCACTAAAATATTTATATAAATTAAAAAGCATTTCCAAAAATTAGGCAAGATATCTTTAGTTGATAAGATTCTAAAGGAACATTGTATATTAAGTATAAATGATATCTACACTATAAAATAGTTTTAGGCTACATGTTAAACTTTCAGCAGTTTATTAAATCCTAAAAGAAATTTTGTTTTTTTCTGAAAACTGATTGCAGTAAAGATAAACTAATCATTAGAAATTTGTCATCCAGTCATAGATTAAATAGTAGAATTTTGATGTTCTAATTATGTAAAATATTTTACTGGAGGAAATGTGAAATTTCTCTGTCAAAATATCTTAGTTTTTTTTGTTTTCTGTGCTTCGTTTTGAACGAGATAATATGAGAAGATAGTATTTTTATTTGTATGTATCTCAATTTGGATATTTTTTCATATTCTAAATCTATCAAACTATTGGGTAGCAGGTATCATTTTTATTAGATTTGTTATTGAATTGTAAACCATTTATATATAAGACTTCCACCTAAGATATACGTTGAGTGTTATGTTAACAGAAGTACATGTGGCTAGAATTTTTCAATTTTTAGCCCTTCAAAAATTTGCTCATTTCTAAATTTTTAGTCATTCAGGTTAAAATACCATATAATGCTCTGTAATATATATGTCAAAAATATATGAGCAAAAAAAGGACAGCTGTCTCCAAGAGCCAAGGAAGTATGCTTGAGATCCAAAGGAGCATGTGGAGTGAAACATTAGGCCTTCTGTATTATTATTTAATCTAAAAAGTAAGCCAGTAAAGGATTTTCCATTGTCTGCATGCAGGTGTAATCTCTTGCTTAAGATGATATAAAGGAAAATGTATCATCTCCAAGGAAAGCAGTTTACAGTAATACACTACCTAGATCCTTAACTTCAGCAAATGTTATGTATCTTGTTTTCTGTTAACTGTTGTTACTGACATTCTTGTTTAAAGGAAGCCTGCCCAAAGACTTACACAGGTTAATGCAGTGAACAAACACAAGAACACTTAAATGATTATTACCCTTGTTAATAAAAGTTTTTCCTCAGTAACGAAATGAAATTAATGACCACATTGAACTGATGGAAAAATGGGTCACTGAGTGAGAAATTAACTGTCTAGCAAAACAGTCTTTATTTCCCGAAAGTATTTTGAAAGCATTTATTCAGAAGGTTTCTGTAATTACGTGATTTTGTGGCACACATTAATACTCTTCTAATCATGCGTTAATACTCTTTTCTGAACATGGATTTTCTAAATTTAATTATGCAACTATATTTAACATCTTCTGAACAATTTCAGTGAGTTTTCAAACATTTTGTTAAATATGTTAAAATACCACAAATCCTAAACACTTTTCATATTAAAAACAATAAAAATCATTAAATGTGCTAGCCAAATTTCCACAGAAGGCTTGAAGATATCATAATTTAGTATGACCAGCTATCAGTCAATTTTTGTAGTAGGACCTATGTAGTTTTTGTGTGGTATCTCTTTTCTCCTCTGACAAATCATGAACAGTCATGAACATCAAAAACATACCTTCAATGACCACTATTTAGCAATATCTCGGAGTACTAAATCAAGATTTTTAAAAGCAGAAATACATATTTGATCACACTGCCATTTTAAGTTTTTTTTAAAGATTTTAAAATTTATTTTTATTGGAAATGCATATATACAGAGAGGAGGAGAGACAGAGGAATGCAACAGCTGGAGCTGAGCCAATCTGAAGCCAGGAACCAGGATCCAGGAGCTTCTTCCAGATCTCCCATGTGGGTACAGGGTCCCAAAGCTTTGGGCTGTCCTTGACTGCTTTCCCAGGCCACAGGCAGGGAGCTGGATGGGAAGGGAGCTGCTGGGATTAGAACCGGTGCCCATATGGGATCCCGGGGCGTTCAAGGCGAGGAATTTAGCCACTAGGCCATGCCGCCGGGCCCAATTTTTAACTCTTAATAAACATTAATATCAAGGAACTTGTACATAATGATTGTATGTAGAGTATGTATATGTGTGAGTGTGAACATTCAAGGAACTAAGTTTAGGAAAAGTAATTTTAAGAGTAATATTTGGGGGTTTGAGCCATGGCTCAATAAACTAATCCTGCACCTGGAGGTGCCAGCATCTCATACGGACATCTGTTCTACTCCCAGGTGCTGCACTTCCCATTCAGCTCCCTGCTTGTGGCCTGAGAAAGAAACAGAGAATGGAATAATATCTGTCTTTCAAACAAAATAAAGCTTTAAAAAAGAGTAATTTTTGCTTGACTTATTTATGTATCCACTCATACATATATAAATCATATATGAACATATATGTGATTTCATCATATATGATTTGATTAATTGTTCAAAAAGACTGATTTTCCAGGAACTTTCCAGTTTCTGTTACAATGAATAGAACAGATGCTGACTTTATGGAGCTTATATTATACTTAGAAGAAATTCAGATAAGGAGTAAAACGTAGTGATTGCAGTCGTGATAAATACTTAGGGGAAAGAGAAAGGCAAAAATGGGAAGAATGATGATGGATACGCATAGATACAGTTTTACCAAGAACATTTGATCCCGAGAATTGAAAGCAACACAGGAACAAACAATGGGGATATTGAGGGCACAAGGATTCATAGGGTAAGAGGAAAGCAAGTGTGAAAACTTCAGGATGGGATGAGCCTGCCACCTCCAGATCTCCAGAGTATCAAGAATGGAATAAATGAAGGAGTGATGGTGGGTGGATGGATGTGGGAAGGAAACTAATGTTATAAGACTGAAGGCCATTACAATGAACATTTTTCTTCCAGCAAAATGTGAAGCTGTGACAGTGCTCTGAGCACAGATGTACGACTAACTTATGTGTTAACAGAGTCAAATGCCAATTACACTGAGGATGGACTGAGAGAAGACAAGGGCAGACAGACCATCTGTGATAGGATAGCTTGCATTCATCCACTTCTGAGATGTGGTGACTAGGACCAGAGTGGTGACAGCAGAGACAATGAAGAGTGCTGTGATGCCAGAGTCTGTCTTTTGAAAAAAAAAAAAAGTTGATAAAGTTTAGTGACAAGAAGGAAAGAGGCAACAGATGACTTTAAGGTCAGGGGCCTGAACAATTGAAAGAAGACAGCAACAGTTGACATATAAAACGACTGTCGCAGAGCATATGTGGACAGGCAGAATAGGAACTCATTAGCTCATTTTACAAAATTAGGTAAACCTATCCAATAACTAAGTGTAGTGTTTTAATTATAGCAAATGATTCAGAAGGTCAGTGCGTAGCATGGTACTTGTCAAGATTAAAAAAAAAAAAATGAGGGAGCCAGTATTGTGAAAAACTGGATGAAGTTGCTGTATGTTGCATTGGTGTCTCATACAAGAGCCGGGTGAAGTCTCACCTGCCCCAGTTTGAATCCAGTGCCTGCTAGTATGCTTGTAAAATCAGTAGAAAAATGTTCCAAATATTTGGGACTCTCCCTCCAACACTGGAGACTCAGATGTTGCTCCTAGATCCTGATTTTAGACTGGTGCAGCCCCAACTAATGGGGCTATTCGGGAAGTGAGCGAGCAGGAGGGATCTCTCTCTCTCTCTCTCTGCACCTCTACCTTCAAATAATTTTAAACAATTGAAACATGTTTGAATCATTAACATACATGTCATTCAAAAGAGGCAGTTAGATGAGATGCGCAAAAAACTTGGGGAAATGTAAACAAAGGAGAAGATTCAACAGTAAAATCCATTGCATCAGAAAATTTGCAGATTTAAAAAGTAAGGAAAAATAGAAAAGGGAAACAAGAGGGATTAGAGACATAGAAGCAAAACCGCATGAATAATGTATTGAAAGTCAATAGAGTTCTTCAGTAATATGAAACTTAGTCTAGTATTTTTTTTAAGATTTATTTATTTATTGGAAAGTCAGATATACAGAAAGGAGGAGAGACAGAGAGGAAGATCTGCCATCTGATGATTCACTTCCCAAGTGAGCGCAATGGCCAATGCTATGCGGGCCAAAGCCAGGAGCCAGGAACTTCTTCCGGGTATCCCACGCGGGCGCAGGTTCTCAAAGCTTTGGGCCATCCTCGACTGCTTTCCCAGGCTATAAGCAGGGAGCTGGGTGGGAAGTGGAGCTGCCGGGATCAGAACCGACAGCCATGTGGGATCCTGGCACGTTCAAGGCGAGGACTTTAGCCATTAGGCCACACCACCGGTCCCAACTTAGTCTAGTATTATCCTTGGGTAAATCCAGGTAAGGGATGAATATTCTCTATTGATATGGCAGTGAATGCTACTGATGACCTTCAAAAGTACATTGGCTATATGTGATAGGGGTTAAATGTTGACTGGACTATTTGTTTAAGATGTATTTGTTTTTATTTGAGAGGCAAAGTCACACAAAGTGGAGAGGCAGAGAAATATCTTCCATCTGCTAGTTGGTTCCCCATGTGCATACAATGGTCAGAGATAGGCCATTCAAAAACCAGGAGCTGGCACCTACTCCTGGGTCTCCCACCTGTGTGACGGGACCTGAGCCCTCCGGCTGGCCTCTGCTGCTTTCCTAAGCTGTTAACTGGGAGCTGAATATGGAAAAACTAGTGGCCTATGGAATGCCAGTGCCATAGGTGGAGGTTTCAACAACTACACTATGGTGTCTACCTCTGGAGTAGTTTCAAAAGAGAATTGCAAGGAGCAATGTGGAGGCATCAAAGTATAGAATCCTCTTTTAAGAAAGACTATAAGGACTAAGATGCCTGTTAACTGGATTAGGGCTTCACTAGAGAGTGGCAGTTTCTGCCTGCTCTTTATTCTAGAAAATTAGAAGATAATTTCATAAAAGGATATGGGAGAAGATTTTGGAGTTGCAGCAAAAAAAAAAGTATGAAATTTTATCTGGAAACAAGAAGAAGGGGTGAAGGATTTGTAAGCATGAAATATTTACATCAGCTTAATAAACATGATTTTGCAGGGGGATAAATCAGCCAGATAGTATGTTTCTTCAGAAATTCCGAGCTACGTGGTTGTGGGCAGAAAACAGAAAAGGCAGGAAACTGAACTGAACTGTGTGCTTTCTGCAGTGAGCTAAGAATGGCCAGAGGAGTTCAGGTGCTGTGAAGTAGAGAGGCGACAAAGTGATAGTCAAGTATTGGTCAAGACAACTGTATAATTTATGGAACTCTAGAAAGACTTTTTAAAGACACTTGATATAAATTGGTCCAACACACTAAATATTAGCAAAATTTATCTTTAAAGGACAGTAAGTAATTTTTGGAAATTTTTGTTAGACTTATTTTTTAAGTTTTATTAATATGTAGAAAACCAGTTTAATGCAGTTCCTAGATGTGAATCTAATAAAATAATGATGCTTCTGCTCCATCTGCCCTTCATCCCTTCCATCCATTCATCTTTACCTTTTTAAAGAGGAAGGAAGGAAGAATAGGTGGAAGAAAAGATGCACAGATGGAGTATATGTTTTGCCTTACACTCAAAGCCTGAATGTCCTAGTAAATACAGAGCATCTCTATCGAAAAGACCGTAGTTCACCAGGAACATAGGACCATAACAAAAATTATGTCACCCTGAAGTAATCATGGATCATTAAAACTGGCAGTCTGGTTTTCTTATTTAGTTGCTAAGATACAGAACAAAGTTTGCCAAAACTGTCATAATACTAATGTGCATCAGCATTTCTTTTTTATTTTTTTAATTTTAGTTCTCACATGTAAGAGAACATGCAATATTTTTATTTCTGTTCTGAGCTCATGTCACTTACTGTTATGTGACTCCAGTTGCATTTGTTGAGAAGCATATGGTAGAATTTCATTATAATTATAATTTCATTATTTTGTGGCTGAATATTATCTGTATTCATTGATCTGATATCTATCTTGGTTGATTAATTATCTTGGCTATTATGAATAGTGCCACTACAAACATGGTGTGTTCACATCTTTGGGGTTATATAGCATGCCTGAGCTTCCTCGATCATGCAGAGCCTATTTCTAGTTTTTAAAGAACTCTATACTGTTTTACAGTGCCTGCACTAATTTATACTACCACCAACAGTGTAAAAGACCCCCTCCCCCACATCCTTGCTAACATTTGTTACTTTCTATTTTTTGGATAATAACCATTCTGACCCTGCTGAGGTGATCTTGTTGTGGTTTTGAGTTGCATTTCTTTTATAACTGGTGATGTTGACCTTTCTTTCCCACAAATATTTGTTACCAATTGTCTTCCTTGCTTCCTCCCTTCTGTCTGTCGGTCCTTCTAACCTTTTGTTCCTTCCTCTATCCATCTTCCCCTCTTTCCATTTCCTTCTTTTCTGTTTTCATTCCTTCTTTCCTTCCTTCCTCCCTCCCGCCCTCCTCCCCCTTCCTCCCTCCTCCTTTCCTCCCTCCCTCCTCCCCCTCCCTCCTCCCCCTCCCTCTTCCCTTTCTCCCTCCCTCGCTTCTCTTTGTTCTTTCCTTCTTTCTATCTTTGTGTATCTGTGAAGGTCCTTTGCTCTTTTCTTAACTGGATTGATTACTTTTTGTTCTTGAGGTCTTTGAATTGCTAATATATTGTAAATATTAATCCTTTGTAAGATAAGTAGCTGCAAATAGTTTCCCATTCTGGCAGATAGGCCAAAATCTCTATTGATTGTTTCTTTTAATGCTCAAAGTTTCTAAGATTGATATAATCCATTTGTCAAGTTTTGCTTTTGTTGCATATGCTGTAGCTGTCTTATCCAGAAAACCATCACCTGTAACAGATCCTTGGATTGCGTCACCTACATTTTATTCCAGGAATTTTATAATCTCAGGTCTTAAATTTAGGTCTTTGACTCAACTTGAGTTAATTTTGTATCTGTTGAGTGATATGGAGTTCATTTCATGATTTTGTATGCATAGTTTTACAAGCATAATTGAAAATAATACCCTTATATTGCTTATATGATCCAGTCACTTTAATAAAATATAAGTTCACTGAATGTGCAAAAATTCAGATTTTGTTCTCCTGTTATATGGACCTGCATGTCAGCTTGTATGCCAGTACCATGCTGTTGAAATTAATCTGGTCTTTTTTTTTTTAATATTGACATTAGAAAGGACTTTGTTTTATTAGAAATGAGAAAGTATGAAAAAAAAGAAAATATGAACAATTCACCACAAAAACATTCAGCAGTTTGGATTCTCTTAGCATCAAACATCATCACATAGTTGACATAAAGAGAAGGGAGGAAGGACAACGTTCCATTAGAACAAGGCAAACAACAGAGTATCGAGGATTTGAACATTTCAGTTTGCATGACTCAGTGTATGCCAAAAATATCAAGGATTTCTGACCACAGAGTGCTACAATATGAAATCGGTTAACAAAACATGTTTTTTTTTTTAAAAAAAAGCAACCTTGGGTCCAGCACAATGGCCTAGTGGCTCAAGTCTTCAACTTGCGTACGCCGGGATCCCATATGGGCCTTAGTTCTTTTTTTTTTTTTATTGCATTTCATTTTTTGACAAAGTTTCATAGGCTCTGAGGTTCCCCCAACCCCTCCCCGTACCTTCCCTCCATGGTGGATTACTCTACCTTATTGCAGTATTACAGTTCAAATTCAGTCATAATTATTTCATTGCAAGCATGTACCAAGCGTAGAGTCCAGCATCGTATTGTCCAGATCAATTCAGCAGATTCTTGGGGAGACCATCTCTGGTCTAAAAGCAGAGCTGGCAGATATTGTTCCAACCAATTAAAAGCCATAACATAACATCAACATTTTACAACATTATGGAGTTAGTAGACATGGTATTGACTGACTGATATGTTAGAAAATGCAAGTTCTTAACTACATCTTGTGACTATTTCATTGACATTTCAATTTTAGTTTATATACAACCAGCTGCTATATACCTTAAAATGGCTATAGGATACTATTCAGCTGACTTGTGTCTATTTTCATTTTTGTATTTAGCAGTTTATTGTATTGAAGCATAATTTTTACTGAACTTGGCAGTTTTTAGGAGAGTCTAAACTGGTTTATAACTCTAACAAGGCATATATCAACAGTTGAGGTGAAGAACGGTTTTAGGAGGGGTGTGCAGAGAAATCTTCAATACCCCAGTGAGGAGTAATTTATTTTCATGTCCTACGTAGTAAGGTATATGTGAGTCTCTGCTGACTGTTTCCTGTCTGGTTCTAACCTTTCCTCATTGTTCTCTGTCTATTCTAATTTGTTTTGTTTTGTTTTGTTTTTAAGCGGGGGGGTGGGGGTGGGGGGTGGCATGCTCCAGGGCGACCCTGATGATCATTGATGATCATTGCAGGAGATGGTGGGGACCGAAAGTTGGAACTAAGTAAGGACCAGAGAAAAATCCTCTCCTTAGTTCCAAAGGGAGTTTGCTGTTCTTCTGTTTTCTGCAAACTGCTCAGGGCTCCTGGATGCTATTCTGATGACAATGGACCCTGCGAGGAAGGATTTGGGCTTTTTCCATCCCATGTGGGAGACTCAGATGGGGGTAGGTGACCTCAGAGTTCTCAGCCTCCAAAGGCACTCCAATTCCCCATGGTCTCCTTGGCAGTTGGGATGTACTTCTAGATGCCCACACTGATAGTCCTTGGTGAGCATCCGGAAGTCTCCAGGGTTGGGTTACAAGCTGCCTCCTCCTGTCCACCTGCTCCACTCTGGGGTCTGCCCTGCTCTGTGCATATGACCTCCTGCTCAGAGGTTGTCAGGATCGCTCTTGATTCCCCAGTATATCTTTATAGTTTTACTATTTTCTAATGCTGATTTGTGTCTGTTGTCTATGAGTTACCAGTTATGTTCTTGATAGGTTATATTTCACGTCTTCCTCACACATTCTGGGGAGATGGAAGATTTCTCTGCTCTCCCGCCCCATTACCAAGAAGCATAGGGTCTTAAAAATGCATTAGGTTTTACAATTCTTTGATGTAAATCATGAGCAATCTGACTCACATTATTGGTTCATTGATTACATCACAATGTCTTATTGCATGTGTTACAGGCTATTTGAGGTTGAAATAATATTACAATTTACAGGTAGTATTTTTCATATTGACATCATTTCATCTTAAATTAAGGCAAACATGGTATCTAACCTTTTGGGATTGGCTCATTTCCCCTAGCATAATGACTTCCAGGTAGGCCCATTTGGCCACAAAAATTTGCATTTTATTTTTTTTAATAGCTGAGTAGTATTCCATGGAGTAAATGAACCATAGCGTTCTTATCCAGTCTTCTGCTGATGGTCATTCGGTTGCTTCCAAGTTTTTGCACTTATTGATTGTGGAATGAACATAAGGGTGCATGTAGGTTTCTCATGTAGCAGGTGTTTGGGATATATTCCTAGGAGTGCTATTGCTGATCATATGGTGTGCAGATTTTCAGTTGTTTGAGTGTTCTCCATAGTGATTTCCATAGAGGCTGCACCAACCTACAGTCCCACCAGCAGTGGAGAAGGGTTCCCTTTTTCCCCACATCCTCGCCAGCAAGTATTGTTGGTGGTTTTTTGTATATGAGCCATTGTTACTGGCATTAAGTGGTACCTCATTGTTGTCTTAATTTGGATTTCCCTTATTGTCAGGAAACTTGAGCATGTTTTCATATGTTTGTTTGCCATTTTGGTTTGTTCCTTTGTGAAATGTCTGCCCATTTCCAGTGCCCATTTCTTGAGTGGTTTGTTTGTTTTGGTGTTTTGATTGAAATTAATGCAGTCTTATAGTATGCTTTGGAATTAGATATTGTGATGCCTCCACATTGGTTTTTTTCCTTCCCTCAGGTTTGCTTTGATTATCCTGAATATTTTGTGATGCCATTTAGCCTTAAGATTATTATTATTGTTTTTACTAATTCTGTGATTAATGGCATCGGTATTTAGTAATTTTTTTGTTAATTCCAGATTGTTTTAGGTAAAATAGATACTTTAATTACATGAATTCTTCTGAAACACGAGGCAATACTATCTATACTTTCTTTGTGTGTTTGACTATTTCTTTCATCAATGTTTTATACCTTCCCTCATAGGGATCTTCCTCTTAGGCTAAATTTATTCCTAATTGTAGGATTTTCTGTAGTTACTCAAATGACATATTTTTTATTTTCTACAAGTTTATCAGCACTATGTAGAAGCCACAGTTTTTGTATGTTTATTTTTTGCCTGAAACTTTACTGAATTGGCTTATCAGTTCCATGCCAGCTTGACAATCACATCACCTGGAATGTTTCTATTTCATATTTGACACTTTTTAAGACTATTGGATTTTCTTAATTTTTATTTAATTTTTAATTTTTGTTAGAAAGGCAGATTTCGAGAAAGTGGAAATGCAGAGATAAAGATCTTCTGTCTGCTGGTTCACTTCCCAAGTGGCTGGAATAGCCAAAGCTCAGCTGATCTGAAGCCAGGAGCTTCTTCCAGGTCTCCCACATTGGTCCAAGGTCCCAAGGCTTTGGGCCGTCCTCTACTGTTTTCCCAGGCCACAGGCAGGGGGCTGGATGGAATAAGGAGCAGAAGGGCATGAATCCTGGCATGTTCAAGGTGAAGATTTTGCCATTGAGTCATCATATTGGGCCACATTTTCTGTTTTAAAATGGATTTTTTTTACATGTTTCAAAGACCAAACTAGTTTATACAATTCCAAAATGTTGATACAAAGAGGCAATTCAGTCCAGTCATCTAATTATCAATTACACACAGTAAAACAAGCACATCAACAAGGAAAATGTAGTCTAATATTTTAAAAGTATATTTCACATGACATATTGCAATTTCTACCAGCCATCTGTGCTTTTTTTCTTCCATATGTACATATGTTAATAAATGAAATGCACAGCAGTCATGTGTGTCTGTGTGTGTGTGTGTGGGTGTGGGTGTGGGTGGAGGTGGATATAACCACCATGCTCATTGTTTTTGCTGTATTGTCTAATTTGATCTATACAGTGATTTGAAATTATGTACAAGTGTACTGCAGAATATTCATGGACCTTGGAATTAATAGATACTTTGGTATATGCTTGCAATGAAGGAATCTCAACTGAACTTGCACTGAGGTTATGCAACAACATGGTGGAGGAATCCGCCATGGGGGAGGGTTAGGGGAAGGGTGGGGGGAATCCCAGTGCCTATAAAACTGTGTCAAATAATGCAGTGTAATTAATCAAATTAAAAATAAATAAATAAAGATGCTTTATTTTTGGCTAAAAAATTAGAAATCAATGTTGATAATAGGTTCTTATAATGCAGAGTCTTCAAACTTTTTGAAAATGTCCTCCATGCATATATTTCAGGGTTTTTTGCATCAACATGCATTATCTTTTGATTTTATTTTCTAATAACTTTTAAAAATACCTTTATGTTATGATTACCTTGATTATATAACAAACAATATAAAGCATGCTTATTATTTAGATAATTGAAAATGTTGCAATACTGCAGTATGATTATGCATTTTTCATTTATATGAATTGACATGGTGCATCTATCCTTTTGTTTAGGCATTATCACGTTTTATTCCTTTGTACTTCAGTTCCTTAAACTGTTCACACACATCTTTTTTGCTTACTTTATATTGATTGTTAAAATTGAGAGCTTAGAGACTAGAAAAAAGAGTGAACACATGCCTTCCAAAATATTATTTAATGCATTCTTAAACATAAAATAATATAGGACTGCTTGAACAAAATTTTTAGCTTCTGAATTGACATGCTGTCACACAGCAGTAACATGCAATTTTAAATGAGTGTATGTTGTTTGCTTCTATGTATTTACTACCAGTATTTTATACTATACATGTAGCTATAAGATATTACAGAAGATGATTTTGATTTAATTGTGGTTCCTGTGACCTCCCAGTTGAAATAATACTCAATGCTGTCCTTTTCTCTCATCCCTATAGCCTGGAAAATATGGCTATATATTTAGAGAAGGCATCTTCTTATTAGGCAGATTATTATCAATGTACAGCATTTATACACTATGGTTCTAATTTGTATCTGTCCATGCTAGGCTTTGGATTGTCACCTGAAATTTTAATGAATGTATTTTGGAATTTAACTCTCATTTTTGACATGATTTTTATTCCAAGGTGATCTCTACTCCTTCCTACTTGAAATTCAGCAAAAATGATATTATATAGGTAGAGAAAGGTATATGTTCTTTTTATAAACATGTCTACTAGGGCTCTGGTCCTATTGTTAAAAATGTCTGTCAGAAGTTTCAGTGTGAGCCTTCCTTTTCCAGGTATTGCAAGTAAATCTGTTAACCCCATCATTCCCTGAAGACTGTGCAGTGACCCAGTAAAACACAACACTTGCAGACTTCCTGCTTCTGTCTCAGTACTCATCCTCCCACAATTCAGTTTTATTTGTATTTATAATCAAAAGAACTGATTCCAAGTTGGAATTCTTAGTGTGTTTGCATAACTGGTGGCCAGTGACACTCTCAGCAAAGTGTTTTTTTTTTTTTTAACTTTGAATCATAGAGGTAATGGAAAAAAAAAACCACAGTATCTTTTCATTTTTCCATAATGTTTAAGACCATCACTTGCATTTGGGTACAAGATTCCTTCCCATCCCCCCTCCAAAAAGATGTCCGCATGATACTCCGTGGAAGCAATGACCACCTTACATGGCAGAAGGAACTTGGCAAATGTGCTTCTGTTTATGGACATTTGAAGTAGGATGGTTAGCCTGAATTATCCTGGTGAACTGAGGCTGTTTTAAGTAGAAAGAACAAATGGTTGAAGTTTTATGGTGATAGAAGAAGAAAGATTGGAAAAAGGAAACAGTAGATGTATCTCTGCTAGCTTTTTAAAAATATTTATTTTTAAAATATTTTTTAATCTGAAAGGCACATTTTCACAAAGAGTAGCAGAGACAGAGGGTGAAGTTCTTCCATCTGTTGATGGCCAAATGGCCACAATGTTAAAGCTGAGCTGATGCATAACCAGGAGCTAGGAGCTTCTTTCATGTCTCTCACTTGTGTGCAGGATCCCAGGGCTTTGGGTCAGCCTCCTCTGTTTCTGAGGCCATAAGCAAGGAGTTGGACTGGAAGTTGGCAGCTGGGACGTAAGCCAGTGCCCTCACGGAATGCCAGCACTGCAGGCTAAGGATCAGTGTACAACAGCAATCCACATTGCAGGTTTTTGAGAAAGAAAGGACTTGTTGGCAAAGGATGTAGGAAATATCCATAAAGCTGGATATCAGCTCTTGACTGAACCCCAGGTCTACCATTGCAAGAAATGGATTCTGCCAAAAACCTGAGTGAGTAAGAAAATAGATGCTCAGCTAGAGCATCTGGAATGGCGTGATGCCTGCTGACACCGTTCATTTAATCTAGGACACCAATGTTGGAATTCTTGATCAAAGGGCTGAAATAATGTGGTACTGCTTTCACCTGCTGAATATTAGGCAGTAGTAGGGAATGGATATGATATAATAAATATGGATGGATTCTTCTTTGGAAGAAATTGGGAAATATATTGTCCTCAAGATTGGCAAGAACTAATCAGAACACTCAAGGAGAAGGAATATAGTGTTTGTCCCTTTTGTTCCCTCCAGCCGTATTCAGGGGCATTGAAAATGAATTTTAAAGCTTCACTCTGTAAGGAAAAAAAAAAAAAAGAGGAACACCAGAAATAAAGGAGACACTTTTGTGGAAAATATTGTGAGACAACTTCAGAGTGGAGAAGGGCCTTTTTCTCCCCATAACTGACTGATAAGAGGTGAAGGACAGCTCTGCTTGCAGAGTAATAAATTCCTTGTTGGGTGGCCACAGCATATTTGCTTTGGAGACAACAAAGGGCCCAAGAGCTCTCTCTCCCGGATAACCGTGTTGCTGAGACTTTATTTCCATCCATACAAACTTAAGGCCTGTATATATGTACATTATGCAAAGAAGCCATATTTATGATTAAAAGAACTATAGGTAATTTGTGTAGAATAGTCAACCAACTTAAATGATGTCAACATAGTAGCACATGTGCAAAAGAGAACCTAAAAAGTGAATTATTCATCCTAATAGTGTTTATCATTATCAGAGGACATCCTTTTATTTTACTGACTTGTATGAGTTTTCCAGTTATAGACAAGTTTGGATGATCAGAATATAGCAAAAAAAAAAAAAAGATGATAGTTTTTTTAATGTAATTTTGTGCCTTCTCCCCTACATATGGTCTATTGGGACTGGTTTTGAAAAATAAGAAATTCAGTTAGTTTTATTATGGCAGGTACAATGGCTTAATTGGCTCATCTTCCATAAGCAAAGCCTGACATCCCAAAGAGGTGTCTATTTGTGTTCCAGCTGCTCCACTTCTGATCCAGCTCCCTGTTTATGCCAGTGGAAGGCAGTAGAGAACAGAACAGGCCTTGGGACTTTGCCCCTACCTTGGAGACCCAGAGAAAGCTCCTGGTATTAGATCGGCTCAGCTCTGGTCATTGCAGCCTTGTGGGGATTGAACCAGCAGAAGGAAGGTATCTCTCTCTGTCTCTTCTTCTCTTTGTAAATCTGCTTTTCCAATAAATATATATATATATTTATATATATATATTTATATATAAATATTTATATTTATATATATAGAGATAAATATATATTTATATTTATATATATTTATATATATAAATATTTATATATATATAGAGAGAGAGAGAGAGAGAAGAAAGTGAGGTAGAGAGGGAAGGAGAGAGGGAAGGAAGGAGGGAAGGAGGGAAGGGTAAAGAAAAAGAAAGAAATAAAAATAAAGAAAGGAAGGAAGGATGAAGAAAGAAAGAGGAAAAAAGGAAGATATGAAGAGAAAGCAAGCAAGCAAACAAGCAAGCAAGCCAGCCTGTGTCATTAAAGCAACAATATATCATAGCACTAGCCTGCTAGGGAATATTTTGTGAAGAATTCTGAAGTCAAACCTGATTTTCAAATTAAGTCTATTTTAGGAACAAGTGAAAGTTATTACTCATTGTCAGTGGTATATGTCCTTTATTACTATTGAGAAAATTTTAGTATGTATAGATGATATTAAGTGACTTAATATTTAAGTCACCCTGGTAACACATATAGAGAAGAAATAAAAGTCATCCTCAAATTTATGTCTTTATGCAACTACAAATAAGGAAGGGAAATTTGCCAGTTATTAGGTCAAGTTTTCCTTCAGTCATCTTTTCCTACTATAAATTGAGGTCTGTGTGTTTGTGTGACTGAAATGTGGCATATTGAATTGACCTGGTCTTATCAGATTTATTTGGACAAATGTGCAATTTAATACAGTTGGAGATAAAATCTTCAATGCTTTCTGAGGTGATTAAAAGATAATCTTGTTTCAAATTTGTATGAGAACTTAGATGACCCATCTGAATATGTTTAACATTCACCAATAGGTTCTCATGTAAGAGGCAAGCAAGGAGCATCAGGGAGTGAGAAGTTTGGAGCCAATTTAACTGGAACAAAATAAATGCTAGATATTTCAGTGTATACAATCGGTCAACAAAAATAAAACAATTATTATGTTACTTGCACGTCCACAACTTTGCCATGTGTTGTTTTACTTTGATCAGACCTCAGCGAGGAGAAGCAGGCTCTTTGTGGATGTCTCAAAGCCCTTTCACGATGCTCTGCTTTGTCCTCTGTCATGCTGTGCACCATCAGCACTTCTTCAAAGAAGTTAACTTGGCTTGCTCATCCTTTCCATCTTCTTGGAGAAATATTGATCTTCATATTATTCTTGCATGATAAGGAAAGTAGATTTATTTTTGTGAATTAAACCAAAATAGAAATGCAGTGATCCGCTTAGCAAAATCTTTAGATTTATGCAGGCTATGCATGGGTCCAAGCTTAGCACCAAGCCATATATAAAAATATGCATATTGAATTACCTAATTATAATGAAAGTTGTAACAATTTTATTTGACCAGAAAATGATTAAATTTTTGTGTGTCAGATAGATATGAAATATTACAAAAGCTGATAATATGATGTATGTACTTGCCTAATCATTATGATACACATTTACATTTCTTCATCTCTCATTAGCTAAATGTAATGTAACACTTAAAATATCTATTACGGCATTAATTTGCTGAAAATTTATTATGCAACTTATCTTGCAAAAAACATTTTTGGTCTTAGATATTCTCTTGTCTCTTGTACTTTTGTTAATGAATAAAAAGTATATTGTTGTGTTTCAACAATTTTTTTTCAGAAATAATGAAACTCCTGGTTTATTTTATGATATTCAGTTATCTTATATTACTTTCCTACTTTTTTTAAAAAGATGGATTTGGCATTGTGATGCAGTAGTTAAGTCTGCTGTTTGCTGTGCCTGCATCCTGCAGGGATGCTGCTTTCATCTTCTTTGTTGGATCCATCTCCCTGCTAATGACCTAGAAAAAGCAGTGGAGATGGGCCCAGCGTTTCATTCCTTTCTATTTGCTTGGAAGACCTAGTAGACATTCTTGGATTCTGGCTTTGGGTTGGCTTAACATTGGCCATTGTGGGCACTGCGGAGTGACCCAGTAGATGGATGCACTCTCCTCTCTCTTTCTCCCTCCCTCCTACCCTCCCTATCTCCTCCCTCTCTCTCTATGTGTGTTTGTACCTGTGTCCATCTCTGTGACTCTTTCAAATAAATAAGTGAATCTTTTAAAACAAATTAATTCTGCACAGTTACATAGAGGAAGATTTTTTACTAAAGAATTTGACCCAAAAGATTGTGCTCTATGTCCATAAAAATAATATTTGGAAATATGGAATAATTATAGATGTGAAGGAAAATCACCAACTAAAAGAAAACTGGGAGGTAGGATAAACAGTACAAAAACACAGGAAGATATAAATAGTAAATTCTGTTGTTCCGTTGCACAGCGGGTTCACTATTCCACAACATTGCAAGATATGGTATCCACATAACTGAAAGACAGAAGTTGGTAAGCACTAAACACAATGAAAGGATAAGGAAGTTGTAAGTTGATTGTCTTTATCAGTTTACATTATATACATGTGTTAAAATATTGTGCTATACCTCAGAAGATTATGTAAGTGTTACATGCACAGCCTGACTTTTGACTCCTGGTAGCTAAGCTTACCAACTAGCCAGTTTACTCAAAATCATATGCGATACCACTAAACTCTAGCAATGCCCACTTATTTGTTGGTTACCTGTAGCAATCAGATGTTTTTAATTAGCTGTATAGAAATAGTTATGTTAATATGCTGACAAATTTAACAGGTGTAGTGGACTTTCTCAGAGCACAGCAGAGTCAGGTAATATTCTTGCCGCCCTGGGATCCAAAAGAGCATGTAATCAGAGGACAAGCAAAAATCACCATGATCCTAAAAATAAGAGTACCTTGAAAGTTGCTGAGAGGCACACTCACAACAGTCCATTGATCAAAGCAACCATGCTCCCTTCTAAACTCAAGAGACAGAGCTGCCTGGGATAAAGATTTAAAAAAAAAAATTCAAATCATTTTCAAAATTAAATAACAACCATGTTGTCCAAACCAGATAGAACTGATGGACACACAGAGACATGAGACAGAGTTAATGCCATTATTCGTGTTTAAACTCATGTATATTATACTGTTAATACTTCCCTGGCCATATTTTTAATGATAAAATAAGTGGTTTGGACTTAAAAATTTTTTTCAGCTAAAAATGTAAAGAATTGTGTGAAATTCAGGGCTGGTGCAGTGGCATATGGAGCTAAGCCTCAGCCTGTGGTGGTGTAATCCCATATGTACTGATTCACATCCTTACTGTTCCACTTCTGATACAGTGTTCCTACTAATGTGCCTGGAAAGGCGGTCAAGGATGGCTGAAGTCCTCCCACTCACGTGGAAAGAGCTCATGGCTCTTGGCTTCAGACTGACTCAACTTGCCATTGTGGCCATTTGGAGATTGAACCAGTGGATGCAAGATCTCAACCTCCACTCCTTTCCCCTCCCCTTCCCACAACTTCTGTTCCCTCCCCTCCTCCCCTCTCTACTCTCCTCCCCTCTCTACTCCTCTCCTCCCCTCTCCTCCCTTCCCCTCTCCTCTCCTTTCTTCTGCTCTTTGTAGGTCTGTCTTTCAAATAAAAATAAATAAATACTTAAATCATGTTAAAATATTTTAAGTAATGAGAATATAAATGTAATCAACAAGACTTTATTTCAGCACCCTTTTATATGATTACTCTCAGAAATACAGATTCTAAAGATATGTAAAGTATTATAAAACTATTGTTTATTTAGCAAAACATAATAGTACACACAGGTTTTCATTACTTAGTTTTAATGATTTTCTAACATTCCTGATGTTTTGTAATCAGAATTGTCACTTCCAAAAATTACATGTCTGATTGAACTGGGTTTGATTTAGAAGGAAGATAAAGTTCAGTATTACGAAGTCTTAACAGTTAGGACATAGATTAACACAAAGAGGTATTTTCTGTCTTTTCAGTGAAAGGAGAGATGGTAGTTGAATATGGCAGAAACTTTATAGAGCATTGAATTATTAAAATCACTGCTGTTGCATTTCCAAATGCCTATATGAGATACGATACTTTTAACTGGGGCTGTTGTGTGTTAGTCACTAGTAGTCTTCTGTTTTAACTGATAACACAAGTCTCCTGCATTTTTACATAACAGTATCTAAATGTAAGCTCAATGAGAAAAACTGATAAAAGAGTCTGAAGATAAATGAGACATGCAAGCTTTTGACTTTGACCTTGAGATGAGCTTTGGTATTTATGATGTTGAATTATTTGCCTTCTTTTAAACAAAGAAACAGCTGCTCTGTGTGGGAGGGAATGTTTAGTTATGACTGAAAAAAAAAGAGCATCAAAAATTTTTAATTCTTTAGAACTAATCTATGCAAGGAATTGCATCCTACAAAATGCCAAGCACTATGGTGAAGTTGACAGGATGGGTAAACATGCCCCCTGCCTGGAAGTATACAGTTGCAGAGCTGATGTGAAAGTGCATGAAGAAAATAAGTGTTCAAAGCTGCATAAATATTTGCACCCTCATGAGAGTGTGAGAAGATGTGTGTTTCATGTTGTGATTGATAGGAAGCCTTTCATGGCCCACTTTGAACTGTTAGCAGGAACTTTGGAGTGTCCTGGGGGTCTGTCTGCCTTTGTACAGTAGGAATTCTGTTTTCTTAAAAAATAGTAAAGAACACTCTTTGTCCTCACTTTGTTCTCAGAGGGTACCTACCATTTATGGGATTTGGGGAACTTGGTAGAAAAATCACAAACTTTCTTATGTAGCTCATGGGAAAAGCTCGCTTGTTTTGAGCCTTTGGCCACTTTCCTTCCTCTTCCTCTTCATAATACCCCCTCATCATCGTCTCCTGCCCCTAATATTTCTTTCCCTTTTACTCCTCTTTCTCTTGATCTCCTCTCTTGTCCTTCTTGTAATTTTTTGAGCCAGGGAAGCTGAATTCTGATCCATTTATATGTGTGTGTGTGTGTGTAATGAAATTTGTGGATTCTGACAAGATAGCTTTATTCTAGTGATCTGTTTTGTAAAAATGAAGACAAATTAACATTTTGAGTATTACTCAAACTCAACTAAGCAAGAAGTTTTGAACAATCACTGAGGTGGTATGATTTCAGAGACAACAGATTTGCATTTCACAACTTTAAAATCAGTCATTTAAGTCAGGGAATTGCAGAACCAAAAGTGTCAAATGATAAAGTGTAGTCTCCAAAATGCATTAAGCATTGCTTGTGCAGTCTCGGTTACACAGCGCAATAAACTGCAAATGGTTTAAATGTTCACTGTGCAGGTGCTTTCTTTTTCCCAAGCCATACCTTTAGGAAATAGTTAAGCTAAAACATTGTTTCTGTACTTTTCACTTTCATGGTTTGCATTTTTGTTTTGGTTTGATTCTTAAACAATTTTTATTGGCATCATTTAAATGACTTCCTTTTTGTTGTGTTGTCTCAACGTACTGTTTCAGAAAATCCTATGGGTTTTTAAAAACATCTTTTAAAAGTACTCTACGTAAAGTATACTTTCTAATTGAATACCAGTGACATTTTGTAGGTATTAAAATCACAAATATATTGCTCAGATATCACAAATAGTGGAGATCTTTTTCATTCAAATCATTTCACCTGTTAAAAAACATTTAAGAATAAGTGATACTCTTCTAGACAATAAATAGATGTTTTGTTTTTTAATTCAGTCTACTAATCTATGTTTGATTGAGCTTAAGCCATTTACATTCAGAGTTAAATATACATAGGTGGTACTTTGGTCCTGTCATTTTAGGAATGGGTTGTTCATTGGTTTAGTCTTCTGTTGTCATTTTACTGGGATGTTCTTCCTGTTTGCCTTTGGGTTTGGTAGGTGCTATTCCTCTTCTCTGTCAAGAGAACATCTTGAAGTATCATTTGTAGGGTAGGTTTGAAAGAGGCAAATTCTTTTAGCTTTTCTTTACTTTGGAAGAATTTTGTTTCATTTTCAAAGATGAAAGAAAGCTTTGCTGGATATGTTATCCTAGGCCGACAATTTTTCTTTTAGAATCTGGAATATGTCACTCCATTCTCTTCTTGCTTATAGAGTTTCCTGAGAGAGATCTCCTGTGAATTTAATCGGCATTCCTTTATATGTCAGTTGATTTTTTTCACATGCACAACAGAAACTATATCACATGGGTTTTCTTGTTTTCTGTAGTTTCATCTCTTCAAAACACTTTCTTCTGATTAAATCATTCAATGACTCATAGATCATGCAGTGGCATCATTTTCTTTAAGAAGGTTCTTGATTTTCATTTCTTCAGCTACATGTTAGTCATTTAGTAGCATGTTGTTGTTCATGGTGTTGTTAATTTCTTTTTTCTCTTGGATGTTGATTCTGTTTTGTGGCTTTTCATTTAAGGGAATGCATAGTAGTTGTGTAATGGAGACTGTCATATCTAGTAACATGTCATTTAACTTCATGGCATTGCAAATTTCTATTTTTCTTTCTATTGTTGATTTTGTATTATGACTTTTCATTCAAGGGGATGTATAGTAGCTATAAAATGGAGACTAACATCCAGATGTGAGGATACAATGTAGTATGCATTTCTACTTCCAGACAAAGATGGACTTACAATGAAACTGTGTGCTAGATCTTGACAATAAGATGCTGGACTCTCTGCCATTGTCCATGTCTGCAATGATGGACATATGACTGTGTATGAAGAACTATATTTTAGTAATGATATAGAGAAACTAGGTGGGGGGAGAGAAGTGGGGAGGGAATAAGGAAAATGCCAGGAGCCTATGGAACTGTATAATAAAATGATAATAATAATAATAATAAAATGTAAAAATAAAAAAGAATAAGTAATACTGAAAGAACAAAAACCATGTGTTGTATTTAAATGTTATATTTCTGCTTTTCTATTTTACAAAATTTTGGAGATAATTTTTTACAAGGGCAATAATGAAAATAACAATATTGACAGATAATCTTTCTTAAGCAGTTACAAATTGTCAAGTACTATACCAGAGTAATCAGTTGAGTCATCATAACAAACATATTTGGTAGTGTTATATAATCTTAATTTTCTGTAAATATATATATTTGTATAAATATACATATATATTTATTATGTGAAAATTGAAGAGCTAATTTACTCTGCTCACACAGAACCAACAAGTGGCAGAGCTGGTATTTTACATCAAGAAGTCTATGTTTGTAATTGTATTTTTTCACCATAGTATAATACATTAATCAATACTGTACAAGTATGTTATTAAATATGTTAATCCTACACTACTTATCAAACATATTATGCTTACCTCTTTATACTTTATATCCAGAATCATAAAACATGGTGCAGATCTATATAAAGCTAATTGCTTTTCTGGTGCTGTATAGTAGAAATTATAAAGGGTGAAATGTAACAGGCTTCTAATACATCAGCTGTACTCTTTAGCAGAATGGAATTATGAGTTCTATACCAAAATCAGAGATGTAGACCAAGCTCTCTGCAGAAGCAAGAAAGTGTTTTCATCCTTGCAGATACATGTAAATCTCTTCAGGGACTCATGTCTAGGACACATGTGTATCCTCCTAGAGAACTCATTCCATATATAGTGGTTCTAGGTTTCATAAATTAATATAATGTGTGCGTTTAGGCTCTATGAATGAAATAAAAGCAGCAAATTTCCTTCCAAGTATATTCAGTAGGCCTCCCAGCCTTTCTAAAAAGCAGTCACATTTTTAAAGTCATTTCCTTTTAAGGTGTGAGATTCCCATCCTCTTCCCAGATCTTTTGTTCAGCTGCTGGAACCATCACCATCCTGGTCGTACATACCACTGGGTGAACTCTAATTTGTCCACTCGTCTCTGGAATGGTGGTGTCAAGGAATGATACCTCTCCTCCGAATAGTCTCTGACTAGCTGTGATTGTGGCTTGATCACTGCTTTTTGTAATCCATGTATTATCCACCTTTGGAGTAAGATAGGTACTATTTGTTCATATATTGCAATGCATTGAAATTGCCTTGTGACTTTTAAAATATGCATTGGATGCTGGAATTTACATAACTTTTCTAGCATAAAAGAGATGGCAAAAAGTAATGCTATATGGTTGCTTTGTGTGTGTAAATGTCTAAATGACTTAGAGATTGGTTTGTCCCCTTCAACTTCAGATCAAACTTCCCAAAGGCTAAAGGTTTCTGTTTGAAAACAAATATGCTTTTGTTTAACCAGTACAGTAAGCTGCTGTAATAAGCTGAAATCACCAAAAGGCTCAATAGACACATCTCCTTTGACCTAATGTTACAATTGACAAAAATAATAGAAAATGAATCAATTCATATTTTATAAATACCTGCAAGATATCTCATAGGGACAATATAAATTTATCCCAGATTTTATATCTTGTCTGAGTATATTATATTTAGCTGATATATAGTGATGAAGTTGAATAAAATTTAGAAGATATTTATGTGGCGACTACTGTCTGTAAAATGCATATGCAGAATAGCACAGGAAAACATTAAGGCATGAATTAAGATCTGAATCTTACCACACTGTAATTTCTCCCATTTCCTAAGATTTTAAAGTGCATTTAGCAAGTTGAAATATATATTAGTGTCATCAGAATTTTTAAGTGTGAAATCTTAGTGATATTTTAACTTTGAAATCTATACTTATAAAATAGTATGACTAACAACAGGTGTTGAAAACAAGGTACCAGGTGATGAGTTTATTTGTAGTTTCTCACTTCATACTCAAAAAAAAAAAAAAGAACAACTTCTGGCCTATGTTTAATTTAGCTCATTTTAGTGAAAACTAACTGAAACTCAGAGATGTAAATAACTTCCAAAGGACCAAACAGCACTTAAAGACAATATCCAAAACTAGGTCTGGAAATTTTCCAAGAATGAGCTTAATCATTTGTGGTTTGTATATGACTTTTATATTAATAATCATGTCGGATACTAACAGAACTCTTTACTTGTTTATACTGAAAGTAGACACTTGACTGTATTTTATTAACCTGCCCATTCTCCTTGGGAGTATCACTTAGTATTCATTGAACCCTAGGGATTCTTACCTCCTAAAATTCACAACCAGCTTCTACTACTGTAATAAAGAATCACCTGCAGAGTTTATAGTGAACGAAGTGAGAATATGGGATAGTGATAGATCAGTAGCACTTAGCATCAAACCAATGAGGTATTATAAAGTTGGTGTTTCAGTTTCTTAACCACTATTGAAAAATAGCCTCAGTATGAACAAGGTAAACTCAAATTAATTAAGCACAGTTAAACATCCAGAATTCTGGCTGTGTGCATGGATGCAGAAGGTACCACACGGAAGGGTACCTACAGGCAAAATAAGACTCTATTTCCACACTTTCTTCTCCATTGAAAATAGAGGGAAGAAATGGCTGCACAACAGCTGTATTCCATTCAGGATCATGCATATCCTTATGAGAAGAAAAAAATCCTTAACTGGCAAGATAAAGAATAACGAAACATCTCTTACAGAAAAGAAAAATAGTAATGTGGGTATCACTTCATTATGCTCTCTCAAAATTTTTTCACAAGAATTACACATTTGATTTTTCCCGACTTGTCATTTAAATAACAATCATAAGTCTGTTTCTATTTAACTTGGTGGAACTTGGATTAAATGCACCCTGTTATTTTCATCAACATCAGTGTTTATATCATAAGCTTGCAGTTTTCCCATTTCCTTGGCAGAGACAATGAAAACATTTCAAGCCCAAGTCAGTAAGAAACAATCATATATATAAAATTATGGTTTATTTGATTATATTGGTGTTTAATTATGTATTGCATGTATTTTTGAACCGAATATGTACACATAAATTAATCCAGCCCATAACAGGAGCACTAATGGAATGTTCTGTCCAAACACCAACAGATGGAGAGCATGCAGCTGTTACAGACAACCTGTTTTTGACTCTGGCCTGATAATCCAAAGTGGTTCATAAAACTTGGCTCCTGCCTTTTACTCACATCTGTTGAGCTTATGCTATTTCTTTTCTCTCTTTCTTAGGGCTTCTTTATTTGAAACACAGAGCTAGTAAGACAGTGAGACTGGCAGACAGAAGCACGCAGAAAGGCAGGGCAATAGGTAATTTTCCATCTATTGGTTCACTTCTCAAACTGCTGCAACGGCTAGAGCTCTGTGCTAGGTAGAAATTGGGAGCTTTTTCCAGGTATCCCATGGGCGCTCAGGGACCCAAGCATTTGGGCCATCTTCTGCTGCTTTCCCAGTGTTGTTAACAGGGAACTGCTGGTTTAGAAGTGTAGCATCCAGGACTCAAACCTTTGTACAGGCAATGACTTAACCTGTTATATCACAACATTGAACAACTGAGTTTCTACTATTTCAAATCAAAATTTTATCAGTGTTTGTTACAAAGTATCAAGTAGGTTTCTAAATCAGAAATCTGAAAACAAACATTAAATACCAATAGTATAAGATGTTCTTTTTGTAAGTACTTGATAAATAGCAAACACATTTATGAGTTTATATTTTCATCAGCTCTCAAGTAGATCTCTTACAAAATGTATATGAAATAATAAAATAATCCATTGTGTTTTCAAATTTGGACTGTCTAAAATTTTATTGGGTGTCTTCTTGTATGAGTCCCACTTTTCATATGAAATTCCTGTTATATGAAAAAAAAACATTGATTTTTTTCATGATCAATTACAGCCAAAAATAGTCTTACCTGATTGGACCCATAAAGTTCTACTTGCTTTGTGCTATAACTGAGTTACTGGAAAACAGAGTTTGGTCTTTTCTTTGTTACACAAAAGGAAGAAAAATATTAGAAACATAGCTTGACATGATTCCAGTGAATAAACAAGCATTCCTATGATGAGCTCATATTGGATTCTTGGTTCCTCTATAAATGCCTCTCATAATTACTTTCTTCCATCTGCCAATCAAAATGTTATAGTGAATATCACTTGATGACACCAATAAGAAATGTTTATATAAATGTTGACTAGGAGGTAATTTATGGGAATTTGGGGAATTAAAGTGAGTAGGGAGAATGGATATGATAAACTAGGTCTGTGGGCTGTTGAAAGACCTCAATCAATCTACCATTGTTAGTTACACTGAGGGAGTATTTCTGGTAGTGTCTTTGGCTCTGTGATATCCATAATGTTCATCATTACATTATAAACTTAAGACCTGAATACAGAGGAATGCAAAATTATCAAGCTCCATGGACTGACTGTAAAGGTTTTGTACCAAAGTAAGAGCCCCCAAATCATATGTATTACTTACTAGTTTAATCACTGCTTATGTAAAAAGGGGACATTGTTGCGATCCAAACAATGCTGTGCACTAAAGGACAACGAGAATTTCTATGTGAGTGAAGCAGTGGAGGAGAGAAGACGAGATGAAGAGAGATAAATTAGAGAGCGAGCAAGAGATAGAAGGAAGGAAGGGAGGAAGGAAGGAAGGGAGGGAGGGAGGGAGGGAGGGAGGGAGGGAGGGAGGGAGGGAATTCTGTGAAAGAGAGTGGAAACTGCTGAGAAGCAGAAAGGAAAAAAATATAGAGGAAGGCAGTTCATTCCCTCAGATGCCCTCTTTGTAGCCCCTGAACTACTACAGTGTTTAGTTTTTCTTCTTGTCTCATTTCTCTCTCTCTCTCCCTCCTTCCCTCTCTCCCAAGTCACCATTTCTAGAATTATATTGTCTCTATTTGATGCACAGCACCCCTAGTTCATTCTCTGTGCACTTAAAGCAATGTTACTTAAGACATTCCTTCTACATTCTATCTGCTAATTCTGAACCCTTTTGTTTCTGTCCAATCTTGGCAACTATCAAGCTTTCTAAGAAAGCAGAACTTCTATCTCAGTGTTGCCAATGTTCTTAGGAATGTAACAAAGCCTTGAAGTCTGATAGTGTTTCTATATCACGGAGGAACACCATACATAGATGTATTAATAGATGCTTTTGTGGGAGGGACAATTTCTTTGAAAGTCGAAGGTTCTGAAATTTCAGATCTACAAAGATGAATTGTTTGCCCCATTTGTGATCTATGGTTAATTTACCCTTTCATTATTATTACAAAGCCTTTTCCTCATCTGATTTTGGTATATCATTCCTAAAATATTTGCTCTAATGAGCAAAATCAAATAGTAAAGTTTTACACTCCATTTAGCAAACTAATATAATCAATCATCAGGATATTAAACATTCAGGATGGTGTTATGAAAAGACTTTTCTCTCCAGGTTGAAAGCTTATCAGACCTTGGTGCCTCAATTCATACCAGTAAGTCTCAACGTTTGAAAGAAAGTCCAGAACACAAGTATTCTAATATTAAAAGTTTCCATAAAGTTAAATTTCTTCAGTTACCTTTTGTCTTTCTAGTCATAGTGGGAAACCTTCCTGCCTTATTAAATCTGTAATGCAGTCATGTGCCATGCACTCTACAGTACAATCTGGAATTGGGTTATAGATTGCTTAGTGACAATAACTTGCAAATGGGACTGTTTTCCCTGAAGAATGAAAATAGGGTCTCACAGGGGACAGCTACTTGTTTTGTCCTTTTCTTGATGGGCAAAACTGAGTGTGATTGGCTTAGCCACAAGCCATCTCCAAGGATGGATGGACACAGCGCCTTTTCCTTGTGGTGGCCTCTCGTTTTGATGAATGAATTTCCCTAAAGTGCATTCCCCTTAATAAATACACAAAGAAATGAAAGGCTAAATTGTTAGGGAACCTTATGGAATGAACTATTCTAGGTTAAGTCCTGGAAGGGATTACAGTTTTTTTTTTTCTGGTAAATGGTATCTAATCTATGTCTTGGATTGCCTTGAAGTATACTTGAAATTGCACTTAATTCTGTTTTTGGTTGGCTGTATTTTGCTACCCAATAGAATGATAACAGCTGATTTCCAAAATTACAAAGAATATAAAATGTTCTACTAGCTGCATAGGTAAAACTCTCTATAAGTTCAGAAAGCATTATCACTCCCAAAATGAACTAGTTTGAAACTTTCAGAGATAAAAAAGAATAAATGAGAACCACAAAAATTTCAAAATTATGGAAAATTAAACTTATGTATAGTAAATATAACATACCAATATTTTGATATGTTTCCTAGAATTCTTGAATGAATGTTAAAGGATGAGTTTGTTTGAATGATATTCTACAAATCCTAGAGTCCTTTATTGTGGAAATATCAAGGGTAAGCATTTCTTTCTAAAGTCTTAAAACTACTGCAACATTATCCAGGAAATCAGTGAAAAGTAGCTTTTCAGGCATAGTGGTCTAAGCTGCCACCTCTGATGCTGGCATTCCATATTAAGACAGCTTCATGTCCAAGCTTAAGCTACTGCCTGTGACACTGGCATCCATTATGGGTACCTGCTCAAGTCCTGGCTGTCCACTTCATATTCATCTCCTAGCTAATGCACTTGGAAGAGCAGTGGAGATGACCCAGACAGGTGGACCTCTTATACCTACATGGCAGTCTTAAAGGAAGTTCTAGTTTCCTGGCCTGGAGTCATTTGAGGAGTGAGCCTGGAGTCATTGGAAGAGCTCCCCTTCTCTGTCTCTTCCACCCTTCTGTAGTTCTTTCTGATATAAAATGAAATGAAAATAAGTATATTTTAAAACACTTTAATAGTTGAGTTTGTATTGATAAGAATTTCAACAGGAAAAAATATCAGGGTATGTAGATATAAAAATAGACTACAGTAGAAGTTCTCAAACTTACTCTGGAGAACTTTTTCTTGTAGTCTTTTCAAAGTGCTTCCTTGAGTCAGAAAAATGTGTCGTAGTTTTGTTGTGCAGTTAGGGTAAAAATAATTTAAAAATATGTATGTGTGATTTTATTTGTTTTGACATTAATTCATCTATTCAAAAGATATAGAGACAGAGAGAGCAAAGAAGACGTTACATCCACTAATTTACTCCCCAGAAGTCTGCCAGTGATCAGCCCTGGGCTGAGGCATTTTCATGAGCCAGGAGCTTCCTTTCAGGTTCCTGACATGGGGCAGCAACATAAGCTGTTGGGTCATTGCTTTCTCTGACCATTAGTAGGGAACTGGATTGGAAAAGAAGCAAGTGGGATCCAAATGGTGACCATGGGTGTGATGCCCCAGCATTCCAAGTACTGGTTCTTACCTGCTAAATCACAATATTGACTCATAAATACATTGATAGTTAACTGAAAATTATAAACTATCCTGAACTGGCTGTGCAGTGTCTTTAGTTTTGTTGTAGTTCTCTTCCAAGTGTATTTCATATCCCACAATGCCTTTGAGAGTTTAGTGTGGTGCCCAGAAGAATGTAAATCCACAGCTTGTAATCAGGGCCTGGCGAGCTCCCGGAAGGTACTGAATCTACACTGAAAGGCGAATGGTGTTAGAGATCCCAGAGGCCCTGAAAGCTGTGCTTTAGGAGGTGTAACAATAGAAATAATCATTGAAGAAACTTTGCTTGTTTTAACAGAGATTCTGAAGTAGGAGAAATGAATTTAAATACTGTGATATATCAATGGGAATGGAAATTTAGACATGATTTTTTTCAACAAAGGAGATTGGGGAAAGAATTAAGTGATATACATCATAGTGCTCTTGAGTTTCTAGTTTAAAATGGAGAAATACAGCACTTATAAAGACATTTTGTTGAAATACAGTGTATGTACCGGGAAATGCACTCAGGTGTGAAGATAAGGGAGATTTTGGTTCTTTGATCAAACTTACAACTAACCATGAAAGTTGAGAAAAATGAAAAAAAGTGTGGTTTTTGGGAAACTTAGAAATAATGAGATTGACACTGGAGAAAGCTTGTGTTAGATACAATTTTGTTCCTCTAAATGTCTCATATTATAATCTTTAAAAAGCCTGTTTTGCTTGAAAGAGTGAGGGAGAAAACATTCTCGGCTACTTACTCCCCAGATGCTTACAGCAGCCAGGGCTGTGATTGGCTTAAGCAGAGACCTGGGAAATGAACACAAGCTGGAAAAGGAAAGCACAGGTCTCCCATGTGGTGGTGTACATGTTACAGGGGCCATTTTTGCTCCCCTGCGTTGGAGGGAAGCTGGAGGTAGGAATCCCAGATCTTCTGAGGTGGGACATGGGCATCTTTACCACTGGGCTAGGAGTGCTTTCCCCAGGGACAATCTTTAAAGTAGTAACTAAGACAGACTGAAGGCCTTAAGCTGAGCACTACCTGACTTGGGACTTTACAAGAAGATAAAATGAGGGAGACACAGATACACGTGGGAGATGAGATTAAGAGATGGAGGGAAGATGATCATCAGGGGAGTCCTCAGGAGAAGCCATCTCTACTGACCTGGATCTCACAATTTTGGCCTATTCCTGTTCCCTGTGAAAAAACAAAATTTTATAGCTTAAACTGTTCTGTATGTGGTGCTTTGTCATGGTGGCCCAAGGGAATTAATGCAGCATCGTAGCATATGATACGAGATGTCGACTGAGGAATGAGACGTGAATTTTCCTTGAAACCAATAGAGGGAGAGCTATTTAAACTGAAAACTGGGTGTGAGATAAGAAAAACATAACTGTAGCTAGTAATGACACTGAGATACATATGGCCAGAGCAGATGGTGTGTAGATTTCATGCTAATGGAAAACAAGCAGGTCAGGGATTCTAAAAGCTATCACAGGTCAGATAAAGATTAAAAATAAAAGTTAATGACCACGGGGGGAGGGTAAGAGGAGGGGAAGGGGGAACATCAGAGACTATGAAACATTGTTATAAAATTAAATGCAAAAAAAAAAGTTAATGAGAGAAAATGAGAGGATCCTTAGGTGTTTTAAACAATAAGGCTTCAAAGATGTTTCATGATTTGTCAGTAAGCTTAAAAACATATTTAATGGAATTCTGATGCTGGACAATGGATGAATGGATAGGAATACAAAGAGTAGGTGTAATATCCTGTATCCTAAAGTTTGGTGGATTGCTGGGGGTTACATATGGTTTTAGTGTTCCTCCCCAACCCACCCCTGCCCATGACCTTGTGTTTTGTTATTTAATTCTAGCTTTGAGTTAGTGAGGGTGTAAAAATGTATTCTGACTGTGGTATTTAAAGATGGTGGCTAGAGGAAGGTTATCGGCTCAACTGCAGTGTGGTTTTAAGGTATCCAACACTAGTATTTCTCCTTGGACACTAATTAATTATTTCAAAAATATCCTTATGAGATCATGAACTAAGCCCCACACAGTGTCTCTCTGGCTTCTGAGATGTGATTACTCCTTGCCTTACACGTTTCTACCATTACCCTTGGCTGTGGTCAGGCAGTCTAACGGAAACTCCTAAGAGACTCTTTGGCATACAGTCACGAAGTCAGATCTCCAAAATTGAGGTAAATAGAACCTCGTTTTCTTCATGAATGGCCTGCCTCAAGTATTTTGTTACATCAACTAAAAACTAGTATAGTGGTGAAATGAACAAACAGCCCTTAGTAAAAGCTAGAGGACAGAGTGAATCCATTCGGTGATTGACAGCACAAGGCATGTGGGATTTGATGGAGAACAAGCATTGGGATGACACAGAGTCATTGGTGTGTGGAGGCAAGGCTATGGAGAAACTAAGCAAAGGCGGCATTGGCACAGGGGAGAAGTAAGCAGAGAGGAGGCAGCAAACATTTCTCCAAAAGGTGGAAAAGGACAACGTAGGCTCTGAGCATTCTCAAAATTTCCCTATGAAAATAATGTCCTAAGAAAAAGTCTCCTAACTGGTTTGTTGGAAAGTCTCACATACGATGGCATGTGCTCTTTGAGATGCATGAGCTGGAAACATCCGAAAACGCTGAGTAACTTCCCTGGACCTCTGCACCCACGTACGAGACACCATAAGCAATTAATGAAATAATTCATGGAAGACAGGTACAAAGAAATAAAACAGGGCATTAGTTATTATTTCCAGGAGTCTAGCCTCTAAACTGCTGAGTGAAACCTTAAGCATCTGTTTCTAAAAACCTGTTTGTGTATGTATTTGACTAAAGAATTTTCTAGATGTGATGATAATTATATGAATATAAAACAATGAAAAGGTACATTTTTAGAACTTCTGACTTTTGTATGTATAAATTAAAGTTTCTAATTTGGATATGTTGTTTTTTTAAGAAAAATATACAGAAGAAATGATAGTGTAACATGCGCATTTAATTATATATATATGTCTGTTAGACATATATAAGTATGTATATATATACATATACATATATATATGTGTGTGTGTATATATATATATTATTTAAGTTCTAAAGCTGTGGAGGGCCCAGTGCAGTGGCGCGGTGGTTAAAGGTCCTCACCTTGCATGCCCGGGAGGGATCCCATATGAGCGTCGGTTCTATCCCGGGGGCCCCACTTCCCTTCCAGCTCCCTGCCTGTGGCCCAGGAAAGCAGTCGAGGACGGCCCAAAGCTTTGGGACCCTGCACCCGCGTGGGAGACCCGGAAGAGGCTCCTGGCTTCGGGCCGGCATAGTATCGACCCGTTGCGGCTCACTTGGGGAGTGAATCATCGGACGGAAGATCTTCCTCTCTGTCTCTCCTCTCTGTATATCCGCCTTTCCAATAAAAATAATAAAAAAATAAATCTTTAAAACTGTGAAACATTTTAGATATGTGTCCCTGTGTCTTTTCCAAATAATCTCCAATTTTAACCAAATATAATTATTTACAAAACTCTGCATAATTTCAATCTTCTCTGAAATAAATGAAGCATTCTTTGTGTTGCCTTTCCCTCTTCTTGAACAAATGCCTTGCAAATTTGCACAAGGACTTTATGTCTTAATGGAAGTATTTTACTTAAGTCCCCCCTCGTTATTCATAATAATTCCAAATGATATCTTCCAAGTAACTATTTATTAACTTGTGTAGGAAGAGGAGCAAGAGAATACAAGTTTTCTGAATTTTAGTTCCTCATAGAACACCAACGACTCCTTAGAATTATTGGTGTGGTGTAATTTAAAGATTTCCATGACTGGAGCAATGGCATAGCCCATTAATCCTCCTCCTATAACAATGGAATACTATATGGGTACTGGTTCAAGTCCTGACTGCTCCATTTCCAATCCAGCTCCTGGGAAAGCAGCACAGGATGGACTAAGGCCTTGGGTCCCTGCACCAACATGCAAGATGCGAAAGAAGCTCCTGCTACCGGCTTCATCTCAGCTCTGGTTGTTGCTCAATTTGAGGAATGAACCAGCAGATGGAAGCTGTTTCTGTCTCTTTTTGTTTCCATGTATCACTTTCAAGCAAAATAAACAAATCTTTAAAAAAGTGTTGAATCAGCCACATTGCCATGTGTACGATTCGTCCAGTCCTTCCTCTTTCATCCTCTGCACTTCGATTGCTTTCTGGTCAGCATCACTCCTTGAAGGGCCATGGAGAGCTGACAGCTGCAAAGCTGAATCTCCTTATGTTAGTGTCGAGCAAACAATGGACTAGCAGTCATGTACTTGACTCTATGAATATATTTATTTACAAAGCTAGAGTGGAAATTTTGAGAAACAGCCTGCCACATTTGCATTGACTCTGTTCCTCATAGTTCTGCGTTTGATTCTCATCCTATCAATAATCTTGCTTTCTCCTTTTCCCGTTTTTAATTTCTACAAGGTTATTGTCAATGTCAGAAAATGTAAACCTCAAGCATAATTGAATCGTACTTGGCATGTGTGTGAGGAGGAAAGAAGTTGACTTAATGAAAAAAGGCTAAAGCATTCATTCAAACTAAGTTAATTTGATTACATAGGGAAAAGTTTACCTTCTCTGGCAGTTTTGATTGAATTTTAACAAAAATTAAAATTTGCTGCTAAACTCGAATTATCCTTCGACCAACAACACTTCCCAGCTTGGCTTGTGAGCTAAAGTGCCTGTCAGGTAGAGGAATGTCTTCGTTGGAAGCAGTTAAAATCACCAAAAGTGAATGACCCGTGGGGACAAGTAGAAATCTCCCAATTTTGTCAGAAACCCTTTCACTGTTTGGAAATTGTACAGCTCAACTCATACACTGAGGGATGACGGGAAGGGCTCCTTGGGCTTCACGGGACTCCCCCGATTTCAGCAAACCTGCAACACCAGAAACAATAAGATATGCATTGTATTTATTTCAGCTTGTCGTTGCTGGGAATGGTTGGTGGAAAGGTTAGTCCTAAAGACGTGTCTGGCATTCCCACTCCGTGCAGCAGTGATTCTCTGCATCTTCTAACCCTACCCTCTAGAGAAATACAATGATTCTCACGTGATAAGTGACATTTGATTTAGTGGCTCATCTCCTGTCTTGTAATGATTACCCATCTTCTTTCTTGTAGCTCTCGGCAGTCGGAGGACAACTGACATTCACTATATCCTATGACCTCGAGGAAGAAGAAGAAGACATCGAACGTACCCTCCAGCTTCTGATCATCTTAGAGGTAGAGTCCTTGAGCCATTCTTCATGTCCATCCATTTGGAATCTTTATCTGGTTTGATTTGGGCGTGCTACTTTTGACATGGGCAAGTTTGTTGTTATATTAACATCAGCTATACTACTGTGGAAAATGTACCTTAGTATTTTTTATTCTTCCACACTTCACTGTTAGATATATTGAAGAAGCCAAGAACAGTTACCGAGTCCTCATTACGAAAGGTGGCCCATACACCAAATTTGTAATTAAAATTTAGAACATAATGGCAATGTTTCCAAGAATGCACACATGACAATATTTAAGTGAATGTATGTTTACATAGTTATATATTTCCATCTCCCCTGAACTTTTGTTGATTTTAGGCAGAAGTAAATGAAAAAACAAAATTGATTTACTTCAGTTTATTTTTTGCTTTAACATCCTAATTTAGGCAAAAAAAAAATGTATAGGACAAATTCCTTTCAACACACGGAGCTCATAGAAATTTCCCATGTGGAAAACATGTAGGTATCATAGATACTGTCTTTCATATGTTTTTTTTTCCCCGTAGCTTATACTCTCAAACTCAAAGACGCATCCTTGCAAGCCTGTTATCATTCCAAGTGAATAGGTGTTATTTTGTCATCAGGCTGTTGTGTACTTTGTCTTGAATCTTTTATGAGAATCAGTGAGAAAGTTCCAAAATGCCTCCCTAGAAATGAGTGTTTTCCAGGGTTGGATAATGAGGTGGTCGGATAGAAAACTATCATTTCAGCTTGGGATTCATTAAGCATAAAGGGATTCTCTGGGTGTCAAATGTGGGCAAGTTACATATCATTCTTACAAATGCAGGAAGAAATGTATGCTGTATATGTCTGTGGGCTCGAATGTCATGAACCGCTTGTGACTTTGAACGCAGGCCTTTTCTTCATTTGCGTTTCCCCATTTGTAAGAGTCTTTTCAAAGGATAGCTTAATTAACTGAAATTTCTTTTTCAATGTCCTTTACAACCTTTACCCATTAGAAAATAATGCATTTCAAGTGCATAATGTTGTCATGTATTAAAAAATCAAGCATCTTGTAATTTTAATTCTTGTAATTAATGCATATTTACAGGTTGCCAACTATTATTATTGTAGAGCTCATGGGGAGAGCAAGGTCATTGAAGTTCAAGAAACTTATACTTTGTATTGTGTCTGGCTAAGACTAATGCTTCCATTGCGTGGCCCTCCCTGTATGGATACGAGAAACACACTTAATGATAAATTCAGCTAGAATTAAACACCCGTTGAGGTACCCTATACTCTGTCAGAGCCTCCTAGTTTTAGCTCTTAACACTTTCTCCTTTTAGGGACATGGCTTGAGAATCAGCACAGCCCAAGAAGAAGTCTACCTTCAACCATCTGAAGAGCACGTTCACGTACTGTTGCTTAAAAGAGAATCATTTCACAGATATGACACACGTATTCCAATCAACAGAAGAGAATTTATGACAGTGCTGGCAAATGTGAAGCGAGTCCTGATACAGATCACATACAGCTTTGGGATGGATGCCATCTTCAGGTAAAAGCAAGAACTGCATCTCCCCTTGCTCACAGGTTCATCATTAGGCAAACCTGCACTGGCTAGGATAGTTTAAATCTCTAGATTTATGATCTTCACATAGCAAATAGGAATAAACAGCATTTTTCTGAATGGTATCCCTAACATGCCGTCAGTATGTTAAATGTAAAGAATAGATTTCTTTTGTTGCTTAATGTACTTGATGGCTCACTAGCTGTGTTGCCATAGCTTTTAGGGGGAAAAATGTTTCCTATATGGAAAATACCATCCTAGAAATTAAAGTTTTCTTCACAGTGGCTTAGATTGTGGGAATCATACAAGATTTAATTTTGGAAGTCCTATATACAAAGAGTTGTTTACTATGTATTTTGTTCCATTAATTCACTCGCTAGAATTTGACAGAACAATATATAATTTAGGATAAGACATGTAAACCTCTTCATTCGCTCTTTTTCATCTTTGCTCTTTATAAAACACTGAATGACCATAATAACTACATGATATAGAGGAGAGAATTTTTGGAGGGCCCAGCACAGTGGCCTAACAGCTGAAGTCCTTGCCTTAAACGTGCCGGGATCCCATATGGGCACCGGTTCCAATCCCAGCAGTTCCACTTCCCATCCAGCTCCCTGCTTGTGGCCTGCGAAAGCAGTCGAGGATGTCCGAAATCCTTGGGATCCTGCACCTGCATGGAAAACCTAGACAAAATTCCTGCCTCCTGGCTTCAGATCTGTACAGCACTGGCCTTTGAGGTCACTTGGGGAGTGGATCATCAGACGGAAGTCTTCCTCGCTGTCTCTACTCCTCTCTGTATATCTAACTTTCCAATAAAAATAAATAAATCTTAAAAACAAAAAGTTTTGGAGCCAAACTGATCAGTAAGCTGTGGACCGTATTAGATGTGAGCTTTCTCAAGCATTGGTTTT
The DNA here is from genome assembly GCF_017591425.1 of Ochotona curzoniae. Classification (NCBI taxonomy): domain Eukaryota; kingdom Metazoa; phylum Chordata; class Mammalia; order Lagomorpha; family Ochotonidae; genus Ochotona; species Ochotona curzoniae. Next base: position 10,938,110 of record NW_024467115.1, read on the forward strand.
TGAATGACTCAACTCCTGCAAGTACAAATTGGAGAGAATAAGGCCTACCATACAGAGTCCTCGTGAAAGTGATATGTGATAATTACATGAACTGATCATTGCCTAAACACTTCGCTGCAATAGCGTCTTCTCATTTTTCATTATGTAAAGTGACAATTCCTCTGTTTGAGCACAATATTGCCTATATCCAACTGACTCTAGGTTACTATTTCTGTCTTTAAAACAATGATTTTTTGCCTGAAAACTTAAAAAATTTATTTATCTATTTATTTGTTCATTCATTCATTAAAAAGAGAGACAGACATGGAAAGAGAAAGATCGCCCATCTAGCTAAATCACTCATCATGACATCAGCAGTTGGGACGGGGTCAGATACTGAAGGCGACACTGAATCCAGGTCTCCCACGTGCATGACAGGGACTCCTGCCTCCGGAGGTGCACAGCAGCAGAATGCTGGATCCAAAGCATAGCACTGTGATTCCAACCAAATACTCCAGTGTGGATGCAGGGACCCAACCATGCTATGTTGACTGCTGCAACAGCCACCTGCCTTTGTTTTGATAGGATTTTAATCTGAATGCTTAATGAGCTCTTGTTAAAAAATGTATTTATTTTTATGAAAAGTTAAATATACAGAGAGAAGAGACAGAGAGGAATATCTTTGTACACTGATTCATTCAACAAGTGGCCGCAATGACTCGTGCTGAACCAATCTGAAGCCAGGAGCTAGGATCTTCTTTCGGGTCTCCCACAAGGGTGCAGAGTCTCAAGGCTTTGGGCCGTCCTTGACTGCTTTCCCAGGCCACAAGCCGAGATCCATAAGGAAAGTGAGGCTGCTGGGACACGATTTGGTGCCCATATGGGATCCTGGTGTGCAAGGAGAGGATTTTACATATTAGGCTACCATGCCAGACCCAGGAGCTCTTTTTTCCTTCTGCTGTTCTACTCTAATGTACAAGATATAATGGGATGTTTTACCTATATCCAAGCAAGTTGGATGATCAGACGTGACTCCCACCTGACAACTTGGCATACTCTAATCAAAGCAATGTCTCCAATATTGTGTTTATTTTATTGCTGATATTTTCCGCTTACATCATTTGCTTGTACTGCCTAGTTTCACTTTCACTAGTAATATTTCAACTAAGTATAATCATTATTACAATTTCCCAAAGGGGAGAATTACAGATTTGTAAACAGAGCCACTGCCAAACAATACTTCTCTTTTGCATAGGCAATTCTGCTAGGAGCTGGGTTAAACATGCCGTGAAGATGAGAGCAGCACTTAGGAACTAATTATGTTTTTCCCATTTGTAAATAGAGATTGTCATGATGTTTACACAGTACAAGGAGATGAGTCCTCTAGCTTTCAAAATGAATGACAAGCAAATTTGACCAAGTGGCTAGAGGCTTTTTCATTTTTTATTTAATTAATTTTTTTTGTCAGATTTGCTTCTCAGACGGATTACTCTAAAAACATTTCCTCCTGATTTATGTCAGACAATTTCAGTATCTGCTTCTCTTACAATCACTGATTTCAGTTTGATGTCTTCTGAGATTATGCAATACAAGGGTGATGCACTCCGGGCGTGGGCGGCGTGTGCTGACACAAGGGCTTTTTCTGTCACCTCTCGCAACAGATCTCTGATTCAGGAAGAAAAAAAAAAAAACCAGTGTCAAATCTAAAACTCTTGCCCTCTTTGGATGAACTGAAAGCACGAATTCTGAATCAGCCAGCTTGTTGTATTTTATTCATCTCTGAACTAGACACAGGAGATGGACCCTTATTTGTAAAAGATCACTGGGATTGATTTCAACTTGTCCTGCACAGTCGGCTTCTGACTGGGTGTACTGTTTGTGCGCAAGTGCGAGCAAATGGAAGCTATCACAGCAAAATTTCAGGTTTAAGACATTTAGAGAGGATCTGCTTCTGTGGTTGTTTCTGCAGTGGATGAGCTTAGATTTTCCAGTTGCATGGTTTGATGGAATTGAAGCGTTGAGGGAAACTTGAGCTGCAGGTCAAGGATTTTGAATTTTGTTTTCAATTCAGCTATTTAGTAGTTGTTGGCCTAAGCATGGCTTTGACCTCTGTGGACTCCAGTCACTTCTGTGAAATGAGGAGGAAGACAGTTGCTGTGCTGGCTTTTACGAGGTCGCTATAAGAGAGGAATTAAAGGGCTTCCAGATCGTTTTGTGCATGGCGAGTCAGAATACAAACATGAAGTGTTCCATGGAGCTCACCTCATTCCAAAGGATAGTTTCTCTTCGAGTAGCCTGAAGATTTGGAGATATCAAATAAGACACAATTTCTATTTCCATAGTTATGGCAGTTACACAGCTAGTCTTTTCCAGAAGGCTGAGAGAGCCATTAAATGAAATTTATTACTTTTCCTTTTACTATTCTCACACATGAGCTAAAAAGAAAAATAGAATACTTTGCATTCTTCTTTTAAGAATGTAAGAGAAATCAACTTAGCAAAACTGTATAGCGTTCTTTATTGGGTTTTCTAAATCTTGAGTTTTATGACTGCTTTGATTTTGAATTCAGGAAACCTTGATCTTCAAGTACCTATTAAATACAGAAGTATGTCCCAAAAGTAGCTTCCTTTCTCCTTATCAGACACATTAAAATCACCTGATTTTCAGTGTCATCCTTTGAAGATACTGTCTTTTTCTAGTCCTTGAGAATAGGTATAATCATATGACTTGGGTTAGCCAATGAAATATGCACACAAACAAGGTGTCTTTAGTATTTTTTTTCCCCCTGAAGTACAACATTGAATCGCCACTGTGAAAGTTTCTGGAGTTTATTCAGCAAGCAGAAGATCAAAACACCCCAAAACCCTGACAGCACGGGGAGGTCAGCCGCACTGGGGGTTTAGATCTTTGGCTTGCCGAACAAAGACCGCCTTGTGTAGAGTCCCCTCCAGGCGCAGGGCACCACTGAGCATTTGGAAATGTCAGCACAGTGTAACCAAGCCCGTTAGAAATTTCTCCTGATATAGATCATATGTCTTTATGGCCTAAAAATCAATACACAGTGTTTTTCAGGCAAAATATTTGCACATATATTTGAAAGGGGAAAAAAATACCTTTTTTTTTTTATATTTTGAAAGATTTTACAGAAATTGTGTTAGAAGTAGTCTAAAAAAGTCCATGCAAATAAAGAACTCTTACGGTTGTGGCAATGGACGCCCAGAATGCTTCTTCCTTTGGAATTTAATGAGCCAGGTAACCATGTTTTGAGGAAAGTATGCTGATTATGACGTTGAAGCTTGAGGGAATTCACACACCACGCTCTGAGCCAGCCAGCAGGCGAGGCCTGCGTGTGCTTGCTGTTAATTATCTTTGCTTCCCAAGGATATTCTGTAAACATTTAATGAGCACCTTCCACGTGTATCTCATTAAATTTCAGTTTTTATCTTCTGTAAAATGGCAGGGAAAGATCTCTACATTCAAGATCAAAGAGGAAGTGATCACATACTGTATAGAAAAGACTTTAGGGCACCTCATTCACTGTCTCACATAATTGGGAGGCAATAAATGATACCTAGACGACCAGTGGCTTTGAGATCATAATTGGCTTCAAATCTGTGCTGCATCAGGTGCTGGGTGGATTATTCTGAGCCCTGTATTTTGTGTACTATTTATTTGTGAATATACGTAAAACACAGTTTCTTTGGTGGATTTCGTTATAGTTACATGACATATCTTTCAAGCCTCCATTATAGAGCACCAAAAACAACAGGTAATAAGGGCCAACTATTATGGGGTGATAGTTTTAGGCCACCCAATAGGGATACAATAATAGAGAGATTATTGCATTCAAAGTATAGTCTCAGGGAAGGCAGATAGACACAATTAAAATATAGTAGGTAGTTTGGGCCTGGCGCAGTAGCATAGTGGTTAAAGTCCTCGCCTTGAACACGCTGGGATCCCATATGGGCACCAGTTCTAATCCCAGAAGCCCCGCTTCCCATCCAGCTCCTTGCCTGTGGCATGGGAATGCAGTCGAGGATGGCCCAAAGCTTTGGGGCCCTGCACCCACGTGGGAGATCTGGAAGAGGCTCCTGGCTTTGGACTGGCTCAGCTCCAGCCTCGTGGTCACTTGCGGGGTGAATCATCGGACTGAAGATCTTCCTCTCTGTCTCTCCTCCTCTCTGTATTTCTGCCTTTCCAATAAAAATAAATAAATCTTTAGAAAATATAGAGCAGGTAGTTGGATAGAAGTGTACACAGTTTACATTAGAAGGAGAAGGGAGGAAGCCATGAGTTCTTATGTAAGCGTTTTATATATGTGCCGTTTTGCATAAAATTTCTTCAGAATCAGAATCTATCAGTTACTTCCCTTACTTAATGTGGGACTCACACTGGAGGAACCATCGCTGCCTCTCCGATCCTCCCTCACCCACGCACTCCTAGAGGACACATGATCGATCTTTTTCTCTGTCTCTCTCTCCTTTCTTCCCATCCTCCCTGCCTCCCCTCTCCTCTCTTCTCTCTCTCCCACTGTTTCTCCCTCTCTTGCCTTCCCATTGCTGTTGTGCCATTGAAATGAGTACAAAAATAAATAAATACAAAAACATAATATATTGTTTTAATGGGGCAGGCATTGTGGTGCAGTGGGTGAAGCTGCTGTCCAGGATACCCACATCTCCGATCAGACACCTGGATTGAATCTCACCTACACCACTTCTGATTCTGTTTCATGGTCATGTAATCCTGGGATATAGGACATAAAGACTCAAGTGGTTGAGTCCCTTCCACCCACATGGGTGACATGGTTGAAACTCTGGGCTTCTGGCCTGACCGGTCCTCAGCTATTGTGAGCACTTGGGGAGTGAACCATTGATGAAAGAGCTCTAGCTGCCTCTCTCGCACCCTGCCTTTGCAATGCCTAAATAAGCAAAAACCATCAGTGGCCTCAGCATTGAGCTATAGCAATTTAAAACACTTGGGCCCGGCGCGGTGGCACAAGTGGTTAAAGGTCCTCACCTTGCCGCCCGGGATCCCATATGGGCGCCGGTTCTAATCCCGGCAGCCCCGCTTCCCTTCCAGCTCCCTGCCTGTGGCCTGGGAAAGCAGCAGAGGACGGCCCAAAGCTTTGGGAACCTGCACCCGCGTGGGAGACCCGGAAGAGGCTCCTGGCTTCGGATCGGCATAGTATCGGCCCGTTGCGCTCACTTGGGGAGTGAATCATCGGACGGAAGATCTTCCTCTCTGTCTCTCCTCTCTGTATATCTGCCTTTCCAATGAAAAAATAATAAAAATAAATCTTTAAAACACTGCCTGTGATGTTGGCATCCAAATGGATGCCAGTTCATTTCCTGGCCACTCCATGTTAAGCCCATCTCCCTGCTAGTGAGCCTGGAAAAGCAGCAGAGGACAGGCCAAGCCTCCAGGTCCTTACACCTGCTTCCTGGCTTCTGTCTGCCTAGTCCTGGCTGTTCAGGGAATGAGCCAATAGATGGAAGAACATAGTCCTTCTGTCTCTTCCTCCACTCTGTCTTTCAAAAAATAAAATCAACATTATCAAGCTAATAACACTTTGTGTAATTTTCACCAGACAGAGTCTAGAAGAAGTCCTGATTCATCTTAGGTTTTGACAAAAGCAAAAATACTTTCACAGGATTAAAAATATTTGTGGTCATTCGACCAAAGTGATATCCTGTTAAATGGAATACATTAGAGATCTTTGAGATGAAAAAAAAAATGGTGGGTAGAACAGAAACAATTAGTTAAGAGCTTTGGTGCCAAATCATAATGTGTCATAGTGGCTATTTCATGGGAGGCTGACATATAAAACTCTGATGGGATATGTTAAAGCAGAACACGTACAGTAAGCTTTACATTAGTACCACGTCAGTGTTTTAAGGTAATTTCAGTGTTTTCCATAGCTGCTCAAATAATTACCTCATTTCTATTGATTCATCAGAGTATCTGATTTTTTCCAAGTCATAAAATTAATGAGAAGTAACCAACTACAGCATTTGACTTATTTCACAGATCTTTGATAGTTTATGCATTTCCAAACTTCAGTACTTAATTGCTGTCAAAAGTATATATTTAAATGAATGCAGTCACATTTCAAAAAAATAAAATGACCATATTGAAAGAAAAAAATAATCTGTAGCTTTCTCATGAATAATACTTAAAACTGTTAAATGCATTAAAATCCCATTTAACAAGTAACAGAACCTAATGAACACTGAAACAGCTAGCTGAATACTAATATGGAATATGACTGAGAAATACATCTCAGTGTGGAAATTTCTCATTGCCCAAAATGGTTACACAGATTAAGGAGAAGAACACCTGTTGTTAAAAAGACAAATGATATTTGGCATTTCCCGGAAAATATTTTTAAATTTCTGTTTTCAATTCTTCCTTAGTCAAGCATTCATTTTTTCATCTTGAAACTTACAATATTTCTTCCTTAAGGTTTGCATGTCTTATTAATCAATATTATTGTTTAAATTATTATAATTATTTTATATGGAAAAATTGAGCAGATAAAGGAATTCCTCACTTCTACTCTCCTTCCTCATTTTCCGTCCCACCATTTCCCCCGTATTGTCACAACACTAAAGTCCTTTCATAACAGTTACAAGTTCAACATTCTGCTATTTAAGTGCTTCATGACATTACAGTTATAGGAAAAGATATAAAATCCAGTCCTATATTAAAAAGATTTATTTTTTATTAGAAAGGCAGATTTACAGAGAGAATGAGATACAGAGAGATCTTCCGTCCGCTGGTTCACTCCCACTAGAGCCTGCAGAGGACGTGTGGTACAGGGGCAGGGAAAGAGGGCAGAGCGGGCTGATCAACTACCCAGCCAAGCAATAGAGGTAAAGATCTGTGCAGATGGAGACTTAAAGTTGAACTATGTCAGCTAAGGTTTCCTCAACCTTAGAGCGGTTAGAACAACAGCATTTCAAAATGATCAGACCTGCCTAAGCAGAGCGCTCAGAGCGTGCTCCACACTGGGGACCCTGGGACAGAATCATGTCGCCATCCCCGGTCCTGGGTACTGAGGCAGCTGAGAAGTTGATGTGCCTTCTCTCCTTATCCTCTTTCCCCAGACAGAGGAAGAAGAAAAAGAAAAATGTGGAAGCAATGGTCTCACCCACTTTCTGCTAACTCTTCCTACCTTCATCAACAATGTGAACATTATTAAAAAACAGAAAAGCATGTTTAGGGATGGTAAAGGTTTGGGGTGGAAGCCATAAAGATTTAGAAACTGAAGATTTACAGCTTGGTTAAATGTCGTTTTTGAGCAAGCATTAAAAGTTTCTAGTGAGCTCTTTATTTTATTCTCTGGTTTGATTGCAACATGGACTCTCCAGGCTAGCAAGGGTCTTTATTAAGTATAAATCACAGATAAATGAAAGACACCTTTACTCTTGAGAAACAGACTGACAAGGCACGCCCTAGGAAAAGTCACTTGGTCAAAGAAGTATAATGGTTATGAAGTTATGATGGTCTATCAGTCATATTAAAATCAATAAATATAAGAGTAGCCATTTAGTTTTATGATGTTAAAGTTATTTAAAGCTTACGTTCATATATTAATATGTCCTGGGGCTATAAATAGCATTTCTGATACTAGTCTTGAAATTTTTGTCCTATTTCAGCAATCACTGAAAATAATTTAATAAAATATCTAGTATTATTATAATCAACCACATATTAAATCCTATGTTTAGAGCTTGTGTTTGTAGTTTCATTTAATTATTTTACCAAAGCTCATGATGTATGGACTACTATATATCTCCATTTTATAGATGGCAAAGAATCATTTTTTGCTAGTTTATAAGGCTTGTAAATATACACAGGATCAAATTTTTGTCTATTTCATTCCTGATATTTTCTTTCTTAATAATTAACTTTTAAATTTTTTTCTTTTATAAAATAATGGATAACCACGTATAAGACACTAGTAATAAGTATTTAAATTATATATATGCAAATGCATATGTGTATATATACATATGCTTATCTATATAATGAGTTGTGCTTGTATCTGTATGCTCTATAAAAAGTTGTTTCAAATTTTCAATTTTGCCCAAACAATAATTTCTATAACATAGTGACTAATGATAAGTTAATATGCTGAGCTCATCAGATTATATAAAAATGCCAATAAAATGAAGCCCACAGTTCCACAGAAGTATACATTTAAGTCAAAATTGAAGACATGATTCTTACTGAAGTATACAGATTTGTCTCTGAGAAACAGAAAACAAAATTTCTTCCATTGTCTCTTTCAGCTTAAAACCTGAAGTAATTGAATATTACCAAGTCTCCTGCTTTTCTTGTCTAAATGTTAATATAAAAAAATTCATGACAGTGTTTTCTGTTTTAAGAATCCTTTCAACTTTCTGCCACCTGTTTGAAAAAACAGTAAAATTACGTAGCCAAGAACCAAGAAATGAGCATTCTCGTATTTTTGCATCATTTGATGGTGATGGTAACTGTCAACTTTTAAATATATATATATTTCTTTGAAAGCAGGAGTTATGGAAAGTGGGGAGAGGTGTGAAGATTTTCTCCTCTGCTGGGTTATTCCCCAAATGACTGCAAAGGAAAGGGTTGGGTTAGGATGAAGCCCTGAGCCTAAACTCCGTCTGTGTCTGCCTTGTGGATGCCAGGGGGATGAGTACCTGGACCACTGCCAGCTGTTTTTCCAGACATCTTAGTAGGGCACTGCTGTTCCACCAGCAGAGCAGCCAGAACTGGAACCTTGCCTCATACAGGTTGCCTGCATTCCAGATGCTGACTTAACCTGCTGGGCCACCAAGCCAGCTTGTCAGCGTTTTTCGTGGAGCAGACTTTGAATAATGTATGAGATGATACGCTTCTTCAGGTTGTGGATAGTTATTATCCTTATTTCTCCATGCAGCTAGTGGCATGCCTCCAGATGTACAGCGTAACAGGGCATATTTTCCTAATTACCCACACTTCTCTGTTCTCCAGGTTGAGCTCCGTTAACCTGGAATCTGCAGTCGCCTACCCTACCGATGCAAGTGTTGCAGCAGCTGTGGAAATGTGTCAGTGCCCACCAGGGTACAGTGGCTCCTCGTGTGAAGTAAGTTTGCAAGAATGTCTTCTTACTGCATTCTAAGTCCCACCAACATTGCTGTCAAAAAATCATTCACAGAAGCGTCTTATTTTCTGTCGATATTTGTACAAGCAAGTGATAGAGAAATATGAATGTCTGCTGAAGTGTGGCTTCCAAAGGGAGTGCAAACCACATAATGTTATCCTGAAATTGTGTTTTTTTAATCAGTGTTTGCTTTAGCAGAAAATGTAGTTCCATGAATGATTTTCCCCATGGAAAGGCTTGCATGATACATGATAAAAGAGTAATATTCTAACATATTTTCCTTCATGTCCATTTGAGTGGTTATCTGGAAATTGGCACATTTTAAAAATTTTGTTTAAGTTTTCCAATTTTTTGATCCCATATAACACATTTTGCTTTACTGTACTCCTAGAAATTTCAAGTTCAATCAACTAAGTATGTAATTTTCAGAATGCAAAAATATAGTAAATAGAAGAAATGCCTTGCTCTAAAAATTTTCTGAGATCTTTGATTTATGTAACAACTAAATAAATCAGATACATGTTGTTTTCTTAATATTTTTAACATATAATAGCTTAAAATTTTAACTTAATACTACCATGTATCACTTCAAGATACTAATTTGAGGAACTTATATGTACTTTAGATAATTATAAAATTTATTAATTTAAAACCTGGTGAACATTATTTCCTTGATAGGAGGCATAATTTTCAAACAAGAGATTGTGTAAGCTCATGCTTGTAAGGAATCATCTGAGTATATCAGAATGTCTACCACATTTCAGAATACTACCACATTATACCATTTATTGAAATACCCTAGGCATTTCTCTGTCATTTCTCTTTACCTGGAAATAATACATTCCACTGGAGAAGGTGCACGGTGTGGTCACATGCATGACTCACCTGGATAGAAAAGAAACCATGTAGTATCCATGGCCATACTTACTAATCTAAACTTCATACTGAAAAGATATTCAAAATATTCCTATTTAGGTAGATTGGCCTAATCTGATTTTACATATAAAATGTATGTTTATTTAATGAAACCTTTGCTATTATTATAGGCCTTCCAGTTTTGACTTTAAATCAACCATCTTTCATTGAACTCTTAGATTTGTTTCAGTTGGAGTAATAAATAATTTGATTCCTAGATTAGTCATCCCCAATCCTTTTCATCAACTTACTGATAAGTCAAAATGCCCATTTAATATAAAATTGACTATTAGCATTATTTGATCATACCTTTTGTTTCTTCCATTTTGTGAAATCATTTTGAATATATATATACATATAATCATATATATATGATTAAGTATATAACACTCATCATGTAACATCACTAGCCAGCAAAATCCTTGCCACTGAAGAGCTAAATCATCTGTTTAGGGAGACAGAACAAATATTTATGAAAAGTTGGGTCACAGCACCAAACAGTTCATGAATCAGCACATAGGAAGAGCATAATAATCACATAAAGGGTGAATAGTCTAAGAAAGGTGTCTTAGAAAGAAGTCTAGAAAAAAAAATCTCCAGTTGGATGCTGAGGAACAGTAGCAAATGTGTTACAAAAGAAAACCATGTGAGAATGAAAGAACAAAGATGCAAAGGGGGTAAATAAAAGCTGGTTGTGTCTGTTACACTTGTTTGATACACAGTTATCTTAAAGTACATATGGGAATTCTGTCAACTGAGGAGAGCAATTTCTCTGATCTCCTCATTCCTTCTGTGTAATAATGCCTTCTTTTCTTTATCCCAACTTTCTGTTCCCAAACTCACTGAGTCTTTCCCTTTTTCAGCTCTTTTGCCTTTTTTCAAATTGAGCTTAGTTTATAAAGCCAGTCACTCTAGCTTTCTTACTAGTGGCCTCCCAGAATCTCTTAAAATGGATTGCAATGATGCCTTAATTCTAGCTTGATGAAAATCATGAGCCTAAGATAAACCCAATGACTCTATGACATCAATCTCTTCGGCTTATTTTTTGAGACCATTGTACTGACTCAAAATCCTTTTAGAATCTATTTTGAGATCTTACAAATTACTCCAAATTTAATATTTCAAATATGTTTTTCCTTTCCTAATATTTTTGCAGAAGCTTGTATATGTTTTGATACTTGTAATTTGTAATTTGGCTAGTAATTATTTGATGAGCCTATTTTTAGAGATAAGATCACCAACATAAAGATTAATTTGATGAACATAAAGTCCCTGCACTCAGGAAATTCACATCTATTGTTTGGCTAAATAATATGCCAGGCAGAAAATGTAGATAAATACAAGCTATGGAAAAGGTAAACAGGATAAAATAGACTGGATAGAATTTGATATATATTAACATATTAACATATATATGCAAAGATTAGATGGGAAAGGGTATATTTACAAAGAGAAAGGAATCTATTTTCTGCAAATTTATCAGGAAAGACATTTTTGGGATGATGATATCTCAACTGAATATTAGAAAATAAGATGGAGATCAGTATAAAAAGAGCTGGTGATGAAGGTAGCATAAATATTGGAGACTATAAGGGCCTATGAAGAGGCAAGTATGTTGGTGATGCAGGGACTAAGAGTGGTACAGAGGGGCAGGCCACACAGAGCTTCACATGCAGCTTCAGAACTTGGAATTTCATGAAAAACCATTAGAAGTGTGTCAGCAGAGTAGCACCATGATCTGAATTATACTTTTGTAAAAGCTGTTATGATGGAGGTATGACGAATGTATTAGAAGAGGGCAGGAGTGGTAGGAAGGAAGGTGTTTATGGGAATATAGCATTGATAATTGGTGATAAGGTAATGGCATAATGTGGAGACCTGTAAGTATCTTCTATATGCATGTTGGTAGGGGAGAGGAAAGAACTGTGTAACATGAGTGATAGATGAGAGAAATAGTGGAATGATTAGATGCAGTGCTATTTACAGAGCTGGACAAATAAGGTGAGAAGGATTTGGGAAGCAGGTGGAACCAAGTTTGCTTTAGAAATGTTAGGTTTGGGAATCCGGTGAAGAGTTCATATCAATGCAGAGTTAGACTGTGCAAGCTTTGAATAAGCATGTCTTTCTGATCGAAACATAGATATTTCAAAACCATCATTTACTGCCAAACAGAATAGAATTACCCAAAAAAGAATATAGTTTGTTATAGTTTGCCTTTCCAATATTTTTTAAAAAGTTAAAATAATCATGCTCAAACCCTATGTGATAAGGAAATTGAGATAAGGCTTTTGAGAAGAAAGAGCCAACTGACTCAAATGATGATGAGAGAGCAGGAAAAAGGCAGTTATAGAACTGTCCACTGACTGTGGCTATCTGGAATTTGATGGGAAAAACAAGATCAGCTTTAATGATGTGGTAGTGGCCAAGGAAAGATTATAATGGAATGATTCATAGACATAGAAAGAAAGATTTTTCTGAATACTTTTCTTTAAAAGACAGACAAGTAGGAAATTGAAAATAATGTTTAAGGAGTATTTGTCATTTTTATTGAGACATTAGATCGTATTTTTGAGCTGATAGTAAATCTAATAGGAACAAAAAAAAAGAGGCAGGCATTTTTATATATTTGGGCTAAGATGCCAGTTAGAATGCTTGAATTCCATTTGGGAGTACCTGGGATTTCTTGTCTGGGTTGTGAAATGTGTGCCTGTTGCAGTAAATGTACTCATTGTTCAGTGTCTTAGGGCAAAAGCAAAATACATTGTGCTGATAAACATAGTAATTTGATATTCATATGATTGAACTAATGTATATTTCAGTGAAAAATCTAATTTTATAGGACTACAGCTTTTTGTAGGATTTATTATTTATTTCAAAGATGGCACTACAGAAAGGGAAAGAGCGAGACAAAAAGAGAGAGAAAGCAAGAGAGATTTTCAATCCCCTGATGGACTATCCAAATGTCTGCAACATCTGGGTCTGGACATTGCCAGGCCAAACCCAGAATTTAGATGCCTCTCCTGGCTTCAGATCAGTTCAGCTCTGGCTGTTATAGCCACTTGGAGAGTGAACCAACAAATGGAAGCTCTTTCTTCCTGTTTCTCCTCTCTGAAAATCTGATCTTCCAACAAGATAGATAGATAGGTAGATAGATAGATAGATAGATAGATAGATAGATAGATTAATTTAAACCCTATGGACATATTCCCCTACAACTATAATCAACCTTTCCCCCATTCTCAACATCTTCAACCTTTGCCCTCCTTGGTTACATAGTGTCAATGAGCATATTTTAAAGAAGAAAGCATTTCTGTAATCTAGGGAGAAAACACTTCAGTGGGGAAAAATTATCAGAAAGGGATTGGAAATTAGCCCCTTCTATTTTGGACAGACCAAATTAAGGAGAAAGTGCACCTAATTTTCAGATGTGAATTATTTCCATATTTTTGTATGTTAGTTATTGATGCTCAAACTTTCCAGTCCTCTTGTCCTGGGCAGAAGACACCTTCCTAACCATACTGAACAAAATTCTATATACTTTGTTACTTCAGTGATTTATTTCTTGTTTCCAATCTCAACTAGGGGGAAAAAAAAAGCCATTCTTGCTGCATATAATGTATTTTGTTGTTTTGTCATCTAGAAATAGAGTATTTAAAAAAGTAAAAATGAAATTATCAATGAGGGGAATCATAAGTTCTGGGAGGACAGCAGTATTTGCCACATAGTTATTTTGTATCCCTTAAAATCTGTCATAGTTTGCACAGACAGGAGACATAATTAAGGGTGTCAGCAGCCCAGCCATGCAGGACTTCCACACATACAAGTATACTGCTCAAAATAGCACTGTGCTTATATACCAAGAAATGTGTCCCACTCAAGGGAAGAAGGGATAAACATAAGCAAGTCATGGCAAAATAACACTATAAACAATCAAGGTAATATATGCTAAATAAATCATCAACAGTATACTTTGTAAACGTGCAAAAACCTAGGAATGCGGAGTGAAATAGGTAAATTGCACATGCAAGGAATCCAGCTGTTCATGTTGTTCATTGGAAGAGTTGGGGCAGCGTGTCTTCCAGACCATCAAAGGTGTTCTGAAAGTGAAGTTCTTAGGGCTGTGGGAAAGGGATCACATTACAGATAATCAAAATGGCCTGGATGATACTGGCAATCTTCTTAGCCTCAGATTCTCTGGAGAGTTCTTTTGTGTGTGCTGTTTTATTTTTTTTTTCTCAGTACTTTTCCTCTTATTTCTCTTCTATACTTTTTGCTTTGAAGCTGTCACCTTTCAATTCTTTATATCTGTGCTTTATTTTACCATTTCAGAAGACACACCAAGCTATTGTTTCCTCTAATTTCATACCTGCCAGTAACACTAAGGTCAGTATAAAGTTCTGGTGTCAAGAATAGCTTTGTGGTTATGTTTTAATAATACCAATGTTTTGACCAGCACTGAAAAATGTGTTGACTCACTTGTTAAGTTTGCTGTGTTTTTTTTTTATTATTGCTAAAAAAAGCTCCCTTTTTTTAGTCCTGTAAACTTAATAAAACTTTACATTTTTTCAGTCTTGTTGGCCAAGGCACAGAAGGGTTAATGGCACTATTTTCGGTGGCATCTGCGAACCATGTCAGTGCTTTGGTCATGCGGAATCCTGTGATGACGTCACTGGAGAATGTTTGGTAAGTGCCTCACTGCTTTTGAGAACACTGAATAACATTGCTAAAATCAGCTCTACAGACCCTGTGTTTCATCAGGACTTCTCAACCACTGAAGCCAACAAGCGGCTCAACAAAGGTCTTTGAGTTGATGTGGAAGCAGCCATTCTTTCATTAGCAATTCCCCCAGCATGTATTTGGAAAGGCTTTTTTCATATTAGTCTGAAGAACTGAGTTTTAATCAGATGTATCATAAAGCATAACTACTGACCAAAATGTGTATCCACCATGAATGTGCGGTTTCACTCTCCCATAAATCTACCAAAAGTAAACTGTGCTTTTAAAGTAGGAAAGGATTTATATCCCCATAATAAGAAAAGTGTAAAACATTACCTTATGAAAGACATAACTCAGTTTTTTCACATTGAAAATGAGAACATATTGCATGTTTTATTGAAGTTTTAATTTTTATTTAAACTCAATGCCATGCACAGATTAAAAAATAATAAGTACATATACTATATATGTACTCATCAGAGCTGTTGCTGCTTCTACAATCAATCAGTGCTTTTAACCAGAAAGTAAGCTCTACAAAGTGCAAAGCACTTTCAATCTTGCTAAGGAGCCTTTGGATGGGAAAATTATGCCAAATAGATCATTCTGATTAACTCAAGGACATGTTAGTCTTACATTGTCTGACATGACATGAAACTAGAAACAACACTTCTCATTTCATTAGTCTTGAGAAACACATTTGAAGCTGTGCCAATTTAGGAGGATATCCTACTCTCATTTCCCTCAAGAATTTGAGGCAAACTCTAATATCAGTAATTCCTAATGTTCTCTCATTTGCTCATTTCCCCTCACTTTCTCTGCTATGTAAAAGCTTCTGGGAAGATACAAAATGAGAATTCAGGGTTTTTGTTTTGATGTAATTTAGCATTTAGGTTTATGGATGTTCTTTTTGTTTTGCATATATTAGATTTTATTTAACTGCATTGCAATATAAAATCTGATAGCCTTAATTTGTGAATCAGTAGATTTTTCAAATAACATTTTAAGAATAGAAAAAAAGTAGTTTTCATTTTAATTATGTCACAAGTCTTTTAAAATATACCTTGGGAAAAATATCAAATTATCCTTTAAAACTTTACTAACATGGAATAAGAAATACTCAACTCAAAACTGATGCAAAAAAAAAAAAAGTACAAAAATAACCCTATCACCATACCATATGTTCTTGGTCCATTTGTTAGTGTGATTTGCTCAGAACAGATGCCATTTCTTAGAATATTTTTTCTCTGTTAGCACAATTTTGTAAGAAAGAAGTGACAGAACTGTGGAATCTGAGAACAAGAAGTTTGGAGTCTGAAATTCAGTAACCAGGGACAGAATTTTGTACTCTGTGTATTCCTGGGTAGTTGGCGCAGATGCAGTAATGTAAAATCATACCAAGGAATTTCCATTTTGAACACCTCGATTCAAGTGTAATCCATGAAGAAAAGGTATTCAAATGATGCACATCAATGACAGTCTGTCTAAAAAATTATTTGCATATAAAACAGAGTATTGGAGAGCAAAAGAGGGGAAGAGATTGAGAGAAAGGTCCCATCTCTCTGGTACTCCTCAAATGCCCATAATAGCTGGGAACGGGCCAGCTGAAAACCCAAGAACCAAGAACTCTATATCTAGGTATTAGGGACCTAAACAACTGGGCCATATTCTGCTGCCATAGCACAAGGAAGCTGGATCTGAAGCGGCGTAGTGGAGACTTGAACTGGAGCTTTGGAATGGAAATGTCAGTGTCACAACCTGTCCCTAGGCTGTGTCACAACACCAGAGGCATGGACTTTCTTACTGCTCAACCTTCCTTTTTCTTTTACTTTTAGCTTTTTATTTTTTCCAGTTTTCCATTCCACATATTAGCTAACCGATTTATGGAAATTAGAGGTAAACTGTTTTTCAGCTTAGCTTGGCTTTGAAATAAAATGGTCAGTCAACTGAGATAAATTTTTTACATTAGAGCAAAACTCACACCTCTGCTCCAACTGGACTGTATAAAACATTATTTTAGGGCCTGGCATGATGGCTCAGTGGCTAAATCCTCGTCTTGCATGCACTGGAATGCCATATGAGCAGCAGTTTGTACCCAGCTGCCCCACCTACCATCTAGCTCTCTGTTTGTGGCCTGGGAAAGCAGTAGAGGACAGGCTAAAGCCTTGGGCCCTTGCACTCTTGAGGGAGTTCCAGAAAAAGTACCTGGTCTCTGGCTTTGGATCATCTTAGCTTGGGTTATTGCAGCCACCTGGGGAGTGAACCAGTGGATGGAAGATCTTATTCTCTCCTTTTCTCCCTAAATCTACCTAACGAAAATAATATAAATCCTAGAAAAGAAGCCAAAATGTTATTTAAATTCAAGGTGCAGTGGAGATGACTCAGGATGCATCCATGTTCACAAAGGAGGCCTGTGTGCACCCTCCTTCCTGTGGCCCGTATGATCTGTAATGTGAACAGTCGTCTGGCGTGTGCCTCATGGCAGGACACCTGCAGAAATAAACAACCATCAGACTGAAAGGTTCATCTTCTTTGGTTTTGATTCTCATTATATTGATGGACTAATGCTGTTTTATATTTTCAATATAAAATTTTCATATACATTTAAGAAAATAGATCACTTGAAATTATAAGAAAATTTTATATATTATTGCATCTTAAACTGATAGTTGAAGACAAGATCTTTCAATTATGCAATGTTTTTACTTGAATTCTACAAAAAAAATTTCAGTCTGGTTAAGGCAAGATCAATTTTATGGTCCTTTAAAAACTCACAAGTATTGGCAGATTTCATTTTATTTAGTTTTATTTAAAATTCATCAAATTTAGTCTTGACTGCTGCCAGTACTAAATTTAAATGCTATGATCTATTTTTAAAGGTTTGGCTAAATAATTCTGAGAGAAAATTTAAAGAAAGGAAAAAAAGCCCTTTTCATTTAAATCATCAGTTATCACAAAGTACCTGTTCACCTGTAATTGATGAAACTGGCATGGATTTTAACGTCTTAAAAATTTTATTAATTGGATTTTAGCACAGTTTTTCCACAGGATGTAAATGAGAGGTACTGTGGATTAAATAATTGAGTTATAACTTTAAGATATTTCCCTAGGTAAATAAATCTACAATCCTGTTATCCTAAGACGTTGTGTTTAAATGAATATTTACTTGTATTTGATTTCTACAAATTCATTCATGAGATAGTCCAAATTTAAATTGTTTAGAATATATTGTAATAATAATTTAAAATAGTTCACTGATTTATATCCTACCATTCCAGTGCTCACACAGACTAGCATATTTTTAGTGTCGGTTTAAAATATATATTTTGTTAATTGCCTATGCAAATTCTTTTATTGATCATAAAATGAAGGTTGTGATTGCCTGAAGTTTGTTAAATTTTCAATATGTGGAAAATTATAACTGTATATATATGGATTGATATAAAATCATATTTTAGTAATAAGCCCAAGATTTTAATTAGAATTAGATATATTTTATTATACTAATGTTGCCAGGAATTATGGATACATGACGCCAAGACATTTTAAAATTCATCAAGATGCGTCACTAGAAGCCTCAAGATAATTCCACTGTGTTATTTATTGAATGGTTCATTTTTATACTAACTGTGAGGGGTTTTAAGAACACATGCTGATTTAAGTAATATATTTTAATTCACATGAAGAATTTAAGACATAAATTACCTTTATTTTTGAAAAAATTGGGTCTGGAAATTGCTAATTGGCAGAAAAATATAATTTCAGTTTTCTTTTTAAATGTGTGAAGAAAATATACACCTCATTTAATTATAGATTGTTGTATGCTTAATATATATTTTTTAATTTTCTCAAGGTTCAAGCAATATATTCACAAAGATAATGGAGGAAAAGCTTATCCAACCCATCTGAGTACAATAAGTTCGAAATTACTGTAAGAGGTCCCAGTCTGAGGAGATTTCAATGATTAGCCCCAGCTCTCATTAAATGGGCATGTTTATGCTGGACAATTTAATTTCATCTAGAATCAGCAACAATATCCATTAAATATGTGTTTTTAGGGATCTTTTCATGCACTTACACACACACACGCACACACACTCATTCCTTAGGAATTAAAATTTAAAGAGGGAATTATGTTTGAGTAATGAAAGCAATGATGGTAAATTTCAGACATCTATTTGTAAATATGCCTATACTGAAATGCATATGTGGTTTTATAAGTTGGAAATGGAATCAACTTTCAGTGCCATTTCCCCACTCTAAAACTGACCAGTTAATATTGAGAAATTAATCTTCCTCCTGGGAAAAAGACTGATGACCTTACAGACCTGACTTTAGGCAGCATACTGCTGCATGAGAGCTAAATAGTAGTCCTATGTTCTTTTGTTTGTCAGAGCTGCGAAGACCACACAGGTGGCCCCTACTGTGATCAGTGTCTTCCTGGTTTCTATGGTGATCCAACCAAAGGAACTCCTGAGGATTGTCAGCCCTGTGCCTGTCCGCTCAACATCCCATCCAACAAGTGAGTCGCAGACTATTGGGGTCTGTGTTTGGGAGTCTTAAGAAGGTATTGTAAGTTTTCTAAATATTTGGCTCTAATTCTGGTGATTTAATGTGTGCATAGAACTCAGAATTTCTATATCAGTTCTATAGAATAGACATGCTTTAGGCAACACGTGTGTGCCTTTGCATACATACATACAGATACACTCACCAAGACACACACACCATCATGTTCATAACTTATTAAAAAGACAATGCATGTAAATGCTGTTCTTGCCTACTCTCACATTATTTACTTGTAATTCTTGCATATGTCAGAAAAAAATTTCATAAAGTAAGATGAAAATATTTATTTGACTTACCCTTAACTAGAAAATTCTCATAGTTACACAGTTGATTTTCTAATTCCTTGATTGGCACATGTTGTTTTATAAATAATGAGGGGTATTAAACTATGGTGATCACGATTATCTTTATGAAACTATTTAGATTCATAAAAGCATTAATTCAAAATTTATAGTATTCTCTGACTAACCGTGTTTCATAGTTTTGTTTTGATTTTTCACTGAGATCAATAATTTTTTTCTTTTAAAGATTCATTTATTTATTTTTACATTTATTATTATTATTATTATTATTATTTTATGGTGCCATTCCATGGGCTCCTGGTATTTCTCTTATCCCTTCCCCACTTCCCCCCACCACCACCTAGTTCCTCTATATCATTACTAAAATATAGTTCTTCACACACAGTCATATGTCTATCATTGCGGGCATGGACAATGGCAGAGAGTCCAGCATCCTATTGTCAAGATATAGGAAACAGTTTCATTGTAAGTCCATCTTTGTCTGGAAGTAGAAATGCATACTACATAGTATCCTCACATCTGGATGTTAGTCTCCATTTCACAGCTACTATGCATCCCCTCAAATGAAAAGTTATAATACAAAATCAACAATAGAAAGAAAATTAGAAATTTGCAATGCCATGAAGTTAAATAACATGTTACTAGATATGACAGTCTCCATTACACAGCTACTATACGTTCCTTTAGCCACAAAACAAAATCAACATTAGGAAGAAAAAAGAAATGAACAACACCATGAAGTTAAATAACATGCTGTTAAATGACTAACGTGTAGCTGAAGAAATGAGAATCAAAAACCTTCTTGAAGAAAATGAAGTTACTGTATGATCTATGAGTCATAGAATGATTTAATCAGAAGAAAGTGTTTTGAAGAGATGAAACTAATCGAAAACATGTGATATAGTTTCCACTGATATTTGTTGGTGGAATGTGTCTCTTCTAGACAACAAATAGATGCTGTTTTGTTTTTAATCCAGTCTACTAATCTATGACTTTTGATTGAGCTTAAGCCATTTACATTCAGGGTTAATATGTATGGGTGGTACTTTGGTCCTATCATTTTAGGAATGGGTTGTTCATTGGTTTAGTCTTCTGTTGTCATTTTACCAGGATGTTCTTCACATTTGCCTTTGATTTTGGTAGGTGCTATTCCTCTTATCTGTCAAGAGAGCATCTTTTTTGTTGTTGTTAAGGTTAATTAATATATTTATTTGAAATTGTCGACTTGTCTACATAAATTCAACTCCTGAGAATTTTTTTGGTTTCACTCTCTGCTGCTCTCCTTTTCATTATTTTTTTGGGGGGGGGGTTTATTTATTTATTTATTTGTTTAATTACATTGCATTATGTGACACAGTATCATAGGCTCTGTTGTCTTTGCAACCATTCACTTCTGGTTCGAGCAGGTCCCAAGATTAGAGAGACACCAGGTGCTATATAGCTAGGTTGTTTGTGGCATTACCTTTCTAGAACCTGTTGGATGTTAGGTCTGAATGCCACACGGACCAATTTTAACCCCTAGGATGTCACAGTTGGTATTATTTTCCTGCGGGACCAGTGCAATTCACGGAACTCACTAAGTCACTAAGTTCTCACAAGCTCAGCACATGTGCAGTTCACTGCTGTCCCCTGCAGTCCTAAATCTCTTGCCACAGTGTAGAAAATGGCGCCTGACATGCCACTACTAGAGTTCTTGATCTGCTGGCCGTCAGATCTGAGGGCTACCCAGTCCTGTCTTGGGTAGAACCTGTAGAATGCCATGTTGCTGCAGTTCACCGAGTCAGAAAGGAATTCACTCCCAGCTCAGTGTATGCTCAGTCCTTTCCCTTGCCTTTGCCTCCTTAGGCAAAATGGCATCCAATTCAGCTCAAGGGGACTGACTGGGCTGTGAAATTCACCCTGTTCTCGCACTGCCTGTCTGGGATCTGCTGCTCTGTCTTTGCTGCTAGTCAAATCAAACAGAGCAGCAGGACAGATGGTTCTTTGTCTGGGTTCACCTCCCAAGCTCCCAGAGAAAGTCCCTTCCCACCTGGTTGCTGGTGAAGTTCCGGCTGCTGGTGGAGTTCAAATGTTAGCTGAATGCTACTGGAATATCAGTCACCGCAACACACCGCAACACCACACCGTTGTATCCGCTGCTCTCCTGTGTCTGTCAGTCTCCAGGCATCCCTCTGCTGTTGTTCTGTCCTCTCCTATTTCCTGGAATGTGTCATCTCTGCTTCATCCTGATTAAATGTTTTTCCCTCTGTTTATACATGTCCTTACCCTATTCCGCCATCTTGATTCTCTCGAGATCATTAATTTTTTAAAATGCACTTTTAAATGATATAAAAATATAATTTAGCTTCATCTTCCCCTTTACATTTTAGGAGAATGCTGTTTTAGCTGCTGTGGCTCATATATATGCATGGCAACCCTCTAAGAAATTAGATCCTAAAGCAAATTTTTATAAAATGGACACACAATTTTTAGTCAAAGCTAAAATGTTTCACTAGTAAGCAATGTTAAATAACTGTACATTCTTCATGGTGAACTTTCTTAGGTGCTTAGTAATTATGACATACTTTCCAAATAATTAAAATTATCAAGTAGCCATAACTTTAAACATCTTTTATATTTATTGGTACTAGCTAGTTGTTAATTCTGTAGTGATGTTTGGAAAGGGAAAATTTAAATTACTTTTAAACTGTTGTTTGTTAGGTACAGTCTTTTAAAGTGAAGTTTCCAGCAAGCAGTTTGTCCTCAGAGATCTTACTGAAGGTGATCCTAGTTAAAATAGTCCTTTATTGGTAGTTTTAATGAATGCTAATAGCTAAAGACTTCAAAATAGTTCTGTCAAAAAAAACAAAGTTCTGTAATTAAGTTTACAAGTCTTCATTATATGTGTGTCTCCTACAATTCAGTGTATCCCCTTCTTTCAGAATTTTCTACCTTATTTATTTATTTATTGTTTGGGAAAGAAAAGACTGAACCAGTATTTAGTGAATTATCCCTCTAACCAGGCATTGTGCCAGGCAATATCTTTGTTATTTAATATATTTTTTAAAATAAGAAATAAGATGCATATTATAGATTAATAGATGAAGGTGCTAAATGGGAACGTGGCATCATTACCCCAGAGCTAGGATTTCTGGCTTTAACCCTCAGTTCTGCACTAACTTTTGCCAAGTTATATAAACTCTTCCTCAGTTTTTTGTTTTGTTTTGTTTTGTTTTGTTTTTGTTTTTGGTCATTGGTTTTGTAAAGTGTGCTCACTTAGAGGGTCATTGTGTAACTTATATATTTAAAATATGTGAGACACCTAAAACAGTGATTAGCCGTGGTGGGCTCTATTAAAGGCTGGCTCTTGCTAAGTTACCTGTTCAGGGTATGAGGTATTGTGTCACACTGAGACGTGTCCTCCTGTGTGTATATGCTCTGCAGTCTCCATGGCAGCCATCTTTTAAGAAATATACACATTGAATGTTAAGTGAGAGAGAGCTAGAGAGAATTGATTGACCCGCCGGATAACTCAAGGTCCTGAGAAAATCGTGGTGCATTTCTATTGCTTAGGGTACACGCCTCGAAAGCATGAAACGTGAGGTAAGCTGCCAGGTAACAGGAAGTAGATAAAAGAGAAATCTGTGAGACAATAATGATGGAAAATAATTAGGTTTAATTCCCAATTAATGGAGTCTCAGCCACAAGTTGGCCATAGCGGGACACAAAACTCTCTTTTTGGCATGTAAGTAAATGGTCGCACCACATAATGGAAAATCTGTTCATTCACCATGGCTGAAAGGCATCATCCAAACCAGCCACCTACTCATTGATCCACACTAACTCTTACTAAGAAAAGCAGTAACACTGTATGTGATCATTCGCTCACTTCATGCATTTCCTTCCCAGAGAAAACAGCATAGGAATAGTGTCAATTCATCAGAGATAGCTACTTATTGAATCATGCTATCCTTATACTAATATTTTAGAAGTATATCATTTCTTGAGATTGTAGATGGGACACAATCACATGTTACACGGAAGAGAAAGTGTTAGGGAAAGGGTTTTGGTTGTAGAATTCATGATCTATTCTTCTGTCTGTTTTCACTGAGTTTCCGTTTGACAGTGGATTCTAATCCTATTACTCCTGAAACTAAGCAATAATTGACTCCCATCCTTCAGTGCCAAACACTTTGGAATCTCAAACACCAATAATAATGTTTTTATATATACATATATGTTTTTACATATTTATATATGTATAAATATGTATATATGAAACATTACTATTTGTATATATTTATATACATAAATATATACATATGAAAATGTTTCATATATATATTCCAACTCAGTATAATCATATTAAGCTTGATGTTGTAAAATACATACCACTATAACAATGCCTGTCATCAAGTAAAAAATATTTCATTTTCAAGGTGCTTTTCATTGCAATGTGTAATTGCTAAGCTATTAAATAATAATTTTTCTCTTTAGTAGTAGAATTAGGAATCTATTGATAGCATATTTTACATTCCAGCTTTCATCGTGGCCTTTTTATAAGTAGAAAGAGGAGATAGTGACAAGTATACTTCATTTATAAATTCTAGAGTTCTGTTACTGAATTCTAAGGTACTTCAAATTTTTAAAATAATTTAGGATGTTATTATTTAGCCATACAAATGCAATGAGAAGTATTTATTGGTGGCTTAAAGCCCTGAAAATAAAGTTACTTAACAATAAAACATTTGATGACCTTGGGAACTATCTTGATTTTAAGAGCTGTTTTTTGATCATTACAATTTTAATCTAAGTTAGAAAACTTCACGTGTAGATTGATTCTACCTAACCTGTAATCCAGGAGATTGGATTTGATTTTTTCCCATGTTATTTGGGTGGAAGGGGAGCAGAGAGGAGCTAAAGGTTGCTGCAACCTTCATTTACAGTATAAGCCTCAGAAATAATTGTCCCTGGTGATTTATCTACTTAATCCTTGATCATAAATCTTACACATCACAAGCATTTTGGCTCCAAATTTCTTAGATAATATTACTAAATAAATCAAATGTGCAGGAAGATAGAGATAGATTGGTATAATTATTATGATGTATGAATACAGACAAGCATATAATATATAAATGATACAAATATATCAACTCCATCTGCTATTTTCAGTGTCCACTGTTTTCTTGGCCTTTTCCTCTTGATAATGTGTATTCCAGCTATAGGTTGCAAGTAGGTGGTGAAGGTTATCTCTGGAGAAGGAAAGGAAAATGCAAATGTTTCAGATATGCATATTCATTATTGCCTGTGTCCTGTAGCTCACAGATTAAATGAGATATGAAATAATCACATAAGCATCTTTGCCCATGCATTTTGGATGTGTTTGAATATATCACATTATCACAGTTTTTATAATTTTTTTTCAGTCACATAATAATATTAAAGATTCACACAGTGCCTCCACAAGTTCTGTTGACGGTAATATTCTAAAATCCTTGTGACTTGTACTGCATTGTGTGCATAATAAATGCTAAAATTAAAATTTTTGAAGGAATGAGACATTTCTAGAACTTATTTTTGGGGTTCATTCAGGAAGTCGAGTTATTGACTGAAATTGGTGCTTGTGGCGGCTGAGCACTGTGGTACAGCAGGTTCAGCTTCAATGCCTGCTTGAAGTCCGGCTCTGTTTCTGATCCAGCTTCTGCTACTGTACATCCTGTCAGTAGATGAGGACTCAAGTGTAGCTCCCTGCCAGTCATCTGGGAACCTCGGGTAAAGTGCCTGACTCTTGGATTTAGACTGATTCACCCCAAAAGGTGTTACAAGAATTAGGGGCTAGTGAAACAGTAATGGAAAACCTGCACCCCACTCTACCCTTGTATGTCAAATAAATTTAGACAATAAAAAATAAAGTAAATTAGTACTTGCAGAAATATACTCCAAGACAAAAGGCAAATTTAAAGGAACATTGGATTGAACCACTTTTTTTGAGACATTTGAGCGTTCTTTAGGTAATTGCATGTTGGTGATTGTAGTAGTTCTTAATAGTCCCCTATGCCAGATGGGAAAAAAAAGTCTAGAAATGCCAAAAGCCTTGATATTGATTACAGAGCTTATTGGTGGCAGAATCAATGTGAGAAAAGCACTGCTCTGTAATTCTTCTCATACATCTATAGGAATGGAAATAAGGAAGACATTAAAGAAAATGACAACGAATAGAGCTTAATGTTAAAAAACTATTAACAGTTTCTGCTTGACAATAATGATGTTAGCTCAAATTCAAAACCCCAGGGAGTGATAACACTGATCACCTTAAAATTAAATCAATCAATATATCTTGAAAGCTTATTTTTAAAGTTTTTATTTAGTGGCACATATGCCTTATTTGGGCTCCATGTTCAGTATTTGCTGTCATAATTTGTCCCTATGATCCTCTCAGATCATTTTAACCCTTGTTCCCAATGGAAACAAGGTCATAAACACATAATCTGCATATTTGTGATGAAGCATCACGTAGTATCCTATAAATCTGTACATCTTGTGTGTCTGGTAATTCTTTTTTATAAAAAAATTAGAAATGAAGAAAATGATAGAAAATTTTAAAGATTTTTATTTTTATTATTTTTTCATTGGAAAGGCGGATATACAGAGAGGAGAGACAGAGAGGAAGATCTTCCGTCCGATGATTCACTCCCCAAGTGAGCGCAACAGGCCGATACTATGCCGGTCCGAAGCCAGGAGCCTCTTCCTGGTCTCCCACGTGGGTGCAGGGTCCCAAGGCTTTGGGCCGTCCTCGACTGCTTTCCCAGGCCACAAGCAGGGAGCTGGATGGGAAGCGGGGCTGCTGGGATTAGAACCGGCGCCCATATGGGATCCTGGGCGTGCAAGGAGAGGACCTTAACCACTTGCACCACCGCGCCGGGCCCAATGATAGAAAATTTTAAAAGCAACTATGCCCTATACGCTTAGGCAGAAGCAAGTTTAAGAGCTAAAATGCCATGTTACTTGTAGTAATTGATGGTTATGATACTCATATTTAGTAGTGACTTAACAATGGTGATTTTCACATAGAATTACTATAAAAGAAAATGAGTCAAGTGTAATTAATTTCAATTGTGGAAGTAAGTTCAGGTTTCATAAGCTTACAGGAGATTAAAGAAATAATAGAGACAGAATCACAGAAATTGAATTAAAATTTAAACTTCTTTTGGTGCCTGAAATTTTTTTACAAATCTTTCCATAATATACACTTTTGTAATCAAACTTTCTGCTGATCCCATATATATTGCACCAAATCAATTTGCTTTTAAATTCAATTTTCCATGAAGCTTCTTGAAATCACCACAGGCATGCTTTCTTAAAGATTCTCCTGGAAAACAAACAGAGATCATTGAATCCAAAAAAGGCAAAGCTTTAACACTTCATATGATTCCGACCAACATCGTGAAGTGGATAAGTACTCCTTCCTCGACACCTGCCAGTGTGGTGCCCTGTCCTAGTTACACTGCTGTATCTAACCATCTTTATGTCCAGCCTGTCTCTGATGGGGTGCAAGAACTCATGCTGTCAGAATTCCGTGTCTTAATAGTATATACAGGATGATGTTTGAGTCAGAATTCTCATCTCCTATGGTGTATACAAATACAGAACAAATCCTTGATTGCTTAACCTTCATGGTGGAAACTTTATTCCCTGAGGATGAAAAGAATAGTTGTTTCACATCATATTACAAACAAAATTTCAGTGAAGTATTTTCTATTCCAAATGCATCAGGCTTAAACTATTATAAAAGATAGAATCACACACTGACTTAATGTATTTAAATTTTATTTTACCATATAAGGTTAACACTCTTCTAAAGGATTTTTATACGAGAGCTAAGTTTCAGAGTCCACAGAATAAATTTCTCAGAGTGTGAGTAGGCATGCCTGATAGGCATTATTAAGCTTCTATTTAGCAATTGACTTGTTTTCACTTTGGAATTTTCTGAATCATTTGTCTATTAAATGTTCTCTTGTATTTGTGAAACATCTCAAAACCAGGTTTCAATCTATCAAGTAAGTATACCTTAGAAGAAACATTTTAACACTAAATGCATCATGTGTTTTATCTTTTTTTCAGTGTTTTTTCCACACTAGCATTATTGCATAATTTTTCTTAATGTACATATTTTAATAGATAAAAATTAAATCAGGTTAATTGTAACTGCATGTATGTATTCACATTCATAAATGTAGGCATATGTTCAAGGGCAATTCTTCTATGTACACATGCATACTTATAAATGAATTATCACATATATGTTTATATACGTGTGAATTATCACCTATATATTTATATATGTTTATATATTATACATATATGATATGTGCTTAAACATGAAGAGGGATTTTACCAATGTTCATAACATTAAAATTACTCCATTGAAGGCTTTTCTCCTGTATTCATTAATGGAAAATGGCTTTCATTCTGGACTCTCTTGTATACTCTGTGGCATGAATTAGATAATCTGAGAAATAGATTCTTTTCTCTGCTAGTGTGGAGCTAGCCAGAGTTAAACAGCCTAACTTTGGAATCACTTATAACCATTGATGGTCTGGTTGTGGTTCTCTCTTTAAAGCATAGAATGGTGTTTTGTGGTTAGAGCAAAGTCAATGTCAAGTTGCTACACTTGCCAATCCAACTTGGGTGGACCTGGTTTTGGTGCTGTGCCTAGTCGTCTTTCATCCTGAATTTATTTTTATTATTCCTTTCTCTGTCAAGGCCATGACTCCAGTTACAGTGCTAAGAGAATAAACTTTCAGGATATTTTTTAAAAGTTCAAATCATAAATATTGAGATTTTATTTAAATGCATCATTTGAAGTGTCATATCAACTGTTTATATTCCAGAATCCAGCAGTCACATCATTCTGACCAGTAGATTTGAATGACAGTTATGCATAGGAGAGGGTCAAAGGTCTCATAGTAAATGCTGCTGGAAATTACATCATGACCTTCAACAAAGAAATGCTCCCTGACTCTACCAGCTCATATTTTGTCACAAAGCATGTTTTAAAACTGTTCTGTGAAACCTTTTTGTGAAAGTTTTCTGGATGGCGAAGAGTTCAGATATACAGTAAAACATATTTGTTTAATTTTCTTGATATTCACTGACGTATGAATATAATCTAAGAAATCTATTTTCCATATTGTTTCCATATGTTCCCATAAGTGCCTAAAGCCAGGCCAACCATCTTTGACATGATTATACCAAACTGATTGAGAGTCTTAAAAAATGATTGTTATGGTATACCTTTAATCCGTGTGGTCCCATAGAGGGGAGGAAATCAGGGCTTTTAGTTGGAGTCAGTTTTTCTGTAGGTGAGGAGAGATGAGCCATAGAATGCTGATCTGTGAAGAATATTTATATACCCTGTGGCAGTTTTGTCAAAATCCATCTCCTCTGGTGTGCCTTAATACCATAGTAAATTGCTAGATCTTAATAAGAGAAAATCCTGCTTTTACACATTTAAATACATTCCTCTTCTCTCCACTACTATCACCCCCTGCCATGAGTCACCAAGTGAGCTCTTGTTAGAAAGTGAATAGCAAGACCCAGGCTGCTCTCAAAGGAACTAGGTTCTCAAAGAGCACAGACTGACTCCATCTTGTCCCTGCTGTTTTGTAGCAGTCACCAGAACCCTTTAATGTGGAACGTTTTACCTTTGTGATGTTTAGAAAGTCAAGATATTCTGGGCTAGGTTCTTCCCCTCAGCCAACATCCCATTGAGTTACAATATTTAAAATGGTGGCTGGGAGAGAGGCATTTAGGCTAGCTGTTAATATGTTGCTTGGAATGCCTGCGTCCATACCGCAGTACCTGGTTTTCAGTCCCTGCTCTATTCCTGATTCCGGCCTTTTGTTTGTTTTCATTCTGGTGGGCAGCGGATTACGAGCAGACTTAAATTGCTTTCCTAGCTCTTTTCAGCTTTGACCTAGTCCAACTCCAGCCATTGTGGGATTTGGGTAGTGAACCAGTGAGCAGGAAATCTCTCTTTTTCTCTCCCCTCTTTCGCCCTCTGTCTCTCACTGTTTGCCCTTCAGATTAAAATAAATACACTCATTTAGTTCTAATAGTTTAGTACTATTTCCCCAAATCTGAATTATTACAGTCTTTACAGAAGTACCATGAGTTAAGCCAGAAGAATACCTGTGATCTAATGTGCATGATAGTTAAGAAAATCTTCCAAAGTCGTATGAAGGCAGAAGCAGAATGAGATCAAGACTTTGCAATGTTTAATTTTTATTCTCTATTTCATTTAGCCATCAAGCAAGCCTCCACTGAATTGTCTTGTCATAGATAATGAAAAATAACTTTATTTTGGAAACATGTAATGGAAGAAAGATTAATTGAGGGCATTTCCCTTAAAATGATACGGCGATAGAAGTCATAAAATTCACAATGATTGGTTGTTCATCAGAGAGTCAAATTACAATCTGTCAGTCTTGGGGCAAGCCATTCAAGCATGAGAGATGTTACCCACCAGGCTTGGAGGTCTGGCTGGAGAAGAAAATGTTATTGAAAGCTAAAACTAATACACATGTGTACTCTGCTGGTTCTTGCCTTGGTGTTTAACTCTGTGATGTCAGTCCCAAATCATATATATTTAAAGAGAGGGAAATTTTGTAATCTGCTAGAAAATATGAAATAACAAGTTTGTTTTGGTAGTTTCTTTTATTTATAAGTCTTGGTATAATTTGAGTTTTGTCTCTTCTGAAAGCTTTCCTTGGGATTTCACCTATGTAGCACATACTAAACATCTATATGCAGCACCTGGCAACGTGACGAGCACTGGAAGGGGATAGCATTGCCAAAACCATTCCCATTCACATACACTCCTAGAAACTGAGGCTTCCCAAATGTGTAAGAGGATTTCTCTAGACAGCTTCACATTGAGATCAATGTAGAGAGAAAGTGTGGGAGACTGCCAGACTCGGGGATTTCCACAGAAGCAATTGTACATTCCCTCTTGTCACTGATGATCATAGACTCAGAACAGTCAAAAGTCAGTTAATAACGTGTCACAGGGATACTGCTCTCCACTGGGCTATTTTCACATCTGCAAAAATAGCAATGTCATTTCATCCTCGATTGGCTAGACCCTAATCTCTGTCTGCGAGACGAGAATGGCCAGCCTGTGCACCCCTTTGTCACAGCGGTGGTGGGAGGCAGAAATGAAAACATGCTGCTAACGACTTTGTTTGTGTGCTTTTCCTTTGCCCCTGGTGTTCCCCAACAACCACCCAGCTTCAGCCCGACCTGCCATTTAGATCGGAGTCTTGGACTTGTCTGTGATGCATGCCCTGTTGGCTACACAGGACCACGCTGTGAGAGGTAAGCACTTACCACATTGACTTGCAAAACATAATTTCTGCCTGGGAAGTTACAAGACCTCAGGCCTTGTCATCTTCCCATCCCAGAAAAGCTGCTACGCTCAAGGAGCTCAAGTAAAGTTTGCCTTAACACTTGTCAAACAAACATTGCTATACTTAGTTTAGTTTAGTCATTCTCTATGAGTTTCTCTATAAATCTTCAGTCAGAGGATGCCTGATTAATGTTTGAATCTTAAAGGTTAAGCATTAACCTACAATCTTTCCCAAAAGTGTTGCTCAAGTAGAGAGTCATACACTTTAAGATTTATCTGACCGTCAACACTGGCACCATTTATTTTTCATAATTAGCTTTTTGTCCTTAAAATGTAGTTTAAATGTTCAGTTTATAGTTCAGAAAGTGCTCCATAATTCACTTTAAATATATTTGAAAATAGATGCAAAATATAATTTATCATCATGATTTATGTTCTTTCCTAATCCAAGATATCTGTCAATGTGACTTTGACAGGGTGTTATCTTATGTGTTCATGCAAGTATTTTTCCTTGGAAAATATATTCAAACTCAGTATACAAATGGTACAGTCTTTCTTCCCTTTGCGTTATTGCCATTGGCTTAAGCGCTGAAGATAGTCCCCTTGGCCACAGTCCCAGAGCACCGGATGAGGAAGGCCATGGACATGACCT
Source organism: Ochotona curzoniae (assembly GCF_017591425.1). Taxonomy (NCBI): domain Eukaryota; kingdom Metazoa; phylum Chordata; class Mammalia; order Lagomorpha; family Ochotonidae; genus Ochotona; species Ochotona curzoniae. The sequence continues at coordinate 10,969,759 of NW_024467115.1, forward strand.
ATTTTCACTCCTTACTGCCAGACTAACTTGGAAAAGAGCTATTTCTGCTTCTGCACTCCTAACTTTTTTGGCAGCCAAATCCTCTTTCAACCAGTATGCATAAAAAAAAATAAATAAATAAAAGGAGCCAGTCACCCAGAGAGAATTTAGCTAGCAACCAGCAGCCTGCAGATCAAGTTTCTAGCAGCAACAAGTATTATTTGTGAATAGGCATCATCTGTAAGTTAGTTATGAAGGAAACTTGCTGAAATAAGTAGGATTTATGAGTATTTGACATTGGGACTCTGGAAATGTTTAATTGTGGTTTGTTTTTAAAGAAAGGAAGGCATATATATATTACTCATTATAATAGGAAGATATATCATTGCCAAGATAGATTTCCACCAAATGCTGCACACCGACCCCCCAGCTTACTACAGGCAACATTTTTTTTTAGTAACTGGAAAATGACAATTGTTTTGTTATACCAGGCCATTACGTTCACTCATCTAGGTGAGCAAATCTCTGATGTGTTTATATTGCTTTGTCTTACACATTATGCATTCTCTCTGTGTTGATAGTAGTTTCTGAGCCATCTACACTTTGGAAGTCTACACTTTATTTGACAGATATCTGTTTGGTGTCATCCCTGAGCTAGGAACAGGTGTTCATAGCCTTACCCACAATCAGGTCACATCTTTGTTTAATGCAGGTGAGACTAGTCAAACATACTATAAAGAGAAATCTAGTTAAATAATAAATGTCACCAACACGGATGGGAAAGACCTGGCAGGAACCATGATTTCCAGTGTAAAATCTGCATTGGTCTTATTCAGAATGATATAGCCACATAAGTATTCTGTGTATCAAATGGCATATTTTATCTCAGCTCAAGTTGTTCAATCAAAAATAACATTTCATTATTATGTAGACTATATTTATTATGCCGTTATATGAATATTACATTTTTTCTAGCCAAATTTTGGATGAACATTTTCTAGGAATATCTAGGATTTTTTCATTTCATTGTATTTATATGAACCAAAAGATGGATGAATCTGTAATATTAGCAGAAATACTTTTTAAAATGTGCATATTGAAGCAGTGGGGAGGGGAGACAAGGTCAGGGTGTAGAGAAGACACTGGTTAACTGGAAAAGCTTGTAATCAGAATCATTCTTTAAGTGATTTGTGTGATCAGCACATGAGCATCATCTACATAAATCAGCATAGAAAATTGTTTCCCAAGGAGGTACTCCTGGAGTAAAGAATTCTAGTTTGGCAAGTTTCCTTTAACATGTCCAAAGTTAGTTGTTTCTTGTAGTGTGCAGTGAAGAAATCAATTTGTTTAGTTCAGCACTTCTAGGCTTAAGTGGCTGTAAATCCTCTGCTTTTATTGTGTCGTGAGAACATATGTAAAACTAGACTCAGATAGAAAAAAATGCTAACTTATGTTTTTCACTTCAGTCTGATTTCTACTTTGAGACCTCATTCTCTGTGTTTCAATGGTGAATGTTTAGTAAACAGGATCTCATCCAATAAAATGCTTTTTCTCCTTTTACCCCCAAACATCAGTTCTGGTTCTAGTGGTCTTACCTTGGGTGTGTGTGTGTGTGTGTGTGTGTGTGTGTGTGTCTGTGTCTGTGTGTCTGTGTGATATAAACTCATGAATTGGGGAAGGGGACAAATGATAGGCTCAAGTAGTCTTGAGTAACTCATCTAAGCACCAATCTACTGACCTGTGCCTTTTCTTTGTCTCTCGAGTTACTTCACTACCAGATGTAGCAATTCTTGTTTCTTTCATCTTCCTCTAGAGAACCAAACAGCCATTCGATGTCTGATGTCTTTCAGTTCTCACTGAGACCCCCAAGGTCTGCCCCTCCCTTCCATGTCCTGTATGGAAGGTGGATGACATATTAGATGTGAAGAACTTCAGAGACCACATTCCAAAAGATTGCTATGTTTCTGTTTTGTCTCTATGCCACATCTCCTCACACTGGCTTGTAGTAAAGCAACATCTTGGCTCTTGAATTGAAAACCTGGAGAAAAATAGTAAACAGGAGGTTGACAAAACAAGATGCTCCATTGAAGTATGTATTCATAGTCTGCCACATACAGAACATTAGCTATAGCTTGGGGAACACAGGCTAGGAGCCAAGGATGCCTTTGAGGTATCATTGCTTCGAAATGTTTAAAGGAAAAAGGTAAGGTAGAAGGTATTTATTAACAGCATGTATTAAGATGCAGTTTTTGTCATCTACACATTTAAAAATAGAAAAACTGAGAGGCTGCATTTTGAATGGCAAATGTGGCTGAAACAGTCATACTAATATTTAGCGATTTTAAAATGAATATAAAAAATAGTGAGGCCAGTACTGATGTTAGTTGCTCTCCTGGATGTAAAATGATTAGCATTATTATGTTCTGTGACCTTAGCATTGTTTTTCAATCCTTAATGGTACTGTTTTTATAACTCTAAAACTACACACAGTGAGGAAATCTGAGAATTCTACAAGGAGATGGTCCCACTTAGAACAAAATGCTATATGACATTTTTTGTAATATATACACAGATTTTCCTTTCATGTCCTGCACTATAAATAAAATCAGATGCTTCTTTGGTTGAATGCATAGATTTATCTTTAAATGGAACTTTTTATTATTGTGAAATGATTTCTGACTTATTAATTGGTGTCTATGTTAAGAAACATCACAAGATGTGGTTATGTATTGCCATGTCTCCTGAGGGCAGAAAGTCATTTTGAGACAACTGAGCTGAAAATAATAGGTGTTTGTTGGCTGTGATAATGACAATTTTATATTCTTGTTCCAGTGGAGCAAAGTCACTTTGTTAGTGGTAAACAAAATGAGACGTGAATACATGAGAATATCATCATAAACCCAGAATAACAAATAAGGCAAGGAGAATGAGGTTAAAATTCAAAAGAATATTATTATTTTTATTCAATAACACTGAATAGTATGTCCTAAAATAGTATCTCATGTTTTAGCAATTTTGCTTGTGGGTGCAACATCCTTCTAAGTATGTCTATGCAGCATTCATAATTTTATAAACTATTTTATTGTGAATATAATAAAAAGTAGCCTGTTTTAAAATTATAATTTAAATTATGCAAAATTACAGCACCTCCATATTTTTTGGAAAAAAGCACAACCAGTTTCAAATTAATGGCTTACCTCATAATTGTGTTATTAATATGCTAGATTGAGGTCATTTCTATTTTAAATACTAGAAAGTCTTTTTTTTTATTCAGTGACTTCCCTATCTATGAGTGGCTGAGTCACAAAGTATCATATGATGTAGGCAATTCTATTCAGCCACACTGGTTTTTTGTTCCCTGTGGGATTATTATCCATGCTGAAAGACTTTGTTTTGATGAGATGGAATAGCTAACAGAGTTGGCCTGATCATCACATTTTAGCTGCCCTGTCTCATTTCTCATCTGGCAAATGTAGCTTAATAGGAAGCATGAGCAGATATAACTGTAAGCTAGCAGGCTATAAATTGTCACTACCTATAAGGATGTATCTGTAATTTGGGAACATTAAATAACATTTCAAAATGTTACACTGGAATCCAGAAAAATTTGAAGCAATTAATTTTTAAAAATTATTGGTGTCATAGCTTACAAATAAACGAAAATTTTTCAATAATGTGTGCAACACATTCTAGGCATTTTATATCAAGTTTTGGATTTTGTTAAGATGAGTGGTGAGCACAATTCAGCATCACATTACGAGCTGTTCGCATAACAGGAGGCATACCTCCCAGACTTCAAAGAAAATCTGCCTCTTGACCCTTATGCAAATATACACAAACCTATCATTAATTCAGATACCCATATCCCCTGCTGAATGGTAAGAGTTTTCTGAGTCACAATTTCTATTTAATTCTGAACTCACACTGCTGAATTTACTTGAGAGCCTGTTTCTGTATAACAAGCTCTTGCTGCAACAACAAATATGAGTCTTAGATATTTGCACAGAAAAACAATAACAACAACAACAACACTTGGCATAGAAACACATGATGGGTCGTTCTACAAAGGCCTTCCAGCCAGGACCTGTGTTCCTCGCAACTGCCAGCAGCACATTTCTTCTTGTGCTTTGCTCTCATTTTTGGTGCCAACAACAAGACTTTTTTATTTTTCTGGTTGAAATCTAATTACTAGTGGTACTGGCAGGATTTCATTTCAAATCTACATGCAGTCACAGAGAAACTTTTTTTGAATCACCTTGCATCGGGGACAAGGAATGCTTAAAAGGAAAAACCCATCATCCTGCAAGAAGCACAGCATGAAAATTATGTAAACATTGCCTCTGTGGGTTTCATGAATTCTCCTAAATACTTCCTGATACAATTTGTTTCTTTAGGTGTGCAGAAGGCTATTTTGGACAACCTGCTACACCTGGAGGATCGTGTCAACCGTGCCAATGCAATGACAACCTTGACTTCTCCATCCCTGGCAGCTGTGACAGCCTGTCTGGCTCCTGTCTGATATGTAAGCCAGGTACAACAGGCCAGCACTGTGAGCTCTGTGCTGATGGATATTTTGGAGACGCTGTTGATGCAAAGAACTGTCAGCGTAAGTCCTGAACTATTGATGCTCCTGACAGAGTTGATGTATTGTGCGTCAAAGTCGCTGATGAGTTCTTGAGTGGGGATGGAAGAGTAGGAAATTGTCTGTAATATAAGGATGATGGATGCACAGCATAGACACAGAGTCTGCATGTGGTAAAATATTTCTTTGCCCTAGCTTGTAGAATAAGTTCTTTGAAAATTGCTGAATTGTGAAAGTAGCATGATTTTTCAAGTAATATGAATATTTCTGTTAGCATGTAGGATGAAGATTTTAAAATAAATTCATTTATCTTTATGGCAGAAAGAACTTGGAAATGAATCAGGAACTTGGAAATTAATTCATCATTTTTTGTTGATCTCAAGTCCAGTATTTTTCCTAAAATACATATATGTGCTCATATTATTTCATTAGTACCTGTCAATTGGTGTTGATCAATTTTGCTTTTCATATTCTTGTATTTCATCATAGGTGTAAAATATTTTCACATGCTGGGTTTTATAATTGAGTGTTTAAGCTTCCTTTTAGGACAATTTCTGGTTTTTTTCTTACACAAAATTATCTATTCTAGGATTTCATGCATATTCATAAGGGCATTCCCTCCTCTCCAATTCTCTAACTCCAATTTACAGAATTTTATGATGTTTTATATTATTACAAGAAAGTCACAAGAAATGTGAGTCCTCGGTGGTACCCATGCACTTTATGCTGTCAGGGTCAGTGTCATCAGCTCTCACAATGTGTGGGCAAGGCATATTGTGAAACTAGCCCAATAGTTTGTTTCAGCTGAAGTTGTGTACTAAGAAGAGAAACTCTACTAGTCATTCAGGTAGGTCCCAGGCCTTCCAAAAGTGTACAAACCCCTGAAGGTAAAATGCATCATCCTGTCTCCTGTAAGTACTGAAGACCTGACAGAGTTCACTGCTTTAGCAACAAATATGTCCTCTGCTTAGGTATTTAGATAAGTGACAGCATGCACCATAGAAAAATAATGTGAAAAAAGTGAGGATGATGATGCGTCGTATCAGAAGCAAAACACCATCTCAAATAATTGGCTTATGTTAATAGTAGCTGTAAATCAATAATGTCGATAAAAGTGAATTTCCAAGAGGCCCTTTACATAGGAGAGTGAATTTAGGATGTATAAATCGAATTGTACAGCGTTTAAGAAAAGAAAGTCTTCCCTTCAGACAGATCACTTATAAACTGTGCTTTTTCCTGTGTGCTCCTGGGCAAGAAATCTGCTCTTGTTGAGACTCGTCTACAGAAACATTTGTGAATTTTCTCTGGGGATGAAAGGTTCTAGCACACTGCAAGTGCCCAGGCAGCTCTAGGAGCCTGCAGATACTCATGAACTAACCCCTTCCATAGTAGGCCATGTTAATCATCTAATGACCTGTGATTCTGTCACCCATGAAACTGACAGTGTTCTTTGGTTTATTTTATGATGATAAATTTTGGGTCTGGGCTATGAACTCTTATAAACACATAGAAATGAATACATTTCACATAATAGCCCATTTTGATACTGCTTTTCAGGAAATGTGGACATGGTTACAATTTTAAAGCAGTTTACTGTATAATTGTCTTCAGAACTATAAAAGCGATGCCTATTTCTGTGTGTAAGTTTACATGATGTATTAGCTTTTCTGTGCACATGTGGTAAACTTAAGAGAAAATGAATGAAAAAAGAATAGTAGCCTCTAGATTTGCACATATAAAGCACACCCCTGCAAAGAAATATAATTTTCATTTTAAATGTATATTTTTGTGTTTCTGTTAAAACGTCATTTTTGACAAAACTTTATATTACCTTTTCTTAAAGATTTATGTACTTAACCATAGATTTCCAAAATTTGAGCTGAGAACCCTAATAAGAAAATAGTAGTGTAAAAACATTTTGTGCATTCAAATGTAAATCAGTATTCAAAGAAAATATGTTCTTTGGCTTTTCTTGCACTTCAGCTATAGACTGTACTAGGCCTTTTTTACCTGAGGAAAATGCCTGACTGATGACTGCCGGTGACTCAGTGGCCACCTTGCTTGTATCAGACCGATGGACACTGAGGCCAAATGCTGCTAGAAGAATAACGCAGAGTTTAGGAAAGCAGTGGAAGGAAGTAGAATCCAGATCCAGCTGATCAGAATAGCATGTGCTGATGCAGTAACTATTGACAATGTGTTTCTGTAAGTGTGCTCAAGCCAAAGTATTCAGAAACATTGTATAAAATATATTAAAACCCATCTATGATGAGTCTAAATTACCATGTCATCTTCCCCTCACATTTTTATTCAGGAATCAATGCAATTATTTGTCACATTAAAAATACGTTTGGACAGTACAGAATAAACCACTAATTACTGTTCTCTTTGCGAAAAGACCACTTAAGTTTTAGACTGATTTATTATATATTTCAAAATAATACCAGACAACTTTGTAACACAAAAATGAAAAAGATTATTGTAAAAGATTACTTGAATCAATGTTAATTATCTTTTTGTATCAAAATTCTAAGACAAAAGTTTCTAAAAGTTATAATAAATCTCTAATGGAATTGAAATAATATCTTTAGCTTATGTTCTTTTTTAAGGCTAGATTTATTTTTACTTCACAGTCAGAGTTACACAGAGAAAGGCAAGGGTGTGTATGTACAGGCACACCAGCTACAGGGAGAGAGAGAGAGAGGTATCATCTGTGTGCTGATTCATTCCTCAAATGGTTGCAGCTGTCACAGCTGAGCTGACATGAAGCTTTGAGCAAAGAACTTCATATGGGTCCCCCTAGGTAGCTGCAGGTTCAAAATGACTTGAGCCACTCTCTGCTGCTTTCCCAGGCTGTAAGCACAGGGTTGGATTAGAAGTGGAGCAGCTGGGGCATGGACTGGCATCCATATGGGATGCTGATGCCATAGGGAGGAGTAAGATTAGTTTTCTCCTCCAACATGCTGGCCTGCTTATGTTGTTTTTTTAATTTTGATGCTACCTGTGCAGGGTCACTTTAAAATGTTCTTGGAAAATGAAATCAGTAAGTTCATATTTATAAAAAATTTTTAAGCCGTGCATTTTTAATACACTAATTTCCACAACATTTTTGAAGATGCCTTGTTTTTGCTATAACTCAGTATTTGATCCTAATCTCAAATTTGTTACCTAGTAATAAGTATTACATTTTAACAATAACTAAATGTTTTTCAATTAATAATTTTGCTAAACTTATGCAATTAGCAATTTAGAAATGTTCTCAAATAATTTTTGACCTAGGAGTCAGTATACATTGTTTATGATAATATGTATAATATTGTTTATGATAATGATAATATTTTTAGTGTTACCCAAATGTAGCTGTGGAGTAGTGAAATATTATACCTTAAACCAGGGGATTTTTCAACATTGAAAAAATGTCAACATAAGTATTACAATAGAATATCAAGTGGCTTTTATGGTGCTAAAGACACTGTGGTGTCCATACTTGTAGAATTAAAGGGAGAAAAGATTAGAATTCGTAACACAAAACTTGGCAAACCATAAAATACTGCATTAAGGAATTTTTAGGTGTCAGTGTGACCATCAGGGATACCATCAACAACCCATTAAGATATTTAGAAAGAATTTTGAGTTACAGATTTTTCGTCTACGGCCATACCACCCTGAACGTGCCCGATCTCGTCTGAGTTACAGACTTTTCTTCTCTTTGCAGCCTGTCACTGCAATGCCAATGGTTCCTTCTCAGACATTTGCAACCCTCGCACTGGACAGTGTGACTGCAGACCCAATGTGCAGGGACAGCGGTGTGATGAATGTAAGGTAAGGAGCAGAAGCCGACCAGGGCATTTCTTCTGTTTCCTTTGGAAGCTTTCCGAGGATTTCAATGCCGTGCCTTACCGCACCAGTGTATTAAAAGAAGAATTCAGGATTATGTGTCTCTACAAGAGACGTAAATGATTAGTGAAATGTTTTCTCAGAATAGCACAAAATTCCCTGTTTGTTGACAATGAATTGTAAACCTCATTTTGTGATGGCAAATTTATATAATATTTGCTGTAATTGAGTTGTTTTTTAGGGAACTAGCATACAATTTCAACCCATGATTCCTTCGCTTTCCAAAATTTTGACAATAAAGTATGTCAATTCCTTTACTTTTGGCAAACATCTTTTTTCTGGTTTTGCCGTGTAAAAGTTATTTTCAGTGGATACTCTATTTTCAGACAAGAAACCAATCAAAGTACATTTGGTTATATCATTTTGTTAAAATACAATATTCAATTACTCAGTTGCTGACAGTCCCAGGATGTATTGATTGCCCTGCCTTCAGTAGAGAAAGCGTCTTTAGGTTCTTCCGTGATAGTGGATGGATGTGCATTAAAATTCATTTTATTGGTAATAAAGCTCTTTAAGCAAAAACCAGTGCTTCTCAGATGTCAAACTTGCCTTTCTTTGGAGGCTTCAAAGTATCGTCAGTATCTAACTCTCCACTATGCTGTGTGCTCTTTGTCAGCTTTGTTTTCACTTTACTTTTCTGTTGGCTTTTGAAGCCCAACATGTGGTGGGATCCAGAGAAGCAATTCTGTGCACGATGTGACTGCAATCCTCTTGGCTCTACATCGCCACAATGTGATGTTACAGGAAGATGTGTCTGTAAATCAGGCTTCGTAGGGACCCAGTGCAACCTCAGCAGGCAGGTGCATCAACAGGAGGAGCAGCCACGGAGATCACAACGGGTGCTGGGCTCTTCCCAGAGATGGGGTTCCAGCAGCTCCAGCGGGTGCCCTCGGGGAGCTTACCGTGCCCCAGCTCCGGTAATCCCAAAGGCACTGCATGACTTGTGCCTCAGCATGTTGTGTTTCGTGTGCTGAAGCTGAAGGTCCCTGGCTTGAACTTCACCAAATAATGGTTGCGATATGTGCAAACTACAAATTTAGAAATTACACTTACTGATGAAGGCATTGGCTTTGAAAAAAATAATGAAAGGAATGGAAGAAGGATGGAAGAAAAAAATTGAATACCTGTCAACACAGCAGAATAACAAGTAATAAAATGTATAGTATGTACCTGTAAGGAGTGGAGAGTATCAGAAGAAAGAGAAAGTGAAAACATGAAGAAAAGAAATCATGATGTGTTTTTGCTTCATGATCCTGCAATTCTAAGAAAATAAATTCTGATATATGACGGCTTCAGGTCAAATCTTCTCTCCTCTCCTCTCCTCTCCTCTCCTCTCCTCTCCTCTCCTCTCCTCTCCTCTCCTCTCCTCTCCTCTCCTCTCCTCTCTTCTTCCTGGTTATAAATTCCTAGGCTTTCTGTTATTCAGCCATTTCATTTGTGGATCTATGTCATAAGGGTCTTGTTGGGATGTGTCCCTCCAAAAAACAAGTGCCAAGATACTTCCTGGGGGCAATGATTATGAAGGTTGAAGAGTAAGAGTGCAGCAAGCAAGGGCCTTCCACTCCAGTGAAGCTCTGATGGCTGTGATAGGGGGAAAGCAAGAAAAGGCAGTAGGAAAAGCTTCATGCAGTGCACTCAGCCCAAATCTGAAGACCTTGGCAGGGCCTCTACCCTGGTGAGGACCCACAGCTTGGTACTGCAGCCTGGCAAATTATCCCTGGCTCCCCAGTTATAAAGCCATGAATCCCATTTGTTGAGGTCTTCACCATCATGCTTCTTCTTCTTCCCCTTGCGAAGGATGAGCATCTTATCCAAAACCATCACCTGGAGCATAAGCATCCGGTCTATCACGGAGCTCCACTGATGGATCCAGAAGGTTGGGAAATGCAGGGTGTGGGTCAGAAGCATTGCACACTGTGGGAGCAGTCAGGGACTCCTTGAGGCATTGTCAGGATTACAGAATCGTGAATGAGACACAAATATGGAGCATTTTTAGTGAATGTTACATAGCATTACTATTGTTATTAAATACACTTTTAAAAAGACATTTTTCAAAAGCAAATGAATAAATTAAAAAGAATAGAGCCTGATTAGAGAATCTCAGAATACTAAGTTAGCAGAAAACCGGCTCCTATGTGTGTCCTTTTCATGCATGCTTTTCTGATCCTCTTGTGCAAAGTGATGGATGATTCTGCGACTCTTGCTCTGAGGCCCCAGGCGAGGCTGAGAAGTATGCACTAGCAGCAGGGTGGCCGGAATCCTCATCTTCTCAGGCAGTGTGTGTTTCTTGGGGCCTCAGTTTCACCATTTTGTAAAAGAAATAAACTGCTAACAATAGCAGTTATCTCCCAGGGTTGTCCTGAGGAATAAACAAGTTCATATTTATGAAGGACTTTAGAGCAGGGCTCAGTCCATGGGAAACATAATATCTAAATTCTAGAATGTGTTATTACCCCCACGGGAACACAATTTATGTGAGCTCATCCATCTCCCACTGGGACTGGTCAGGCACTCTCTCCTATGTTTGTTGTACCTCATTAATCTCAATTATTGCCAAGGAACATTTGCTCCTTAAATTTATTTACTAAGGTTTTCCTTATGCTTTCAGATTTTTAAAGAATTAATTTATGAATATTTTATTACTGAGATCTGGTAGTATATGACTTAGACTTTATATTATTTTAAAATTACAAAATTATGGTAGAAACATTTATGTTTGTATATTCTTTTGCAATTATCAATTTAGAGTTTGTAATGATAACAGGAACATGCATGCACATTTAATATTTATTTGCTCATTACGGGTATATTTGCATATATGGGGGGTATTTCAAGAAGTTGACTGGCTGGCATACATTTGACCTTGTGGTTAAGACTCTGATTAACATGCCTATATGCTAAAATAAAGTACCAGCTACAAATCCTAACCCCAGGTTCCTGTTACCACAATGGGTAGGAAGGAGTGCTGATGGCCCAACTGACTGGGTCCCTACCACCCATGTGGGAGACCTGGACTTTGTTCCTGGCTTCTGGCTTCATGTCCCACCCTGCTAACCAGATACAGGTATCTGCCAAGTAAAAGAGCAAATGGGATTTCTGCCTCTCAGAAAACATGTTTGAACATTTTTGAAAGAATTGAATTAAAAGACATTTTGCTGGAAAAATATTTTGAAATAATACATAATTTAAATAGTACTGATTTTTCAAATCATATTTAATATATGCTCATATAAATGTGTATACACATGCTTACCAATATGTGTGTATGTGTGTGTCTACTGATACCCAATTGCTTCATGTGGAACCCAGCCTCAGGTCTTCCTGGCTGTAAATTCCTAAAAACTTTATATTTTGGCTTTTTCATCTGCAGTTCTAGATCTTAGGGTCTTTGTTGACCCGTGTCCTCCAGGAAGCAGGTGCTGAATGAATCCATGCTAAGTGAAAGACATTTAGGAAATGAACAGAAGTATAAAATATTACTTTTAAAATTCATTTGGTTAAAAAAAATAGCCTTTTTGCATGCTAGTCAGTTTTCTCCGTGCTCATTTGGATGTAAGTTTCTATTTGTGTGTGTCTGAGGAATCTAGTACTAGAAATTTTCATATGCATGTATTACAGATACATGCATATGTAATTTTGTATTCTACTTTGAATAATCTTACTTAGTTCCATATCCTAAGCATATTCTTATCATTGAACTGCTTTAGATATATATATATATTAATTATACATTATCATTTTATACTGTGTGTCATTATTTGTTGTACTATTTCTCTTATATTGGACAGCTAACCTGTTAACTGTTACTATAGGTCATACTGTACTTGGCATGTTTCCAGCTTGTGATCCTAATTTCTGATTCCCTAATCCAAGTAATAAGAATTTTGTATTAAATTGACTTTTCTTAACAATAATATTATATCATTATTTTCATATAGGTCATTTTAATTAAAATATATGTCATTAGAATTATTATAAATGTTGTTCTTCAATTACATAATGAAATCTGAATTAGAACTAGAAATACTGGCTGGCAGTGTGTTGTAATATGCTTAGCTTGAACATGCTGCACCAGTGTTCCAGATGGGTGGATTTGTGTCCCAGCTGCTCACTTCTGATCCAGCTTCCTACTTGTGGCCTTGGGCTCCTGTACCATGTGAGAGACCTGGAAGAAGCTTCTGGCCTTGGATCTGCTCTGCTCTAGTGGTTGTGGCTGTTTGAAGTGTGAGCAAGCATATGGAAGATTAATCTCTCGCTCTCTTTCTTCTTCTCTCTCTCCCTGTGTCTCTTTCCCCATATCTCCCTGTCTCACCTTCACATTTTGCCTTTAAAAAAAATAGAAAAAGAACTATAGGGCCCGGCAGCATGGCCTAGCAGCTAAAGTCCTCGCCTTGAACGCGCCAGGAACCCATATGGGTGCCGGTTCTAATTCCAGCAGCTCCACTTCCCATCCAGCTCCTTGCTTGCGACCTGGGAAAGCAGTCAAGGACAGCCCAAAGCTTTGGGACCCTGCACCTGTATGAGATACCCGGAAGAAGTTCCTGGATCCTGGCTTCAGATTGGCATAGCATCGGCTGTTGAGCTCACTTGGGGAGTGAATCATCGGAGGGAAGATCTTCCTCTCTGTCTCTCCTCCTCTCTGTATATCTGACTTTCCAATAAATAAATAAATCTTTAAAAAAAAAAAAACTATATACACCTAAAGCCAGCAGTAAATATAAAGATCAAAATAATTATCAAACTCAATCTAGTTTACATTTAAAAAATAGAAGTACTTTTAGCTATAATCATTAGAAAAGTTAATCTTCAACAGTTTCATTTTTTGAACTTATTTTTAATACTAATAATCATAATCAAGAAATACATAATGAGGACTATTCATTTCTCTTTGGGTATGCACATTAAGTGGCTGAATCTATTTTTATCAGGAAGTAATTTTTATGACTAAATTTGCTAAGATCAAGATTGTTTTTTACAAAGACATAATCCCGAAGGTAGTTTTCCAGGTTAAAATATCGTAATAATGTGACATAGTTTACATTTAAAAGGACAACCCTCACATGCTTTAAGTAGGATATATGCTTTTCATTTCATCATAGGACTGATTTTTTTTCTTTAATGCCAGGGTTATGAAGAGGAAAAGACAGATAAAGAGAGAGAAATAGAGAGGTCTTCCCGTCTTCTGTCTGCTGTTTCATTCCCCAACAGTCATCACAAGCTCAGGCTAGAAGTAGAAGCCAGGAATTTCATTTGAGTCACTGACATGATATCGTGGCCCTGCACACTTGCACAACCTTCCGCTGCCTTCTCAGGCACATTAACTCAGAGCCGGATTGGAAGTATTTAGTTCCAAATAGCCAAGGCTCTAATTGGTGCCCCTGTGGAAAGGCAGTGCTGTAGGCTGGGACTTAAACTGCTATCCTACATCATAGAGTTTCTTGACCAGAAACTATGAATTTCAAGAAAGACAGCAAAAGGTAACAATGCCAGCTTTACTATAAGGATTGTTTATAATAGATAAAAGAAATGAGTAAACATTAAAGAATAAAAGCCTCCTTCTCTCTCCCAAATCTGCTGTTTTAATATGTGGTTCCAAAATGGATTTCAAATATCATAATGTAATCCAAGAAACCAAAGCATGCAAAAAAACTCATGTTGGATGCCGGTATTGTGACACACAGAGTTAAAGTGTAATAGTCCAGCGCAATAGTCCTGTGGTTCAAGTCCTCACTCTACACGTGCCAGGATCCTATATAGATGCCAGTTATAATCCCAGCAGCCCTGCTTCCTGTCCAACTCCCTGCTTCATGCCTGGAAAAGCAGACAAAGATGGCCCAAAGCCTTGGGACCATGAACCCGAGTTGGAGACCCAGAAGAGCTCCTGGCTTTGCATCTCTGTCTTTCCCCTCTCATTCTCTTGCTTTGCCTTTCAACTAAATACATACGTTAATCAATTATCATTTATATACAAAGAACAGTAATGCCTAATTTGCCATTAAATTTAATGGAATCTTGAAGTAATTAATCTTTTTCTTTGACCAGCATAGAAACAGTCTGCTCGATTTAATGATAGCATGGTTGTTGCAATGTTAGTTGCAGAGTCCCGATGGCTGCTCAGTTCCTTTTTCCTAACTGATCTTAGTGAGAAGCCTCTTATTTCATTGTGAGTTAATTGATTTAAATTTATTTTTCTTTTTTTCTCTTCGATGCCAGCGTGAAACATTCGGCCTGCAATCAGCAAGGGGATGTGTTCCCTGCAACTGTAATTCTTTCGGCTCTAAATCATTTGACTGTGACGAGAGCGGGCAATGTTGGTGCCAGCCTGGAGTCACAGGGAAGAAGTGTGACCGCTGTGCCCACGGATATTTCAACTTCCAAGAAGGAGGCTGCACAGGTCTGTACAAAGGGACCGAGTCCTGAATATTCATGCCCTGCTTGTGGTGCCCTCCCTTCTGTGGGAGTGCATTTTGCTTCTGGAAAGGCACAGGAAAGAGTACATAGGTACTTCAAATAGATCATAGGAAAATAGAATCATTTTTTTTATTTTGCTGGAAGAAATATTGAAATCTGTGTACCATTTTCCATAACACACATTTCCCATAAGAGCTTTTCAAATTTATGCAAAAGCAGAAAGAAACAAAGCAGATCTTTTATATACACCAGTTTGCTTCCCAAATGTCCACACTAGTTAGTACTGTCAGGCCAAAGCCAGGAGCAGGGTATTCTATCCCAGTCCACCAGCTGGAGGGCAAGGAATGACCTATTTGGGCCCCTGCTGCTTCCCGGTGTACCCATTAGCAAGAAGCACAGCTGAGACTCAAAACCAACCACTGTGATGAAGGAGGTAGGTATCCCTGCTTGAACAACCACCTGACCATTCCATGGGGCTTCTGAAGACCCTAATATGTAGTACAAATTATCTAGGAGTAATGCATATCTGTTTTTAAGTAGAAAATAAACTATATTGCAGCAACACTGCCCCGTGTATAACCATGTTGACAAGAACCTGGTAAAAATCCATCTACAGATTAAAAACTCTGCTATTTTCCTGCCTAACTGTTAGATCTACTGGCTATTTGCTCCTTGGCTGTTGCTCCTTGGAAATTGTATGTTCAGTTTTTTCTGCTGTCAATATTATCTTTGTTTAAACTCTATTCCCAGGCTAATGACTTTCAACTTCTCCTTTTCCTGTTGCAAAATTTGTGCAAAGATCTTTCTGATACCAAAGAGTGTTTTTATCTTTTTTCTGCTGCCTTGAAAATGGTAATGGTCTGACACAAAAACAGGTGGCTCCAGATAGTTAGTGCATCGGAAAATGTAGACAGAGGTTCCTTAAACTAACATTCTCATATGCCCAGCTAAAGCATTCCAAGTCATGAATGGAGAAAATAATTAGCAAACCTGAAAATAAACACTGACTGAACATTACTTTTTTGATTTATATGTCACTAATTTAGACTTAACCCTTAACCAAACAATCATGATTGGAACTTACCTTAGCTTTCTGAAGTCGTTGTTTTAACCTTAATGTTATTCCTTTATCCTCAGAATTTTGATAACATTTTAAATATTATCATTGACTATGATAGTAATTGTTAATGAGAAGCAGTGGGGATAATGTTGTAAATTATTTCAAGAACGAATAAGTTTGAGATGTCAAACAGCAATTGAGAGATAAGGGTTTTTTTAAATCAGAGGTTAAATTATTAGAAGTCATTCTGAATTTGCAATTATAAAATGGTGATCACATTACAGAAATGCAGATCCAGTAGCATTCTAACCCAAAGCAACAAAATTGCCAGCATGTGCAAAAAAGGGCAGAGAAGCATTAAGTGTGAATTATACCAAATAGCCTGGATTTGTCCCACCGCTTCATCAATAACTGATTTTGTCAATTTGAATGAGTAATTTGCCCTCATTTTCCCTTTTGCAAAATTGCTGTGTTAAATTAGGATAACCACAGTGTGTATGCTATAGGGTTTCTGAAAGAATTATCTGTGTTAATGACTTCCAAATATTGAAGATAACAGCTGATGCATAAATGTCCTGTGTTTATCATTATTATTTTTATTAATATCTTTAACTGTGGTAAACATTGCGCTTTGCAGAAAACTAGCTAATGGTCTGGGTCTTCCTGCTCCTTGTTCTGTTTCCATTGAAGAACGAGTTAGAGGATTTCTGTTTGCAAGTAATGATTCAGACTGTGGCAAGATATATTTTGGCACATAAATTTAATCATAATGCTAACTACTTTTCTTCCTAGTGCACATGTAAAATACATCCTTTGGCTTGAAAATATCTGTAATAATACAAAAAATGACTAATATCTTTTGTGTTTACCCTGAATCCAGCATTCTGCTAGACAATTTTCACAACTGGTATGGAATGCTGTGAATGCACAGCGGTAATTGTGAGCCCATAAAAAGAAAACTTAAGCAAATATGCTAAGGATATTCTTCTAAAATCACTTTTTCTCAGAACTTTTGCCTTTCACTTGAATTTAAGAATTATGTTTTTCTTTTCTTAATCTGATGTGAAACTGTCCTCTACAAAATGCTTTTAGTGGTGGGACTTGAGCCTGGCAATGAAGACACTGCAGGCTGCTAATTCTAGCTTCTTGCTCTTGCTGACCCTGAGTAGCAGTGATGATGATGCAAATAATTGGGCTTCTATCACCAATATGGGAGATCTGGGTTCAGTTCCTTGCTCCCAACTCCAGACCTACATGGAGCTGCTGGCTTTGTGCATTTTTTGAAAGTATATGTAATCTTGTTCTCTTTGTTTCTCCTAGCCTATAAAAATAAAATGGAGGGTTTACCAAGTATATGAATAAAACATATTATCATATGTCTCTGTGAATATTAAAAGAAAAAGTTAAAATCATAAAGGGGGAGGATATAGTGGGAAGTGGCATGATACTCTTACAGCTGTATGTCACGGAAATAAGATTTTAAAATGTCAATTTTTTTCATGGAAAAAGTAAAATAAAAGATGTTCTCAGTAGCTAGGTCAACAATTGCTTGTAATTTACACACATTCTTTGAGCAAATTTGAATATATCCTCAAACTTGAATTTTGCATATTTGGAAATATCCTTAAATAGTGTAAGGAAAAGAAAACATCACAAATCAAAACAATATAAAGCTCCACTCTTTATATCAAGTTTCTAATGTTTTCGTTTTTATTTGATTCCCTCTTGTATGTATGAAGCATGTGACTGTTCCCATCTGGGTAATAACTGTGACCCCAGGACTGGCCAATGCATTTGTCCTCCCAATACCATTGGAGAAGAATGCTCTGAGTGCGCACCCAACACGTGGGGCCACAGCATTATCACTGGTTGTAAGGTGAGTGAATCATACTTTGCACTGAGCTTTCTATTTCTAAAACATGTTTGTTTTGGTAGACACTAGAATAGACAATTTCAAAATTCTAATTATGTCACAGAACAGAGTGGACCTGTCACTACAGTGTGATGACCCACATTGATCAGTGTGCTACATTTTACTCATAGGAAGGTTGATCAGAAAAAGTGTAGGAATGCAGCCTCCCATGATCCCTACCAAAAAAGTGAAGAAAACAAAAAATTCTATAACAGCATATAGCTGAAACTTCCTGAGAATTACAAGGCAAGGAAATGGGGAAATAATTCTAGGGATGTTGCAAAATCAATAGGAATGATGACTAGATTTCAGTTTTTGGTAAGCAGTCGGAAGAATTCTGAAGAGTTGCATTTCCAACACTAAAAAAAAAAAAATCTTCAGTATTTCTTCCTGGATGGACGATAGAACATGGCGTAGCCAGACTCCGTTTTAAAGAATCAGCGCCATAGGTTAAAGTGCCAGTTAGAATGACTGTTGAAATCCTGGTAAGAACTGTTTAAACCCTGGAGCTGGTCAGTGTCTCCATGAGGAGTGAGGGACAGCCCTTTAAGCTGCTGGGTGTTGTTTATCTAATGATCCAGGGCATAGAAAAGACACTGATGACTCCTGATTTGGGCTTTATGACAGAGTGGATAATGATGAAGGTCATTTGGGGAGAAGCAAGAACAGGAAGAAAAGGTGATGAGTTTATTTTCTGGAGCAATTATTTTCTGATATATGAAAAAGAAATTAAATCAGTTCGTTTAAAATAATTTGGCCAATGATTGCACTTCAGCAGTCATTTTCTCTGCCTCATTACAGACAGCTCACTTTATTTTTCTCATGTCATGTTGTTAAATTGGAAGTTCCACAGAGCTATGTTTTTGGAAACTAAGCAAAACTTTGTCAAATTCAGGGTACTTTGGTACAATCAAAATTGAAAGATTTTATGCTTGATATTTTGTAGTCTCAACATGTAATATATACACCTTCTATATCACTTACACTCAAAAATAAGGCATAAAGAAATGAATTGGATTTTCATTCTATCTATAAAAATAAGATTTTGTCAAATTCTAACAAAGCTCTAAAACTAAAATCTTTACTTGATGTTTAGCATATTAATCTGGGTAGGATTCATTCCAGATTTATATAAAAACAATTGTATGCCTTGTTCTATCAATTTCAGTGGCTATTCGATAAAGATTATATTGGTTGAATGACTTTTTTGTTATTTTGAACTGTGATTAATAATCTAAACCTCAGAGTTACTAAGCACTTCATCATTATAAAGAG
The DNA here is from genome assembly GCF_017591425.1 of Ochotona curzoniae. Taxonomy (NCBI): domain Eukaryota; kingdom Metazoa; phylum Chordata; class Mammalia; order Lagomorpha; family Ochotonidae; genus Ochotona; species Ochotona curzoniae. The sequence continues at coordinate 10,988,875 of NW_024467115.1, forward strand.
TTACAGAAAATTCATAGATTCTTTACAAGTAACTTATTGATGAACATGCATTTTACTATTTTTAGAACTTAAGTGACTATAATTGAACTGAATGGTGATTTGGGTTTATAGCTTCCCTTTCCTTGTGGCATAGGTAACCTTTCCATGCTAAGGTGTGAGCACAAACAACATCTGAGTTGTTATTAAAATAGAATTATTAAAGTAGAATAAAGGCTAAAATCTTTAACTCACAAGGAAATGCTGAATAAATTTTCTGTTGCTAACTAGTCATTACACTCAAATATTATTTGAGGTTGATATTGGTTGTAGTGCTACTTAAACATACAGTTAAGTATCTTATTTATCTTGCTCTATAGTTTCCTGAATAAACTTTCAGATTTGTGAATATCCCAATGTATACTGTTGATTCTTCTGGAAGAAGTTTGGGTTTATATAATAAACTTGATAACAGGTATTCCGTGTGTTATTTTCAAATAAAAATGCTTCCCAAGATTTTTAAGTTTATTGCATTGTTATGCTTTCCATACATATAATTATTTACTGCTTAATTTGACTTATTTTAAGTGAGTTACCGTACACTTAAGCTACTTGGCGAAGACAACATTATCTATTATAGCTTATAACAATGAAAACATAGAGAAATATTTGACTATGTTGGCAGCAAAAATAAGGCCTGATGATTACTTTTATATCATAACCTGGAAAGGTTTTTTTAATCACACATTTGGCCAGGAAAAGCAATATGAGAAACTATGATTGTTTATCACATTCCAAAAAGACTAATTGTTTAAGTAAACCACCAGGCAGACATGTCCTGGTAGTGGTGGAAATAAGAACTAATCTTAACAATAAAAGTATGAGATAAAAAAGTGAGTCCAGCCAGAATTGTATCTGAAAATTTCCTAGCAAGTTGCATGTGTAAGTCTACCTCTGGGCTATAGGTTTGAGAAGGATAATAGAAAATACACCAAAGAGTCAGGTCACAGACGAAGAACAAACAATAATACGTGGTGACAAATTCAGACCGAGTCCCACTTTGGGGGACAGAAACCATAGTGGCTATTTAAGTATGGAAAGATGGATGTAAAGAACAAACTAACAGCAGAAAGCTAGTTACTAAAACTCATGAAGAATGGAAAGTATCCTTATGTAGTAAAAAGAAATGTCAGCTACTACCTCTAGTCTGAGAGAAGATGTGCAGGAGAGAAATTAAAAGCCAGTGGAGAACAGACTGCTTCTTCTTATGTCAGCACCCAGTATGCTGATGGTAAATGGCAATAACCAAAACCAGTATGTCATAGTGATGGGCCAGTGCTGGTCAGGACAAGCTACATCCTGTTGCTGGAGTTCCTTAGAAGTGACTTTTGTGATCAGGGCCAAAGTTACTGAGAAAGGCACTGAGAGGGCAGAGTGCCCTAAGGAAATACTGGGATATTTTTCTGGCCCACTGACCACATGTACTAAACAATAAAATAACAGTGATAATGATACCAAGGAACCACAACCCAGGATGGAATACGCTTTATGTCCACCTTCATGACTTCACTGGGTCCTTTGAGGGCCCCATGTTGATTAAACCCTAGCTAAAGAAGGGTGTCTGTACAATCTAACCACAGTATCATAAAGTAGAGTGAATTTGGAACTGTAGATTGATAATTAGCACAGCTGGCCTCTAAAAATGCTTAATTCCAGAAAACTAAATTGTGTTTTAGAAATTCTCTTTGCATGCTCACTAAATTACAAGTTGATAGGAGCTCTGAAAATCAAGAGCAAAGACCCTTAAAAGAAGCATACAGTACAGAGACGAATGGGTGGGCAGATTGAAGTTGAGCAAAATGAAATATGATTATTCAAAGGAAGCTGAAATTATAATCATGTAATTACAATAAGCATTGATGGTATTCACATGTGACAATTTGTACTCTGCAAAATAGAAGCTGTACAGTGGAGAGTAAGTGTAGAGAAATAGAATGATCCCCAGAAAGGTTCCTAGAACAGAGCAGTTTAAAAGGGGTTTCAACATTAAAAACTCTGTAATCTGTGTGTAGGTTTTCTTTAATATGCATTTTTCATAAAATTGTTGAAGACCCTCCCATACCTTGTACATCACAAAGATTAGAGAAGACATTAGGATATTGGAGATTTGTCATGTGAATGGAATGATGTAGCTTAAGAATTAGAATTGGAAAAAAGGAATCATATAAATTAAAACATATTCAAAAATATGACAAATCAGAAGAAACAGCACTGTATTAAAAAAAAAGTGTTGTTCCCTAAAATGAAAAAACTCACCATATTCCAGTAAATATATAAGAAAAAACTTGAAGTTTTAAAGATTCTGAGAAATAAAAATTATTATATGGATAAAAAGTCATGTGAAGATCTAGGGCAAAGAAAAAGACTTGATGCCTCTCAAATCAGGTTTATTGGTAAAACTAAATGCCAAAAAATATGTACTATTGTCTCCTTATGATGTTATCAACATTTCCACTGTTTCCTGGCTGTAGTGTGGATTCTGTAACACTTTTTATGTATTCAGTTGTTTTCCTCTACTAGATTGCATGATCCTTTTTTGCAAAATTCAAATGCTACAACAAGAAATTATGACAAGATGACTTCAAGGTTTAATCTTTGAAACAAAAAGAGTTTTAGGAGATCCCGTATATAATCTCTCATCACCACGACAGTGTCAGATAAAATGTTTCTTCTGCACACAGCATTATGATTTCTGGACATTCATATGTATTTTTTGTAAATGCAAGAAGGAACTTTGAGGTTTATGATCATTGATGTTTCCCAAGTGCCTGAGCTAAACTAAGACAAAGCAAATAGTAGATACTCCATTAATATGTATGTGCTGCATGGCAGCATAGCAACATTAGAATTAACATTTTAAGATATTTGTCATGATTTTGTGTTAATGGTTTCTGTTTGTCTCTCCGCCTTAGGCTTGTAATTGCAGCGCAGTGGGATCCTTGAATTTCCAGTGTGACGTAAATACTGGCCAATGCAAGTGTCATCCAAAGTTCTCTGGTGCAAAGTGCACTGAGTGCAATCGAGGCCACTGGAACTACCCTCACTGCAGGCTCTGTGACTGCTTCCTGCCAGGGACAAATGCTGCCACCTGTGATTCGGACACTAAGACATGCTCCTGCACTGATGCAACAGGGCAGTGCACCTGCAAGGTAGGTGCTGCTGAGGTGGCAAGAACTGTTCAACCCAACTGCCATGCTTTAATCTAGTAGATGCAGGTGACACAATTTCCATGGTAAAATAAAGCTATTTTCCTTATTTTTGGACAATAATACTAATCTTGCACTGGGGAGACAAGTAATGCAGTTTTTTTAAGCACCATCAGAGAAAATCACATAAACAATCAAGTTTTTAGATGACCATTTCTCTTGAAGTTCTTCTGTGATCACTCTCTGCTGAAAAATATATTTACTGCTGTGGAAGTTTGGTAAAATTTCATCACTTATACATACTGCCATTACAAATAGGGAAAATATACAAATTCTAGCTCTCATTAATATTGCTAAATGATGTAGAAAAACAGCCAATTAAAAAGGATAAGTAGGATTTTTTTTCTTGTATGCATTTCTGAAAAATAAATCCCAGGATAAATGTAATTAATCTGACCTAGGTATCATCTCAAGACAAAGACTATGGAGAGAGGGCCAAAGGCGACTGGAGAATGAAATCTCAGAAGCAAATGTTTATCTAGTTTTCAGAAATTAGTATAAAGGTGGCTTATGCTATAGAGACCCCAGTCAGAACAAAATAATACAATGTTATGTTATTACACACTATAATTATGGCTATATATTATGTCATGTTTATAATGTGATATTATCAACTTAGTGTATGAAGACATATATTATGTTTTCAGAATTATATAAGTGAACATTTTAACCTTCTGTTTTCTACAACTTTACATAAGCATAAAAGCACTGCCTAGGAAATAATGCTTTTATTTTGATCCTAAAATTCTCATGAGTTTTTCCTATTATGTTAGAATGATAGGAAATACACTGCCTATATTTAAAAGACAAAATATAATCAGTACCATATGCATTTATTCATAACTTTTTAAGGACCCATGAAATCCTAACAATTAGGTAAACTACATATGCCATTTGAGATGTGAGTCTGGCACGCTCGATATTCTTTTATTTTGACTTTTCAAAATGAAAGCAAACGTGACCCATTTGTTTGTTTGGAGTTGAATCCCCCAGAGCTCTGCCAGTGTGAACTCTAAAGGATAGCTCTTTTTCTTCAGGTGAATGTGGAAGGTGTCCACTGTGACAGGTGCCGGCCTGGAAAATTCGGGCTTGATGCCAAGAATCCACTTGGCTGTAGCAGCTGTTACTGCTTTGGTGTAACTACTCAGTGCTCTGAGGCAAAAGGACTGATCCGGACGTGGGTGAGTAAGGAGCTGCTGAGCCATGTAATGGTATAATGTTAGTTCCTGCTGGCATCTTTTAGATAGCCACTGAGGGGTAGTAGGAAATGGCGACACATTCAAGTAACCTTTCCCCCTGTGCACATTTAGAAATGATAAGGGGGCCATGTGCTGTTAAGCAGTTGGAACAAATGTCTTTTTTAAAATTCTTCCGTAAAATTAGTTCATTGTTGATTATGAAATAGATGCCAAGTGCAAAGGAAAAATTTGTCAGGGAAGTGGTAAGCTCTAGCTTAGAAGAGAAGGCTTTGTGAGTGAAGGCACTTAGCCTGGATGTCCAGATATACGAATTTCAACATGAAAACGTGTGCATAACTAGCCCTAGGAAACTATCCCTTTTTAAAGTGGCTAAGTGTGTGTTTACAGTTTTGTTTTCCTTTAGCTTTTTTCTGTTTCTTTAACTCTTCCTACTTAAAAAATATTTTTATAGGGTTAATATGTTTGGAAGGCATATTCTATACAGAGAAAAGGACAGACAGCAAGAGATGTTCTCCATCCATTGGTTCACTCCCCAAATGTCCACAATAGCTAGAGTTGATCTGGTCCAAAGCCAGGAGCTTCTTGCTAGATTTTCCATGTGGGTAGAGTACCCAAGGGGTTCAGTTATTCTCTGTTGCCTTCCCAACTCATGAGTAGGGAACTGGATTGGAAATGGAGTAGCTGAGACACTAACTGGTGCCCATACGAGATACTGGTGCTACAGGTGAAGGATAAGCCTTCCACACCACCATGCTGGCCCCAACTCTTCCTACTTCTAAATTCTGAAGGTATTGGCGTGAAAGAGTTTATTCTTTAACAACATTGCTGTTTTTACTACACATTTAAGCAAAATCATACTTGCCTCCTCTGTGGCAAGCCCCCTCACTTGTGAGAGTACCTCAGCAAAATCAGGGCCAAGTGCTGCAGATGAATGTGTAGTCCTTCTTAACTGGGATTTCAAAGGATTTGCAAAAAAATGGAATTGAGCCTCCTGCTGTGCTTTGAACCCCGCAGGTTACTTTGACTGAAGAGCAGACAATTCTGCCTCTAGTGGATGAGGCACTGCAGCACACAACCACAAAAGGGATTGCTTTTCAGCATCCAGAAATTGTTGCCAACATGGAATTGGTGAGACAGGATCTCCATCTGGAACCTTTCTATTGGAAACTTCCAGAACAATTTGAAGGCAAGAAGGTATGAGGAACACTTAAGTCTCAGAGAACAAAGAGAAATGTGTTTTGGCAATCATGCCTTTGCAGAAGTTATCTAAACCATTACTCTTCATTTTATTTTGTCAGCTGATGGCCTATGGAGGAAAACTCAAGTACACAATCTATTTTGAGGCTCGGGAAGAGACGGGTTTCTCTACATATAAACCTCAAGTAATCATTCGAGGTGGGACTCCTACACATGCTAGAATTATCGTCAGGCATATGGCTGCTCCTCTTATTGGCCAGTTGACAAGGCATGAAATTGAAATGACAGAGGTAAATTCACTAGTTGCTCTGTCTAAATATGCCAGTTGGTTTGTCTTCAGTTTTGTGAGAATGTTTGTTTTTCCTGTTAACAGAAAGAATGGAAATATTATGGTGATGATCCTCGAATCAGTAGAACTGTGACCCGGGAAGACTTTTTGAATGTCCTGTATGATATTCATTATGTTCTTATTAAGGCTACTTATGGGAATATCATGCGACAAAGCAGGTAAGTTATAATAAAAAGCCTCAAGCTGAAAACGTTCTCTATAGTCTATTGGGAATATCATAATACGTCTTGGTAAGAGCAGTTTAGAAGTGATAGATTTGGGAGGGCAATAAGAGAAACCAAGACTAGAATGTCTCCCTGTTACCTGATAGAGGTTGTTGCCTTTCACCAAACAAGAAAAAAAAAAAAAAAGCAGCAGCAAGTTTAAAATGGAAAATAGAAAAATGATTTAGTTTTAGACATGATGAGATTAAGATACCAGTTGGAAGTTCAGGAACACATATAAAACATGTGTGGTAGGTCAGATACAATTCAGTTTTATACAAGTGACTGCCTTCAACTGTCAGGAATCAGACTTGCCAAGTTGCTCCAATTATTATTGCTCTTATTATTATGCCCTGCTCTGCCACCTGGTATTATCATTCCCTATGCATCATGATGTGTAATGATGAGGAATCACATTGAAAGAAAAAAAAATACAGAAGATCAAGAATAAATGTATTGATCACGGAATTCAAATTGTTAGGCCTACTTTGAAAAAGTGCTCGGTGTTTGTGTATGAACCAAAGAGGACAGCTAAAGCAAGGCTGTGAGAACTGACACTTGAAATGACACCAGTCCCAGTCATAATACTAACTACAGTGAACTCCTGGACCAGAAATAATATCGGGCCCGGTGCGGTGGCGCAAGTGGTTAAAGGTCCTCGCCTTGCATGCCCGGGATCCCATATGGGCGCCAGTTCTAATCCCGGCAGCCCCGCTTCCCTTCCAGCTCCCTGCCTGTGGCCTGGGAAAGCAGTCGAGGACGGCCCAAAGCTTTGGGAACCTGCACCCGCGTGGGAGACCCGGAAGAGGCTCCTGGCCTCGGATTGGCATAGTATCGGCCCGTTGCGCTCACTTGGGGATTGAATCATCGGACGGAAGATCTTCCTCTCTGTCTCTCCTCTCTGTATATCCGCCTTTCCAATGAAAAAAAAATAATAAAAATAAATCTTTAAAAAAAAAAAAAAGAAATAATATCAACGTTTTGAAGAATGAATTAAGGGACAGTTGCTATTGTGTAATAGGTGAAGTCACTGTTTGGATTGCCCACATCTCATGTCAAAGTGCTGGTTCTGCTTCTCACTACTTCACCTGTAAATGTGCTGCCTCCTAATGCCACTTGGAAGGTAGTGGGCTACGTGGCATCTAATTGGGTCCCTGACAGCCAAAGGAGATCCAGCCTGGGCTTCTGGTTTCTTCCTGATTCAGCTGTGGATGTGGTGGGCAGAAGAAAAATCTCTCCTTTGACTCCTCTCTCTCATTATCTTTCTTGTCCTCTCTTTCCATCACTTTGTTAATTAAGTGAATAAGTAAATCTTAAAAAAACAATGGAACACAATAATCATAATATTGTAATTATGATCTGTTATTTTGGATGAACATAAGTAAAAAGAGGAAAAAATGGCATAGTCTTAAAGGATGATTATTTTACGAGAGAGACTTAAACATGTTTACAGGCCTCAGGAAAAGGAGCAGTAGCAAGCAAAATATGAAAATACAGAACAAGGAGAAAATAACTAATGGGGGAGCAAAGAGACTTTTACATCAAGATCAAAAGTGCTCTGTTCCTTCAGAGTAGAAGAGAAATTGTCAAATTCTTTATGAGGAATCATAAAGATGTAAGTTTTGTAACACATAGCAAGTTAAGTATATACAAATTTTCACTTTGTCTCATGTGATTGCTCAATATGTTATAGGAATATGAAATCAACATATGTTTATAAATAGCCTCATAGGCTAAATTATCAGACCAGAAAGAATGAAAGTGTTATGGTGATAATCCCCACCAAAAGCATGGAAGTATTCTAACTACTGAACATGGAAAGACTGTATTTCAAGTATTTATTGGTATAGTAAGCACAAAGTAGTCTATAACGTCTTTTTGGCTCATGCAGAATATCCACTTTGCTTTCCGGGTTGACGTGGGGTCTTTTGGTGAAAGAATAAATCAAGGACCAAAAATTCAATCTCAGATCTGTTCTTTTGGGTTCTTTGTTATGCTTCTCACTGTAATTGGAGATTTAGAAAAAAACAATAATAACAGCTCATGCACTAAAAAATGCCTTCAGCTGCATTTTTAATTATGTTAGAATATTAAATAGAAATCAGGTGACAAAAACCGAAGCCGGTTTGCATGTCATAGGGGATAGCAGGTGATTCTGTGTGCATGCAAATTGATTATTTTGCAAATTGTTCCATGCTGCCCTAAAAGAGTTTCACATGATTTCATCTTTCTACAGTGGAACACTTTATCTTATTTTCGCTATATGTCTCTTCCTCTGTGACGTTAATTCACATGTCTCACTAAATGAGATCCTTTGGCTTAAGTGGCAATTTTTTGAACCTTCAGAATAAACAAACATTTCACATTTTGTGAATGCCACAAAAGTTAGAGTTACAGGCTGGTGATGATAGAAAATAAAGTGAATAATAGCAGTGTTTGATGTTGCAGGGCAGTGGAGTAGCAGCAGGGGGTTTTAAAAGTATTTATATACTCCCAGTGTGATTAAGACATACCCTTCTATATTTGATTATTCATCTAGAGGCTGGGAAAGACAGAGGGAATTTAGATTAAAAAAAAATAGTAAGGGAAGCTGTATGTGTGTTATTTGGCAATTCTTCATGCTATTTCACCCTTTTCATTTTACAAATGTAAAGCAATTCTGTTATTATTGTTTAAAGTTTTAAGATCATTTAGAAATTTTTATTTCATATGCAAAGTGTAAGAGCCACACCTGTGCTTTGAGACCCGGACCATATCATATGCCAGTGCTGGCATATTCATTTTTCTTTGCCTTTGCAAAGAGAGCCTCTTTTGCATTCCAGTATTCATTTAGGAAACTTCAGCACAGCCAAGCTGTGATGCAACCAATAACACTTTTCACAAATCCCCTGAGAAAGATGGTGCATTCCAGAAATATCTGTTGTGCTGTCATTCAGACTTCATTTGATTTTTTAAACACAGGCTGATCTGTTGTGTGCAGCCATGTGTAGAAGAGAGAAGGGAGGATTATACTAGTAGCACCTCTGGCTATAAAGTTCCACAGAGATGCCAGTAGAGAGCAGCATCTTCTGGTTACCTCCTGACTCCCACTGAGGTACCTGGTTCCTGGCTGCCAGGGGAGCAGAAGGGTGGAATTTTTCTTATGGGGAGAGGAATAATTCTTCATAGCTGCTTTCTTCTGTGTGTTCTGAGAAGGCAGGCAGAAACTTGAATTTTAACACACTGTATTTCATAAAGACTGGCTGATCTGAGTGTAGACTGCAATGCTAGTGAAGCTAGAACAGGCATGCATATTTCAGTCAACAAAATCTACCTATGCTGGCTATAAACTTTATGATTGAAACTCCTTAAACTGTTGGAGGTGCTTTTATGGAAGCAAAATTATCCATTGTCTCCTTCAAAAATGTATTTGCAGAACATTTATACATTAACAGTGAGCCGTGAAATCAGTTGCATTACGGACTACACAGATGGTTTAATGTACAACTTAGAGTTGATGGAAAGGATATCAATGGTTTCACTGTGCTTTTTTTTTTTTTTCCCAATCATAAGAACTTTTGTACCAATAAGAATTTTAGCTAAGTCAATTGAATGATTTATTTAATAAACTTAATAAAATTTAAGTTTGATTTAGTAGTTAAGATGCCCACTAAATCATAAAGCCTGGGTTGGGTATCAAGCCTTGGCTCTTGACTCGCATAGGCCCTTAGATGGATATTCTATATCTCAAATCCTTAGAAGCACATCAGCCACTTAGAAAGGCTGGGTTGCATTGCTAATGCCAAATTCCAGCCCAGTCCAGTTCTTACCACTGCAGTCATTTGAAGAGTCAAGAGTAGGCCAGCAGATGGAGATTCTCTCCTTCTATCTCAATCTCTCACAAGTTAATAACATTTAAACTATTCATTTGAAAAGGTCTTTATCTGTAGAAGTGATCAAGATTACCAGAATACACTTGATGGTTTTCTAAAGTTCTTGAAGAGATATCCAAAAGTTCAAAAGAAATAAATCAAGGACATCAGTAAATGAAAAGTGATTTTGCTAGTGACTACAGGAGATAGTCTGATGTCCTTGAATTTTTTATTTGCATGATTAAAAATGTCCAAGTAATCGGTCATATCTACTTGAGTCTGCTCAAATTTTAAAAAGTGGCAGAAAAACATTTGTAATAACTTCTCAACAGGATGTCAGATATCCAATTTACTAAGCTTCTTGTGATTTATGTGGCTATTTTGCTAATGTGCAATCTCAGCCTTAGAGAATGCAAAGCTGCAGTGATAAGATATAGCACATGAGTACTTGAAGTTTAAGTAACTTCTGCATGATACGTTAACTGGCTGGATTTGGTCAACTTACAATGTATGTATATTACTAACAACAGTTTATTATTTTGGTAAATATATGCCAGATATATATGTTATTTATATTTACCAACTAAAACAACTGAAAATAGAATGTGTAGGAGGTTGATGGAACCCTGACAGACTCTTCTGTTGAATGCTGATGTTAATTGCTGATGGGATCATCTAAGTGTGCACTTGCTCTTTTTCAGGATTTCAGAAATTTCAATGGAGGTAGCTGAACCAGGGCAGATCACAGCAGCAACTCCTCCAGCTCACTTGATAGAAAAATGTGACTGTCCCCCAGGCTATTCAGGCTTGTCCTGTGAGGTAAGCTCTTCTCATTCCACCCAGTTCCATTAAGAAAAGTCGGATGGAAATGCCTGCAGAACAGTCAACTGCTTCCATCCGTTTTACTCTTATGAAGACTCTTAACCTGTTTTATTTGGTCTTTCACTTATAGTGTGAGACATGATAGCAAGAAGATGTGAGTGCCAATTGAAAGTTTCTCGTCACAACTGATAGCGTGAAAAATCTGAGAAAAAAAGGAACAATCAGGAAATAATAAAATTACATCAGGGTCATTTATCAAAAACTGATCTATTTTCTTGGTGGTGTTTCTGGGCAAATAAAGGCTTTTAAATTTCAGTGGCCATAAATAAGAATATATCAAGTTTGAAAGTGTTTTTATAATCTAACAGTAATCGGTCATATATACCTGAGTAGATATTCACTAGTAGGCTGAACCCTTCAACACAGCCTTTACAGATGGGCATACACCTGCTCTTCAAGTTACAATCATTGTATTTTCATTCCAGTCATATATTTTCAAACCCACATTCAGTTAAATCTGTATATGCATATATATATATATCAGCAAAATTGACAAACTAGATCTTCATCTTCTGGAAATTAATTTACTGTCTGCAAATGTTGTTTAGTAGTAAGACTAATGTGATATTCAGAAAAAATAGTTTAAGAAACAGGCACGGACTTCAAGCATGCAGACATCTTGCACAAGAAACTAAGTCACTTAAGGATTCAGCTTATAAAAGTCCACATCCTTGAGTGGCTGCCATCAGATCTGCCCTCCACCAAAGACTCCCTTACCTAAAACAAAGGCTTGACAGGACCTCCAGAACCTGCCAGAGCGCCATTGCCCAAATGCCTGTTTATACATCATGCTGGTTTTTCCCCCGGTGGACAAGTTAGATTTTATGAAAGTTCAACACTGTACCTACTGCAACCTATGAATCTTATGAAAACTGAATGAGTTATATATCTTAAATATATATCACAGTGCCTGGCATGCAGTCGGCAATGCAGGGCTGAATATTAAACATCAATTAGCAATTGTTATAATTGTTAATCTTTAACTATATACATGCATCAACTCTTGTATGCAAATAATTTTGTAAATACAGTTTGGGATGTCACATTAATGTTGCAGAAGATAATACCATATCAAACTGAATTATAAGTTACAAATATCAACTCAGTTTACTAACCGGTGGCATGGAAAAATTAAAAGGAAAAGAAATTTGCTAAATCTCATTTAACTACACCATCAGCTCTGCTTGATCTGGTACCTTTGGTTCAAATAGAATTATAGTATATTCACATAAGGATTAATTTAAAGGAAAACATATATGGGAAAGCCTCTTTATAAATAGTTATTTCAGTTAGCATTACATAAAAATGTCTTGTTCAGAGAAGAGTCTCATAGGATAACTACAAATATAAGGCATTCTTGGAAAAATTCCACAGCAATTTTCATGAATGAATTTGTCAATTCTGATGCAACAAAGAAGAAAATACCCTCATTAAATAGTAACTCATATGTACATACCAATAAATAATGTGTATGTGTTGGTATGCAAAACCCACACAAATTCACATGTAGAAACAGCATGTGAATAAAAAAATGTATGGTGTACAAATATCACATTTTCTAATATTGCAATTAATTTTGAAAGATTAGAAGATAAAGGAAAACCAAACATTTAGCATCAGAGTAGCAAGGTTTGATTTCTAGCTCTAGCCTAATACTGGCTTCCTACTAATGCACGCAGTGGGAGGCAACTGTAATGGTTCAAATAATTGGAACCCCGGCAACCTTTGGATTGCATTCCCAGCTTAAAGCTTTGACCCCAGATCAGCTGTGGTGGCCATTTGGGGAATCAAGCAATGGATGAGGTGTTATTTCTCTTTCTCTCTTTCTGGTTTTGTGTGTGTGTGTGTGTGTCTGTATTTTTGTGTGTATGTGTGTATCTCAAAGGCCAGATAGAACCTTGGATTTTCTAGACAAGAGAATAGCATATTATCCCACAAAAAATACAACTACACTGCTGACTATGTGACCTTGGCACATTCTTTTAATTTCTGTAGACCTTAATTATTATATATGTATCCAATTTATGAAATGACAGGTTGGGATTTGAAATTCCAAAATTCTCTGACGTTGCAATGTTGTTTGGCTTCAGACAAGATTCAGTATTTTGTCAAGGTTGACCTTTATATATCTTGAAAAGAATGCTGCTAGTTCAGCTATATTGTTTGTATTACCTAAGATAATATTGTTCACTAATGAACACAAATACTTTGAAAGTAACAAATTATTTTAATGCAATTTACCTTTTATTCAAGATTATGTTTTACAGAAGCTCCTCTTAACGTGACCGAAAATACTGAAATCATATATTCTAAAATAAACTTAACTATTAACTTTCCATCATTGTATGAGATTAAAAATTGGTTGAGAAAAGCAAATGATAAATGAAGAAAACTCTTTAGAAGCTAAACTATCATCTGCATTAGTGGCTTTAGTTATGTCCTGTGTATTTCACTTAAGCTCCTATTTATAGACAATAATTATAGTAATATCTTAAAGGAAAGATTACAGAGACAAAGATTTCTCTCTCATAATAAGATACCTGAGGTGTTCTCCACAATCCATTGCCTCTAATCTATTATACACCTTATTTATAATTCATTCTGATTTTAAAGTACAATTACTCAAGCATAAAATCTAATCACCAAAGCAAGAACGCAGGACAGTTGTGAAATAATACATTCCATTTCAGTAGCATATGCTTTGGGCCATGAATACACAAAGCAATCCCTTTAAAATAGTTTCACCAAATGTACCTGGAGGCCTATGCATCAACAGTATATCCTCACTTTTATGCAGAATTTATTGGCAGTTAAACATTGGCTGCCAGTTACAACACAATCTGTTTGAAAGCCTTAGCCTACTACCTGTAGTGATAGGGCATTTATGGCAACTTCGTTAAAACCCTGTTTTATAAATGCCTGATTATTATAATTTATGGTTTTAAGAAGAGAAAAAAGTAACATGGTTTCCTTACCAGATTTGTCTCTTGAAGCCATGAGGCTGTGACTGTCAAGCGTGACTATTAAAACTAGTATTTTTTATAAAATCTCAACAAGTAATATTTATGATCAATTCATAAAACCCAAAAGGCAAAATGTAGAAATAGGCATATCTGTTTGCTCAGCTCCCGCATGCAAATCCTATCACTACAGCAATATGCCAATTTTGTTTCCCAGTGATACCTAGAACAGTAATGATTTTTTACTTCTGGTTTATCCACAGCAAATATGTAAAATATGTAAATCATATACTAGGGGTGGATATATTAACTTATTTCACATCAGGCATGGAGGCATTGTCTTTGTTCTTCCTCACCACTTATGGACGGATTTTTGTCTCTTGCCTAACCCCAGCACATTTCCTGACACTATGATAGCACAGTCATTCAGGATAATATATGAGTTCCATTTTACCGATGAGGAAACTGAGGCTCAGTTCATTATCACACAGCTAAGCTGTAGCAGAACTACAATCTGTACCCTAATAAATCTACTTCCAAAATCCATATAAATGCATAGTTGGCAGTTGCACTCCATCCTTATGATTCAGGGAATGAAACGGGGCACACAATATTCAAAATCTGTCCAGTGTCATGTGTTAGCTGGTCAATGAACTTATGGAAAGATGAAATAGAAGAGTGCTTTCATTGGCTGCACCACAAGTATCTATTTTAACTATTCAATTCTGAGGAAAGGGGGAATGCATTGTACAACTGTCCATCTGGACATGTTGGCTGTCTAATTTCTTTTTTCTTTATTCAAAAACATTTTTGTGTGAATCTGAGTCTCACATCTTGATATACTATTTTATGGCAGTAAGTGAAAGATGGAAGGAGAGAAGGGGAAAATTTAGCTGTGAATAATTTCAGCACATGCAAAAAGAACTTTGGTAAAATTTGAGTGATGGATAAAAAGGGAGTAAGATGAAATCAGGAATGTGCAGTTTTTTTTAAATTCTTTATTGTGTTCCAGAAAGAATTTTAGCTGGGACTCAAAATGTCTTTCCTTTGTTTTCAACCCAGACATGCTTATTCTCAAGAAACTGATCTATCAGTCCACTCAGGGAAGAAATATATAATATTAAACATCTTGAAAAAGTTTAAAAATGGAAATAAGAAATATGAGAGGACACATAAAAGGGACTAAAGAGGAAGAAATAGATCACCTTGTTTAAAGGAAACAATTTTAAATTTCTAACATTATTTCTAACATTTGCATTGTGAAAGTCTTGGTTTTTTCTTTGCTTTCAGAAATTTAATCCATCAGAATATTAAATTCACCTAAAATGTTAAAATTGCAACAACAAGTAACTTGCCCATAGCTCAGATGAAATCCACTTTTAAAATCAGGACTTGTAAATCTGTTCACATTGTAGCACTCATTTAAAGCAGTATATGCATAGAGTGAGGGTTTTCCAGTGATCCTCTGCTTACTAGACTTTCTCGGGGTTTAAAACACACCCCAACCCCACTTTCTACCAATTAAATTTGGCTTCTTAGAGTAAAGCTAAGTATCATTATTTTTAGAAACTCAGATATGCCAGGAAAAGTTCTAAAAAAGAATTAAGCCAGAGTTTGACAGGAAGTTCATGAATTCCCACCCCAGGTGCTTTTCCGTTTCTCTCTCCCTTCAGAGAAGAGCCACAGCAACAGGAACAAGGTGAGGTTTGCCACACAATAAACTTCAGCTTAGTGCTCCCCAGGCATTTCAGGCTATAATAATGAGTTTCATGTAATTCTTCAACCAAGAGTTGAAGAATTTATTCTAACTTGTGTTTTAAACTTTCATTTGAGAAAGAAAGGAGCTAGGAACTTTTTCCTCACTTTGAGCGACTTTTTCACACACACATACACACACATCCTTACCTTCAAGAAAATGTAACAATAAGAGAAAAATAATTATACAGGTATTGAAGGATGAAATCCAAGTAAAGAAAATCTAATTTTATCCAGCAGTCAGCATGCTAACAAATTGGAACAACCCACACGGTGAGACACTTTAAAATATACTTTTGCACTGTGTCTTTAACTATACTTAACTAAATTCTGCAACCGTAGCTTTCAGATCTAATTCAGTAAGAACAACAAAAATGAAAATTGACTTGCATAATCAAAATGAATTTACTTAAAAGATACAACTGTATCTACCTTAAAACAAGTGTAACTCAAAATATTTTGAGTGCAATGTTTTTTATTTTAATTAAGTTTTTTCGACTCTGGGGTGTTATTAAATCTTACTAGAATTTCTTACATGCTCTGATAAAAGCGGGCAAGCTCTTAATTAAGGGCTTGATTGAGCTGCTTTGGCATTTTCCAAATAAAAACAAACAAAGAAAACACATATTCTTTTTCTGAGGGACTTCCTGAAAGTGTGTGGAGGACATGGAACTCCTAAAACTAGCATTTTCTCCTACTTATTCAATAAATCATTTTTCTTCAAATTGGGAGCATGGTTGTGTTTTTCCATTTCAAAAAATTTACTTTCACTTTGGAAAGTTTTCATTAAGTTTCTAAACTTCTAAACTTGTGGGAAAATACAATGCGCATAAGTTCCAGGCGTCATGGAGTGAGAACATACATGAAGAAGATCCTGACCTTTCCCTGGTACCTGCCTCACTTACCTTGTGCTCCCATCCAGGGAACCAATTGTGAGCTGGGAATTTAACGTACTGGGGAAATGTTTTTCAGTGAGAAATAAATACCCTCCCTAACCAAAACAGTAAAAAGGTTTCTCTAACAATCCTTACCAGAATCTGAAAAAACTGATTCTATATTTGACTCATAAAAGAACCAACAATTGCTCAGTGTGGCATCTTTGTATGGAAGGGCTCAGCCTGCGGTGCAGGTCTGTTTTTACTCCCTTTCCAAAAACATGGCCTTCTTTCCAAAAAACTAGATGTGTTTTTGATACATTACATAGAGACCCAAATGAACATGAAGGCCTGGATTTTGCATATGTCAGTTTCACTAGTAGCTTTTCCTTGATATTCAAGTGTTTAGAGTGAAATGAAAGATTTAAAAAAAAAACAATCAGGGAAAGATTAAATCTTATTGACAGCTGACTAGTCCCCAAACAAGTACAACTTTTATTTTATATTTTTAAACTTATAGCTTTGGTTTTGTTAATATATGTATGATAGATCCATGACACATGTTTATTCTTTTTTATTTTTTCAATTATATTTTTTTGGTGAGTCTCATTGGACATTTGCTAGTTATTCATCAAGCTCAGAAGAAATGTGTTTTAGTTTATCAAGGACATATCAAGGTTGTCATTCAATTCTTTCACTAGTTCAACCTCCAGAATTACAAAAAAAAAACAAAAAACAAATTGAGGAATGACAACAGCAAAAAGGATTATTCAAAGACTTTTCTAAAACAGAGCATAAGTGTTGTGTGTGCAAATGGACGCATTCTTTAGCTAATCTGATTCCACACAGGCTGCCTACCTGATTATTTCAGGGGCTGGGCATAAATGCGCCGGAGATACCATCAAACTAGTGTTGGAATGAGCAAGTAGTGTGGCCCCAGTACAAGGAGGGGAAAACATTCTGTAATTTCAAAAATTGAAAAACTTGGGCATTACTAAAGCTAGGTATCTGTCCTAACTTTCGTAATTGGCATCTTTTTCTTTCAGACATGCTTGCCAGGGTTTTATCGACTGCGTTCTCAACCAGGTGGTCACACCCCTGGACCCACCCTGGGCACATGCGTGCCATGTCAGTGCAATGGACATAGCAGCCTGTGTGACCCGGAAACCTCCATATGCCAGGTGGGCATCTGAACCGTTTGTGAAACAAGTCTCTTTACTCATTTGTCTACAGTGCTCAGCATGCAAAGGCCAGCTCATCCGCAGTGCACAGAGTTAGTGTGTATGTGCATCAGCAGCCTTCATGTGTTCTGTCCTTTACAGTCACAGTGAGAAACCCAAGTTTCCTGTGTCATCGCCTGTCACCCAGAACTATGTTCCTGGCACAGGTCTGACATCCTTGCCAACTTCTTCCATCTTTCCTCATCTCTGAAGTCCTTCCAATGATCTTTATGGGACTCACTGTCGAATGCCATCCATAGCCATTTTCCCTTAAAGTTATTCACCTGTTTCCAACGCAAACCCCACTCTGCTGCCCTGGAAACTCACATGGTGGTCACATTTTATTCTTCTGAGAATACAGTTAAGGCAGATGCCCCTGCAGCTTGCTGCCATTTTCACACATTCTTCCTCTTCTTCACACCAACACCTAGTTCTGAAAGTGATGCTTCCATCTCTTTATCTACCACACCTCGCTGATGTCACCTGCTAACTATGATTTGCAATCATTTCTGTAAGATGTTTTCTCTATATCATTGCCATTCTCTCCAGCACTGCAGCTATCACAACTCTCATTATTTAACTCTTGGCCTCTTTTGATTCTATAGTCTCTGTTTTATGAGAACCCTATTAGTTGCCAAGCACCTTTGTTCTCTTTAGTGCACATCTTAGTACTTCAGTATTTAACCTCACAGTGGTGGTTACACCTTTTATTTGGTCCTATCTCATCCATGCCCTAACTGTCCTAACCAGCTAAAAACTATGGCCCTTCATTGGTATCATTGCTTTGCAACACTCATTTTCCTTTCTAGTCTACCACTCATTTTTGCTCAGTTAACTTCAACGCTCATTGCATCCTACTGTCTGCTCCACACTTAGATGGTCTACACAGAGACAGGCATCAGGACAACAGGTATAATACTGTAAAGTTTATGACCACCCTGTTTCAGCAGATCTCTATGCTGTTCTCAGTCATGACACTTCATGGTTGTCCATTTCCTCCCTTCTATTGCTTAATCACTGTTTAACTTCTTCCTAGCACTCTTCAAGCCTAACCTTCTCCGCTCATTCCTTTATATCTGTAATCGCAGTAGGTGATATTTCGTACTTCATGAAAAAAATTAAAGGTGATTAAGAGAGAGGTGGCATGAGCTTTCTCTGCTGCTCTGCTACCTTTCTGCATCTATGCCAAACGATTTTCTCTCCCATGACTTTCACCAATCTCTTCTTGTTTCTAGAGCAGACCAAATCTTGCACTTGTGATCGCGTTACTTCCGATTCCTCCCGAGCATGCACATTGCCTCGGCACTGAATCTCCCTTACTTCAAATGACCAGCTTTTATTTTTATTTCCATCTTAAAATTTTTTAAATTTATGGTTAAGCTTGCTTTGACAATGTGGAGTTTTTCAGCCTTATGGCTTCTTCTTCCTCATTACCTGGAAATCCATGTGGTAGTGATCCTGTGATTCAGCTTTGGAGGCATTTCCTTCTCTGGCAGATTGATTCTCACAATGATATCACCCAAGCAAGCGATTTTCAATACATTTCCTGACATCCATAGTTTTTGTCATTAATTTCACAATTTAATTTTGGATGCAACACTTTAACCTTTTTAGAATTCACTGTGCTATTAGGAAATATTTATTCAAATATGTATTTCTGTGAAGAGTGATCTATTGAAAAGTATTCTTTTTTCTCCTTGATTTGCCATGGTAAATAAATAGATATAAGCACATTTTATGTATTAAGAAATGTTCATGGGCCATTTATTATGTTTTGCTTATCTTTTAGTTATTATTACAATGTTCTGTAATTTTTGTGTTGTTTTTAGACCTAATCAGGACATTTAATTCACTTAACCAAACTGAGTATGTCAGCAGCCCTGTGAAAGATTGACTGACCAGAAGAGCTGAAAATATTTGCTTATTCAGGGAAGAAATTTCATAAAATTGCATGTATCAAAGAAATCAAATCTTTTGCTTCCATCTCTGTAGTTTGAGTTATGATCATCTCAGTATTTTGATTCAGATGTGAATCCTAAATTTATATTACTCAAAATATTCATTATACAATGATTTTATTACAAAGCCAAATTGAAGAAAATTATTGCTAAAGATCTCATGTGCTTCTGGCAAACATTCATTTCCATGACTATAAAATATATTCTTAAAACATTCCCCAGTTAGCACTTATTCATCATTTGGCACTTGGCTGAATGACTTGATGCCGGTATTCATAGACAATCATTTTATCTTGAAGCGATTATCTCTCACAATGATACTGTTAAATATGAAATAGCTGTTTCATTGCAAAAATACGGTGTGTTGCTTTGAATATTGAATATGAGGCACATGCTACCTAAATCAACATTAAAACTGAGAAAACAGTTTGCTGTTGTTATTAGAATTGAAACATCATCTTTTTCATGTTAGGAACTCTGACCATTTGCTTTGTACTGCCTGAAACATATGTTCATTCATTCATTCAAAATATTCATTGAAAACCTACTAGGTTTCATTCATTGTATTAACCCAGAGGGAGAATTTATGTCGGACTCTGGACAGCAGCAATTATTTGCCGGAAAATAATAACATTTAAAATAAGAGCTCAGATGAATAGGTATTAGCCAGGTAAACAGAGGAAAAACATTCTAGTGCAATGAATTTTCAAATGAGAAATTCCAAGAGTGAGAGTGAAAATTGCATGATTTAAGAATTTCAAATGGCGTACTTGCACAGTACACAAGAAGAGTACCTACTCATTGGCTGGAAACTGCAGCGGTAAACGGAGGCAGACAAAGAATGATCTTTCTTTCACACAAGGAAGTTTGTGATTTATACACAAGGCAGTGAAAAATTAATGTTAGGTTGATTGCTGATTATGGTGCAGGAAAAGGAGTGAAGAAGAAAATGCTGGATAAGAAAATATTCTAGCAGTTTATATATATTTATGAATACATGTGCATGTACATATTTATGAATATATACATATATATTTGATTATATATGAACATATGTGAAGAAAGTCTAGAAGCACGAGGTAGAGTCAAGGTTGTGATACAACAGTGTAATCTGCCACCTACAGCACCCTTAGCTGGATAGCAGTTGGAGTCCTTGCTGCTTAGCCTCTAACTAGTTCTCTGCTAACGTAGCTTGGAAAGCAGCAGCAAATATCCCAAGTGTGTGGGCCCAGTCTCCCATGTAGGACACCTGGCTGGAGTTCCAGGCTCATTGCATCAGTCTGGCCAAGCCATGGCTGTGGTGCTCACTTAGGGAATGAACTTAGATGTCATTCTCCTGCCTACCCTGTCCACAAACATACATCCATCACTCAGAGTTTGAAATAAATAAAAGTAAATGTTGAAAGAAGATATATAGATTGATAAAATCATGGAGTAAGTCATTAAATAGATACATGGAATAAGAAGGCCTGTAGGTTGCTGACTTGGACAGCTGAGTGAAATGAAATGAAATGGGAATATAGTAATATTATCTAGGTAATAAAGACATGAGTTATATTTTTGGCATTTAAAATTCAGTACAATTTTGCATCACGTCATAATATCGATCATAGAAGCAATTAGAAATCCAAGTCTGAAATTCATTAGCGTTGTGCAGGTTGAATAAATAAAATGTAGAATTTTTAATACCCTCATAGTAAATTTTAAGTATTGGTTGAAACCACCAAGTACAATGTTTAGGGACTCTCCCCGCAAATCATGCAGGTTATGTTAGAATAAAGAACATTAAACTTGCCTAGCTGAAAGAGAAGTTATACTCCATGAGGGAAAGTAAGAGTAACTATAGAGGAATCATAAGAAAAGGATACTTCAAAGAGGGAGGGTTCAGAAATATCAACTGTTGCAGAAAATTCACCTATTCTGAGAACTAATCATTTTGCAGTTTTAATAAGCATGAAATTATGCTTAGAAGGAGATATTAGAAGCCTGTTCAAAGAATGTATTGGAGTTGAGTGAGTGGAAAACAAGAATGTAAGCCAAGCCTTTTTAAAAGCGATGAGGAGGAGCCGGTGTTAGGGAAGAGCAGGAACATGAGGTTGTCTTCTTAGAACTATATCTATGGGATGTGTATGCATAAAACCTGTTCTCTTTTTCAAAAGCTTAGCAAATATGGAAGTTGTTGAGGGACTAAGATACCACAGATATTTTTAAATAGAAATTCTTGATTAGCTTCAAATGTAAATTGGAAAAAAAAAAGACAAGGAAAGAGAAAAAACGTTGGAGAAGATTTGGTGCAGGAGACAGGGAAGCCAGTTTGTTGGAAAAGTATCTATGGACCAAGGATAAAATAACACTTCCCTGACTGTGTGTCAAAGAGACGCATGATAAGCAGGCAAGCTGGGGCATTGCTTGGCAGGAATCTGAGTGGATACCTAGATGATGGTGTTCTTTGCTCTTATACTACAGATCCAGCATCTACTGAGAGTGAAGTGGAGCATTAGAAGCTTTGAAATCCATTCCCTATCATATTAAAAAATTGCGTGGTTTTCTTGTTCCACAAGCATTTCTGAATGACATAGAATATGTTAATATACCAGTAACATAAAAAGCCAGTAGTCTAATATTCATTATGGCAGTATTGCAGTTTCTTTGCAGATAACAACATAAACTCTCATAAATATACTGCGAACGTTAATATTTTAGAATTTCACAATATATGTGTTGGAATTGACTTTAGTTAATAGCATTTAATGAAAGATGACATTTTCAAAGCCAAGGTTGTTTGCTCAGTAGGAGACATATGAAAACTAACTACGGTTTTTCAGCTGTGAATAAAGCCATATTCAGAATGTGGTATATTCAAGTTCAGTATGGAGCCTTCAGGCAGCCCTGCGGCTCTGGTCAAGTTGATCAGATGATCAAATCACTCACAAATATATATGTTTTGTAACTGACTGCTTCTCAAATTTTCTTTGATTTATTTTTTACCAGAAGTAAATTGCTATTTTTACCACCCACCATCTTATAAGATGAAGCTAGAATCCAACTGCAAATTTCCTTTATAGTGACATCTTCAAAGATTTTTGAAACATCTATATTAGCTAAAAAAAACTGTGCATGCTTTTACAAGTTTTAAATAAAAATAATTTTATTTTCCATGTGCTTTCTAAAAACATTTCAAAAAATGTATCTTATTTTTTTCTCAATTTCCTAAGTCAAGTACTACATGTCCAGTAAATAATATTCAATATTATGTTCTTTCTCCCATGCTTATTATTTGTTAAGTTTTTATTTGTTTGTTTGCTTGCTTGTTTGCCAGAAAGGAAGCGATTTCCTGGAGAGTAAGAATATTTTACATTTCCCCTTCCTTGACAATCTCAGTGCCCATGTCCATGTCTTGCACGTCACTCTATTGCTTGATAGTACATCTTCCTCTACCTTATGAAAATTTTTATGTCAAAACTGTACATTGCTTTAAAGCAGTTTTCACCTGCTTTTAGAAATGCTTTTAGTCATGTCGCCCTACTGTCTATTGTTATAAGAGCATGAAAAGCAGAATACCTTAAATGGCTATTTTTGTTTTGTGTCTTCTGATCCTTTCAAGATCCATTAAGATTGGCCAAATGAAGTTCGAAGTTCTTAATGAAGTGACTAGATTTACATTGTAGCGGTCATTTCCATTTTGGATAGTTTCGCTTTCCTTCTAGATTTGACTTCAAACATACCACTAGCCAGCATGCATAAGGGTCTGGTGTTTCTAGTATATTTTTTCCTAGTGTTTTATAGAACTAAAACCAGAGATGAAAATAAATAAATAAATAAATAAATAAATAAATAAATGACCAGGTGATATGATAAAAGTTAGAGACTCTCTAATTCTGTTCCCTAAGGCTAAAAACTAAATTTTCACAGGTACAGGCACAGAGAAAAGAGGCGAGAAACTTGTCAGTACAGCCTCAGTAGCGTAGGAGTAGAATCTGAAATGAAGGTGCTTCTCTAAAATATTCACATTAAAAAGCAAGTATTCTGTCAGTGACAGAGAGTCAGTGTGTATTGTGTGTATTGTGTATGTGTGTGTGTGTGTATGGTAAGTGTTGAGAGTTTTATTATAAATCACATTAAAGTTCTTGGGAAGTGAAAACCAGGCCTTTTCCGCCCTTTCCTTGCAGAGCTGCCAGCACCACACCACTGGGGACTTCTGTGAGCGATGTGCTCCTGGATACTATGGAATTGTCAAGGGATTGCCAAATGACTGTCAGCAATGTGCGTGCCCTCTGATTTCTTCCAGCAACAAGTAAGATTGAAAAACATACCCATATTTCCCAATCAGTAATGCCATCTGTCTAGCACATGGGCTAAGATTTGGCCATTTTGTTTCACCCATATAGACAAAAATCTTAATGTAAGACAGAAAAGCCCTTTAGCAATGTATAAGCATGGCAAAATTTAATATATAATATGTGAGGACTAATTTTTCCTTTATAAATTCTGTCCTAAGTAATAATTACTAAAATGTAAATAATTACATTTGCATAAGATATGTTTATAAAATAAATGATGTATGTACAAATGTGCACAGTTTTATAAATATACAGAACTAGTATTTTCATATAGCTCTACCATAAATCCAGCTATGATGGATCGTTTGGGTGCATATTACATTACTTTTGTAGCTGTTCCCATTCATTTCATGTGTTTTGTCTAAGACTGGGAAATAATTTAAAAAAAAAAAGATTTGAAACATTAAAGCAGGGTGACTTATTGCTACACTCTAAGACAGTCAGTATTTCCCAGAATCACAGCCCCCTTCTGTAAGATGGTCTGAGCTTGGTACCATGGAAACATGGCCATAAGGGGAAACAAAACCAAGAATAACTTATTTCAGTGCAGTCTGAACATTCTGTACTGCTTTATATGTTGATGAAAAACCCAGGCATTTTCATTTACTTTGTGCAAGACTCTCTACACTTTGTGTTAAGTGATTTATAGGCTTCAATCTGTTGGGTATTTTTTTCTCTAAGAACTAGCCTTTGAAAAGAATGTGTGACAGTTTTTTCAGAATTAGAATTCTAGATATCTTACTTTGATTATACAAGAAGCGTGGAGCAATTCAGACAACGATCTTTCTACCTGTGCCCGGGTATTTGTCGTCTTCTTCTATGCCTTACTTCTATCCTCAACATTCTTTGGTAGAGTTTGTCTGCCCTTCCTCTTTAAGTTCTTCTTAACTGGAATCACAAACCCTTTATGAGGTTTCAAATATAGATGTTTAGGTGAGTTGGAGACTGTAATATTCTTGTTGCTCATTAAAACAACAAGTACAGGTGTGTGAAACATAAGATTACTTTCATATTGTTTTCCCTAATCTCTTCCTGATGACTGAACTTAAGCAAAAAATAGTTTTCTTATTAAAGTATGAGCAAATTGAGTTACAAAAATTTGATCATTGTGGATAATCTCTTGTTGGGTACACTATAATAAAAGCTGTAAAAATTATCCAACAATAGTATGCTACTTTTTACAGACATTCACTATTATGCATGCGTCTTAAGATGAGTCAACTCAAATATAAAGAGAATTCATAGGCACAACATACGACAATTTTGACCTTTAAGAATATGTTGAAAGGGCCTGGCACAATAGTGTAGTGGTGAAAGTCCTTGCCTTGCATGCACCGGGATCCCATACGGGCGTTGGTTCTAATCCCAGCGGCCCTGCTTCCCATCCAGTTCCCTGCTTGTGGCTTGAGAAAGTAGTCAAGAATGGCCCATAGCTTGGGACCCTGCACCAGCATGGGAGACCCAGAAGACCTCCTGGCTTCTGGCTTCAGATTGGCTCAGCTCCAGCCATTGTGGTCACTTGGGGAGTAAACCATTGGATAAAAGATCTTCCTCTCTGTCTCTCCTCCTCTTTGTATATCCATCTTTCCAATAAAAATAAATAAATCTTTTTTAAAAAGAATATGTTAAAGGAAGTTGTAGGTAGCATATAGTAGTTCTCAACCTGTTTATTAAAGGTGTTTGACTATTGTTGGTAGTTACAGTTGGAAATCACATAACCAGAATCCTAGATAACAGAGAACACAAATGTGTTAGTAATAGAGTTTGGAATATGGAGTTCATATAGAAATTGTCTGTTGATAAAAATGAATGAGCAGGGCTCTAATGGTTAAAGTCCTCTCCTTGCACATGCCAGATCCCAGATGGGTGCCAGTTCATGTCCTGGCGGCCCCGCTTTCCTTCCAGCTCCCTGTTTGTGGTCGGGAAAAGCAGTCTAGGACAGTCTCAAGCCTTGGACCTTGAACCAGTGTGGGAGACTTGAAAGAGGTACCTGGCTTCGGATTGATGCAGCTCTGGCTGTTGCAAACACTTCGGGAATAAATCGAAGGAGAAAATCCTCCTCTCTTTTTTCCTGTCTGTATCTGACTTTCCAATAAAATTTTAAAAGAATAAACTGAGTGAGAGAATAGAGGTGGATATTGCAGAAATTTTTGAATACTAATCCACAAAATTTGTATTTTTAGTAGTAATGAAACACTTCAAGATTTTATTTTAAAAGGTTAATATAGTTAAAGCTGCAGTTTAAGAAGACTGTTATCATAGAATCTAGAATAATAAATTTAAACAGGAAAAGAAGAAAAGCATTACGTTAACCAAGGCAAGAGAAGATTGAAGCCAACTGTAGGTAATGTGGCAAGAATGGAGACAAGGAGATAAATGTGAGAAAATTGTCAAACACAGGAGTACAGATTCTGAATGAGATGTGAGGGGTCAGAATCTAGGCAGAAGTTGGAGACTGAAATTAACAAGTTTGCCCTCCAAAATGATGGGGCCATAGCTATTAGAGAAACATGGGGTGAGCTGCTACAGAAGAAAGATATATTATGTTTCAAATACATCCTAATTGATGAGAATGGAAATATGCAGATAGTTTCAGGAAATGGAAATAAGAGAATTGGAGGTGCAGATGAGAAAAGAGCTATGCTACTAATGAGGTTAAATTGCATAAGATTTTCCAGGCTAGAGTTAATGCGAGCACAGGAAAAGCAGGAAACACTTGATTTCCTATGTGAATAAAGCAAAGCAGAATCCAGTTTCAAGGCAGGAGCATCCAGGGGAATGCAGGCACCTGGGTTCTTGCATCTCAGGGAAAGAGCAGGGTCTGTGACCATGTATCGAATGATGGTCTTTTAAGAGATCCCAAACAACATGGCAGCCATTGACCAGATGGGTCATTGACAAACTTTGAAAATGATAGTGGAAATGGAAGTTAGAAGATATCTGTGGTAGTTTTCCAGAACCTCAAGAGTAAGAAGAAAGAGTACTATGTGATTGATGAATGGGATCAATAGGGCTGAAATCGTTTTTGTTTTTTATGATGTTTATAGTACATATAATTTTATACAAATGATCCAACTATCAAGATAAACTAGCCAATTGAATAGTTTTTAAACTTTCTGGTTATAGCACTGCGAGCAAAATTTTTTACATCATAACTCAGCATGTAAAAGTTTACATCTATAGATATAGAAACATACTATGTATGTAACATATGTTCATTTTATTATCTCATTTTTTGTTAAAACTAAGTCATTTTCATAGCCTACTAATTTGGTCACCTAGATGTAATTGTATAAGCCAAGCAGACCAGTTTATGTAAAGAAGAGTTAAAATATAAAGTACAAAAGTAGGTCATGGCAAAGAAGCGCTTCTTTCAGAGATGTAAAAAGAGATTCTAAGGCACAGATTGACAAAGCTGAGCTATCGCATTTTTAGCATCTGCATAAGGAAGATACGAATGATCCCCAGTTCACTTGTACAACATTTGCTTACATCTTCATTCCTGAGTATCAAGCAATTATGTCAGAATCTGTAGGGTTGTGATGGAGCAGCAACATTCAAATGCCCTCAAAGGGTTTCTTCCCCCCGGGAAGAAGCCTTAGCTGAGCACAAGCAGCCTTCTGCAATCTAAACAACTCGATAGGCCTGCTGCCCTGCATTGCCTTCTGCAAGAAGACGAGGTTGGAGTTGCTCTCTCTTCCCTGCACGTACTCGGCAGTCTTTGCTGTTGCTGCTCCCAAGACAATCCCTGTGAAATCCAATCTATTTTTAAAGGCCCAGTGGAGATGTCACTGTGACTGTAAAATATTTCCATAGCACAGCATGTCTTTTGTACTTTTTTTACACGCCTCATGCATTTAATCTCATGTCTTTATTTCAATCAAATGTTGCTTCAGAAATTATTTTTAGTGCTGAATTAAGCCTGTGATTATAGAGGAGATTGAAATTATATCTTTGCAAAAAATTAAAGAACAAAAGGGAAAGACAGAGGAGAGTTGAGGAAAAAGGAGAGGGAAGAAAGGAAGTATGGTTATCATCTTAGAACTGTACCTATGAAATACATGAAATCTGTTGCCTTTATATTCGTAAAAATTAACAAAAGATATTAAACATTCACTAAAAAGAGGAAGGACAGCATTGGGGTATGGTGAGGTAAAGACACCATATCCAATAATGGCATCCCATTTGGGTCAAAATTCATGTCCTGCCTGCTCCACTTATGATCCAGCACCCTGTCAATGACTGAGAAAAAACAGCAGAAGATAGATAGATAGCACAAACTTTTAGGCCACTGCTACAACCTTGGAACCTCAGAAGACACTCCTGTCTTTCGTACCTAGCTTCAGCCTGGCTCAACCCTAGCCATTGCTGCCATCTTGAGAGTGAATCAGCACATGGAAAATATCTCTCCATCTCTGACTTTCAGATAAATAAATAAATCTTTTGCAGAAGAATTAAATATTGACTAAGTGTTTTGAATAATATTAAGTGTTTTGAACATTTTGAATAATAGATAAAGGATAAGAGTTCAGTCTTATTTTTAAACCTAAATGTCTTTCACACAAATTTTAAATTTTTTGAAGGTATAGAAACTGTTTTATATATTCCTTTACTCAACAACTATTCATAAGGACCCAATTCAACTCATAGTTCTTCATGCTGGGAGTTTGTAAATGAACAAAACAGTCCCCATTTCCTGCTCTCCTAAAGCTTGTATTTTTTAAGTGTGGACAATGACCAAATACACATAGAATATGATATTGGGTATTACATCACAAAGGATCACAAGGATTTTTGATCATTGAGGATGATGGGACATCATATTAGTTACTTATGCAGGCAGTGGTCTCTACAAACATATGACTCGGAATGAGCCATATAAGTGTCCATAGGCAAAAACAGCCCAACAGAGAAGCTAATGCACTGACCCAGAGACAGGTCCATACTTGGCAAAATACAAAGAGGCAGAGTGGCCAAAGCAGAATTAATGATGAAGAGGATGGCATGAAATGAATTCATCAGAGCATCAATGGCCACTTAAATGTGCTATCACAGGTCAATTGGTTAAATATTACACAGTCATGGTACCAATGAATGCGCCCGTAGTATTTGCAAATAGAATATAAGGATGCTATAAAAACCTATGAAGAAAAATACAAGAATTCCCAGGCTTTTTTGTAGTATCCTTGTATATGTGGAGTGGGAGAGAAAAGACAGATTTGACACCACAGGTTTTGAGCAAATGGGAACATGGAGGTGTTCATTGAGGTGGGGAAAATATTACAGAAAAGTCATGTGTACTTTTCGAAGTGGAGTTCAGTTTTAGATATGCTAGAGTAAAAAAAGTGTTTAAAGTCCTTAAGACATAATTATGTCATTTGAAGAAGAGAGATAAGGAAAAGTTGAAAGCAACTGTGAAGCACATACGAGAGCAATGATATACTATACATCCAGCAAAGGAAATGAAGAGGAAACATCCCACGAATGGGTAAAACCAGATGGTAGTTTGTGGGAAGCACGTTTCTTTCTGTAGAATCCACAGGGCATGACTCAGAGAACAGATTGGAATCAAGCACCACATGGAATGGTGTTGTCGTATAGCGGGTAAAGCTATAGCCTACAACATCAGCATCCCATATGGGTGCCAGTTTTAGTCTGACTCCACTTCTGATTCATCTCCCTGCAAATGGCCTGGGAAAGCAGCAGAAGATGGCCCAAGTATATAGGCCTTGGTGGGAGAAGACCAGAGAGAAACTCTTGCCCTGTGGCTTCAGTCTGGGCTAGCTCTGGCTGTTGTAGCCATCTGGGGAGTTCACCAGGGGATGGAAAATCTCTCTTTCTGTATCCCTTGTCTCTGCAACTCTGCTTTTCAAAATAAATAAAATAACTTTTAAAAAAAGAATTACCTATCATAGGGGAATTTGAAACAGGGCAACCAAACAGGCAGATGAAAATTTCTGGGTGGACTGCGAGACAGGCTGAGAATGAGAGCAGAAAGGGTTAACTCTCACTTCAAGCAGCATGTTACTTTTACTTCCTACTTCATGTGACTCCAGGGGAAAAAATGTAATTCGCCCTAATATCATAACTTTTAAAAGTTTCTATCAACTCTCCAAGGAGAATTGCTACATTTCTGCACAGTGCTTTCAGAAACTTTTAAAATTTGTTATTGAATGTTACATTTCTTGCCACTTTACAGCTTTACTGTAGAGGAATGTAACTTCTTGGTGTTGGCTCTGTCCAATTACACCTCAAATGTCTCAAATCTGTTTTTGGTGCCTATATATATATATGTGAGTTGTGTGTCCATGTGTGTGAGCAGATGCACTCAGCAGCAAGCTCTGAACTAAAGAGCTGAAAACTTGAAAGAATGTGTCAATTATGAGTCTGTGGGTCTATTTTTGAAAAGGCCAACTGTAAATTGGTTGGATAATGAGCTACTGGGTATTAGCTCAATTTGTTCCCATGTTGAGAAGGTTAGTTTGTCATTCACTCGTGGAATATAGATTGAATACCTTGCAGGACAGTTGAAATAGAGTCCAGAAGATTTTTTGGTCCTGGTCCATACTTCTTATATTGCCTTTTCAATATCAACTCACTTAGAAGTTCATCAAAATTAAAAGAGAGTCTTTCAGAGTCATCTTCTACAATGGTGTATGATGCTATGGGAAATTTAACCCAGTGGGTACACAGCTCTGCTTATATCCGCCAGTTGTTCTTAACTGCTCAAAGCTGCTTGTTTGTACTGTTTCGTTGTCCAAGTTTCCTTTATATTGTTAGAAAAACAAAAATCTTGAAAGAAGACCAGCTGGCTCTTATTACTAGTATTGGAATGAAAACACAGGACCAGTTATAGATCACCTAATTATTAGAAAAGACCTTAAAATAGCAAATATTCAGCTTTACACAGAAAACTTTCTCTTCTTTCCTCGTACTAAATCATATTACTTTGTGCTTAAAGTAAAATATAGCTTGAAATCTGGATATGAATTTAAAAAGGAATTATTTTATTCTAGGCAAAGCATTTATTCATACCATGTATTAAAGTGTCAGTGGCAATTTGGACTAGGTTTTTAGGAACAAATTATATAGCTCTTGTGCATGTTTAAATGGGACAGATATTTAGTAATACCTATTTTTGCATTTGGCTCCTGTGCATAAAACCAAATCATATTTTCTTTTAATTAATAACTAATAGGATCTTGCTAAATGTCTAGCATTTCCCTGGCTGTTAGCTAATTATTAAAATTGTAAGATATTTATGTAATGCAAGGCATTGTTGATTCATCAAAGCAAATTTTATATGTTCACTATTAGTAGTATTTAACTGATACTGCACAAGAAGAATACCAGTAGTTATAAATGTAGCTTTCGTCACCACCTACCGATCTATCCTAATAACTTTGATAATGACAGATGTGTTTGATTATTAAAACAAAAAAAGAACTCAGCTAATGTCTCTTTTACAATCTTTTATGTTGTTGATTCAGTTTCAGTCCTTCATGTGTCATGCAAGGTCTGGACGACTACCGCTGCACGGCTTGTCCTCGGGGGTATGAAGGCCAGTACTGTGAAAGGTAACTTAAGCATGATTCAATCAAAGGGCCCATTTTGAAAACTGACTCCAATGCGGTTTTAAACCCAATGTCAGATAACATGCCTATTGCTTAATATCATTAATATATACCTTAAAATTAAACTCTTGTGTGAATTCTAGGGAACAAGTCTTATTTAAACATTTTCATACACAATCATTTTAGCATAATTGGTAGAAGTGTAACTCAAGTTTTAGAGGGATATGTGAACTTAGCTTCATTCCACCAACATAACTGTTCCCCTCTTTATTATTTGTACATCATAATGACTGATACTTTATATAAAATTGATAGTGTGGCACTGAACGTGTTTAATGGACTTTGCTGTTACTCTACCTAGGCACCTACAAGGCAAACACCTCTTTAGTAGGAGGCACAAAACAGACCTGAAACTTTTCCAATGACTCATTAGTGAACAAGTACAAAGTCCTGCTCATTTACCTCCAAACTAAAGAATCTGAAGATGTAATTTACATATTTAAGAATATTCTTATTACATAGCCAACAGGAAGCACATTAATAAAGGCAACAAGAAGATAACTAAATGAAAATGCCAATGTAGTTAGAAATTTATAAATAAATTTTAAAATTATAAAATGCAGGGAACAAACAGTATATTCCACCGGAATGAAACTGACATTTTGAGACTGATTATTGTTTACAGTCACTCTATATTTTGAGGAAGAGTGATGTTTTTTCTACTCTGCTATTTGTTCAGTTATTTAGCTAATGAATTGTTAAGTCTGTGGCTATAAAGGGAACTGAAAAGTTGTAAAAATTTAAAAAAGGGAGAAAAGAGTATAATGTGAGGACTATTAATTTGTTCCTAATTCTGGATCGTGAAATGCAGGAAGTATGATCACCTTATAAAAATAAGAGTAAAATAAATAAAATACATTTCTAAATATCAGCTATAGGTGGTAATTCTAAGCATGGCATCTATTACTTGCAGGTTCACATTCACAATGTCCATGTCAGCAGAAATTAGCAGTAGTTAAATAATTCACTGCAATGGGAAACTCAAGTCACTTCCATTGATTTTGAATATTTAGTGTAATTTGAATATTTTATGTGCATGTTTATATATAAATTTGTTTCCACTAGTGTGTTTACTATTTATGCTTAAACTAATATTCATTCATGCCCTTGTAAATACCAATAGGATAATGACTACAAGGATTTGTACGACAGGATTATCTGTAGTAATTTATGGAAAAAATATTTTATCATGTAGTTACATTAATAAACTTGGGTTACAGCTATCTGCAAAAGCATGTGAATGTTGAAAGGTTATGCAGAAATGACAATCATTGGAATTAAATCATAGCAGTTACAGAAAATTTATTTTTAATATCCATTTTAATCAATAAGGGCTGACAGTTCATATAGCTTATAGATGAATAGACTTATACACTTAATATCAACTGTGAGTGGTATGAATTGTTTTCGCAATTCTCCACTGTTTTAATAGCTTTGCATCCATCATGGTGAACATGTAAATAATCTGATTAAATTTCTTGAAAAAAAAAAACACCATTCTTCATCTGATTTAGCCAAATATATTGGATCAAATTTTATTGTAACCTTCCAGATAAATTTGTTCTACTTCTGAGCTTTTAAATTGTTTAGATCACCTTCAGTTTAACCTAAACCCATCAACTGAAGGCTAAAACCGCTTACATTTTTTAGTGTCCCTGTAATATAGAAGCCCCTCCTTATTCTTCATCTTCATCATTCGTATTAGAGACACAGAGAGAATATTCCTATTCACTGGTTCACTGCCCAAATGCCCATATGTGTGCAAAATGGTCCCAACAATTTGAGCCACCACCATTGCTTCCAGGGTGCACATTATCAGGCAACTGGGAAAAAAACTAAGATACTTGGATGTTGGGATGCTGTGTTCTCACATGTGGTTCTAACAAAACACCTTCCCTTATTTAAGTGACATTTTTAATAGCAAGCAAACCCATGACTGTGTTTAAAAACTTGATTTTGTGGCAAGTTATTCTTCTTGCTTTGCCTTTAGCACAAAATGAATTCACTTTAACCATCAACCATGCAAATTTTCTGCAGTCCCAGGCCACTACAATGCTCTAAGGTGTGGGCCTCTGGCATCACAGTTAAGACACCACATAGGATGCCCATTTCCTGTGACTGAGGTCCTGGTTTTGAGTCCAGCCTCAGTTTCTGAATCTGACTTGCTGATAATATGCATTCTCAGCAGATATAATAGTTTTTCCAGTGGTTCGGCCCCTGGCATCCACAGGGAGGAAGAGAGTTGATTTCCTGTTTCAAACCTTCACCCAGCCCAATCCCAACTGTGGTGAACATTTAGGAAGTGAATCCACCCATGGGATTTTCTCTCCTGTTCTCATTTTCATTCTCACTTTCAAATAAGTAAATATATAAATAAATAAGATTTAGAAGCAATTTTAAAAGACATGATCCTTTGATAAATTTTGGTTTCAAAACAATATTATTTTCCTCAACTTCCCCCAATACTTGTATGCAGGACAAAATCTAATGGTTGTATTTACACTAACCACATATGTGATTTTTGTGATCACTCATGAATACTTCAATGAGAGACACAAAATGTTTTTACACATTAAGCCAGGACAAGAGGAACTGCAGTACCACTATCAGCTTCTAGTACGGTAATCCATAGTGATGTTAGGTGAATAAATGCGTGAATGGGTACAGGGTCATAAATGGGCTACATTTGGGGTTCATCCTATTGATTTCCTTTCTGTTTCTCAAATCAACCATGTGTATTTTATTTTTGTAATCCTACCCTTTACATATATACAACAAAAAAGTCCAAAAAAATCTGATTATCTGTCATTTAATCTATCCTTTTTCTTCATTAAAAAATTAATGGATTTTATATTTTTGCAAATTTGATCTCTACAATACATAATAGAAAACCAGAAGTCAGTATATAATTTTATTCATAGTTTAGATGGCAAATCTTTTAAAAGTTTACAATCTAGAACAGAATTAGCAAAACTGTGTTCCACAGGTCGAGTAATTCACAATCTATTCACAAGCAATTCTGGCTGACTGCCTGCCTCTAAATGGCTCCTAACAAGTGGCTGATAACCACTGCTATAATTAAACATCTGCACTCAGTTTAATGACAGCGAGCATTAAATCTGAGCTAAAATAAAATAATGTTTGATACCTCAAAAAGAATTTCATTCTTCCCGTTTGGTATTGATAATCTACACTGGTTTCTGCTCCATTATTATGATGAAATATTGAATTCCATCATTGAAAGCACATGAATATCTGTCTCTCTTTTACTACATCGCGTTGCTTTAGCATCCAGATCCGCAGAGTGTAATATTTATCATCTGACATTTTATAGAACAGTTTTGCTGTCTCCTGGCCAATAACCTCCTGATAATCGGAATTTTGTTTTATAGGAAGCAAAACTGGTGCATTCAACAACAGCAACAATTTGGATACACAACTTGCTTTTAACCTCCTGTGTTTTGTTGCTGTTTTTATCTAGGTGTGCCCCTGGCTACACTGGCAGTCCCAGCAGCCCTGGAGGCTCCTGCCAAGAATGTGAGTGTGACCCTTACGGCTCTCTGCCTGTGCCCTGTGACCCCATCACAGGACTGTGCACGTGCCGACCCGGAGCCACGGGCAGGAAGTGTGACGGCTGCGAGCACTGGCATGCACGCGAGGGCACAGAGTGTGTTTGTACGTATACTAACTTAGCTGGTACTTTGGGGGCCTTGCTTCCCTTTCTGTCTCATCTGCAATAACAAAGACTTTCTTTTTACAATAGCTAGTGCTACTTCTCACTCTTTCTGACACTATCCATCCACCTTCTGCTATTTGCCTGCTGTTCTTATCTCCATCCTGCTGAGCCAAAGCAGCTGAGAAAATCCTCAGCCTGTGCTAGCCAGTGCATTAAAGGCCTTCCACAAAGCTCCTGCAGGGTTATTTTGTTTTATTTTATTTTATTTTATTTTAATTTCATTTCATTTTTTATTTTTCATTTCATTTCATTTCATTTCATTATTTTTGTCTATGCCAGGGTTGCATTTTTGCTAAAGTTGGTATTGCCTTTGTGATGGATTAAATATCCACTTATATTAAGTTTTCTAGAATCCTCCCGAATCTGTAATCAGCTGGACTCACACTTTAAGCCTTGAATTAACACTGGCTTTTCTCTTTTCTATCTTTCATGAAAGTCCACGGCCATAACACTTCATCACTTTCTCTTCAACTGCAGATCCTAGAAGTAGTAACAGTAAACCCAAGTAGTTCTGCTCTCATGCCCCGTAAACGGAGAGCTGCTTCTATATCTGTATGACATGCTAACTTTCTAGTTTTTGATCAGTAATGCACATTGAAATCGGTAGTGAAATATGACTTTTGGATTTTATATCAGTTCTAATCTAAATGGGTTTAGTTGAGGAGGGAAAATTGTACTTTAATATTCTTTTGCTAATAGAAATTTACTTCAGCCCCTTTTATTTCAACATTCACCTATTATTATGTATTTATGCATGCCAAATATTTCATGTTTTAACATCTTCCGTGTGTCTGAATCTTAATAGCATTTTAATTAGAAGAATGTGTGTGTTCTCATTTCATAAGAGTTAACCTCAAATGTTAAGTCTGAACTTAAAAAGATGCCAAACAGTTAAGACTGGGTATGTTTAGGAAGAAGAGACTTACGCAATTTTTCGTTTGTTTTTTCAATCATACTTAGTAAAAATATATTAGAAATAAATGTCATACATTTATAAAATTCAGTTTTTGGTATAGGGATTATCATTTTTACCAAATAAATGGAGTGGTTTAATGGTAATTAAAAAGTAGACCAACAAAGTATTTCATAATATTGCTTTCAAGTTAAATTATTAATGCAGATGTATTTTAACATTTAAATCATGTATAGTTAATTTTAA
This sequence comes from Ochotona curzoniae, assembly GCF_017591425.1. Lineage (NCBI taxonomy): Eukaryota > Metazoa > Chordata > Mammalia > Lagomorpha > Ochotonidae > Ochotona > Ochotona curzoniae. The sequence goes on from NW_024467115.1 coordinate 11,025,435, forward strand.
CATGAATACTACTCTGAACATATTGTCAACTTGATTAATTATTCAGAAATAAACTTTAAAATAGAAAAGTAATATTCAAGGTATACTAAAGAAATGAGTAAATGATGCATTAACATCTAGGATGGACGAATCATGGAATCATTTCCTGAAAATGTTCTCAGTAGGACTTTAAATTTTTCATTTGCTAGTAGGCAAAGCTTTATATACGTTTTAAATAGCTTTATCACAAGAAGACTTTGCCTCTGTCATACCGGTCTGTCACCTGCACACGCCCCGTGTAATACTAACAGGTGTTCGAGTCCCTGTTACTCCAGTGTTATAATGCTTATTTGTGTCATTTTCTTCCATTGAGAAATCTGTGATCATACATTGCTTAACAATAGAGAAACATTCATAAAAATGTATTGTTAGGAGATTTTGTGGCTTGTGTGGACATCCTGGAGTGCACCTACACAAACTAAGAGGGCAGCTGTGCTGCCAGGAACCCGTTATTATGGGACCACAGCTGCACATGCCATCCACAGCCGACCAAAATATTGTTTTTCAGATAGAACATGACTGTGCGATTGCAACCATTGCACATGATATTCAGTTCAGTTGTCATGTTCTAGATACGCTAATGTTCTTCCAAAGGACTCAGGAACAGAGATGTTTCTTCTACAATAAAAATGTTCAATTATGGCATTGTTTTTACCTCTAGACCCCTTTTCTAATTTTTTTTTTTTGCTATACTGTACTGTTTTTCCTTGTACTCCCCTTATGTGGAATGGGTTTCCATTTCATTCCTGAAATATTTTCTCTTCTCTGTTCAAGTGAACCCTAAGTATTGTTGCAAAGAGCTTGCTGAGACATGTCTACTTTTCTCATCTTCTAACATCTCTCCACTTGAAAAACTATGCCTGTGTTTCTATTAGAGTGACCTTGGCCAGAACTCAGAGTGGCCTTGCCCATGGCTGGGATGTGATGCCTCATTTCAAATTGGCAGACAAGATCAAGGGGCGAGCAAGAACATAGTTCCGACTTATTCTCAATTCCCTTTATAGGATACTACCATGCTCTCAAGGTCAATGAGACCAAGGGATCAAAGAATGAATTCTTAGATGTGTTTGATCTACAAGGCCAAAATTCTTATGTGTAGTGCAGTGAAATTTGTAAGACTTTAGCTTGGGCCTTGGAGGAGGTAGCCTGGTTTGCATAAAAGCTCCACATGTAGTGAGGGATATAGTCAGAGAGATGTAGTGCTGTCTCATTAAAGAGACATCGGTTAACAGCGAATCCACTAGAATGTGAGGCACAATGATTAATTTTGTTCTCTTTTGTTAATGCACTAGGAAACAATTTAAGTTTGGCCCATAGCATAAATGACCTAATAGTAGTCATCATATTATCCAAGTTCAAGTGCATACTGGGTGAGGGGTGGGGGAGAGGCATCTCCCAAGTATATACATAGTATAAATTTAGCTTAAATTAGCTCTTGTTTAACAAAAGTTATAAAATTCAGCTGAAGAGATTGAGCAACAGGGAATAAGTACAGAAATTGTTTAAGAACTTCCCCATGGCCATGTAAGAGCCTGAGTGAAAATCACTGGTGCCAAGGTTATCAACTTGAGCAAGTAGAGTCAGGTGCCCGGGCATAACTAAGCAGTAAATCTCACAGAGTCTAGGTATTTCTGAAAGCTTGGCTGAAGCTTGCCGTTTGCAAGGCCCTATGTTGAGCATTTAATATGTAGGTGGTTCTTCTTTTAATTCTTGAAACATCTGTATAAATTATTATCACCATAGGATGACTGGGGGAAAAAAGATAAAATAGATTTACGCACTTTAAGTGGCTTTTCAAAGTTCAGACTGAATCTTGACAGAGCTATGATTCATAACCTCAGTCAGCCTTTTGAATCTTTCTTTTATAAAAAGATTTATTTATTTTTTGAAAGGTCAGATATACAGAGAGGAGGAGAGACAGAGAGGAAGATCTTCCGTCGCTGATTCACTCCCCAAGTGTCCACAATGGCCAGAGCTGAATCAGTTCAAAGCCAGGAGCCAGGATCCTCTTCCTAGTCTCCCAAGCAGGTGTAGCGTCCCAAGGCTTTGGTTGTCCTTGACTGCTTTCCCAGGCCACAAGCAGGGAGCTGGATGGGAAGTGAGGCTAATGCGGATCCAGGCATGTGCAAAGCAAGAACTTTAGTCATGATGCTACCATGCCAGACCTAAATCTAACTTTGTTAATCTCTTTTGGCTATCACTCTAAAATTAAGTCAGCACGTTTCACTCAGTGCCTTCAATGCTGAAGAAGTCAGTCCTTTATTTGTTTCTTCTTTGCTTGGGCCCACATTATCTCCATGAAGACTGAAAATAAAGTGAACTTAAAACATAAAAGATTTAAAAATCTATTTAAGATCAATGAGGACATATTTCTTTCTTGCTAATCATTGAGATTCTCTCCCTAATTTTTAAATGATTGTGGTGTTTATGAAAGAGTCCCGTTTTTCAGAGATGATCATTATTAAGTGCCCTCTCTGCAGAAGAAATGACATGTTCGTCAGGTGCTCACATAAATTTCACAGGTTTTAATATATATTTGATAGTAACAGTTTGGGAGAGTTCTAGAATGTGTCATTCCCATATGTTTGTAGATAACTTCTGAATAGATGTTTTATTGGCTTTTTCTGAATCAGAATATTCATTTAGTAAGACTATACTTCTGTTTGCCTCTTTCAACTCTCATTCATCAAGAACCTGTCATTTTATAATATTGAAATGTTGTGTTGAGAAACACAAAACTTGAATTAGTTTACATCTCATTTTTAAGATTTATTTACATACTTCTTTATTTGAATGGCAGATGAGAGAGGGAGAGAGAGATACAGACAGACAGACAGAGATGGTTGGATGTTACATTTACTGGTTCACTCCTTAACTGTCCAAAATTGCCAGGACTGGATCAGGCTGAAGCCAAGAGTCAGAATCTCCATCTGGGTTTTCCACAAGGGTGGCATGACCAAGGTACCTGGGCCATTTTCTGTAGCTGGGTAGGAAGTAGAACAGCCCGTGCTGGAATCAGTGCTCACCTGGGATGCTGAAGGCACAGAGATAGGTTTTCCTGATGCACCACAACACTGCCCCCCTTTATCCTATTTTTCCCCACACTCATAGTTGACAATGAATAACTCATGTCATTTAATATACATTATAAATGGCATCACAAGATGTATTATCTCTCTGCAGAATAGATTATAATTAGTAACCGCTGGCAAAACAAAAACTCCATGTTGTATGTCTGAGATAGTGTTTTATAGATATCAAGTTGATGTTTTACTTTAATCATCACTTGTGAGGTATGTCCCATATACTGGTTTTAATACAAGTAGCCATATTTTTTAATTTGGTTTGTTTACCTGTCTTCAAATGTGATCATGAAGTGTCTTTAATATAAGAACTGCAAAGACACAATTATAGTTATTGATAATAGGAAACAGATTCCACCAAAGATCTGTATCTGATGTGCAGAGGGTTTTGTTATCATTAGAATACTTGGTCACTTATAATCAAAGATGGTCACAAATGGTGATCCCTATTTACAGGTGCAGGAACTAAATAGTAGAAAATGGTCATCACCGTAGTTAAGACAGAATCATCAGTGGACCTTCAGAAACTTTTGATCAATCTATCATGAGGACCCTTTGTCCCAGCTACCTAAATCTCATTGCTTTCTCTACCCCAGACTTAATCTTCCGTTTTTCAGTCAATATATCTACTCAGTTTTTCCAGAGTTCTAAGGCATGTCATGCCTCTCAAATCCAGGTGGTGGGAAGTGTGTTAAAGCTGCTCACTGTCATCTTCCTTACATCTTCCTACGCATCTACGTTGTTAATAAAAGGAACTAAATTTCTTCTTGTCAATCTGCTTAGCATTGGTGTAGCCTAAAAACATAGGTAGCTGCAACTGTCACTTTTGTTCTGCCTATTTTTCAAAATGATTAAGCATCAGTCTCCTGTGTGCACATCGCATTGCACGAGCTGTTCTGTTAGCAGCTAAAGGAGTTGTAGAGCTGAAAGCTCATTCACAGAAAGTTGATCAATGTGTTTCTCATTTTCAGAATGGCTTTATTGTAGGAGTAAACTTCACTTTGGTTACGATTTCCACTCAGGCTTAGCCTAAAAGGTTGATTGATCTTGATGAATGGTGAAATTATTTGATCTTACACTTGGAAGTCTATGAGGTAGGCTAAGCTTTCCTTTCTCTGTGGCATTCCTGAAACAGTATGCAGATGCAAGCAAGCCTGCTGCTCTGGAGCAAGTGGAAGGTTTGAGTCCTTGCATGCCCCCACATGAGGGTACTTCAAAAAGTTTGGGAAAAAGTGGAGTTAAATACTAAGGCTATTTGAAAAAAAAATGATAAAACTTATGTATAAGGTAGTCATAGTACACATTTCCCATGCACTTTTGAAAAACTTTTATAGAACCTGTGTGACATTATATAACATTTCTAAACATTTTAATCTGCAACACAGAAATAAAATAGGATGGGCATGTATGTAAAATATTTAAGCATAATACGTGTTCGGTGAATTCTGAAATTATTGCCGGAGTTATTGTTGGAGACTCCCGTTTTCCCTACAGGCGTGATGCTCTGTGCAGCCCCTCAGCTTCTAGTGCAGTGTTGTCTTTGCGGTGGGTTGAATGGCGTTTACTGTGCTCTCTTCCCATTCCAGGCTCTCCGAGTCACCAGAAACAACTTTCACGAGAAACTTATGTTTCTTTTTTTAAAATTCTTTATAGGCATTACTTATGGATGCATATATACCCTGATCATAACTATTTCTTTCATGTGTGAATAAAGATATCAATAGGCCTTTCCTCAAAGAATTATTGTAGAAATTGGATCAGATAATGATAGCAAAGCATCACACTGCCTGTCAATTGTTATGTAGGTGAGGATATTCACTCCTACTGGTTCTAGTACTGACAGAGTTCCCTGTTGATTTGTGAAGAGCTGCAACATCTGTGAACCATAGTGAACTTTCCATATTCATCATTTATAGGATGTATTCAATTACATATACAGAGCAACATGGTACATGGACAAATTCATCATCCTCAATGGAAGCCTCCAGAATACTACTCCCTCTATACATGGACATAACAGATTAAAAACGTTATGAAATCAAGTTTAAAGATATTTATTAACAGATAACACCAAATAACTAAATCCCTTTTACTTATGTATAAAAATTTGATATTCTAAAAGTTACTTTCAGTGGGACTCAAGAGAAAGAAATCTAAAAATCCTAATCTAGGGACCTACTAGAAATGTTCATGTAGAGAACATAAAACATGGGTAAGAGTTTGTAAGTTTTATCTTTTTTATTTCACTAGGGCATATAATGCTTTTATCTTTACTGAAAATGGCTATGAACCTTGGCCTTTCCTAGAATATAGAATATACTCATTCCAACTTCAGCTTCTTATGCTTGCATGCTTTGTGTGAATTTTGTGTGATAGTGAGCCAGTGGTTACAATGCTTGGGGAATTCTGGTGGAAATGCAATATTTTGTGCTAATTGCTAGCAAAAAGATCTGTAACATTAGCTGTATGATATGCCTCTTACTTATGCCCAGCTATAATGATTTGAATTTAGTAATGCCTTTGTTAATATTAGACACAAATTTGTCCTGACATTTTTATTGGCAAAGGCTTGGAAACATTTAGTCATGTAAAATAGAATCATAGTCGTGAAATATTTGCTTTTGCTCCCATGAATTTCAGGCAGGAATTCATTTTATGGCCTTTTCTGTACTGCTGAATGAGGAGAATGGTTTGCAGAAGTTCTTTGGGCTCCTGATTATAGCGAGACGTTAATTTACACTGAGCGTTCACTGCACCCTTACCAAAGAACAGTTGTTTACATAATGTGAATATTCCACGTCTCTGTACACTTGTCAGATCTTTCCTATCATGGTGAATTAAATTTGTTTTTAATTTGCATCCCATTTCCAATGTTCGTTGCCAGACACTTCAGACCCTTTGAGGGCAAATGAAAGTAGCTTGTGATATAAGTAAAATATTTTGTGTCAAAGTAAAACAGCAAGCCATTATGGAAAGGGCACATTTCCACATGTGTTTGTCTTACTTGCATGAGTTAGAGATGTACGAAGGCTTTGAAAAAACTCCATGGCTATAAATTTTATAAGTATTTCTGACCGACTCAGTTAGATGATAGTGGATTATTTGGAACACAATAAAAAGCTTACCTTTCACTTATGGAAATGTACTTGTTCTTATTTTCCAAAAACCAAATTCAGATAAGGTATGACATAAGTTAATAATAGAACTTCGACCACAGAGATGTAAAGAGTGTATGAGTCCTTGAAGGAGCAATTAAGTACATTTTCATTTCAACCCTGATGATGAGGAACCAAAACAGATGGGCAGGGGGTAGAATAAATGAGAGAAAAATCAGCATTCATCATGCCTCTTGGCATTCTAGCTCAGCAATTTGCTGTGTGGTATATTATACTAAATCAGATCTACTTTTGCATTCTATTCCTGGTTTATTGTCACATGAAGTAAAAACTGAGAAAACTGTCAGTGCTTCCCATGCAAGTTTCTGGAACCATCCAGTAAAGAGACTCTAACCACATGATTATCAACAAACGGATTTACTCCTTCTTGGAAATAGATTATGCATTATAAATAAATTAGAGGAAGGGCTAGCAACAGATTATTGAAAAACAGCCTGCCCTGAAGAAAACCTAATAAGGCATTATATTATCAAAAAATCTTTGAGAATCTGAGAAGTGAAAAAAGGAGAGAGAATTTCCTTGTTTGTGTCCTAGGAAGACAGATCAAAGACACATGTTCACTTTAAATCAAATGTAACTTGTTTATAGGAAAGAATCCTTCAGCGTTTTGTAATTTGGAGTAAAATCAATAACTGTTACTAATTCTTTTTTATCCTGTGAATTGCACCTTGAAAATCTCATCTGGTTTCATCCTGGATATCATGCATGTGACACTTGGGGAAGTGTGTTATCTGTTGCCATTCCAAAATTCAGCAGTTTGAAATGGCAACTGTGTGTGTCCTCGTGGTTCTGTGGTGTAGTAGTTTGGTCAATTTAGTGCTTTCTTGTTTCTACATTCTTTTACTCACTTTTAATGTAGAGAGGCTTGCTCTGAATAAGCATATGAAGCCATATTGCTGTCTTGTTAGCAACTTTCTGTGAAATGCAAATCTCTTCTATTTTTGGATGACAGAAGTATGAGAAATGTAGCTCTCACTAGGAATGTCCACTCCTACCTCCATTGCTTCATTTCAATGAGCCAGAGAAGCATCAGGAGCTTGCAAGGCCCTGGAGCTAATGCTCCAGAGTTACAGGTGCAACCTGCAAGATGTAATTCATTAAAGCCCTGCTGGACCACTTTAATCCCTGTGCAAGGATGTTGTAACTCACCTATACCTGCTGTCCTATCAAGAATTCACTCTCTGTACTACACTCTTTGTTTACAAGCTCTAGTTAATGGCTCTCTCTCCACTGAGCAGCTCAGGGGAGTGCTTCTTGGAGAACTAATTGAATTCTTGCCAATTTGGGGCATGATCCAGTACTGCTCTAAACACAGTATTGTCCATGTTGCCTATTTTTTCTTTTTTCTAGTGTTTGCACTTCTTTTGCCTCTGCCTGCTGAATATAAAACTGATTATAACTGTATACATGATACATTTCAAAAATATGACAGCATGTGCTGCTTGGCATGAGGAAACATTATTATGCAACTTAAAACTGTAAATGTTCAAGGTGAAATGTGTATGTATTTTTAATTCTCCCCAAAAGTCCAATTATGAGATTCATGTGAAATTGAAGACTTTTCTTGTACCAGCGCCAGTCCACCATCATAAGACTTGAATAGGTCTTTTCAGATCATTGAAGGATTATAGGAATGATGTTAGCACTTTTGGATACTTCGAGAACACTTTTTCATCGTCCTTTGCAATTACTTGTCTTCAAGCCTGGGTAAGGTTCAACATCAAAGTAGGGATTTGTGGCACTGCATCTAATCGCCGAAGACAACGTGCTAAAGAGCTGCTGAGAAGAGTTGGCAAATAAATAAGTACATAGCAAGAGAAACAAATCACTAATTAGGAGAAGGCTCTTCTTTTCGCTTACAGCATTCTTCTCAATAGGTAGCAGGCTAATAATTGGTGCAATTTTGATTGTGTAATACATTAAGCATGGAAAGGCCATGTGGCTGCACTCCACAGTGCAGCCCCTTGGTGACCCGCACATTCTTATGCATCATTACACTCTGGAATGTGTTTTGCTCCAAATGTACAGGTTTTCTCCAGGATAGGGATGGATTTGTTTGGGGGTGCTTTGCAGTATTATGTCCTAAGTCTGACCTCACCTTTAATTCTTCTGAGAAATACCTTTTTCTTCATATTTTCTTTTCCTTTTTAGCTCTTCTATTTACAACATGCTCCATATTTCAGATTCAAGCTGATTGGCATATCTATTCTCCTGTTCCCCTCGTCTTTTCTCAGCTGCCATTGATTTGGCAGCATTAGTTATCTGCTAGAGTAACACTGTGTTTCACAGAAACCATCATGGTTCATAAAGAACTTCTAGGCTGGGGGGCTGGAGAGGAAAGAAACACTTCAAGGCTGAAATTTCCAAACATTTCCCTTGGATGTTTAGTGGAAATAACTCTTCATTGTCATTTTCCTTTCCCAGTTTGTGGTGACGAATGCACGGGCCTCCTTCTTGGGGACTTGGCTCGCCTGGAGCAGGCAGTCATGACCGTCAACCTCACCGGCCCACTGCCTGCCCCATATAAAATGCTGTACAGTATTGAAAATACAACTCAGGAACTAAAGGTAGGTTGCTGTGGGTAACAATGATAGCTGGGCGCACGATGACAGAACTACCCAAGGGCAGTGGACATCTTTGCTAATAGTCCTTATGTTGCCCCAAATGAAGAGAAGCAGCTGTTATAAATGTTTACAGACTTTCTAGTGTATTTCAAACTTGAAACTTTAATATACAGATTTCCATTAAAGGAAAAATGTCTCATGTACCCCCCAGTGTTTGGGCTAAATCAGTTTTATTACGTTACTTAAACATGTACAAACATAAAATCAGGTATGAGCTCCTTATACTTATAGCGCCATAAAATCGAAACAAATTAATCCTCACACAAGCCTAAAAAACCAATAAAATTCAAATTAAAAACATTAATCTGAAGTAATATGATTTTGGCTGAAAGTAAATTGCTGCTTACAACACAAATATGATATTGACTACTTGCACAGGAGTTCTTTAATGATCGGGTGATATGTGGTAACTTTTCTCTCCACATTTGAACTACATGGGGGTTTTGAAATGACCTTTGGCATCACTTAGCAAATATAGGTGAGTTAGGAGCTTAGTTTGCCATATGGTCAAAAATTTATGCAAATGTAGGCAGAGATGGGCAGTCAGGTTGGTCTCTCAAGTACTTTTCATTTCACCTAATCATAAGTGATAGAAACATATTAATGTTTACAGCTGTCCTCAAACTGAAAAAATAAGATTCAAATTTTGTACTAAAGAAATGCTAAACCTTTAAAGATACTTCAGCCAGCACTAATTTGACAAACATTATTTTAAAACATTTGTAAATCTTTGGAACACTAACTGGATGGGAAGAAATGCTAGTGTTAGGAAGTCAGGGTTGCCTCATCTTATGAAAAATTGGCAGGTGACTATCAATGGATTATCAGACATTTATTCAGAAATTACACTGTATTTTCCAAAGAGAGAAATATGTGTGGCCATCTCATGACTCGGGTAACACCACAATTCTCTCCGGAAGCGTAAAGCCTATAGAATTTTTTTGAAAAATTGTTAAATTATTATATAATTACCTAAAATGCATAATGATGTGCTGTATAAAGAGTGGAAGTACAGTGAGGTACAAAGATTACAGAACTCAGTAAGATTCACAGGAGCTGGGGAGGGCATCATCAATGAGAATGCGATTTGGGTTATAACTTGAAGAGTAGGCAAAATTTCCAACGTCAGTGGGTTGAGTGAGGCCTAAAGGAAGCAAGTTAAGATTTATTCCTTGTTATTAGCAGAAGTTCTTCTAGGAGAAGTAGTCTTTGTTTCACCAGAGCCTTTACAGTGTTATCACATCTATTTTCCAAAAGAGACCAATACTGATAATAACAAGAGAAACATTAAGGTAAAGTCAGCAATTAACGCAAGTCTTACATGGATTTTCATCAAAGAAGAAAGAAAAGAACTATCCTCAACTTATCCTCCATAAATTAGATGATAAAGTACTGACTTCCTGAGTCTTTTCAGACTGCTGGAATAAAATACCATCAAGGAGATGGCTTAGAAGGCTTGTTTGTGCAGTTGGTGCTTCTGTTGCGTACCCAGAGGGTAGCGGAGGATAGGGTCCTAGGGGCTGCCTTCATTAGAGCAGCAATCCCAACCAAGATAGCTTCATCTTCAAGATCCAAATACTTCCCAGAGCCCCTGCTTTCTAATACCATCACCCAGCATTTCATTGTGAATATGAGGGAGGTGCAACCATTCCCTACCTGTGGCAAATCTCATGCCCCTTTGTGATGGCACTCTGTAATAGCCTTTGGGAGTTATTTACTGTTACTCAGACATGCAGGTAGGGCCCCAGTGATATCCTCTCCCCATGCTTGGAGACAGGGAAAAAGGCAGACATCTGCATGTTCTTACCAGAAACCAAATTGGTGGGCATTTTGATCTTGATCTTGGATTTCTCATTTTTGAGAACCATGAAGAAATGTGCCAATAAGCTCTTCAGACTGTAATATTTTGTTAGAGTAGCCTGAACTAAAACAGAAATACTGCATTATCTGTGTGGTCCAGGATGGGAAACTGAGGCAAAGAGAAACTGTCAGGCTCCAGTCACAAGGCTACTGCATGTAGAGCATCATTGGAATAGAGATAATGAAACTTTGGGGCATGTGAGAATACAAGTTCTTTGCATAGCTCACCTGTGTCTTGTGTGGCAGTCCCAGACAGACAGAGGTGGGGTCTCTTTTGCCCACATTAGTGCTTAGATGTGCATCTGGATGGCCCTTAGGCAGGCACAGAGGCAGAGGTGTGCCTGTTTGCCTCACAGATGTTAGACAACAGGTCTGCTAGGGAGAGATAAGCCTGGAGACTTACACGGGGCAGGCCGGCACAGAAGGACATCCTTGAAAGCCTAGCAGAGGTGTCTGAGCTGACCTTGTCATCTGATATTCAGGGAAATTTCAGAAAGAGGATGCTGAGCAGGTTTTTTGTTTGTTTTGTTTTTTGTACTTGGAGAAGAAACATGGGTACTAAATTTAAAAACCAGACATTGCAGTTCCAGTTCCTCTGAAGGAGAAAATCCTGAATAAGAAAGAGATTCTAATTTATGTCCATAATCTAGGCCAAGGATTCAGTCACCCACCTCCTTGGGTTTTGATCACAGTGACATTATTTTCCATGTTTGTTTCTGTGTTTATGTTCTTCTGCCATAATTCATGCGATATTTGGACACTTCAGTTCCCATGATGATATTTTAAAACTTTAAGGAATCTCATTAACCTCCTTGGTCAGTTCTTTTACCTGTGAGTGCCCTCAAGTTCCAGTCAAAACCAGCACAAATACACGTGTAAAAGAACAGAGATGCATTTATTAACTTGTTGCAGTATCATTTATTGTGCACAGTAGGAGTTAGGGGACTAGTCAGTGGAGGTGTTAGGAATAATATAGCATTAGGGCTTATACTAGTCAATTTGTAGGGAAGATTGAGGAAGCAGGGGATTGTGCTAGATTGGATGCTATAAGGAATGAAGTCTCTGAGAATTCTAATATCATCTAATAGGGAGCAATAGACTAGGTTTAGAGAGGCAGTGGATACCCTTATTGACCAGGAAATGTGGAATTTTGTCTGGCTCACATGAGAATGCTGGGTAGTCGCATTTTGTTTCTGTCACTCGCAGTGGTGACTCTATCTGCAGTTAGTGTCCTGTGAGGTTGTCTCCATGCTCAACAGCAAGCAAACATGGCCAGCTGTGACAGACTGAAGCCAGCCCCAAGGCTTAGGGCCCTGCCTTACGCTCCCTATGTAGAGCGTGGCTGTTCCTTTCTTGTCTGTAAATTCTGTCTGTTGTGTGGAGGGGAGGCTCCAAGGAATCTAAGACTCCATAACAACTCAACCCTTACTGGTTTATATAAGATTTAAGGTATTTTAATCCTCTGCAGGTCAGTTTATTCCTCCACAAATGTGTCAGCGCTGATATCACAGGGTTTCTTAAGATTTAAATGAAAAGTAAATCAATACAAACAAAAGCCTGAGTACATCAACATTTCCCAATAGATCACGACAGTATTTATTGTTTGCCTGCACAATCAGCATCCAATTCCCAATTGAAATAGGTTCTGCTCTCCTGTGATCTGAGAAGGTTTAGTTATTTGGTAAATTGGGGAAATTTTTCTGTGCAGCTCTGAGTGTCACAATGCATTTACTGAAACACGTATGGGATACTGTCTTTTGCAGCACTTACTCTCGCCACAGCGCGCCCCGGAGAGGCTTGCCACCTTGGCAGAGGGGGATCTGAACACACTGGTGATGGAAATGAATGAGCTGCTGACCAGGGTAAGCACGCCAACTCCTAAAACAGATCTCAAGAATGTCCTTAGAGTTTAGGAACATTACCTCAAGGTTCAAAATGCAAATCTTGTTCTTTGTAATAACCACTTGGGTTTATGCAATAGATGGAGTAGAGCTTGCTGCTTCTACTTCAAGTCAAATCTTAGAACCCAGCAGATTTTTTTAACAAGTTGGTTGAGGTCCTTGGGCATCTTCAATGTCGATAGCTAAAAATATCATAATGACTGTGGATTTTGAGAATTTTATCCTGTAGATACCTTGCTAAAGTTTTTAATCGCTAATAAATTTCAGAAGCACTGTCCTTGATTATGTAAAGAAAAGCCAATGAAAATGCTTGTCTCTTTGATCTCCTCCCAGGAGCTTGGCATTTGTATAAAATCCAGTCTAAATCTGTACTCCTACACAAAAGAAGAAAGTCATTATGGTGAAAAAGAAAATCCAAAGCATTCGAGGCACTGTTAAAAGTCTGAATGTGAAGTCCATTTTGCATTTAAGGTATAGGGAGTTTTCAATTTTGGAAATCCACAAGACAGAGTGTTAATGTTCCTTTTGCTAGAGAATGAAGAAAACAGCATAAAGCCCGCCATCTTGTGGTCAGAGTTATGCGTGACAGGAAGACAGACCTGCGAAGTAAAGATCCATTTGATTATCTTAAATAAGGAGTGTTGGAGCCATGAAGTTCCTAACGATTTTCTCAGCTGCTTTAAATTTTAAAGACTAGCTGCTTACACCATTATCGTGATGTGATTAATGGTCATATGATTTTCTAAGTTCAGGGACCTAAAAAGTACCAATTTCTTATGATTCCCACTGGCCCAGGACTTTCCTACATAACCTGCTGCTGGTATAAAAAAATTTCCACAGGGAAATCAACTAGCTTCTGAGTACAAAATGTTAAACAACATCCCTGATGTCACAAGTACCCTACTAAACACCCCTAAGAATTTCACTCCAGCAATGTAGAATGTGTCGATAGAAAACAGAAGTCTTACCAGATATTTTTGGACACTGAATTAAGGTGCCAATATAGCTCTCATTAGCTTAATATTTAACAATTTTATGTTATTTACATAACTGTTGGTACAAAATTTTAAATGGCCCATGGAAAAATACACAAGCCCATGTTAAGTGTTGGCAATTAAAAAATATTAATAAGGCTCTTACTGTTTTCCAGGAGATTTGAGTTGTGTGTGTGTGTGTGTGTGTGTGTGTGTGTGTGTGTGTGTGTGTGTGTTTAAGTGTGCAGGAATATACAGAACAGTATGAAACATTTTCATGCAAATACATTACAAACAGCAAGGGGACAAAAATATTATTGATGCATTATATGAAAACAAAAATTAATATCATTGTACTCAGCAAAACATTCCTTAAAACTGGAGGCATTTTATTCATTTGCTTACTTTTTAATCAGTGACTGTGTCAAGCTGTATGTTCTATGATAAATTCTAGGGAAAGAAGTATAGGCAGCCGAGTCCCTATTGAGTGTCTTGTAGCCCAGTGATCTGAGCCTGGAGACTCATGACCTATTTCAGTGTGAGTGTCTGACCTTGTTTAGGTCAACGCCTATTACCTGATATTCTCCAAAAGATTCTTCCAAACTAATTTTTTAAAACTGATTCATTCATTATATTTATTGACAGTCTAATTTGTAAAAGTAGACTTTCAGAATAGCTTTCAGAGCAAAATGAAGTGGCAAGTATAGTGTTTCTGTCAACTCCTGACCTCCTTACACACACACACACACACACACACACACACCCCTACCTCACTTACTAAGCTCCCTAACAGAGTACTACATGTTATATTCAATGCAAATACATTGCTATCACCCAAAATCCATTTGTTACTTTGGGTTCAGTGTTGTTATTGTGTATTCTATGAGTGTTGATACAGATACAGTCTATGTCACTTCACTGCGCTAAAAATGTCTCGTGCTTCATACATCCACCCCACCATAGTACTCGGAAGATAATGGTCTTTTTACTGTAGCCATAGATTTCTTTATGATTCCAACAGGTTTGCGCATCATTGCCAAAACTTTGAAGCAATTAATATGTCCCATAACTAGGTGAATAGATAAATAACTTATGGGACATCCATAAAATGGAATGTTATTCACAATAAAAACCTAAGGAGATATCAAATAACCAAAAGAAAGCTTAAATAAGTATTGCTCAATTGAAGAAGTCAATTGGGAAAGGTTACATACCATATGACTCCAACTATGAGACATTTCAAAATAGGTAAAACTATAGAAATACTAGAATGATCAAGCTGAGGCGTGGTAAGGGGTATACAGGTAGAGCACAGAGGATTTTTAGTGCAATGAAACTATTGTTTATGGCACTTGAATGATGGGCTCATGCCATACAGATGCAACACGTGGAGTGAACTCTGTTGGAAATATAGGGCATTTTCAATAACAATGATATGTTAGTGTGGTTCATCAGTTATTCTACTATACCACTCACGTGGGGGATGCTGAAAGCAAGAATATCTTCATAGTTTTATCTTTTCTAGAATGTCATATAATTAGACCAAGAATTCAGCTTTTTCAGGTTGGTTTTTATCCCTTAATAATAACACACAATTGAGTTTGCTCTATGTTTTCATGCCTTGCTAGCTTGTACTGTTCATTTGTCTTGCCATATCTTGTCTCATTTCGCTGTTCAACTAAAGAGCATTTTAATTGTTTCTGAGTTTTACCAACGTGAAAACGTTGCTGAAAACATGTCAATGAAGGCTTATATGTGGGTGTTGTTTTTCAATTCCGTTGAGCATATACCAAGGAACAAACTTAACAGATTCTATAGTAAAAGGATGTTCAGTTTTGTAAGAATTGCCAAAATCTCTTTCAAATTAGCTGTGCCTTTTCACTTTGTCGTCCGCTATACTGTGACTTCATGTCCTCTTCAACAATTGAGTTTAAAGTGCTTTGGATTTTGAACATTCTAATACAAAATTATAGCATCTTATACTCTGCATTTCTCCACTAACCTGTGTTGGCGACCTTTTCATTTCCTCACCTGCCTTCTTTAATTTCTTTGTGGAGACATCCATATTTTCTCTTCTGTTTCTTAATAGAATCATTTTGTCCAATTTTAAGAGATCTTTGCATATTTTGGATAGCAGTCTTTTGCACAGATTTTTTTTTACAAATATTTTCTCCCATTCTCTGACATTTCTTCTTATTCTCTTGTATCTTTCACAGAAGTTTTTATATTGAATGAAGTCCAGCTGATCATTTGATGTGTTTATAGTCGTGCCTTTGCTCTTGTACCTAAAAAGCTATTTTCTTATTCAAGGTCATCCAGCTTTTCTCCTGTTATTCTTTTGGAAATTTACAATATTGCATTTTTCCTTTAGTTGTGGATACACGTGTGGTTAACTCCAATGCTATTTTTATTCAATCTTAGAATGATTTTCAGACAAATTGCAAATACAGTGCAGAGAGGGTCCATGTTCTGCCTCCCCACTTTCCCCATAGCCAACTTTCTTTCTTCTTCATTAGGGTGTTGCCTTGTCTCAACTCATGATCTGGATCTTTATTGTTTGGTGGAAACTGTACTTGTTTTTCAGATTTCCTCAGTGAGTTCTAAATGTTCTTTCTCTGTTTATGAATTCATTCCAGGACATCATTTACATTTAGTAATCACATCTTGTCAGAGTTTCTTCTGTGCTGTATTGGTTTCTCACACTTGATTTTGATGATCTGGACAGTTTTGACAGGTTCAAGTATTCTGTAGGCTGTGCCTCTCTTAGATATCTGTTTCTGTTTTATTTTGTAGACTATCACCACTGCAATGATTTTCAGCCATAATTGCAAGCATTTAGAACATTTTTAAAGTTGTATTTATTTGGGAGACAGAAAGAAAGAGGGAGAAACAGTGGAAGAGAGGGAGGAGAGAGAAGATAAGGGAAAGGGTGGAAGAGAGGAAAGAGAAAAGACGGAGAAGTGGAGAGTGAGAGATGGATTGATTAAATTCCTATCCTATGATTGATTCCCCAAATGGCTGCTTCATCCAGGATGGACCAGGTAGAAACAAGGAGCTGGGAACTCCACCCATGTCACCCACAAGGATGGCACCGAATGAAGTACTTGGACCATCCCCTGCCTTTAAGTGTGAAAGCTGGATTGAAAACAGAATACCCAGGACTGAAACTGGCAACTTCTATCTGGAGTGTGTGCATCTCCTTCAACTACTTCTATATTTGTTGCTTATTTTTGCATAGGGAATCTGATTTCTTAATATTACTGGGTAAAGAGGATAATGAACCTCCCCAAAACTAATATTTACTATAAAATTTGATATATTTTAACTTACAAATATTGTCTTACGTTAAAGTATTATATATCTATTTCTATGTACTTTGATGTATTGCTGTCTTGTTTCCTTCATTGGAATATTGATTCCTTGAATATGAGAATAATACTTGGCATATCCAGACTGTTCTGCAACATGTGTGAAATACTGGAATGCTTTTTGATGAGAGTTTGATATGCCTCTAGAGCCGCTACCCTTAGCTCCTTCCATCTGTCATAGCCAACAGTTTTGAAACATTTGGAAATAGGCATGCATTCATTTCTCACTCTACCGTGGCCTGCATTTCCATTTCCAGCCCACTATGAAAATTAATTTTATAAGATAACCAATCACAAGCTAGTCATTAAATCCAACAGTCACTTTATTAATTTTTCTTGGATTCCCTGTAGTATTTATAATCAGCAAATAAGCCAGAAGCAAACTTCCTTAAGATACCCATCTTCCTTTATTGTCCTCCCATGTAGCTAACTCACAAAATACTTTGAGCTACATTTTTACATTCTCCCATAATCCTTAGTTTATGATTATCAAATTAGCTTTCTGGCTAATCTCTCTGCTTTTCCTCTTGTTCTGCAAATCTTCTCTGTACTGTGTAGTTTGAATGTACTCTGTCTTCTAGTTTGCCTTCCCATTGCTCTTAGAATGAAGGCCAAAATCTTCCCATTGGTCATATCTTGCACCACCCATGTCCCCCATTCCTCATCTGTACTCCAGCTACACTAACCTTCCATCATTTTATCTTAAAACAGTCTTTCCAAAATTTGTTTTTTCATTTCACTCCCTGCTACATGTTGTCAACTTCTGTTAACTTCAACTCACCTTTCAAATTTCAGTCCCCCAAAGCACTCTGGGTGTGATGAGATTTCTCTTTTCATTGTCTGTAGTATATTTTCTTTCATTCCTGGTTATAATCATATCTGCATGAGTATTTGCTGAGTAACCCTACACTAAAGGACTTTAAACACCAAAACAACAAGAAGACTTTTATTTGGCATGGGTTGGGATCTTCGAGATGGGGAATGACTTACATGGTTTCTTGATATTTTATACATGATAGGTGTTCAACGAGTACTTCTTAATTAATTGTGAAGATTATAGTATTTAGCCAAGCAAATTAAAGGTAGATAAGCATAAAATAAGTATTGATTTTAGTTTCTCTAACATGCATAGAAATCAAGTATAAGTACTTATTTTAAGATGAATGCTCTTTTTTATTTAAAAAACTTCTTAGGTGTATATCTTCTATAATAGAGGGGATTTTTATATACTTGATTGAAGTACATAAAAATTTAGCTTTACATATACTGTCTTACTACATCTTGAGACTTAAATATTCTACGTGAAATATCTTTCTAAGTATTTCAGCTGTCAAAATTTTATAAAGATCCAAAGGTAACTAATTGGTTTTATTGCATATTCTCCCTCCTTCATAATGAAAATGAAGCCTTTTTCCAAATGATTAGATTTGTTTTCAGTAATTTAAATGCTGGTAATGTAGGATTGCTTAACAATGTGGGAAAATGAAACAGTTTTTTTTTTTCAATACAAAGCTATTTTTGTATGATTTATGTAATAATTTACTCCTATTATTCATTTTCTGTGAACTTAATGAAGGTCCTTCAGCTTCCTATGTTTACAAGGTTTTAGGTATAGTTTTCAAAGATTTCAGCTGCTTTTGTAGTTGAAGGAAGTATGACATCCATGCTTCACAGTGGTTAAAGATCAACTCATTACATAATGTTAGTAGAAGGGTGAAATCTTAATCCAGTTATGCTGTGTAGGAAATTAGCCTAGAGGACATTCTAAGGTCATTATGTTGGGGATTTACAAGATACATTTCATGAAATATTGTTTATACACACCCTAGTTACTCTCTGATTCCTGGCTTGCTGTGTGATGTTTCCTCCACATGTGGTCTGCCCCTGCCGATGGCCAAACCAGTCTAGCACGGTGAACCTCCCAAATTATGTGCCAAAATTAAGTTTGTTCTTCATAAGTAGCTTAACTATTATTCATAGTAACAGAAACTAACTTTCACAGCAGCCAGCTATGCTTTTTGTTGATGATTTTACGTCTTCACCAGTCAAGAGAGAATATGTAACAAAGCAAATTCGTTAGATTTGAATCTGTAAAAACTTGACACCTGAAATATTTAGGAAGATGGACTCCTTATCATTCTCCAGGATTAGCTGGCTGCTGCCATTCCTTCTTTTTGGCTGATTCTGATAATTTGCCTGAAGAATGTGTCACTACACTTAGACACACAAGACTTGTAACATTTTCAGATCACCCTTGAGAGTATCGTACAAATGATCAGCTCTTAAGTTTCATTTCTGGAGTAAGCCATATGAATCTGTAGATGCAAAGGTGGGAGGCATCTAAGCAGTGTTGTCTCTTCAGTAGTTAGACATGCTCCATTACATTCTAGTTTTAACATAAAGACAGCAGAAAATGAATGACTTCAGTAATATCCAACCAAGAAAATTATGTGCAGATTTCACAAGTCACAGTGAGAGCTGCTTGAGCTAAAGCAAAAAAGTAACTGCTACATTGTTCAGAAGTAGATTAATGCGTGCCTAATGGTAATGCATGCTAGCTAGATATAAATACTCTTTTAAAAACACAAGGAAGAAAAGAAAAAGGACCTGGTTGAATGAGCTTGAATATAAAAAATTAATCAAAGATTAGAAAGATGTATGAGATACTGTATTAGGCATCATTTTAAAAAGAACATTGGAAAGATTTTTAGAGGAAGCAAGATGAAAAAATAAGAAAAAGAGAATGAGAGGGAGCCTGAAAAACATTAAGATAAATGAGATTATATTTGTCAAATACTCAGAGGACACTTAATTGTGAATAAGGAGCAAGTATAGGAGATGAAGTTGGCAATTTAATGAAACATGGAAAGAGGCAAACTAGCTTTTGGGTAGCTTTTATAAGGCAGCATTTAGCACTCATGTAACAGTATCAACAGCATGTACTGAGTGAACTTGACCTATGTTTGACCTTTGTAGTGGTACCTCAGTGACGCTGCTGACATTCTCATCTCTGCTCCCACTACTTTGGGATAGCCTTTCCTTATGCAGCATCTCAGAGTGTTGACAAGAAAGACCCTTGAACTTAGTTACTGTACAGAGTCACATGATTTTTAAAAATATATCTAGATGACGTTTTGATATGGATTTCAAAATACATTAATCTGCTAAAAGCCCAAGCTTATACACACTTAAGATACTATGTAAGCCAAAACAATGTCGCTCTTATCCAGTGTGTTCAACACTTTCATATATTTTTCTAGCATTCCTGTATGTTAGTCAAATATAAAATAGCATTCAATGAAAATAGAATATAAAGTTATGAAACAGAAAATTTATCTTACCTACGTATATGTGAGTTGAGATAACCTCTCTATACTATATTTTGACTGATGTGAAACCAGGGATTATGTTTTCACTGTTTCTCTAAAGACAAAAAGAGTAGATGAGACATGAGAGTGTTTTCTGCCCTTCCAAGTAAGCATATAAACATAGGGTGCAGCTGAGCATGTCTGTGCAACCCTAGTTTTAGACTGTGAGCTCACAGGAATCTATGGTTTTGGTGCCAGGAATTTGACATCTCCTCGCCTGGAGTAAACAGGAAAGGAAGCTCACATCATGTGTGCCGAGAGAAAGGCTCTTCAGCAGTACTCTGCTGGCCCCGAAGAGTTCTGCCTAATCCTTATCCAAGCAGCACTGGATTCCGTGTGTAATTACAGGCCCAGATTTGAACTACTATCAAAACAGTGTCTAGAATACAGAGCAGTGAGGCTGGATGTTCTTATGCCTGGCTATCCTTCCAAACGCTCAGCTGCTGTTCTTGAGTAGCAGCTTCCTTTGACACTCTAAAATTGCTTGGAAAACTGCTCAGCCATGTGCACTTGCTGGCAAGCCTAGCACAAGGCATATGGTCAGTTTGAATGGCATTGGGAATGCTCCAAAGGGCTTTAGAACTTCAAGGGAGTTGGTTTGAATAGTATTGTAGCAGGCAATGAGCCAGCATCTTTTACTGCTGCAACTGATCAAGAACTATACTGTCACAGATACAAAGAGAAAAGTGAGAATTAGCCTTAGTGATGGACATTTGGTAGACAGAGCATACAGATAACACAGCACTACACATTTTCATCAGGATTGATGAAAGGGGAGCACATGCATAGGCAAGGGTGGCCTTATGCAGAAGATGAAAGTGGAGCTGAATCTTAAGGTTTGATTCATCTTGATGAGTAGAAAGAAGCTGAGAAACAATGATACAAATACAGTCTTTCTGATAATATTCAAAGAGCTGAAAGAAGAATGAAATTTATAGTTTGGCAACATCGGTTAGGAAGATTGCTGTGTTGTAATATACTTATCAACAAATACATGTTTGGAGCTGGATGTAAATTGATGCACAGGACAAGTGGAGCCAGCACTGTGGCACTGCCGACAGCACTGGCATACCGTATGAGCACAGGTTGTAGTCCCAGATGCTCCGGTTTCAACACGGCTCACTGCTTATGTGCCTGGAAAAGCAGCAGATGATAACCCAAGTACTTATGCCCCACCATCCATTTGGAAGAACATAAGAAAATCTACTGGTTGCAGCATATCACAGCCTCTGCTGTTCCCAGCCTCATTTGGACAATGAGCCATCGAGTGGACTCTGTCTCTGTGCGTATTTCTTGCTTGCTTTCTATAATTTTACCTTTCAAACAAATAAATACAACTTTAAAAAAGTATATTTTAAAGTCCAAGTTCTTGCTTTCTTGCTCTCTTAGATTTTATCTTGCAGTTGGGAAAGTAATCAATAAATTGGCAAGACAGTTACTTTTTAAAGTGTGTTTGTTCATTTTAAAGAATCATTTACTTGAAAGAATTGCAGATGGAGAGACATAGAGAAAGATGAGAGAGACATGTATGTCTCCATCCCCTGGACCACTTACCAAATGGTTGCAATGACCAGGCTTGACCAGGTCAAAGCCAGGAGCCAGGAAATTTCTCCAGGTCTCTCATGTGTATGCATAAGCTGTAGCAGTTGGGCCATGGTCCACTGCTTTTTGAGGCTCATCAGCAGGGAGCTGGATTGGAAATAGAAAAGGGACTCAATCAGGCACCCATACAGTATGCTAGTGTTACAAGTGGTGGCTTGACCTGATAATCCATAACACCAGCCCCAACAATAACTTTTTTATATAACTAAATAAGTATTTCTAAAATACATATGCTTCACAGGGAACTGGGACTGAATCTCAAAAGCAGCAGTGAGTTTTACTAAGTAAAAATCAGTTTAGAAGCAATAAACAAGTGGTGCCATCTGCTAAAGGAAACACACAAACCCAGATGGTACCTGAGGAATCGTATTCTAAGAGTGGATGGTTAAATTAAGATCTGATGAATGACAGGAGCTCTGTTTCTGAAAGAATCGAGCAGAAGCTCTTTCTGCACAAAAAGAACACAATACAAAACACACAAAACAAAGAAGAATGTTGCTTAGTTTGTATGCATGAAGGAAGAGAGAGTTAATAATTTTTCAATATCTTAGTGATAATGTTTAAAATTGATTTCTTATGGTATTAGCAGACTCGTTGGCATCTTTAATTAAATAATCAATGCTAAGACTGAAAGCTTTGTGAGTGATGACTCATGCTACCACATAAAGGAGTAAGTTAAAAGTCAGGGAACATGATCTTGATCATCTGGAACTTAAGAGATAATTTATGAATATACATCTATTCTGAAGAATTATATGTTTTCAGCTATTAGTAAGAACATGTAAGAAAATTATTTGGTGGGTCTGGCATGGTAGCCTAGTAACTAAAGTCTTCATCTTGCATGCACCAGAATCCCATATGGGGGCCAGTTCTAATCCTGGCAGGCCTGCTTCCCATTCAGCTCCCGGCCTGTGGCTCGGGAAAGTAGTCAAAGATGGCCTTGAGACCCTACACTCATGTGGAAGAGGCTCTGGGCTCCTGGCTTCAGATAGGCACAGTTTCAGCCCTGTGGCCACTTGGGGAGTGAATCAATTCAGAGAAGATCTTCCTCTCTGTCTCTCCTTCTCTCTGTATATCTGACTTTCTAACAAAAATAGAAATAAATAAATCTTTAAAAAAATATTTGGCAATATTTAAAAAATATTGTCGAGGCAAAAGATAAATTTTAAATTCAAACTGAAGTATGTCTTTTCAGAATAACAGGTAATAATCGAGGTTGGTATCGTTAATTCTTAGGCTAGATCTTAGAACCTGCTGATAATATAGACAGAGTCCTTTACTGTGCTGTTTGTGGCTTACGAATACAGGCATGGTGCCATTGAGTACGATGAAGTCCACACTAGAGAAACATTGAAAGCACTTAGAGTGCCGATAGAGGGAAGTGACCTAACGTGATAAATTTAAGGCACTGTGCTTTTTTTGAATGATTTTTATGAGTGAGTATGTGTGTGTGGGCGCATGTGAAACAATGTTTGGTCAGTCTTGATGGCAAACATGTATATGATACTAAGTTTAGGGAATGATTGCATCAATGTTTGTAGCCATTATGACAAAAGCAGAATTTGAGAAACTTAGAGATTACATGCCTTTATTTCCAAAGAGAATTTTTCAAACGCCTAAAAGTGAAATAATTTCGTTATTAACATCTAGAACAATGAATCCTGAGTATTGTAGTCCCTTGGTGGTAGCTTCCAAATCATTTGTGTATGTCCTAACAACTGCAAAGAGGAAACTTAGAAATTTTCCAGTGGATTCTTCATTCATATTTTATTTCTGGTGACACCACAGCTTGAGAAAATCAGTAGTGATAGTTTATGTACCGTTATGTAAAGCTGCGAAAACTACCATGAATTAAATATTTTGCTGCCACTAGGAAATCATTGATTGCAATACAATACCTGTAGAATCTCTTAGCGTGTTCTTTACAGGCCAGATATTTAATTCTGTTTAAAATCCACTTCTGAATGTAATTAACTATTTGGCCATGCCTAAAATTCAGATAGTCAGGACAAAGCTGTAAGGTATTGAACTCTGACAACTTGAATATTGTTGAAAATTATATTGAAATATTATATCTGTGATTTATGATCTACAGTTAGACTGTTCATTTTTTTATTTTAACACAAGTCATATTTATTAGTATATACATACACATTTAGAAAGGTAAAGTGTGAACCTATTTCAAGATGCTCTATACCTGTAGTATCTTTTAAAGAATTGGGATACACACCGCTTGTATTTGTCTAAGCATGGTGTATGTTAATTGTGAGCACTTGAACTGTATTCTGTTATGTCAAATGGTATTTTCAGTGTGATAAAAGTGATTATATAGAAGCATGCTC
This sequence comes from Ochotona curzoniae, assembly GCF_017591425.1. Lineage (NCBI taxonomy): Eukaryota > Metazoa > Chordata > Mammalia > Lagomorpha > Ochotonidae > Ochotona > Ochotona curzoniae. Next base: position 11,049,772 of record NW_024467115.1, read on the forward strand.
CTCGAGAGGCGGAGCTATTTGGGGTTCTCTTTGATTTTGCTGATAATGTGTGGATGTGTGAATAACACCTGTATCCCTGATGATATTATAAGGGAAAAGGTAGCATTTATTTTTCCTTAAACATTTCTTATCTTTAAAGTATTCTAAAACAGGCACTCACTACTGAGTAGCTAAGCATTTCCCTCTTTGTTTCTTTAATTAACGTATTGATCTAAGCCGAGTCTACACGTTCAAGCTGATTGAGACAGACTGTCTGCCTCTCCCTTGAGGTCATCTTTGCACTTCACACTTTTTTTCCAGTAAACAAAATATGGGCAAAACTGTAAAATAAAAGAGGCTGAAAATCCCATTATAGACCTTTGGCAATAATACCTTAAAGATATTTCAAAAATAATTGTGCTTTATTGCTTCTTCTGTGCCATTGTGTATAATGAGAGTTTTAAAAGACCAAATATAGCTCTGTGATTTTCATTTAATAGAAGAAGTAATAAAGTTTAATTGTATACTTGAGCGTGGGGCCTTATTTCCAGTACCTCTGATCAATAATTCATTGATTGTCTTTGGCCCAAAGTAATATTTGAAAGAAAATGTAATAGCTGGCCATGGCTTTGTCATCTCTATTAATTATGATTTTCCAAAATTTGAACCATTAGGCTACCAAAGTAACCGCAGATGGCGAGCAAACTGGACAGGATGCTGAAAGGACCAATGCCAGAGTCAAGTCTTTGGAAGAATTCATCCAGGAGCTGGTCAGGGATGCAGAAGGTATTGGAAAATTCTTACCTTACTATTATTTCTAGCAAAATAAAAACACAAAAATAGATTACATTTGCCTGGAACTTCTCTTGTCACTGACAACATTTCCAAATTCAAATTTTAAAAAGTATTTTAACTAACACATTTAGTATAATATCTGCTTCAACCTATAACCAGCTGTGTGGAATTAATAACATTCTTCTGCGAATTAATGATTACAAGTGTACACTAGCAGACAGTTCTTGAGAAATGACTCTCAGGGTTAACTGGTGGGCAAATTCTGCTTGGCTTTTGCTTATATTCCAACTATTTTAAGACTTTTCGCTAAGCAAACCAGTTTTATTGCATTCAGCACTCTAACTTCTCAAAGTGGTCTATAATGAACTGGCTTTTATTAGAACACCATTTGCTTGCCATTTGGATGCGCGCCTTTGTTACATTGAGTGAGAGAAGTCACAGCAGACACAAGTGTAGGGTGTAAGTAGGAGTCTTGATTAGCCCAGCTTGGTGACAGCAGCTCCCGCTACACTCCAGCAACCACTGTGCTGCATGGCTGAAGTCAGAGGTTTTGAAGCTCCCATTGGTATGTGGCAACTAGGGATTTTTTTCTCAACCCGTTCCATCAGTGGACCACATTCTAATTGGCACATATCGTAAATAATCCAGTCAGATTGGGTATTGTGCATTTTGAATCCAATCAACTTAAATTTAGACTATACTTTAAGGCAGTCAGCCACCAAACATGTTTACATAGAAATAACTGCCATTAGCTATGCTTGAAACTTAGTCAAGGATTTAAAATGGAGTTACATCTGCCTAATGCTCTGGGGGGATATCACCAGGCTGTACCCCATCAGACCGTTACCAGACACATAACCGCTAGCACAAAATTCTCCAGGCTTAACTTTATGGAACCTCTCAATATGATTGGGATTCACAGAAAAATCATCTCTGTGCCAAAATCCATATTAAGCAACTCAGAGAAAATGCTGACATCCTCTAATATCAGAAACAAAATCGTCTTAAGAATAGACATTTTCATTGTTCCTCGGTGTTCTGTATTTTCAATACTTTGCTTTGTGACATAGCTAACTGCATCAGGATGGGGCGTGACCTTCAAGGCTCATCTTCACTGTAATTCATATACCTCCCAGGCCACAAAGAAACAAAAAGTCCTGAAGATCTATCCCTGCAAGTAGCAACAGAGATTTAATCTGAGGCTTGATGTGAAGCACATGTGTCACAGTCTGAAACAAAGGTGACATTTCCTAGGAATATCTCAGTGGATGCCTGGTGGCTGATACCCATCCAGATGAGGGTGTTCTTCCCCAGATACTATTTTTCATTGATGTTACTTGAAAATATCCTAACTTCTCAAAAACAGCAAGAGCAACACCAAAACCCCCTGGGTGTTGGGTGGCTTCACACTGTGTGGGACTCTGAAGGTACTAGTTAGTATTCCAGAAACTTTGTTTCCTTTTATCTAAAATCTCAAACACTCATCACAATGCAACCTGTCCTGGGGCTCCTTCCATTGAAATCAAATGCACTGCCCATGAGAACAAAGGTTAATATTACTTTTATCATGTTCTAGTATCTGCTTACTGTTTTTCCTTCACCATTAGCTCTTCACCTCCTGTCAAAGGGAGGTGCCTATTCATGGTTACACATTTTAATAGATGATACCCCAAAAGCTGGCTGGAGGAGTTTCTGTAGTCACCTGAAAACTGGGTCCACTCACCCAGCATGCAGAGAACCAGTCACTGAAATTGGGTTGGTGGAAGATAGGGAGCATTTACTGCAGAGCGCAGAGCAAGGAACAAGGGCCTATCTTCTAGTTCCTGGGCTTCTCAAAGGGTAAGGGTGAAGACACTTAGGGGTTGAAGTTCAGAAGAGAGGTGGAGGTATATAGCCAGCGTGTGTCCATGTCAGGTTGAACGTGGTGTCCATGGCCATCCTTTAAGATATTGACAATACGGTGTTCTTCATGGAGATTTTATGATGGCTGACTAGGCTCCAGTCACTATGGGGTGGGGCAAGGGAGGTGCTGGGATACACATGCACATGGAAATTATGTCCCAAACCTGGAATTTTCTGAAAAGAAGTCTCTTGGGACAATACCAGTGTCCTAGGTCTTATATATATTGCAGAAGAAAATAGCATCATGCACCTGACAGCTAGAAACTTGTAGAGCCAGCTGTACGACTCCCTGAATTCAGCTTGTTCACTGAAAGTTGATTTACTATCAGAAATACAGAATGCAAATACTTTAAAGCAGACATTTTAAAAATGTATTTGAAATCCAGAGTTACAGACAGGGATGGGGAGATAGATGGAGAGACAGAAAGAGGGACGAAGAGGGGAAGAATAAGAGAGAGAAAAAGGTCTTCCATCCACTGTATCACTCACCAGATTGCCTCAACAGCTAGGGCTGAGCACCACCAAAGCTGGAAGCCAGGAACTTCGTCCAGGTCTCCGACATGGGTGGCAGGGCCCCAAACATGTGGCATCTTCTGTTGTTTTCCCAGGCATATTAATAGGCAGCTGGATCCAAAATGGAACAATCAGGACTTGAACCAATGTTTATATCACATGCCCTTTCTTTCAATCAGCAGCTTTACTTGCTACTCTGCAACATTGGTCTCTGTAGACAATGTTTATTCTAAGGGAGGGAAACTAGGAAACTGAGGCCTAATGATATGTAACACCTGCTTTTATGGCACTCAATTTTAATTACGCTTTGTTTAATAGGAATATTTCCCCAACTCACAAGTGTTAGGGGGCATTGTACAGTCTGTAAAGTTCACATCTCCCCTTCTGGGTACAGAGAGGAAATAAGGTTTAATACAAACTTTAACATTCAAAATCCACGGTCACCATCAAAAAGCTGTTACCTCTTACCAAAGGTGGCTCTCATTCCCTGAATAGTGCATTACTCTGATGGTTCGATTGTGTCATCCAGATGGGCCTCTTCTTTTTCTTTAAGGTTTATTTATTTATATTGGAAAGGCAGATTTACAGAGAGAATGTAAGACTGAGAGAAAGATCTTCTATCCAGTGATTCACTCCCCAAAAGCGGCGATGGCCAGAGCTGAACTGATCTGAAGCCAGGAAGCAGGAGTTTCTTCTAGGTCTGCCACATAAGGGCAGAATCCCAGTGCTTTGGGACACCCTCTACTGCTTTTCCAGGCTACAGCAGGAACCTGGATGAAAGTGGAACAGCTGTGACACAAACCAGCACCCATATGGGATTTGGGCAATTGCAAGGGGAGGATTAACCATTTGAGCCAGGGAGAATGAAAGTAAATCCAAAAGCTTAAGTGACTTGACTTGTCACATCTTTTTTTTTCTCCCTCTCAAAACTAAAACAATGGATCATAATCAATAGAACTTCAGCGTCTTATTTATTGCAGTAAATTGCTGTAACAAAAGTGAATGCTGCAAACTGACCTTTGTCTATTTCATGGTAATTTTGTATTTACATAGTAAAATACTTGGCCTATTTCTCCTTAACAGTCGTAGTCTCTTTATACATAATCAGCTTCTATTCAGTGAAGGCATTTTTATCTCACTATAATTTTGTAATATCTACGATGCTATGTATGAGATCTGATTAGATCATGAATAAATTATATTTTCTTCCATGGATTGTTAGAATTAATGAATGGGACATCATAAACTCATTATTGTTTGTTTCCAGAATCATAACAGGCCTTAGTAACTGCTTGGTTCCCTTCTATCGTGTTTCTCAGGTCACAGTATTCCTCAGATCAATATCTCTCATTTTTTATAAACTTACTCATCAATTTTTTTAAAAAGATTTAATGTGAAAAATAGTTTTGTGTCTTCTGAGGAATAATTTTTATTTTGTTGTTACTCTGTATGTATACTAAAGAGGGGATATATATACCTTTTTAGAGTAAATAACATTTGTCTAAAATGTTTTTTGTCTAAAAATACTCGTAGGTGTTCCAAGATATATATTAACACATACATACAAATGTACATACATAAATGATAAAGCTATAAAAGGTCCAATGTTTTAATTGATGGAAAATGATGGATTCCATCTTAACATGTCATTTCACAGAAGGCAAATTTTCTATCTTCAAATACCAACTTTCTGTGTTTTCCCTAAAGTTTTTAATTTTCAAAAGCAGTGGTATGTCTTCCAAGACTACTTTTCCCTTTGTTTCTGTAAGACATCTTTCTCTTTCCACCAAATTCTTGGCAGAATAGAACATTAATAATATAACACAATGAACATAGTGAGCTCTTGCTCATGTTCTTTGTTTACAAAGTAGTGCCTAGGCTAAAGACATTTGAAATGATTTCTCTTAGAAAAACTCATCAATATATTCATATAATCAAGTAAAAAGAGCCCTGAGAATTGGGAGGTGGCATTTATCAGTTGTTTAAAATCAGCTGTAAAGACAGGCAACACCGAACTCACCACCAAATCTACCACTTTTCTTAAAATCTTAGAAGCAGAAATACTGTGGCGTGCTTCCCACATGATCTGCTGGATCAGGTGACACAATCATTAGTTCATAATCATGCTACTTCCATGACAAATCAGACATGGGTTATTAGCATGTGATATGTCACTGAAAATACTGGTGGGATCTTGGGAAGAGTCCTCGGCTTATGTCCAGATATGACCCTGGACTAAGGACCGCCCTCAGTGGCTTACAACAATATAACATCCAGGCAGTAATTTCTTCTGTACTAGGAATGACTTCATTATTTGTTGCTATGTGACTGAAATTTTTATGCAATGAATAGCTGTCTGTCTTAGTCTATTGTGACCGCTACAACAAAAATTACTGCAACCTTCGTGACTTATAAACAACAGAAATTTCTTTCTCCCATGTCTGGAGATGAAGAAGCACAAGATGAACAGATCTGCTTCATGTGCGTCCCTGTCTGCTTCATCAATGGCTGCCCTCTCACTATAACTTTACACTGTAAAAGGGACAGGGGATGTCTCGGACTCCCTCTGCATAAGGACGCTGATCTCAATCCCACCTCAAGATCTCATCTAGTCTCACAGGCCATCCCTTCAAATACCTTCACATTAAGTTTCAGAATCGGAGTGACTGGTTCAAGTCCTGCCTGCTTGGCTTTCTACCCAGCTTCAGTCTGCTGTATATTCTGGAAAGAAAATAGGACCCAGAAGGAGTTCCAGCTTTGGCCCACGTCTGCTCCTCTCTCTTTGTAACTGGATTTCAACTTACTAAATGAATGCTCCATAGAACATACTTTAAGAAACTTTAAGCTAGGAGTAGGACTGCATAAATGTTTCAATTCACCAGTTTTTTAGACTTTTATTTGACATAAGAATTCTTTTTCCAAATGAAATTTTGCACCGAACACCACCTATAAAACAAGTTCCTGGCAGAACAGACATCTGTAAAATACCTGAAGCACCTGGAGAATCCTAATATTCCAAGGAGCACAGCTTGAAGCCCCATTTAATGCATAGTAAACACGGACTCTCACGATGGATGTAACTGCTGGAAGGTACCTTTCAGGCCTAAACTATGACCCTTGTCCCCGCATCAGTGCTCCATTGCTTACTGCCTAAAGAAAAAAATGAGCACTAGACAACCGTGTGGAAATGCATGGCACATTCATTTTCAGAGATCTCCTGGCTGATGGTATTTCTATACGCAGTATTTTTTAACTGACTATGACTGTCTTATCTGCAGTGTGGAGCTTGTGTTTTCAGCTGCTTAGGGTTCTGCTACAATTCACATGTTTACCTGTTACCTGAAGAGGTTTAACTTACTTCTTCATTTGTATTTCTTCCTTTGTAGCAACACCAGGTTTTAATTACCATACCCTGGAAAAGATACATAATACAGACAGTCATATCACATTTCGCCGTGTGTTTCCAGGCCCTGTATTAACTGGCTTTCTCTTTCCCAGCAGGAACACCCATGGCCAATCGCATTTCATCTGGGGATGGTGGTGAAGAGCAGATGTTGAATGTCATTTTTGCATGTGCCATTTTGGTTTACTGATTTACACAATTTGTCTTACCCCCTGCAGCTGTAAATGAAAAAGCTGTAAAGCTTAATGAAACTCTAGGAACTCAAGACAAGGGCTTTGAGAGACATTTGCCAGAACTTCAGAAGGAGATTGATCACATGATGAAAGAACTGAGGAGGAAAAATCTAGAAACGCAGAAGGAAGTTGCTGAAGATGAGTTGGTGTGAGTACGTGCTCTGTGACACTTTCATATCTACACCTCCTTTACACACAGGAGCAGAAAAAAACTTTGTTTTTCTGTGCTGAAGAATGTTTTTTGCTCTTTCATTTGGTTCCTATTCATGCTTCACCTTGACGTTAAATGAATTAAAAGCTTTTTATGATCCTTTCTATAAACAGACCAATGGATTTGTTTTGTACATTGCCTGTAACAGAACATTTTAGAATCCCAGTGTCCTTTTCTTTTAACAACAGCTCTTTCAGATAAATACAGTAATGACCTTCCCAGGTCATCCTGTACACTTAGTCATCTTACAAAATGCTGAAGAATCAAGGGGGAAATATCCAGTATTTTCAAATAATGGTTGGGAATTTGAGGTTTGGGAAAGGTAATAATGATATTTTCAATGACAGTGGGATTGTAGTGATCTCACAACCAATCAAATCAATACATTTATACATTTAGAGCTAAGTTAAACATGATGATCTTATTAGTAATTAAATAACATCATACGCCAGCAATGTGACAAACATCTGAGATTTTCAACTTTAAAGATTTATTTTCCTGAGTGCCAGTGCAGTGATGAAACAGGCTAATTTTCTACTTGAAGTGTCAAGCATCCCATAATAGCATAAGTTACTATTTGAGCTGCTCCACTTGCCTGGAAAACAGTGGAGGGTGGCTCAAATCCTTGTACCCGTGTAACCATTTTGGGGACTTGAAAAGAAGCTAAGCCTACTGACTGAAACACTCATTTGGCAACTTCAGTCATTTGTGGAGGGAACAAAGGATTTATTTACTTGAAAGGCAGAACGACAGAGACATGAGGGAGAAAATAAAGAAAAAGAGATTCATCCAGCTACTGATTCACTCTCAAAGTGATCGCAACAGCTAGGGCAGGCCACAACCTGGAACCAGAAATTCCATCCAGGTCTCCCATGAGTATGGCAGGGGCCCAAGAACTGAGTCCTCTTCTGTCTTCCCAGGCATAATAGCTAGTAAATGGGATCACAGATGGAGCAGCCAGGATTCAAAGCAGTGCCTCAGTATGGGGTGCTCCTATCACAGGCAGTGTCTCAAACTGCTGTGCCACAACTAACCATCTCCCATATTTGAGAACTTTCAGGAATATAATTGTTAGGCTCCTTCCTGAACGTACTGAATGGGGGAACTTTGAGGATATGTGATAGCACTCTATGTGTTAAAAAGCCCATGGGGGAGGTTGATACATTCTAGCTGTTGAATCACTGCTTCTCAAATATGTAGCCCTGTTAAGAACTCAGGTGTCATTCCTTAAGCAATGTAGGTATAATAAGCAAGAATCACTCAGAAGAAAAAATGGAAAATTAGGTCAAAATGACAGCATTTCACTAGCACAGCAATTACACAGAGTTCTGTTTGCTGTTCCTGAGCAGGCATCAATTTTCTTTCTGTCCATTCAAAGTAATAGAGAGAATGTCTCATGATGATGAAACACAAGCTTTACTTTGTTCTGGTTTGCGAAATGAATCATAAAACTGATTTCATCAGTGAGTAGAGTGTAGCATAGGAGACTCCAGTGGAAAAGATAATCTCACTTAAAAAAATGTGACATTTCAGTTTAATTTTGATGATAAGTAATCTTGCCACTGTCAGGAACATTTTTTTTTCCATTTCACTTAGTACATAGTAACTGTGCCTGAATAATTCTTATGTTTTCATTCTTCACGTATTAGTGACTGCTTACAAAGTAAATAATCACACAGCTATGGCATGGGTTTACAGCCTGTGTTTGGGTGGTTCCAGGGCTGCAGAGTCCCTCCTGCAGAAAGTGAACAAGCTGTTGGCAGAAGCCCGGGGGAAGAATGAAAAAATGGAGAAGGACCTTCGTGAGACACTGGCAGATTACAAAAACAAAGTTGATGATGCTTGGGAGCTCCTAGCAGAAGCCACCAATAAAATCAGAGAAGCTGATCGCTTATCTACTGCAAACCAAAGAAACATGACTGCTTTGGAGGTGAGCCCTGGGTGAACGTTCACCATAGGCTTGGGGAGTAGGGGTCAGTGGCCATACTGGGGGCAACTGGAAAGGTCAAGTGGATGTACAATTTCAAAGGTCAAGGATAGAAACTTGGGAGAATTATGAGAATAAAGAATACTCATTTGAGGAGGCATGGTTTTTAATTACTTTAATACAAGAATCAAATAAAATGTAAGTCACTTAAAGTATTGATTATTTTCTTAAGAAAATACAATGGGGAAAAATGCGCACTGCTGGGAGTCAGAAGACTGATTTCAATGATAGCTGTGCCACTAACTAGAATTCCCAGCTATGTCAATACTGCCTTTAAAGTATAGATGCCCCAACTCTGTAATGAATGGCCTGTATTACTGTATATCTTGGTCATCTGTAAGAGTTAGCACGTGATTTTGCAATTCCTCTAGCACAATCCACTAATGTGTTCATAATCTGGCTGCTAAAAACCATAAAAGTTCTCCATGTGTTGAAGTGACATCTGAATTCATGAGAAATTGAAAGGTGAGCTCTGAGAAAATGTTAGTCCCTTTTTCTGTGCAATGTGTAATATGTAGATGACATTTCAAAAGAGACCAATGTGGATGGATCAAGACTGGTTTATTTTGCCTTCCTTTCTGCCATGGACTGGAGTTACTTCCTATTAAGAACTTACGGGAAGGAAAAGGGGTTTTGTGCCACAATGGGGCTACCTGAATCTCCTGTTGGACTGCCTGGCTTTCAGATCCAGCTGTGCCTCTGGTTCAGGCTTTCAGATCCAGCTGTGCCTCTGGTTCAGGCTTCCTGTTAATGCACACCCTGCGAGGGAGCAGGTTGTTGTGTCCCTACCATATGGAAAAGGAACCAGTAGATGGGAGGTTTTTTTTATTTCCCTTTCACTTCTTGTCACTTCCTTCTCAATCTAAGCATGTATGGACTATGACTAAACTCATCACTTCCGGTGGCACATGCCTGAATTGGCATTTAAAGAACTTTATCCATAGAGACTAACCTTCCTTTGCTTTTTTCAAAGGGTCTGACTCCAGCAGGTGCAAAAAGAGTGACAAACCTATATTCTCCTCTAACATATAATTTCATCTTCAGTGGTGGCACTTTGCTCTATAGAATGCTCTAAAAATGATTGTTGAATGATAATGGCAGTTGGATAGAATAAGTTAGGATTTTTCTGTTTCACCATTTATTTTCATTTTCCTTTGAATAAGTAGCGAAGGATGCATTAAATGTTTTTTGTTTGTTTTGTTTTGTTTTTTGCTTTTAAATTCCACATTGCTCTTCTGCAATTTAGCCTTGTCATTCTGGTAATAACCTGACAAGGCTCACTTTTGTCCTAACTAATGTATCTAATCTGAACCAATTCGGAACCTTCTGACATGCCAGTAATATTCAAGAAAAAGCACCATCTGGAGAGGCAGGAACCTGAGCTGCTGTCCCATTCCAGGCTGCAGTGTGATTCATCCTCCTCTGCATCAGTTGTGTAACTTACCTGGAGGTGCTCCACTCCATTTTATGGCGACAGTTTAAGAAATTAAAATTACCTGTGTGGAAAATGTAATGAGCATTTGAGAAGTATTTCAAGAAGAGTTATAGTCACCCAGTAAATGGTGCTTCCAGCCACTGCTTCCTTTTTGTGATGTTTGAAACCAGGAGCCATCATTTTTGGGTGCCCCTGCAGATGCCAGAAGCTTGTTTATTCAATGCTAAGTTCTAAGTAGTCCTCTCTATATTCTCATTTTATAAGCCAACCTTAACTAGAGGGTCATTTGAAAGATATATTGCATCTAATAAACTCACTAATCTAACATGAATAGGCACAAATTAAGATTGTTTGAGTCCACTGATTCTGATTTCAGACAAGCTGTTTTGTTAAACAGATCCCATGTGTTTCCTTCCTTCCAAGGTCTGCATAGGCTTTTCTGGGGTGTGACCCACAATCTGTGTCCAAAGACTGGGTTAATTAATTCCCACCAAGGATTGAGAACAACTGAAGCATCTGATGATTCCATTGTACCTGTACACAAAAAGATCATATAAAGAATTTTCCCCATCTAGCTCCCTGCTTGTGGTCTGGGAAGGCAATTGAGGACAACCCAAAGCCTTGCAACCCTGTATCCAAATGGGAGATCCGGAAAGAAGTTCCTGGCTCCTGGCTTTGGATTGGCACAGCACCGACCATTGTGGCCACTTGAGGAGTGACTCAATGGACTGAAGATCTTCCTCTCTGTCTTTCCCCCTATCGGTATATCTGACTTTGCAATAAATCTTTTTTAAAAGTATATATAATATATAATATATAATACATAATATATAATATAATATATAATATATATATTAGGGATGCAAGCATGTGAGTTTTATTAAACACATTATATTCAGGGGTAGGAGTTCACTGCAGCAAGTGGAGTCACCACTTGGTGTGTCCTCTTCTCATATTGAGTGCTTAGTTCAAGTCCCAGCTACTCCTCTTCCAATCCAACATTCTGCTATTGCTCATCCTGAGAGGCAGCAGATCTGTGGCTCAGGTGTTTGAAGTCCTGCCACCCAAATGGGAGACTTGAATTGAGTTTCCAGCCTTTTTTTTTTAAGATTTATTTATGTATTGGAAAGTCAGATATACAGAGAGGAAGAGAGACAGAGAGGAACATCTTCCCTCCGATGATTCACTCCCCAAGTGAGTGCAACGGCCGATGCTATGCCGATCCGAAGCCAGGAGCCTCTTCTGGGTCTCCCACGTGGGTGCAGGGTCCCAAAGCTTTGGGCCGTCCTCGACTGCTTTCCCAGGCCACAAGCAGGGAGCTGGATGAGAAGCAGGGCTGCTGGGATTAGAACCAGCGTCCATTTGGGATCCCAGGGCGTTCAAGGCAAGGACTTTAGCTGCTAGGCCACACCGCCGGGCCTGAGTTCCCAGCCTTTTGAAAAAAATAAAAATTGAAGTTGCTAAACCTAAGAAATGAATGTATCCGACTTCATATCACTTGCTTCTTAGTCAAGACCCTCAGTGTCATCTGAAAACTTGCTAAATGCCAAGTCTCAATCCCTACCCCAGGTCTGTTAACTCCACAACCCTGAGACTGGGGCCCAGCAATCTGTGTGTTAAAATCTCTCCAGTGCATCAGGTATAAACTTGAAGATCAGCACCTGTACCTGAATTTGAGTGTTTAGGTTGAACTCTTACCATGACATACACTTTACAATCCTCGATATAATGTACAAAACAGCATGTCTGATAGCTTCAAATGCTTCATGTTTAGTGAAAAATGTACACACAGAAGCCACTCTGTGTGCTGTAGGAATTAACACACTGGAGACGCAAAAGAGGAGCTCCAAACATCTGCTGGGACTTTGGAAGGGCTTAATACAAGCCCTGATGCTAGGTCTAGTAGGGGAAACACTAATTAATAGAAAAGAAAGAGCATTTCAGATATAAGAAAAATATATATGCAAAAGCATGTAGAAAAAGAAGATAATTGGAGAAAATTCAAAGGGTTGATAGTAGTGGAATGAAGACTGCACATCAATGAGCAGCCAAAGGGACAATCAGAGGGTCCAGAGCCTGGGTTTTCACAGAACTGCGATGCAATGGACTAAAGGACTTGGTTTTTTTTTTTAAAGATTTATTTTTATTATTTTTTCATTGGAAAGGCGGATATACAGAGAGGAGAGACAGAGAGGAAGATCTTCCATCCGATGATTCACTCCCCAAGTGAGCGCAATGGCCGATACTATGCCGATCCCGAAGCCAGGAGCCTCTTCTGGGTCTCCCACGCAGGTGCAGGTTCCCAAAGCTTTGGGCTGTCCTCGTCTGCCTTCCCAGGCCACAGGCAGGGAGCTGGAAGGGAAGCGGGGCTGCCGGGATAGAACTGGCGCCCATATGGGATCCCGGGCGTGGTAGGCGAGGACCTTAACCACTTGCGCCATCGTGCCGGGCCCAAAAGGACTTGGTTTTACCCTGCAAACTATATAAAGAAATTTAGATATTATACTTGAGGACTAAAATATGGGTTTGTGGAAATTTATGAGTGCTTTTTTCTTTTTTTTTGTAAATTGGAGTATTGGTTTTACTTTGGAAATTAGAAACACTACATTAGGAAAGCTGGTGGGATGATATGCAAATGTTGGTCAGGTATCGCCCATATCAAGGTACTGTTGCTAACCAGGTTGTTTTAGGTTGAAGAGAAATGATTCCTGTATCTAATGCTGAGATAGTAAATATCTGGAGAGTTGGTGAAAGACTCACAAAATGACTACATCAAACCAGAAATTGGAAGAAATTGATTAAAGGGAAGCCCAACATTATGACAAAAACAGAGGTGTGGTATTTTCAGGGTTCTAGGATAGATCAGATGGGACAACCACACCTGTTCAAATCCTGAAGTTTTTTTTAGCATAAAATGGCTCCAGAAATGGAATTCAAATGCGATTATTCAATGTCACCTAATAGCAGTAAACAGGCATTTTCAGTGATGACGATGAGTCAGAAGGCAGTGAGGGATCTGATAGACTGAAAAGGTAGCAATGAACAATTCGCCGAAGCAAAGGACGCATGTGAAACCATTTGTCCCAGTGTCTACCATGTGAGCTTGCCTGGAGAGGAACTACAAAGAGAGTTGGTTGCTACATGCAGAATACACAGGAAGTTTGCTATTGCACGATCCTGAACATTTGTTGCTCATCTTCCTGCACACTCACAAAATAGAAAAGATGTTCAACTCAAAGAGCTTGGGAATGAAAAAAGACAAATTAATTAGAAGCCAGGAATACAAATGTCGTCAACCTTGATATTCAAACAGAATGATGAACAACAAGGCTCGTGGCATATTTTGAAGAGGAAATCTGTACATGGGCCTTACTCTTTCTTCTTCAGATCACTTCAAAGCCCTGTTTCAAGTGTTTCACATGCGAAAACATTATACATACATTCCCTCTATTTATTTTTTAGCATTCATTTATCGTTACTTAAAAAAAATGTATGATGCATTCATTCCCTATTCAGCTTCTCCCTCTTTCAAATAATCCAAAAAAGCAGATCTTCCAGACTATAGCCACAGAGCCTGTAACAGAATCTTCCACAAAGGGAAAACAGACTATTTTCCCAATAAAAAGTAGTGAGGACGCTTGAGGTACAAGTATTGTTTTTCTCTTAATTTGGTGTTAATTACCAGTGATTTTAATGACGAAGTAATTGTGTACTCATGCTCTTCTTATATCGTACATATACTATATAGTATATGTAGTATAAATGTTGTATGATTATTATAATTAAATGCTTAAGAAAAAGAAAACGTTAAGCCTATATAAAAGTTTTCTTTAAACATTTGTTCATGTTTGGTACCTCCAAATCAGTGTCACTCCTTGTTTCAAAGCTAGATTCCATCAATGTCCAATCTGAAATTAGCCACTTCTAAAATCCTTTTAATCTTTCAATCATCATTCCTATTTTATTGTGATGAAGAGCAGTTTTGATCTTTGCATGACAATTGCCTCCTTCCTTGATGTAATTTCATTGGAACTTTACAAAGGAGTCTCATTACTTTCTTGAAATCAAAACAGTTATAACTTCACTTAACACACATATTCTCTCTTCCCTTGGTGCCACATTTTAAGTTATCTTGATTCATTAATAAGAACAAGCCCTATTAGAGGAAATAATCTTGGAATTCTTATACATGATATACTTTTTAATCACTTCATGTAGCAGCTAAGGGCTAAAATTGGCTGTGTTTTAAAAGAACTTCAAACCCTTGAAAAATATGACATTAAAATGAAAGATTTAGGAGATGTCCCTACCTTAGTTGTCTGTGAAAAGAGAGTTACATGTCAGAATATTCCCTGAAATAATCAGCAATGGAGTAGTGGAGGGACACATCCATTGATGCGCTTTCTTTTCATTTATTAATTCAATTAAAAACTTCAGGGTTTTACATGCCCAGTGATAGAAAACACAGCTTTAATATTGTGGTGAGACCAGGAATGAATTCGTAGAGTTTTGAACGAAGCTATGAGTTTCAATGACGTTGTCTGCTCCCTCCTGGAAAAGCAGTCCATTCTGCTTACTCTTCCCTGGGAGATTTTTTTTCCTTTTTCTTGAAAAACACTTCATCTAAATTTTCATAAAACTCCCACTTCTTTGACTCTCATAGAACTTCTGTAGGATAAACTTCTATTTATATTCATGAACTACTCATTTGTTTATAGATTCTGGAACTCAATATGTAATTCCTGTGTATTTCAGCATGCAATATAGCTCAGCACTTAAATTTTAGTTAAAAGAGATATTCCACTTTGTTTTAAAAATGAGTTCAATTCCTCACCTGCTGCCCTATGACTTTTCTTCACTTAGATCACTTTTTCACAATAGAAAAGTGAAATTACCTGTGCAGATCTCTAAATAGAATAACTTTTAGTACTTAACATCATTCTCATCTAGCCAGACTGTCAACCTGAAATAAAGTCAATGGGAAAATTTTATTCAGACAGCTCAGGAATGTAAAGAATACAGAACTGGAAAGATTTTACTCAAATGATATTTTGATGTTTTGTCCCTCCTGTATTTCAGAAAAAGAAGGAGGCTGTTGAGAGTGGTAAACGACAAATTGAGAACACTTTAAAAGAGAGTAATGACATCCTCAATGAAGCCAGCCAACTTGCAGATGAAATCAACTCAGTTATAGAAGTGAGTATTTGACAAACCCTAGGTTAACATAAGCCATTATGGCATAGGCTCGCCCAAAGAAGAAATCAATCAAATATTCCATATCACAAGCAAATGTCAGTATTTCCTTATTTGAAATTAGTTGGCATTATTTTGTGACCATATATTTCTGTTGAAAACAATTAGAACATCACATTGTTCTAATTCTCATTTGAGAAATGTTAATTTAAAAATACTGTTAACATGCTTCTAGAACATTACACAGAGTGATATATGGTAATAAAAATGTTAATGTGATAAGATCATAATGATTATCATTTGTCCATTTATTCCAATCCATTAACATTTTAAAAAATAGTTTCTTCTTGGTATATGTTGGTTTCATAAAGTTCCTAGTATCATTCATTAGGTGATATGTTTTATTCTCTTTTTATGATAATAAATTTGAAATTTCATGAAACACTAAGTGTGTGAAATTATGTCTGATAGAAAAATTAGTAGAGCCTTGGATGGAATTGTTTAAAATGCCCTCTCTTTTTCATATATCAGTATGTTGAAGACATTCAAACCAAATTGCCTCCAATGTCTGAGGAGCTCACAAATAAAGTAGATGAACTCTCCCAGGAAATCAAGGACAAGAATCTTGCTGATAAGGTGTCCCAGGCCGAGAGTCATGCAGCCCAGTTGAACGACTCATCTGCCATCCTTGATGGGTATGTCTTTTGTCATTGGAAATGTCTATGTGTCTTGATGCTTGTCCCAAAGTTTGCACAGGCAGAAATGTGGGGAGTTATTTCCAGATATTAATTGTAATTATGAATACATGAGTTTCATGGCTTCTCTGTAAAAAAGCCTGATTAGGAGGGTTTTGGAAAATCTATGGGATCAGCATCAAAAGTCCAAATTAACTTTGGATTAAAATATGGCGAGGTAGGAAACTAACATATTCCTAGGGATACACTTAGAAAAATTAGTTTCCGTTCTTTATTGGAAAGGATAGCAATTGCTTTATTAGCATTTTAAATACTAATATATAAACACACAAACTATTTCAAATTTCAATATCACATTTCTAATATAACTCAAAAATATTATTTAAAGGGTTGTTTTTCATAAAGTATCCTCATGTATAGTTTAAATTCATATGGCCATTGCAAACTGTGGTAAGACATTCGAATCTCCCTGTCAAATAACAGCTTGCTGTAACTGGGATTGCTCCATAGTTTATGGAAAAGGGGGCAGGAAGTAAAGCTGTATTTTACCTTTTAATAGCTTTGTAAGTATGAGTACCATGCTTCCTCTGTATTTTCTGGACCCATCATACTGCAGACAGTTACTACTAGTTCCAGTAATGATTTTCCTAAATAAATCTATATTTAACATGTTTTATACACAAAGCTATGTATTTAATACTCGTTGATACAAAAGAAGTTCTTAAATACCCTGAGACAAACTATTTTATAACCAACTTACAAAGGTAGAATTAAAGGTGACAGATTCCACAGTAAGCCAGGCATCAGTGATCTGTGCTTCAAGTCCTTAATTAAGTATTGGTCATGTAGCAGAAATAAGCCACTCAACCATCTGAGAGTCATGTGTCTTTGCTATAAAAAGTGTACCACCCCAGGATATTCTGGGAGGTTGATTCCAGTCATGTGATACAAGTGTTCCAAAACCAATAGTATACATCACAAATATTGCAGAGGATTTTTTCCACTGAACATACCTACTTGATACACTTGGATGAAAGGGGTTTTGAGGATGTTGTGGGCATTAAATGTATGCTGCTAGAATTTTCTAGAAGAGTTATTTAGGAATGTTAATTTGAGTTCCAACAGCAAAATAGATAAAGTTGGTATTTCAGTGTGATTTGGAATTATCACAGGCATGTTGACATGGTCATTTGGGATCTATTTTTGTCATGACTTCGATATTCTGTCTTTACATAGTAACTACTTTGACTTCCCCAACAGGATCCTCGATGAGGCTAAAAACATCTCCTTCAATGCCACTGCAGCCTTCAAAGCGTACAGCAATATCAAGGACTACATTGATGAGGCTGAGAAAGTTGCTAAAGAAGCCAAAGAGCTTGCACAGGAAGCTGCAGCACTGGTAAGAAACAAACTGCATCACGTACTGAGAATGGAGGTCAACCTCTCTGAACAAGTTGCTAAATTAAACTTTGCAGATTCATATGAGCTCTGGAAAATGCCAATAAATCAAAAGAGTCACTTTGAATTATTTTTGAATACCCTTTTAAAATTTAACCCAAAGAAAATGCTCAATATTCTATAATCTATAATCACAAAACTCTTTTCTGAGTCACTGATCAAACAAATTGTGAGTAAACCTTAATAATATTACCCACTGTCCTTAACATCTCATAGCACTGTAGAATTTAAAGGGTTCAGTTTCAACAGTTACTCCTTTTGCTTCTCATAGAATCTACCAAAGACTTCAGAATTCAAGGGGAAGGGGAGTGAGTGAACATTTGTCCATGAATTAAATATACATAAACAATAGAGTTAAATATTTTCTTTGTGTTGGTCTTGAACAAAAATGCTTTCAGGGATCTCAGAGACAGAAGCTTTATCTGTGTTTTCCACTTGGGGCAAGGGCCCAATCTCTTGGGTCATCTGTGCCTTTCCAGGAGCATTAGCAGAGAGTTGGTTCAGAAATGGAGCAACAGACATGAACATGTGGCCGTACTGGATGCTACTTTTGAAGGCAGCCACCTCATTATCTACACCACAATACTGGACCCCCATTATCCTTTCAATTTGAATTTAATTTTAACATCTAAACTAAGGGTTTTTTTTTTAAACCTATATTCGTCAGATAGCTTTGCATTTTAAAATTCCTAATTTCTAAATTCACCGTTTTCATCTACCCTATGCTTTATTACATGTTAATTTCAATATCTAATGGTGCCTGGCAAAAAGATTTTATGATTGAGGGAATTGATGAATTAATTTTATTATAATTGTTATCTTTTATAACTAGATTAATATTTTGCACCAAAGAAAATCGTTTCTCTTTGAAGATTTATTTATTTGTTTTGGAAAGGCAGATTTAGAGCGGGAAGGAGATACAGAGAAAAGAATCTTCCATCTGCTGGTTCACTCCCCAAATGGCCACAGTGACCGGAGCTGAGCCAATTTGAAGCCAGGAGCCTCTTCTGGGTCTCCCACATGGATGAAGGGTGCGCAGGCTTGGACAATCCTCTACTGCTTTCCTAGGCCACAAGCAGACAGCCGGTTGGGAATTGGAGTAGCTGGGACACAAACTGGTACCAATATGGGATCCTGGTGCATGCCAGGTGAAGACTTGCCCTATGAGTCATTGCATCTGGCCCACCAAAGAAAATCTTGATATTGTTTCATTATAAGTTACTTCTAATATTTTAGATTAATAATTGTTTATTTTTACCCACATCTAATATTACTACATTATGCTTAGAAACACTTGTTTTATGCCACAGTGAAATGTACATTTATTTCTCCTTACCACCAGTGCTCACCATGATTCATCAGGCTTGGTGAAGCATTATAACATGTCCCATGTTATGATTATTTTTTTTCCTGTTTCCACAAACCTTGTAAAAATATTTAATGTCTAAAAAATTGTAAGATAGCTGCTAAAGAGAATGACTAATTTATGAAATGACTACAGAAAATACAAAGATAGCTTTTTTTCAGGATATTTTTGGATCTTATGTTTCATCAGTTGAATAAAGAAACACTTTAGGGCCTGGCGCGATAGTGTAGTAGTTAAAGTCCTGATCTTGAACGCACCAGGATCCCATATGGTCACTGATTCTAATCCTGGGCGCCCCACTTCCCATCCAGCTCCCTGCTTGTGGCCTGGGAAAGCAGTCGAGGACGGCCCAAAGCTTTGCAAGACCCAGAAGAGCTCCTGAATCCTGGCTTCGGATTGGCTCAGCACAGGCCATTGCACTCACTTAGGGAGTGAGCCATCAGACAGAAGATCTTCCTCTCTGTCTCTCCTCCTCTTTGTATATCTGCCTTTCCAATAAAAATAAGTAAATATTTAAAAAAAAGAAAGCTTTAGTTTTTTAGAGATCATTATAAAATATTTCTTTCCTGCCAGATAGGAAATATAGTTGCCAAATATTAAGTTGAACCATTACCTCAACAGGACTAGCATACACTATATATCAGATCTGCTATTGTTGTTGGAAATGGATGTAAACATAAAAGGGTGAGATTAAATTTATTACTCCATATCTAGTTTAGACTTCAATGATAGCAATAGAGAATGGTTCTCTGCTTATTTAATTGTAACGCAACAAACAAGTAAAAAATGGCCTAAATAAATTAGAAAATACAAAGAAGCAGAGCATTTACAGGGAGGAAACAAAACACCCATTTAACAAGCAATGAAACAATAATTATAATCACCGTGAGCAAAATGCAATAGAATGTGGGGCCTGGTATGATGGCTCAGTTGGCTAATTCTCCTCCTGCAAACATTGGGATCCTGTATGGGTGCCTATTGGTGTCCCAGCTACTTCACTTGCCAACCAGCTCTCTGCTTGTTGCCTGTGAAAGCAGCAGGAATTGGCCCAAAGCTTTGAGTCACATGGGAGACCTGGACAGAGCTCCTGGCTCCTGGCTACGGATTGGCTCAGCTCTGGCCATTGAAGCCATTTGTGGAGTCAACCAGCAGATGGGTCTTTCTTCTCTTCTTCTCTCTGTAAATCTGCCTTTCCAATAGAGGTGATAAATCTTTAATTAAAAATAAAAAGAGAAGTTTTGAGAGAAGAAAATTTTGAAACTATTGTAGGAAAAGAAATAAATAATGATGGAAATGATCTGAGGCATAATTGAAGCAATATTTTCCATATCATTTCTACTTTTCAAAGTGTACTTAATCTTACTATTTATAAAGACACACAGATAATCAAGAGTGGATTTGACAGACACATACAACTGAGAAATAAATTGGCTTTTTTTTTTAAATTTGGGTTAGAGAGGACCAGGTGAAGACACTGACAGACATACGTATAGTGTATAAAGGCAGAAGGCTCACTTTTGTTCCACAAATGTTCACACCAGCCAGTCCTGGACTTAGGCCAGAGCGATGAGCCGGGAATTCAGCGCACATCTCCTCTCCCTGTAGCAGAATCTTATTACTTGACTCTTCACTGCTGCTGCCTCACAGGATGCATATTAGCAGGAAGCCAGAGTCAAGAGCCAGAGCCGGTGTTCCCCTGACAATCAAGACCTTATGAAAACACTCAGTGGGGATGTGGAACGTACCCCAGGGCATTTGTGTTCTATGCATGCTCTTCATAATAACATCTTGTGTAGTGTTTTCCTTTGGTGGCTACAAGGAAAAAGTAAAATAAAATGCATCATTTTTTAGATGATGTTATGTGAACATACATTAATTTATGTCCTAATTTACTACAATCCTATCAAAGACTCTAAAACAACAGGTGCATTTTTGAAAATTCAATGTTATGAGTGATGTAATCCTAGGTTATAAACCAAATCAGGTTTTACTTAATTATGAACAAATAGATTTATAGTGCTGTGACATTTCTGCCATTACCACCAGAGACAGTAAGCAGTTTCAAGGACACTGGGATATGAGCCCTGTGCCCCTTTAAATGGAAAAATCTTAGGTCTATACTATTTCATACAGTGTATCCAAGCAACATACACTCAACAAAGAAAAATAAGGATGAGATGAAATGATATTGTAATTTTATTTCTTAACTCTATAGAATATGCAAAAAAAAATCATATAAAAATCATCTCACTGAAGTGAGCATGTAATCTAGTGGTTAGGTCCCCATTTGAGTCACCAAAATCCTGCGGCAGAGTGTCTGGATTCAGTGTCCAGCTCTGCCCCCAATGCCAACTTCCTGTTGATTTGTACCTTGAATGTAGCAGATAATGGCCTAGGAAGTTAGGACACTGCCATCCAGATTGGGAAACTGTATGGAGTTCCCAATTCCCCTGTTTGGCCTGGCACAGCCCTGTGTATTTTTAAGCATTGGGATAGATGGAAATTCTCCTTAATTCTCTTTGTCACTCCCCTATCCTGGTTTGCTTGTCTTGCTTCCTGGATCTGTCTGTTTCCAAAATAAATAAAATTCTCTGACATTAAGATCTATCGACAAATAAAAATCTTCCTCTATTTTGAAATGAAGCTTTATTGTATCCCTATAAATACAGGAACTGCTCTTTTAAATAACTCGCAGTGCCCATTCCCTGTATGAGGAAAATAAAAATCTGTTATCTCAAAAAAGCTAATCAAAATAAAAGCAAGGAAAACTAATATGTCATGGAGGAATTCTATGTGTGTGTGTGAGAGAGAGAAAGAAAATTTGTATTTTTCATAAATAGTGCAAAATTGGAAAAGTGAGTTTAAGCTAGTTACCTAATGCTTTTGCTTAAGATATCCAAAAGAAGTTCAAAGAAATAAAAATATAAGCAGACAGTAATGACCTAGAAAATACATTGGATCAGATTGACAAAGCAAAAAGCTTGTTCCTAGGATAAAATAAACAGGCAAATAAACAGAGCAATTAGAAAAGATGGATGGCATGTTTGAACAGGGTTAACAATGAAAGGGGGCTATATCTATGCAGTCTAGATTTTAAAATAAATATAGATATACTTAAATGTATGTCTGCTTTATTTAAATGACTTTGAAGACATAGATGCAATGAACAATAAGACTAGACCAAAATTTACTCAGTAACCCTTAGTGCAACTTTATCAAGAAACTAAATTGAATCAGTAGCTAATATTGTTCCTGCAGTAAAATAACAATGTCCACCAAAATATATAGGATGGATCATGTAAATTGTTCCAAGAATAGCAAAACAAAGTTCCCAAGTTAACATTTTGAAGTTAGTATAATCTTGACACGAAATATATACAGGGCAATATTAAAAAAAAAGGAACGTGGAACTGAATAAACACTATGCTATGAAAGAACATTTGAGGATCTGTGTCTTAAAGATCTGCACAAATACAGAAACAGCTCACATTCATTCGATGATGCTGTAAATGCAGGTATCTGTATTTGTTTCTCAACTTCTCAAAGTGCTTACATTATTTTTAAGTTAAATATTTTTAAAATGATTGAAAATGAAGAGAAGATAGAAAATCAATCTTCCCAGATGTTGACTATTTTAAAAAATCAAGAAAAACGTATGTGGAAATTAAACAGCAACCCTCATTCTTCACACAAACAAGGGACCCTAAATTATTTTCTGTTCTAAGCAACATTCTTGTTTTAATTTTCTTTAACACAATAATGTTCAGTTAATAATTCCCTAACCCAGCACTTCTGTGTCCTGCACCACTTCTAAATAGTTCAAATATTAGTTTTATTATTGCCATGCTTAGCAAAATATATAATGAACCATCACATATTTGATTAATGTGGAGCATTGTATATTTAACTAATGGTGTGATGAATAAGATATAGTATATTTGACCAAATATGAGCTCATCATCCTGTTTAGCTCCTTCACTCTTTTGGTCTTAAACTTAAGTGCATACACTAATATATTTGTTTCTTGCTCCATAATCAATGAATTCCATCCCATATGCAAAATTATGGGTCCAGCAATGTGGCTCAGTGAAACAAACCACTGGATGGGGTACTGGTTCAAGTTCCGATCTAACTGGTACTGGTTTACGCTTCCTTCTAACGTGCCTGGGAAGGCAACAGAAGATGGCTTAAGTAGTTGGTTCCTGTCACCCACATGGGAGATATAAGTGAAATTTCAGGCTCAGCTTTGGCCTAATCCAGATGTGGCTGTTGTAGCCATTTGGGGAGTGAGCCAACAAGAGTCTCATTCCCTCTCTCATTCTCATTCCTCCCCCTCCCTTCTTTCTTTCTGTCACTCTACTTTCAAATAAATAAATATTTTTTAAAAGAGAAAAATATTATTGTCCTGCTTCTCCCTTTTAGTTTTCTTGCTTGTTTGCTTGCTTGTTTCTTCTGTCCCTTCCTTTCTTTCCTTCCTTTCTTTCTTCCCTTTCTTTTTTCTCTCCTTTTCTTTCCTCCTCTAAGTCTTTGTCTCATCAATTTTCACAGTGATCCCACTTAGATAATTGTTGCATGGAAAAATTAAGTCTTTCTCTTGTGACATTCAGTGCCGTTCTAATTTTTTCACTCTGATTTATTCCAGTAGAGTACAGTAGGTGTTTAGATAGCATTGCCCTTTTACAGAAGAGAAGGGGTGATTATTTCCATCAAGCAACCTGCAAGGAATTATGTGTTCTTATTGTCATGACTGACTCACACCTTCTCCCTCACCCATGGTTTGTGAGACCTGGAATACAAATACTTGAATTATCTCCTTCCTTCCCGAACATGATACTAGAAGGCTCAGTTAGAAATTAAACATCAGGGATGCAAACTGCAATTCCAATATTAAATACCAAAATTACATGCTGTAACTTAATTCATTATGTTACAGCGCCAGTTCCTATCTTTTTAAAATATAATTGCTGAAATTGTTTGAACTAAAAGATATAAAAAATACCTGTAAGTATCTTTTGAGTCCTAATTTTTTACATAACAGACTATATAGATATTAGAAGCAAATCCATTGTATTAAAATGGTCTGAAAGTTGTGGTTCAAGCCAAGTTGTAAATATTTAAATGTGTGTTTTATCTCCCTTCCATAGCAGTCAATGAAACAGCAATTTTGGCTGCTCATTAGTGTGTATAATCATTGCAATTTACGTTTTTTACTAGAGTAAAATGAATGGAAGGCAGTGTAATCTTGTGACTGAGTTGACAGTGGAATCTGTCACTGAAACTGGTGAGCACGTTCCCTCCATCACCCATTCAGCAGTTTACTTGAGAACTGACTGATATAATGAAAACATGGAAAAGTCACTAAGAATCTAAGTTGTGAAGAGTATTAAGTCTGCCTGTGAAAAAGAAATCATCAAGCATGCTGATTCTAATGACTTTCTTTGCACATGGTAGACTTAAGAGAGTAATTTGAAAGAATCCAATGGGTCCAGCACTGCAGTGCCACAAGTGATCCTGCTGTCTGCACCACCAGCTTCCCACAGGGGTGTTTGAGTCACAGCTGCTCTGCTTCCAATCCAGCTCAGTTCTAATGCTTTGGGAAGGCAGCACTGAAGGTGCAGGTGCTTGAGGCTCTCCCACCTGTGTGGGAGACCTCGCGGAAGCTCTTGGCTCCCAGCTTTGGCCTGGACTAGCACCACTGGCCATTAGGATAGTGAATCAGCAGATGGACTATTGTTTCTTTCTGACTCACTCTCATTCTCTCGGCCTTGCTCTGCGTGTATGACTTTCCTTCTCTCTGAATAAATGCTTTTCAAATGAATAAACATTTTAAAAATCTAATAATCTGTTGGGAGCAGATTTTCTTTTTTTTTTTTTAAAGATTTATTTTTATTATTTTTTCATTGGAAAGGCAGATATACAGAGAGGAGAGACGAGAGACAGAGAGGAAGATCTTCCGTCCGATGTTTCACTCCCCAAGTGAGCGCAACGGGCCGATACTATGCCGATCCGAAGCCAGGAGCCTCTTCCGGGTCTCCCACGCGGGTGCAGGTTCCCAAAGCTTTGGGCCGTCCTCGACTGCTTTCCCAGGCCACAGGCAGGGAGCTGGAAGGGAAGCAGGGCTGCCGGGATTAGAACCGGCGCCCATATGGGATCCTGGGCGTGAAAGGCGAGGACCTTTAACCACTTGCGCCACCGCGCTGGGCCCAAGGGAGCAGATTTTCAATAAGACCAAGCATTAAACATATTTTTAACAATTCAGGTCATTTATACTTTCAATCAGAAACTCTTTGAGATAATGCTGTAGGGTATTCTAAGTTTATAATTTCTCAACTAAATTTATTTAAGATCATTGGTGGGCATCACCCTAATATTTAGCATTCCCGCTCATAAGTGGAGTAATTAAAAGCTTGGCTTGGCTTGGTTGGATTCTGGACATTAAGAGTAGCCTTTCATTTGGTCTTACTTCTTTCTTGCCTTTACTCAAAATCAAAGCTCCTTACAGTTTCTTCTTATCTGACCTCTGTGTCCAGCTGCTAATCTAGCAGCTGCCTCGTTGGACCCTGCCATTGGTCCCCGGGGGTGCTGGAGCAATTACGCTGCAACTGGACAAAAGTGATTATTAGCTAGCTACATTCTTATTGTTATTCTCTAGTTCATAAATCTCACTCTCCTCTCTTCCTTGATGTTCCTCATGAATTTTGAGAATTTTCAAAGAGGCTTATCTTGCCCTACCACCTCCCTGGGACAGTGTGCACTGCCAGGAGTCTACAGCCGTTCAGGCGAAGTCTGACTAAGGCCATTTCATTGATTCATTTCTTGGATCATTTGTAATTCACATCTCATTTTCGTATTTCTTACTATATAAAATATGCAGATTATATTAAAATGTATTTAAGTTAATATGTAATGATTTCCTTATTTTAACGTTTTGCATGATCTTTAAAGGTTCTGACTAAAGCAGTTAATCCTCATTAATGAAAAGTAGGACATACACACAACCTAGAGGCAGAGAATACATATGTAGCTAACCTAATCTCAAGTACTTTTTATATTCTACATTTTCCTATGCAGTTAATTTTTGCACATATAAGTGGTTGCTATTTAATACTTTTATCATTTTAAGTCAATTAAAATTACACACGAATTACTTTTTTAGGTTCAAAAACTATACCTTGTTTAAAAATATACATGAGTGGACTGCACTATTGCTTCTGAGAATCTGTTACAGTGAGAACATTGTCCCTGATTTGTAACTGAAGTAGAGGATACTCAAAAATGAGTATCTTCTCATTCCTGCTGCACATAAACACATTACAACTAATCTTCCCTGTAGACTCGGAACAGTTATTTATTAAAACGTATTAACTTTGAAATCACCCAAATTGACATGTTATTTTAACATGCTAATCCCTGTGGAAACGTGCAGGATTGTCTTCTAAAATGTTACATGAGGAGAGCAATGGCCTAGACCACAATCCATGCTGATCAACTCTTTTGTTACTACTTTATTAACTTTAGTGTATTCAGAAAATGTGTCTCTAATAAGGGTATTGGTGATGCAATGTTGAAAAAAATATAAGAACCAGAATAAAGCAAACAGCACCCATGACCCACAGGCTTGTTTGAGGTACGAGTGTGGGCATCAAGTAAGCCAGCACATCTCCAGGTCTCACCTGCCAGAATCGAACCCACAGGGCAGGGGGATACTTAGATACTTCTGTGCTTCATTGTGGCAGTGACAAGTGTTTCTTTAAAAGTGTTTCTTTAAAAGTGACTTCTTTGTCCTTTTCTTTGACTTGACTCCAGGTCCATTAGGGAAGAATGTGGTATTTCCATTTTGAATGCTCAGAGTTTCATGTGGTACTTGAGACATCTCAAAACTATTGTGAGGTAAATCAGTCAACTCAGTTCTCATTAAACAGTGATATTATGCTTTCCCCAGAGCTGCTATGAATATTTTACAAATAGGAGAAGGAAACTAACACATATTAAAATGCAATCAAGTGCCAGACCCACCATTAAATCTTTATAGTCTTTGTCATTTCATTGCTTCTTATGTATTTGTTGGTCAGGTGCTTTAATTATATCACATTTTGTAAATAATTATGAATGACAAAACATGACAACTGATGTTCAATATATTCCATTTCATAGGACATAAAATGACTATATGTTATATGTATACATATATATGCCATTATGTGTATACAGATACAACATTGAGAATGTGAAGAATTTGTTGTTATGAAACACAGCCTCTTAAACAAAAAATATCCTGCAACCGTAAGACTGTCATTTATATTTTACATGTGCTGTAAACTCTAGACACAGCTAGAAATTCAGATGTGATGCTTATGAATATACATGAAGTATAATTAGTTTGAAAAATGCTGCTTCATCGCCTCTCCTGATATTGTTGATGTGCTTCAGCAACTTAGTAAGCAAGGATGAAAGAGGTTCTCTTCAAATTTCAGCAAGTTGAACAGTCCTCAATCCATGCATACAAGGAGAGTGGTTTCCCGTTCACTTATCGTATAAAAATCCTGTCATCTAAACCTGGAATATTTGCCAAGTACTTATGACTGACAGTTGTGTGCCATCAACCCATTAATATTCTGGAGAGCTTCTTGAAGTGTTCAAGCCTGTCCTGTGTGTCGAACTCTCTCAATTCTGTGCTCCTTGCCTGAGATTTATACCCTGCTTTCCCCGGTGCATACGATTGTGGTAGCCACCTAGTGATTTGTTTTCTCCCACATAGCCACCCATAGAGCCCAGTCCTGATTGTCCTCTCCTATCTAGAAACTTCCAGTGCCTCCAGACAGCATGCTGTCCAGCTTCTTTTGTCTGATAGTCACAATTTTTAACAGTGGACCCTGTTGTGCCAGGTAGCCGTAGTTCTTCACACTGCTGCTGCAACCAGGCATGTTTGCCGAAAAATGGTGATATTCAGGAAGGCAAGGACACAGAAAAAGTGCAACAAGGAAGTCTGTAGTTTATCTCCAGTCAGAGCTCATTTGTGTTGCTGGGGGGAGGAACAGTGTCTAGTGGAAGATCTTCAAATTGACAGCCATCCAGCCAGACTTAACAGAACAAAAAAATCAGAAAAGTCACTAACTACTAATATTAGAGGGGGTAAGAGAAGTGAAGCCCGTACAACTTCTGCAGATAGCAAAGGATATTAAGAGGAAATTCATAACAAATACAAAACATATATATGTATATATTACACACACATGCACACATATTTTCATAGATGAACTATATAATGATGACTAGCATATCGGCACGTGGAGATACATTGGGGTATGCACCTCTACTCCCATGTAAAAGGAGGATTCCCAATGAAGCTATTAAATATATCTTGACAATATGATACTAGATTTTCCACCATTGCCAATACCTACAATTCCATGACATACTCAAATAAAAAATGTTGCACTTGCAACTGTATGGTCCTATTTCTTTCAGAGAATCAGAGAGGGAGATGAGGGTTTTCCATCTTGTGATGCTTGCAATAGCAAGGGCTGTTCCTCCCAAAGGCTTGCAATCGCCAGGGCTGTGCTAAATCCAAGCCAGAACCTAGAATACCATTCAGATCTCTTGTGAGTAGCAGGGAACCAAGTACACAAGTCATTATCTGCTGTTTTAGCTTGCATCATAAAGCTGAATCAGAAGAGGAGGAGCAAGGACTTAGCACAGGTTCTCCAAAAGGGTGTGGGCATCCAGGGCAGCCTTTTAAGCACTGCACCAAAGCTCATTCCACAAAAATTGACAAAGTCACTGCAAACAAAATCCAACCAATTATTGAATGCTTTATAGATAATTCCTGAGATACAAAGAAATTAGGCTTGTTTTGCTGTTTGAAAAATCTATTACCATAATAGCAGATTAAAAAAAACTATATAAAACTCTTCAACTAAGGCAGAATAAGCATTTGATAAAATCTGAAACTCTGAGCCAATGGAACTGTATTGTAAAAAAATAAAAACTAAAGAGAGAGAGAAAAGAAGGAGGTGGCGGAGGAGGAAGAGGAGTGACACTGTGTGGCAAGCACGTTTATTTAGCAGGTTAATTCACTGTCTGCAATACCGGCATCCCATGTAGGCTGTCTCACTTCCCAACCAGCTCACTGGTAATGCACCTGGGAAAGCAGCAAGGGCATGGCGGAGGCTTTGGGCCCCAGCCCCTGTGGCGGAGACCCAGATGAAGCTCCTAGCTCCTGGCTTTGTTCTTGCTCAGCCCCAGCCATTGCAGCCAACTGGGGAATGAGCAGGCAGATCTGAGACTGATGGATCTCTCTCTCTCGATAAGTCTGCCTTTCAAAAAATAAAATAAATATTTTTTAAAGAAGAAAACTTCTGCATTCTAAGATCCAACTGAAACTTCTTGATATCTATAAACATTTATTTTCTAGGAAACCTATAGTTAACATGACACTTAATAGTAAGAGGCTGAATATTTTCTATTTAAGATCAGGAACAATGCCAGAATGTCTGCTCTCATGACTTCCATTTAACATTTCACTGCCCAGTACAAAAGCTGAAAAAAAAATCCATATTGAAAAGGAGTACTAATGTCTTTCTTTAGAAATGTCATGGCAGTCTAAACATTAAATCCAGTGAGATTTATTTGCAAAAGCTACTAGAAATAATGAGCTTAACAATGTTAAATGATACAATTCACATAAATCTACAAAACTAATCATATATAGAACACTAAAGATAAATAAAACAATACATTTATAATATAATCAAAATAAAATATTTAGTAATACATTTGATTTCTTGAGGTTTATTTTTTTGAAATGCAAAGAGAGAAAGATACCTTCCCAGTACCTAACATGAGTGATTGTGGCGCTGTCTGCCACCACCTTGCCAGGCACAGTAAGCGGAAGCTTGATCAGAAGCAGAGCAGCTAAGAGGCCAACTGGCAGCTCTATATGGGACGCAACCTTGCTAACAACAGATTAGCCTGCAGTGCCGAAACACTAACTCCAAAAATCAGAATTTTAATAAATTGCAAAACCCCTACACTGAATACTACTGAGAGAAATAAAACACTAAATAAATCAACTTTATTCATTGATCAGAAAAATCATTCCTTTAATGGCAGTTTTGTACACATACTGCAGTATCAGTATGATGCTGATATCAATGTTGACAAATAGATCATTAGAATAAGTTAGGAGGCCAGCAATTGAAAGGCAGATATGGTCAAATGATCTCTGTTTAGTTAGAAAAGCAACAGAAAGTCCATTCAACAAACTCCAGCAGAAAAAAAAATGTATATGACCCCTTCACAGAAAAAACATTGTATGCATGTATCTCTGCCAAAGTTAACTCAAAATAGATTGTAGATCTATGTGTCAAACATAAAAAAATACAAGAAAAATCCTTTTGATATGCAGAAAAACAAAGATTCGTTAGTATAATACTGAAGGCATAATTCTTAAAGGGAAAAAAATCTATAAATTAGACTTCACCCAAATTGAGAACTGCACCCAAAGCATACTTTTAAGAAAATGAAAAGATTAGCAAATAAATTGGAGTAATATAGATCCAATTAATTTAGCAGGAAATATATCTATGTTATGCATAAATATCCTTCAGAGTTCACTCATACAATTGAGCAAAGAATTTAAACAGAAATTACATTAGGATAATGCAAATTAAAACCAAACTGATTTAAACATCTATTACAATATTGAAATTTTTAAATGATTAGCCACATGAAGTCTTGCAAATGAAATTTCTATACACTTCTTGGAATGTAAAATAGCATAAATTGGTTTGGGAAATCCATTTTTAATACTAGGTACACACTTAAGTGTAATACATCGATTCTATCTGTGGGGATTCCTCCTAGGAAGAGTGAGGGTATATGTTCATACAAATATTTATACACACCTATTCAAAGCACTTTCAACTGCAATAGCCAAAGTTGCAAACAACTCAAATGTCCTTTAATAAGTCTGTGGGTAGATTGGGAGTATATCCATATGTTGCAACTTCTGTAACTACTAAAGGATCAAATATTAATATACAATGTGTATGAATATTTAGATTATACCAAGTAAAACAAGCCCAACAGCAGAAAAATAGTTTAAATGTGATTCTTATGTAAAAATGTACAGAGTCCAAATATGTGGTAATAGAAAGCATGGAAGTTTGTGGGAAAAGGAAGGAGATGAGTGGGGTGGATGAGGATTCAACAGCAGGAGTGAATACGTTCCCACCTTGATTGTGAGGATCCTCTTGTGTGAGACAATGATGGATTGCTGAACAGATTGAATATGTAAAGTTTATTTTGGTGACTTTCACTGCAATATGAGAAAGCTATTGAAAATATTAAAGTAAGAACTCTTAATTTTTTTTTTAAATAGTGATTTATTTATTTTTGCTTGAAAGGGCAATTTACACAGAGAAGAGATAAAAAGATCTTCCATCCGTGGGTTCACTACCCAAATGACTACAACAGCCAGAGGGGATTTGATCCAAAGCCTTCAGCCAGGTGCCTCCTCTGGCTCTCCCGTGTGGGCGCAGAGACCCAAGGCCTGGGACCATCCTGCACGGCTTTCCCAAGACACAGGCAGGGAGCTGGATGGAAAGGGGAGGAGCTGGGACACAAAGTGATGCCTATATTGAATGCCAGTGCTTGCGGGTGGTGGATTAGATTGTTGAGCCACCACACTGGCCTCAAACAAATGAATTTTGAATATCAGTTTTTGTGATCCCTCAACACTTTCCAAAGCTCAGATTCAAGCCTCTCAGTACTGCATGGCCCTTCCTCTCTTCACTTCCAGAAATTTCCTGTAATTTCTAAAAGATTTATTTATTATTTATTTCTTGGAAGTCAGATTTACAGAGAGATCTTCCATCTATTGGTTCATCCCCGATCCGAAGCCAGGAGCCAGGAGTTTCTCCCATGTCTCCCACATGAACACCTGGTCCCCAGACTTTAGGCCATCTTCCCTGCTTTCCCAGGCCACAAGCAGGGAGCTGGATGGGAAGTGAAGCAGCCAGGACACAAACTGGTGCCCATATGGGATCCTGGCACATGCAAGATGAGGACTTGGCCACTAGGCTGATGCACCAGGTCCCAAAAATTCCCTTTAATTTTCTTTCACGCAGCAAATCTACTCTTCTATGCTTATTAACTCTACACATCCAACATTATCTTTAATCTTGTGCTTTTTAAATGCTTGCCAGATTATCTCATAAAAAAGGTATCCAAACCTTGAGATTGCAGGGAAAGCTGTTGTATCTTTTTCCTCCTTCTTTAGTTTGTATTAATTCTGTTTCTTCTAGATTTTTCTCATATTATAAAGGACCATCTTACCTTTGTGAATCAGAATCATTATTATCAAAACAAGTTGTACTATAATGGTGCTACTTCTACTGAGACCTATATTACCTATAGATAGCTTACCCTTCTTAAACTTTAGTTGACACCCAAGCTTTAGAAAAATCTCCTCTCATTTTTTTTTTAGAATAATCTTTTCTCTTTCCTCGTGTTCGGACAGCTTTCCAGCCATCACTTCTGCTGTTTTCATGTGTCTAGGGAATTTTCACACATCATTCTTTATCATTTCCTCTCTCTAACATGTTTTGAGTCAGAATAGCTATAACCATGGGAATTTTAAGTGTGGAAATTTGGATCAAAAATAGAAACTAAGTGGATAATAAGAAGCATGCAGGATTTTTTTTAAATTTATTTAGTAAACTGTATTGAATTTGTGCCATTAGTTTTTATCTTTTTGCAAGATAGATTGTACTTAGGAAATGTTACTGTCCCTATTTTCTAAAAGAAAAGTAGGACTAAGAATTTCAGCATTCCATTAATTTCCCCCAGAATAATGTGCTGAGGTGGCTTTTTGCAATAACTATACACAATGTCTCATGTTATTCATGTCAAGTTTCTAGTATGTTCTATTGTCGATATCATGGAATTGTATACTCAGTCTGTGCTAAGAGCAATGGATTACTTAAACAAATGATGTTGGAAGGACATGTTACAATAGCAGTAAAGTTCTGTAGTCTCTCTTATTTAATGCTGTTATAGCATGAATTGTTAAAACAGTGCTTCTAAGGTACTGAAGATATCTGAAAAATATTTTATTTCAGATGAGTTTATAATTTCAAATATTTCACTCTATTTATATTCTGAAATGATTTTCCAATTTAACATTTCCACATATGATTTTATTTAATTTATCTCCCAGTATACATGTAATATGTAATGATTGCTGAGGAGCAAACACTATTAAAATGGATAGCTAGACAGCCAAATTATGTGACCCTTTTCCTTTTCATTATCTTTGTGTCACTTTTTTAATATCTAAGCCTCAATGAATAGATCTTTGCCAGGAAATGATTATGGCTCAGAAATTGTTATTTTCAAGATTATGGTTTGCTATGGTACTTTGAGGTGGATTTCTCAAAGAATCATTGTGACACTTGGAGGATACAGAAAATGTTCCCCACTGGTTGCATAATTAGAGTTAACCGTGCTTAGGAATGAAGTCATTGGATACTTTTATGTTAGATGTACATGAATCCTTCAGCACTGAATAATAAGGCCATTTATGACATTGTAACAACATCAGTGTTGAGTAATTTCTGGCTTCCTTAAGCCTGTGAATTTGGGGCAAGCGTTATGGTACAAGTTGGTTAAGCCAGTGCTGTCTACAATGCTGGTATCCCATATCCAAGCATCAATTCAAGTCTTAAACTGTTCTGCTTCTGAACTAGCTCCCAGATGATGCACCTGGAACACCAGCAGAAGATTGAGCTACTCCTTGGGCTCTTTCCACCCAGATGGGAGACTGGGATGAAGTTCTAAGCTCTTAGCTTGGGCCTGACCCAGTCTGAGATTATACAACCATTTGGGGAGTGAAGCAACAGATGGCAAATATCTTTCTCTTTCTCCCTCCCTCTATCCCTCCCTCTCTTCCCTCTCTGTCCCCCTCCATCCCTTCTGTTTTCCCTCCTTCACTTCCTCCATCCCCTTTTCTCTTTCCTTTTTGTCACTCTGCCTTTTAAATAAACAAAATAATTCATTTGAGAAAATACCCTCTTTGTTTATCCTCTGTCTCTCTGCAGGTGCAACCAGCCCCATTTTCTCCACCTGCTTCTTAAATATATTAAAAATTCTGTTTGGAACATCTTCTCAACTCTAATAAACAGTCTCCTGATTTTACCAAATATGTGCTAAATGGCTGACAGTGCCAAATCTGGAGTCTAGAACACTTTGCTGAAACTAAATTCTGTACAGACACTGCCTTTAAATAGTTCTATTTTTGATTCCATGGCTTTGAACACTAGATATTCTTCTCTCTGTCTACAGGCAGTAAGTCCGCAGGGTTCATTGAAGGAGGATGCCAAAGGCTCTCTGCAGAAAAGCTTCAGGATTCTAAATGAGGCCAGAAAGCTAGCCCAGGATGTACAAGGTGAGTCTGGCCACTGTTTTTATTACATTCAGATTAAATGTTTTTGTAATGGACAGGACAATCTATCCCACTGTTGGAGAATATAATATATTCAATATGATTTGTATGATTATTCTATAATCTTAATTTAATGGAAGTTATGTTCTTACTAGTTTTATGTTTTGTGTTAATATCTTCTTTTATATTGGCTACAAGTTAACCATTTAAAGACTAATTCCACAGCATCATTTTAACTCTATCTAAAGCATCTCAGCTTTTTGCATGACAAATTGTTAAGAGTACCAAACTTCACTTGGTTCCCTTCAGGAATGACAAGCACAGGGGTCTGGGTTAGGCAGATGTTGCATTGTCTATGAAAAAACTTTAATTTTATTAGTGGATTCTGAAAAGTTTTCAAATTTTTTAAATATGCTTTCCCCCCATATATTATATTCCTGAATCAAACATCAAAATGTATTCAATATTCTCCTGTATTTTATGTTTGTGTTGACATATTGTAAACATGATTACTCTCTATGTAAGATAATATTTCTTCCATTCCTGTAACATTTTTCATTCGAATGCCATTACTTACTCTGGTTTGCTGCAGTCTCATCTCATAGAATTGTTTGGCTTGTCCCCACAACCTGCATAAATATTCAGGGTGCAAGACTCCATGCTTTCAGATTGCTAATCTTCATTCTTGAAATGTTTCATCCTGCCTGCAACATCTCACTACCTTCTACCTGACCAAGCTTCCGTCAAAGTGTTATCTACTACAGGGATCCTAGCCCATTATCAAGTTCACAAGTCCCCTCTGCATATGATTTCACGTTCACTTGTCGAAAACTGAGTCACGGACTTTGCTCTATCTATCTTCTTCAAAAAAGACATAGGATCTTGTTAATTTAGATCTTCCCATGTATCACATTACTGCTCGATTCAAATAAGTTAATTATGTTTTCGTAGAGTGATTACTTTACTCTTTATCCTAAACACATAGTTAAATAATTTGCACTTGGAATGCTGCAAATTAATAAGCTTAATATTCAGTAAAAGTTGCTATGGAATTATAAGATCTGTCTCCCTTATATATAGCAATTTGATAGTAAAATAGTTCAGAATGAGTATGATGGTTGAAATAAAATTCCCAACTAGCACTAGTGTGCATAGCAGATAGATCTTTTTGCAATCTGATGATGACTGTAAAGAACCAAAGTACTTTTCCCTGTTGGATAGAGGCGAACCCCTTATTTTGTATACTCTCTCCTATCCAACACCCTTCCACAAAGGAAGGTTAGAGGCAGGTCAGTGACATGACTTGTTCAAGGTCAGGGACGGAGGTAAGATCCTCCCATTTTTCAAGCTTTTGGAATTTTAGTCATTGTGATGATTAGGGGCATTCAAAAAATGTTATGTTAGAATAGGAATCTGGTATAACATGAAAGACTGCTTGATTTACCTGCATTCCTATATCAGCATGCCTGGATCTGAGTCCTTGCTCCAGGTCTGATCACAGCTTCGTGTGTGGTGCACTCTGCACAGCAGCAGGTGATAGCTCAAGTATGTGAATGTCTGGGAGTGACTGGGGAGGTACAGATGGGGTCCCTTGCTCTGACTTTCTTGAAGTCTATCCCACACAACTTCAGACATTGGGAAGTAAATCAGCAGTTAGAAGAGTTTTCTGTTTCTCTTCTTTCCTTCTCCTCCCTTTTCTTTCCCTCCCCTTATCTCACCACTCCCACTCTCTTTCTGCCTCTCACAAAAATAAAATTAAATTTTTTTTTTAATTTTTATTATTTTTTCATTGGAAAGGCGGATATACAGAGAGGAGAGACAGAGAGGAAGATCTTCCGTCCGATGATTCACTCCCCAAGTGAGCGCGACGGGCCGATACTATGCCGATCCGAAGCCAGGAGCCTCTTCCGGGTCTCCCACGCGGGTGCAGGTTCCCAAAGCTTTGGGCCGTCCTCGACTGCTTTCCCAGGCCACAGGCAGGGAGCTGGAAGGGAAGCGGGGCTGCCGGGATTAGAACTGGCGCCCATATGGGATCCCGGGCGTGCTAGGTGAGGACCTTAACCACTTGCGCCACCGCGCCGGGCCCTAAAATTAAATTTTTACAGAAACATTTGAAAGACCTTATGTGCAACTAAAAAATAATCAAAAGAAAAGGAAAACGTAGATAGGCATAACAATGAAAATGCAAAATCACATCAAGTTCTAAATGAGGCACAGAATAAATCCAACTACAGTGCTTGAGCAGTAGTCTTGCTACAAAAAAATAATAATTTTTTTAAACCTAAAGTACTGAATTAAAATAATGTTTTATCCTGAATACTGAGTTTATTGGCCCCACGTTAAATTCACACTTGAACTATCATCTTCACCCTTGCACTACTCCAAGCCCTAGCCTTGGCCCCAGCCCCATTCCCTACAACCCAAATACTGGTAGTACACCCATAAAGGAAATGTTATTTTTAGGTACTTTTTCCACTAAGGTAAAAGGAAAAACTAAAAGCAGGAGTGCTTGAAAGGGTTGGGAGACAGAACTGTTCATTAATTTAAATGTCTCTTTCTGTGTTTCAGTTAGTACATTATTTAAAGTAATGAAAGCCTACAACTACTCCAGTAATTCCTCCAGAAAACCAAGCCAAGACTATGACAGAGATGACAATGTTTTCTTGCTACATTATGACACTTCCCTGATTTGTGGCCAATTATACAGGTTATAAAATGGCTGTTAATCAGGAAAATGCCATAGATTACCACCAGGCGCGGCTAAAATGGGCCCTACAGAGCAAAACTCTTGACAGCAGCTATTAAAATAGAGATTTAGTCATTTTGTTCATCGTGGTTCCTTGAGCTAGAAAGATTAAAGATGGTTGGGCCAGGTTACCCTCCATATTTCTAAAATATTGCTTGATTCAACCCGGTGCAACTCAGTGAGACCGTGAGCTTCAGTCACGACTGGTTGAAACCTGCTCCCTAACGTTTTGTGCTGCCCTTGATCTTGGGGAATCTGAACTTGCCAGTAGCGATTTGTTTTGCTTTTTAATTGTTGAACATACATCTGTTGAAAGCAAATCTTAGATCTGAAGCAAGATGATACTGCACTGATTGAACATCTGAGCAGACACAGATCCTTGTGTAGATGGAAGCGTGCTACAAATTGATGATTGAAAGTGTTTGAAGTTGAATTAATACCATGGGGTGACCTGATGCTATTTTACAGATAAATGGGAAATACTGTCAATAAAACCATTAGTGAGGATGCTGTGGAATGTGCACGTGGCAAGCAAGGAAGTATTGTGTAAATACTAAGATTTTTAAATTATGCACTTTATATTGAGTAGCTTTCAAAATTTATTTACTTCTTAATGTACTCCTCATTTTTGTCTTTTCCAAACATAAGTGGAATTATCTAGAGACTTAGGAAAAATTAAATATTTAAAATGAATCATAACACAAGACATCAAACATCTATTCCTGAGCCCAAGAATAATGATTCAGTGTATTTCTTGGCATATCATGCTGCTTTCCTACACACTGGGCTAAACCTCGTTAATCTTTATCAAACCAGTTAACACTTTTCCTCCATACTATGGTCTCCAGTACTCAGCCTTTTAGCTCAGACAGGTGTATCAGAAATATTCTGAAATTGTAGATATAATACAATCACACCTGCTAATCTGTTGCGATCCCATGTAATTGTTTTACAAAAAGAAACAACAGCCATACTGCAGTGCAGTTAAAATGTGAAACAGGGGTTGAATTCTGATTAAAGTATGCTTTGATTGTTAAGGATGCACTCCTTCTGAATTGGAATCCTGCCATTTGCCTGGCTCAGCCTTCTCAGAATTAGCCACATGGAGGACAAATTCTGCCTCCTGGGCAACAATTGAACGCTATCCTGAATGCCTTGGTCCATCGTAATGTGGAAAACAAAGCAGTCACATCTCATTGCAACTGCTGATCCCTTGTAAAAAAAACTTTGTATTTTCTGGAGTGTACACAGTAAAAAAAAAAAAAGACTAGAACTGGAAGGGATTCTGGTTAGAAGGCAAAACAAAAGCAACCAGTGTTAAACTTGGAGGCGTCTGAACCATTGGAAAGAGGTTCCCTAACGATAAGATTTAGCTTGGTTTGTTTAAGAATACTTAAGGAAATTCATTGACAGTGGAATTAAATGATCCATTTACTTTTATGTCTTTTTAAAACCATGCATAGATTTTTCATGATATGCATTTCCAAGAACATGTTAAAGATCCACTGGACAGCCCCAGGACTAGGATACAGGAAAAGAAGCAAGCCTTCAAAAACATTCCTATTGTCTTTTTAAAAAGAAGCATATATAATAAAAATGAAGGTTACTGATAAAACTTCACCCAGTCTGTGTAGTATGCTAAGAGTCTTGCATTCTGTGGGTTTATGCACAAGCAAACACATTCAGATTAGAAACAAACATAGATGCCATCAAAAGCCTGAAAGACAACAAAAGGTATGGTGAAGCATATATTAAACCAGAGCATACTTGTCATATTCAGAAGTTATTTGGATTCAGTTTCCTGACTGCGTGCCTACAGTCAGGCTTAGAGCACAGCCTGCAGAAATCAAACTTGGGCTTCGGAGTCTGGTCATTCAGCTTCTCATTCCATTGGCTGGGAGATTGCTGCTCACACTACCCAAAACTTAACTCTTTGGAAAGCTTGCCCCAGACAAGTGCCCTTTGCCTCCTTTCCTGAGCTATAGCACCTTCGACCAAAGCCAGGAGAGAAGCAGAACAAGCACACCCATCACTGTTCAGCTGCCAAGCAAGCTAAATTTTGGGAGATAATAGTTTCATAAGAAACAAAGCTCAACCTGCTAGATTTAAGGCAAAATTTTGCTTCAAAAAAAAAAAACCGAACTAGAATTACAATGAGAAATTAACTTGAAATTTTCTACTTGGTTTAGGAAACAAACTCTAAAATAGGAATTCTTAAAGAAATGTTTTTTTCCAATCTAATTATCTTCTTTAAAAAATATGTATTTATTTTAAAGGAAGGGTGAGAAAGATAGAAAAAGAGAGAGAGAGAGAGAGAGGGAGAGAGAGAGATCTGCTCACTAATTCACTCCCCAGATCTCCATTTCATTCAGGGCTGGGCTAGCAGGTAGCCAGGAGCCTAGAGCTACATCTGGGTCTCCCATGGGTGGTGGGGGCCCAAGCTCTAGAGCATCTTCACCTGCTTTCACGGTGACATTAGCAAGGAGCTGGATAGGATGTGGAGCATCTGAACCTGGGGCCAGAGCTCAAATAGGATGCCAGTGTCAGTGGTGAGTGGTTTATCCCACTGCATTACAATGAGCTTTGACACATCAGAAACCCTGGCATTGTCTTTTTTGATTATTTAACAACTGGTAGGCTATTTAGCAAACATAACTTTTTTGAAAATTCTGAAAATTGATTCCACACATTTAAATAACCATATCTACATATATTCATATTATATATATTTATTTTTCTGTGAGATATAATTTTTAAATAGATGAATATATTTCGTATATGTTAAGTTGTCAAGGGATACGATAAGTATCAATAACATGTCAGGATTAATCAGACAACAAGAAGCTTAACAGAGAAATGATTTTATTATTCTACACTATGGCCATCATCCACACTTTCAGGATGATGCTATTTATTTGAGAATACAGAGACATTTACACCCAAAAAGAATGCAAATGTCACACAAAGGCTTTCATTAATTCTTATATGAAACTTACAATTCTTAGAATAATTGTGCTTATGTTAGTAAAACTAAAAAAAAGTAAGAGAAAACATTAACACAGCATCTTGGTATGCTTTGGTCTGTTATTTACAACTCAAGGAAAGCATAAGAAGAGATAGCATTGAGGTCAGGGACATTCTCTTCTGTTATTTTTAACCAGAGGGAAGCAAAAGGAGAGATAGCACTGTGGATTTCCATCTGCCACTTGGTGTTCCAAGGTTAGACGCAAGCCCAGGTGTTCCTAGCTTGTGAATAGCTCCCTTGTCCACTGATGCACTCAACTCCTTCAATAACAGAATGATTTAATCCCTTGGTGTTGACTAAGATCAATATAGTTTTCAAAAATTTATGAAAATAATGTTTATATTGATTGAAATAAGGGAATAAACTATATGGAAAGCAGGAGATAAAAGAATAGGCAGCAAGAAAACCAACTCCTCAGAATCATAATGACATTAAGAGATAATTTGTAAATTTACAGGATCGTTGAGTAACTCATAAATGTATTTTAGTTTTATAAGAAACAGTTCCAAAGGATCAGTTATAAAGGTTTAAAGTTAACATGTTTAGAACTCACTGTTAAAATAGAGAAATAACTGCTTGAAGATGGGAGGATTCAGAGGTGAGATGGAGGTTAGAGAATCAGTGCCAAGTCAGAATTAGATAGACAGTGTTAAGTTCCAAGCGTTTCACAGCACTGTGGGATGGCTGTAGCCCATAATGATGTATTATACCTTTACTCAGCAAATCGAAAAGAGGAGCTCCCAGGCTCCAACCACAATGAAAACAGAGAGATGTTGTTTACACTAAATACTTCAGCACCTATTTTATGCATGTGTCAATAATTCATGTTGTTTCTATACGTATATACATACACATAGAAATTTAAGCAGAACTTGGCATGTATGTGAAGCCTAAATCCCACCACTGTCTTTCCTTTTTGGAATTGGTCTTCCTGTTGACCTTCATCCAGTTTGTAAAAATGCATGTATCATATAAAAAAAAAAGAAATTAATGCCCTTAGGGACAGGCAATATTTAGAGAGATTGACAGAGGAATACCCCCACTTCATTTTTTAAGATTTATTATTATTATTATTTTTATTGGAAAAGTAGATTTGCAGCAAGAGAAATATCTTAAAGCCAACAGTTCTGATTCAAATGGCCACAATAACACAGACCTGAGCTGATCCAAAGCCAACAGTTTCCTCCAGGTCTCCATGTGTGTGCAGAGTCCCAAA
Organism: Ochotona curzoniae; assembly: GCF_017591425.1. Classification (NCBI taxonomy): domain Eukaryota; kingdom Metazoa; phylum Chordata; class Mammalia; order Lagomorpha; family Ochotonidae; genus Ochotona; species Ochotona curzoniae. The sequence goes on from NW_024467115.1 coordinate 11,091,374, forward strand.
GATTTGGGCCATTCTCCATTGCTTTCCAAGACCACAAGCAGAGAGCTCCATCAAAAGTGAAACAACTAGAACATAAACCAGTGCCTATTTGGGATGTTGGCACATGCAGGAGCAGGATTAACCAACTAAGCTATCACACCAGCCCCAGAACCGCCTTTTTAAAATTGTAGTTTTGGATCTTTTTGCTTTATAAAAATGCTTAATGTTTAGAAAAGCAAAACATTTCTAGAGTCTGAAAGGTCCTTTGTCTAAGATGTTTCCATAGATTGTTGCCTACAAGAAAACCCTAAATAAATGTTAAAACTTTTAATTGTGTGCAGGTGGTAGGGAAGGCATGAAAAAATTTGAATGGAGCTTTAAAGTAGTATTTTATAAAATGAATTCAATGAAAATAAAAGTTTATTTTAAATTTTACTAGACAGGAATTTGGTCATAGACTTCATTTAGTAGTATGCCCTCAAAATTATGGGAGTCCTACAGATTTCACTCTTGCAACTGGGAGATTTGCTCAGATAATTTGGTTATATCAATTTTCTACTAATTAAAAGTAGAAACTGCATTTGACAGACTTGAGAGTCTGAATAGTCAAATAGAACATCTCTATTTAAAAAAATCCTGATATTTAATTGAATAGGAGTATATGTAGATGTGCTTAGGAAATATAAAAGGGAAACAAGGTTCTGGATGAAGTTGTTTAAGTGTCAAAGTGGCTGGTATCGTGTTACGGTAGACTAAGCCACTGATTACAATTCTGGCATGTCATATCAGAGCATGGGTTGAAGTCCCAGCTGCTCTGCTTCCAATACAGCTTCATTATTGCTCCTGAGAAAGCAGTGTGAGCCAAGTCCATGAGCTCTTCCCACCATGGGAAACTCAGAGTGGGGAGCTTTGCAGTCCAAGCCTTTGCAGCAATCTATCTGGTTGTGAACCACTAGATGGAAAATCGAACTTGCCCCCTCTCCTCCTCCCTCTCCTCCTCCCTCCGCTAACCTCCCTTGCTTTCTGCATCTTTCCCACTTTCTCTCCTTGCGCCCCCCTTGTCATTCTGCCTTTAAATCAATAAAATACACATTTTTTAAAAGTAGGCATAAAGAAGATAATGATATAAATGACGTTGCAGAAAACTGGTAAATTCGTAGTTCCACACACAACCTGCAATTAATCTCGTTCATCTGTCACTTGAAGGAAGGTGTTATCTTCAGTTACAGAAGTACAAGAAAACGAAGCAATAGCTGAAACCACACCTGCCAACTCTATAAACAGTACCATTTTCATTGTACATTGTATTTCCAATGACCAGAATTTTATATAAGAAGGCAATTATTAACAATTAAAGGAATAGTGTTTAACAGCTTCGAGACCTTACAAAGCGTGGTTTGAGGCTCCAGTTCTAATTTATCTCATCTCTAATTCATTTTTGGTTCTACACAAAGAGCATGACTATGTGCTTATTATTAGTGCAAGAGACTTTCAAAATATTAAAATTTTCACTCTAAATATATCTAGTACAATTTGGTAGACATATGACAAAGGGAAATTAAACTGTCAGGTTCATGCACAGTTTGCATCTGCTGCCTGCTGTATGAGCCCCATCTTTTCCCCAAATTCATTTCAGGACCCTTGTCATACTTTATAAAGAGAGAATGAGAAAGGGTTAGCCACAGCTAACTGTGTGTGTGTGTGTGTGTGTGTGTGAACTTTCAGAGTTGTTGGGTGTGGTCTTTAGAAAAAATGACTTGGCTACACCCTTTAGATGTAAAAGCTTAAGAACAGGAGAAACACTATAAAACATAGTTGCAAATTATAAATTGGATCCTCTCCTTCAAAAATTGCCAGTAAAGAATTGGGTTGAATTTTCATTAAACAATTGCCAGTATCAGCACTGTTAACAACTGAATCACACGCATCCTTTCTATCACACTTGTGCGTCCCTGAGGTTTCATAAATCTTTTCATTTAAAACCAACCTGAGAGTGCTTATTTTTCTGTATTTTTCCATGCTAGCAATTTATAAGTCTCCATTTTTTTAAATTACGTTTTATGACACAGTTTTATAGGCTCTGGGATTCCCCCAACCCCCCTTCATGCCCTATCCCCATGTTGGATTCCTTCCACATTGTTGCAGTATTGCAGTTCATATTCAGTCATGATTCCTTCATTGCGAGCATGTTCCATGCATAGAGTGCAGCCTCTTATTGTCCAGAAAATTAGGTTTCTTGATGTAGGGTTAGGTCCTTTATCCATTTCAATTTGAACTTAGTATATGGTGAAAAATGTGGGTCTATCTTCTTGTTTCTGCAAGCTGTCAACCAGTTGTCCCAACAGCATTTATTGCAGAGACCTTCCCATTTGCCTGGATTGTCGTCTGTTTTTTTGTCAAAGATTATTTGGCTGTATCTGTATGGGTTCCCTTCTGTTGCTTCTATGCTACTCCATTGATCCTCCTCTCTTATAAGTCTCCATTTTAGGACTCCCAATTTTTCTCTATACATCTATTCAAATAGTTCTATCACTGCAGCTGTAAAACATTTAGACTTAAGACATTCTATCACCAACCAGGTCAATGGAAGAATGGAAAAATTAATTAGCTGTAAATTAAAATCATAGAACAGATAATATGCTTTTAACTTTCCAGTGCAGAAAAGTATAGAATTGCAGCTACAACCTTAAACTGAAAGTGTTCATGAGATAATCTTGTAAGTCCTTTTCCTGCATAATTGGCTTAATTGTTCAGTGTGCATTTGCAAGCAAAAGACACGAAATAAATAAATAAATAAACCATTGATGCTTTCTAACTTAATGGTATTTTCACTGAACACCTGGATGCTTCATTATTTAAAAAATTTAGTCAAGACACTCAGAAATTAAATAATAAATTCCCTTTAGCAAATGATAGTTTGAATCTTGAAGAAAGCATTGCAAGTTAGAAAGAACAAATATAAAATTTATTTGGGAAAATTTGCAAAGATATTGTTTTTCTAAAATATCAAAGATATGCTAAAAGTTGTTTTCAATTTCTTTGATTTTTGTTTCATTTTACATATTAATATGTAGCATTTACTAAAGTTGGCAAACTGCTTATCATATTTGAAGATTTGCAAGTTACAACAATCCATTTTTGACACTTCACAATTTTTTTCCTTAATTACTTTTAATTTTCTAAGATTTTTTTTAAATCTTTCCAAACTTTGCAATGGAGTGGCTTAGAAAGTAAAAAGTTTTGAAAGACAAAATTAGTGTTGATAATAGGGATGAAAATAAAAATCACAGAAATAATTTTACGTTTTAATTTTTACTGAAAGCAAGCTAAGTTTGCATGTTTCACAACTGAGTTTTAGGAACATAGTTATGCTTCCCACTCTAGTCTTACTTGCTTGTATTCTCCATCCGCTAGCCTCATCATTCCTTCTTTTGTTTTTCTTTCAATTTTATAAACTTTTTAAAAATAAGTAAAATTAATCATATTAAGAGGGCATGCAAATGCAGCAAAAGATTGATGATTATTGCAGCTTTTTCTTTTGCAAAGAAAATCATCAAATTAAATCAGATACAGATGAAATGCCGAGAAGAAATGTAATTGTTCAGCATGTTAAAGCATCAATAGGCCACAACAACACATTTTGAGTTGTAATTGGAAATATATCTATGACAAGAGCCAATAAAGTAGATGAAGTAAATCAATTTTCTTGCTTTTTATTAACTTTGTGTTAAAATAACCTAAAATGACATATGCAGATATCAACTTGGATTAGTAACTTTGTCTTCTTTTTGTGTGTTTTCTGTTCCCAGAAAATGATGCCCATCTAAGGGGCCTAATCATCCGGTTAGAAAATGCTGATGCCAGGAACGGGGCTATCTTGAGGACACTGAATGACACTCTGGGCAAGTTATCAACCATTCCAAACGGTGAGCATTCTGAACACTTCAACTGTTACAGACTACGTTTACCCTTTACCACGTCCCTAATGCCACTTGTACTACTGTCAGAAGACACTGGCTTTCTTCCTTAGGAATTCATTTTAACCATCCACAAGGGACAACAAAATGACACAGCAAGCTAAGCCTCCCCCTCAGCACCTGGATCTCATATTGGAGTACCTGGAATCTGGTCCTGCCTGAGTTTCCAAAGTAACATACTAACTCACCTAGGAGACAGCATATAATGTCCCAACTAGTTGGGTTGCTGCCACTCACATAAAGAAACAGCGAGGATCCAGGCTTCATCTGAGTCCAGCCCTAACTTTTCTGGGCATTTGGGGTTGCAAATCACAGCCTGAAAGTGTTCCCTGCTCTCTCCGACACATTGCCATTTACATTAATTTATTAATTTCTATAAAAAAATAATGAGATGGTATACCCCAACTTCCATTGTAGTATTTTCTATTTTTTATTGTCTTTAGCTGGCAACCATAGAATTATGTTACTATAATGTCTCCATATTTTCTGTCCAAAAAATGTTCTATTGCTGGGAAAAAATAAAACCATCTGGGCACTCTAAAATATTAACGTACCACCAAAACATCTGTTTATTGTAGTACTCATAGCAATGAGTTAGAGACTGCTATCTTTCCATTCATCTCTGCAAAATTAAATACCTTAGTTAATTCAGATGTCAGAAACCCTACGGCTCACACTCTGTAATAAATCCCTACTTGGCAGAATTACTTCAGATAAGCTGTTGAACTTTAGTTTCTGAAATTATTTATTTTATGGATAACATTTCTGTGTATGTATAGCATTACATTAACAAAATTTGCAAACATTATTGAATGCTTAGGTTACATTATATAATTCTCATACTAACTGCGAAGTAGATAGTACTGTTGTCTCTACTTCACAGGTGAGACACTGACACACAGGATATTAAAAGCCATTGTTGAAATCCTGCACATATGAAGAGCAGGATTTTGGCCTAGTGATTGTGTCTCTTGTGCTCCATATCAGAGAACCTAGATTCAAGTCTCAGGATCCTAACTCTAGGTCCTGCTCATATGCGCCCCCCCCCCCCGGTCCCTGCCACCAACTGTAGACCCATTGGGGAATGAATCAATAGATGAGAGTTATCTCTCTTTCTCTTTGGAGAAAGATGGGGAGAGATGGGAGATGGACAGAAGAAATGATCTTCCATCTATTGGCTCTCTTTTCAAAACCTAAAATAGCCAGAACTGGACCAGGACAGTTTCAGAAGGTCATAACACAATTAAGGTCTCCCACTGCAGGTGGCAGGGTCCCATGACTTCCTCAGGTAGGCAGCAGGCTGAAAACAGAAGTGAAACAACATTGTAAGCCTGGGCACTCTGATATGACACCAAACTCCCTGAGCAGCATCCAAACTGCTGAGCCAGACACCCGCTTGAAGATCCCAAGGTCTTAACCACTAACCTACACCCAACAGCATTGGTATGCACAGTGACTGTGTACAAACTATGAATAAGAAACCAATATACTTTTTTGTTACAACATGAGAAATAGTGAAGCTAAATGAATTTTACTTTTTTAATATTAAAATACATTGAGTAACCTTTTGTTTTTTCTTGTGCACATTTCTTTTTTAAAAAGTTCCCCAAACTGAAAATAAATAGAAACATACACATACAAAAGCAAACCTTTTACTAAAACTGAAATAAATTTATTCCCCACCCCTTGGAAGATTAAATCTTGAGCCTAGTTCCTGATAAAACTATGAGTTTCATGTGGATAAATTTCTGCCTCTATTATGTTCTGAAGCAAATCACAATATGCCCTTATCCAATGAACATTTAGGATAATCATTTTGCTATTTTGAAAGCTATTCACGTATTCATGGCAAAGGTCCCCGAGAAAATTTAATTTAGCTAAAAAATTGGCCTAATTTACTACAACTGGATGAAACAAGGCCTTTGCCTTATAAATGTGTCCCTGAGCCCAGCGGCCGCAGACTCTCTCTGACAAGCATGGATGAAGCCAGTGACTAGATCTTTTCTTTCCTATGCTCCTGTGTGCTCACAGACACAGCTGCTAAGCTGCAAGCTGTTAAAGACAAGGCGAGACAAGCCAACGACACAGCCAAGGAAGTGCTGGCCCAGATTAAAGAGCTCCACCAGAACCTTGACGGTCTGAAGAAAAATTACAAACAACTGGCAGACAGTGTGGCCCAAACCAATGCTGTGGTGAAAGATCCTGCCAAGAACAGTAAGATCTACTTTTTCAATGATGTCATTAAACTCTTCAAACTCTGCATGTGCACTGGACTCATAAATATTAGATCTGGAAAACCCCTCAGAAAGGCATAGCCCGCCTTCCTCCTCAGAAACGGCGCTCAGGAGTTCATTGAACAATAACTCTGAGCCAGAACGCAAGTCCCCCAGCCTTGTTCCAGTGCTTTCTAGATCTCAATTTTGTCCAGTTGAGTTCTCCATGGTTATCTGGGGTGAGGATGCCATTCCTTGAAGCCCTTTAGTGTAACAGAAAATACAAAAGTATTGGAGAAATTTTGTGCTCAGATTTGGTGAAGGTTCATGCAGCATAGTGACTATAGAACACAACTATTGATGGGTTGTATGGAAATGGCATCAGACTCAAAACCTTGATAAGTAATTGTTTAAATTCTAGGTATTTAAGGAGTTTCTCCTGTTTATAAAGATTATTTCTTCACACCTGTTAAGTATTGTATTATATAATGTGATGTCCATATGGATTATATGACAACATTGGGAGAAACTAATAATTTAGTTAATGTGATAAATATCAGGATTTTAGGGGTATTTCTTTTCTAACACATGATAAGGTACTGTCTTGGTGTTCATTTTAACGAGAGATGCTTGAGTGTTTGGACTTTTCATTTTCAACATACCAGCCTTGTCATTGAGCATTGAAATATGTTAAAGTACAGTGTTAAAACATTGTTAGTGACAGTGGACACGTTACAGCTCTGATGCTGTTTGAATGGGGCAAGAAACCTCATGAGCACCATGACTTAGATAAATGCTGAGAGTCCTGTGAGATTTTAGCCACATTAACATGATCCTTTATAAATACAAAAGAGTACATATACCCAGAACACCTTTCATTGAGAAGGAGCCTTTCCTCAGAAGTTATTAATGGAAAAAACTTGGTATGTTTTTTATTCTTTGTAAGCACAGAAATAGCTGCTAATATAATTCAAAGACTTCACCTAAATAATTTCTGATACATAACAAATCACCATATTTCCACCCAAGTTTGATGAAAACTTTTGAATAAATGCTACTATGTATAAAATCATAATTATAGATTTTATTCAATTTTGGATTTTCAACTTTGATTTATTCATATTATTTTATCTTAATAGCATCCTGAGCTTTTGATGCCTGTTATTTATTTATAAATATCACTGTTTCTGTTTTTCTTAAAATGTTATAGTAAATCGTCTTTTGGTTTAAAAATAGCTTGCTAACAGATATTTGAGAACTTAAAATATATTTGTTTAACCTACAATGGGGTGACGTTGTTTATGAGTGCCTGTCATGAAAAAATATCATAGTCACACTATCTAACATCTATAGAAAGTATTTCTCATGAATTTTTAAATTTCTTTTTGTTTTATTTCCATATGAAACACCCTGCAGAAATCAGTATGTATATGTTCAGCTGCACAAACAATAATGTTCATGCTTTGTTGCCTGTCGCCAAAAGCTTCAGCTTTGCATGCTCACTGTGCTTTGGTATTGCTTTAAACATAGCACTCTCCTCCATCACAGTATTAATGCGAGATATGTGAAAGAATCTCCCTCTGCAAAAAGGTGCTATGTGTTTAATAGTGTTTTGAAAACTTAGTCAAGTGATAAGCCATGAAAATGGAAAACTAAATCCCTCCACAGATTTAGGTAAACTCCAATGGTTGTCAAGCACCAAAGCTCAGATGGCCTCCTTGAAGCAGAACCCAAAGAGAATCATTTTGCATTGTTGGTTTTCTTTCTCAAGCCCTTTTCCTGTATAATTACTCTCAACTTAAATGATTGGAGCTGGCATCATAGCATAGTAGGTAAAAGCCTCTGCCTAAAGTGCTGACATGCCATGTTGGTGCAGGATTGAGAACTGGCTTCTCCATTTCCAATCCAGCTCCCTGCCAAAGTGTCTGGAAAAGCAACAGAAATAAATTACTTATCCTTGGGTCTATTTCCCCTGTGGGAGATCTGGAAGAAGCTCCAGGCTCCTGGCTTCAGACTGAAAGAAATAGAGAATGTGCCATGTACTGTTTCACATCTCAAATGCTGTAACAGCAGGAATAGTCCATGTGGAGGCCAGATTCTCAGTGCTAGATTCAGGTATGCCACAGGGGTGGCAGGGGTCCAGATACTTGGCCATCTGCCATTTCTTTCCCAGGAAAGTTAGCAGGGAACTGAATTGGAACTTCAGCAGCTGGGATTGAAACCCATGACCATATGCAATGCTAGCACTGTGAGCAGTGAATTAATCCACTGTGTCTCAATGCCAGCCCCAGAGATGTGTGTTCTTTCCAAATGACCTTAGCTATGCAATTTATGTTTATGATCATGAATTCGAAACACCTGCTTCAAAACCCTAGATTAAAATTGGTAACAGTTTGCTTCCTTTAGCATATATTTGATTTATTCCTAAGGTTTAGTTCTCAGGGTTAAATATCAGCCAGAGAATAGATCGTGTGAAAAATAACAAGGTATGTGGCCCAAGACCACAAGCAGTTTTACTTTTTTGTCACAGGCACAATGACAGAAAGACATATGATGTATACTGAATCATAGCATATATGGCATATTTGGGTGAAAATACCCACTTTCCAGGAGCACAGCCCTGATTTTCCATGTTGTCTGCTCTTCCATGAGAAACACTAGGAGACCATGGATCACTGTTACCTTTCAATTATTTATGGGTTGCAATATGGAAAATGTGGAATTCAAACTTTTATTTTATTTTATTACCTTCAAATATAGGTTTTTAATATAGTTCAGTCTCATACATGCATATATAGAGCAGGAAAAATCAACTATTCTTCAAAAAGGATTTGAGCTGCCAAGTGAAAGATTTAATTAAACATGACAGAGGCCTTCAGCAGAAGGATTGTTCAACATCAGATGTTCTTCAAAAGACATTTTGATAGTGTCTCTGTTTAAGATATACAAAGAAAGAAAACCAATTTTGTGTGAGAACTCTGATTTAAATACAGTCTGGCTTGAACATACCAGGTGACATTTTTAAAGATGCTTTCATTTTCTTGCTTCTGTGATTAAAATTCTATTCTCTAAAGGTTAGATTTTTAGCTAAAGCTAAAAATTAAGCATTAAATTAAGTCCATTGAATGTGCTGCCTCCAGTGCCAGTTTTCACCTTAATCACAATGCCAAAGACTTTGCTAACATCTCCTCCGGGCTGCATGAATCTTAAATGAAACATTCCCTTGTGTCACATGCCATCATACACTTTGCTTCAGAAGCCATGGCCTTGCTTTGCCATGTGGATAAGATGAACTCTGCAAAGCACTTGCTGTGTTAACTACTGCTTGCACTTGTGTTAACTGTAGGTATGCATGCAGGTGCACTAAATCTGTTCCATGCAGTTGCAGATGCAGATGCTACTGTGAAAAATTTAGAACAAGAAGCTGACCGGCTCATAGACAAACTCAAACCCATCAAAGAACTCGAGGATAACCTGAAGAAAAACATTTCTGAGATTAAGGAACTGATAAACCAAGCCCGAAAACAAGCCAATTCTGTAAGTTCTTTTCATCTTTAATGTCACTAGTTGATTAGATCTTATCGCCCTAGAAAATATCTTCCCTGGACTCTGTCGAATGGCCTCTGGTTCTTAGCCTTTCATTTCAAGCTATATGGGGTAGCATAGAGGGAGAAGGATTGGATTTTTTTCCACTAATTTCAAAATACATTTCATGAGAATAATAATCACAACAGATTTCGTTATATTGAATTGTTGTTTGAACAGAGTAGTAAAAATAACAGAAATAAAAACTTGTTCACTACATATATTAAAGGTTTGATGAGAGGACTTTGTTCTTGATACAACCAAAAGGACAAATGGGGTATAGAAGGAATGAGTGAACAGTTATATGGGAGCAGAAGTTAACCAATTATTTTACAAATGGTATAATCTTTGGTATAAGTAGCAGTAACAAAAATTATTTGGTTAAAATATTTACAATTATGTTTCATTGACAGCAGGCGTTAGCTAACATCAAAAGTTTGCTCTTGCTCTTTGTTTACCCAATTAGAAAATCAGTAGGTTAGAAGAACATCTTTCAAGAACATAGCATGCTACTCAGCTAGAACACTGAAGTGCCACTGTCAACCTGTAGCTTGGCAAAATCATCCTGGAATAATTTTAGAAATAGAAAAAAAATATGTTTTCAGGCTTTACTATAACTCTTTATACATATCTGAGTCTTCCATCTCTTTAATCCCACTGTTCAGTATCTTAACTGGAATGAAAAGTCTTTTCTAAATTAATTTACACATTGCTACTCAAAATATACTCATTTAACCACATAATCCATTTTCTTCCACATATATGTGTTTGTGTCTATATATATACACATATATATACATATATGCAGACACAACCAATACCTCTAATCAAGCATAACACCATTTAAGGTGAAGCCTAAAAAGTAGCTCATGTATGACTTTAAAAAACACTTTAACAAAGGAAAGCAGTTAAGACAAGATGTGTCTATCTTGTGCTACAATGAAACATAATCTTGCACAGCTTGGGACAAGGCAAGTGCCAGTGTGTGAAGGTGCAGTCTAGTTTGCCAAGAAAAAAAATTGTTCAAATGAATGTTAAACTGCAAATATCAATATAGACTCAGGCTTATGGGCTCTTCAAAGATATGTTAAACAGTTTAGGTTAGGAAAAATTGCATTCAGAGAAGAGTGCCCCATGATGACACCCAAAAAAGGAGCTACAGTATTTCATTCCCTACGCAGACACAAATTTGAACTGCCATATATGTATCAAGCTACCTTGAAAGAAGCTAAGATAGGGGCCCTGCACAGTATGCTAGTGATTGAAGTCCTCGCCTTGCACACCAAGATCCCACATGAGTGCCAGTTCATGTCCTGGCCACACTGCTTCCCATCCAGCTCTCTGCTTGTGGCCTGGGAAAGCAGTCGAGGATGGCCCAAAGTCTTGGGTTCCTGTACCTGCGTGGGAGACCTGGATGAAGCTCCCGCCTCCTGGCTTAGCACTAGTTGTTGCAGTAGCTTGGGGAGTGAATCACCAGATGGAAGATCTTCCTCTCTGTCTCTCCTTCTCTCTGTATATCTGCCTTTCAATAAAAAATAAATAGATCTTTAAAATAAAAGGAAGAAACTAAGGCAGTCAAGAGATTATTATACCTGGCACATGTATAATGATTTTTATTTATTTATTTTTATTTGAAAGACAGAGAGGAGGAGGGGGGAACATTCTTCTTTCACCACATTTACTCCCAGGATGGCCACAATAACCTGAGCTAAGCCAGATAAAAGTCAGGAACCAGGAGCTTTCTCTATGTCTCCCAAGTGGATTTAGGGGCCAAGTGGCTTGAGCCATCTTCCCCGACTTTTTGAGCTCATAAGCAGGTAGCTGGACTGGAATACTGTGGTTAGGAATCGAATTTGAACCCACATGTGATGCTAACAGCACAGTCATAGGATGAGCTTGCTATGCTGTGGTTCCAGGCCCCCTAATATAATTTTGAAGACTCGCTGTTGAAGAAAACATGAAGGGAAGGGTTGCTTGTATGACTTCTCTCCAAGTAGCACAGCCTGGAGAGAAAACTCACTCCCTTCTTTTGGAAAGAAGGAGCAATTAAATCAGTTCTTAGATCTGAAACTTGATACCAGAACCACTACAGTTAAACCCATTGCCACACAGGACTCCGTGGCCCCTGAAATTATGCCAGTAGCTGTACACTGAGCCTTTGGATTGTTGTTGGCAAGGAATTCAAGGAACTGCCTCTGCCACTCTGCCCCATCCAACCTTCAGAAGACAACACAACAAAACTCAAGCCTTTCGAAAGTGTTTGCCTGGAGCTAATTATTGGTTTTCCCTTGTAAGACACAGCATCGGATGAGTCCCAAATAGTGTCTATTTTCAGATTAGTGCTTGCAGATTGGGCCTGTACATCCACCCCAAAGATAAGGTAGGTATTTCTTTCTCAGTAAAAGGCACTCAGCATCAATACCAGTCACACATAGAACTGGCACAAACCCCAGAGACCAAGAAAGTCCAGGTGACACAGCTTAGTATCAGCCTCCACGGCCCTCACCATCCTTGGGCATACAGCAAGGAATAAGACTTCAACTACAGAGAAGTAGAATGGGTAGTGAGTTCAGGTCTTTTCTCTGAAGTTCAACATCAGTCCCACCATAGTGAGGTCCATGGCAGATAAATTCCTAAGGTCCATATTCCACAGATGGAGCCTCTAAACCCACCCAGGCATCAGTCATGGGCCTGTGCCCTCGTAAAACAGTTTGTATTTCAGCCTGAAATGCTGCCAACCTTATGTGCAATGATTGTGCCTTAAGCAGAGTTCTGTAGCTGGGGGTGTAACCCATTTTAATTTCAGCATAGATATCAAGGGATTGCCTTTACTTCCCTCCCACAACTTCAAGTAGACAGCAAAGAACAGGAATCCAGTTGATGGGAGAAGGACATGGTAACTCAGGGGAGCTCCTAATTGTCCATGTTCCCAGGACCTGCTCATGTCTGGAGTCTCAAATTACCCTGGAGACAAGGAGAAATCAGTGGCCCTAGTCAATTGGAATTAATAACCTCTTCTGTGCAGCATCAGCTAAGGCTGGTTGCAACAACATTCATTTCAAGAACAGGCAGCATATGGTATTATGAACCTTCATCCAATCTCCATGCTGCACTAGTCTAGAGATGAGGAAGCTTCAAGTGTGGCCTGGCATTGTGGCATTAGTAACAGCTGTACTGCCACATAATTGTTCTTCCAACATGTGTAGTACAATACAGAGTAATTATCCATTTTGAAGCCTGGAGCTATGGCTCAGTAGTTAAGTCCTTGCCAAGGCCCTAAATGGGCACTGGATTGTATCCAGGTTGCTCCACTTCCCATCCAGCTCTCTACTGTGGCCTGGGAAAGCAGTGAAGGATAGCCCAAAATCCCAGCGTGGGAGATCCAGAAGAAACACCTGGCTCCTGCTTTCAGATCAGTTCAGTTCCAGCCATTGAGCCATGGCAGGCACTTGGGGAGTGAACTAGTGGACAAAAGATCTTTCTTTGTGTCTCTCTCTCACTCTGTAAATCTGCCTTTCCAATAAAAATCAGTAGATTATTTTTAAAATTATCCAATGTGAGGGGGAAAGAGGTTGTTACCAGGACATGACATAGGAATCTGGGACTATTTCTTGCACAGTGAGACCCAGAACCAGGTATAAAAACCCTTGGCAACTGACCCCAAACCTGTGCCAATGGTGTTACTCCTTTGTACATATTTCTCCACATCATTCTGAATTACACATCAACTGGAGATTGGGGCATGGTACCCTCTGATGCTAAAAACCCAACAATAAAGCAACAGTAAGTTGTGTGTGAATGCATTGTTATACCATCATATGATGCTGAAATAGTACAAGCTTTTATAAACTCAAAGAAAATAATCAGAATTTACACAAATTTTAAACAGTGGAAAACATTTCTAATTCTTCAATGAAAGACTGTTTTCTGCTGATATTCATCAAAAACCTTTAGAGAGGTGCCAGCATGATGGCGTGGCCCCTGATCCTGTCATCCTCTACAGGAAACCTTTCAAGTTCTAACTGCTCCTCTTATGACCCAAAAACTCTCTGCTAACGCATCTGGTCCGTGGCAGAGAGTGGCTCAAGTACCTGGGCTGCAGTACTTTCAGAGGAGCTCCAGAAGAAACTCCTAGCTCCTGGCTATGGACCAGCCCAGCTCCAGCTACTGCAGACACCTGGGGAGTGAACCAGGAAATGAATCAACTCTCTCGGTCTTGCCATCTCTCTGTATCTCTGCCTTCGAAATAAAATAAAGAAGTCTCAAAAAATAAAACCCGCGGTAGTACCAAGAGTTGGATTTTCACATTTTATATGCATTCTGAAGTGTAACATTTTTAGAAGAAAAAGCAGTAAATATTCTTCTATGAATCACATTTAGTAAGTTTCTCAGTGATAAAATCTGGACATATGGACTTTTTTATTGTTTCTTTTTTCACTGTAAGAAATCTAAGACTGTGCCTATATTCATCATCTATGAATACCTTCCCTTTGTCTCACAAAAAGATGAAATCCTGGTGTGCTAAGTACATAAACCTGTCTCCAAGAACCTTGTGAAAGTGAATTATAGTGCTAAGAAATTCTAAAAATTGTCTATGCCTTTTTAGGAAATTTTCACCCCCTTATTTAGATGTGCAGATTTTAATAAAATCACTACATGTTACAGAATATTAGAAATATTCAAGCAGCTGAATTTTTAAAATTTAGTTTTGTACTAAAAGACAATTCCCTCTTTCGACTTTGAAATATATTTGCAACCTAGCATGAATATTGGTATATGAGCCTCACGTATATTTGATATCAAAAGAAAACACCATATTTAGGAATCAAAGACATCTGTCTTAAAATATCTAGTTCTAAAGTCAAATGGCTAAAATATTTTCCAATGCCAGTTACTAGATGAAAAATGCAGTGGAAATCTGTTGGATAAAATAGGGTTCTCAATAATGTTTAATTGAATTCATGATGATTAACAGGTGTATCAGAAATGCATAACAATGGTTTTTGTTTGGCTTTGTTGCTAAAGGATTCACAATAGAAATAAATGGCACAGAAGCAGGTGTTTGGCTTTACTGGTTGAGAGTGCATTCCATGATGGAGAACATGAATTCAATACCTGGCCACAGCTTTGACCCCAGCTTCCTGCTAATACACATCCTCAGAACATTTGTAAAAACCCAAATAATTAAATTTCTGAAATCTGTGTAGGGGACTTTGAGAGCATTCCAAGCTCCCATCTCTGTGCCTAGTCTAGCCCCAAACCAGCCCTTGTTATTGGAAGCATTTAGGGAGGGGAGTAAAGCAGCAGGATATAATTAATTTCTCTTACCTCCCCTCCCCTCCCCTCCTCCCTTCCCTTTCTCTCTTCTCCTCTCACCTCCTCACACATCCTCCCTTCCACTCCCCTCCTCTCTTCTCTCCCCCTCTTCCCCAACCCTCTTCCATCTTCTTTCCTCCCCTCCCCACTGCCTTCTCCTATCCTATCCTCTCCTTTCTCTCCTCCATCATTCTCTTCAGCTCCAGCTCCTTTCTTCTCTCTACATTTCACTGTCTCTCTTCCTGCTTCTCAAAAAAATTTTTTAAAGTTGTAAAATTAAACAATTCTAAACAACCTATTTCGGAAAGTTTGTGTCTCCGAAATTTTTCCCACTTGCAGGAGGGATTGAGTCCAGATTTCCACTAAAGGACTTCATATACATTTAAGATTTTATTTACCTGTGTTGAGCAAAAGCAATTCCTATAATTAGAAATCAAAATACAAACCATTTAAAAGAAAAGAATTAATAGTTTTGGAATGGTTGCCAGCGGTTTGGGCTGCCAGGATTCTTCAGGTATTGAAATACTTCAAATCACTCTCTAGAAGCAGGAAATCCAAATCGTTTTTATATGAATAAGTGTTCATATGAGTAAGAGTTATGCAATAGATTGTTTTATAAGATTAATTGCTGGTATATTGGGTATAAAATGTCATTGGGTTCATGGAACCATAATTATCTATATATGTTAAGTATACTCTAAAGTAGGTTAATTGTAACTCCTGGCAACATTAAATATCCTTAATTGCAAAATGCCCATTCTCCTGCACACTGAGTTCCCAGGTGAGCTCTCATTCATTTGGTGATTTTTCAGTTCTGGGGCTCTATTTTCCATGCTTCAGCAGACACTGTTTCCACAGAGCCCTCATTTAGTCTTCTGTTGTTTCTTCCAGGTTTTTCTAAGTAGTGTGAAACACACCCGGTGCCCGAAAAAGTCACACATTGCCTACATATTTAGTGGCTGCTTTTCTAAGCAGTAACTGAGATCCTTTATTTATTTAAATAAAATGACTTCTCAGTGATTGGACGAGGCCTAACATGACTCTGTGGCCAAGCCTGAGAGCATTTGTGAACCACAGATGAAACAAAGCACACATAGCTACTTTTGACTACCACTCCAGCTCCATTATGAATTCAGGTGTGATTTCCCACCAGGGACAGCTCAGTATGTTGCTCAGTTCTCATCAGTTCCAGTCGGATCTTGATTTACCGCTCTCTCTGATGGTTTCATGATATCAGTGGCCTTCATGGTCTGCCTCAGATGTTAAGCTTGTTCTACACAAGGTTTTCCCTGATGACACTTTGGTGTACTTGCAGCAGTTACTTTGTTTTTATTGTTTCTGTTTAAGAAAGAAAAAAAAAAAACACTTAGAGGGCTTAGAGGGCCATACTTTAGTTCTGTGCGCTAAGTTTCTGCCTTTGGCACCGGCATATTTCAGTGCCGGTTAGAGTCCAGGTGCTCCGATCTATGGCCTGGGACAGCAGGAGGAGACCCAAGGGAAGTGCCTGGCTCCTGGTTCAGGATTGGCTTAGCTCCAGCATGTTGTGGCCATTACAGGAATTAAACCACCAAATGGAAAATGACTCTCCCTCTCTTGTTTTCTCCATAACTGTCTTTCAAATAAAAATGATTAAAAAATGAATTTTGACACAACAACAAAAATTCTATGTCACACCCTTTTCTGCACCTTAAAAATATCTAAGGACTGCATTTTCCCCTATATATCCTATATTATTTTATCTTTTTCTTTATTTACTGCTATACATTTGGATAATCCTTTGTGTGGTTGCTGTTCTGTCACCTGTCACACTGGATTCAACCCCCAGCTTATATACTTTATAGTATATATACCAGAGTAAAAAACATGTACTTATCCTGTTTCCATTTTGCATAATCTGTTTTGATCCCACTACTCTTGGCACTGTATATAAAAAGAAAATTCTACCATGTGGGGAGCAAATAACCGATTGACAATCTTGTCTCCAGGGAAACTCTGCCTGAGCAGAGTGAGTGTTCTGGGGACCAAATTTGACTCCAGTCTTCCAGTTGGGCTTCACCCTTTGTGGAGCAAAAGTGGAAGAAATTAATCCTGGGAGGCTTCCTTTGGGCATCCAGCTCAGGTCTGCCACATGCAGGGCTCTAAGAGTCCCTGCCCCAACTCCGCCAGAAGATGGAGAATATAGCCCCTGTTTCTGTCACGTGTGGCATTTTCTCTGTGTGGAGAGGCAATTTGGTTAGCAGATGAGGCGAAACGGCGATCATGTACAAATAGATGACTTCTGCTGAGTTGGCAGGGGATTTAACAGACTCGCAATATTCCTCAGAAATTCTCAAATGGACTTAAATTTACACATTTCTATGGACCAAAAAATCTCTGCTGAGTTTTCTGTTTTGAATACAGCCAATCTTGCACCAAGCATGTTCTTGGGGCAGATTCGCCTATGCTTGTGTAGGGACCACAGAGCTGCCTACACTCACACCAAAATGACACTCTACGAGTGCCTTGTGTCACCAGGATATGCAAGGTAGCTTGGTGTGCAATGACTCTCTGGAGTCTGCACAGCCCTTCCGTGGACATAACGATGCCAGTTCATTTTCTCCTGAGTGTACAGACTAGATGAGTAACACAAATGCTAGAAGACAGGAGACAATGGAAGATTACTACTCGTGAGGGCCAAAAGACTTTCTGAAGCCAAGAATTTGAACCAGTTATGAGCTGAGGAGTACACTTCCCATAACTCTGCCTCCTGCTTTTAGAACTATCAGTGAGCAAAATATTCTTCTGTCTGAATCCGTGGAACTAACTGCTGTCCTCAAAGTGCCCCATTGATGGTAATTTTGCACGTATCCCCAAGGAAATTAAATTAAATAACGAATTCATGGCTTTGTGATTGAAGGAAGCCTTCCTAAATGTAAGTAAAAAATCGGTATGAGCAGTGTCACTCTATTCACATAGGAATTCCTTCCTGAGCAATTTATAGTAATTTTTATAAAGTACTATTCAGAATAAAAAGGCACTGTTAAATACATTAGCAGTGATAGCCATTAGAAATCATTTCCATTTCATTTCCTGGCAACTTAATAGAAAGGTATAATTTATTCTGAAATGTATATTCTGAGTAGAATGATTAATATCCTTCTTATTGTTAGGACATCTAGAACAAAATCTATTTGGTCTTTTTCAACTGTAAGAACATAGGCAGGTAGGTAATTTTCCCTTGAAGGACTAAAGAAAAATGGCTTCCTACTTTAAATAATATCAGAATCACAGAAATTTAAATTAGAGACTTCCAATAAACATTATTTATGAAGACAATTCTGAAATCTTCGCATAAAATCATCTTTTGAAAATGTCCCCTTATCCATAAACAAGAGAGACAAGGCAAAAATCTGTTAGCTGCATGCTTTAAGTAAGAGTAGCATGCTGACATGACTTGGAACTGGGGAGAGTGTATCCTCAAAATGCTAGTGGAAGGCAGGTCCTTTCCCCCTCATTAACAAGTATAATGTGTCTTCATGTCATTTAATGAGACTATTTTGCGATAGGAAAATAACTTCAAAGAAATAATTATGTCTGTGTGTTTGGGAGCTACTTCCAACTTGCTGAGATGCTTAGTTTTGCTTCTTTGTACCTTGTTTTTCTTGAAGATCAAAGTATCTGTGTCCTCCGGAGGTGACTGCATTCGGACATACAAGCCAGAAATCAAGAAAGGGAGCTACAATAATATTATCATCAACGTCAAAACACCTGTTGCTGACAATCTCCTTTTTTATCTTGGAAGTGCTAAATTTGTAAGTCAAAGCCTCTGTGAATGTGCATACTCAGAGATTAATTTTGGTAATAAAAAAGTATACAGTCTAAGAATATCACCTCAAACTTTTCTAATATAGCCTCTTAGACCCTGAAATTTCAAAATCTTATATGACATCATTCTCAAGAACCAAATAAGGCAAACGAAAAGAAGAAAATTCTTGACAGTGTTTAAGCATGTTCTCGTCCCTTTATCAGCATGTCAGTGTTTAATTTGAACCAAATTTTCAGATCCAGGTATTTAAGGAGAAAGGCAAATAGAAATTAAGCTTGCTTTAACTCTTCTCAAACTAAGAATTTACATTCCATTCAATTACAGAGAATTGCCATGCGAATGAAGTGAAAATGAACAGAGCAAATCATGTACTGATTACCAGTGAAAACTCTTCTTATTCATGTTAAATTTATGACTCAAACAGAAATGATGAGTTTATAAAAAAAATTCAGAAGGTTCTAATTCTTCGCATCCCCACCATTTGGATTTGTAGTATAGTCCTTCTCCAGAATACTCTGGCTTTTTAACACATCCAGCATGGCATTAAGTCAGTATTTGAAGTTCAGGTGGTTTGAGATCTTTTTGAATAAACATATATATGTTTTCAAAAGATCATTATTTTCTTATTTTAAAATTGCTCCTTTTGTAATAAGCAATAACAGACTCAAATGTTCATGTTTGTCTCTACCAAAAAAGAGTAAGAAAAGGTCTTTTTGTCTCACAAATTTAGTTAGAAGACAAGAAATGAGCACCTGTGCCTCAACATCATGGTCTGTCTTTTACCTTAAAAATGCAGTAATAAAATGTTGTTTTAATAATGCATAATGTTGTTACTTTAGAAACTTTGTCATGAGGCTTTAATTATTGGACAAATAAATGCAGCCTACTGAAAAATAGTTCACTGCCCTGCTTTCTGGGCAGTGATACCCATTTTGTATCTGATACCCATTGTTTCCCTGTTTCTGGAACTAGATTGATTTTCTGGCTATAGAAATGCGAAAAGGCAAAGTAAGCTTCCTCTGGGACGTTGGATCTGGAGTTGGGCGTGTGGAGTACCCGGATCTGACTATTGATGATTCATCTTGGTACCGTATTGAAGCATCAAGGTATCTAATGCAACAGCAATTAAGACAAATTTTAGAATGGGGAAGTTATTTTTAAGAAAACTGTGGCCATTTCAATTAGGCAGCTTCGTGTGTATATACATGCATGCATATGGCTTTCACGGACCATGTGCACGTGCACAGATGTGTGAGAACGGGTCACCTGTTCGGAAATGACATTTTATCCGGTAGGAATTAGGACTTTCAGCTGTTTTCACTCACCCTTTCCCTTCTGAAATAATAAAAGTACTGACATTCATTAAGAAAGAGCTAGAGCACAGGAGCTGACACTACTGCTGATCTTTGGTGCGTGCAATTCCTCTTCTGCAATACATAGTCCCTGCCTGCAGATATATGCAGAACCAAAATTCTGGTGTTCATATGCAGTATGTCAGCTCCACACAACCTGAAATGGGAAGTAACAGGATATTGATTCAATAATCTTGTCTTTAATCTTCCATTCAATTATTAACTTCGAGCAGCATTTAGATTACTTAAAAGACCATTTCTATCTTGTATACTTTCCTCTCATTTTCTCTTCTTTGGCCAATTTCCAACTCTCTGTTAAGCACAGAGCAGCTAACAGTTGGGAGGTGTTGCTGAGTACCTGGGGCTAGAAATGAAACCGACAGAGCACGGTAGGCATTACAGGATGCTCTGGTAGCAATGGAAAGTAAGTGAAGGATACATAAGTTTCATTCTCTTTGAATGAGTTTAGCTATTCCTGTAGTAAAATATGTAAAATAAAACTTAATGAGAAGCACTACTTTTAGTTCTTCAACTATTCAGCAAATTCGGATATGCCTGTGTGTGTGCTGTATGTATGAAAGAGGGTGAGACACTAAATGGATTTATGTGTGATATTGGGAGAATTAAATAATGTATAGGATTTAAGAGCATTTACACATAAAAACTATAGCCTTATATCAGAGTACATATAGCTTCATTTGTTAAGTTCATTCTTTTGTTACCATGTATTTCACATCATATTTTACCCTGAAAGAAAGATAGCTGAAGTGAGACAGGAGGGAGAAAAATAGAAAAATTTGTTATAACTTCTTGTCTCAGGAAACAGACCAGATTTTTGTATTTAACAACTTGTGGAAATAAATCAGTTAGAAGATAAAAAGAAAGAAAATGATACAGCTTTAAAGCTCTGTAAATTGAATTTATACTTCTTATATAAAATTTGTATTTACAATTCTGAAGACTGTACACATTAAGCTGCCATGTCCAACAATATAATACAATTCTAAGAAGAATATTTTAGCAATTGGGATCCAAGATATAGTAAGGGACTTTAAGAAAACTTTGCATCTTACACTATAGAAAGATGGATCCTATATGACTTGATTGCTGAATTGAACACAACGGAGTGCTACATGAATAAACTTGCTTAAATTGCACATGTTTATAAATAGTAAGCTATTTGGTAAAGCTATAAGAAAAATGCTTTCCACTTAAGCAACAACATTCCATCTGCTAATTACTGCTATGTCATTTCATATCAGTGCACACACACAGAATCAGGATATGTGCTTGCTGGTCTTGCTTGAAGCTGATGGCAATTATCTAGTGAAGGTCTGACCCCGTATCCTTATTCTACATTTCGTGTATCTGGAATGTTTTTATTTCTTAAACATTTCATTACATATCTGTGCATTTTATATATTTGTGTTAAAATTGAGTGTTCCCAGAAATGTGATTCATAGATGATTTTCTGTATTTTTTCTTCTTCTGTGTTTCAACATACACACCTGAAGGACTGGGAGAAATGGAACTATCTCTGTAAGAGCCTTGGAGGGACCCAAAGCCAGCATTATGCCCCGTACCTACCATTCCGCGTCTCCGCCAGGGTATACTATCCTAGATGTGGACGCAAATGCAATGCTGTTTGTTGGAGGCTTAACTGGGAAACTAAAGGTACTATATTTTTGTGCTTTCCAAGCCTGTTAATTTTATTGCTTATACAACCTCTGGCATGATTAGTTTGGCAGAAGCTGTGTTGAAGCTCTGT
The DNA here is from genome assembly GCF_017591425.1 of Ochotona curzoniae. Taxonomy (NCBI): domain Eukaryota; kingdom Metazoa; phylum Chordata; class Mammalia; order Lagomorpha; family Ochotonidae; genus Ochotona; species Ochotona curzoniae. The sequence goes on from NW_024467115.1 coordinate 11,113,369, forward strand.
CAAAAGGTGACCATTGTTTATGTTTATGGGAATATAGGCTTATTTTAAATGTGATTCTTCTTAAAACTGTGAAAATTCAATCTGTAAACACAATATTCGTTAGCCTTTATGAGTTGGCTTGCCAATGCCCTTATCTGTGGCATTAGATGCTTTTGTATTCTTCTTTTAGTTGACTCAAGAGCAAAGTGTTTTTAAAGTATACTTCATTTTCTGAATCTGTTTATAATTTATAGGAATGAAGTGCTATAAAGTTCATACTTATGTATAATTAAAAGATTGATGAATACCTTGGGAAATATCACAGGAGCCATACGCTTTCAAATCATGATCTGATTTCACAAGTTTTCAAGTTACTATTCTCCACATTCTTAGAGAGTTATGCACTTAATAGTCATAATTGCTGTATGCCAGGTACTCGTGTATTTTAAATTGTAAAGTACCTGCATATTAAAGAAGCTTATGTTGATTATATGGAATTAGGTGTTTAAAATGACCTGTGAGAAGCAAGGGCACAATCAAATAAAATGAATAATCCTGGACATGTGACAATCACCCTGGGATGATTAGTCAGAAAATATGAAAATCCAGGGTCACCCGAAATTTATAAGAACTCAGCCTTCAGAGAGTGAGATTGTTTTACCTGCTTTGTATATGTGAAGTGACGCTGAACTCTGGGAACTGATTCCACTACTATACACTAAAGTCATAGTGGCGCATGATAACAGAGTGGTATTACTAACTGTCCTTCACATATGGGCAATACAGGAGAATCAGAGATTACCACAAAGGACACAGATTTTGAATTCAAACCCAGACAAATTCCCTCCTCTACCATTGTACTGAAACTTGATCCTTGGCAAGTCACTTAACCTTTGGCCTTCAGTTTTTTCAATTATAAATTGGGGATAAGAATGTTTACTTTGAGCAAGAGCTTTGTGGTACAGTCACCTCTTGAGATGCCTGCAGTCCATATTGAGCTGTTAGCTAGAGTTCCCATGACTCCACTTCTGATCCAGCTCCTGATAACACCCAGAAAGCAACAAACCGTGTTCAAGCACCTGGATTCCTGCTGTCCACTTGACATATCCAGTTGGAGTTCTAATTGCTGGCTTCAGCCTGATCCAGCCTCAACTGTTGCAGCCATATGGGTAGTAAAATAAGTGTTGGCAGTCAGTCACCGTCTTCTTCCTCTCCCTCCCCTTCTTGTCTCCCCTACCCCTTTTTACCTCTTCCTTCTCCCCCACTCGGTCTACCCATTCTGCATTTAAAATTTGATAAAAAGAGAAATTTGGCCTTTGTGGCAGATATTTAGTAAAGTCAGAATGCCTGGGCTCTTGTTCCCACTCTGCTTCCAATTTCAGTTTCCTGCTAATTAACACCCAGGAAGGCAGCAGGCGATGTGTTGGGCTTTGGCACTCACATGGCAAACCTGGACGGAGTTCCGGGCTTCTGGTTTTAGCCTGATGAAGCCCAACTGTTGCAGGCATTTGAGCGAATGAACAATTAACCTGCAAATAGCGTACTGATTCTGTGTGTGCCTTTCAAATAAAAACAAATCAATAAAACTTGAAAGCTCAAATATTACTGATATAATCATGAGCTTCTATGACATGTTAACAACCTTTACTGTGGGTTAACTCATGTTGAGTACACTCATAACTTAAAAAAAAAAATAGATGTTTCTATGTATCTGAAAGGCAAATTTTACAGAGAAGGACATAGCGGTCTTCCCTCTACTGAAATGGTTGCCAACAGCCGAAGCTGAGCTGATTCAAACCTGTGAGCTAGCAGCTTCCTCTGGGTCTCCCATGTAGGTGCAAGGACATGGGGCATCCTCCACTGCTTCCCCTAGGTCAGGAACAGAGAGCTGGGTATAAGTAGAGTGGTATGGGGTAGTAGATGGAGTAATGGGACATAAACTTGCAGCCATATTGAATTCTGGCACCAGGACAGAGGATTAGCTTGATGCACCATCACGCCAGCCCCAAACAACTGATATCTTAATCCATTTGAGATTCTCCCAGAAAACAAATAAAAAGACTGTATGATCCTGGGGCCAATAAATAATGAGCATTTTTTCACAGTGCTAGAGTTGGAAAAGTCCAGAAATAAGAAAGTAGCAGCAGAAATGGCTCCCAGTGAGGACCCTTTCCTCATTGAAAGCCTGTATGAGATGTGAACATGTCCATTTGGGCCTGCTTGTTAAGGGCAGTGATCTTTTTCATGGTGGCTCCACCCTAACCTTCCCAGTCTGATCATCTTTACAAATCCTGCTTCTTAGTAAAATCCCATTGGGAGTTAGGATTTAAAACATGAATTCTGAAGGATCTTAAGCATTTGGATCATAACAGAAACTAACACTTTCCTTATTTTATAAGTAGTTTGAAGAAGAGAGAAGACAAATGCTGCTTGAATCTGAACACAAATTAACAGACCAAGGCACCTGCACTCTTAGCATGCTAACTGCCACTGTGACTAGTGAGAGTATGTGAAAATAAATGACAAATAGCTGACATGTGATGGTCACACTTATACTGTGACCTTGAATAACCCTTAGCTTTATGTAGGCATATAAAGCTTTGGCACAAAGATACTTTATGTTAATCTCAGAAGGTAAGATAATGTAGGTGAACCAAATCTGGGAATCTTAAGAAATCATTTGTTAAGAGCTTCCAAGAAGTTCAAGGATTTCATTATACCATATGAGCCAAAGCTGAAAATAAACCAATGAACTTACTCATGAAAATTTAAATGAGCAGTAAATTATCTCAAGCATAGCTTCCCAGGCTGTGAGGAGAAGCAAAAAGCAAGTTGCATCCAGAAGTAGAATAAGCAACCTCTGGAAAATTAAAAGGCTCCGACTGGAGACAGAGCACTCCAAGGACCATTCTGACTTGTACATGTCAGTGACTCTGATCAGCATGGTTTCTGCGTGGCTGCACACCGTTTGATCATGGTCACAGGAGGATGGGGTTGCATTTGACCTAAAATTAAAACTGCAAAATTTTAGTTATTCAGTGTTGTCTCCTGAGCTCTGAAATTTGAACCTGACATTTTACAGTTTCTCCTGCGTAATTCAAAAAATATGGGTTTGCTTTGGCACAGATTTTCTAAAGCTGCAGGTAGCATATTGCGTGTTTGTAACCTCTCGATGCCAAGAAATGTTGTTTAAATTGCATCAAAATCTTCATGTGAACTAGTCATTCCCTTCCTCTGTGCTTACAGTAGGCATCATGCTTATGACCTTACATTATGACAAAGACACCAGGATGAGTTTTTGACAAGCACTTGTTGATTCTTTCTTAGCTAGAAGCTCTGTGCAGTCTATACAAACAACACTGGCATGATCCCTTAAGAAAAGTTTGTTTTTCTTCATTTAACTGAAAACTTGCTTATTTGTGGATGGGAATGAAAAGTTAGACTAGGAATATAATAGAACAAGTTCCATGCATCTCTTTTTCTCTTTCAGGTGTGTACCCATTCTTATGATGGCATATCATTAGATTTGTCCATATATGTATTTGTAGCCCTCATTTGTCCCTCACCCCAAAATGATGTAGAGGCATTAATGTTTATTGAATAGCTTTTCAAAGAAAGGCATTGAGTTGGGAACAACAAATTAGTTATTTAGCTTGCTTTCCAAAATAATCCTTTGTTACAGAAAAAAAAACTAGAATTGCAGAGAAATTCAAGAGGTCACATAAGGTCAGAGGCTAGGAAGTATTGATTTGGAAATGGTGATAAAATGGCTTATCAAAAATAACAGGTATCCATTAATGAAATTGTTGGGCTTTTGCCCTTTTGCTGATCCATTCTGACAATTGCTCTGGGAATATATTGTTAAGAAATGATAATGTGCAAAACCAAGAACATCAGAGTATGGTTGGTTCATACTCCAGTTGCAAATAACTGCTGGTAAGAAATCTCACAGACACATGATGGCTTTTATGACGTTCTTATTTCTGACAAATGTTTCTCTCTGCAGAAGGCTGATGCTGTGCGTGTGATTACATTCACTGGCTGTATGGGAGAAACGTACTTTGACAACAAGCCTATAGGATTGTGGAATTTCCGAGAAATAGAAGGTGACTGCAAAGGATGTACTGTCAGGTGAGTTGAGAACTTTGCCAACATCTGTCCTACTTATCAAAACAGATTCAGTGTTATTTTGTAATATTCTATTTTGTGGATGATGTGGAACATGATTGAAATGATTATTCTTGGAGGAGAATTTACCATGAAGCCACTGAAATTTCAGTAGCCTTTCTCCCACTGGGGATGTCCTTTTCAAAGGCACTAATAGGTGCTAAATCAGTGTTTTTGCACGGTCCTGTGTTTTTTATAAAATTTATAAAGAAGAGATTTTAACCACAGTCACTTAACACTATTTCTTTGTAATCTATCATCCTTTATGTTCAGGGGTGTTTGTGCCTGAGCCTGGTAGTTATGAATTTTTTTTTGTAAGATTCACTTATTTTATTGGAAACACAGATGTACAGAGAGGAGGAAAGAGAGGAAGATCTTCCATCTGAATATTCACTCCCAAAGTAGCCACAACGGCCAGTGCTGTGCTGATCCGAACCCAGAAGCCAGGAACTTCTTTCTGGGTCTCCCACGTGGGTGCAGGGTCCCAAGGCCTTGGGATGTCCTCTATTGTTTACCCAGACCACAAGCAGGGAGCTGGATAGGAGGTAGGGCTGCCGCGATTAGAACCTGTGCCCATATGAGATCCCGGCGCGTTTAAGGCAAGGACCTTAACCATTACACTTTTGCGCCGGGATCAGTCATGAATTTTTCTAAAAAATAATATTTCAGGGCTTCCTAAGTCTGTGCTCATTCCACTTCCCTTTGTAGCAAAATCTAGAACCCTTATCTGGGATTCATGTCATATAGGATATTTCAGATTGACAAAGTCCTACATGTGTGTCAAGTATAAGCAATGAGACATAAAAACTCTTTAGAGAATAATGAGGAGCCTAGTTAGTCCAGGAGAAAAGGACCTTTACACATGATTAATTATAAAAGTAACGTTGGAAGAATAAACACAGAAATCAAAAATGGGGAACAAATACTTTTATATAATCTTGGATGGAAGATACAAATCATTCACTAGAATTAGAGTTTGGCAACATTAAACAAAATAGAGCCCACTAATCAACTGAATCCAAAATTACTTTAATCATATTAAGTGAAAACTATAAAATGCAAATTAAATAGCCTGGAATTTATTATGATATGCAAGGTTATTCAAAGATGGTAACGAGTTTTCTAATTTTCAACTTAAAAGACACATGCACTTTGCCATGACCTAAATCTTCTGTTACTGTACCAGAGTATATTTCATATTTCCTTCTAAACAAGTCTAGAATTGTATGAGAATGGAGCCCAAAAATATAGCCTCTTTAAACATTCTAATTTCCAACTCTTTTTGACATAATGACCTTGTCACCATGGCATGGAAAATCGTTTGAAAGCCTGATCCATTACAGTTTAAGATGGTTTAGTCCTAAATCTTCAATTGAAAGCTAACATGGAAGGTTGCCTATGAATTTTTTAGCTACAACAAACAATATTCTGCTATTCACAAATAAATACCAGTTTTCCTTAAACATTTTTGTGCATTTCTAATTAGGATTTTTGAAAGCCTTTTTATCAAGAAAATATAAAAAGCATTTGATTATTTGTTCAGCATTGTATGGGATGCATAATTACTAAATCCCCTCCAATTCTGAAATGATATTCCACTATGTACATATAAAATGAAATTGATAAAGTAGTTACAGTAATCTTTCTATATTTACATAGTATATTTTGTTGATTGCAGAGGTTTACACACCTTTCTGATAATTAGTTGATTATAGTCCAGTCCCAAACATCAATGAAGTTATTGCCAGGGAGATAGGAAATGACAGCTATTAAAGTATTCAAAATGCAAATTATAATAAAAATTCTTTAAAGAAAGATATACTCTACATCTGATATTATTCATTATCTGGCTAATAAGCCAGTGGGAAGTGGAAAGCGTTCTCATCCCACATACAAGAGGAAGTGACACTAGGCTATTTGTAAAGCCTGCATATTATCAGAAAAGGATTATTGGGGATGTACTAATATATAGGTTAAAGAATAAGGAAATATTGTAAGATGTTGTGGCCTTACATATTTGCATACAGTTCTCCAGAGCATATTAATGTTTTGTAACACCAGGCAAGAGTAGGTAAATACCAGATCAAACAACAAGCTGAAGACACCAGGTTCAAGGGTACTGTGACCACACATGCAGCCTACACAAGTTCCTATTCTTACAGGCACTGGTCTACCCTCTATCTTGGACTAGCTCTGTATCTTGCAAGTGTTCATTGCCCAGCTCCCCTCCATCACTGTGCATTTGACAACACTGATGCCACTCACCAGTCAGCAGCATCAGATGTTCTGTAGATTCTTGTCATTAAATTACCTTTAAGTTTCCCTGGGAAGTTCTATAGTTTCTAAAATGACTCCATATTTTAGTTCTTTCACATACACTTTTGAGCGATACTAATATTTAATCAAAATTGTAATGGATTTTGTGGGTATTCTGATTACATAGTTACATACTTTGAAATACTATATCTCAGCCAATTTGTAGATATATTTTTAATGGAGTTCCTGGTATGTTCTTTTAATGAAAACATTTGTATTATCATACATGTATTTATACCATATGTTTATATTTAATATAAAGACCATTCATCCAGTTAAAGACAATTTTATGCTAAGTATATGCATATTTTAAAAACTATTAATATATCTTAAGAAGAATCTGTTGTTATGCTTTAGAAAGAATAATCTGACAAGGCTATAAATGATATATTTTATTCTTCTGGAATTTCGGAAAATCACATTAAAATTAAAATCACAAATAGTGCCGCAACCGAAAATGAATTTAGTTGAAAATTAGAATCATGAGGAGCCTTCAATACAAGGAACTTTCAAATAACAGAAAATTTTCAGTTAACAGAAAATGCATTTAAAATCCAAAGGGTTTCAAAAATTTCTACACTAAAACAACTTAATGAATTTTCACAATTTAAACATTTTTACTTTCCAAAATATTTATTTTCATCTACTTTAAGACAAGAGCATCAGGGAGACAGAAATCCTGCAATTGCCTACAGCAGTAACAACTTGGTTCCAGGAGAAGTTGGGGTGTTGTTATTCAGTATGGGTATCCGATGTGAGTTGTACTGACCTGTGCACAGGATCCATCTTCTGTTGCCTCGCAGCATGAACCAGTAGGACGCTAAATCCGAAATGTAATAGGAGACTTGAGCTGGCACGCTAATGTTGGATGTGGGAGGCCCAAGCAAGGTTCTCATCTACTCTGCCACCACACCCTTCCCTAATTTTGGTTGTTTTAGTTGTTTGAGACAGAGTTCCCCCTGCATGTTCATGCCCCAGATGCCCACAGTGACTGTATGTGGGGTCAAGGAGACGAGAACTCAATCCCGTCTCTCTTATGGGTGACAGTTCTTAACCATCCCAGTTTTCTCCCCAGCTTCTCCATGAACAAGAAGCAATACTCAAAAACCATAGCTGAGTTTCAAACCCACTCTCAGGTGAGATGCAAATATCTTATCCACCAGGCCAAACACTACTTTCCCCAAAAACTTTTCAAAGTACTCTCCTACCCTAAATTTGATATACATCTAGCTGTATAGTGAACAATTAATATGTAAGAATATGGAATTCAAAAATGGCATAATTTTAATCCAAGTAGTCTATTATCTACCTTTTTAAAAGCAGAAAATGAAGCTCAGCTTTTACTCTTTATAAAAGAGTAACTGTATGTCCTTGAAAGTGTTTCAAAGTTAGTAGAAAATATCCTGTACTGAATATTCAAATATTATTGAATATACCTGAAAAAGTATTTCCCCATCAGATTTGGCAGCTGAAAGCCAAATTCTGCATGTTTTGGCTTATATAAGCTAATGTGTGACATAGACCGATCTCTCTCTGTCTGCTAATCCCCACACAACTCCTCCCAACAGATTTTTTTTTTTTGCTTGAATACAAGCATCTCATACCATATTAGAATGAAAATGGGCCTTGGAAATAGCCATTTCATCTCTTTGCTGAGAAATTGATATCTGAAGTGTTGACTTTGTTTTCTTCTATTTTGTTTTTACTTTTATGCTACAATTCCATAAACTCTGGGATTTCCCCTACCCATTCCCCATATTCCATCTCCCCAACTTAATACTATAGTACTTCATGAACAGCCCTAAATCCATCATCCTGTTAGTTAAGTGGCATTGCTGGCACGGACAGTGGCAGGTAGTCCCACATCCTATTGTTAAGATATAGCCAATAGTTTCATTGACAGTCCATCTTTAATTTGTACTTAGATATGCATACTGTATTGTATCCTCACATCTGGATATGATAGTCTGTATATTGCACAGTTACAATTATATATTCTCCTAAATAAGAAGCCATGAAACAAAATCAAGAGCAGAAATAAAAATAAAACAAGACTTATAGCACCATGGAGTTAAGGAACAGGCTATTGAATAATCAATGTGTCAATGAAGAAATGAAAAAGAAAACACAAATGCTTCTTGGAGAAAATGATGTGACTATGTGAGCTATGAGTCAGTGAAGAATTTTAATAAGAGAAGATCTATTCTGAAGAAATGAAAATAAACACTATCAAAAATCATGGGATGCAATAAAAACTGCATATCTGGGAGTGGGCATTCAGTGTAGTGGTTATGGTGTCTCTTGGGAAGCTCCCCTCACATTTTAGAATGCTTAGGTTCAAGTCCTGACAGTATCCCTGTTTCCTTCCGTCATGTACCCCAAGAGGTGACAGTGACACAGGAGACCCTTCCGTCCAGCTTGGGCCCAGCCCCATCCAACTCCAGCTGTTGGGGACATTTAGGCAAGGAACGTAGAGAGGAGAACAAATCTTTCTCCTTCTCTTTCACTCCCATAAAATAAACAAGTGAATTTTTTTTAAAAAAGAAATTCCACATGAAACTACAGGGGACTGTCATCTCATTAACTGTCTTTTTCTATTGTATATTGAATAAATTAATAAATTAAGGGACCTAATTATATCTAGATATAAATGTCCAGAGGTTTTGTATAAAAAGATGAAACATGGTATTTTTATTTTGACTCCCACTGTTTACCTTCACATTGGGTAACAAAGTTTTGTTTAGATTTTTAATTTTTATTATCATTTATAATATATACAGCAAAATATCTAGAAAACTGTTGTCAGTGATTCCCATAATTCTTCTCTGGGTTTTCATTGGTAAAATATCTGTAGAAAATGCAAAATCTTAATAGAAACTTGAATGAAATTCTACTAACTATATTTTATACAACATTTTATCTCTAATTCAATGTTCCAGATATTAATCCACTCATTGTCATGATGAAGGAAGACTAAGGTCGATTTATTCACTATGATTTATATTTTTAATAGCCCAACTTGATTCCTAAGTCTTTGAATTAACATTTTTGCAAGTATTGAAAAAGCATATCTTAGTGTTATTGGAAAAAGTACTTCAGGAACTCACCATGTGTTATAAAATTTTAAAAATTCTATCATGAAAGACAAAAATCCAGCTGCTTGCCTGCCTTTTGTCTCTGGTGATTCACTTCTGCTTGGTCCAGAAACAGAGAAAAAGCCATTTTGTGTAAGATGCATAACAACTGGTTCTCTATGAGCCCATTAATTTTTGTAAATTATTTTTCTCATTAGCCAAGAATTAATGAAACTAATATCTTGCCCCTTGTTATTTTATACTGATATTACCATAATATTTCTCAATTACTCTTCCTTATCAAATTAACATAAGACTCCAATTTCAGGGATTCAAATATATGCTAATATTCAAATATTTAAAGTCTGAAAAAATATCCTCACAATGAAGACTTATTCCAAACCATTGCATAGTTAAAAAAAAATAAATAACCACACAGTTTGAAATAGTGTTTCTAAATGTTGTATTCACCTGAATCACTTATATTTCATTAATTATTCAACCAATATTGATTGAACATGAAGCAATTTGCTGCACTAAAGTCACTAACTTACAAAGCATTTACTGGATTATTTGAGGCGAGTACATAAGATGCTGAGTTTGTGCCTGGCATAGGGAAAAGCCTGCTGCAGCCTCTGGGTGCTCTCGCAGGGTTTAAATTTTTGAGAAGAAAACAAAGTTAAAAAACCATAGAAACCAAGTACTAGTATCATTTATTGTCTGATCTGCTCTGCTTTAGTAGAAGATCTTTTGGATGGCAGATGTTCGAAGAGTAGGAAATGTGGTCTGTACAGTTCTAAAATTGGGGACTGTCTTGTACATTCCCAACCCCTCCAAAAACTCCTCCACTTCTGGAAAATTATCACAAAGTTATGCATAAATATCAACATCAATATAACTCTGCACCCTTTATTTTTTTTAAACATAAAACAGTTAAATCACATATGTCATCACTTTTGAAGACTTAAATGAAATCAAGGCAAGAGGGGGTTGTTACCTGGTCCACTGTGGTAGCAGAAGTGGAGATAAGCGAAGAGACCAAAGATGGGGTTCATGATGGTTTCCCCACAGCAGGCTGCAGCCTACTCCCAGGGGACAGCTTGAAAAATGACAGACTAGGCCCAGCATGGTAGCCTAGCGGCTAAAGTCCTCGCCTTGCATGCACTGGATCCCATATAGGCACTGGTTCATATCCCTGCTACTCCATTTCCCTTCCAGCTCCCTGCTTGTGGCCTAGGAAAGCAACCCAAAGTCTTGGGACCCTGCACCTATGTGGGAGATCTGGAAGAGGCTTCTGGCTCCTGTCTTTGGACCTGCTCAGTTTCAGCTATGGGGGCCACTTGAGGAGTGAACCAGCAGATGGAAAATGTTTGTTTCTTCTTCTCTGTGTATATTTACCTTTCCAAAATAAATAAATAAATCTTAAAAAAAAAGAAAAGAAAAATGACAGACTAACATGATATGATCTCACTGTATGAAATCTCACCTTCAGTCCTCAGGTGGAAGATAGCGAGGGGACTATTCAGTTTGATGGAGAAGGTTATGCCATGGTCAGCCGCCCCATCCGCTGGTACCCCAACATCTCCACTGTCATGTTCAAATTCCGGACATTTTCTTCAAGTGCTCTCCTGATGTATCTGGCCACACGAGACCTGGTAAAAGATCACGTACATGATACATGTTCCAATAATTGTATTACTTTTTTTGTGAAGTATCAATCATTAACTATTGATAAAATTATCAATTATTACTTAAAGTCTGAGATGACTGACAGCTAAGAATGTGTGATATAGGTAGTACTTATGAGTCCTCATTGACAAATATAAATTTGGTACCTACCTTGGGCATAATTGCTTATAGAATCTTTCAAGAAAAGCACCCTGTGAAGATTTTCCCAGTTTAGTAATTTGCCATGCAAAACTACTTCTGTAATCTTTTAGAGACCTAACTTCCAAGATGATTAAATATGGCTTGTCCTTTTTCACTTTTGGAATTAGTGTTTCTTCGTAGACTCCTTAAGGGAAACCATCTTTAAGGTTCCATAAAATATTTCCAAAGCAACCTTCTTTGTACTAATGAAACAAAAGTCCAGAGCTAGTAATTCAGTTTGACCATTGCATGCCTTTACAACACGCCCACAGAATTTCACAAAACAGTGATGCCAATTCTGCAATATTTTCTTGCAAACCTACATTCATCAATTTAGCCTTTAGATATTACTATCAAATCCAAAAATGGAGAGACTGCCAATTTATACTTTTGTATCTAATCACCTTTTGTATTTTTCCTATATTAATAGAAAGATTTCATGAGTGTGGAGCTAACAGATGGATACATAAAGGTCAGCTATGATCTGGGTTCAGGAATGACTTCAGTTGTCAGCAGTCAAAACCATAATGATGGGAAATGGAAATCATTCACCCTGTCAAGAATTCAAAAACAAGGTGAGTTTTTATAGGAATAATGCAGGATGTGCCTTAATCATGCTATCTAAAGCACCCACGAAACTCATCAACAAAGCAACTTTTTTTCTATAATTGTAGCTACTCACAAGTTCTGTGAAAATAGATGCAGTCATTTCTTTGGCTCAGATTCTGAGTAGTTTGGATTAGCTATGATTGATTGAAGAGCCAAATGCATCTCTGTCATTTTTCTTTTGAAACTGAGAGCTTAATTTGAAGGCATAAAACTGTCCTATAACTTGTAAAATTATATCCTATAATAGGTCTGAAAAATCTTGTGTGCTTATCTTCTGTCTGTATTTTGCCAAGATATTTCCTTTAAAGCAGCCCACAGTAGAATTTTTAAGGCTGATAAGGCATGGGTGTGCCAATAGCTCTTTGTTCCTTAAAAGTCTCAGGAATTACTGTGAGTGCAAGTATATAATTATGTGGCATATTTATTGTTCTAGGACATTTTAAAACCACTTTCGCAATATTATTTTATTTGATTATGTGTTTTGTTCAGGTATCACAGAAAAATACGCTCTCAAACAGGTTTGTGTCATAGACATGTACATATTTAGATATATATATAATGTGCTCATAAAATTAATATATATAAATATAATCTCATACCAACACAGATGTGTGAGTCTATTAGTTCTGATAATTAATCATAGCTATAATTTCCCTAATCCTGTGTGTTGTGGTATTGCCAATATTTACCAAAGGAACTCTAACACTTCTTGTTCATTTAAGTAGACCTAATGCATATAAAAATATTATTGTGACATTCTTTGAAAATTTAGATTAGAATATATATTGTATTTTCTTCCTGGATTCCATATTTACCTACTGAACACTGTGCAAGGTCAAAGTCAAATCTAACACAGATCCATGCCTTCAAAAAGCTTCTAACTCTCAAGGGCAGATAGGCAAGTAGTATAATTACCTTGATAGAAACCTATAGGCAGCAGACTGAAGAGACATAGAAATCAGACTTCAGCCTATGGGGGGCCTTGATGCGTAAGTATGAGGTGAAGAGTGAAGTGCTTTAATTCAAGTTACGGATATATCAGAGCAGTGAAGGCATATGCAACCTTGGAGGCATCACACAACATAATACATCAGAAGCAAGAATAATAACAAAAAACAAAAATCTGGAGAAACATCCCAACTAGAAGAAAACCTGGATATGTGCCTGTGTGTAAATTGCAGCATCACCATATACATTGCTCCCAAGTAAGAAAGTTGCAATGCACATTTGCATGTCACAAGCCTTGCACAGGTGCTCAAAAAAGAACTTTAACTTAGTTTTCCACAATTTCCAAGCTTCTGCCTTGACAAAAATTCTTCCATTCCGGAATTACTAATATACTGCTAAAATTTCCCTCTAGGAGATGCAAATGTGCCTCAAAAATTCATGGAAAATCAAACTAAACAATACATTCATCTTAATGAAAGCATTTTGAAATCCATGTGTAAGAGTGCATCAGAGAATCCCTGAAAAATGCATATTATGAAAACTAGATATTCACTTCAAAATTTTCACAGAAATAAGCTTATCTTTTAAATCCATTTCTCTTTAACCTATGGAAGTATCCTCTCACCTTACTAACTACAAGTGAATCCATAGGCTAAACAGAAAAATGCTGGCAGAAAATTGGCTGAGACTAAAGGATGATGAAGCTGGTATGTGAAAGGGCCTTTTGATATCGGTGAACGAGTTAAAGCTATTTCCTCAAAGTTATCAGGGAGTTTAAGAGCTTTAATCAAGGATGTGACACCCTCAGATTTGTGCTTTAGTGATGTTTCTGCGGCAGTAGCTTTGAGGATAGATTTGTGACCATTTTGAATACCACTGCAGTCTGCAGAAAACAGGCAAAGCGTGAGGAGAATGAAAAATAAGTCAATAATCACAAAAATGGAGAGGATGCTAAAGATTTTACAGGTATTAAGCATCTTAAAAGTAAAAAATTTACCTGATATTGAAGTTAAGCTAAAAGCACTATGTAGAAATTTTTTCTTGCATAGCAAGAATATATCAGTGCTATTCACCAAGCTATTGAATACAGGAAAAAAAGTTTTTTTTCTGCAAAATAGGTATGTTCTATTTTTAACATGTTGTATTGAGAATATTTTCAGTACCTTTAGCAGGAAAGCTGTGTAATTGGCAGGCAATTAGTTAAATGTATTTGAGTATCAGTAAATTTCTAAGATACAAATGAGTAACTAGAAATTATCATATTATAAACAATTGTACCTGAATAGTAGTAAGAAAAACCAGCCATCAAATCTAGAGTACGAGGTTGCAAAGCTCTGGAGTACGCTTGTATTGAACTAATACAGTAGAGGAAAATTTCACAAAGGGAAAAAGCAATTTTAAAATGGAGGAAAAATGAATCCTTGAGAAAATACTGCCTCATGGTAGCAAGAAGTGATCAGGAAGATTGGTAAAAAGGAAATATTGAGGTCATTGGAGAATTTGGAAAGAATGCTGATGTGGTTACCCGGAAAGCCAAATGCTCGGGGAAATCAAGGAAAGTGTGCACGTGTGTGGATTCTAAAGAAGTTTTGCTCTGAAATGCACAAGGCAGGCAGGCCAGTCATGAAGAAAAGAGATATGGAAATAGAAGGCAAGAATAATAAGGTGAGGTACCATGTTGTTTTTCTCTACAAGTTCCCAGAACATATTAATTATCAAGTGTTTTTTGGATGAAAGAACAAAAGACTCTTGATCATGGTTATAGGCTAAGGAAGAAGTTTCAGGTAAAGAGGTAAGAATTGGAAATAGCAAATTTAAAAATAAAGTGGTTGATGGTTCAGTATAGTTTTTCTTTTTATTCTATAATTAAATTTCTAATCTTTATTTTTAAAATTATAAATATATAAATATTTAATAAATATTATAATACATAATCTTATAATTAAATTATAGGTACTTGAAACTAGAGACAAATTGCTCAATGGGAAACAAATACTTCCTCCTCTCCAGTACAGGAAGAAGAGAAGGAGGGACAAACGAAGGTGAGAAGAATTTATAGGTACAGAGATTCTGAGATAATTCCCTCAAGATCCACCATTGCTTTTCATTGAAATTACAGGTAGAAAATTGATTATAGGAAAAGGTGGCAGGTAACAGAATAGCAAGCTTGAGGAAAGAAGGAAATAACCAATGTGCTTTGAGAAGAAAATAAATGAAAGAAACTGGAGATTGGATTGGACCATCCAGTGTTTTAAATTCTAGTTAATAATGAGTTAAGTAAATTTGTAATATAAAAAACAGAGGTATAATGATCCAACAATTTAAAATAATTTCTATTAACTGGTATTTCCTTGAACCTGTTAATTGCTACAATTACTCAGCTATCTGAAATTTTATTCTGTCCACTGAAATTATCAAAAATGTTCATGATGTGAAACTATTGATCAAAGGATAAAAATGGTACATAGATTTTAAAGTAGTTTATGTTGTGGAGAGTGTTAGGGATCACACCAGAACCAAATGTAGGCTGCTGGGATTGTCTTCATTGCACAGGCTTGGTGACAGCAGCTCCCAAGCTACTCCAGGAGACACTGCACCATAAAAAATCAAGGATTGTAAAGCTTTAACTCTCCAATCAATTTAAGAGCCATACAGAACAAAGTTTCCATGTGCAGCAGGCAGGAAGGGAACTGCTAGATCCCAAAGTCTTCCTGCAGTTAACCAACCTAAACTATCGCAATAGAATGCAGGAGGGGCCCAGTGCAAAACCTCTGGAGTCATTTCTACACTGTCAATTAATTTGAATTATCTAGAATGTCATGAGAGGAAGTAAGAAGCATCGAATGTGGAAACTGTTTCCACCACTGTAAATTAACCTAACAGAAGAGTACTAACCATCAACCAGATGCACCCCCAGTTTTGAAATACCTCAAAATTCATAGTTTCTTCTATAGCTAATATTTTAGATTTTACCAAAGTCACATTGCTATTATTTTGTGGCACAGAATTGGAGAAAAAAATATTCTATGTCTTAGCCCATTTCTTCATTACTGTTCTCTAGGTCCATCCTTCTGAAACAGTAGATGATACCTATTTTTTTTTTTTGTATGTATCCTTGGCCTTCAAATTGACTCTAGCCTTAAAATGCTTTTTGCCTTCTTAAAGCTATCCAATGTTGCCTGTCATTCTCACTTTTATTTTAGATCTGAATTTCATGAAATATAGTGTTTTCTTCTTACATGTAGAAAATGTAAAGATACGTAAAAGCAAGTATTGTTTGAATAGATATTGTACTTCATTTGAGTTGAAGTTGAAAGTTTCAAAGCACTGGTGGGAAAGAATTCTGGCAAGGACAGTGTCACAGAAGGCCTTGTAAACTCCTAAAAAGTTTGGAGTTCATTTTTGATGAGTTCTTGGAGAGTCTTAAGTATAGTTGCAACAGGAGTAATTTCAGCTGAAGCATATTAATCTAGGTATCAGTGTGGATGAGCTATTTTCAGAAGACAAAAGTAAAGGTAGAGTAACCAGTTAGGTTCAATAATGATAGTCCATGAAGAATATGAATCATGCTTGAAATAAGAATTGCCCTGGGATCCAGCCTCAGGGAAATATATAAAAAATGCACAATGATATCATTGCAAAGTTATTAGAATGTCTGGAACTTGAGACTGACCTTAACCAGTGCTGACAAGGATGTGGAACAAGTGGAACTCTTTAGAACTTATACTGTTTTTTTGAGCAGCTGAGATACAGAGACCAGAGAGCTCTGGTTTACTTCCCAAATGATTCCAACTGCCATGCATGGCCCAGGGCGCGGTGTGAATCTAGAGAGAAAACTCTCCAGACCTCCAAGCTAGAGGTGGGAGTCAAACCAAGCACTCCAGTGTGGAACACCAGAATCTTAACTGCTGACTGCATGCCCACTTCTGGACTATTACATGCTGCTATTGACCATGTAAAATGGCACATGATTATTAAAAGCAGATTGGTATATTTTTCAAAGTTTGAATGTATACATATCATTTGAACCAGCCATTGTGGTTCTTGGCATTCACCCATGGCACAGGAAAGCATGTATCTGTACAAAGATATATTCTAAAATATCTTTTTTAGTCCATTTCTTGTATGTGTGATGCTCAAGTATTAAACATAATGCAAATATTCATCAACAAGTAAGTTGATGTGCAGTCATATACTGGGTAATGTTTTGCTCTGTATAGCAGGCTATATAAACAATAGTGATTGAAAAACATTGTAATGAAATAGAAAGTGTTCCTATAACTGATTTTGCACTGTACCTTTACCATGTTTGAATGTATTTCTATGTAAAAATATCATTGTTTTAATTTTCTGTAGTATTCACCACATGTATTTATTTTGAGGTCTGTAGCCTAGGAACAGTAAGTTATACTATACAGTATGGTGAAGTGGACTACATCCTCTGGGATTGAATAACTGTACCCTGTGATAATCACAGAACCATGGAATCAACTAAGTATTTATTATAAAGCATCCTTGCTGTGAAGTGGAAAAACTGTATATTTATATAATCCAGTACTACTCAATAATAAAGTAGTAAACTATTAATACATGTGCAAAACAGAAAAATCTAAAAAGTAAAAGAAAACTGCAGTTACAGACACCAGATAGGTTTTTGCAAACGGGGACAGGAAAAGGAGTATAAAAAAATTCAAAATGGGTAGGAGTTGTAACACCACATATTAAACAACTACATATGATGCCCACATCCCTTAATGGGGTGACTGGTTCAGTTCATGACTGACTGCTTCTGATCCCTGAGCCCTGGTAAGGTACCAGGAAGTTGCACATGATGGCTGAATTAATAGGGTCCTTGCCAGCTAAGGGGAGATGGGAGCCTGGGTAAAGTTGTCATATTTTGATATCACCTTGGTGTAGCCCTGGTGAATGAATTGGTAGATACAAACCCAGTCTCCCTCTCTCTCTCCCACTATAACTTTCTTTAAAATAGCAAATATTTTGAAAAATATGAGCAAATTATAGTTTATCAGCTAACTGCTTATATTTTTTCATAGTGGGACAGATATTGGAGTTACTTAAGTGTAAATATAGTGAGGATACTGAATGATAACATGTGAATAACTTAGACAAAGTCCTTTGGAATTTCATGCAGCATCATATTCCCACCAAATGTAATAAAGAACTCTGACTTAACAAGGAAGACAAAATCACTTTTGCAAGCTGCTTAGTTTGAAACACTGAAGTGAAACAAAGATGGCCTCAAAAAAGATCCAAGAATAAATACTTCTGCATTATCAATGTACTATAAGTAGATATCAAATGTAAGTTTAGCCCAGTGATTAAAATCTGGAAAACAGAAGAAGCAAAAACATGTTAAACAAAACAGTGTCTCACCGTGTGAGGCTGAGAATAAAGAGAAGCAAGAGAGCTTCTCGGTATTGTGAAAGTCGAAGAGGAAACATTTACAAAGGAATGAAATGTTCATAAGCTTTAAGAACTACATATAGGGGCCCAGCGCGGTGGCACAAGTGGTTAAGTCCTCGCCTTGCACGCCCGGGATCCCATATGGGCGCCGGTTCTATCCCGGCAGCCCCGCTTCCCTTCCAGCTCCCTGCCTGTGGCCTGGGAAAGCAGTCGAGGACGGCAGTCCAAAGCTTTGGGACCCTGCACCCGCGTGGGAGACCCGGAAGAGGCTCCTGGCTTCGGATCGGCATAGTATCGGCCGTTGCGGCTCCATCGGACGGAAGATCTTCCTCTCTGTATATCCGCCTTTCCAATAAAAAATAATAAAAATAAATCTTTAAAAAAAAAGAACTACATATAAACATAATGTAATATATATGATGAGGGCCAAAAGGATTTTTTGGGAGTTCCATATAGGAAGGGTCCAGGGGCTAGCAAGACTGGAGTTCACAGAGTGGATATAGAAATGAGGTAAGGCCCAGCTATTCAGGTCCTAGCTCCCATCAGAACCTGTCTTATGTGAATTATTCTCTGCTTGTGTATGAGAGCACTGTCCCTGAAGGTTCAAATACAATCTTCCAGGGGATCCTGCTTTATCTTTCAGCCAGTAGAACCAGGGTCACAAGTGTGCATTTTCCCCTTAATACATTGATTTTAAACAAATTGAGAATGCTTACTAGTTTTTCATTGGATTAAGACAGAGAAGAATAACCAACGGAAAAACAACCAGCTGATAACTCATAATTGAGTATAAAATCCTACTGTGATTATTTGATAAAATGTCCACAGTCATCAGCTTTGAAATTTTATATTAATAACTTATCTCCTTATTCAATAAGAAATGGGGTAAGAAATAAAAGTAAGTGTTAGTATTTTCTAGCAGACCCTACTTCATCAGTATCCCACATAAAGGGTGGAATAAGATCCTTCCTTTAAGTTAGTAGAGATACGCTATCCTGAATCTGTCTTTCTGCCAATAGTTAACTCTTGGGTCAGCAAGTTTCAACTCCATTGTGTGGCTGTTCTTTAATCAGTTTTTCCTAGAAATGATTGCTCAAAATGAACATATTCATTCAGGAATAAGTGAGTTATGGGCTTGCTTGCGATGGAGAAGCAGAATCCCATTCTCCCACAGGCACCATCAAAATACTCATTAGGTCTGTAGAAAGCTACTGTTTTCATGTTTCAGTCAACAGCCCCATAGGAAAACTTCACTGCTGATCAGAGTAAAAAAGAAAATGCCTGAAAAATGTTTTTAAAGTTGTATGAATCTTTTTTTTTTTAAAGATTTATTTTTATTATTTTTTCATTGGAGAGGCAGATATACAGAGAGGAGAGACAGAGAGGAAGATCTTCCGTCCGATGATTCACTCCCCAAGTGAGCCGCAACGGGCCGATACTATGCCGATCCGAAGCCAGGAGCCTCTTCCGGGTCTCCCACGCGGGTGCAGGTTCCCAAAGCTTTGGGCCGTCCTCTGCTGCTTTCCCAGGCCACAGGCAGGGAGCTGGAAGGGAAGCGGGGCTGCCGGGATTAGAACCGGCGCCCATATGGGATCCCGGGCGGCAAGGTGAGGACCTTTAACCACTTGCGCCACCGCGCCGGGCCCATGTTGTATGAATCTTTATTATTTTAACCATCAGTTGAATCAAGGAGATGGGAACGTAGGAAAGTATCTGTGTATGTGAAAATTACTAAATAAGTGTATGATGGTGTGTGAAAATAATTAGATTGCTAAAACTTACCTTGCTAAGTTTTTCTGATAGTAAAATTACTCATTTTGGTGCATTGTTTCTTATTGCAAAAACCTAAACTTTTGAAATATTAATAGCTTTGGATATCTTATTCAGGTCATTTTTGTAACTTATTGGAAAGGTAGAACAATAGAGTACAATGGTACTTTAGAATTTCTAAAAAATACCTCCATTTTTCATAGAATACCAATTCTAAAAGATAATGAGTAGGGAAAAATAATAATTTTCCATGGTCAAATAAATTCAGGATATACTTCCTGTTCCATAGGCCTCTCATGGAGCATTTCATCACATATTAGCATGTTCAAAATCTTATACAGCCATAAAATTAAGATATGTATGTCCCATTTTAGATTCCTTCCCACGGGTAGCAGCTGAAGTAGTAATTAAACCCCTAATTGGAATGCCAATAACTATATATGAATGCCTTTTCAATCCTGTCTACCTTGCTTCTAAGCAGGTTTCTTGCTCATATGCACGTGTAGCAGGAAGCACATGATGCTTCAAGTTTTCCAGTTCTTTGTGACCCATATGAGCGAACAGGCTGAGTTCTGAGTCCTGCTTTCTGCCTGGCCTAATCTTGGCATTTACACCCATTTTGAGAGCAAAGTAATAGATGAAAGATCTCTCTCTCTCTGAACCAGTGCGGTAGCCTAGTGGCTAAAGTCTTCACCTTGCATGTGCCAGGATCCCATATGGGTGCCAGGTTGTGTCCCAGCAGCACCATTTCCCATCCAGATCCCTGCTTCTGGCCTGGGAAAGCAGAATGGCCCAAAGCCTTGGGACCCTGTACCTGCATGGGATACTCAAAAGAGGGTCTTGGCTCCTAGTTTTGGATCAGCTCAGCTCCAGCCTTTTGCAGTCACTTGAGTGAATCCTCAGACAGAAGATCTTCTTCTCTGTGTCTCCTCCTCTCTGTACATCTGACTCGCCAATAAAAATAAATAAATCTTTAAAAAAGAAAAAAAGAGATTCTCATTCTGTATCTCCCTCTGTTACTCTTTCAAATGAAATAAATCTTTTAAAAAGATTTGACTATGTAAGAGATGCTACTTCTGGATATATAGTCAAAGGAAATTAAAATAGCTTATCAAAGAGATGGGATACACTCTCATATTCATTGACTATTCATAATAGTCAAGATACAGAATCACCTAAGTACCCATCAATGGATTTAAAAATGATCAGACACACTAAACCAAATGGAATCCTGACATTTGCAGAAAAATAATATAGTGGCACCTACTGCTATATAAGCAGAGTAAAACCAATGCAGAAAGGAACAGTGCAAATAGTTTCATATGTGGAATTAAAAATAATGTATCTGAACTTAGAATAGTGAATTCTAGAGGCTGGGAAGGGTGGAAATAGAGAAGAAAATAATGAAGTAATGAGTTCTGGTGTGGTACAGCACAGTGGGATATCTATATTTCATAATAACCCATTATATAAAGAGAATTGGGAGAAACTGATAGAATCCAAACACAAACTAAGAAATAGAAGTTACCTCATCCACTTACGCTCTAGATAAATGTCAAAATATTGCATTGTATGGCATAAATGTGTGAAGATTAGATATTAGAGATTCTTAAATCTGGCAATTTAAAGTAAGAAAATTAGTGAATGGAAGAGCTTCCAACTACTTCGCAAACAATGCATTTTAAACAGAGAAGCACCTTTCTTCTATTTCCAAGTCTGAATTCTTTAGCCTCATCATAATCATAACTACTTTGAAAGACACGAGAGAAAGTCAGCGACACCTAAGAACAGCTCTTCTTTCACAATCGTTGCCACCAGACAAAAATGTTACTTACAGTAGCAGAGAATCCCACCCCATTTGGCAGAACCAAGCATTGCTGTCCTCCACTTCCATATACATCCTTAATATGAAAGGAAATAATACATTTTTCAGGGGAATCTGAACCCCAGACTATACATACTTGTACATACTGAAATTTACAAGAAGAGCCATGGATGGGCATATTTACAATTAGTTTTTTCATTGTTCATTATACATATATATATCAGCATTCAATTAAAATCGTTTCATTATATCTGCATCACAGAAAAGTGTATTAGTTTATTCTTTGATAGCCTTATAAATTGTTAATTTTATTTTTTCTTTCTTTGGTAGTAGAGTTATCTTCATGGTCATTTATGTGTAGTTAACTATTGCATTTTGTTGATGTGGTTGTTTCTGTAGTAATTAAATGTCTAAATAGAGTACAAGTGCTCAAGAGGGTTGATGCTAATTTTAAAATTAAGTTGAATTTATCTTCGAGTAAGTGGTAATACAACATGGTTGATATTTGCCCAATGAAAAGTATTCTCTCTCCTTTTCAGCCAACATATCAATTTTAGATATAGACACTAACCAGGAGGAAAATTTATCAACTGTATCTCCCGGAAACAATTTTGGTCTTGACTTGAAAGCAGATGATAAAATATATTTTGGTGGCCTGCCGACCCTGAGAAACCTGAGGTAATTTAGTACACACTTAAAGCTAAGGATTAAGTTTCAATTAAATGGTCGCTGTGCTCACTGGAGTTTTGAAGTTCAATTACAATGGGAATGTCATATAACCTTTACTTACAGAAAGGTCTAATCAAAAAAAAAAGCCATGTTGTGCATTAGAACAGCATCAGAGTTTAGAAACTAAAGGATTAATTTGACATCTTTGTTGAAAAGATCGATTGGAATCACTGTTTCCCTTACAGGTACCTGCTGAATAGAATTATGAAAGCAATTAAAGGTGGAAGCCTGAGTTGGATGTAGATCTTATAATTGCTGTTCTCTTTGCATATTCACTGGAAATAATAGTGCTCAGACATTGCTTAGTGTTCTGAAAATTAGTCAGTGTTCCAGGATACTGTGCATGTAACCTATTTTATTGCTAAGCATTAGCAGAATAATGGCATATTGGAACTGTCCCATATGCCTAATATTAGAAATGCATTAGCTGGTCTCAAGCCCAGGCCAGCACAGATGCTTTCTATCTAGAAAAATGGAGAAACGTACTTATCTCATGGTTAAGAAAATAAAGTAACAAAAAATGTCAGAATATTTCATGTAGTGTCTAATTGTACTGCTTGATATAAAACAACAAACCCAGAGTACTTAGTGTTCAGTAATGTTTACTTGAAGTTAATTAAAATGAAGAAAACTCATTTGGCTAAACATACATGTTTATTGTAAACACAGACTATTTTGACTTTAATTTGTGCTTTAATTACTTTGGTTATTGTTAATGAGTATAAAGTCTTCATATAGGTATTTCTACCCTAAAAAATAGAATGTGTTTGGGAAAGTCTCAGAATGATATAGTTGAAAGTTCAGTAATCAATTATTTCCATATTTCTCAAGTAAGCAGTATAAGGTTAGTTTCATCTTTTAGCAATTACTATGAAATTTGAGGTTTTATTTTTCTCCCTGAACATAAACGGATTAGAAGAGCAGGAAGTTGTCTTCCAAACTTTCCTTGGTATAACCTGGTGAGTTTTCGGTTATAAATTAACTCGGTGCCCATTCAGCTACAGTGTTTGAGTTAGGAATATACATTTAATAGTGACATGGTTACTGGAAATCTATTTATTACATCATTGTTCAGCAAGAGTTTATTGAACTTCTACCATGTACCGGGCATTATGCTAAGTACTAGGTATCTAGCAGTTGCTCAAGAATAAGATTTACCTTGCTAGTCCATTAAAGAATTAGCCAAAACAAAACTATCCAAACCTGCCTTCATGTATTATGCTAGAACTAGTTATCATAAAAAGACTTTTAGGAATTATCTACAAAGGGAAACAGGTTAATCTCGTTGTGATAGGCTTACTATTTTATTTGGTTTGGAGACCACATAACTAATGAATATTTGTCACGAAGATGTTATTTTCAGACTATAGGAGTCAAAATTACATTATAGCTATAGCATTGCATATTATTTCAGAACACTCAGTAGACACCTGTTTGTGGCTTATTAAAAAAGCAAGCATCCAGAGTTACTGGTCATATTTCCATACTTAGAATTTTATTGTTTTTAAAAATATTGTTCAGCTGAAGTTCTTTGAGAAGCAATACGTGAGCTATTCACAAGTAATGCAGAAAAGTATCACTTGTACATTTTGCCAATCATTAATTTGATATACTTTAAATTCATATTTCAAAATAAAATTTTTTCTAAGGAAATAGTGTGGAAAAAAGTCAAGTTTGGGTTCTAATTTCACTACAGTGAGAACAGAGGCTGTCTTCTGTTCTCATTGCTTTTTGCATTTCTCTCCATAAGAATTGCTTTGAGATAGTTTTACAAAAAGATTCATGGTTAAAGTTTATTATTGTTTGACATTCAATGAAAATGCAATTATAAATAAATTGATTTTGTTTTGTTTTTCTCCTCCCTTTTACCTAGTATGAAAGCAAGGTAACATTTTTTTTAAATGTATGCATGCCTTTCAACTGCCTGGCACTTAGATACAGAAGCTACGCAGAAATAGAGCGATGCCTGTGCAGCTTTATTCAAAATGTATTTCAAGAGCAAGTAATGCATTCTAAGAACATTCTCATGCTGCTCTTCATAGAAAAGATCCTGTTGCTTATCTGCCAAAAACTGGGCTGCAATTTGAGTTACTTCACCAGCAAAAATGGTAGACTTGCTCTGCTCACTCGTTCAGCCACCTATGCATAGTGCCCTCTGATGTTCAGCAGCACTTGCTTAACAGCAAACTGGTCAAGTTCATGAGCACAGCCGGGTTCTAGGAAATGGACAGAAGAGGTCTCTTGGTTTGAACCCAACTCTGGTTGCCCTGGGACCATGCTGTCTGCTGAACCGTTCACCTATGCTTTCCAAATGCTTGCTTCTGCCTTGCTGCTGTTGTGCAGGCGTGCGAATATGCGAGCATTTTCATACCCTTTGCACCTGTTCTCAAAACTGCTTATTTATTGCCCTTAATACTAGGAATCTGCTTTGAAGCCTGCTGAAAGGAATCTAAGAAATGCCTTATGTACAACAAGTATTTGTGTTAAAAATAATGAAGTTTACAGAAAGTCCCCCCAGATTCTCAGAAGCATTTAAATTCTTATTTATAGTTAGGCATTAGTGTAAGAATTAAGCCTACCCTGTGAAGGGCTAATCAAAACTGCAGAAATGTAGAGGATTGGCACACTCTGGTCAGAGCTAAAGCTTGGCATCTTGGCATTTCAGAGTCAGTGTGCCAAATTTCTGGAAAGGAGATAATGAAGCTTCAGCGATCCAAGACATTTTTGAAGTAGAGGCTAGGCTTTTAATACCAGAAAATAGAATACAGAAAAAATGAATGTTGGTAAAAATAAGTCAAGTTGTTCTATCATGATGCAGTTTTGAGAACACTTGCAATGTTTACTGAGATGATGATTATAAGACAAAACTGGCTTTCAATGGAAAATATATCCATCAACGTTGCGATATCACAGGATGACTTTGGAATGTTGCCTTTGAATGAAGACCCTCATGAAACTGAGGTCTCTGGTTACCATTAGGAGTCCAATTCCCATATATCATTCATTCCCTGATTTTCATAATATTGAACTTGCCTTATCTTTTGAAACAGTCCTGTGGATTTCCCTGAGGCAATGAATGTATAAAAATGAATTGCCTTATCTATAAATACCCTGGGAAAATATGATAAATTATGGAAGTGAACACAACAAATGAACTTCACCCATTCCCTTGACTTTATAGAAGAATATAAGTAAGACCTTTTCCCTGAAGTTGTACATACTCTTCACCATAATCAACTGACTGAACAGAATGAGAGAACATTTGGAATAAAAGAAAAGTGGTCATATAAAAATAAACATGTTCCAATAGACGAGAGGGATGAGGGCAGAAGGCAGGACAAATAGCTGACCTGAAGCAAGGTATCTGGTACCCATTACCAGGGTCTAATTTGCTTTCCCACCAGTTTTTATCATGCACTGGTTTTTGTTTATTTTAATTTTCAGTTATGTGAAAGGCCATGAGGTTTTTATTAGCTGAACAAGAGAAAAATGGAAACATCATGGAATAATGAGAAGTATTACCTTATCAAACACAACAGTTTGATGTTGAGTAGATAGATTTTACACATGAATATTTACACCAGTTCACTTTTCAATGTTCAAAATGATAGCCAGCCACTAACCACAGTGGCTTTTTACCTTTAAATGTGTAGTTGTTAATATTCAATTCCTTATTGACATAATCGACATGCTAGGTCTACATAAGCACACATAGTGCAGAGCAGAACATACTATCATCTCAAAGTTCCATTGGAAAGCTCAGTCATGAGGAAATAGAATTTACTGCCTACTAACTTATGTTTATTGGGCACTTATTGTGTACTTTGCCATTCATTCATTTTCCAAACTTCAAAACACTTTAATGTAGATAATATTTTCATCCCTTTTCACATAAAAGAATGCTGAGTGAGTCAGAACACTTGCATAATTGTTACATTATAAATCAGAACAATGTATTTCTGCCAGGACAGGGACTTCTGTTAGCAATTTGAAAACTAAGATCCTTTCTCTTCTGTATCATCTTTATCCTGTTTAAGAAAAAATAAGTGGGTCAGTATTATAGTACAATGAACTAAGCTGCTATCTATAAATGCCATCAACACAAATTGGAGTGCCCATTTGAGTCACGGCTGTTCTACTTCCAATCCAGCTTCTTGTTAATGCAACTAGCAAGGCAACAGGAGATGACTCAGGCCCTCTCCACTTTCATAGATGTGCACAGAATGCTGGGCTCTTGAATTCCTGCCTGGATTAGACCTGGTAATTGCAGAGTGATGTAGTACATGGAAGATACCTTTATTCCTCTACTACTCTCTCTATGCCTTAAAATTAATAAGTATTTGGAAAAAAGGAAATAGTGAACAAAACATAAGTGTGTTATAGCTACTGGTCAATATTGTTAGATTAAATATATTCTGAAGTTGACTGCTTCATTATTATTTCAATACAGAGCACAAATTGATAAATTACTACTTTTTTGGTTTAGTTTAACAGCAGAGAGACATACATATACATGCCATTTTCATATTCTGGCAGCACCAGCCCTAGCTGAGTCAGGAAACTCATTCCAGGTCTCCCAAAAGGATAGCAAGGATTCATGAGCCATTACTTGATGCTTCAAAAGATCTGCAGTACTAGGAATATGAAATTAGAAGCTAGGACTTAGACTCGAGCACTCTAATATAGCAATGCAAGCACCCCAATAAAAAATTTAGCAACTATACCAAATGCCTGCTCCAGGAATTTTACTGAAGGAAATATTTCCAGGGCCAACATCGGAACCTATGAAGCTAGCATCTCATATGGTCACCCATTCAAGTTCTTCTGCTCCTCTCTCAATCCAACTCCCTGCTGATGTGCCTGGGAAAGCAGTGAAGAATATGGGAGATCTAAAAGGAACTCCTGGTTCCCAGCTTTGGACTATTCCAGCTCTGGCCATTGGGACCATCCGGGAAGTGAACCAGCCAATGGTCTTTCCATCTCCCTGTCTTTCAAATCAATAAATGAATCTTTAATTTTTAAAAAATATTTCTCTCCAAATAAACATTTCCATATTTATTTTTGAGCCAGATTTTTTAAACATTTTTTTAGATACTTTGTGCTGCTTAAACAGTTACCTACTCCTGAATGAGAAAAAAAAATTTCTTATGTACATAAAATATTAATAAGGAATCAGTTAATTCCTATACCTTATATCTGAATACTATAATGGGATTATTTTAAAGATTTTATCTGAAAAGCACATTTATAAAGTGAGAGACAAAGAAGGTGTTCTGTCCACTGGTTCACTCCCCAAGTGACCAGAACTTGAGCTGATCTGAGCAGGAACCAGTAGTTTCTTCCATGTCTCCCACACAGGTGCAGAGTCCCAAGGAACTGGACCAAACTCTACTGCTTTTCCAAGCCACAAGCAGGGAGCTGGATCAGAAATGGCTCAGCCAAGATACCAACTGGTGCTGGGATGCTGGCACCACAGGATAAAGGATTGGGCTATTGAGCCATAGCAGCAGCCCCTATGAGGGAACTTTTTTTTTTAAGATTTATTCATTTTTGAAAAGTCAGATACACAGAGAGGAAGAGAGACAGAGATCTTCCATCCGCTGATTCACTGCTTAAGTGACCTCAACGACCAGTGCAAGCCGAGCTGAGGTCAGCAGCAAGGAGCTTCTTCCAGGTCTCCCATGTGGATGCAGGACCCCAAGGCCTTGGGCTGTCCTCTAATGTTTTCCCAGGCCACAAGTAGGGAACTGGATGGGAAGCTGGGAAGCAGGGCTACCGGATTTAGAATTGGTGCCCATATGGGATCCTGGCATGCACAAGGAAAGGACTTGCACCGCTAGGTTACCGCGCCAGGCCAAGGAGATTATTTTTTTTTTTTTTATTGTTGCTTACATTGTATTATGTAGTACAGTTTTATAGGCGCTGGGGATTCCCCCCACCCCTCCCATACAAGGAGATTATTTTTAAAGAGAAAAAGTAACACATGCAGATTTTTTCCGCACGATGGTGTTAACATGTAATTCCTACATCCAGTAGGTAACAGAAAGTGTAGTTTGCTGACTACCTGGGTGCTGTGCATAGAGTTTGATAGTTTCCCACATAGTTTCCTGCCAATAGAGATTGAACTGCCATCAGCTCAATGATGTCACTTTTGTTTTCCACTTAACTCTCCAATAGGCCAGAAGTGAATTTGAAAAAATATTCTGGTTGCCTCAGAGATATAGAAATTTCAAGAACTCCATACAATATACTCAGCAGCCCTGATTATGTTGGTGTTACCAAAGGATGTTCACTGGAGGTGAGTCTGTTTTTAATGGCTCCATAACATGTTCATATCATTTTGTTCAGTTTGTGTGTTTTCACTCCTTTATTACTGTAGTTTTATATTTCAACTAACCTGGGCTTAGTTGATAAATGAATGATAAAACTGAAGCATTCTATCTAGTTTTCAAAAAATGCATGAAAAAATGAGCATGAAAAATTATGAATGTATTACAAAAATGTCCATGAACTTATTGAAATGTAGAAATTATTGTGCTATAAATGATATTACAATAATAGAATATTATAGTCCATTCTTTCAAATGTATGATCATGTATGTTATGTACAATATTAATATCTTTTCTAATTCTTTCCTCCTAACACTACATGATCTTTAGTCATGTTTGATAACTCTCTTGAACTTATTCATTGTATATGTATTTAGGTGACTTTATTGGCACCTTAACTTTTTTCTAGAATGTGTTTACACAAATAAGGAGTATTGATTTGTAGAATAACCATTTAGTGCATGCCATCTGATCAACACCATTGAAATTGAGCCTTCTCGCTCTTTGAGATAGCAAAGACTTGGATCTGTTTCATCCAATGCTACAAAAACTCTAGTCTTCTACAGAATTGCAAAGTCACTTGTTGGAAGATATCCTCAGTCACTATTCTTCTTGGCGACGCAGCTTAACACCTCTCAATTATTGTTAATTGTTCAGCACTGGCTTCAATTAGTGCTGATCCATATGTAAGAAAGGCCCTTGGCCATAGCTTCTCCCTTGTAAAAATCAATAGTCAACAACAAATGGTAGTAGAGATTTTATAAGTGGGTTGCAAGATGGCTGAATAGGGTTAAAGACATGTTCATTTAGGCTGGGAGGGGCTAACAAGAGATTAGCAGACAAAGTATGATCCCAGGCAATGTGTGCAGAGGACTGGGTGGCAGGGAAACTGCAGAAGACATGAAGACGTGATGGTGCAACAGTTGAAACAGTCACTGCCAGTGAGCGGAAGGAATCGCAGAACTAGAATTCTTGGGGTAGATCTCAGACAAAAAAAAAGAGTTAATGAGGATAAGCATTAAGTAAAACCAAAAACAGCATCCAGGAATTATGTGCTATCATCAAACAACCAAACATTAGTGTCTTCAGCTCTCCTGAAGATATGGATAAGAGGACCTACTGGTGAAATAGTAACTGAAAACTTCCCTAACTGGAGAAAATAAGAATATCCAAGAAGAGCACGCACAGAGAACTCCAAACAGATGACCAGAAACAACTCTCACCATGACACATTAGGGTGAAACTTTCAATAAATATGAAGAAAAGATTCTCAAACGTGAATGTGAGAAATGGTGATAATTTCAGAGAATCTCAAATAAGGTTTACTGCAGATTTCTCATCAGAAACCCTGTGGGGTAGGAGAGAAAGAGAAACAGAATCTATATTCTGAAAGAAACTGCCAACCCAGAATATTATACCCAGTAAAGGTTTCAATTTTAATAAAGGAAAAATAAAGGACTTCCAAAACAAATATTGAAAGAATTTGCCACCCACCAACCAGCCCTACAATACTATGCTTATGGATATGACATACACAGAAATAGTGTGTGATAAGCACAATAATCAAAAAAAAAAAAAAGGTGGAGAACTTCCTAGTAAAGCTACATAGAAAATCTAAAGCAAATAACAAGGAAATCTATGTTAAAATGACAGGACAAAGTTATTGCCTTTCAGTAACCCTATGCTCAAATGGTCTAGATTCTCCAGTCAGAATACATAGATTGGCAGTGTGGACCAGAAACTCAAGACCCATCTATCTGCTGCCTATGAGAAACACACCTCCCCAACAAACATACACACAGCATGAAAGTGGAAAGATGGAAAATGTATCTCATTTTAAAAGAAAGGAAAAAAGGATTGTGTGTAGTCATTCCAATATCTGACAAAATAGACTTTAACACAAAACCAATAAAGATGAACAAGAGCTTTATATATTGATTGATGGATCGATGCAATAAGAAGGGGTGACCATATTAAATGTATATGCACCAATGCCAGGTCCAAAAACAATTGTTACCAGGTGTAAAGGAAATCAAGGACTACAATACAATAACAGGATGTGTCTCAATACTCTACTATGATCAATGGAGCCATCAGACAAACAAAAGATCAACAAACATGCAGCAGAGTTGGCCTATACCATCAATCAAATGGCCCTAACATATCCACAGATGCAGAATGCATATTGTTTTCCATCAGTTCATGGCAACTCCTCCAGCATAGACTAGAAGACGGCCAATAAAACAGCCTGATAAAGTCAAAAGAATTGAAAGTATAACATTTCTGACCACCAAGGAATGAAGTTGGTAATAAATAATTCAATCCCCAGCGCCTATGGAGCTGTACTACATAATACAATGTAAGCAACAATAATAATAAAAAAAAAAAAGTCAAAAAAAAAAAAAAAGAAACTCTAGAAAATATACAAATGCATGTGGAGTGAACAAAATGCTGTGGAATGAATAGTAGGTCAAAGAAATTAAATGGGAAAAAATATTCCTATAAATTAATGAACATGACAACACAATACATCAAAACATGGGATATGGCAAAAAACTGTGCTAAGAATGAAGTTCATAGCAATTAGTGCCTCTATCAAGAAATTAGAACGACATCAAATAAACAATCTACCAATGACACTTAAAGATCAAGATAAACAAGAACAAAACAAACCCAAAATTGGTAGAATTAAAATTACAGAATAAAAAGTGGAATCAAAAAGGTTCATAATATTAACCAAAAGCATAGATATTAAAAAGAAATAGTTGGGCCAAGGGTATAAAAATTAGCAAAAGAGGGTGAAGACCCCCAAAGTCAGAAGTAAAACCAAAAATGGAAATAGTGAATGCTACAGATATGCAAAGAATCATCAAGAATTACTATAAACAGCTATATGGAATAAATTGAAAAATTAAGAAGAAATGTAGATTTCTGGACACACATAATCCACCAAAACTGAGTTGTGAAGCCATCCAAAAGCTACATTGCACAATACCTACGATAGTAATGCAGACTCATCCAACACAGAAAAGTCCAGGATCAGAATATTTCACTGCTAAATTATACCAAACCATTCAAGAACTAATTCTAAGTTTTCACAATCTATTCAAAGCAATAGGAAGGGAGGCAGCTCTTCCACACTCCTTGTATGAGTCCAACATCACCTTAATTTTCAAGCCAGAAAGGGATATATGAAAGAGAGCTATGGACTAATATCCCTGATGAAGATAAATGCAAAAATCTACAATAAGATTCTAGCTCATCAAGTCCAACAAGACATCAGAAAAATCATTCACCCAGTCGAAGTGGGATTTACCTCTGTTGTGCAGGAATAGATCAACATTATGCAATCCTATAAATGTGATATGGTTGTTATTCTTTGGTTTGTTAATGTGGTATAAGGTTATCTCAATAGATGAGAAAAAGCATAGGATTAAAAATACAGTGTCATTTCAAGTTAAAAACCTTAAGTAAATTAGTGATAGTAGGATAATTCCTCAGCACAATCAAGGCAGTTTTCAAAACCCCAATGCCAGCATCGTATTGTGTCCAGAAAAGTTGGGAGATTCGAAACAACAAAAAAAAAAGATGCTCAATCTTAGTATGCATTTCAATGTAGTATTGGAAACTTTAGTGCCATTATAAAAAGAAATCAAAGGGATACACTTTGGAAAGGGGGAAGTCAAGCTCTCCCTGTTTGCAGATGACATGTTTACAAAGGGAAAACCCAAAGACTCTACAAAAACTTGCTGAAACTCGGAAGAGTTGAGAACATTGCAGAATTTAAAACTGACACAAACAGTAAGTAGCCTTTGTATGCACAAACAGTTCCATGCATGACTGAGAATTTGTGAGATCAGTGCAACTCACACCAACAGCAAAATGTTAAATACCTTGGAAAAAATTAATCAAGGACAAGAGGGAATCTCTGTGATGACAAGTACAAAACGCTAAATAAAGAAATAGAAGCTACCAAGAAATGTCCTGTGCTGATAGAGCACCTGCCCGTGTATGGTGGGGACTGACTATGGAGAGCCTACAGTTTTGCCTGCCTGCCATAGAAGCCCTGGAGATAATGGTTCACAGATCTGAGTCTATAGCAGGGTCAGTTAGGAAAAAACGACTATGACTCACTAAACATAACTAGTAGTGACGGCTGCTGACATCTTTGATGCAATGAATAACAAAAAATAACACTCAGATCTTCATAATGTTGTATTGAAAATAACCAAATAAAACCTGTATGTGGGAATGACTCACTCACACGCCTGAAAGAGAAAGAGAGAAACAGAGAGAAATAGAAAGAGAGAGAAAGAGAGAGAGACAGAGAGAGAGAGAGAGAGAGAAAGAAAGAAAGAAAGAAAGAAAGAAAGAAAGAAAGAAAGAAAGAAAGAAAGAAAGAAAGAAAGAAAGAGAAAGAAAGAAAGGAAGGAAGGGGGAGAAGAAGGAAGAAAGAGAAAGGAAGGAAGGAAGGGAGGGAGCGAGGGAGGGAAAGAGAGAAAGAGAGAAGAAGAAAAAAAATGAAAACGCAAAAGGCATGCACATCAGTGGGACAAAATAGAAATCCCAGAAATGAGCCCATACATCTGCAGCCAACTAATATTTGAGAAGCACACGGAAATCAACCCAGAGAAAAAGTATCTATCCACATGTAAAGATGTATTCAACAGGATCCCTGCTTCACACTTTATTAAAAAAAAAAATCAACTCTTAAATGGATCAAGCACCAACTCTTTTATCAGACACCATGAAATTATAGAAGAAATCATCAGGAACACTATGCAAATCATAGCTGTAGGCAGACTTCTTACAAAAGATGCCCAAAGCACAGGCCATTGAAGCAAAAAATAAACAATTTAAATTGCATCAAGCTAAAATGCTTTTGCACTACAAAGAAAACCATTAATAAAGTGAAGACACACCCAAAAGAAAGGGCAACACAGATAGAAGTCGAATATCCAGGACTGACAACCTCAGAAACTGGACAACAACAAAATAAACAGTCCAATTAAGAAATGGATACAGCATCTTTCAAAACATGAAATTCAAATGGATAATAAGCGTATAAAAAATGTCTAAATTTTTTAGATATCAGGGAAATGTAAATAAGACCACTGTGAGTTCTACCTAAACCTCATGAGAATGGCTAATATACAGAATTTTTTTAAAACTTTAAAAAAAAACATGCTGACAGGAATGCAGGAGAAAAGATACTCAAATCCAGTGTTGGCGGGAATGTAAATTAGTGCAACCACTATGGAAGACAGTATGCTGATTCCTCAAATATCTGAAAATAGATGTACCCTAGACCCAACCCTCCCACTTCTGGGAATACATACAATGAAGTGAAACCTGCATATAACAAAGTTACCTATAATCCCATGATTATGCCCAATAGTTACTAGATGAAAACAACCCAGATGTTCATCAACTGATGATTGTATAAAGACAGTGTGGTAAATATACACTCTGAAATACTACTCAGCCATAAAAGGAATGAAATCTTATTGTTTGTAACAAAATCAACCCAGCTGGAAACCAGTCTGCTTAGTGAAATAAGCCAGTCCCAAAAAGACAAATATCTGTTCCCTGATTTGTGACAACTAATGCACAGAGCACAAACATCTTAATCTCTGTGAGATTAGAATATTTATAGTTAACTGCTGTATGCAACATACATGTATACTCATGAACAATAAGATTTATTTTATTTTTAAGTCATTTTACCTTTTCCCTTTTTTTGCTATGTTAAGATACCATCATATATTGCAAACTTAAGCTTGTTACTATGAAGCTTATGAATTTCTTGTTGTGATCATTTAGGGGAAAAATAAGGCAGTTAATAGAAGAAAGAGGGAGAAAAAAAGGAGAAGGAGTAACTTCTATACTTCTAAATCTGTATCATAAAAACTGTGAAATCTAAACCTTACATACATTTTTAAACTAATAATGATATATTTAAACTTTATGAGAACTCAATCAGCATGCATTTTTTAAAATAAGAAAATGCTCACTATGAATAAAACCTACATTTTTTATTACGTTACTATAATACAATAATACATTTTGGCTGCTTCTTCCCATTAAAGTTATTTCCTGATAGAATTTAGGAAGAGGAAGGGAAACAAGGGGAAAAAACATGAACTTGCCTTCTTAGTAATGAGTTATAAAGAACAGGAATTTCAGTTTTCACTGCTCATAATCATAGACTCCAGCTTAGAATTCACCAAAGACAAGGAAAAATGAAATGCATTACAAAAATAAAACTACAGATCTATACTGGTTTCTTAAAGAAAATTTTAGTGACAATTCTAACCTTCAAAGCTTAACTTTCATCTGCTTTCAAAAGATACATGCATAAATACAGAGTGCTGTCCACACAGTGAATTGTTTGTATGCATGAAAATGGCAATTCTGCAAACGTACTTTCTAATAACCAGAAATTATTCTACAAATAAAGTATGATGCAGAAATTTGACATGGATAAATATTGAAAAGTCTGCCCACCCAGTAGTTTTATCTAGATGATCTAATACTCCCCAATTTGAAAATTGGAATAAAAAACAGATTATACATCTTACAAGCTCTTGTGCAGTTCAACCGGCCTTGAAATACTGTGGTGCAGGCTAGAAATACTCCGTATAAAGGGTTCCTTGTAAGATTTTAAAGATAAATATCTTAAGCATTTCAAATACCTGTGTGGCCTGGCCTAGCATGTTCACACTCTAGAATGTCTTCCAGACGTTTAAAATGATGATCATTTATGCTTACTGAGAGAGATACTTCACATTGTAAATGAACATGTCTAACATAGTTCAACTCAAATGCAGGAAAGAAGAAAGAGTGTAAAACTGAGATAGATTCAGTTACCGAGTGAGTCGGTGAACTCTTAAAAGCTGCATCATCGTTTTGGGATATGGGAATTTTCTCCCTTTTGTACTTTGTCTAAATGTAACTTTGATTATTATTGTCAACAAATAGCATTTTCATTTCTATGAAAAATAATTCATCTTTAAGGCCTAGGCTGCAGTTGATTTTCCATTTGTTTTGGAGAATATCCATTTAAGAACGCTGAGCATATTTAGTCTGTGCTTATCACGAGGAAGAATGCATGCGTAGACCATGGTCACATTCATCTGTAAAGGACTGACAGAGTATTTTCAAGGGCTGAAATGCAGTGTTCTCAGCGAGACTCAGGAAGGCAGCCTGAAACCTAAAAGAACGTTACCTGCAATAATCTATATTTTCAAACAGAAGTTCTGCCATCAAAAGCAGAGGCCATCATTTTTGCTTTATCCCAAACTACTAATTGAAGTATTCGAAGTTATAACGGAAAAGAATATTTCTTCAACTGCTGTTGAGTTTTCTATGAAGCTGGTTATTCACACTTTATTAGGTCGCTTTGTGTTCCATAAAAGAGATTGGATGGAATGAACAAGGTGGGGAAATGAATGTAAATTTCCAGTTCTAGTTTTCATTTTTTCTTTTCTCTGGTCCACAGAATGTCCACACAGTTAGTTTCTCCAAGCCTGGGTTTGTGGAACTCTCCCCCGTGCCAATTGATGTAGGGACAGAAATCAATCTGTCTTTCAGTACCAAGAACGAGTCTGGAATCATCCTCCTGGGAAGTGGAGGCGCACCAGCACCCAGGAGAAAGAGAAGGCAGACTGGACAGGTACTCTCAGCAGTTCACCCTATGTTTTCTCTAATGCTTTCATCAAACTGCTTTTTTATTATTATTATTTTGAACCATTTCTTTCTCTTTTTTTCACCTTTTGTATCTATTCTTATCTTGGTTAACCAAGATGAGCATTCCATTTACCCAGGCTGGCCTCCTGCATTTCAGACATCTTCAGACAATGTCTGCTCTAAATTTTCTTTCTGTTCAATTTCAGGTGCCAAGTCACACCCGACTTCCTACCTGTGTTCATCAGGGCTGAGCATATGCATAGATACAAAAAATTTGAAATAATTACACATTAATCCTTTCTCTAATTTCTTATCAGATTCATCAACTTTTAACTAGAGTTCCTTATATTTGCATTTACAGTCCTTCTAATTTTTTTCCCAATTGCTGTGGGTAATATTGTGTAATATGTTGTATGCTAATTTGTTTTGAATGAATTTCTGAACACAAAAAAATATATAAAGAGAGGGGTAGAAGGTGACAGCTAGAACACAAGCAAAACCCTTGAATGACTGTAGCTTACAATATCCCCTCAAGAATGTTAAAATAAAGCCAAAGGAGCATCTGCTATATACCCAGATGTTTCAGTATTTATATCCCCTAGCCATTTGATTTCATCGAAGCCATTCTTCAGCATCCCAGGTACAAGAATCATGAATATTTACTCCCTCTGTTAACACACATCAGTCAATTAAAAACAAAAAACCAAAAACAGATTTGGGAGAGTAGATTTTGTGGCATGGTGAGTTAAGACACTGCTTAGCATACTTGCATCTCACATCAGGTTGCCTAGTATTAGGCCAGGCTGCTCTGCATCTGATCCAGCTACCTGTTCATGTATGTGGTAGGTGGTGAGTGACGACTCCAGTCCTTGAGTCCCGGCTCCCCATGTGGGAGACCTGCATGCGGTTCCTGAATTTCTTCTGATTAGCCCTGTTTGTTACAGTTATCTAGGGAATGGATCAGTGAATGGCAAATACTTCTTTCTGCCACTCTGCCATTCAAAGAAATAAATCTTTTAGGATATGTAAAAAATAATTTAAGATAGATAACATGTGTCACTTAATGCAGTGAGAGAAAATGCAGAAATTATCTAATTACCATGATAAGTAGAATGAATTGATTTATATATATATAATGTCCTTAAATATTAATGCAGATCTAAAAACTAAATCATGTGATTTTTTAGTATAAGAACCAATCTTAGCATTTAATGTTTATAATCAATAATATTGAATATGCACTTTATTTCCTTCCCTAAAAGTTAGATCCTAACACAAAAGAGTAATAGTTTGTAAAAAAATTTTATAAGCGTGAATAATTTAGGTCTGGCATGATAACCTAGCAGCTTAAACATGGTCTTCACTTTGTGTGCACCAGCATCTCATATGGATGCCAGTTTGTGTCCCAGCTGCTCCACTTCCTATGCAGATCCCTGCTTGTGGCCTGGGAAAACAGTACAGGGTGGCCCAAAGCCTTGGGACCCTGTACATGCATGGGAGACCTGAAAGAAGCTCCTGGCTCCTGGCTTCAGATTGGCTCAGCTCTGGCCATTGCAGACACTTAGGGAGTGAGTCAGTACAGAGAAGATCTTTCTGTCTCTCCTTCTCTGTGTAAATCGGCCCTTCTAATAAAAACAAATCTTAAAAACGAATAATTTGAGCAATGTCAAAGACACAAAAAGATTAAGAGTAGAACATCTAAAACTCATTTAGTAATTTCAGTATTTTGTAAAATATAGCAGCCATTCATGATTAAAACTGCCCAGTAAACAGAGAAAAGAGCTCTCTTAGTTAACTGCATGAAAACTGTAGGAAGTAGTTTAAAACATTTGTTGGGAAATCAAGCCCCACACAAGAATCAACATTATTACTGCATTCCAATGGAATAAAAAACAAAAAGTAAACATAATGTAAGAACATGCATATACATTTTAAAAAATGATAACAAAATAGGCATAAACCCAATATAGACTACATAATTTCACTAAAAAATATTAAAGGCTTAATATTTAAAGGATGCCAATTTTTTCTCAAATGATGCCATTTTTATTCGAAAAGCACTTCATCCTTTCATAAATCATGGGAAGATAGTTCTAAAATTAATATGCAAAGTTGAAAATCTGCAAAAACCTAAAGTAGAAGATAAAGGTGTGGAGTTGCTCCCGCATATCTGCACAATTGAGATTGTGGCATACTGGTGTTGAGTCAGGGAGAACTCTCCCAGCTGAACACACCCAAGCCTGAGAACAGCCTGCAGCAGGGTGACTCTGCACATCACTTGAAACACAATGCATCTTTCAGTGCATGATTTCAGGGCAACTGGTTAATTACATGGAAAATCAAAGCTGAATTTTTACTTTACACCCATATCACAAATAAATGAACTGAAATCTGGAAGTATGGAAGAAAAAAGCTATAACATCTTCAGAATATAGAAGGCTAACTTTGACCTATAGAGAAGCAGATGACTTGTTGAACAAAGCAAGATTATAAATACTAAAACTAAATGAACTTTAAAATCTTTGATTGAACATCAAGCAGGAGTTCCATTCTGGAAATGTACCATGCAAATAACCTACCAAAAAATTAGTATATAAAAGTAATGCTAACCCGGCCTAGCTTGATGGCCTAGTGACTAAATCCTTGTCTTGCATGCTTCAGAATTCCATACAGGTGTCCAGTGTGTGTCCCAGCTGCTCTAGCTTCCCATCCAATTCTCTGCTTGTGGCCTGGGAAAGCAGTCGAGGATGGCACAAAATCTTGGGACCCTGCACTTACATGGCAGACCCAGAAGCTCCTGGCTCCTGGCTTCAGATGGGCTCAGCTCTAGCTGTTGTAAGCACTTTGGGAGTGAACCAGTGGATGTCAGTTCTCTCTGTAACTCTCTGTATATATGATTTTCCAATAAAAATTAATAATTGAATTTTTTTAAGTAATTCTAAACAACCAGGGAGAGAAAAAAAGGCAACCATGAGTAAAGGATCAAAAAGGTATGTCACAGAAAGCTTGATTGACTCAAAAATATTTTATACATGTCCAGTGTCACCATCATGGGGGAGATGCAAATTGAAGCCACTCTGTATACCCAATAGAATGGCAAAATAATAGCAATAATAACATATATAATATGCTAATACCAAGTACTCAAATGATCTGGAGACTAGGGAAATCCTAATTATTGCTGGTAAAAAGAAAAAAATGTAAATTCCTGGGCCCAGCACAGTAGCCCCGTGACTAACGTCCTCATCTTGCACATGCTGGGATCCCATATAGACACCAATTCTAATGCCGCTTCCCATCCAGCTCCCTCCTTGTAGCCTGGGAAGGCAGTCGAAGATGGCCCAAAGCCTTGGGACCTTGCAACCCATGTGACAGACCCAGAAGAAACTCCTGGCTCCTGGCTTCAGATTGACTTAATTATGACTGTTGTGGCTACTTGAGGAGTGAATCAGCAGACAAAAGCTCTTCTTCTCTGTATCTCCTCCTCTCTATCTAATAAAAATAAATAAGTCTTTTTAAAAAGCTTAAAAGGAGAGTAAATTTCTACAGTGACTTTGGATAACAATTTTATGAATGATCATGTACATATTCTGTAATCCAGTAAGTCCAGTGCTAAAGACCTAAGCTTATGCACCTGTACACAATGAAATATGCACAAAATGTTCATCCTAGTATTCTTATGACAGAAGAAATTAGAAACAAAAAAGTTCATCAGCTGAAGTCCAATTCAATAACCAGAGCCGTTTTTGCATAATGACATAGGAAGAAGGATTAAAATGTAACTAAATTTAACATAAGGACTGAGCAATGATTTTGCAGCAGGTGCCCTGATACCCCATACAAAAAAAAAAAAAAAAAGGAGAACATGTGGCACCCGCTTGAAAGATGAGAACTGCATTCAAACTCTCTGGGGTTCATAACCAGATATCAAAGCCATTCTCGTTGCTATGGTAACTGTAGCAGGAAGACAGCAGGCGTGTTTGTGATGAAAAATTTTCCTCTTCCTTTCTAAATGTGAGAGACAAGTTCCACATTGGTTATAGTGATCCACTCCACCACCTTTAAAAAACAGATTGAAGCCTACCTCCTCAAAATGCCACAATACTCAGAGTCAGACTCAACTTGGAGAGCTGGCTGTCCACCTGTGACTATAGGGAAGGGGGCTTGATCGACAACCTTTGTTACCTGCTGGGTTTTGTAAGTTAGAGCACCACTGTGCACACAGCTGTTGCCTTCAGTATCGCAAATGTGTCTTGCAGACAACTTCACTATTACTACATGTATTTTCTAAATCCTTCAACAGGAAAAAAAAACAATGGTAAGTGACCAAAATGCATTCGTAGCTCCTGTTAAAACTCTGTCTTCGGCTGACCAGGTAAGATCTCAGAGCAAGTGTTCCTGCAGTTCTGTCACAGAATCTCTAAATTCATCAAGGAGACCCTGACAGTCTTTGATAACATTTGTCATTTTGCAGGCTTATTACGCGATACTCCTCAACAAAGGTCGTCTGGAGGTGCATCTGTCCACAGGGGCACGCACAATGAGGAAAATTGTCATCAAACCAGACCCGGGCCTCTTTCATGACGGAAGAGAACATTCTGTTCATGTTGAAAGAACGAGAGGGTAATGGGAACACTAGAGGACGCACTGTTGAGACTAACATGAACTTCCTGTGCTAGCCTTCGTCGTTGCCTGACCCTCACTGTCTCTGGACATGCTATGCATTGCAAGACGATAAAATGGCTTCATGTCTTCATTATGTGTCTAGTTCGGGAACCTCATTTAACTGAGCCCTAGGGTGTTCTGTTCATAATATTTGTATTTGGAACAGTTTTTTCACCTTAGTGAAAATCCAGTGGAGCTTGTGAAGCTGCAACTAACAATCTCTCTTGCTCCACACCTCTCTGACTGCCCCTTCTCATATGACGTATGCACAAAGCAAAAAAACCCAGAACAGCTCAGTGGGAGCCAGCAGCCTTAGGCAGCTGTTATTTCATTCAGGATCCAAAGCAGTTATGGCAGCTACTCAGAAAACTGTCATAGACATAAAGCATGATAGCAACTGCAGGCCCTGTGGAACCTCTAACGTGCACACCTTGCCCAGTCCCCATCCCCAACATATGCAAAGTCCCTACAGAGTAGCTTGGAAAGGGAGCTGAGACCACAAGGGAAATGGCTGCTGTCCTGGGACCCACTTACCGGCCAATCTCTGTGATATCAGATTAACGGGAGGGAGCCCTGTCTTCTTCCCCTGAGCCCCAAGCCAGAGAATTGACCTTAATAGTGCACAAACTGAGTTTTCATCTCTTCAAAACATTGCAGCACTTTCTACTTTACTTTGTTGGCAAAGCCATCTGTATTTTTCATCAAAATACTCTATGGCAACACAGAGAGGTAATTAGTTTAGAAAGACAATTAAAGGGAAAGCGAACAGAAGCCCAGAGACTTCAGGGACCTCAGACCTTCTAACCAGCCATCCATATGTCAGGCTGAAGACATAGAGAAGAACTGGAAATCCAATTTGACTAAACCCCAAAACTCAGAGAATACTTTTTATACAACAGGAGTGTAAATGTGTGGCAATGGTACAAATAGATAGGTACAATTCTATGCCTAAAATCTACATGCTCTAATTAGCCTCTGGTGTGCATCACAGATTAGCAATAATGATTTCTTGCCTTCAAAGTAAGTAATGAAGTGTTCCTCCACTTATTTTTTTGACTATTATATAGGGCATTAAGCTGCGAGCTAAACCGATACTGAGCAGCCATGCAGCATGTCTGTTAACTGCAATGATTGGAAGCCATGATTAAGACAAATGAGGGGCTAATATCGGGCAAACTGAGGATTTTGTTATTCTGCCAGACATTGTAGTCATGGTCCCTGAGGAGAAATTCAGACTGATTTTTTTTTTTCATTTACATCTTAGGCAATGTGCAGAATGCTGCTTTCCCATGTCTTGTTGACTAGATTCTAGGTCCTTTTGTTATCTTTCTCATTGAAAAAAAAAAAAAACTTAAAAATCTTTAAAGAATTTCAATAAGCACAGGTTTGAGAAACATAGTTAGTCCAAATCACCCAAAATGTTTTTCTGTTGAGAAAGATTATTCTGGAATTCCCCAATGTTCTATGTAGTAAGGTGTCCTTTTAACAGGTGTTTCTCCGCAAAGGGTATTTTATTATGTCAACCTCACAGCTGTTGACCATCAATCCTTCTTTATCTGATTAAGCTCAGTGTACAGTACATCACTGAAAGCTGGCCATTCAGTTAATTGGCCATATAAACAAACAGTTTTGCCATTTACTGTTGATTACAGGATAATGTATTGGATATATTAGTGTGCAGCCACTGAACTCTGCCAAATCAAGAACACATTTACCTCCATAATGTCTCATTCAACACTCTAAGGTCAAAATGCAACAATCCCTAGCCCTTTAAGCAAGTGCCACATAAAACTAACAGCTCACTAGTGACCTCAAACGCTAGAAACATTGGTACTTCCTGTACCTGTGGTGTGGCACGTTCTCAGTCGAGCGCTAGAAAAACATTAAATCTTTTATTCATTCTTCATGTGAGATCTACAATAGTCCTTCTTCACAGATGAGAAAACCTAACTGATCCAAAATTATTATAACAAAGCAGGCTTTAAAACCCAAATTTGACTGAAATACCTCCATTTATGATCAACTTATTCTTACCCTTTTGTGATCATAAAGATTTATATTTCTTTATATTATTATCACTTTCTCCCTGCACTTTCCAGACTAGAATTGTCTGAAACCCCATGTCACATAATCACTGAATTTTCACCAAAATGGGGGATAAGCTTTTTATGATTATCCTGTTATTCTTCTGCCTATCTTTCTAGTTTCCATCCCTTCATTTAATTGCTCCAGTAGCTTGTTTTTTGGTTTTCTAACAACCTCTGCCTTCTCTATTTATTTTTCCCTCTGCAACCTCTACTGGGCTCTATCTCAGTGGTCAGCAGTTCTAACAGAACAAAACTCTTCATCCCCAAAAGCTTAAGTAACTGTATGTGTCAGGAAGATAAATAGCTGAGTTATCTCTGCTTTGTAACAACATTCTTCACACAAGTATGAAGAACTGCAGAGTTAAAGAGAGGTTTTAGCAGTAATTTGAAGTTTCCACAGTAAGAGCAGTTTGGAAAGTGAAACCAAATGCTTTCTTTCTTCTAACCTTCTAAGATATGTCCAATCAGGAAAAAAAAAATCGAAGTAGCAAGCAGTAAGCACACTGATGACGATGTGGGTCTCACATCAGAGTCCCTGGGTTCGATTCCTGTCTCTGAATCCTGACTGCAATCAGAGTAGCCCTGTGGGGAGCAGTGATTGCTCAAGTGACTGATTCCTGCCTCCAGTACATGACTGAGTCTCAACCTGTGAACTGTGGCTCCAGCCCAGTCCAGGTACTGTAGACTTTGGGGAACTTGCCAGTGGATATGATAGGTCTCCCTCATTTATTTCCTTAGTGCTTCTGTTTGATTCTCTATCCATCCCTCCAAAACAATTCAGGTTTTCTAAATTACCAATTTACTTGCTTGCTGTGTTATGTTAATTACCAAGGCATTTGCTTGTCTTGGTATCTTCTTCCACATATTCTATGCAATCAGCAGTGACATAAAGTCTTGCAACCATATT
Organism: Ochotona curzoniae; assembly: GCF_017591425.1. Lineage (NCBI taxonomy): Eukaryota > Metazoa > Chordata > Mammalia > Lagomorpha > Ochotonidae > Ochotona > Ochotona curzoniae. Next base: position 11,157,757 of record NW_024467115.1, read on the forward strand.
CCCCAGCAAGAAACAATGTAAAAATAAGTTATGTAATTATGAAAATCTAAGAACTGAAATTGCAAAAATAAATACCCCTGACTGATCAAAAATCTAAGTACTTCAGTGTTCAACAGTTTTTCACATTGGATATTGTTAATGAGTACTTAAAGTCTCCAGCAGCATAATGGATATATTCATGATGTCCTTGTATACAGAATCAAAAAGAAGAAGAGTAAATGTATGGCTTTGTTGTTCCTGGAATGAAAAATGCAAGCAAGACTCAACTATAATGTTCTATCACTTCCCTTGTTAAGTAATACAGCCTCAGGGCAATCCCTTAATTAATATTTTCCCCAGCTTAAATTAGGTATTTTATCTTCAATTTATAAATGAATGAAATGAAACTAAACATGATTAAACAATTTGTCCAAGGTCACAGTGCTACTAAGCTTCCACAGTCAAACTTAATTTCCAGTGTGTTCTTTCTGAAAGCCCATGTTCATTCTGCATCACCATCCTGTAATCTAGCAAGCATGGACAACTATTATATTCCTTGAGGCAGTACTCTGTTAAGAAGTTTCCACCAGATAGGCGAGGGTTTGTGGCTCTTTAAACACCCACCAGTGGTGCTGGGGCATGGTGCTTTCAGCCTGGCCCGGCTATGGCTATTGCACCCATTTGTAGTGAACCAGTCAGTAGATGGATGACCTTTCTCTATCTGTGAACTCTGTTTTTCAATAAATAAATCTTTAAAAATTTAACCAAGTGCAAAGATCTCCTCTCCTTAGACCCTGTCTCATGGTGACCTGAGCTCCTGCTAAACCCTTAGGAACACTGTTATATACTAGAAGAGGCTATTTTTTCCCAAAATAAAAAAAAAAATGCGGGTAGAGAAACATTTCAGTGAGTCACACAAGCCTACAAGAGAACTTTTCTGAGTCTCATGAAACCACTACGTGTCAACAGTGTCAGTAGTGACGCTGTGCCTCTGATTTTTTGCCAATGCATTCTTGCACAGACTGCTACAATAAGTAAATGTTGTCTTCCCTTTCAACTGACTGGTCTCCCCCATCCTCCCCAAGCCATAGCCAAATTCATCTCTTGTTCCGTTCTTTTACTTGTGGTTTGTACTGAAAGGAATCAACTGCTCACTGACTAGTCAGAGCATTGTTGCTCCAGCTTATTATTTCCAGCTGCACGTGTGATTTTGCCTCTGGAAAATCCAGTGAGATGGAAATATAAAATTGAATTTTCCAATGAAGTACTTTGATTGTTGTCCCCAGATATGAAGTTGCCAGCATTTCACTCATGATCCTCATGTTGGTGTCCAATACATCTGATTGATAGCTAGATGACTGTTGGATTAGCAGGCAAAAATCTGCTTCTAGAACCAAGGAGAACATTCCTTTGATCATTTTCATCTATAAAATTCTTTTTCTGTTCCTGATTCTTTGCCCAAGGATCCAACAACTGTAGTGAAGTAGTGTGAGGTTCTCAGTTAGTAGTGTGGCTTATCTCTCATAAACAAATTAGGGAAATTAATAAAACAGCCACTAAGCAAAATCATTTTAAACAACAATTAGCTTAGTGTTCCTGCCTGCTTCTTCTATTCAAAGCCAGCAGCCACATGCTTTATAAAATGGGCTCTGAGTGTTTGCTGTTGATTCCTGCAATCTAACCTCTTGGGAGTACAGTCTGTCCCCTAGCAAGAAGATAATAGCTAGCACAAACCAAGAAATAGAGAACCAAACAAAATGGGGCCACATGCTGTGTTAACGCCACTGATCCTGATACAATCAGACATTACTTCACAGTACAGGAAGCCTTGCTGCCTATAGGCTCCTGTGCTAGGCTATAGACTGCTGCTGCCACCTCCACCAGATGCTAATGTGCCAGCTGCACAATTGCCTGGTTTCAGTAAACATCCAGGGAGAGTTAACAAGGGAGATACGTGCCAAGGTTCTAACCATGGCACTTGCTTAGTGTAGCATGCCTAACCATCCTATCGTGGCGCATTTAAAAGTTACAGGAGGGAAAAGGGAAGGTTGGGGTAGCAGGGAAGAATTTTATTGAGTACTCTCTTATTTGTATCTGTTTATTTCCAATATCAGCATCTTTACCGTCCAAATTGATGAAGACAGGAAGTATATGCAAAACCTAACAGTTGAACAAGCCATTGAAGTCAAAAAGCTTTTCATTGGTGGTGCACCACCTGAATTTCAGCCGTCTTCTCTCAGGAATATTCCTCCTTTTGAAGGCTGTGTATGGAATCTCGTTATTAACTCCATGTAAGTGAATTTCCCTGGTACCAGGTTTGATTTGTGCTGTTGTTGGTAGGAGACTCACTCTTGAATCTGCACTATCTGAAATCATGTTCAGGGGACAGAAGCCATGAAGGTCTTCAAGTTAAATTCAGGAAATTGCACTAATAGCCTCAAGGAGGGAGATGGGAGGATCTGATTTTAGTGTAAAGGAAAGAAAACACTGAAAAATAAGGAAAATATTTTCATCGTTTTTCCATAGCCCCATGGACTTTGCAAGGCCTGTGTCCTTCAAAAATGCAGACATCGGCCACTGTGCTCTTCAGAAACCCCGTGAAGATGAAGATGGAGCAGTTCCAGCTGAAATAGTGATCCAGCCGGAGCCAGTTCCCACGCCAGCTTTCCCTACACCTACCGTGACTCTGTCGCATGTAAGCATTTATGTTCACATTGCTTTCCAGTTTTACCCAGCATGTTGAGTCATCTGAAATACTGCAGCAATAGCAAACACTGTATACAGTACATATTAGAACTGAGGGAAGGGTGGTCTTCTGTAGAAACTTACCCACTTCAAATCTTCGTTGAATTACTTCTATTTATACATATCTACTCTGAGTATAAAAAATGGTATTTTTTAGTTGAAAAGCTAGAAAGCAGAAATATCCAAGAACCAAGAACAAGTACCACCTGTGATGCTACAACTTCAGGGGTGCAACACTGTGCATTTTCGGTCCTCATCTGCACATTACACACATCTCATCCACAGACATGATACAGTCCTTCTCTACAGCTGCAGCTTCCACATCTCCAGATTTTACAAACTGCAAATCAGATATTTTTTAAGTGTGTTGTTTTCTTGTCATTTTCTAACGGTGGTATAATAACTATTTACATAACATTTATAGCATATTAAATATTCCAGTAATCTATAAATATGAAGTTTCTTGTTGAACAGGAAAATATGCATAGACTGTATGCACATTCTACGTCATTTTTATAAGGAAGTTGAGCATCAGTAGGTGGCTATCGTGAGACTCCATGGATGACCAAGAGATGACCACACATAATTAAAACTGTTTCTAAATTATGTATTTGTGTCTTATATGAGTGTGTTATATATGCACATTATTATATATAACACAAATTTTATACATATATATATCAAAGTACACAGTCTTTGGTGAGCTAGTAGGCTGCTAAATCAGAGTACTTAGGTTCAAATCCAGCCTCTAACCTACCATCCATATGAATCTGGAAAAACCACTTAGTTCCTCCATATCTTCATCCATAAAATTAAGATGTTAACAGTGCATATGTCATAACTAAGAGTAATCAGCAGGATTCTTAAAAAGACCATGTTTTCTAAATGCCTGGGATAATACTAGGCATTGGATAAATGGCATAATTATGATACTACAGTGATAAGCATTGCTTTCAAGTTTTGACCCCAACTAAACCATTTCCTGCCAGCATTATATAACCCCCTGCTAATGGCTCTGAAATTTAAATCATTTGCCCAATTAAGTCACATTATTAAGAATTAAGTAGTTTATGTAGCTAACTTCCTCACACAACTAGTAACTGCAAGGGTGAGAATTTTAATCCAGTGAGTCAGATTCCAGAGTATAGTTTACTATCCCTGTAATGCTCTGGCTTTACAATGCATCCTACTTTAAGAGCCCATTGTGGGCTTTTCTTTCTTCTAGTTTTTCACTATTAAAAACTATATTGATGTGCACATCTGACACATCTGTGCATCAAGCTTTTTAATTATTTCTGATAATTTTCTTAGAATATATACATAAATGGCGAGTTATAGAGCCCTAATGCAAATATTTGCTAAAGTTCTCAATACACCTAAATTGCTTTTGATTTTACCAACTCGGACTCTCCCCACCTGTGTATCCAGGAAGGCCAGTCTCACTACATTCGTGGTGACACATGCTTGATCTTTATCAGCTATGCTAAAAATGAATGAAAAGTCTCCTTGAATACAGATGTTGAACTGCTTCTAACACTCCTCTTCCTTATTGCCCATGGTAAAAGTGATAATTGTCATCAGAAACTCTTCATAAATAAGTCAGTGAGCCATCAGGAAAATCTGTGATTCAACATCATTTCACGTTTTTTAAAGTGTGCTTACTGCTCATATCTTACCCACCACATAAGTATAGAAAGACAAGTGTCTTGTCTGCTGGTTCACTCTCCAAATGCGAGCAAGAACCATTGCTTCTGAGCTAGACCCAGGAATCAGGAATGCAACCCAGGATTGGCAGGAGCCCAATTACTTGAGCCATCTCTGCTGCCTCCCAGAGTCTATGTCAGCAAGAATCTGGAGCCCAGATTCAAAACTAGTCGCTGATATTAAATGCAGCTCTTAGCTGCTTGGCTAAGTGCCTGCTCCTTATTGTATTAATCAAATGGTATGATACACATGGAAGTATTTGAAAATTGAAAGGAGCATGTCCATGTGGCTACTGAGAAGAACCCCTGCAGGTACTACATAACCAAAGTGTACCCACTGCTATGCCAAGAATTTTATATCCACTGTTTCATCTGGTCTCACACTCTCTTGTTTTATTTACACTTTTCTGTGTTACTGGAATTTACTCCAGTTCACCAAAGAATATAACTAAGATCATTCAAGCAGAAAACCACCAGTCAAGCAGAGATTAGTTCAAGCAGTTGCTTTCTGTCTAAGGCCTGAGATCTGCAGCATGGATTTCAGAATGTCTCAATGTGTGTCAGGCTGATTTTTCCCTAGCCAAGGGACTATTTACTGATCCTCCACCTTGCCTCACTTATATGCCTTACAAATGTGTTTCCAGTTGAAGAATTTATATGTATCCATAGTTGAATAAACTTTTTGACCTTGGGTCAAAAATCATTACAAAATCATTAGCAGGAGAAATCAGCTGAGCTTGCATCCATGTAAGTTGGCTATAATTAGCAAGAGCACTGGAGATCATCTAGTGAAATGACTATGTTGCTACATGACATCTTTCTATGGGACACTTGATGTAGACTTGCCACCTTTGCCATAACACTTTCTTAATGGGGATTTCCTGGGGCTGTGATGGCACAGACTATAACTGTAGGTAGCTATTGGTTATATTAAAATAAAATGACATGCTTGCAACTTTTAATCACAGAGAATATCTGACCAAAGGGTTATCTAAGGCCCACCAAATTATTTGGTCTGTCCCTGTTAAGTAACCGCAGGGGCTACCCCAAACTCAATAAATCTGTAGCATGCTCATTTTATGCTAATAATTCTGTATGGCTTGCAAATTATTTTATAAAAATCCAAATATCCTTTGGAAGAGCAAGAGGTTCTGCAACCCTAGCATTAAATTTGTATTTTTCTATTCGCCCCTTTTAAGATTTAAAAATATCTTCACCTTCCCTAAGCTAAATAGTCAATAAACTCAGATATTCCTTTATAACCTAACGTCTAATTATCACATCCCTAATCATCATTCTTCAGTTGAAATAGCCTTTTCAAAATATAGTACCTAGACTACACTAGTCAAAATGAAGTGACCAGCCCAGGAGACACTGAAATCCTCTTTGGTCTGTTATATTCTAGCAAAGCACCTTTAAATGCTTTTATGTTTCTACCAAATGCACGGTGCTATTGAATGTTATTGGAAATCATATTTCATCAAGTAAGACCTTAAGGATTTTCTTATCACTCTAAATTCTTTCACTCAGATCTCTAGCCTGTTGGTCTTGGTTTGAGTTGTGTTTTGTTTTGCTTTGCTTTTAAAGGGACAATTCCGCTATCCCCCTGATCATTTAACTTCTCTCAAGCACATTTTGTTCTGTAGGAATACCAAATAAAACCCTCTGTAGTTTCTAAGGAGCTTCCTTTGCTGAAAGTAAAGATTCTTGCTTCTCTGGAACTGGACATGTTCACATATTTGAGGTTTTTGTTTTCTTATTTTATTATTTGTTTTAACCTTCTGTTCTAATCTGGTCTGCATTGTTTCACAATAGTGTTTTTGAAAACAGCACATTCCACTTAAATGATGAGTCCGAAGCAAAGGATTATAGTAACTGCCTATTTGGTTGGTTTAGGAAAAAAAAAAAAAAAAAAGACCATGAAGAAAAAACCCTAAGGATTCCAACCCTATATCTGAAGAAAGCAAGTCCTGGAATGTATACAATGTGGTCCTGCATACGAGAGGCAGTTTGCTCTAAAACAGATATCTAAATTCTGACTTTTATCTCCCAGTCTCTTATGACATCAAATTATGACTGTGTGGCCAGAATCCTAATTTTAAAACTTCCCATCTCTATTGAATCACATTGCATTTTAGAGTTTCAGATCATGAAGGCATAAATCCCTTTTCTTTAAGTTTGCTTTTTTTTTATATTTTTCCTTTGCTGGTAGGAGCAGGTGTATTCTGTTGGAAGATTACTAAAAGCTCAGAGTTTGACTTACAGTGATTTTTTATTAAGAACCTACAGATTGCAATGATGAGTAAAGTACTATCAATGTCAGCCTAGGATGGGGAGAAAACAGTCTGACCTACCTGCCAGCGCACACCTACATTAAACTCTGGCAAGTTCCTTGTCCCCTCAAAATGTAAGAAACAACAGAAAAACAGCAATGTATACCTTTCAGGATCATCATGAAGAAACATAGTGCTTGCAAACGACCTAGCACAATGCCTGGATCGTAATGACACTGCTTCATTGCCAATATTTTCTGTCTAGAAAAACAGTGCATTTATTTGAAACACAGAATATTAGGAAGAGATCTTCTGTCTTGTGATAAATCCCCAAATGCCCACAACGGCCAGGTCTGAGAGAGAAGATCCATCTAGATCCCCTGGGTAGGTGACAGGAATCCAGGCATGTAGGCCATCATCCAGTTCATCCCAGAGACAATTGCAAGAAGCTAGATGGGAAGTGTGGAGCAACCAGAACTCCAACTGGTATGCCAATATGGGGTGAAACCATCACAAATTGTGTCTCAATCCATTATATCTCAATACCCACCCCTCTATTTTCTTGTATGGTCTAATTTGTTTATACCTCTTATTCTCTTTTAATTGGAGAAAACATGTCTGCATATTGTAATTGTGCATGTGTCTCATAAAGATGGCAGGAAGCATAGATCAAGTCTGGAGTTTGAGTATTACAGAAATGTACCAATGTGTAAGTTAGAGCAAGATTGGCCTCCATGGATTTAGCTGCATTGATATGAAGGTATCTTTTGTTTGAATTTTAATGAAAAGTTGAACTGTGAACCTCAAAATTTAGAATCAAGATAGCACAGTGGTATAGCAAGCTAATCCTCCACTGGTAAGCACCAGCATCCCTTATGGGCACCAGTTCATGTCCTAGCTATTGTACTTCTGATCCAGCTCCCTGCTTATGCCCTGGGAAAGCACTGGAGGATGGTCCAGTGCCTTGGGTCCTTGTATCCATGTAGGAAGCCAGGAAGAATCTGCTGAGTTTCAGCTGCAGATTAGTTTAGCTATGGCTGTTACAACCAAGTGGAGAATAAACTAGAGAATCAAAGACCTCTCCTTCTCTCTGTAAAAATCTCCCTTTCAAATAAAAATAACTAAATCTTTTTTAAAATGTGTAAACTAAGAACAATAGTAGTAGACGTGAAGAGCTCCTATGTTGATCACAGCTCTGGGAACCCAGGAAAAAAGAGGGCAGAGAACAGAAGAATAAAGCAAAAAGTCCTCTAACAGCTTTATTGCTACAACCTTGAAAGTTGAAGAAAATCAAGGTCAAATAATCAATTTGAAACAGAATGTGTTTGAAGTTATTTCCCATACTCTAACAAATGTCTCTTCATGAACTAGTATATAAATATTACTGTATCTACTCAGGAACCTCCAAAAGAACTCATGTACAGGCAGTTGCCATAACTTAATTTCCCAATAAATAGCTTAATTATGGATTTTACAGTTCACAACACCGGAGTCTGTACTATAAAAGCATCTTCTAGTCAGTATTCATGCATCGAGAAGGTCATCATAAATAAGCCTCAGATATGGTACTCCCCATATTTGTTCGGAGGATTATTGGTTCATGAAAAAAGAAAATTGGGCAGTTTTGATGGTGATTTGTCATTTAAAACTTTCAAGAACGAAGACTCCAGTTTTGATAAATACAAGTTAAATTTCTGCTCTGCACCTATCTAAAGTCAAGAGATGTTTACCAATAAATCACAGGCTACCTTGCAAACAATAAATCATTTCCATTTGCCAGTCACCAAACAGGAGTCTGAAATGACTGCCATTTCATTCTGACCTGAAATGAGTGGCAGTGTGTGAGCAACAGGGTGTTGCACTCGCTGCTGACCTATCTTTTGTATTCTTCACTTCCCTATGGATCCCAAGCACAGCTTCTGTTGGAATCACCTTCAGCCACAGCACTGCTCCCTCAATAGGTGTCCCACTGCACTACACTTCTCATTCCGCTTCTGTCTGCTTGTAACTTTTCACGTGCCAAGAAGAGACCAATCAGGAGAAAGAACATCTTGTCCTTCTATACGCTGTTCTTCCTCCTGCATACATGCAGTCCCCACAAGGTGGCAGAATTGTAACACGTTGAGATTGATGAGCCTCTTGAGCTTCTGACTTATTTATTGTTTTAACAAATTTCAGTGACCGGTATTTCCAAAATATAGGTAAAACATCATGTGCATAAAGTTGATTATTTCTCTCAAGCTCACATTAGCTTAGAAGGGAAAGATTAATTGTGCAATGACCATTCTTTAAATGGTCTTTTAAAATCACCTTATCAGCTCTTTCCTACCTATTGTTCCTTAGCTAGATTTCATAGGGAATCAGGGTTGAAAACATGCTTATAGACAACATGACTTTATTCCATCCGTTTCTATCTCTTACATTTCTCCTTATTATGTGACAAAGCAAGCAGCAGCAGATCACCCTTGTCTCCCATCACAATGCCTGAGCGGAAGTCCAGATGCTGCTCTTGACTCCATCTTCCTTCCCGTGTGCATCCAGGAGGCAGAAGTAATGGTGCAAGTAATGGAGTCCCTGCCACCCACCTGTATCCATTATCCACTCCTAGGCTTGGTCTGGTCCAGCTCTTATCTTTGCAGGATTTTAGGGAGTAATCCAAGAATGAGAGTATGTTGCTAAGAATTATTTTCAGTGTTATGGGGTATAAAGGAAGCTGGAGCTTCAGAATAAGCGATTTCACTCTTCGAAGGATGTGGGGAGAATAATGGGAAAAGTGCATCAGCAGCAACATGCTGGGAGATTGCTGCCCCATACCATCCTCAAATCTGACTTGGTTCCACTCCACCTAGGGAAAACAGTGCATGGAACACACAATATGTCCTGCCTTTAATGAAATGAGGAAGGATTTTCAGTTGCACCAAAATGTTAGTATGTTAGAAGTCAGAGTTTTCTTTCCATTAAATCCAAAAACCTTACATGAACACTTCTCAGAACTTTGTAATAGCCAATTTTATGAAGGGAATGTTTACTAAAGCAATATTAATATCAATCCTACTGCAAATCCATGATGGTAAACATCAATTTGGATAACCTTTCAGAACAATGAACATAGCGTCACGATTGTCTATCTTGAGGTTACCAACGGTTGGTTACTACACCCTTCTGTAGTGGCCAAGCTGAGAATGTCCTTTATAACCACTGCTTCTCTCAGCTCCCTGTGGTGCACCCTCCACAACAGTAAGAAAGGATCTCCCAGCTCTCAGTTTCTTTCCAATTTCCAAGTGAATGTGTCCTGTTATCTAAAAAGGACCTTGACAAAGCACCTCTTTTCTGATCAAAAGTTCCCTTTATTTTAAGCCAGACCTCTTTCATGCGGAAAACCCAACAGAATGTGACCAAGAGTTGCTGCTCAGCTCAGGGCAAGCTATAGAAACTCCTGCCTGTTCTACCTACAAGCAAAGTCATGAGGGTATTTGGGCTGCCTTGTGGAAGAGAAAGACAAAGGGTCTGTACAACATAGAGCCCCCATCAACAAAATATGTCACCTTTACAACCTCCACTTTGATCATTTAAAAACTTAAATTAAGTCTAGTATTAATATTTATGCATTGTATCTGAGTGACTGACACGACAATATGGAAATCACCATATGTTAGTTTTCTCTTTGATAATACATTACTATTACAAATCCCCTGTGTATATATTGACCTTTCCAGTCCTCCAGTTTTCAAAGCAGTGAGTTTAGGGATGCCTTAGTGGAATTGTGCCCTCAGTGGACTCCTAGCAGTGAAGATCCTCTTAGTGATTTCTGAAGACTGAAGGCTACATGTGTTTGTTGAGATGGTCATCTGCACAGGAAATAGCATGAGAAGTTGATAAATGATCGTACTTCTATTAATAGCCTCATTGAAAGGCATTAAGTCACAACAGCCTTTCCATTCGGGCTCATTCTGCAGGCACCGTAAGAAGAAAGGTACAGCTCTGTGCATTTTCCTGACCTGCCTACTGTGTTTTTTTGCACAGCTGTGTGCATTCCAGTCACAGTCTGCCCTTCATAGCCGACGATCTCCTGGGAAGCAGAAGGGAAACATTTGCAGGAAGCCCAATTTTAGAGCATTTCCCACCACTTGAAGCCTTTTACCTGCTGTGGCACAGGGCTCCATTTGACCACACTCAGGAGGAAAGGCAGCTAGGCGTTTCCACTGAAAGTGCAGTGACTGTGTTGCAGATGCGTTGCCTCCAAAGTGACTACTTGGAAAGACACTGCACCAAAATCCTGCTTCGGGTTTCAGGATCCCCTGCTGAGTCAGTGCTCCGTGGGCTATGGCCCAATCCAGAGCTATTAAATGCAGATCTCAAAAACAGATGTGTTGGGGAAAATGTCTCGGTTATTTATTTCCTCAAGTACTGCATGTTCTAAATGGCATTGTAAACCACCTGCACATCCAACTACCTTGTGAAAATAGAGAACAGGAGAAGGAGTATGGGTCATTCAAGGAGTCTTAATTATCTACTGAGCTGTGTGTTACAGTGGCCAAATATGTTCCAGTTAGACAGACGGACTATGCCATTTGTAGGGCCCCATGCAAAATGCAAACACAGGGCTGCTTGTAGAAAATTGTTACAAAAAGTGAGATAGTGACCGTAAAGCTTTAAACCCAGTGACTGCACAGCCCTGCACCTAGCTGTCCCTCTTAAATACCCTGGGAAGCAGATCTTTAAACAGTGGCAGTTGAAATGGCATGTGGTGGGTTATATTAAATAAATAAAAAAGTGCTAGGTTGCCTAGCAACTAGCTGCAGGCCTGAATGCGCTGACTTGCAGGTTCTGATACACCATCTTGAAAGTCTAAATTCATGACAACCTTCAAGTGGAAGGGTAATACCATGTGAGATGGAAAAGGGGGGGGGGGGGCAAGAAGGAACAATTTTTCTACTCTTACTACCCTGGGTGGCTAGCTTGTCATTCTGCTTCAGTTTCCCAAGAATATGGCCCTGCATAAATGAAGTGCAAGTGAAAAGGAAATTCCAGTCCCCTCAGAAACAACAATGAATTTCCTTACAGGAAAGTGAAAATACATTTATTTAGAAATTCAAAGAGGTGGTATCAGAAAAGTAATTCACACAGAGTAGTAAGTGCCTAATGTCTAGTAAAAACTAGAGATAAAGAAAAGATGGATTTCATTCTTAAGGAACTTACAGCTATACGTGGATAATAGGTTACTAGAGAAGAAGTAATTAGCAGCATTTTGTCTTGGAAAAACTGATCCATTGTCACCTCTTTTTCCCTCCTTGATATTTTACAGGGTCCTTGTGCTGCAGAATCAGTGCCAGATCTTTTGATGGGGAGCAAGCAATTTGGTCTTTCAAAAAATAGTCACATTGCAATTGCATTTGATGACACCAAAGTTAAAAACCGGTATGTATTTTCAGTGACACTGGGTAAGAGCTAAAAAATATGAACTGAGTTTTCATACTTAACCAACTTCATTTAATTCATTAATGAGGTTAGTTTTTTTTTTAATAATTCAGTGAGAATGGCAGGAAAGAACTTACATTTGTCTTAGCCAATTGTACCCAGTTTGGAAGCCGTAGAAAAGTTTCTTCTACAAAATCTTATGCATATATATCCACAATTGGGTACCACTCCGCTTTCTCTCAGGAACATGCCCATATCCTGGTTTTCTTTGTGTGTTTTTATTTTACAGCCTCACAATTGAGCTGGAGGTTCGAACAGAAGCTGAATCAGGCTTGCTTTTTTATATGGCTCGAGTCAATCATGCGGATTTTGCTACAGTACAGCTAAGAAATGGATTCCCCTACTTCAGTTATGACTTGGGCAGTGGGAACACCAGCACCATGATTCCCACCCAAATCAATGATGGCCGGTGGCACAAGGTAATGATGCCAGGAAAGTTGGCAATACCGTAGGAGTGGGAAACCACATGGCAGCCTTTGGCACTCCCCTGGTGCCAGTACCGATTAACAAATGCAGACACTGACCCTGGTGCTGCTGGAATCTAACTCCAGCTAAAAATAAAGCAAGTACCTCAAACAACTGTCTCAGCCTTGGAAAGTGTGATGGAAGTAGGTGGGTTTACATTTGCATTCTTTGCTTTTTGTCTGTGGTTCCAAAACATGTGTCTACAAACAAGAAGCAGGCAGTTCAATGTGTTGCTGCTGCTTTGAGAAATACGGACAACAGTGTATTCATATCAAAGTCTATGTATTCAGCTTAAAGGAACAGATCCAGTCTGAGGTTACATATTTGTTTAAGGTGCCAAAGGATCTCTTAAAGTTAGCAATGCTAAGACAGATCTCAGACCAACTACCCACACCTTCCACCAACAGCATACTGATCTGTGAGAACCCAGTGTCTGGGAACCTCTGCTCTTTCATGTTTAAAGGGCTCTAAGGTGTCATTTGTACTGACAGTCATTTGGAACAACTTCTAAAATGCTGGCCTTACACGTGGAAAGTGGTACAACTATGTACACAGACGACTCCTTTGCCAGCCTACTGTCCTCTTTGGCAGGACTATAAATAGATAATATACTTCCCAATTGAAACAAACTTTCACAATTTGTCTCTGCACCTGTGATTGCTTATTAAGTAAAGTTTTCCTAGGTAGAACAATAAAATATTTGCCAATCAGGAGATTGTTAAGTTAAATTTGATGTATTAAAATACTTGGACTTGTCACACTATGTTGAAAGCCAACGAACCCGAAAGAAAAGAATACCCAATAAACTCAACATCAACCAATTGGTTACCTTGGAAATAAGGAATGGAATTTTGGTACTTACTTGGGAGCTTGTGATGTGCAATACTGTTGCTAGTGAAAAGCCCTCATTAAGGATTATTCTCAGCTCTAGCTAATAGTGTAATAAACATGACAGAAAAGAAAGACATATTGTTGGGCCACAATGAGCCTTGGATTAAGAAAAAGCATGTAAATGCCATAATTAAACCAAATTAGAGATGGATTTTATTTTTGTAGGTATTAAAAGAACACTTCCCAGAGCAGAATAGAGAGCATACAATAAGCTGTTACATTTCTCTAATCACGATCCCAATTCATTTTAAAAACATGATTGGGGCCCGGCGCGGTGGCGCAAGTGGTTAAAGGTCCTCGCCTTGCACGCCCGGGATCCCATATGGGTGCCGGTTCTATCCTGGCAGCCCCACTTCCCTTCCAGCTCCCTGCCTGTGGCCCGGGAGAGCAGTCAAGGACGGCCCAAAGCTTTGGGACCCTGCACCCGCGTGGGAGACCCGGAAGAGGCTCCTGGCTTTGGATCGGCATAGTATCGGCCCGTTGCGCTCACTTGGGGAGTGAATCATCGGATGGAAGATCTTCCTCTCTGTCTCTCCTCTCTGTATATCCGCCTTTCCAATGAAAAAAATAATAAAAATAATAAATAATAATAAAAAAAACATGATTGGCATGCCACCAGTTCACAGGCTTATATACTCCTTTTCCAAAAGTCAGATATTCATATACTCCTTTTCCAAAAGTCAGATTTTTATGCACAAGCCAATGTTCAGACCCCTCACTTCATTCTGTCCCACCAGGTGATTCACTCTACCAGCACCAGCTTCCTTCTTGACTGTGTGGTAATCAACACCGCAGGAACAGCAGTGCTTCAAGTGTGCCCTGGTCCTCTTTAATTCTCTACTAGAAGAGCCTGTTAGCTCGTGGGATATAGCAGATCCAAAGCTGTGCTTTACTCGATCAACAAATGTACCCTTTAACCTGTTTTAGCTCACCTAATTCATGATAGTGCTATGCATCTGCAGCTTTCCTTGCAACATCCCTACCTCACAATAAGCATGCACAGACTTCACCTGAAAATTTATCCAGGAAAAGAATTTGGTTCTTTTGCAGATGATAGCCACAAAAAAATACCTCGTCTGACATATTTTGTAAATAGGTTTTCCTCTCATATATATTGTGAGGTACACAAATACCATGCACTTTATCACTTGTTCTATTTCTCTTTTGGAATATTAAAAAAAAGTAGGTCTTAGATGCTGCAGCTTTTAAATTCAAGATGGGCATTAATGGTTCCTCTGTTTTGCAGATAAAGATCACAAGAATTAAGCAAGAAGGAGTTCTTTCTGTAGATGATGCTTCTAACAGAACCATCAGTCCCAAGAAGGCAGATATCCTGGATGTTGTAGGGATGCTCTATGTTGGTGGATTACCCATCAACTACACTACCCGAAGGATTGGTCCAGTAAGTGTTGATGGCTTCTTTGTTGCCTAAATTATCTGGCTGAGTCATTTACTTGTGTATGTGTTTTGATTAGTCACCAAGATATCTGAATATGGAATGCTGTGCTGATTTTGACCAGGGAGGGCTGGAGAAAGAGGAACAAAGGAGGTACACTCCTAGGGAAGAGTTGAAGCCAGGTTCACAGAGGAAATTTTGCAGAGGGTTGAAAGGCACCATGGAGCAATGTGGGTGGTATATTCATGAGGAAGCTAGCAGAGACACCACACCAGGGAACTAGGAAGATGGCAGATCCAGAAAGGGGTGGCAGCAGCTGCAGTAGCCAGAGCCACAATGTTTTCTGGTGCAGAATCTTGTGAACCACACTGACTCTAGGTTCAAACCACAGCCAGAATTGGCGGGGGTGGGGGGTAGAGATTCTAACAGTTCATTGCTGCAAAGAGTACACTCCCCCCCGCCATTCTCCAAGAAAGGACCCATACCAGTGGGAGAAGGGACATCCAGTAGAGTCCACCAGAGTAAGATCACCCAAAGTCACAGTGGCTAGGGCATCTCCACCAGGTGCCTGGCTCTCTGAGTTCACATGCAATTAGGTAGTTCTGTCTAGATGATAAATTTGTATTTCCCACTGGCATTGAGTCTGGGCTGCTGGGCTGGTGGCCTGGCTGCAGCAGGCATTCATATCAAGAACTGTGAGGTATTCACATACCCCTACCTGACTACACGCCCTGAGGGGAGTTGCAGCACTAGCTGCCAAAGTGGAGCGCTCACAGATTTCTCATGCTGGAAATACCTCTGTCGTTTCTAAAATCAGAGCAGACTCAAGGGCCTGTGGAGATCCCAAGGATCTTCTGATTTGGAATAGTGTGCCAAGATAGTGGGAATTCTGTGACTGATGATAGTGTATGGTACGTAACTGTACTCTAAGCATATACAGAATTACACAGATTTGCATGATACATGTGCTGATGTGGGTAGCGGGTTGTAGTAAGCATTGGTCGCCTACCATTGATCACCTTGTAAGAAAGGAAATGAGGCTGTTATTGTACTAATAGTTGTGATCTCCTTTGGAAAGTGCTAAACCCAGAAAGAAAGGATGCAAGCCATAGTCAAAGATGGCAAATGGAAAGACCGCTTTACTAAGGTCCACACAAGGAGACAATTCAACAGAGATACCAACACACACAAATACACATATACACATACTCACACATATACACAGGCATGGCAGGTCAAAATCGCAACCTCTCAGTATTAACTCGAAACACAAATGGCCTAAATTAATCAAAAGACATAGATTAAGAGAATGGATCAACAAACAGGACCCAATTATCTGCTACCTATTAAGTATAATGAAAGTGTGCTATTGTGAAAATTGAGCCAAGCTGAAGCCAGGAGCTAGGAAAACAATCAAAGTCTCCATATGGGTGGCAGGAACCCAGTTACTCTGAGCCTAACTCACTGCTTTCCAAAAGAATAAGCATTAGCAGGGATTTAACCTGGTACTGAATCCAGGTTCCCCTACAAGAGCTGCAGGTTTAGCAACTTTAGGCTAAAAGCCCACCTTGAAATGAGATGGCAAAAGTGCTTGGAAGAGTACATAGATGCACTTAGGCAGCACTGTAGAACAACAACAACAAAAGATGGTACTTATGGTAATGTTTCAAGTCTAGAGATTTAGTGAACTGTGGAGATGCAGTGTTCAAAATAGTTATTTAATTTTCAATGCAGAATTTAGAACCCTCAATTTTATAAATCAATATTTACTAAGCATTTTTTTTGCCAGACTGTGTATCCTGGTTTGCCTTGGAACTCATTGTTCTGAGAAGCAAAGATTACAGCAGAACATACACTTAACACAAATGTAATGGGTTTCTATGCTCATATCAAAACTGGATAGCGTTTTTCATTCATCAAAGATAGTTGCCCATCTAGTTATAATTCTCGTCATTTTGCCCCTCTGTGGATCATCAATTTGACTTTTTTCCCAGCTATTGATGTGCTATTTTGGTGCATCAAAATCAGAAGTCTCTCTAGTGACAGTGACAGAAGTAATTAAATTCCTAAAACCAGATGAAATATAATGGAGAACAGCATGGTGTGTTATTTCTGAATTCCTTGAAAGCTAAATGTTTCATGCAAACTTTCAAGTTTTATATGTGTGTGTCTTTTCTTAGAGGAGCAGTTACTTCTTTAAGTATAGACCCAAACATAATTAACTTTTCCAGTAGAAATTGGAAACCTTTTATGACTGCATATTATGTATATATGTGTGTATTATGTATATATACACACACATATACTAAGGGTAACAAACTCTATTAATATAATATCAGGAACATAATTAAAAGTTTTGACACTCATATGGAACCAACAGTTCTGTCAAATCAGGAGCAACCCTGTGACAGAACAGTCATAGTGTAGAAACAGTGTCAGAGCAGTTGCAATACCAGAATGCTCATATTCTAAGTCAGATACATCGGGAAGCACAAGATCATCTTCCCTAGCACTGGGAAGCCTGGGATGGTAAAACAGACCCAGCAGGATTCCAGGGATGCCCTAAAACAACAACCTGCTAACCTCAAGCATGGTGTATCCCACCAAAAAAAAAAAAGACTGCATTCCATATTAAAGTTTTGATCAAATGTAAGCTTCCTTCTGTCTCCAATACTCAGGTGACCTACAGTATTGATGGCTGCATCCGGAACCTTCACATGGCAGAGGCCCCTGTGGATCTGGAGCAGCCAACCTCCAGCTTCCACGTGGGGACGTGTTTTGCACGTGCTCAGAAGGGAACGTACTTTGACGGAACCGGTTTTGCCAGAGCAAGTGAGTCTCCTGCATTTCTTTCCTGTTTTTTGTGGTCAAGGTACAAATACTGATTTGTTGCTAAAATTTGCCAAGTTCCTAACTCACATGCTTAATGTAAACCAGAAATAAACTTATAGAAATTAATAAAATAATGCCTCTTAAATGTGTGTGTCAATGTCTACCAAGAATCAATAGAAGAAATAAAGGTCAAGCTTATTGGGTAGGTTGATGCCATCCTCTTCTCTGCAGATAATAGCAAAATCAACAACATTCTGCAAAAAGCCTTGTGTGTTAGATTCTTTCATTCTCCATCTTCCAGTTCTCCAACTACCTTTCTGGACAGGAGAATGGTTTTCACGTCTTGTTCATCAGTTCCTTGCCAGGCCCTGCCACATGATCGCCAATACACACAGTTTCAATGCACATATCCTCATGTCCATTTCTTTTTTCATGGCTATGTGTGGCAGCTGACCCTCGCTTTCTTTCCTAATATAGATGTAGATCACTAGTCATGAATTTATACTTTGGAAAGAAAAATGGGAAATAACTTCTACTTAATCACAATATAACTAATGTTAACATACTTTAAGATAGCAGTATTCAGTCCTGTGATCTTCATAGACAATTGTTCAGTAGAAAAAGTAATACCTTTAAGTTATTGAGGATAGCACACTAGTAAATAAGACAATTTTTTCCTTCAAAAAACATATCATTTTAAAGAACATTTAGTTGAGTCATTAAGATGCCTCCAGACCACATTAACATACCAAGATTCAATTCGCTGATCTGGGTCCTGACTCCAGTTTCCTGGCTAAGATCCAGGGAGGCAGGGCCCAGTGCAGTGGCCTAGTGCTTAAAGTCCTTGCCTTTCATGCACCTGGTTTCCATATGGGTGCCAGTTCTAATACCAGCAGCTACATTTCCCATCCAGTTCCCTGCTTGTGGCCTAGGAAAGTAGTCAAGGATGGCCCAAAGCCTTGGGACCCTACAGCCATGTGGGAGATGTGGAGGAGATTCCTGGCTTCAGATTGGCTCAGCAACCTCCCTTGCAGCCATTTGGGGAGTTAATCATCAGACGGAAGAACTTCCTCTCTGTCTCTCCTCTTTTCTTTATATCTGACTTTCCAAGAAAAATAAGATCTTAGAAGCAAAAAATGACCCAGGGAGGCAGTATTGGTCTCTCAGATAGTTGGGGCCTTTCTGTATGCTTGGGACAAGTAGACAAAGTTCCCAGTTTTAACTTCGAGCTCAGTCTGTACTCTGTCCATTGAAGGCATCTAGGAATGAACCAGCAGATTGGTACACTTCTCTCTGCCTAATAGAAGTCTGAATACACACACACACACACACACACACACACACACACGGATTACCTATACGTATATCAATATTAAAGGTTCTACTTGCTCAAACATGACAAGTAAAGTATCTCAAAACTAACAGACATGCAAGCTACATCCTGTATGTATTTGTAAGAGTGTTTAATTTTGGTTGCAGAAATCACAAAATATTTTGCAGAGGAACAAACATGTGAGCTAGAATTAAGTTGAAATGCTAAGCACTCCCAGGATAACTGGTAGGGCTGAAACAGGAAGACCTCTCAATACAACCTTACCTTTGCAGAAACAGAAGACACAGGATATGTTAAATCTTGAAACTGCTTGTGCTGTGAGAGTCCAGAATCTCCCAACATTTGGGGGATTCACAAATGGCTAGCATTCTCGCCTACAAATTTGACCTGGACCTTGGCATCTGCAGTTGGTGGATTAGCTTGCTAGACTGCCTGGGTTCCTTTGGTTCTGGATCACACCAATCCAGAAAATTAACCACATCCCCAATTTCCAAATTTCTGCCATCTCATCAACATGCACCATAATAAAAGCCTCGTAAGATGTGGGTGGGTAGTAGAGAAGATTACTTAGCTGGTAAACATACTATTTCAATTTAGCCTTTGGTATCTTTGTTCTCAAAAGCTCTCAAGTCACCCAATCCCTCGAGTTTTTATTAGTGTCTTTACTTTCTAAGTCCTCAGTCCAACGGCCATCTGGTCACTCTTGTCTTATTTCCTTGTTCCTGTTTTATCCTATAGACTGAAACTTCTACCCTTGCTCTTGAAACCTGCTCCAGATTCACCTTTGCTCACCCCAATCCATCAAGGGGATGAGCAGAAGGAACGTTTTTCACACAGTAGGCTTCATCCATTAATGGAGACAACTGTGGCTACACAAAAGATTTACTTATTACCCTTATTACCTAATAACTAAATGGCATAAGAAAAATTATTTTTGTCCTTCTCTAGCAGTTGATGTGGTCTAAATGCATCTTAATATTTTTCCTGAGTCATGTCTGAAGCACTAGTTAAAAGATGAAACAGATCAATAAATCAAATATGGATAATTATACAGAGAATAAACGGATGAACTGAAGAAATCTATGTTCCAGATCCATCCTAACAAAATTATGCTTATGATTAGTCTGTCTGTTAACACAATTTAGAAATGCTTAATCCTTTCAGACCATTATGATATCACTTCAAGTACCCCAATAAAATTGTATTGAATAATCACTGAAAAGCATTTCTTAATCCGTAAGAGACATCTCATATTTACCTGGCTGAGGGATTCCGAGTCAATCCTTTCATTTTTTCAACAAATAAATTAAAATTCCATCACATGCTACATTACTTTACTAGAGACAGGAATAAAGATGGGAAATAGAAACTCTCTTTCCTTTAAAACTTACTTTCTGGGAGGAAAATCTACCTGGAAAATAAGTCATGGATATAACTGTTGCTGAAAAATAAGCCATAGGTAGCTTTGAAATGTACAACCCTCATTATAATTAGACAGCATGCATATTAATGTAGCACAAATACTGCCTCATATAGATGAGAATTTAAGATTCTTGTACTCTACTTCATACATTTTTAAATCTTAATTTTTCAGTTGGTGGATTCAAAGTGGGATTGGATCTTCTTATAGAATTTGAATTCCGCACAACAAGAACCACTGGAGTTCTTCTGGGAATCAGCAGTCAAAAAATGGACGGGATGGGAATTGAGATGCTCGATGAAAAGGTGAGTGTTCACTTGTGGACACTTCTGCATTTTGCGGGATTGTCCATATGGGAAGAACTATAATCTGAAGCCCTGCTGTGTTTTTTGTTGACAGAAACCTCAAATCTGTTTTTGATCCTTCTGGTTTATCTCAATTTGTATATGTTTCCAGTATTTCTTTTATGCAAACCAGCATATACTTTATATGTGCTAATT
This sequence comes from Ochotona curzoniae, assembly GCF_017591425.1. Lineage (NCBI taxonomy): Eukaryota > Metazoa > Chordata > Mammalia > Lagomorpha > Ochotonidae > Ochotona > Ochotona curzoniae. The sequence continues at coordinate 11,178,772 of NW_024467115.1, forward strand.
CTACAAAAAACTGACTTGTTGACCCTTGGTAGACCAAATGACTTTATAATACAAGATCTTAAACTATTGCCATAAGCACAATGATGAACATATAGTCTAGGAAACGGCTAATTCCAGTGGAAAAGAAAAATAGAGAAGGTTTGGCTCATTTGTGATCTGCTTGCCACTTAGCAGGACAGGATATTCTCAGCAGTCAAGTCAGCCAGATAGTATGTGAGCTTCTCAAATGTTATTTACAAGCAACCAGATACTTTATTCAAAAAGAGGGAAAGAACTAATTCATGGAAGTGCTTTTTTCACTCTGCCTACAATGGATAATTGAATTCTAAGCATCTCTGAAACCCCTGCCTTGCTAAGACCAGCAACCTGCAGTGTGAGGATCTGCTTAAGTGTACTTCCTACCATGAGTTCAGAAGAGGAAGCAAAACCAGATAAGTCTATTCCTCTCTAGCTATTAAATAACAATGATACATCAGCTTTGTTCATATTTCCATTCTTGGAGCACTGTTGGCCTTCTGAAAAGAAAAACACATTGTGACCCAAAACGGGCTTCCCTTGCTCCCATCAATCTTCAAACCATACTCAGAGCAGCAAGAAAACATAGAAAAAAAAAAAAAACAGGAAAGGGCTTAGAGGTAAAAAAATAAAATAACCAGTACTTCATAGTTGTGCCATATTTTCAATGTATACTTTGTTTTACATGTTGCAAGTAAGCTTCATTTCCCCACAGGCTTCGAACCAGTCACTTTTCCTGTCAGGTGTCATGCAAAATCCTGTGCTTACTCCTCACTCCATTTACATCCCCGTATGGGTTGCAAACTTTTCACTTATTTTGACTTTTCATATTTTTTCAAAACGTGTTCCCAAATTGACTGATGTTTTTAATATTTCAATATGTTTCTTTTCTTCATCAACTTCAAAAGAATTCTATCATCTCAAATTTCAGGGGCCTTTCTACATTACTGAAAACAGATTGTTCTCATTTAAGCAAGAACTTCTAATCTAAGTTCTTCATTGTTGGGAATTTAACTGGCCTTCTGGCTCAAGTCTTTGGCACCTGCAACATGAAACATGTCCCAGAAAAGTGATTTATGTAACTCCCAATCTGTATGGAAAATGAAATCCATGCAGGAAAAAAAAAATACAATTAAAACATCAAACGGTTAATTTAAGAAAAAAAAACTTTAAAATGAATTTGTTGACCGAAATAATGAGCCACTCAAACAACAGCTTTTAAGAGTATTTTGTCAGGGTCACTATGAACTCTTATACTGAAAGGAGATCTAAGGGGAAATTTTTCTCGTGATGCTAGAGGCTTCTTTTGTCACCTGATACCAAATTTTCTTCCAGCAACACCAGCTTCATACCATTTGCCAGTTAATCCCCCAAATGTTGAAAAGCGAAAAGCAAAGAACATAATTTAAAATGTCTAATGATTAGAGCTATATTTTAACTTCGTACACTTGTTAAACTTTTTTATGATACCCCAGTGTTTGTTTCAAATGATTCCAGCCAGCGATCATGGGGCCCTGAGAATTTCAGCCACTTGAGCCACCATAAAGACCCTGTAATCAAGTCACCTGTACCTGTTCCATTCCCTACTTTCTAGCTGATGTTTCATGTGGACAATGGTGCTGGCTTATTCACTGCTATCTATGATGCGGGAACCCCAGGGCGTTTGTGTGATGGACAATGGCATAAAGTCACTGCCAACAAGATCAAACACCGCATTGTGCTCACAGTCGATGGGAACCAGGTGGAAGCGGAAAGCCCTAACCCTGCATCTACCTCCACCGATACAAACGACCCTGTGTTTGTGGGAGGTTTCCCAGGTGAGTGTGGGCTATAATAGCAAGGATTTGCATGCTCTCTTGTTCCTGTCTTTGAAAACATCAACACGTCAGTGTGTTCAAGAATGTGTGCTGCAGTGTGCTTGTTTTGCAGCTTCAGAATCTTCTCCCAATCCCATCAATAACTTTCTGTGGAATTTCTAGGATATCAAATGAGTGCATTACTTACAAAAACAACCTGGGACTGATCTTTTCGTGCCAACTCCCAAAACTCCATTTGTGGAAGATATGGACTAGAGGAAATGAATTTGGCTTATAAAAGATATGAGGCATTTAACACTAGTAAAGACCAAAGCTGGTGTTCTTTCTTATTCACTTAATATTAATATACCAGAGGAATCATAAAAAGCTGTAACACTAATTTCCTCATGTTCTGGAAATCATCGGGTTAGACATAGCTAATTCCCCCTTTAGGCTATTTAGAGATTATTTAGAGGTTATATTTCTATTACAAAGAAGCCCAAGCAATAGATCTGCATTCAGAGTCCTTCTGCCACATATTAAGTATACCACGTGAACCACAGAATCACCTAAAGTGCTCATGAAGAGTGGTCAACCTGTGAAGCACATGCCAAGTGACTCTTAGCAGTGTAATCACAAGATTCCTGAAGTGTTCCCTCACATGTGTCACACAGCGAAGATACATTGTGGTGAGTGCCAGAGCAAAAGACACAAATGTGACAGGGACCACTGAGACCTCTTCTCCCCGAAGGTGTTGCTTGGTGTTCAAAGAAGACCTGCTTCAATCACGATAAATGCCAACATTTTGCAAATGAGATCATATTCTTCTTACTGTACAGTCTATAAAATAAACTGCTGGTTGCTCTCTTATCGGCGTGCTATAAAAAGGGCCAACCTCTTTAGTAAGAAAGATTTAATGTGGGCCTCCATGCCACATGTTGAAATTTAATCTTAAAAATAAATGTCATCAGGCCCGGCACAATGGCGCAGTGGTTAAGGTCCTCGCCTTGCACGCCCGGGATCCCATATGGGCACCGGTTCTAATCCCCGCAGCCCCGCTTCCCTTCCAGCTCCCTGCCTGTGGCCCGGGAAAGCAGTCAAGGATGGCCCAAAGCTTTGGGACCCTGCACCCGTGTGGGAGACCCGGAAGAGGCTCCTGGCTTTGGATCGGCACAGCATTAGCCATTGGGCTCACTTGGGGAGTGAATCATCGGACGGAAGATCTTCCTCTCTGTCTCTCCTCTCTGTATATCCGCCTTTCCAATAAAAATAAATCTTTAAAAAAATTTTTTAAAAAATGTCACCTTTAAATATCCAGGCCCTGGGGCAGGCAAAGTGACACAGTGAGTGAGGCCCTCTCAGGTGCACCCTGGGAGGTAGCGGACATGGGGTTCTTAGCTGCCTGTCACCTACACGGGAGAACCCAATGAAGTTCCTGGCTCTTGGCTTCTGCTGTGTGATGATTGGAGGGTGAACTAGAACATGGAAGATGTTTCTGTCTCTCCATTTTTCACCTCTGTCTTTCTGGGTCACTCTGTCTTTCAAACAAATACTTATTTAAATTTCAGCAATAATCCATGTCCTAATTCACCATTAGAAGTATTTGATAATCCATAAAATGATGCTTAATGAAACAGTTTGTCAGAACAGTAAATTTTTATTCTTAAGCGAATAGTCCGCTTAATATCGTAAAAGGAATAAATCTATGTTTACAAATTTTGTAATTAAAAAGAACTTTCTACAAATGCATCAGTAAAGGTAAAAAAAAAAAATCTAAGTTTATGTAAGACCAGGTTTTAGTTTAATCTCCAGCTAACAGCTGACTTTGAAACTTGTTGACATTCAGGTCAGTAACATATTAAGCTCAGCTTCGGGTTTGTTTTCTTCAGATGACCTCAACCAGTTCGGCCTGACCACCAACATCCGGTTCCGAGGATGTATCCGGTCCCTGAGGCTCACCAAAGGCACTGGCAAACCACTGGAGATTAATTTTGCCAAGGCCCTGGAATTAAGAGGCGTTCAACCAGTGTCATGCCCAGCCAACTAACCAGAAGAGGTTTCCCTTTCAGAAGGGACCATCAAAGCCACTATTACAAGTACAATAAGTATATGTACCTACGTATGTTAATAAAACTAATGTGTGCACATATTTAGTCTTCCTGTATTCAGATGGTGCTAATTCAGAATCCTACACTGATTTCTAATTCAAATTATTTCTCAAGTCTATGAATATTAAAACAAGTATTGCATTCTAAATAATTGTGTTTTGTGTGATCATTAATGATAAAAAGCAACTAACCATAAACTGTTGGATTTGAAAACTACTCTGGAGTCTGCAACTACAGATGCAACTTGGGAAAGGCAGAGGTCCTTTTTAATGTATTCCAAGTAATACTTTTATCATCCTTTTCCGTGTTTGTCAGCTTTGGCTTTCTGTCCAAGCTATTGAAAGCAAATGAACTTGGCATATGTGATTGGGGAGAAATCTGCTCTCTTACTCCCTGTGTTTGTAAAAGCGTTAGCAAATCATTTTCTTGATCCACATTCATTATTAGAGAATTTAAGTAGCTGTATGAACGAACACCTTTTTATTGCTGAAGGTAGAGAGTATAGATCGGATCCAGGTCAGAGAGTTTAATTGCTTGATTTTCTTGTTTGATGATGATTTATAGGCTTTCGGGAGTACCGGCACTACACTGTGGAATGACAATTAAGCACACATTTGATACCACAGCATTTGAGGCCTGGGGTTGTTTATGTTTTCAGTGACAGTCACAATTTATGGAAAGCAATAATACTGAAAAGTATTTTCACTTATTGAGAAACAATAAGCCAGAAACTTCAAAGGTATCCGTCAGTGATTCTTTTGTGGCTGTAACAGTATGTAAGAATCCTTTGCTAGAACATTCTGCTCTTTTTCCCTCCTTTTGCATTCTCTTTCAACCATTGTCAAAGAGCCTGGGACAAGAGTGGTGGAGGTTTTCTCCCTCGGTTTAAGGAGTAAATGATTTGCCCCCTTTGGTAGAAGCAATTATAGTCTGATAACAGAACACTCAAAAGAATACTTAAAATTATGTAGTCAAAGAGGAAAACCCAAGGGGAAAAATCAACTACCACACCAAAGGGCTTGTGCAGCTATTTCAAAATATCACTGTAAATGTTTTCATGACCATTTTCATACATATAAAATTATATTGAACCTAATATCTTTAACCTTTAAAGCGACCTTTAAGTAATAATAGTACTTGAGAATCAATATGCTTTGAATTTAAAAATATTTCTTCTGCACTGAACACTGATAAGGGTTTAGGGAGGGGTTCTAGATACTGAATGGGTTAAACAGATGTAAAGAAACTAGGTTCCTTAAATTAAAAACAAATGATTTTCTTTCCAGAATTGTGCACCCAGATGCATAAATTCAAAGGCAAAGGCTTTCAGTTGATATGCCTTTTAGAGTAAAGTCCTACAAAAATCAAATTGTACCTAAATGCCTTCAGATGGTAGACTTGGAAGGCGCATTTGAGAACAAACCACAGTGACTCTCAATTACTTACATATTAATAGAGCCTCAGATCCTTAAAAAGCAGAATCTGCATCTGGGTGTCACTTAGTCTAACAAAACCATAACCTCCAGGGTTCTATCACTGGTACTTTTTAAAGATTCACAGTTGATGCTGCCACCTCTGCATTGGTCTGGGAGGAAGTTCCTGGAACTCAGGGAGACTTGATGGCATGCTCAGTTTCCCACCATAGCAAGTCTCCAATACAGATACAAGAAAATTGTATTGAGACCCTGGAGAAATTAACTTGCTTTATCTAGACTTCATAGCAGCCTGTGTATTTGTATTGGCAAATCTTTTAAGCATTTTAAGGTCTGAAATAAAGAACACTTATTAATATAAAAATTTTCCCTATCATATTTCAAGTATTTTTTTCTACCTCAAAACTCAAATTTTTGGCCCAAAACAAAACTTTTCTTGAATTCTATCCCCTCATCATTCGCTCATTTCATTGCCACCCACAACAATCACCAGGAAAGCATCATACTCTTCTTTCCACACACCCCCTCCTACTAGGTTAGCATTCCTTCCTTTACAAATGTGTTTAGAATAAAAAATGTTGATAGAAAACTTTCATTGAAGTTACCATGGTGAACACAACTGATAATGGAAACTAACTGGCACATTTCAGACACAGGTTACCAAAACAGAAGCTCAACTTTTTTTTTTTTTATTTTGAATTTTATGGTATAGTTGCATAGCGTCTGGGATCCCTCCCACCACTGCAAATCATCACCCTGCCAACTGATTTCCCCATATTATTACGACAGTATAGTCCTTCATAAGAAGTCATGATTCCATCAATCTGTTATTTAAGTGTGCCCCAACGTTGCTGATATAGATAATGTCAGACAGTCCAGCATCCCATTGTTTAGATATGTCCAACAGTTTTATGGGGAGTCCATCTTTGATTCAGAAGTAGGGATGCATATTGCATTGTATCTTCACATCTGGATATGGTAGTATCTACTACACCATCACTATACATTCCCTTAAATGAGAAGCCATGAAACAAAGTCAACAACAGGTATGAAGTTAAAACAACAAAAAACTTAATTAAAACACCATGGAGTCGAGAAAGCGCTCCACTGAATAACCAATGCATGAGTGACAGAAAGAAAACACAACAGCCTTTGGGTAAAATGATACCACCATGATCCATGAGCCAGCGATGAATTCCACAAGAGAAAAGAAACCATTTGGAAGAAATGAAAATGAAATAAAAAAAATCAAAATACCTAGAATACAGCAAAACAGTATGGAAAGGGTTATTGAACTTACAATTTGCACAATGGCTTCCTTATATTAAAGACAACATATGGTATTTGTCCTTTTGGGATTGACTTATTTCACTGAGCATAATGCAGACCCTCATCATTTCAGTGAGCAGTTTTATAACTCAAACTTGCGGGGTCTCCCCCACAGATTCCTTTGGTACCTTGTTGCCGGAGGGGATGAGCCTGCTGCCCGCCACCCCAACCTCCCGGCCTGTGACAGACACAGACAGACAGACAGGGGTTCTGTCTAAGCAGTTCCGATTTGTTGGGGAAATCCAATTTCTTATATAGGATAAGGGATAGCCTCAGGCCAGGAATTTTGGAAATTCCAGGAGGGGAGAAACTAGGAGTCAATTGCTAGGAGAACAACTGCAGAAGCCACCTCCCATAGGCCAGGGGTAAGTGAACAAAATGGCCCTGGTCAATCAGTATTTCCTTGGAGCTACGTGACTCCTGCCCTGGTTGATGTCCAGGGCTCTATCCTTGGCTGCCATCTTGCCCGCCAATGACCTGAATTGATAATCACCATCTTATTGACTTAGTGACCTCTTTGCCCCGGCCCCACAATAACTATTAGAAAAATATTTTTTTTATTTTGCTGCTATTTAGACTACTGTCCCCAACTGCAGATTCTTTTTAGAGTGTAGCAGAAGAAAATACTACTTTAATCATGATTATTAAAACAAAGTATCATTTTTTACAAATAGTGGTTCTTTACAATCACTTACGAAAGATACAACTTTTCAATTTCATTCTTAAATGTGTTGTAGTCGATCTGGTCAAGACAATAAATACAGGGGTCCAGCATGATGGCGCAGTGGTTAAAGTCCTCATCTTGCACACCTGGGATCCCATATGGGCACCGGTTCTAATCCCCGCAGCCCCGCTTCCCATCCAGCTCCCTGCTTGTGGCCCAGGAAAGCAGTTGAGGACAGCCCAAAGCTTTGGGACCCTGCACCCACGTTGGAGACCCGGAAGAAACTCCTGGCTTTGGATCGGCATAGCATCGGCCATTGTGCTCACTTGGGGAGTGAATCATCGGACGAAAGATCTTCCTCTCTGTCTCTCCTCTCTGTATATCCGCCTTTCCAATAATAATAAAAATAAATCTTTAAAAAAAAAGACAATAGATACAAACAACAGAACTTATTTGCCTAACATCAGTACAAACAGAACCTAGAGGAAAGGATCCCACCAGTTCTCCCCAGAATTTTAACATTATTTTCGCATTTTGACACACAGATTGTCCACAATTTCTGCCTTGAAACTATGATGGGATGGATTTCCACCCCCAACACTTGTGTTCAAATTCTAACCCCAAGACATCAGAGTCTGTATTTAGAGACTGGCCCTTAAAAAGAAGTATATAGTGAAACAAACTCATATGTCTGGTGTTCTTATAGGAAAGATTAGGACACAGACACAGAAGACCATGAGAAGATGCAATGAGAAGCTATCCAGCTAGAAGCCAAATGGCACAAGAAACTGATCTGCTGACAGCTTGATCTCAGAAATCTAACAGATTTTCTATTGCTTATACCACCCATTCTGTAGTATTGCAGTCCCAAAACAGTGAGAATATTTCTTCACTACAAGTAAATAAAAACTTTAAAATATTATAAAATTTAACAAATACAATTCCAGGCCATTTCATGTTCTCTAAATGGTGTAACACATGTATCAATTACAGTGAATTACGTGATGACCTGTGCAAGATTGAGATAAAAACCTTGCACAGACTTAAGTCAAAAAAATCTATTTGTGTAACTTGTTGAGAACATTAGAAATGGCTACATAGCAATTATAAGCAATTATAAGTCAAAAAGCTAAAACCCTCACTCCAGTACAGTACTTCTTGAACTCTTCAGCAGAGAGGATTTTCTTGAAAGCTGGTTGTTCACATTTGCAGAACTCATGTCGTCTTGCATCCTCATAGGCCGGTAGAGAACTGCTGTGTCTTTGCAGCTCAGTACTTTTACAGGGAACAGCTTAGTGATCTAAGAGGTGGTACATTGAAAGTAGTGAGAATTCAGGAAAAGCCACTGTTCCTGCTAGGAAAGGAGGTGAACTGAGTAGGATTGGTTCATGGACCCACTGGTATGTGCAAAATCTGGCATTGGGAGACATTCTGATGGAGGAACCTGGGAAACTCCTGGAGGACACAGACCCAGCAGGTAAGTGCAAGAAACATGATAAGCAACATCCCAGAACAGGCCATGGAAAGTTACCCACTGGCATACATTTGGCATGGGTCAGGGCAGACCAAGCTGAATCAGTTCAAGTCATCCACTGGCAAATCCAAGCACTAGAACAGGCGTGGGTTGAGCCGGGTTCGGTTGCTACAAAAACCAGTGCACAATACGGAATGCCAAGGTGAGGTTTGCTGTACCCGATGTGACTGCAATGCCCAACCAGCACACGTGAGAACCAGGAAGGGAAGGGGCAGAGCCGGCAGGTGGAATAAGGGGTGGTTCCCTGCTGGACAGCTATTCCTACTGGAGAGCATGAGCTGGGATGCGGACAGACCAGACTAAGCTGGGCTACAACACCTGGGCGCCTCATGTGGACTAGTTCAGGGAAAAGCCAGGCCAGGCAGATTATTCCTACTGGTGCAAACAAAATTAGAGTGGGTGAGGGTTGTTTGGGCTTAGCCACAGCATCAGCCAGCAGAAGCTGGCACTTGGGGCTAGTTCTGTCAAGTCAAACCACAGAACTACCTGGAGAGTGCATAATCTGGGAGTGGGAGAGGCCTGTGAGGGAAATAGTGGATTCCTCCCTCTTGGGTTACCACTTCCACGGGATGGCACGAAAACCAGGACAGGGGCAGGGGTGTAATGGGTGTGGGACAGACTGGACTACTGCTACACATACTGGCAAACCAGGGTAGGGGGTGGGCCTGGTGGGGGTTATTGTGGGTCACTCCAACTAGGCTGCAGCTCCCACTGCTTTATGCGAGGGCTGAGTATTTGCTGGGCAGAACCAGGCTGGACTGCAACACCCATTGTTCCCAGTGCAAGTTGGGGCTGAAAACAGAACCAACCCAGCAATTGCAACCATCAGCTGATCATAGTGAAGGACTGTGCCAGGCCCTGTGCTTGCTACAACATACAAGAATCTGGTCTGGGAATGCCTCAGACAAAGTTTCTTTGGTGATCTCCCCAACCGAAATGCTGGAACCAGAACCCTAACCAAGAAAAGAGAGAAGACAAAACAGGTCAACCAACCAACTCAGCTATATGTTGGCAGCAAAATACTGGGCAAACGGAGACCCTATGATGGACTATGTCAATCAGTGAATTCCTCAGAGACCTCATTGTGCTTGGAGTGGCAAGATTGGCAGCCACTCCACTTGAGCAAGAATCTTGGAGCATATCCTACATCCAGGACCTGGGGAGGGTGGGAAATTGGGTGGGGCTTCTTCCTTAATACCCCCTGTAAACATTAAGGAAACAATATGGAAATGATAGTCTTACCCACTTTCTATAGCCCTTGAACCTTTTTACCCTAATTAACTATGTAAAGCTTGTCAAAAATATAATAAAAAATACACATTGTGAAAAAACAAAAACAAAAAATAAATAAGCATGTCCATGGGGAAAAAAAGAACGTAATAAGAATTAGCGATAAATTCTGAAGGTAAGTAGTGTTTTCTGAAACATCTATGTCTTGTGAAAGAAAACACTGGTAATTTCTGATCTGAAAGAATACCAGGGCTATTTTGGGGAGGAGGGTATGGATTGTAGTGGTTGATGGAGTAGGGAGAGTATGTATTGTTATGGTTGATGGAGTAGACTTTTTTCTGAAAAAGCAAACAGTTTGTGACATGTTGAGTTTAAACTATGAAGTCTGTTAAGTCCACAATATTTTATGGAGCTGGATATATGAATCTAGGATCAGAAAAAAGAACAATAACAAAATGAGAAGGCAAAAAATCTAGTAAAATTACAAAGGCAATCCAAAACAATGAATGTATTTATATGATAATGACAAAACCAAATTATTACTTTGCATTGATAAACTTGAATATAAATGCACAAAAATCTCTAATTGAGATAGATTGGTTGAATGGTTTAATTCAAGACTCAAGCTTGCTCTCTATAAGAAATACATCTCACCAACAAAAATATTTACAGATTGAAATTTAAAGAATGAAAAAATTGCACACTAACAAATGAAAGCAGGCAGAAATAGCCATCCTATTGAGACAAAATAGACGAGCAAAAACTGTTAAGAAACAGATGAGAGAATTACGTGATGATTAAGGAATCAAACCACCAGGAATATGTGAACATAGAAAATAAAAATGTACTCAAGGTTAGGACATCTGGCTATTTAAAACAAATGTCAATTGATCTGAAGGAAGGCATGGATTCCAATAAATAATAATTAGACATCAATATCATGATTTCATCAATGTGCAAATCTACTAGAAAAAACTGACAAAGAAACAGAACTAATGTACATTGTTGACCAAATGGATTAAATTGGTGTCTATTTCATTTAACTGCAGATACATATTCTTTTCATCAGTGCGGACAGTTCAAGAAACTGTCTCATAATAGGCTATATGCCAGGGCATACAGCAAAGTTCAACACATTCAATGGAATTGCAATTATATCATGTGTGTATTCTAAACACCATTTTAAAAAGATGGAAATCAACATTTTAAACTCTAGAAAATGTGCAAACATAAGAATTAATTATGTATGCCAAAATAGACAGTGGTTCATACAGGAAATGTGAAGGGAAATCAAGGCATTCTGAAAAATGAATGAAGATGACAACACATTAAAATGTATATGATATAGCAAAACCTATGTTAACAGGGGAATTTAAAGCAGTCGGTACATTCACAAGAATGTGAAAAGGCATCCAATAAGTGACTTATCAATGCACTATAAGGGTCTAGAAGAAAATAAGCACAAGCCAATTTGAAAAGTAATAAGGGAAAGAATGAAAATTGAAGAAATATAAACTGGACTATAACTGATGAGGGAAAGCTGCAGAAATTATTAATAAACAAAATGTCCATATCAACATCAACTAATAGATTCATTGTGAGCCCAATTAAAACATCTATGATATTCTCAAATCTAGAAAGAAAGTTGTTAAAATTGATAGGGAAATGTAGGAGTCCCTGAATAATTAAGTCAATTTTAAACAAACAAAACAATAATAAAAAAAAAAACAACAAAGCTAGGGACATCACATTACCAGACTTCAAGACATAACAAAGTGGAGTTATAATCAAAATATCCTGGTACTAGCATAAAAACACACATACAGATCAATACAACAGACTAGAAATCCCAGAAATGAAACGACACATCTATAGCCAACTAATATTTCACATACACACACACACACACACACACATTCTAAAATCAATCCAGAAAGAAAGGTCAGGCCCTTCAACAAATGGTACTGGGAAATTGGATCCATGCGTGCAGAAGTATACAAAAAAATCAACTCTAAAGGGACCGGAGTCTAAGTCCATGACATGATATACCACCAAACTACTAGAGGAAAATATCATAGACACTTTGCAACATAAGGTACAAGCAGAATTCTTGGAAAAGGATCCAGATGCATAAGGCAAATAAAGCAAAAATAAACAACCAGGATTACTTCAAGTTAAGAAGCTTCTGTAAAGGATTAATAACCAAAATGCTTAAAGAGTTCAGGAAACTGGCAGCGGGTGGGTCCCGGGACAGGGCGTCTCATGCCTGGATCCCATACGCCCGCCATCATGGGCACTTGGTGAACCGGGCTTGGGCAGCCAGGGCGCCATTTGGTGCCAGGCTTGCCTGCTGGCCGCCCGGCAGGGGAGCCCTGGGATTTTGGTGGTTTGAATTGCTGCTTATGTCGCTCCACGTTGAACCCGATGTGTTTCTGCGAGTTGGAGTTGAATACATCCTAAAGTTTCCCAATGACAGTTTCTCTTCCTTTAAAGAAAGTGTACCACTTAGCAATGCTGACCACCAAATACCAGTTCATGCTAAAGCTTTGGCATGTGTCTTGTCCAGTAGACACACTAACTGGATTATGGCTACCGCCAAGTAGCACATGGGCTGGAATGGGGGCTGTGTTCTGATCCGGTAACAGTGAAATCCCCCTTGGCACAAGTGTGGACTGGGATTGGATGCACCAGGCTGGACCAGACCCCAGTACTGTTTGGTGCTCCTGGAGGACCAGGATAGAAGTGGGATGGATTATGCTAGGTTGCAACCCCTACTGAACCATGTGTGAGCCGTATGTGGGAATGGACTGGACGAGCCATGGCTGGGCTGAAATATCCAACAACAAGAACCAGCTTGGGTCAAAAGCTAGTCATGAACCTGGCTAGGGCTGGCTCATGGACCCACTGGCATGCGCAAAAGCCGGCACTGGGAGAGGTTCTGATGGAGGAGCCTGGGCAACTCCTCTGGCAGGACACAGACCCCACTGGTATGCGCAAGAAGCATGAATGGAAGCAGCCCAGAGCAGGCCACAAGAAGTTCCCCACTGGCAAACATTAGGCATGGATTGGGGGCAGACCAGGCTAATCAGTTAACATCATCACTGGCAAATCCGAGCACCAGAACAGAGTAAGGGTCAAGCCAGGTTTGGTTGCGATAAAAACCAGTCCACACTACAGAATGCCAGGAGGAGGTTGACTGTGCCGGATGTGACTGCAGTGCCCATCCAGCACATGTGAGAAACAGGAGGGGAGGGGACAGAGCCAGCGGGGGAATAAGGGGAGGTTCCCCTGCTGGACAGCTACTCCCACTGGAGAGCGTGAACTGGGATGGGGGCAGACCAGACTAAGCAGGGCTACAACACCTGTGCGCCTCATGTGGACTAGACCAGGGAAAAGCCAGGATGGGTTGATTGTTCCTTGGGTGCAACCTACAATTAGAATGGGAGAGGGCTGTTTGGTTATAGCCGTAGCATCAGCTGGCAGAAACTGGCACTGAGGGCTAATCCTGTCAAGTTAAACTGCAGAACCACCTGGAAAGTGCACAATCCGGGAGTGAGAGACCTGGGAGGGAAATAGTGGGTTCCCCCCTCTTGGGTTACCACTGCCACGGGAAGGCACGAGAACTAGGACAGGGGCTGGGGTAGCTAGACAGAGAGGCACCCAACCACACCCGTGAAGGCTGGACTGTTGAGCTGGGTAGATGGATCCAAGCTTCAATGCCATTTGCCATGTACGACAACCAGGGGGATGTGGGTCAGATTGGACTGGTCTGCCACACATATTGGCAAACCAGGGTAGGGGGTTGGCCTGGTGGGGGTTATTGTGGGCCGCTCTCATCAGGATGCAGCTCCCACTGGTTTAGGTGAAGACCAAGTATGTGCTGTGCAGAACCAGGCTGGACTGCAACACCCATTGGTTCCAGTAGAAGGCGGGGCTGAAAACAGAAGCAACCTAGCACTTGCAACTACCAGCTGACCGGGTGATGGACTGTGCTGGGCCCTGTGCTTGCTGGTGCATACGAGTATCTGGCCTGGGAACACCTCAGACGAAGTTTCTTTGGTGATCTGCCCAATTGAAATGCCAGACTCAGAACACAAACCATGAAGGGACAGAAGATGGAACAAGTTAATCAACCACCTCAGCAACAAAATACCGGGCAAATAGAGACGCTATGATGGACAATGTCAATTAATGGATTTTTCAACAACCTCATCGTGTTTGGAGAGGCAAGATTAGCAGCAATTCCAAAACTGGTGACCTATTGAAACCACTTCAATGAGTATCTCGGAGCATGCCCCACATGCGGGACTTGGGGTGGGTGGGAAATCAGGTGGGGCTTCTCCCTCAATATCCCCCTCTACCTCAGATATATGAAGGAAACAGTATGGAAATAATAGTCTTATCCACTTGCCTGTAGCCCTTGACCCTTTTTACCCAAATTAACCATGTAAAGATTGTTAAAATAAAAAATATTAAAAAAAAAAAAAGAGTTCAGGAAACTGAACCCAAGAACACAAGTAATCCAGTTAGGAAATGGGCAAAGATGAACACAGTTTTCAAATGATAAAAAACAGATGGTTAACAGACACATGAAAATGTTCCGTTATCATTAGCCATCAGGGAAATGCAAATTTCTACAACACACCACAACAAGGTTTCATCTCACCCCAATCAAAATGGGTATCACCTGATGGCAAAAAAAATAAAGAAAGAAAGAAAAATAACTGCTGGCACATATGTAGAGAAGACGACACTCCAATCCACTGTTGGTGCAAATGTAAATTATCACAACCACTATAGATGACAGTGTGGCAATTCCTCAGAAACCTGAAAATAGCCCATAAGCCCTAGGCATCACACTCACAAGAATTTACCCAAACAAAATACAACCAACCTATGAATCAACCTATCTGGGTTGATTCTATTTCTTGGCTACTGTAAATTATGCTGAAATAAATAAGTGTACTAATCCTATATATAATATATATATTTGCAGAATGTATATAGCAGAAACTGGCAACCATTATACTTAGTGAAATAACCCATTCTCTAAAACAACATGTGTTTCCCCTGCCCTGTGGCAACTAATACACATTTTGAGATTTGCTTACTGTCTACGATCTTTATTTATAGAGAAGTGGGTTTCTTCCCTTATTGCTATATGTTGAGAACTTTACCTAAAGATGGTTACGCCCATAATTACAATGTGAACAGAAACTGTGGCGTTGTAACAGCAAGGACAGCAAGGACTAAGGAAAGAAAACAGTGGGCGAGGAACTCAGCTAGGAGGAAGAGTAGGGTGGGAGGTGTCACTACGACACTAGGTCTGCACTGTGAAACATGTAAACTCTGTCCACTTTATAAAAATATCTTTTCTTCACAAAGAAAAAAAAGCAGTAACATCAAAGTATCCAGACCACGGTTCACGGGAGTAAGCCAACTGCATAAATATGATCATGCTCAGATTCATCTGACTTTCATTGTTATATGATGTGCACCAGTAAGGTCTCCATTGAAACTTTACATAATCATTTTATTTGTACAATGACTTTTTCAATGAAAATTAAAATGTTATTAATGCTGCCTTACAGAGACAAGAACACTCTGAAATAGTCATAAAATTAGTGGGAAAGTCTGGCTCTAGCAGTAATTTTCAAATTTTATCGTTGGAACCGCTCAGTGAGTGTTAAGATCAAAGTATAGGACTGTCACTCACATAGTAAAGAGTGGGTGGGAACAGCAGAGAACAACATCCAAGTGCATTGCTCAGAGTAAGGACCATTTCAGGAAATTTGCTTCCCTGTGTAGTCTTGTGAATGCACATACTGTGTAATGTTATAAAACGCATTAACAAAGAAAAACAGTATGATGAAATAAGCTATGAAAACAAGAACAAAGGCAAAATAAAATGTATTTTTCTTGCTATAATAGCAGAAGTTATTAGAATCATTAACTTGTAAAATTTGTGTATTTAATCCAATAAGGTTGGCTGACCAATATAATGCATGCCATTGAATTTATAAACTGTACTACAATATTCCACTTAAAAGTGTTGAATTGTGGGCCTGGCATGGTACCCTAGTCCTAAAGTTCTTACCTTGCATGCACCAGGATCCCATATGGGCACCGGTTCTAATCCCTGTGGCTCCACTTCCCATCCAGCTCCCTGCGTGTGGGCTGGGAAGGCAGTCAAGGACAACCCAAAGCCTTAGGACCCTGCACCCACATGGGAGACCTGGAGGAGGCTCCAGGCTCCTGGCTTCAGATTGGCTTAACTCCAGCCATTGCAACCACTCGGTGAGTGAATCAACAGACAAAAGACCTTTGTCTCTCTTCCTCTCTGTACATCCGACTTTCCAATAAAAATAAATAAATCTTTAAAAAATAAAGTGTAGCTTATTAGTAGCTCCTCAACTGTGATCACTCCACCTCTACCGAATACCAAGGACCTCAGCTGCATCACCCCCACAAGCACAGAAATCAGATGTAGCAATGACCAAGGGGAATCATGCCAGAATAAAGGTTTCATAGGAATAATTGAATAAGATAGAAAAGGAGCTAAACACATCCAGATCTGGCACATTAAAGTAATTTTCCAAAAGACAACGTTCCCCAAAATTGTATTAACTTAGTATAATTTGAAGAACACAGCTCTCATAAGAGAAAGAGGCTAATAAAAGACAAGGTAAAATTTGTTCAAATCTACCTTTGAATTAAGAATGAAATGTTCTTTAACCATTTTAAAAGTCATATGGAGAGCCAACAATTGTACTACAGAATATAAAACATGGCAGGAGATCATGTGCTCTGTTTTTGAAGTTCATCCTAGAGTAAAAGAAATTTACATTTATTAAATGTCTTGATTTGTAGAAGACACCTGACTCAGTGTAAGCCTCTTATTCTGTAAGAGCTCCTGGCATTTACTTTGGAACCTTGCCTCTGTCCTTATTCCACTTCTCAGTCTACCGGGTAAGGAATCCAGTGGAAGTGGTGAGTTTAGTGTGAGGCCTATCTGAAGCAAGTCAGCCTCCTCCTGAGCTAAGGCACAGAAGCACATGATGTGTGGGCCCGGATGACTACATCTAATTTGCTTTGGTATTGCATCTGCAAGAGACCAAAGGATGGAACTTGAGGACTCAGGTGACACTGGGAAATCACATCATGGAGTAGTGCCTCAGCTGAAGTTTGTTGTGATCCTGCACTGTTCACCTTACACACACCTGATCAAAAGAAAACAGGATTATCTTTCGCCAATAGCATCCAGGTGTAAGCAACAGGCACTCTATGGACGATTTCCAAGAGAATCCCTTCACTCCCTCTGTCCTCTCCATGTTAGATATCTAAGTTAAGAATTGGAAATTTAGAACATTCAGTGACAAGCACAAGGACACTAAGTCAGGCAGTCCTGGAACCATGAATTTTTAAAGCACTTTCACTCGAGTCAATAACCTCCAATTACATTATTTTGCTCACACTCCAATTACTTTTAAAAAATGGGAGTTGCAAGACGAAGAAAGTATTGATGGTGTGCCCAGTGCTATTCTCTTGGAGGAGAGAGGTGAATCCATCATTCCTGACTCTTCATTCTACAAACACATTCATTTAAATCTTAAAATAACCAGGCACTATGAAGAAGCTTATAACCTTACCTGCAGTTTGTAGTTTGTTCATAACATCTTCAAGTACACCACATCAGCGTCAGATTGTTCATCATCCACACACCAGGGATTTCCACAGAATCCAAGAAAAAGACATGAGCTCCCAAGGAAATGCCAAAAAAAAGTGAAAACTCTCAGGTTCCAAAGCAGCAATCCTGCTCCCATCTCTGTTGGCCGCCATAGGAGCCCTTGCTCTGACTGTATTTAAATAGAACCTCTGATTATAAACGCTTTCAACAGGTCCCTGGAGAAGAACCAGCTGCTCATAATACACAAATTCCTGCCAAAGAAACATGATTGGCTGGGCATGAATCAGGCATTGGTCCCATGTGATCCGATCAGTACTACCACAAAAAGAATCAGGTGCTACAAGCGTACCTGCATAAAACACTCCACAGCAACTGAGAGATGGGGATTTTCTTTAAGAGGGTTGGCTACATATAAACCCCAGAGCTGGAAGACCGTGGCATAAGAGCAATATAAAATGAGACAAAAGAAGGAGCTGTGGAGCCACCTGAAGGGAAGGTGCAGCATCCCCAGGGGAGTTTCACTTTGGTCATAAGGGATTCAGGAGCAAAAGGGGCTCCAGATGGGAGAATCTGAAACCTGGCTCTTGAAGACATCCAGTGAATGAAAGTCTCACTTTTTAAATAGGTAACAACAGAAACAGACATTGGAAAAAATGAACTGACATTGTTGAAAATGGAGCTTTTAGATATCGCTAGAGATGTTGTGAGAATTATGTGTTGTCTCTTTGAGTTCTTCCAAAACAACAGATAATAGAAGAATTTTTTGATGGAGTGTTAGCTTTAAAATAAAAGCTTTATCACCACAACTGAAAAATATTTAGTCATTGATTAAATGATAATGAGTTTTTAAAATCCTCCTTTCCCTCCCCTCCTTCTAAACAACCTTATCGGCCTGGCAGATTAATCTAAATTGCGCCATAATTTGAAGGCCCAAGGTCTATTCAAAATGTTTGGTTTGTGTGTTTATTCTAGTCCACATGGTACCAATATTTTTTCAAAAATCAAATTTTCTTAACGGAAAGGCTATAATTCACCTGGTCTAAAGGTATGTCTGAAAGGCCGATGAAACTGCTTTTCCTCATGGCAGAAAAACCGGTATTGAAAGAAACCATGGCTGACGAGTGAACATTAATCCCACTGACCTCTCTCATTATCTGGTAATACCTGATAAACACAGACAACTAGGGCACGGCCACAGATCCATGATGGTCTTTACTGCATTAAACTAAACTGCTTCCCCACTCAAGCGGAATAAAAACTGCAAGACACTAAGATACTAATAGTCAAGGCTAGGGGAATTACAAAACATCTTTTCCATACTTTCATTTTACTGTCTTTTCATTTTTTTTCACTTTCTCTATATCACTCTCATTTTAAACAAACAAAAAAAAATCTAATCTTTATAAATGCCAGAATCAGATCAGTAGATCTGGCTATGAGAAAGAAGAAAAAGAACAGTTACTTTTCATATTACATCAAACACCCAACTTTGGGGCCTCCTGTACAAACTGCTTTGGCTGAATGCCAGAGAGACACTATTGGGAAAGACAGAAAGAATCCTTTGTCTCTACCTTTCTTCTTGTGACAGACCGATAAGTGAAGCATCAAATAAAACAAAAATTAGTTGCAACAAGGGAAAAAAGCAACTAAAGTAGAGAAATGGGTCTAACCAACTTTAGAATGAAAAGTGCACACGGGAGGTTTTTATGAGCAGGCATCCGCTATGCTGATAACTAAGATGGGAAAATTAATCAGCTACGTGAGAAACAGGTGCTCCTGTGAAAGGCAAGGTGTCACCTGTCAAAGAAAGCCCAGGAAGAATTAGAATATGTAGACCTGAAACTGATGGAACAACTGTCTTCTAGAGAGAGCAAAAAGATCAGTGTGGCCAGGGATAACAAGCCCATAGAAAGACTGCATGGACAGATTGGACAGAGAACCAGGGCACATCTTACATGGAGTTCCAGGCCATGGGGATGGATTTGGGACTTGATTTTAAGAACAGTAAGAAGCCCCCGTCTGATGTTTTCTGGAGATAAGATTACTGGAGCATAGAAGTATAAAGGAGAAAGATGAGAGAGTGGCCTGAACTATAATGTATAAAGAGAAGGGCACAGATTAAGGAATAGTTTGCAGAAGGGGCTGGACTTGAAATGGATTGACTGTAGGGAATGCACCTGAGAGAGCAGGCAGAAAAGGACATCTCAAGAATGACTTGTCGATTTCTGGCTTGAGTGACCATGTAAATGATGATGATGTCATTAACAGACTAAAGAAAAGAAGTGGGATTTGGAGGGGTGGGGGCGGTGGTAACAGAGAATCCAGACTTAACTTGCTTCAAGTCTTATGTAACTGCATTATTTAATACAACCAGAAAGTGCATAACATGGCAAGTTTTTACCAGATTGAAAGTCCTTTGATTTCTTATGATAGTAAAATAAAGACCAGTGGGAGAAAGTGTAAGAGGCTAATGAAATATCATATGTGATAGATTATGCTATGCCAACTGAACCTGTGAGAACGATGACACCCCCTGACCATGGCAGAGGATCCTCCCACTGATAAAGAGTGCCAGCCTGAACTGGAGAAATCTGAGATCAAAATCAGCCTCAGCACCGGGGTGCCCAGCTCCCGTGGGAGTGCGCTGGCACTTGATTCTCGAGTGTGGGCTCTTGCCCCTGTAACTGGAGGAGAGCAGAGCTTGCTTTGAGCCCTACCCGGAAGGACGGAATCCTGGCAGAATTCTGGAGGCGCACGCCTCAGGCAGTGAAACAGCACCTGTTCCAGCTTCCCCATCAGGGGGAGTTTAAAAAGCCCTAGCACTCTTTCTGGTTCTTCCTCTGGAGTCCTCTCCTTCCCGTCTGCCTTTCCACTGCACGGGGAAAGAACGCCCGTGACCGCGGCTCCCTGTAATAAAGGCCACCTAAAGTCTTCATATATTTGGCTGAGGTATTCTTTCCCTGATGGTAAGCAAATCTTACAATTACCTTGTTTCAGAGATCAAGTAGGGAAGTAAAGGGGACATTGATAGCTTAATGAAATACCAAAAGATTTTGCTTTCTGCCACTTGGATAGTTGACTCTAGATCATTTCAACTTTTTATTTTTAAATTTGAAAAATGAGGGGCCCGGTGCGGTGGCCTAGCAGCTAAAGTCCTCGCCTTGAATGCACCAGGATCCCATATGGATAGCGGTTCTAATCCTGGCGGCTCCACTTCCCATCCAGCTCCCTGCTTGTGGCCTGGGAAAACAGTCCAGGATGGCCCAAAGCCTTGGGACCCTGCACCTGCATGGGAGACCCAGAAGAGCTCGAGGGTCCCAGCTTCAGATCGGTGCAGCACCAGCCGTTGCGGTCATGGAAGATTTTTCTCTGACTCTCTTTCTCTCTGTAAATCTGACTTTGCAATAAAAATAAATGGATTTTGAAAAATTTTTTTGAAAAATGAGAGCAAGCCGAGATCTTTCTTTTAGTGGTCCATTCCACAAATGCCCACGACAGACAAGAGTGGGCCAGGCTAAAGTTCAATGCAGGTCTGCCATGTGAGTGGCAGAAACCCAATTATTTGAGTTGCCACCTGCTGCCTGCCAGGGTTTGTACTGAAAGAAAGCATGAATTGGAAATGGAGCATTTCAGCGTGAGAAACAGGTGTCTTTAGAGAGAGAAGGAGGTGGAGGCGGAGGAGACAAGACACTCTGTATGTGCATCGCTCTGTGACTGAGCTTCCCTGGGCTGAAGCCCTGAGCTGGGAACTCTGTCCAGCTCTCCCCACGGGGTAGCAGGAACTCAGCAACGCCTCCCCAGGCCTGCATGGGAAGCCAACGGCAGTCAGGAGCCAAAGCCACAGTGTGAGGTGCGGCGGGGTAAGACGCCCACCCTCCTCTTGGCGTTTAAATATCTGGAAATGTTCCTATGTGGGTCCTAATGTTAAATCATAGTTTTCAGGGTAGACTGCTAGGTGGAAATCCACCCCAACTCTTTGAAGCCTTATTGTCTCCCTGTATCATTTATTCCTAAGAAGTCTTATTTTCATTCTGGTCGTAGTCTTTGTAGGTTTTCTTTCTATTCTCTCTGAAACTTTTGAAGATTTCATATTTGTTGGTAATTATCTATAGTTTCATTTAGGTAAAGGTGTGGTGTTATCTGTGTTTTTCTGAACCTAATGTACTGTTTTTCAATTCTCTCACATACCTCTTTGAATAATTCCTCTTTCAAATTCTCTCTCTTCATTTGAATCTGACTTCGTTTAATTGGAATATTTCATTTTATCTACCATGTGTCAACCTGTCTTTTGACAGCCTAGAACAGATCCAGGTTTTTTGGACCTGCAATTTATACAATCTGGGATTCTTTTTAAAGAAAGTACATAAAAGTATGAATAGAAAATTAGACATGAAATGAATATTTCTTTGTAATGAGGAATATTCAAACGAATTTAAACATAACACATACATTAACTGCTGAACTGTCTCTATAATATGTGTGTTTCCTACTGTATATTTAGAAAGCTACTATTCTGTGATAATAATTAGGAAATATCTTTGTCAACTGAGGGAATAAAAAGATACTACAAGCTCTTTTTAGTTCAGTTATGATTGAAAATGTTTGCATTTTAGCTTCATGACACCATTTATAGCTGATTGTATCTATAACATTTTTTTTAGGATTGCTATAGGGAATATCTTTAGTAAGTTTGTTTTTTTAATATGTGAATTTTAAAACCATCTTCTACCTCCAAATCTGTGAAAAACAAGAACCAAGAGCTTCGTCTGTGTTTCCCATGTAAGTGGCAGGGGCCCAAACACGTTGGCCATCCTCTGCTGCTTTTGCCAAGCCATTAGCAGTGAACTAGAGTGCCTGCAATTGGAAGCTGTACCGCTATAGAAAATCAGTGTCACAGCCAGCAGCTTAACGTGCTAGGCCACCACATCAGCACCCTTGTTTGTTTGTTTTTAAGATTTTATTAATTTTTTCAGAGTCAGAATTGCACAGAGAAGAAGAGATAGAAAAAAAAATGTTTTCACATAAGGCCCTGCCTCAGGTATTTTGTTAAAGTAACGAAACACCTAGTATTAGTTCTTCATGTTTTGTTGGTTTTGACTATGTGTTTCTCATGTGAATATCGCATGGAGGCATTCCCAGGGAGAGTTTTCCTGTTTGTTTTCTTTAATAGAGAGCAGTTGATACCCAGATAGCAATAGAGAGCAGTTGATACCAAGCACAAACACGATATTCCTTCACCACATGTACACAACCGCAGCCAGATGGTGCAACACACAGAAAGCCAGTTCATGAGCCAAATGTTGCTTCTGCTCACCACACTAAAAGGCAAATATTAGCAAGAAGTTACAAAAATAGTTACATGTTTGATGTCACCACTGCATAACAATGATTTGCTGTGACACAGAAATGAAATTCATGGCAGAATTATCTAGCCTTAAAGTCAAGTCAGGAGACATGGAAGAATGTAAAACCAGCGACAGATCTTGAAAAATACAATGATTTTTTTTTTAGACCTTGTTCCTGAAAATGCTCCTAACCAGGCTTGTATTATAAATAGGACTGATTTTTCCAAAGAAAAACATGGTCTCAAGTAAGTAACAAAATCCTCTTGTGAATATTTTAATGACATTTGAAGTGCTAAGCACCTGCCTGCACACGCTCCTGATGAAGATACTTCAAATAAGAACTACCCACGTGAGATTCCTTAGCCGTTACAGCTTTAGTTTTAGTCCTTCATGTCGCAGGAAATGATTTCCCAATGACTAGAAGGATGGCACCTAGAGCTCCCGGTCTCACCCTCAACGGGTTCAGCATCAGAGCGGGTAATGAACTTTCATCTTCCAACTTCAGCTTGAAGATATCGGTGCACAGTATGCCTCTTCAATGTGATGCTCAGAGCTAAACGATCTAATGTGTGTCAAGCATCATCAAGGAGGTCATGACTCTTACACCGCTGAGATGCGTGTTCTAGTTCTGTTTGCATCATGGCAGGATTGTTTTGGCAGCTATTGGCTGAAGTTGAGCTTTTAATCACCTGTTATTTTTTTCACAAATCTATGTAAGTACTCACTGTGGGGATCCTCCACTTGCTAATTGCAGAATTGACTTTTATGCATAAATGTAAGATTATATGCATCTTTTATACATTTAATTCTACAAATGTCCAAGGGTTTTTTTTTCTTTTTCTTGGAAAATGTATTCTACCATCTGGGCAAACAGATGGATAGATGGATAAAACATCTAACATTATTCCACTCAGTAGACCATTTTTATAATCAGCAGTTCTGTCCTAAAATTATTTCTAGCTCCAAATTCTGCTTCTGTTTTTCCCTATCATTGCCCCACTTTCTTACTTTTTTGGAAGTGGAGTGGGTATGACAAGCAGCAACAACCAGTAGCCAAGGAAAGCACAACAGAAGGGAAAAGCTTATCAGGAAGAAAATAATTTACAAAGTAGCACCCAGGTGGTCTGGGTTATTACAGGATCCCAATGAGTCTAAACCCCTCTGGGGGAGCAACTGATGGAGTAGAAAAGGCTGAATCCACACATTTCTGATTGCGTATCCTCTCTTGGTACTGGGTATGCTCTAAACAGCTTTATACTAAGTGATCAACTTTCATGGTACATATAATGATAGCACAGCAGGACTTCAGTGAGCAACAAAAATTAGAAGTAGCTGGGGAAAGAAAATCATTATGGAAGAGAAAAGCTAAGGACACATAAAAGGCAGTTCCTAAGACAGAAAATGTTTCCCATTTCCGTCTTGAGTCTAGAGAACCATAAACACAACGGCCTGTTAAAACAACTGTACAATACTAATGGGCTTTGGCCGTGGCTAGCCTGGAGAAGTTTTTACTAGACAATCTTAAAAGTAATTTGACTAATGTTAATCCCTTAAGACATCCTGACATTCTAAATTAAACAATCATAATATTAGATACTCACAATTTTCAAAATCTTGCATACATTAAGCTTTTAAAAATAATACCATGAGGCTTGCTGCACTGGCTCAATGGCTAAATCCTCACCTTGCAAGCGTTGGGATTCCTTATGAGCACAGCCTCATGTCCTGGCAGCTCCACTTCCCATCCAGTTCCCTGCTTATGGCCTGGGAAAGCAGCAGAGGATGGCCCAAATCTTGAGATTCCGTACCCTCATGGGAGACTCAGAAGAAACTCCTGGCTCCTGCCTTCAGATCAGCTCAACTCAGCTCCAGTCACTGTAGTCACTTGAGGAGTGAACTAGTAGATTAAAGACCTTTATCTCTGTACCCCCTTCTGTGTGTAGATCTGATCTGCCTTTCCATTAAAAATAATCACACATTGAAAAAATAGTGCCATCAATTTTCTAGCAAAATACGATGTGGTACAGAGTGTGATATCTGTCTTATGACTCCTCTGTTAAAGATATTGAGAAACACAGTTACACCATGGTATCTGTGACTGTAGATCTTTATTAATTGAATGATCTCCTATGATGAGTTTAGTAGGTTAAAAAAAAAAGACTTGATTTTTTTTCACTTAAACATGTAATATATTTAAAACCTGAAGCTCATTGTAGGCCGTGCATGCGATTACCCTAAAGAAAAACTGGGCCTGGAAGGTGTGTCAGAGTTTTCTTTCTGGTGCCTTCATCCACAGTATTTTCTCCATGTCACTCAAGCCCCCAGCTCTAACTCAAGTTTTCATTTTATCTTCATCTTCTATTCCTTTATTAATATAAGGAAAATCTGATGTGGGTTTTCTTCTGGCGTTTAACCTATACTTCATTTTAATGAAATGCATATTTTAAAAGAGGAGAAAAATCATTACTGCTTTTAAAATGACAGCACACAAACTCAGCAATTCCAGAACAATCACACTGTTAACAAATGCCCAGCAACCAATGGGACCTTATTTAAGCTCACTACACTTTGATTTATTTTCTTTTGTTAAGATTTTTTATTTGAAAGGCAGCATTTCGGAGTGAGGACGGCATGAAGAGAAGAAATTTTCCATTCACTGGAATGGCTCCCCCAAACATTGCAGGGGCCATGGCTGGGCCAGGCTGAAGCCAGGCACCAGAAACTCCATGCTGGAGGGGTCCATCAATGGCAGGGGCCCATCCACATGCATCATCCCTTCCTGCTTTGCCAGGCTCATTGGCAAGAGCTGGATTCATGGATCATCCATTCCTGCTTTGCCAGGCTCCATAGCAAGAGCTGGGTCTGACACAGAGCAGTTGGGACTCAAGCCAATGTCCATTTGAGATGCTGGCTTCGCAACTAACAGCTATACACGCGGCACCACAGTATTGGTTCCTGACTTCTTTCCTTTCTTCTGTTTTACTGGTTGCTTTTGGTTTAAAATGTGTATTACATAAAATGGTCCCCACGTCTAGATGCTAGACTACCATTAACGGTTCTCTATCTTTTGTTCATTTTGGCAGTTTCCTCGTGGGTCTTGTTTCACATAAAAGGAGGCTGGCCCCAATCCCTCCTACATACAGATGGAAATGCTTCTTGTGCCTTGATTCTGGGTCTTCTTCTTGGTCCTTCTCATGGAGACAGGAAGGTGTCTGGACAAGGCAGTCACAGGGCACAGGCCAGAGGAGCCCACTTCACAGGGCTTGGCTGGATAGAGTGTTGATTCGCCAAGCCTTGTTTGAGATAAGCCTCTACGACTGTAAAGACTTCCTGTGAGAGCTATGGTGGGAGAGGTCTGGGGAGGAGGGATCCTTAACCAGGGATTTCAGTTTCTCTGTGTGAAGTCCAAGTGCCTTTTATTTTATATTCTTTCTCCAGAAATATTCAGAGAAAACAAACACACACAACAATAAAGGTGACCTACATTAACTATTTGCCTTGTCTTCTACAGATGTAATTTGAGAGAGCTGATAAGAAACTAGTTCCTTAGAGGCCTCCGTGTAATTACAAAAGAAACACTCCAGAAACACAAATTGGCAAATATATTTAAGGTAATTCCCTGTGAATAGACTTTGGTCGCCAACTTTCCCTTTTTATTACTGCTTTTCTAAATTGCTTTTTCATTACTTTCTATCAGAGCCTCAGCTCAACCTCCAGGTGTTGCGAGGACTTGTCCAGCAGAGTGGCACAGAACTGGTACAGAGCTGTGACTGTTATGTGCAGGCCACGTCACACTCTACACCACACCTTTATTAAGAGACTCTGAAACTTGGGCCCGGCGCGATGGCGCAGTGGTTAAGGTCCTCGCCTTGCACGCCCCGGGAGCCCATATGGGCGTTGGTTCTAATCCCGGCAGCCCCACTTCCCTTCCAGCTCCCTGCCTGTGGCCCGGGAAAACAGTCAAGGACGGCCCAAAGCTTTGGGACCCTGCACCCACGCGGGAGACCCGGAAGAGGCTCCTGGCTTTGGATCGGCATAGCATCGGCCGTTGTGCTCACTTGGGGAGTGAATCATCGGATGGAAGATCTTCCTCTCTGTCTCTCCTCTGTATATCCGCCTTTCCAATAAAAAAATTAATAAAAATAAATCTTTAAAAAAAAAAAAGAGAGAGACTCTGAAACTCAAAACACTTTAAGCACAAAAGAGGGCACTTTGTAGCATAGAAAATAATAAGTTTAAACAAAGGTTCACCAGAACGCAAAGTATACAAGCTTACCTGCATTCAGGGAATGCAAAGTGATGGGTAAATATCTAGAACACAGTGCAAGTTTGTTTTGTTTATTGCCTCTCAACTCCAAATCCATCTTTCCTTCCACATCCAGCAAAAATGCACATGAATTCTGCCAGTCTCTCCATTTTCAGCTGTGGTTCTACTGAGTCCACTGAGCTGGGCTCCTTCACTCAGAAGTGCCTAGGAGCCAACAGCCAATAACCGCTCACTACAGCAGCTGCCTCAGCAGCGCCTTTCAGGAGACCCCATAGTGGAACGTTAATGAGATGCCGCACACTCTTCCCTGAGGCATGGCCACTCTCTGGGAAAATTTCCTGTGCACCCCCCAAAAGAAGGTCAGAGCGGAGTTTCATTGGCTGTGCGTTCTACCACTACAGCTGCAGTCCCAGCTCTCTTCAAGTGTTCTGAGACAAAGCATGACTCAGGGGATTATACTTTTCCCCAAAACTCCAGAGGGAAAATTGCTAGAGAATTCCACTAGGGTACCACAGTACATGTCGTGATCCAGTGAGCTAGTTCTGTGTCTGAGCCCTGGAAGTGGTGGGCATGTCCTTGCATGTTGGATCTTAGCATCACCCATGGCGGGGACTCCTTATAACTGCCATTCCTGCATTTGTCAGCATTCTCTGGGCTTGTATTAGCTGATCCCTTATTGATGAATTACTATATGAGCTCTTGATGTGAAACTTTCCCAATTAACACTTCTGGGTGTTTTCTACTCCATTTGGCCTCTGGTAGAATCCCTGGGTGACGTACAGCAGAGAGGGGCGCTCAATATTCACAGAAAGAAATCACGTTTTTTCCCCCGAGCATTCTGTTCTACTTGTCATCTTCCTGCAATGCTCTTGCTAGCTCTATACACAACACCGCAGCTTGTCCCTTTGGATGCTGATTCCCAAAAAGCTCCCACCATTCTCATTCTCAGAGTTTTCCCAAATCTCTGCTGAGACACATTTCTGAAAGGAGGGGAGTGTGAGTAAAAAGAATCACTTTAATTTCCACGCAAAATGTGTTCAAATAGAACTGGTATCTTGATCTTTAAAAACATACCCAACTTGATCTTTCAAAACATACCCAACTTGATCTTTCTTTTGTAGTACATACCTGAACAGAATACTGATTTGATCACTCTTGCAAATTGCAAAGTTAGTGAATATCCCTGAAAATCTCAGAAACAGCAGCAATTCATTCATGATGTGAAGGTCAGTTAGAAGTTCCTGAATTTCAATGGACAGTATCAAAGTCATGATGGCATGATTTTGACACTACAATCCATCCACACTGCGGCTCACAGGAAATCCATGCCCACTATATAATTTCCCAGTGCTTGACCAGAGTAGTGACAAACTGACTGCCCATGATGACTATAAATAAATGCACTGTAAGATTTGTCTTCCTGTGTTATAATATAGGGCTCCACAGTGAAGTTCAACTTACTTATTTTAAAGGTACACTGTCGTCATTTCTTTGATCTGCTCCTTCAGCTAGCACTGATCCCCTTGGCCCAAATTGAAATATGCCTTGGTTATATACATGTAAGTAATGTAAATCTTAGCTTTAAAAATAACTCATCTGAAAAATTAAAACCTGAGTATAAAATATGAAATGATAGACTTCTGCCCAACAATAAAAACATGTGGCCTTATTCTGTTTCATCAACATGCAACAAAAGGCACAGGGCTCTTTATAGTTGAAATTTTGTCACTTAAGAGTACAGTACATTTCTTGAAGCCTACACTGATATTATGTAGACACATAGGTGGCGCTTGGAAGCAAAAATTTCTTTTGGCATGCCTTATATTTTTGTTAGGCCTTCATTAGCATCAGAGTTTGAAAATCCAGAGGGTTTTCCTCTTGAAATACTGAGACTCACAGAGGCACAGTGGACAGATTCTAGAAACAGTGTAAGGTGCTAAAGGAGGCTGAAATAAGGAATGTAGAGAACCTCACATGGATTAGAGCAGTGGAGAAGTGTGTGACCTTGAGGCCTTGCCCTCTTAAGGCGTCTAAGCTTAAACAGAGGCCAAGGACACCATGAGAGTAACACTGGGGGACACCAGGCACACAACAGGTCTGCAGCACAGGGTACTGAGGAACACAGAACTAGAATACGGCAAAACTAAAGTAAAACTAAGCTATGAAAAACATAAAGTGTTGGATTTGGAGGGAAGGGATCGTTATTTTTGTAAGCATCACTTATATTTTGAAAAGTACAATGGTTTGAAAGGTAAAGTTTTAGTTAAAAAAACAAGACCAATTTAAACTAATCTGATAAGAATCCAACAAACCCTTGCTGAAGTCTATGAAATCCACAGACATTTTGGCTGTGGTGTATAAGGTTTATTATAGTCCACTTGTATATCCACAGCTCAGTTCTTACTTCTGGTTTTCTAACCTACAAATTCAAGTATGTTTTCAAAATATCTACTCATGGGCCCAGCATGGGAGACTAGCAGCTCAAGTCCTCACCTTGCACATGCAGGGATTCCATATGGGCACCAGTTCTAATCCTGGCAGACCCATTTCTCACCCAGCTCCCTTCTTGTGGCCTGAGAAAGCAGTCGAGGACAGCCCAAAACCTTGGGACCCTGCACCTGCGTGGGAGTCCTGGAAGCAGCTCCTGACTCCTGGCTTCAGATTGTCTCAACTCCAGCTGTTGTGGTCACCTGGGGAGTGAATGATCAGATGGAAGATCTTCCTCTCTGTCTCACCTCCTCTCTCTATATCCAACTTTCCAATAAAAATAAATCTTAAAAAATAATCTACTCATATGCCAAGTAGCCTTTTCTTATTTTTAATCTCTAAAACCAGTGTCCTAAATTTTTCCTTTCCATCATTAACAAAATTAAAACCAAAACTTCCCCCAACCCAAAAAGCCCTATAAAAGAGGTTGTCCATAAAGAAACTGGTTCCATAATTCCCTTAAACTCTATATTCCACTTTTCGTTTGTTGAGTTCTTTTTTGTTCTCTCATTAAAACAAGATGATTTTGGGCCCGGCGACATGGCCTAGTGGCTAAAGTTCTCCCCTTGTATGCCCTGGGATCCCATATGGGCGTCAGTTCTAATCCCGGCAGCTCCACTTCCCATCCAGCTCCCTGCTTGTGGCCTGGGAAAGCAGTCGAGGACAGCCCAAAGCCTTGGGACCCTGCACCCGTGTGGGACACCCGGAAGAAGTTCCTGGATCCTGGCTCCGGATCAGCGCAGTACCGGCCGTTGTGCTCACTTGGGGAGTGAATCATCGGATGGAAGATCTTCCTCTCTCTCTTTCCTCCTCTCTGTATATCTGACTTTCCAATAAATAAATAAATCTTTAAAAAAATTACACAAAACCACATGATTTCTTAATCACTTGCAAACATCCAGTTTGGTGGTATTGTGTGTATTCGCTTAGTTGTGCCACCACCACCATCATCAGAACTCTTCCCATCTTGCAAAAGTGAAACTCTGATTAAACACTTTATTCCTCTGTCCACCCAAGTCCCCACTGGCCACCATTCTTTTTCCCAAGTTTGAATTTCACTACTCTGTGTGCCTTGCAGAAGTGGAAGCACTGCAGTTTCTTTGGAACTAACATTTCATTTAGCATAATATCTTCAAAGTCCATCCATATTGTCACATGTTTCATAATTCTCTTTTAAAGTTGGAATAATATTCCAGTGTATACACTGTCCTTCAGCTCGCTCTAATGAATATTGCACACTCTCAACTTATTCCATAAATCTACAATACTTTCTCCCCAGCCTCACTCTAAACCAACAATCTTGATTCCTGCTCTGCTGATAAAATGTAAGCATAAAATGTGAACAAAAGAACTTCCCAAACCTATTTACTCACCATGGAATTCCCTTCTAAAACTTGCACGGAGTTTGATCTTAGGGCTTGGCCGTAAGCTTCCAGTAGACTTGTGGCTGCTGGGAATACCTGAGCCAGGGCAGACTCAATGCTTAGGGCCCTATCCACACTACTATTGCCACATGGTGAGCGAGTTCTGGGCTTTTGGGCAGCCAGCATGCCAACTGGTGCCGGGCTCCACCCACTGGTCACATGGTGGCAGACTCTGGGGTCTTGGGGTATGCCATTGCTGCCTAGGGACATCCATGGATAAGGACACTGTGCATGTAGGTGAGGAATCAATCCTGAGGGACTCGCAATGACAGAATCACTGTACTTGCAGGTAAGTGAGGGGATTGAAGCCTGATGGTTTGGAGGGGAAGACCGGATGATCTGTATGGGTCAGGCTGATACACCAACCTACATGTGAGTCCTGAGTAGGGCTTGTTATCAGGGAACATTGCTGACCACCACATGCCAGTCCATGTGAAAGCTAGGGCTGGGGACCTGTAAGCAGGGATAGATCCTAGTACCTGACTGAATGTCAGAACAGGGACAGGTCACATTAGGCAGGGCCATGACACTAACCAGGATGCAAGACAACCAGGTCTGGAGGTAGATTCTATGGGAAATATGTGGGCCAAACCCTGCGGATACAAAAGTCAAAGTGGTTAGCTCAAGAGTTTGGGTGAGGATGGGCTGAGCTAGGTGTGAGTCCGGAACTTGCCATCATTTATGGGCACAGGAACCAAGAATAGTGCGGGCAGATCCAGGCTGCAATACCCACATGTGCATCCTAAAACAGGGTGTGGGGTGGACTGGGTCACAACATTAACCAGCTAATACAAAGCCAAGATGGAGGGGCAGGCTATGCCGGATAAGGGCCTAACACCAGCTGGCATGTATGAGATCTGGGTCTGGGAGTGGTCAAGTGCGAATGTGGGAAACTTCCCTAGTGGGCATAATTCCCACTGGTGATCACATGGTCCAGGCCTAGGGGTCAGGCAAGCTAGACCAAGTAGTTCCAAGTATTGGCTAACATGTGGGTTGGTTTTGAAAGGGGGTGAACCAGGTATGGCCTAGAAAATCTTAGCTCTCCAGCAAGAGTTGAAACTAGGCTGGAGCATAGATCATGCTAGGATAAGCTTTTAATTACCTACTAGTTTGCATGAGCCAGGGATGGGAGCAGATTGAGCAGGGCCAGGTTCCACCACCCACCAACAAGAATCAGGACTAGGGGCAGGCTGGGTCAAGCCAGCCTACAGCATCCAAAGGCAAAGGTCATAACAATGAGGGACTATACCAAGCTGGGTCAGAGCAACCACTGGCATGTACAAGATCTGTGTCTGGGAACAGGCCTGATTGGCAGAACTAAGGGGACACCCTGGCTGGGTTGTGGTTCCCACTGGTGAGTGCAGGGACTGGAGTGGGAGCTGCATGCTGGTCAGGATACAGCTGCAGTGTCTCTTGGCATAAGTGTGAACTGGGGCTGGGCAGGCCAGACTAGGTGAGCATGAAAACCAAAATTGGAGATGTGGCTAGACACAGTAGCACCCACTGGCACATGTGTGGGCTGGATAGTGGGCTGGTTGGGTTGAACTAGGCTTCAAGGCTCACTGATATGTATGAAAACTGAATGGAATGTGGAATAGACTGGACCAATCTGCTGTACATACTGGCAGGCAAAGGTACCAAGGCAGGTGGTAGGACTGGTGGGGGTTCTTATGGGTCACTCCGAGTAGGCTGTAGCTCCCACTGGTTTGCGTGAGGGCTGAGTGTGTGGTGGGCAGGATCAGACTGGGCTCCAACACACATTGGTTTGTGTAGAAGACAGGGCTGAAAACCGAATTGACCCAGTATTTGCAACTATCGGCATATGCATAGGCTGATTGGGGCAACAGACTGTGGCGGACCATGTACTGGCAAGCACACACAAGAATCAGGTCTGGGATCACCTCAGACGAAGTTTCTTTGGGGGGTACCCTCAACTGAACTTCTGATCTCAGAACCCCAACCATGGAGAGAATTGAAGGTTCCACAGTGGAGAGCATGTGTCAAAGCTGAGCCTCTTCAGTGGCTCAGGTGGATCAATGGACAGCATATCCAGGTGCACATGGAGGATATGGCAATCCATTGGAGCCTGTAGAGGACACTAGTACCACGACAAAGGACAGAATACAGAACAAATTTATCAACTACCCCAGCCACATGTTGGCAATAAATATCTGGGCAAAGACTCAAGCAGAATGTCAGCCAGTGGATTCTGGAGGGATTTCATCATGCTTGGAATGACGAGATTGGCAGCAATTCACAACAACTGAACTATGAAAACCACTTGAGTAGGACCCTCAGAGCATGCCCTACATCGGGGACCTGGGATAGGTGTGAGGCTGGGTAGGGCTTCTCCTTTTTTCTTTTCCCTTACCCCAGATACAGAAAAAAGCAACAATAATAATAACAATAATGTGAAAACAAAGGTCTTATCCAATTTCCTGTAGCCCTTGACCCTTTGTGTCCTAATCAAGTATGTAAAGATCATCAAAGTATTCACAATAATAATAAACCTGGATGGAACCAAGCATGTGCCTCTCTATGACCAATCCCACATTTTTAATTACATCTCATTCCTTCCGTTCTCCTCTCATCAAATCTCCTCTTAGCCTAAACATCAATTTCTGATCATTTTCAGGAACAGTATCATATTCTGATTCTACCTCCTCCAATATTTAAGAATAATAATAATAATAATTATAATAATAAACCAATCTTTTCCTGACTCTGTTTCTTTGATCAATTCTTGGACCACAACTGTGGTCTTTCTGTTTATCATTAAACTTTGTTTTATTGTGGCTGAAATTTCTGTGGCACATTTTTCTGGTCAAGTTGTTTGCTTTAGAAATTAGTGATTTTTAAAGTAAAATAACTTAAAATCTCCGTGCACAAAAACAAACCCACAACAAAAACAAATGTTTTACAAAACATTTTATTTTTCTCCAAGAGATTTTACTATGGGCTGTTATGCTTAGCCAATCTTTTGTGCTTAACTACACAATTGAGCCAGGTAATCCTATGGTGGTTCTTCCTCTACTGATTCACATGTGGAAGGACAGGTATTTGAAAAAAAAACTATTCATCCATCCTTCTCAGCTTTCTGAACTTGGGGACCTTGACAACTCCAGCAGCCTTCTTGTCCATTTTACGACACTCATGGTCTTGTCAGGAACCCAATCAATGACTGCAGCATGACCAGATTTCAAGACTCAGGAGCTTTTCCCATCCTCTTGCTAAAATGTCAGTTTTCCCTTGAGCCCAGAAAACCTGCTAGAAATGTGAGCTGTGTGGGCTGAGTGTGATGGCCTAGTGTCTAAATCCTCACCTTGCACACATCGGGATCCCATATGGGCACTGGTTTGTATCCTAGCTGTTTCATCTCCCTTCCAGCTCTTCTTATCACCTAAGAAAGCAGTAGAGGATG
Organism: Ochotona curzoniae; assembly: GCF_017591425.1. Lineage (NCBI taxonomy): Eukaryota > Metazoa > Chordata > Mammalia > Lagomorpha > Ochotonidae > Ochotona > Ochotona curzoniae. Next base: position 11,213,512 of record NW_024467115.1, read on the forward strand.
GTCCAAAAGCCTTAGGATCTAAAAGAAACTCCTGACTCCTGGCTTTAGGTCAGCATGGCTCTGGCTGTTTTGGCCACTTGAGGAATGAAGCAATAGATGGAAGACTTTTCTCTCCATTGCTCCTTCTCTCTGTAAATCTGCCTTTCCAATTAAAAAAAAATAAATAAATAAATAAAACAAGAAAGAAATGTGAGCTGTGTGACAAATTTCATTCAGCAAGAATTTAGCCTGAAGGGTTCAAGAAGGTTGCCTGAGAACTAATGCCTGCTATTTATTTTGCTTGCCAATTGGGAAGCTGGTGATAGACTACAGTCCAGACCCTTGGGTGTGTGGTTTTACTGGAATTACCATCTTTGTGGGTGACTTGCTATCCCTTGAGCCAAAGTATGGATCTAGTATATTTTCACCATTCCAACCAGTAAGCAGCAAAAATGCTATTATGCTAGGGTTATGGCCAACTTTATTAATGTAGATGATGGCCTCCTTAATAAGTATCTTATATATTTTCTAGCTGTAGCATGGCCCAGTGGAATCCATTTTGCTAATAGCAACAGCTTGATTTATTTCACATCCAGTCTGAATTACCCAGAAGGGCATACTCACTAGTCTGGAGATCTCAACTTCAAACTTCCCAAGATTCACAGCAGCAATCAGGAGAGCACAATTAACCTAATACGTGTCCGTTTCAGGCTGGTGGGGCTCGGGACGGGGAGTCTCATGCCTGGATCCCAGACGACAGCCACCATGTGCACGTGGTGAGCTGTCCCCGGGAAGCTAGTGCGCCATTTGGTGCCAGGCTCTGCCTGCTGGCCACCTGGCCGGGACCTCTGGGGTTTTGGTTCTTTGAATTGCTGCTTAGGTAGCTCCAGGTTGAAACCTATTGTGCTTCTGGGACTTGAATCAATCCTAAAGATTTTCTATGACAGTAACTGTTCCTTTGGAAAACTTGTAATCACTAAGCAATGCTGACCACCAAACACCAGTCCATGCAAAAGCTATGGCTCAAGGCTTGTCCAGCAGAATCATATCCTGTTACCTGACATGTTGATGGATCAGGAGAAGGGTCACATTATGCAGGGCCATTACATTAACTAGCACTCGAGAACCATATCTGGGGGTAGATTCTATGGGGGATGTGTGGGCGAAACCCTGTGGAAATTCTAGTCCCACTGGTTAGCTCAAAAGTTGGGGTAGTGATGGACTAAGCTAGATGTGACCAAGCAGCTTGCCATGAATCACAGGAAAAGGAATGCCCAACAGTCTGGACTGGTCAAGCAGCAGCACTCAAATATGCCTCCTGAATAAGGTGTGGGGTGGGCAGGGCTACAACATTCACCAGCTCATACAAGGCCAAATGGAAGGCCAGACTTCACCGGAACCTGGTCTGAAACCCAATGGCATGTATGAGAACTGGGTCTGGGAGTGGATTAAGTGGAGAAACTTGGGAAACTCCCTTGGTGAGTCATGGCTCCTACTGGTGAACATGTGGTCCAGACATGGGGGTCAGACAAGCTTGGCAAAGTAGCTCCAACAGCTGGGTAATGTGTCAATTGGTAATGGAACAGAGTGGACTGGGCAGGACTGGGCAAACATTAACCCACAAGCGAAACTAGAGACCAGGAGGGAGCACTGGTCATGCCGAGCTAGCCTCTTGCACCTACTGGTCTGCATGAGCCAGGAACGCTAAGCCACAGTGTCTAAGGCAAGGGCCGGGATAGGTGAGGGGCTGAGCCAGAGCAACCACTGGCATGCGCATGATCTATGGCTGGGAAAAGGCCTGGTTGGGGAACTAAGGGGACAACCCAAACTGGGTTGAGCTTCCCACCAACGGGCGCACGGGCTGGAATGGGGGGCTGTGTTCTGATCAGGAAACAGTTGTAGTCTCCATTGGCACAAGTGTGGACTGGGCGTGGATGCACCGACCCGGGCCAGACTCCAATACCTTCTGGTGTCCTGGAGGACCAGGGTAGATGTGCGGTGGACTAGGCAAGGTCTCAAACCCCTACTGAGCCATGTGTGAGCCATATGTAGGTGTGGACGAGCCATGGCTGGCTGAAACATCCAACAGCAAGAACCAGTTTGGGTTGAAGGCCAGTCAGGAAAAGATACTGTTCCTGCTATGACAGGAGGTGGACTGAGTAGGGCTGGCTCATGGACCCCCTGGTATGTGCACAGTCTGGCATTGGGAGAGGTTCTGATGGAGGAACCTCTGCAACTCCTCTGGCAGGACACAGACCCAGCAGGTAAGCGCAAGAAACATGATAGGAAACAGCTCAGAACAGGCCATGGTAAGTTACCCACTGGCATACATTTGGCATGGGTCAGGGGCAAGACCAGGCTGAATCAGTTCACGTCATCCACTGGCAAATCCGAGCACTAGAACAGTGTGGGTTGAGCCGCATTTGGTTGCTACAAAAACCAGTGTACAATATGAAATGCCAAGGTGAAGTTGGCTGTACTGGATGTGACTACAGCACCCAACCAGCACACATGAGAACCAGGAAAAGAGGGGGCAAAGCTGGCAGGGTGAATGGGGGGGCGGTTCCCTTGTTGGATAGCTACTCCCACTGGAGAGTGTGAGCTGGGATGCGGGCAGACCAGACAAAGCAGGGCTACAACACCTGGGTGCCTCATGTGGACTAGATCAGGGAAAAGCCAGGCTGGGCGGATTATTCCTACTGGTACAAAAAAATTAGAGTGGGTGAGGGTTGTTTGGGCTTAGCCACAGTGTCAGCTGGCAGAAAGCTGGCACTTGGGGCTAGTTCTGTCAAGTCAAACCACAGAACTACCTGGAGAGTGCATAATCTGGGAGTGGGAGAGGCCTGTGAGGGAAATAATGGGCTCCTCCCGCTTGGGTTACCACTTCCATGGGAGGGCACGAAAACTAGGACAGGGGCCAAAGTGGCTAGACAGACACCCAACAGCATCTGTGTGGGCTGCATAGTGGAGCTGGTTAGATGGAACAAAACTTTAATACCCATTAACATGTATGAGAGCCGAGTAGGGTGTGGGACAGACTGGACTACTGCTACACATACTGGCAAACCAGGGTAGGGGGTGGGCCTGGTGGGGGTTATTGTGGGTCACTCCAACTAGGCTGCAGCTCCCACTGCTTTATGCAAGGACCGAATATGTGCCGGGCAGAACCAGGCTGGACTGCAACACCCATTGTTTCCAGTAAAAGTCGGGGCTGAAAACAGAACCAACCCAGCAATTGCAATCACCAGCTGATCGAGGCAATGCACTGTGGCAGGCCATGTACTTGCTAGTACATATAAGAATCTGGTTTGAGAACACCTCAAAGTTTCTTTGGGGATCACCTCAATCGAAATGCTGGACTAAGAACCCTAACCAAGAAAAGAGAGAAGACAAAACAGGTCAACCAACCAACTCAGCTATATGTTGGCAGCAAAATACTGGGCAAAAGGAGACTCTATGATGGACTATGTCAATCAGTGAATTCCTCAGAGACCTCATTGTGCTTGGAGTGGCAAGATTGGCAGCGATTCATAACTGGTGAACTATCAAAACCACTTGAGCAAGAGTCTCAGAGCATGCCCTACATCCAGGACCTAGGGAGGGTGGGAAACTCAGTGGGGCTTCTCCCTTAATAACCCCCGTGAACATGAAGGAAACAATGTGGAAATAATAGTCTTACCCACTTTCCTATAGCCCTTGAACCTTTTTTACCCTAATTAACTATGTAAAGATTGTCAAAAATATAATTAAAAATGAAAAAAAAAACAAATATGTGTCTGTTTCTGATAGAGTCCCTGTTTCCATGGGCAGCAGTGACAGCACAGAAAACACGAGGGTCCCAAATTTGCACAGGGAGTTGTCAAGGGTGATCCCTTGTGCAAACTCAGCTCTGTTTATCCAAGGGCCAGGCATACATCTCAGCTTCCTGCTCCTAAGAGTTTCCACTGGTTCCTTGACCAATCCTATGACATTTATAGATTAGATCGGCTATCCTGCAAAGGTTGACTTGCCTGAATTTCTGTGTTCATTGAAAATGATGTGGATGTTAGACTTCTCCTTTCCCATTTTGGCCTTGACTTAGCAATGGTTTTCATAACACCTGTGCTCTGGCAGCAAACGTGTTGTGAAAAAACTACATTTTGATATTTATAGGAACAACTCTGAAAGTGTTTTCACATATTTTTTCCAATTTTTCTCCTCCAAGCCTTTCTAGTCCTGTTATGAGAATATGTTTCACAGTTGTTATTCCAAGTTCTTGCCCTATTATGAGATGAAAACTCCAAGTGGAGGCATACATGCAATGCAAAAATATGAGCAAGTTTTATTTGAAAAGCATCAGAGTGGACAACTTCCTGATGAGAGATATCCTCAACAAGAGGGCCAGCAATGAGAAAACATGGAGATGGTGAAAGAACAGCCAATACTAAGGGCAAGAATCCAAAAATGGCCACTTCCATGTTTCCTTTATAGAGTAGGGATGGCCTACTAATTAAATACAAAAAAAGCGTGAAGTTTGGGTGCAGTTTAGTGTGCGTAGGGTTTTCTGGGTGTTTCATGTTGCTTCCATAGGAAGTTGAACTTCCAAGTGTTACCCTAGTCCTGAATGTAATAATTTGTAGATTAGAAAGTCTAATTCCTGGGCCTCCTGGATTCATATGCATAAAAGTAGATTCAGAGTGCAGAGGTGTGGAGCCAGACATTGTCTGACTTCCTATCCAGTTTCCCCATATCAATCCCTTTGTGAATTGAGCTTTTCGTTACCTATCATTCCATCAGATCTACTCTTATTAAGACCACTGATTATCTCTATATATTTTTTTTCCTCTTACTGATAAATAGTTTCTAAGTTACATCTGGTTGATTTATATAGTTAGTCCCTCCTTCCTAAAATATTTCTTTCATTTAACTCCAGGGCAAAAAAAAAATTCTGAATTTTCTTTTTGTCTCTCCAATTCTTTTTTCTTTTTCCTTGATTATTAAAAGCTAAAATAGTGTAGGTGTACTTTCAATCTCATCACTTTAGATGTATATTCATTATTTTAAATTCACTATATATACTGCAACACTGACATCTTACATCAGAGTGCTAGCTTGAGTCCTGGCTGCTTTGCTTGTGGTCCAGTTTCCTGCTAAGCTAACTGGGAAGGCAGCAGGGATGACCAGAGAAACCTAAGGCCTCCATGTGGGAGAAAAGGATGAGGCTTCTGGCTCCAGGCTTCAGACTGGCACAATTCATTATTTTTGAGCCTCAGATCCACATGTTTTCTTTACCTAACGACAATCTCCACTTAGATGTCAAATAAATCTCTCAACTATAACAGAGCCCAAAACAGAAAAATACCATCTCTACCAGTCTATTTTAAGCTTTCGTTTTCCTGTTATCTTTCCCATTTAAATAACAGCAAACTTATCCTTATAGTTTCTGAAGCCAAAAACTTGGGAACCATCCTTGACTCCTTAATTTCCTATATTCCTGTGTTTTCTTCACACTACATAGCCAAATAATCAAAACTTTTTTTACTGGCCTACCTTGAAAATATATACAGTGTTACAGCTGACATTTTGCTTGTCAATTCCTACCATTCAGAAAGAAGAAGCTATGACACTTCTCTGGAAGCACGTTCTCTCCTTCAGCTTGGGTATTTACAAATCAACAGAAAAAGAGAAACCTAATTAATAAAAAGGCATGGTTTTCATATGATAGTCTACATGTTTCTTATAATTGTTTTCAAGGAAGTTATGCCTATACTTCGCAGGAAGAAAAATTAAAAGCCAAGCTGTAGTTCACACCAATGGTCTAATATTAGGTTCTGTACAGAGTCTGTCATATCCAGTGCTTAACAAATTGTTTTTGATACGTACAATATTATCTTACATTTTGTATTGGCTTTCCATGTTTACACTGTCATTACTTGCTTCTCATTCAAACCACTAGCTGTTTACAACTATCTTAAAAAGACTGAACTCCTTGAGCAGAGACTGTTTTTTTATCCTCCAAAGGCTGGCTTGCCCTGGAAAACATTAAACAGGCTAGACCCATTGTAGGATTGAGAAAAATAAAACTCACAGAAGAAATGATGGCTCAATATCACCAAACTAATAATGGGACAATAAACAGTCATCTGATTCTTCCATCAGTGTGCTCTACATTAATCACAGGATATTATGACTTCAAAGTGAGTTATAACAGCTGCATAAAGTAGAGTTTAACATGCTGGATAATGAACTAACACATTGTTATTATCAAAGTTAAATAAATTTGATGCAGATCTATGTGACCAAAGCAAGACTATACACTGGGGAAATACTATACACAAGATCTTAATTGCTCACTTTCGCAACAAATCACATCACATAAAGAGGGAATACTGCACAGTCTCCAGGCAGTTGGGCATCTCAGCCAAATTGAATCCTGCAAATGATCGCCTAGATCATTCAAACCCATCATTGATTAAGATATTGCTCATTTTATACAATGCATAACTGATTAAAAAGCACACAAAATCCTGCCCCATCTTCCTAAATGTTTACTCTTGACACAAAATTTCAGGAATATGATCATAAAGATATAGTGCTTTCTTCTTGTAACCCAATCAAGAAACAATGAATACTTTTCCCATCACCTTCCCTTTTCCACTTTTTTGTTGGAAGACTTTGTCCACTTTTTTGCTGCCTGTTCCCCCTCATCTGTGGCCACTGCAGTTTCAATGTAAGAAGTTTCTGCTTTCTTCCCTCCAGGTTTTCATTATACTTTCAACCAGTTTTCCTTCCTGGCCTGAATCTGCAATGGCTCAGATCACACTGTTATATGGACATCTTCTGATCTCAAAATTTCACTGACATTTTCTGTTGTGATTAATGTGACATCATGTCTACATTTCTCATTGTGTTTCTCATCCTCAGAAAGTTAAAGCATCACAAATCCTCTTTAAACATACTTCATGTGATTTAATGTAATTCCTCAGAATGATTTGAAAACCCTTCTCTGTATTTAACTCTCCATAATTTTAACAGAATTTAAATTATTGTCTCCCCCTCCCCTGCCAAGGCATTGTGCCATGCAGAATATATTAAACATTTGCCCAGAGTGCCTATAGGCTTACAATAAATAATTAACTTTAATTTTAAAAACTCATGATTTTCTCTGAGTTCACCTTATTGCTTCACTATAACTGGATAGTTCTTAATACTGAAACCATTTGTCTAAAGGTTATTTGAAGCATAGATCTATTTGACCAGACTTGATAGCAACATGAGAGTCTCCATCTTTTGCAGGTTGAAGTACAACTTAAGTTTCTAGCTACAGGTCTCCACAGCTTCATGATATTCCAGACCTTTGACCTGAACCACTGCCCTCCAATCTTGTACTGTGCTTCTGGATCTCTCCAACCATTGACTTCTCTGCTCATCCATCAGTAAAGTCTTGGGCTACCTTGTCCTCAGAAACTTGGTAAATATAACAGTATGCAGCATAGCCTTCAAATCTCAGGTCCCACTGGGTTTGCCCTACTTTCATGAGTACAATATTTAGAGAGGAAACATTTCCCCCTGTACTCTCCTGAAACCAGTTCTATTTCTTTTAAAATTTATTTATAGCTAGATTTCATTTTCCTTTAGTTGTTAGCTACCTCTGTTCAAGGACTTGGCCCAATGCCCCTTACCCTAAGCTTTTCTAACTGGACAGAACACTTAGCACGTCGTCATTTGCATTCTCTACTATTTCCCCCACACTCTTTGCTATCTCCTTTTATCCACATGGGAGCATTCATTCAAAATGGCAAGCGTTGCCACTTAGTGTGCCTTATTCCACCTCCACTCATATGTGCAAGTTCCTGGAAAACATTGCTTCATTTTACAAATCATCTTTTGAAGTCAGTTTCAAATGCTTCTACATAATGGTGGCTCAACATTCAGACTAGCTAAATCTGTCTTTTTCGAACCCCAAAGCCTTTCCAGCTTTCCAGTATCTTTAGAGAATTCCACGTTTCATACTCCTCCTAAAGCCAGTGTCCCACCCCTGGCAACAAACAAACCTGCTAGAAACCTAGCCTACTGCGATGACAGGATACCCCCTAATATCTCTTTTCTTCTCAGAAATGCTGAGAAGTATATTGTAGAATTCTTATGATGCTTACTCCAATTTCTCTTGTAGTGATTTCAGAAAACATAACCTAAAAAGAGTGACAGGAATTTAAAGAAGAAATGTTGGGGTAATTAGATTCATGAACAAACCCCCTTTCAAGTGAGGAGACCAGTAGAATTAGTGTTCCTAAAGGCCATTAGATGACTTTGCAACCACAACAAATCAGAAGGCCAATCAAGGAACAATCAAGGAACAATTTAGGCCTTGGGTACCCACTGGTTTGTGAAGGAGATAAGCATGGAAGAATCAGTGACTTCTATTAAGTCCACCTTTTTTTTCCTTATATGACATTTTACACAACCTTATTGAATTTTCAATAGCTAAAATGCCCAAAGAGCCTGGAAAGTGTCCTCTGCTTTCCTGGAAACTCTAAGCAGACATCAAAAACCAATAATAAATGGAATGTGTATCTTAATGAAGCAAGAAAAGAACTGGACATCTTGAGTTTGAATTAAATGATCTTGGCTAAATATTTAATCTTGTCTAGCAGTGTTGGTTAAAATGCTTTGCCTTTTGAAATCTATGTTTTGTCTTTATAAACAAGAACATTATCTCCAAGAAATAAGTGACAATACACATGAAAGAATTTTATGAAATAGAAAGTACAAATACATAGTTGGTGTTATCAGCTGATTTCAACCAAACAATAGATAAGAACCACTTGTCAGATAATGTTGACTATGAAATGTGGATCAGTGACTAATTCATTCTCCAAGCCACAAGATTATCTTCCTTGCTTCAAGCTGCCACACTAATATTACATAACAGATACTTCCAGTGATACAACATCAAGATTTATGGGGCTTCTAGAAATGGCATTATCCCTGGGGAACCCACACACAAGAAATACAAATATTTATCCCTGAAATTTGTTGTTGTATTTTGTTAGCTAGAGAAAAAAAATAAGATTTGTTGCAAATGTGTCTGAATTTCTCATGGAGGACATCTCCCTCCGTAAATATATAACCAGTTTTCTAATGTAAACTATATATTTCTCCATGTCCTGTAGTCATGTTTTAATATTCCACTCATTTTTCATCTTGTGTACTTTAATCCCAGTGGAAAGGCCTCTGCATATTCCTTTTCTGTCCTCATCTCTTATCCCTTTCTTGCTCTTTATTTAAAATACTATTCAGAGGCATGGGAGTTTGATGTAGTTATCAGGATGCTGCTTGAGACACTCAAATCCCACATGGGTATGCTGAATTTGAGTCAACTATTTTAAAAAATACATTTGTTTGTTTTTGTTGGAAAGGTTGATTTACAGAGAGAAGGCAAGGCAGAGAGAAACATCTTCTATCAGCTGGCTCACTCCCCAAGTACCACAATGACCAGAGCTGAGCCAATCTGAAGCCACGATCCAGGAGCTTCTTCTGGGTCACCCACATGGATGCAGGGTCCCAAGGCTTTGGGCCATCTCTACTGCAGGGAGCTGGATGGAAAGTAGAAATAGGGAAAAACTGGAACCTGTATGGGATCGTGGCGCAGGCAAGGTGAGGATTCAGCCACTGAGTCATTATTCTGGACCCCAGTAGACACTGGGACTCTGGACTGTCTGACATTGTCTGTACCAGCAATGGCGGCGTACATTTAAATAAGAGACTGATGAAATTATGATTCCTTATGAAGAACTATGCCACTGTAGTAAAGTGGGGAAAATCTGTTGGGGGTAGGGGTTTGAAGGGGGAGAAATTCCAGTCTATATGACATTGTACCACATAATTCAAAAATTCAAAATAAAGATATAAATATATTCTAAAATGTGGTCATGTAGTATATGCATTTTCTATTGCTACTTTTAAAACTACAACAAATTTAGCAGCACCACACAACACAAATTGATTCTCCTAAATTTCTCAAAATTAGAAATTAAAAACAAACTAGTCAACAGGGATTTATTCCTTAGGGAAGCTTACAAAATCTATTTTCTTGCTTTCTTAGATTCTGAAGATTGCCTGCATTCTTTGGCTCCAAAACCCTCTTCTTTAACTCCAACTTCTTGCTTCTGTTATTCCAAGGTCCACCATTCTCACACCCATCTAACAGATTCTTTTTGAGTACATAAGACACAAATGAATAAGCACGGATAATCTCAGCTTAAAATCCTTAATTTAATCTATTTGTACCTGGACAATCCTCTTAGCTATAAAAGATACTATTCACAGACCCAGGCATCAGGGCAGGGTCATTCCTTGGTTGGGGCGAGAAATGATACTCAACTTACCACATGTGTGAAATAGGTATGTGCACTAAATATTGGATGTGACACTTCTCCTGAACCACCATAAGGATTCAAGGCTCAATTCTAACTTTTGGAACCAGAGAGGAAATTTCCATCAGGAAGTAGCCTAATCAATTACACATTCAAAATACTATTGCTCCTATGAAAAATAATGCAAGAACAAAGGAATATGAAAAAATACCACTATGGAGAGATATCTAGATGATAATGGCTTGCTTTTGTTACTGAATTTTTTGTTCTTGTTGCTATGCTTTAACTTTTTTTTTTGCTATCAAAAGTTATTTGAGAAAGACAAAGAGAGAAAGAAGCGGGGAGATCAGTATGTTTTTCATCTGTTGATTTACTATTCAAATGCCTTCAACAGCCAGGGCTGGTCCATGTAAAAACTGTGAACAAGGAAGCTCAATCTAGGTTTATTCACATTATGTTAGCAACCCAGCTACATGAGCCACTCTGTGCTGCTTCCCAGAACACAAATGAAACCAGGCACTGGCAAAAAGCTAGGATTCAAACCTAAAAACTCTGATATGTGATGCATAACAAATCCTCAGCCCTGCATTGAAACTAAGACCTTCTGTCAAAGTTCATGCTGTTATCAATCTCCCAGCCATTATATGGCTCAATGAGAAATCACATTAAGTTCCACGTTTTGCACATAACTTGTACCAGCTACTGATTTATAACCATAGGCTACCCATTCCTAATACAAGAGTTACTTCTTGAAAGGAAATACTGATTCTGTCTAACACAAAGTAGTTAAAAACCAACAGAACATTGATATTTGCATAGTGGATGGAGAGCTGCCCTCTGTAGTTTGATTGGGTTCAGAAGACGTATGTAAAAACCACCTGTTGTCTAAGGTAGGAGATGACTATGAATTTGAGAGAGGTTTCCAGGTACCAGATTTCAGCAACAACACATGAAAAGGAAAAAATCATCATTGGGACATTTGGTTGTTAAACACTGATTATGGAAAATGAACTAAGTCAAGGAATCACAGATGGGTTTTTCTTAATGTTACAAAGACATGAGGTTAAATGGTACTGTATATTAGGACAGACTTTGGCTTGACAAGTCAGATCAAGTCATAGCTCTGCTGGTTACAGGTTTGCTGTTAAGAAAACTAGATGAGCTCTCTGAATCTCAGCTATACTTCAGAAAATCAAGCTATTAATAGAAATATATCCCATGTGTCTTGATGGGAATTTAATGAGCAGATATTTCTGAAGAGTTAACACAGTGCATGCCACAAAGCAATAACATTGCTGCATTCATATGTTTAACATGTCAATTACTTTCAATGCTTGGTGAAGTAAAAATGAAAGGAGGCAGAGAAGAAGCCAGCAAGGATGCCCCAGAGGGAGTGTTAGTGCCCACACCCCTACTAAACACAGAACACACCCATGAGGCGAGCAAGAGATAGCCTGCAAGGCAACTGAAGCAAACAACAGGCCAAGAGCAGGCAAGGGAAGTGCAGGCAACAGCCAAGAGAAAAGGAGGACAGTTCCCAATGTGACAAAAGGAGGCCATCCCCTGGAGTGCCTGACTTTCAGCTGGTGGAAATCACCAGAACACAAGAGGAGGAAGAATGAGAACACTGGCTGTTCTCTGCTGCAGCTGCCATGTCAAGCTGTGCTCTGGCTACAGCTGCTGTGTCTGCAAAAACCTACACACATCAATCCTCTTCATAATCAAGGCAGGAAGAAGCTCTTCATTTGCTGGCAGTTCCAGAGGCCCTTCCATACCTCCTATCAGACTATAACAAAGAGTCACATAAAAACAAGACTGTGGCTGCCAACAAATAAAATGATGGAAATGCACTCCCCTTAGATATTAACAGGACTAGAAAGCTGAGTGTTTCCAAGATTTTCAATGGATCTGTTCTGTTTGCATCTGGTTAGAAAAAGAGAGAAATAATTTTCTGAATGTTGAAAATATAAGTGTGGATTATGGAGAAGAAAGGAAGAGAAAACCTACCTGATCCCCCACAGGAATGAGAACATGGTCAGCAGTGCTTGGTCACATTATCCACTGCAGGTGCTCCTTGAACTCAGGTCAAGGCAAGTGCATTAAAGCAAAAGGACTTCTGATTTTGTCTCTGTGAAGTCCTTAGATCATCACATGAAATGGCTGCCATCTGATGTATTGAAAACTGCAGAACTAGGAAGTGCAAAATGTATTTAGCAAAGTAGGTAAGCTCAGCTACATTATGCAGTAGCTGCAGTATCCATATGCAGTAGCTCTCCATTGCCTAACAATTACAAGATCCTCATTCAGGTTTTGCAAAATCATCTCTTTCTCTGATCAATCCAAAGGCAGGATAAGGTAAACTCGAGTGTTCAAGCCATTCCAACAGGTGAGACCAACAAGAGGCTGTTCAGTCTCAACTATTTCCAAGGGGGAAAAAAAATCATAGTCCATCTCAAGTGACTACTCTTGATCTAGTTACACAAGGTGGGTAGTACCATGCAGCATGACCACCAGAACCCCACACAGGTACATGTTAAGGGAAATAGTGGGATTTGGTAGAGCCAGAAATATTTAAGCCTGTCTTTTTCTCTAGTTCTTGTTTGCTCTACTCAGCAAGGTTGGAGACAATGAAAAGGCAAAAATGTCCAGTAGAACCTTCAAGAACTCATTTCAGAAACTGGTCAGAATATGCCCTCAGGCTCATAGAAAATTAAAAATATATATATTTGTTTGAAAGGCAGTTTCAAAGAAAGGGAGAGACAGATGAACAGCTCTTTCGTCTACTGGTTCACTCCCCAAACGGTTGCCACGACCATTGCTTGACCAGACCAAAGCCAAGAGCCTGGAATTGGATCCTGGTCTCCAGGGTGGGTGGCAGAAATTCAGAAATCTAGGCCAATTTCCATTCCCTTTCCAGAAGCATTTACAGGGAGCTGGATTGAAATAGAGGATCAGAGACAGAACCTACCCCTCTGATGTGGAATGTATGCATTGCAAGCAATGGCTCAATGCCACAATACCACCACAGGTTAATTCATCATAAATTATATTTTATTATCCTAAGCTTAAAGTACATGAGTCTCAATTACAATATGGCATTAAGTTGGGAACGTACAGAGAGCACAGCTTTTCTGGCATTCAGTAGTTCCTTATTACAGAACATGTGTAGGTGCTGGTATGCATGTTATGGACGTCTGGCACTGGGACACTTTGAGTATCTTTTAGTCCCATCCACATCACTGTGAATATGATATCATTGTTACCTTAAAAAGAACAAACATGGATGTGTTGCTGATTTGGGCCCAGTTGGCATATCATCTTAGCTGTATGTATACAGTCCCAGAATGGCAACCAGTTGTGAGTGATCCCTCATCTGCAGACCTGCCAGGCCTAGAAGGTAGTGAGCATGATATGCCTGCCCAGAGCCTGCCATGCAGACTCAACTCTACCTCATGAGGAAGCTTCCTCCTTATCCTTGCAACTGACAGAAGGACATTCTGTTTTGTTTTTGCTTTATGAATTAGGTTGTAAACATATGGTGCTGGTTTGGAATCAGTGCCCTTGCTCAGCCACTTAACTGTGTGACAACATGGACAAAGTTCTTTGTTGGTAAAATAGGAAACAAATATATCCCTCTTTTAGGTCTGTTGTAAAAAACCAAAAGCCAGCATCAATAAGGTACATATAGTACTGCCTGCTACAAAACACACTGTCTGACAAAGATTCACATTAAATTATTTCTGGAGGAAACAGTTTCCTGGTGCTATTGATGTGCATTATCTACCCAAAAGTACAAATATTGTGTTTGTACAATAAATGAATTAAATTGAAAAGTGGCCACTCTGGGGTAAGGCCTCTAGCCAAAAACCTAATGGGATGACTTAGAAATTGACAGGATTCTGTTCAAGTTTAAAGCAACAAAGATAACAGCTTCCTTTAGCAAATCATATTTATATTGTAACTAACCTTGCTCTTTGAATCATTTTAGAACCGCTTCTAGTACAAATGGGTTCTGAGTGTGTATCAGCTACAAACATCCAGTGAGCACCTACTATATGCCAATTACTACCTTTTAAACCCTAGAGACACCCAAACAGAAAATATCCTGCTCTCCAGGTGCAAATAGCCTTACCTCTGGATGCATTATCCACTTTAATACTCAAAATTAACATTTACCAAGGCACAGTTTAATAGTATTTGATGATCTTATTTCTCAGTTTTGTCAGTTTCAAGCTGAAGCAGCATAATATAGCAAAATGGCATCTTTCAAGTCATCACCACCAGCCTGAATCTCATTCTTGTTCTATTATAATGGCACTTCTGCCACTGCCATTATCAGAACTGTCATTACAATGTGCAATGTATACCAATGCTAAGATCTCATAGACTACATCCAGAACTCATAATGCTTGTGTCATCCCAGCTTTCTGCTGTACCTTCTCTACTGGGATTTAGTATCCCTGTTAACTCAGCTGGATACTCAGAAGGCTATTGGGACACAGCAGTTCACTGAGCCTTTGTCCTCCTCGAACATTCTATAAAGTATCTACAAAAGTTCCACTCTAGTTTCAGTCTTGAGGTAACAAATTTTTCGTTTCGAATTTGAGTGTTTCTCCTAAACCCAATGCTTTGTAGTTATCCTTGAAGGTCATTGACTATTCCTTGTACCCATTTAGAGATTAGAAGGATCTTTTTATAGTCAGCATCATCACTCTCAGTTTTATGTTGCCTTGGTAACTGAAAGTTGTTTTGATCAGTTTTTAAAATGCAACTGCAAAGTGGCCAGCACCATGGCACAGTGGATTGGGCCTTTGTCCTGAAGAGACAGCAGCCCACATGGGCTCCGATTTGAGTCCTGGTACCTCCACTTCTAATCCAGGTCCCTGCTGGTGGCCTGTGAAGGCAATAGAGGAAAGTCCAAGTCCTTGGGCCTCCGCACCCACATGGCAGATCTGAAGGAACTCCATGGCTCCCAGCTTCAGTTCAGCCAAACTCTGGCCATTGTAGCCATCTGAGTAGTGAACCAATGGGTGCAAGATTCACACTCTCCTTTCTCTCTGTAACTCCACATTTCAAATAAAAAAACAAATAAATCCTTTAAAAAAATTATTTGCAAAGCAGACAGAAATCTCCACTCCAAAGGCTTAGAACAGACAGGCCTGGACCAGCCAAAACCAGGAATCAGAAACACAATCTGGAATTCCCACGTGGACAGAAAAGCCCAATCAACCAATGATGCAATACCTACTGCCTTTCAGGGTGTGAGGAAGGTAAAACCAAGGTAAAACTGGGCTTAAAATCCAGATCCTTCAACATGGGGGCATAGGCCTACCACACAACACCTTAAATGCTGTGCCAAACACTACATACGAATGAAAGATTTCATTCTTAACTAATTTCTATTCATCAAATGTGTACCACTAGAGAATTCATTTTCTGTGTCATTGCTTCCACAGGTAACTTTTAACTAAATAACTGACATTCTGTAAAAACAGATTTTTAAGCTACGTATATTCTGCTTAACAACTTGAGACATCACATTTTTATTTATTTTTTAATAAACTTTATTTTGACATTCTTTACATAGTTAATTAGGGTAAGAAGGTTCAAGGGCTACAGGAAAGTGGATAATACTAGTATGTTTTCCATATTGTTACCTTCATGTTTAAAGGGGGATATTAAGCGAGAAGGCCCACCAAATTTCCCACCCTCCCCAGGTCCCGGATGTAGGGCATGCTCTGAGGTTCTTTCTCAAGTAGTGTTGATATTACCAGAGTTACGAATTGCTGTCAATCTTGCCACTCCAAGCACTATGAGGTCTTTGAAAAATCCACTGATTGACATAGTCCATCATAGCTGAGATGGTTGGTTGCCCTGTTCTGTCTTCTCTCTTTTCTTCATTAGGGTTCTGAGTCCAGCATTTAGATTAGGAAGATCTCCAAAGAAACTTCTTGTATGTGCTAACAAGTACAGGGCCTGGCACCGTCCATCGCTCCAATCAGCTGGTGGTTGTAATTGCTGGGTTGGTTCTGTTTTCACTCCCGACTTCCACTGGAACCAATGGGTGTTGCAGTCCAGCCTGGTTCTGCCCAGCACATACTTGGCCATCACATAAACCAGTGGGAGCTGCAGCCTAGTTGGAGTGACCCACAATAACCCCCACCAGGCCTGCCCCCTGCCCTGGTTTGCCAGTAAGTGTAGCAGTAATCCAGTCTGTCCCACACCCCATTCCACCCCAGCTGCTATCTTGCTTTTATGTCCACCTGTGGAAGTGGTAGCCCTAGAGGGATGAGCCCACTATTTCCATCCCAGGCCTCTCCCACTCCCAGATTCCAGTTGATGCTGCGTCTAAGCCCAAACAAACCTCGCCCACTTTAATTTTGTTTGCACCAGTAGGAATAATCCGCCCAGCCCAGCTTTTCCCTGATCTAGTCCACATGAGGCGCACAGGTGTGGTAGCTCTGCCTAGTCTGGTCTGCCCCCATCCCAGCCTATGCTCTCCTGCGGAAGTAGCTGTCCAGCAAAGGAACCCTCCCTTATTCCCCTGCCAGCTCTGCCCACTTCCTTTCTTGTTCTCAGGCTGGTTGGGCACTGCGGTCCCTTCCGGTACAGGCAACCTCACCTCGGCATTCCATATTGTGCATTAGTCTTTGTTGCGACCGACCCTCGGTAGACCCACACTGGTGCCTGGATTTGCCAGTGGATGACGTGAACTGATTCAGCCTGGTCTTGCCCATGACCCATGCCAATTGTATGCCAGTGGGTAGTTTTCCATGGCCTGTTCTGAGCTGTTTCCTATCATGTTTCTTGCACTTACCTGCTGGGTCTGTGTCCTGCCAGAGGAGTTGCCCAGGCTCCTCCATCAGAACCTCTCCCAATGCCAGGTTTCACGCTTACCAGTGGGTCCATGAGCCAACCCTACTCAGTCCACCTCCTGTCATAGCAGGAACTGTGGCTTTTCCTGACTGGCCTTCCACCCAATCTGGTTCTTGCTGTTGGATGTTCCAGCCCAGCCATGGTTTGTCCATACCCACGTATGGCTCACACATGGCTCAGTAGGGGTTTGAGACCTTGCCTAGTCCATCCCACATCTGCCCTGGTCCTCCAGGACACCAGGGGGTGTTGGGGTTTGGCCCGGTTCGGTGCATCCAATCCCAGTCCACACTTGTGCCAATGGAGACTACAACTGTTTCCAGATCAGAACGCAGCCCCTCTTCCAGGCCACACGCCTCTTGGTGGGAACCTCAGCCCAGCTAGGGTTGTCCCCTTTGCTCCCCAACCGGGTCTGTTCCCAGCCATAGATCATGCGCATGCCAGTGGATGCTCTGACTCAGCTTGGCACAGCTCCTCCCCTGTCCTGAACTCTGCCTTAGACACTGTGGCTTAGCATCCCTGGCTCCTGCAGACCAGTAGGTACAAGAGCCTAGCTCGGCATGACCTTTGCTCCCTCCTGGTTTCTAGTTTTACTTGTGGGCTAAGGTTTGCTCAGTCGTGCCTGATCTACTCTGTTCCCTTACCAGTTGACACATTAGCCAGCTGTTGGAGCTACTTTTGCAGGACAAGCCCCAAGCCATAGCTTCTGCATGGACTGGTATTTGGTGCTCAGCATTATTAGTGATTACAAGTTTTACAAAGGAAGAGTTACTGCCTGTTTCAGGTCCAAGAAGCACAATGGGTTCAACCTGGAGCTAATTAAGCAGCGACTCAAAGAACCAAATCCCCAGAGCTCCCAGCCCAGCGGCCAGCAGGCGGAGCCTGGCACCAAATGACGCACTGGCTGCCCGGAGAAAACAGCTCACCATGTGCACATGGCGGCCGTCCGGGATCCAGGCATGAGACGCCCCATCCTGAGACCCACCAGCTACTGGGAGGCTGCTGGAGGTTTAAATAACCCAGGCCCAAGGTTGCGCCCCTCCCAAATCCCATTCACCACCCAATGAAGGCGGCGGGTGGTCCCAGACCTGCCCAGTCCCGGACGCCTCCCCCCTAGGTCTACTCACCCTGAAGGAAGCAGCCCCCGGAACCCAGCAGGCCCGGGGAACAGCTCACCATGTGCACATGGCGGCTGTCCGGGATCCAGGCATGAGACGCCTCATCCTGAGACCCACCGAGACATCACATTTAAATTTACAATACATATACCAATTTCTTTCTACCTAAACATTTTCTTGCTTTGACTCAGAATGGTACAATACCAGTTCTTCAGGTGAAATGCCCATATAATTCCATGGCACTTGAATAATCAAGGTCTGAGTATTGTCCCCCTACATCTACACATTTACTTGTATAGACTTTATTGTAAGTTATTAGTTATAAAATACAATAGGGTATGCCAGTATGAAATATAACCTAATTTGCTAGACAAAACAATGTAGGAAATTCCAAAATTTAGAAAAAAGTGAAAAGAATTCCATTTGTCTAGCAATTCCTGCATGCAAATCAATAAGCTGAAAGAGAGGATGAGGATCAATATTATTGATTTATAACGATATAATACATGATGATACACCAGCTTTTAAAAGAATGACAGTTCATATTCTTTAGGAAGCCTTATGTTTTAGCCAATTCAGCTGGATATAACAGAATACAACAGACTGGATGGCTGAAAGAACAGAAACTTATTCTTACAGCTCCAGAGAACAGAAAGGCCAATGGGAAGTAGCTGGACGACCCAGTTCCTGCCAAGAACTCTCCTCCTGGCTTGCAGATGGTACACTTTCACCATGTCTTCACATGGCTTCATCTTGGCACATGCATGCAAAAAAGGAGTTCGTCCCCTCTTTCTCTCTTTGCTCCCATAAGGCTATCTAAGCCAAAGAACAATCCCAAATACACATTGGGCACTATTTTTTTAGCAAGCAAATTTGGAGGTCGGAAGCACTTTGGAATATCAAGGGTTCAACAATGGACTTTATGTTAAAAGAAATCAAAATATTTAAAGTAAAACTATAAAATATATCTCCCAATAAGTAATCATGCTGCTGCTGATTGACATGCAAATGCTTCTATATACACACAAGCATATCATGGATTATGTTTCTTCTAGAACATTTACATTTCATGTTACATACTTAGTCACAATGCACAAATATTATACTTATAAGTATCCTAATATAGCTTACGTAAGTACTTATATGTCCTATAATTGAGAAACAGATATACTTTTATGAAATCATTAATAAACACAAGACATAATTCATCTCATTAGCTATACATGAAATGCAAATTAAAACAGCAGAGATTATTTCACCCATGAAGCAATAAATTCTAAAGAAAATTATGGTGAGGGGCCAGCACGGCAGCCTAGCAGCTAAAGTCCTCGCCTTGCACATGCAGGGATCCCATATGCATTCAGGTTCTAATCCCGGCAGCCCCACTTCCCATCCAGCTCCCTGCTTGTGGTCTGAGAAAGTAGTCAAAAAAGGCCCAAAGCCTTGAGACCCTGTACCCCCCGCCCCCATGGGCAACCCAGAAGAAGCTCTGGGCTTCTGGCTTCAGATTGGTTCAGCACCAGCCGTTGCAGTCGCTTGGGGAGTGAATCAACAGACAGAATACTTCCTCTCTCTCTCTCCTCCTCTCTATATATCTGATTTTCCAATAAAAATAAATAAATCTTTAAAATATAAAGAATATTATGGAGAGATATTATTCCTCAACTGCAACTGACAAAAATAAAGTTAATATAATTTTCCTGAAAATTGTTTTTGGCAAAATATTCAATGAGATTGAATTTTCTTACTTTTTGAGCAGGTAATTATATTCTTGCTTTTCATTAGCTGACAAATAAGTGGCCATAACTAGATAACAATTTCTTATGTCAGACTATTGCAAATTGCTTTTTTTAAAAAAAAATAGGAGGGTATTTGGCCTAGCACGTAAGATCCTGATTGGGGTGCCTGTATTTAACACCAACATGCCAGGGTTCGAATTCCTTCACCTTCCAGTGTGTAGTAACTGTGTAATGGAGACTATCATATCCAGGGGTGAAGATACAATGCAGTGGGCATCTCTACTTCCAAATCAAACATGGACTCCCAATGAAACTGTGGAAAATATCTTCACATTGATGCTGGACTCTCTGCCATTGCCATACCTACAATGTCAGGGTACACTTAAAGAGCAGCATAATGAACTTATAACTGTTTATGAAGGACTATACTATGATAATGATAGAGGGGAAATCATTGGAGGGTAGCAATTTGGAGAGAAAGGGAGGGAAGTTCCAGAACCTATGGAATTGCATCATAAAATAAATAAATTTAATATTAAAAAGGAAAGGCAGCGTTACACAGAGAGAAGGACACTGGGTCTCTGTCCAACAACTGAGCTGTGCCAGGAGCCAGGAGCTTCCTCCAGGTCTCTCGCATAGGTGCAAGGACCCAAGTACTTGAGCCATCCTCCATTGTTTTCCCATATCATAGGATGGGACCTGATTCAGCAGTGCAGCAGTCCATTTAGGATGTCATCACTACAGGTAGAAGTTTAGCCTACTGCACCACACTGGCAGCCCCAATATGTCCCATTTTAATGGTTTTACTTGTTCATACACCTCAGTCTCAACATAGCATCATTTTCTTTCTTTAAAAGATTATTTTTTATTGGAAAGTCAGATATTCAGAGAGGAGGAGATATAGAGGAATATCTTCCATCCAATGATTCACTCCCCAAGGAGCCACAATGACCAAAGCTGAGCCAATATGAAGTCAGGAGCCAGGAGCCTCTTCCAGGTCTCCCACATGTGTGCAGGGTCCCAAAGCTTTAGGCCATCCTTGACTACTTTCTCAGGCCACAAGCAGGGAGCTGGATGGGTAACAGGGCAGCTGGGATTAGAACTGGCGCCCATATGGGATCCCTGCACATGAAAGGCAAGGATTTTAGCCGCTAGGTTATTGCACTGTGCCCATCATTTTCTTCTAATTACACACAATCAATGCCTCCCCTCTCTTGACCCAACTCCTTCATCCCCAACCAGCACTTCTCCTTGTTCTAGAACTCAGAGAAAATCACTAGTATCTTAATACCTCCCCTCCAATGAGGTCCAAGTCCTGTTGACCCCAGCTCTGCAACACTGACCAATCCATTCTCCATTTATTGCCTCAGCCCTAATTCTGAACTCTTATCTATGGCGTTCCAAGTGGGTTCCCAGTTTATATACCACTCTTTCCATTAAAAATTACCCAATTTATGTTTTTCCTCTCCACTGTCACTGTATTCTCCGGTGGTTTGTACCTGAATCTATCTTCTTCGAATCAGACAGCATTTGCTGAAAACACTATCCGCCATCCGTGTTCATCAATCCTACCCGCAAACTGAAGCCTACTTACAAAAAGGCACCATGTGATTTGATATTTTAAGAGATCCATACAAAATCCATACAAACCAAGGAGAACACACATCAAGCATTAAAAGGTTTTTCTTTTTTCTTTTTTGAAAAAAGAAACAAGTAGACACCTGTATTTCTCCCCAACCTTTAAGGCATTACTTATCATAATAATTTTAGCTAATGAACTAACACCATATTTCAAGACATTCACTAGTTACAGTTAATCATCTCTCAAGAATATTAATATTCCTCAATACCGGTAATCATCGGGAGAACGCAAAGTAAATTCCCAATGAGAAGTCCTCTCGCTCTAGTTAATACTGTCACAAAGTCAAAAAGATGATACATGCAAGTGGGGACAGGAAAAAAGGACATCCTTGCATACTGATGGTGGGAATGGAAATCAATACAGACATTGTGGGAAAACATCATGAAAGTTCCTCAAAAAAAACTTACAACAGTAGCAGGCAGCCCCCCTTCTTCTCCCCGCCCCCGGCTGTCACAGACATTTGGGATCTGATTCCGTGGTTGGAAGATCTCAGACTAAAAAGTTTTACAAATACAAATCTACTAATGAATATTCACAAAAATGAAAACAGCCTGTCAAAGAGATATCTGCACTCCTATGTCGATCACAGCGCTATTCATAACACACAACACAAAGGAAATGAGCTATCTGTACACAATGGAATATGTTCATCAGCCATAAAAAGATGAAATCTCAACTTCTACAAGAATATGGAGAGAACTGAAGGTCATCAACAATACGTGAAATAATCCAAGCACAGGAAATCAAATACGTCATAATCTGGCTTATACGTCAACTGTAAGAATTGATGCTGTAAACACTGGGGAGAGCAGGTGAGAAGGAAGCATGCCGAAAGTCTGGCCCCTGGAGACTAAGGCACAGTTAGACTGGAGGAAGCATCTCTGGCAGTCTCCTGCAGAGAGAAGTTCTAAAGAGCTAAGAGAGAGCTTTACTGTTTTCTCTGAAAAAAAAAAGATAAATGTTTGAGGAAATATATTTACCATGATTTGGACTTCAAACAATACAACCATGTATCAAATATCATTTGGCTCTCCACAAATGAGCAACTTCATGTATAGGTCAAAATAGAACAAATTAAAAACAAACAATACTACTGTATTCTCCTTTCTTCACAGGAAATCAAGCCAGAGAATCAGCCAAGCACATCCTAGAAGATACTTCAGAATGCTTGGACAGAAAGAAATGTATAGTCTCTCTCATGCCCAGTTCATATTCTCAGAATTCTTTGCCAGACACAAACTGAATGATACAAATAATCAAAGCTAAGATGGCCTGAGATATCTCCCTATTGAAACCAGAGTTGTAAAATAATTAGTAAGTCACTCCTTCTGGTATTTACAGCAAACCTTCAGTCCAGTGAAAGGCCGATTTTAATGAACAGACAATTCAGAACGGGGCTACTGTAAGTCTTCCTAAGGGCTCCACTCCAGGGAAAATGCTTTGTTCATTCTCGTCCTGGCTGAAGAGGAAGCCGACTTAACAGAGATTACACAAAGGCCGTCACCTGCACAGGCTGTAAGAGGTGCAACAGGGGCCAGACTGAGCTGCCAATGGTGTAGTGAGTGGGGGAACATCAAAAAGAGGAGGGAGGATGGCAGGAGTGGAGGGGTCTTCTCTAAAGCTTACCTGCCTCCTTTGGTCAGAAATCAAGATGTAAAGTTTCAAGATAAAAGCTTACCCGTGAAAAAGCCAGTATGTCTTAGCTTTAGCCAGAAAACTCACAGAAGTGCCTTTTCTTGCAGTGTGTTTCTCTTGTACAATATGCAACCATGCATGAAAAAATCTCATGAAACACTTCAAAGAAACCTTAAGGAGTTTAAAAAGTGTTTAGTTAAACAGAGGAAGGTGAGTTCTCATGTTTCCCTTTTTTGACTAATACCTACAGTCTCAGGTGGGAAGCAAAGTTGATTGGCAAATCCTCAACTGAAGAGGAAGGAAAATTAGTGTTGCTTTTTCATATTTATTTAAAATGAAATTTGAGACACCATATGCCCAGGAATAGCAAAACTACGAAGCGGGATTTCCATCACCAGGAGCAACCAACACTAATGAAGGAGCCCGTGGTCATCTGGGAGTGAGCAAGAATGGGAAATAATAGAGGGAATCAAGAGTGATCCAGACAACCTCTTAACAGGCGGTCATATACACAGAGCAGGGGGGACCCAGAGTGGAGCAGGAGAGGAGGAGGCTTGTATCCCAACCCTGGAGACTCCCGGATTCTCACCAAGGATTATCAGTACAGGTATCAAGGACGACATCCCAACTGCCAAGGAGACCATGGGGAATTGGAGTGCCTTCGGAGGCCAAGAATTCTGAAGTCATCCACCCCCCTTTGGATCTACCACATGGGATGGAAGAAGCCCAAATCCTTCCTCACAGGATCCAAGGTCATCGGAACAACAGTCAGGAGCCCTGAGCGGTCTGTAGAAACAGAAGAACAGTAAACTTCCTTCAGGAATAGGGAGAGGAGCTTTCTCTGGTCCTTGCTTAGTTTCAACTTTGGATCCCCACCCTCTCTTGCAATCACCATTAGGGTTGCTCTGGAGGCCCTCATCCCCCCAAAATTAGGATAGACAGAACAATAAGGAAAGCTTAGAACCAGACAGAAAACTGTCAGCCTGGACTCACACCTTACTAGGTAGGACACAAAGATTAGTTACTCCTCACTCTGGTATTGAGGATTTCTCTGCACACCCCTCCTAAAACTGTTCTGCACCTCAACTGTTGACAAATGCCCTGTTAGAGTTATAAGCCAGTTTAGACTATCCTAAAATCTGCCAAATTCAGTAAAATTATGCTTCAACATAACTGCTAAATACTACAATGAAAATAGATACAAGACAGCTGAATAGTAATCTATAGCCATTTTAAGGTACATATAAACTAAAATTGAAATGTCAATGAAGTAGTCACAGGATGTGGTTAAGCGCTTGCATTTTTTAACATTGATTACTCAATACCATGTCAAATGATTCCATAAAGTTGTGAATTGTTGTTGATGTTGTATTGTGGCTTCAAGTTGATTGGGATGATATTCTGCCAGCTCTGCCTTCAGACCAGAGATGGCCCAAGAAACCGTTGAATTTACCTGGACAATAAGATGCTGGACAATATGCTTGGTATATGCTTGCAATGAAAGAATCTTGACTGAATTTGAACTGTAATACTGCAATAAGGTGGAGGAATCCACCATGGGGGGCGGGGGAGGGCACTGGGAGGGGTTGGGGGAATCCCAGAGCCTATGACACTGTGTCACATAATGCAATGTAATTAATATAAACTGGGTCAGGGTTATGTTGGGTCTCCGAGTATGAGACACATGGAGAAAACTCCACCCCGTACGTGAGTTTATCTTAAATGAAGCCAGTAATGCTTAACATTGAACTCAGATCATGTGAATCAGAGAAAAAAAAATCTAGACTCCTGATTCTGTTTATTATAACATGACTGGTCCCGCACGGATGCATTGCTTACCCCTAAGATCCAGGTGCCAACGTCTGGCATTGAAGCAAATAGCCACTCAGGAGACAAGGAGGGACAGTCCTTCAAATTCTAAGAAATGGCTCCTAACTTGGACAATGGAATGTTCGTGCGGGACATTATCACGAAGGCCCGGTTAGCATCGATGTCGCTCCCACCCTCCCC
Organism: Ochotona curzoniae; assembly: GCF_017591425.1. Lineage (NCBI taxonomy): Eukaryota > Metazoa > Chordata > Mammalia > Lagomorpha > Ochotonidae > Ochotona > Ochotona curzoniae. Next base: position 11,238,863 of record NW_024467115.1, read on the forward strand.
CCACTTTCTCCTTTTCTATGTGCTCTGTACTGATGGGTCTGTTACATCTCTCCCCTACACTGAGGGGAAAGTGGATGAAAAATATAGCTGCAATCACAAGATGCTTTCAGATAATTCCCAAGAGGAGCTTGCAATACCACAGATCACAAAACCACTATTTGAAAATTCACAGTATTAATCACAAAATCACTAATAAAAATATCCAGGTTTAGCGAACACCACGTCCCAGGCAAGTAGGCTGCCGAGACCCTCCTACGGTCTGCTGAGTTCTAGCTAGCTGCCACAGAGTTCACACATGCTTAACACAAAGCAGGGAGTGAGGCTCAGGCTATTTCTCCAGGGACACACTAGCTAACACAGGGGCTCTGGTATCCATGTTACCTCTCTCAAAATGCTTCACTGCATAAGTTATAAAAGCTATCCAGCTCAGTACCTAAGGCATCGGCACAAGTTACCCAGAGCCTTAAAGTTCAGGCGAAAATATGATGGAAAGTATGAGTCCATTTTGGTGCAAAGAAATTGAAATCCACACAAATTTTTTCACAACATATAGTTTTCACTTTCCTAAAAATAATCTTCACCAGAATAAGCGCAGATATTAGAAAAAAATATTCTTAAGATGTATTTTTATTGGAAAGGCAGATCCACAGAGAGAAGGAAAGACAGAAAGAGCGTCCATCCTCTGGTTCACTTCCCAAGTGGCCGCAACAGCTGGAGGCAGGAGGCTCTCCTGGTCTCCCACACAAGTGCAGGGTCCCAAGGCTTTTAGGCCATCCTGCTCTGTTTTCCCAGGCCACAAGCAGGGAGCTGTACAGGAAGTGGAGCAGCCAGGATGTGGACCAGCATCCTTATGAGATCTCAGACTTGAAGCACTGAGGAGTAGGCAATTGCACCAAGCCCAGAAAAATATTTACACAAGGCACAGAGAAAGACAGAGAACTCCCAGCTACTGTTCATTTACAAATTGCTCACAATGGCCAGGGCTGGGCAGGTGCCAAACTCGGGAACAGAGATTTCAAGTCTTATCTCCCAGAGGAGTGAGCATGTGCAGTGTCCAAAGGTCAGGATCAGGACACAGCAGGAGCTGAGAGCCAGAGGCAGCTGTGCAGTGGAAGCACTCTGCACTGGGCCATAGGTCCTAACCAGCCACGTTAACTGCCAGGCCAATGCCAACATCCTTAACTCAAATTTCAGCTTTCCAAGAATCTGTTTAAATGTATTTAAATCACATAGCAACAGGACTCCTTGCAAGAACAATCCATACTGACAAATCTTCAGTTTTCCTACTTTCTCTTTCTCCCACTACAATCACCCCTATCACTTGACCTGGTGCGGTAGCCTAGTGGCACGGTCCCAAATGAACATTGATTCATATTCTGGTGGCCCCACTTCCCATCCAGCTCCCTGCCTAGGAAAGCAGTCGAGGACAGCCCAAAGTCTTGGGACCCTGCATCCACACGAGAGACCTGGAAGAAACTCCTGGCTCCTGGCTACACATCAGTTCAGCTCCAGCCATTGCAGTCACTTGGAGAGTGAATGAGCAGACAGAGGATCTTCCGGTCTCTCCTCCTCTCTGCATATATTTATAAAAAGGCAGATCAGATTTACAGAGAGGAGAAATGAAAAGAAAGATTTTCATCTGGTGGTTCACTCCCCAATAGCCATAACAGCTGGGGCTGAGCTGAGCGGAAACCAGGGCCCTCTTTTTGGTCTACATGCTACTGCTGGGTCCCAAAGCTTTAGGTCACCCTCCACAAGGATCCGGATGGAAAGTGGAGGAGCCAGGGCATCAACTGGCACACATATATGAGCCCAGCACTTTCAGGGTGAGGATTTAGCCATTGAGACAGGTTCAGATCTTTCAAACAAAAACTAAAATCCCCAAATCTTATTACTCCTGACCTAATACGTATTTGCTATCACAAGCAACCCAATGAGTTTCACCTTCAAAAAGGCCTTGAATGTGACTACTCCTTGTCATTGCCCAAACAGTGCTCTCAACTCTGACAGGCAACTCAAAAATGTCCCGATTTGAGCAATAAATTAAGCTGTCAAATCTAAGGCTATGGGCCCGGCACAATAGCCTAGTTCCTCGGGTCCTCGCCCTGCAACTGCCAAAATCCCATATGCTGGCTGTTTCATGAACCCACAGTTCCACTTCCCATCCAGCTCCCTGTGTGTAGCGTGGGAAAGAAGTGGAGCATGGCCCAAAGCTTTGGGACCCTACACCTGCATGGGAGACGCAGCTCAGGCCACTGCACCCACTTGGAGAGTGGATGGAAAATCTGTCTTCTCTCCTTCTCTCCTTCTCTGGCTTCCCAATTAAAAAATAAACCAACCAACCAAAAACAAATCCAAGGCTATGTATGCCCTCACTAACTACCCTGGCATCACCACTGACCACAGCCAGTACTTTCAACAGCATGAAACCTACTCCAGTCACAGTAGAACCCCTGCCAACCTCTGGCCAGCAAGGTACACTCCACTGTAAGGTTGTTTGTCCTGTTCGCTCTGTCTAGAATGATGGGTTTGCAAATAGCCACAGGGCAAGTTTCTCCAGCTTCCTCTAAGTCTGTCTACGTCTTAGCTATTCCCAGAAACCTGACTGATGCTGCAGTAAGCCCTTCTCCTCTACCCTGCTCCATTGATCATGTTTTTTTTCTGTCTCCTCACAAACATTTTTGAGCATGCTCTTTATTCTGAATGCATTTCATTTACTATCTCCTTCCATCAGAATGTAAGGTCAATGAGATGAAGGCTTTTTTGTTTTCATCATTGTTGCTTTCTTCGCCGACTCATTTCAGTGGTGGAACATGCCTGGAGTACAGGTAGGTGTCCAACATGTATTTGTTAAATAACCAGAGACACACCAAGACAAACACCGATGTCACTGTGCCTTCCTGTTCTAAACATCCCTCTTATCTCGCTGGTCTGCCTAGTCATAATCCTGCTAACATACATGGCCAAATGTCTAATGGTGGCTTCTGTTTCCCTCCTCTTCTCCATTTAATGGGCTTGGGATAAAAGAAACTGAACAGAAACTCTGAAGTTATTATTTACAATCTCAAAGTTGATGATCAACGCCATGACGACCGTAATGCTCCTAATTGCGGTGCCCATCCAGGCACTGAGTCCCAGCCTGTGATCCTGGCTTCCTTTTTAAAACTGACTGAACTTTCTAGATCCAAAGGAATCCCTGACTAACACTGCCATCTGCTGATGAGCGGGTGAAGGATCAAAACAACCAGAAATTGTAATTCGGTTCAACAAAAAGCAGAACAATTAAAAAAAAAATCTCATGCGGTAAAGTTATTTTTCCCGAAGAAAGCTCACGAGGAATGAAAAACATCGAATCCTACAGCAGCATTAACTAAAGCTTATGTAAAGGAAGAGAATGGTAATAATTTCCAGCAAAAAAGGGGCAGCATTTGCCAGCATACTAGCAGGGCAACCTGTCTATAAATACGAATTTTACTTTTCTCTAGTGCGTTAAAGTGTTCCAGACTCAAGGCAAATATTTGTTTTCATTTTCCCTCCCAAATATGAACAAATATAACCTGAGACGTAAAACTCACTAGGAAAAACAAAATCACAGAGCACTTGACCGTGACTGCTGGGACACTGACAGCCTAGCCTGTCCATATCCACTTCCTGCTTTTTCAATGTGCAGATAGATTTCTTGTTAAATGCAATACTGTTCAATGGCAACAAACTTAAGTCTAAAACGGGTTCAAGGTAAAATGCCATTTACATTTTTCTTTGCCAAGATCTGATATTTTTTCCCTTAGCACAATTTTTGTGTCTCTCCCTAGGTGTCTAGCCAGGTTACCGTGGTCCAGAAAGCCACTGAATCAACCATTTCTTCACATTTGGTATTTTCTTTTTTCTGAAGTTCTGCATGGATAAAAGACTTCAAGCACTTAGTCTTACTTTGTTAATTGTCTTTGTGAACTTGTTAAGAAGCCACTGTGTTTAAATGTTGCTAATTGGGAAATTAATCCATATTGTCAAACTCACAAATGGAATAAACAGTGTATTTTGAAATTCCCAAAGAACAGAAATTTGCACAAAGAAAAGCTAAGGCAAAAAAGTGACAATTTGACAACTTCACATGGATTCTAGGTTTTAAAAAACAGCCACACAAAGGCAATGGGATCAATTAAAAATCAGAGGTGACATTTCACAGGAACAGTCCATGTGGCAGCGTAAAGTCATCTTAAAGAAAAAAGGCAAGTAGAGACTTATGAACACCTAGAATTAATAATTCCGAGAGAAGATCATTTAGGAAAAAAGCCATTTAATTACAAAATTTCTGTTTAAATTTGTAAATTAAAAAAAACCATAATGCCACAAATCACCACACAATTATTTCCGGGATCATACCCACAGGCTGCTCTGGTAATTAGAGGCTAAAAACTTCTCTGACTGTTCTCATTAACAGCGTTTTCCCTCCTAATTAGAGTGACAGCAAGAGCATCTGAGAAATGTGTAATTTTTCCTGTACTACCACTAAAACTATCATAAACACAGTCTGTACTGCAGTCATTTACATCACCCTTTTATTTACTACACTCTAAACGCATAAAATATTTAGCAATCCTCTGTTGCTTCATTTGCCTTATTTACAGTATAGACACTCCTTTCACAATACGATTGGTGAATTAAAATTCCTGGGGCTAGTGCTGTCTGCAGCATATTAATACATTTATTCTGAATTCTTCCAGTTGACTTATTCAAGAGTTAAAAAGGAAAAAAAAAAGGCCCTCTTTCGGTAGAACGCATTCTCCAGCCATGACTGGGTTATGTATTTTTCTCATGCTAACATGACAATAAGTAAAACCAGTTATGACTTTCTGATTCCGTTCGGCCAGAGTGCAGCATACACAAAATGATTTGCCTTTCACTCTCCAGTTATCTATAATCCAGCTATTCCACATGGGTATATTCTACGCATTCTTAGTATGTAGTTAATGGTTTGGTAATAATTGTCAGTTTCAGACAGTTCTATTTTCTTGACTGTGGATATGGTTCTGTGCACACAGTTGATGAAATGAACCAAATGCGAATCATCCCAGGGGATGCAGCAAGGAGCGGGAGGTTATTGTCTGGATATGAATAGGAACACTGGATGGTGACCGGAACGGTGCCAAACTAGGCTTGTTTGAGTTTGTGAGCTCTTGACAAACTGACTTATCTCATATTGGACGTCTTTTTGGTTAAAAGCAATCCTAATTGTGGGAAAGCAAATGTGAGGAGGTAAAGAAGGAGAGAGAGCAGTTTTAGAAGAAAATAGGCAGGAAGAGAATATACTTTCATCTTAAAGATTGAATAAAAAACACTGCTGCTGCATCTGGGTATGTTTACAAAGTATACAGGAGCAGTGCACGAGCTGGGGAAATCTGTCCTCATACTTCCGAAACACTTCCTAATAACAACGATAAGACGACGATGCTGGCAGCAGCACAAAACCATAGGCTTCAGGTTTGAGAATGTCGCTTTTTAATAGTTGGGTACAGGTAGTCATAAGAATGTCGCCATTTCTCTTATTTGCACTCTTGGCCCAGCAAGAATGACCACGCAAGTCTTCACGGCTGTGTGCTGTTGGGAAGTCGTCTACGATGGCCTGGACTTTATAACCCACTCAGCGTTAGGGTTGAGCTGATACAAGTCCTTCATGTAAGTGTCCTCATCCAGGCAGCGTTCCCCTGTTAAAGACACATTTTTATCAGTGTGATACAATGGCCAGACTGGGGTGCAATGTGAAATTTAAGCCCAATAATTGTTCTTTTTTTATGTTAATTTTGATGATGTTTACATGTAGCCGATGATGGTGGGAAGGGTCCAGAAGTAGGGGAAAGTGGGCGAGATCTTTATTTCCACATTTGCTTTTCTCTTTTCTTTTTTTGTTCCTGTATCTGCAGGAAGGGGGTGGGGAAGAATGTGCACCCAGAGTCCCAACCACCCCAGTCCCCAGGGAAAGGAAACAGACACCCAATGTCATCCCAGGGTCCCTGGTGTGGAGCATGCTCTGAGGGTTCTGCTCAAGTGGTTTTCATACTTCAGTAGTTCTGCGATGCTGTTTGTCTCGTCAATCAACTCTGAATTCTGAGGCCACAAAACACTCATCTTTTCCTGCCTCTCATAATAGTATTAGAAGAATCAGCCAAGGGGCCAGGATCGTGACAAAGTAAATCAACCCACACTTACAACACCAACATCCCAAATACGAGAACCTGCTTTGTGTTCCCGCTTTGCTAACATGTTCCCTGAGCTAACGTGCTGGCATAGCAGCAGAGGCAGCCAGGCTGTCAGGGCTCCTCCCAGCAACCTGGGAAAATGGGATGGAGGCTCAGGCTCCTGATCTCAGCTTGGCAGCCCTGGCAATCGCAGCCATCAAAGGTGCGAACCAGCGGATGGAAATACATCTCTAACTGCCTCTCAAATAAATAAGAGCATAAAGATTTAAAAATATTGACTATTATATTTGAAAAGCCAATTGATTGTATTTTCTCTAAATGAATATGTTGCAAATTAATTGAGGAAGCTAAAAATATTATGTGCGGTAGATTTTCATATGGTTCCACAGAAGTTTAGTCACTTTCATTAAGAGAAGTTAATAGCTTTGAATCCACCTAGGAAAGCATACTTAATTCCTAAGATCTAGCAGTAAATTTAAGAAAATATTTTAATATTTAAATATCTTTATAAACAGGGCTATGAATTCCAGGTTTCTAGTGCCATTGTGGTTAACCTGAATTTTAAGAATGAGCTTTTCACATTCTCATACTCAAAATTCTGTGTGTAATTACATTTTAAGGTTCCGGGCAAAAATAAAGTTATATCTTGAAATTATTTTCAATTAAATATAATTTTAATGATTTCACTCTTGTCATTTTCAACAAAAGTTTATTTTCAATTTTAAACAGGAGATGAGTTAAGCCCCTGATAATTGTATAAGTGTAAATAAGATACAGCATATATTCAAAACGAATTCATTTGTCCTATTTCTGTTTGCTAAATTAACAAGTATGAATCTATATGTAAATAGATAAAACTTTGTAGGAACTCAATTATATATTTAAAAAAAACCCTATTTTTACTGAAGCCATAATTCTAAAGACAAAATAAATCAACGTTTAGCTTTGTAACATTAAAAACAGTTAATATCTTAACTGCCCCTAATAAAAGTCTTATCTTGGTCTTAAATATGCTTAACAACTTCCTTCGGTAGGATGTAACTCAAGCCTTTCAGAGTTACGACAAACCTCCATCATTCACCGTTCTAGAAGTTATTCCTATTAGAGGCCTGTCTGTGCTGAGGCTGGACACAGATGGGTGTGGGTACAAAAACACCGCACTGAGTGCCTGAAGAGTCGGTCATTAAGCAAATCCATGGTATCCAGCCGCAATGTAACATTGGATGCATTGTACTCCCAAAGACCTTTCCCCCCCCACAGATATAAATAACTACCATTGGCAAGGTCAACTCAGCATGTGGAATGCAGAGAAAAAAAAAATGGTGTGCTTACCAATATTTCCTCCAATTTCATACAAAAAAACTTCCTCTTTCTTGAGAGTCTGGGCAACCCCACTATTGGGAACAAAGCAAACTGATTAGTTGTACCGTTAAACAGCTTGCAAGTAAATCACTTGAACATGTTTGGGGAATGCTGGCTGGTACGGAAAATTCCTAAGTTAGACACAGTGTAATCATCTACACATTTGTATTTTCCCATCTGCTAAATGTGCCAAATAGGTAATAAAAATGTCATACCTGTAAATTAAAATAAACAAGTGGAGTCATATATCTGAAGGCAGATAATAAATTAGTATCTAAATTAGTAAAATTAAAACATTAACATTTTAATTGCCAATCAAATTATTAATACGATTATCTACAATGCTTAGGAGCCAAAAAGATCCTCATTAAAAATTGTGAGATGTCCAGCTTAATTTTCACACTGCATTCACTTAGTAAGTATTTATCATGGATTTTCTGCACTTTTTCACGTGATGCCAGATGAACGTTAGAAAGCAAGGCATGATTCGCAGTTGGCTCTCCCCCCACCTCCAAATGCAGGAAACCCGCACTGTCAGAGACAACACAACCATTACAGGGACGACTGGACTCAACTGTGCGGATGGCATTCACAAGCTCCTGGTCTCCAAAGAATGAACTCTCCCAGGACATTAGGTTCAAACATGAAATCTAGTAAAACTCCATGGGTTTCAAATCTGTTAAACCAGTGCATGGGAAACATCGTAAATATTCAGACTCAAAACTCTGTCAACTCTAATGGACTACACGAAGGCCAAGAACCGGTTTTGGAAATGGTCCACGGAGCACAGGAAGCACGAGCAAGTTTGTGAACTACTACAATAAGACCGTAAGGCACTGTCTCTGGATTGTCTCTGATGTAACTTGCATTCGAGCCACCCGGATGCGGTGCGCGTTCCTCACCAAGCACTCCCAGGGGCACCCAGCTATGCAGCCTCGTACACCTAGCCGCCTTCTGTCGTAGGACAAGATGAGCAGGCCTACAGGCATTCTCACACTGAAGTTCCACCTGCCACTGCATCCTAACCAGAATTCACATTGTTTCCCACCAAGTGTATGCTTAATCTTTAAATAATTTAATAACCATCCTATTCATTTACAATATAGCACATGACCCGATAAATTATGAGATAATAAGTGTCACTGTTGCTATGAAAACAAAATTGAACATTTCAAGAAAGCGCATTCAAAAAACGAGCCAGACGTTGTCCTGATTTTCAGGATCTGTATTGCAGCTCTAAATGAAAGCAAGCAGAGTGGGGTCCCTGGTATATGGCAAGCTTTCATATAATGATAATCAACAAGTTTATGATTAAATGTAACAACCTTTATCGTGGACTGGTGAGTGTATATGTAACTTACTGCTTCATTTGAATGCCTATGTTTGTTGACTTCAATAGAGAGAGAAGGAAGAAGTAGGAAAGCTGGTTTCCAACTGCCCCTAAAAAAGTGAAACACAAGCAAAACATGTGCACCATAGTGTGTGTGTGTGTGTGTGTGTGTGTGTGTGTGTGCATGTACTCATTTATTGCAAATTTTATTCCCACTGTGGCACAGACTGCTGAGTACATGCTATCATGGTCACTTCCCGAGCTTATTATAGTAAGACAAGAGGTGGGTCTCTTTATTGTCCATAGTTACAGGGATGACAAATAAGGAACTGGACTTAACAGAGATTCTAAGGGATTTTCTACAGTGAAGTTGCTAGGTGAATCTGGATTGATAATGTGTTTCCAGCATCCCCCACGTATTAGGACAGGGACTTGGACTGAGGGGGGCTGGGCTGTACTGGGAACAGGGGGGAAAAAAGCAAGGAAAAGTTTGCCAGGCCTCCCTCTGGGTGAAGTGGAAGAAAGGAGTGAAGAGGATGAAGATGGGGTCTAAGGGCCGAAGGCAGCCATTGCTTACTAATGAAAATCATTCAGGTAGAAAATCCAAAACTGCAGAGGACAACAGTCAAAACACTTGTGCTTGCCACAGCAATGTGCCTTCCTCCATTGCATGCTGTATCCCCAATAATAAAGTCATGAGCTGTGTAAATTCATTGTCACATCTGAGATTATCAACAGGTAGAGAAATCAAAGTACACAACACATTGTGCGCTTGAGTCCCAACAGCGGATGTTGTGTAAATTCACCCGGTTTAGTCAGAGCTGCTCGCACCTGCAAACAGCAAACTTCAGAGCAGGAGAAGACAACAAGTGCTGACCTCACTGAAACGGACACTCTTAGGAAAGAGCAAAGACATCCAAGAAATGCCAACTGCTGCCAGAATTTACTGTAGAGCAACTCAACTGCTGCAGTTCTACAAATTTCCATCTACTCACCCTTGGCACCACTGGCTCCCAGACCTGTAATCATTTCTAGACTCTCTACCCAGCGAGGAAACTTTGTTCAACCAACTTTGAAGGCAAGCACGTTACGCCGCAGCTAGTGTCCCGTATCAGAGTACCTGCTTCACATCCCACCTACGCCATGTTTCCCATCCAGCTTCCTGCTAACGCTTATGGGAGGCCCCAAGTGATGCCCCAAGTGTTGGTTTGCCACCACACACAAGGCAGACTGGATGGAGTTTCTTGTTCTTAGCCTCAGCCCCACTTACTCCCAACTACTATGGACATTTGGGCGAGTGAACTAGCAGATGGACTTATGTGTCCATCTCTCATCTCTGTCACCTGGATATTCAAACACACGAATGCATAAGTCTTTCAGAAAGAAAATAAACTGCATTTGGTGGCAGAATTTGAGCCCTGCTAACATGAAAAATGGGTGACACTGCACATTTCACTTTTCTTATTGGTAGTGTTTGCCTTGGCGTGTTGTCAGAAGGAAGGTTTACAATGATTTACTGAAAGCCCAGGGATTACCACTCCATTACAGTCTGTCCCGCCTACAAATTCATCCTTTCTCCCAACTTACTAACCCCAAGGGGAGGTACTTTAAAATACATGCATATGGCCCTGTTGACACCTAGTGGAGGGCATTAAACAGAGCAGAAACATATCCACTGCATGTGATACTGTGTTAGAATTAGAGACATATTGGCATAAAGCTTGACTGAAGCCAGCAAATGCAATAATGAAAAGATTAAGTTCAATAAGAGCAAAACAGAGAATCATTCACCCATAAGAGCACCGGTTCATGTCTCAGCTGCTTCACTTCCCACCCAGCTCCCTGCCTAAGGCCTGGGAAAGCAGTCGAGGATGGCCCAAAGCCTTGGGATGCTGCCCCCAGGAGAAGGGGGTATCTGACCTAATGACCTCAAAGAGGTCAAAGGGCTTGGTTTCCGCCAAGGGGAGAGTGTGTTCTCTCTCCATGCACTTACCACTTGAGGGGCAAATAGCCCTCTCAATCTTTTGCTCTTTCAAACAACGTGTTCACTTATTTTAAGGGCAGCACATCAGACAGGGAGCTACAGACAGAAAGAAATCTTCATCTATAAGCCCCCAAAGGGTTACATCAGCCAGGGCTGGGGTAGACAGGTGTTACATGGCAAGAACTCCATCCAGTCTCTCACATGGGTGCCAGGGACTCACTGCCTTCCCACACACAACAGCAGGGAGCTGGATCTGCAAAAAAAAGCCGCTAAGACTTGAATCAGTGCTGCTCTATGGGTTGTGGGTGTTGTAAAAGCAGCAGCTGGCTTAACCCGCTGTGCCACAATGTTATTCCCACTTTCTGCTTTCAAGGGGACATTTCTTTTATTCATGATATTCCACAGAAAACAGTTGCACCTTGTCATTGCTTTAATCCCACTGCAACCTAATTAGTAATTTTCCTACATGCCTACAAATAACAATTAACCTCACATCTACATATTCTGGAAAGAATATTAAGCAGCCTCATTTGCCAAGCCCACTGCAGGCACAGTGAAGAGACACTCCGTCATCCTGCTTACACCGAGCTCAACTTAAACTCAAATAACATCAAACAAACTCAACTCATTCCAACAGTCTCATCCTTAAGTCTGCTCCTCTCTCCTTCTGGGAAGATGAAAACTCTAAACATCTGACATCAGCCCATAGTTAAAATAAATAAACAGAATGCATAAAAGTAAGTACGTTATACCATGGAATAATTAAAGGAGGTCTCTACCTTTCTTGGCTGAGAAACCTGGCAAGTACATCACTGGCTTTTAGTTCTTCAGTTAGTTGGATTGCCATGGAAACTTTCGAAAGATGAGGAGCTTGCACTCGAATCACTCCCTGAGGAACGTCAGCCTGCAAAGCAATAATGGCATTGGAACAAAGCTGGCAGCAGCTGGGATGTGCAACTCTGTACAATGCATTATACGGTAAGTGTGCTTAACTACTATGCATTTTACTTCACTACATAAAAACCTTAACTACTGTATAATGTAATTTGCTAAATTACCTCAAACCTCAAATATCCTCTTAATGGTGATAGGGGAACTTTATAATGCCGGTGCAGTAATGCTTAATTATTTTTAAAGATGTAAAGAATGACAGCAATAACCATTACTGCCATATTAAGTGCTGATTTCTGAGTATTATCTACTGGAGGGTTCTTCTTCATGTAGCAATTTATGAAATTGAATCAGAAAGCAATTATTTCATGTGCTATTGTGATACGTGCATTTAAAAACTCTTTCCATACATTTACAAAATTTTTCCAAAAAATTGGTCTCAACCAAAAAATATATGTTTTTTCTAATATATCTGTGTCATGTCTGCTCCCCACTTGGTTAATGACCTTATGCCTTTGACCATAATCGCTGAACCTAAGAGGACTTAAGTGGAGGTGAAGACCACTTTGTGAATTAAATATCAATGAAAGATCCTGAGGTTTATAATATCAAAATGTCAACTGAAATGTTAGACACAGTTAATTCCTAAATGATTTTGCTAAAATAAATACTGATTTAATATTTATAACCATATGTCTTAAACAGACTTGAAAACAGCATGCCCAAATTATGCCTAAAGATAAAAGTTTTAAGTACTACAAATAACAAGTTCAAGTCAATTGAAATGCACTAAGCACCTTCTGAGCACCAAACAGCTTTCAAGGTCTACTTACCTGGTAGGCAAGGCACAATGCTTTGAAAGGCAACAGCATGCATACATTCACAGTATCACATCATTTGTTTTAAAGGTCCTTTTTTAACATTAGACAGAGATACACTATAGGAACCATTAACTTAATTTCTTTCCAAATGACAATTTTTTTTCTAAGTCATAACAATTTCTTTCTAAATAGTAACATGCCTTGGGAAACTGGGCAGCACAAAAATGTAGCTGCCCACTAAAGATCTGAAAGTCCTTCTCGTCACCATCAGATCTTTCCTGTGGAAATGTCAGAAATGAAGCAACATGGTACTGATGGAAGATGGTCCAGGGAGCTCAAGATGATAGGCCACAGACTCTCAACAGCAACTCAACCATGAAGACACCTTTGAGGTCTGACTACAACCTTGGATTTCTGGCGCTAGCGGGCCACACCACACCTGCAGCCTCAACTCTTCGCTTGGGGAAAGGTCCCAGAGTGCACTTACACACCACGCAGTGATTCCACTGCTGCCAGAGGAACTGTGTTCATCACATTCCCATCTAACTTTTCTTCCACGGGTACTAGGTTCAATACTATTCTTGAAAGTCACCCCAGTTCCTATCCCCATCCAAATCCATGCCTGGACCCTCAGTTTCTGCATCATCTCTCTATTCAGACTGGACCCTTGGTTTAGGTTTTTGACTTTTACTTTCAAGGCCTTGTAATCGGTCTGATTGCCCTAGTCTGGTCTCTGACCTTGACCTCTATCTTGTCCTCAGGATTCAAGTCTAGTACAGCTATTTATTTTCCCTTGATGATACAACAAACTATTGTACTGGTTACGTTCTGGGAAATATTCTTTTTATAGATATGGAATTTCATGTGCTAATGTTTCCTTCTTCCTTTCAAAGCAGTTAAGTCAGTGGGGAAACCTGTAATTTAGGGGCCACATGCACTACCACCTGACCTTGCCCCCTGGGTTTGAGTTCCAGCTTCTTTCCTAATGTAGCCAATCAAGTTGCTGATCCAGCCTTGCCAGTTTTCTTTCAGGAAACAGAATAAAAAGCTCTGGCTCTGACATTAACATTTCAGTGAAAACAACCATCCAAAGCATTGGTGCTGCTTAAAAATATTCTACCTTGGCTATTCAGCAAGCAAGGCCAGCACATTATTTTTGTTAGAGGATATGATGATGACGACAATGACATTGTGTAAGGACATAAAGGGGCGAGGCCTTGACAATAACCAATACTTTCATGTCAACATTAAAAGATAGGCAATCCTTGTCAGATTATGATGCCAAAACTATTTACAAAAAAGGTTTTGTAGGGTGACAGTAATCATGATAAAAATTGCTTACATATAAATCTTACTCAGCCCTGGAACCCCAGAAAGGCAGTGAAATCCATGTTAACATAGAAAGTGAAGAAGATATAATTAGATTTTTATATACAGAAGGACCAGGGTGGGTTTAGTGGCAAAGCATACCAATTCTTCCGCTTTAATGCTGGCATCCCATATGGGCACTAGTTCAAGTCCCAGATGCTCAACTTCTGATTCAATTCCCTGCTAATGGGCTGGGGAAGAAGTGGAGGATGGCCCAAGGCCTTGACCTACATTGGAGACCCAGGGGAAGCTCCCTTACTCCCAGCTTTGGACCAGTTACATGTATGTGTGTAGTAAGTTACAGTAACAAAATGAACCAGAAAAAGTAACAGCCATTGAGAATTCATAGATATTTCAAATCTCCAGAAACAATTTTTCCAATAAAACATTAAAGCAAAAAAGAGAATTCATAGATATGACAACCTAGTCCGCTCTGTCCTGTCATATTAGATTGCTTATTGAAAAGCTCAGTCAACATTAATTACACACCCAATACTTTCCAGTTTCTGTGTGTGTCTTACCCTCTGTTGAAACATGTCTGTTATCACGTTTCAGGATCCTATGTAACCACTCAAATGTCATAAAACCTTAGCTTTCCATGTTTCATAGCATCAAAATGAAACTCTTCCTTCCCAAGCACCCTCCATGCAATCTCCTTGATGACGAAGATTCTACTATGTAATATATATGTGTGCTCTTGTTACTGGTCAAATATTCAAGTGATATGGACAGCCACCCTTCAGTGTCCGTGATCAAATAATCACTCAAGATATTTTTCACTAAAGATGATATACTAATGATAGCAAAGTTTCTATAGAATAAAATAAAATGCATTAACGTACACTCCCTTAATGGGAAAAGGAAGGAAGGAATGGAGGGAGTGAGGAAGATAGTTTCTTCTGTCATATGATGCTTCCAAAATAACTAGGACAGGACAAAGCCTGGAGGGAAGGAATTACAGAGGCTAAAAGAGAGAACTCAGTTATTCCTGCAGGGAGCTATGGGAACATGCCAAAGTTAGGAACATTAGCATGCACCTGCTGAAGATGTGGCATCTGTTTCTTAGACCTCCTAGGAAGACATGAAGAACTTCAGTAATATGGCCACAGCTCCATGTTGGAGAAAGCACAGCTGTGCAGCAGTGTGGCTCACTGTGGTGGCAGGACCAGTGAGGCAGCCTTACACCCAACACAATAATGCAGATCACTTCTTACAGTTACACGTCTGAAACAAAATGTCCCCAGCACTAATTTAAGAGGCCATTGGATTGCTCTCTGGTATAGCAGGGCACTTCAAAGATTTTGTGGAAAGTTGAATTACAAAATCAATTTTGGGCAGGCATTTTTTGAAGCAAATTAAACCACCACATGGGTCACCTGCATCTCCTGTTTAGAGTGGCAGTCACTCTGTCTGGGATCTGACTTCCTGCTGGTTACACGTTCTGGGAGGCAGCAGGTAACAGCTCAAGGACATGGGTGACCTCTACTGGGCTCCCGCCTGCTGTCTTCAGTCTGATCCCGGGATGTCTGTGTCTGTCCATTTCTCTCTTGCCCAGCCCATTTATTCTTTCAAAATAAATAATGTTAAAAGACTAATTTAGTAAAGCACACTTTGAAGTCTATACACAGAATTTTCCATAACATGCATCTTTATAAACTTTTGGATGACCACTCTACGTATGGAATTTTAAGAGCTTTTTTTTTTTTATTTTTTGGCTCTAAAATAAAGCCATGTTTTAATCTCATTTTTCCACGAACTTTTTGAAGTACCCTTGAATGTGTTATGCTGCAGACTGCACCTTTCCTTATGGCATAGGTGTTGTCATTTACCAAAATGGAGAGCAGCATGGGTACTCCCCCACTGGCTATGAAATAAAGCATTTCCACTTCTTTTTCCCTCAATGAGCAGGGGAGTCCAGACCAACCCAGGTTCAGCATCAATCCTTCCCAAGACATCGATTCATTTCACAAGGTGTTCGAATGTTAGTTCTCTTGAAAAGCCTTCATTAGGTCAACAATGCAAAGCCACTTCCCACATTGGCTAGCCTAGCTCCCTGACAATTAGACACCCTTTATTTTAGGTAAGGGTGTGTGTGTGTGTGTGTGTGTGTGTGTGTGTGTGTGTGTGTGTGTGTGTGTGTGTGTGTGTGTGTAGTGGCTAGGGATGATCCTCACTATTTCTGCAGTGACACATCCCATCTGAACTCTTAGGACACAGACATCGAGACCCTACCTTCACACAAATCTACCATGGTGTTCACCTTGGCAGAAAAATGAGTTTGGCCAGTAGACACAATGACAAAGATGAAGAGGTTACAACTCGAGTCTAGGAAGATTTTTACTGGATAGGTCAGCAAGAGAAGCCCAATGATATTTATACAAGGCTGGTAAACCAGCAGTGGTGCCAAAGCTCTTGTTTAAATGGTGTTCGACAACCACTATTAAGCTCCGGAAGCACACTGTCTCAACTACGACGCTATTAGTACACTAATTACACCGAGCTGCCAAGCTCTGCAAAGCCAGTCTGTAGTCAACTTAACTCATAAAATGTTACATAAAAAGTCAGCAACTCATACACAATGTATTTTTGCAATTTTCCAATTTTATAATTTTTCTCCCAACAGCTGTGATTCTGACCCCTACTGTTTTGATACTGAATTATTTGCGAGCTTAAGTTATGTAAAGGAAGAGAGGACTCACGGGGCAATCCTTTACTAATGCCTGTGAAGTTTGTCACAATTTACAACTGAAACAGGGTGAATTTCTTCTATATGAAAAGACTATTGTGAAAGAGAATGATTTCATCAGATATTCACATGTTTTACATGCAGTTCCATGCATCTAATTCTACCTCATTATTTGGCTAAAGAATAATTTCCATTATTTTCCCACAAAGTATATATAAACACACTACCCATTCTTTTGCACTCCAAACATTAGAAACTTAATGTCAACCCTTCAGAAGAAACATGAATTTCATGAAAAAGCCACTTTTATTTTCAAAAGGGCAAATTGGATCCATAGTTTTCTCTGAACAAATGCTAGATAGAACACTTACTTTGTAAGATTGAACAAGGACATTTTAGCAGGGTATCTTAAACTACAAGGGCATGCTCCTCACCTTAGTCTGAACTGACAGTGTCAGGAAACACTAACACAGAAGGGATTCTCTTCTATCTGAACAGTCTAGGTCCTGATTATAACTGGTTCTTTGTTATTCCAAATGCCTTAAACCTTTACCCAAGTCACAGATTCA
This sequence comes from Ochotona curzoniae, assembly GCF_017591425.1. Taxonomy (NCBI): domain Eukaryota; kingdom Metazoa; phylum Chordata; class Mammalia; order Lagomorpha; family Ochotonidae; genus Ochotona; species Ochotona curzoniae. The sequence continues at coordinate 11,256,071 of NW_024467115.1, forward strand.
GAGAATTTTAATGAAAGACCTTAAATAACTTCCATAGTTAATAAGCATTTAATCTCCAATGAAACAAACCCTGATATTTTGCTTTTAATATGGTATTTGTACGCACTATAAAAAAGTCAGAGAATGTCGGAAAAAGGAACAAGATTTTATACTTGATATTGTAATTTGATTTTCCACTTGGGTCCCCAAGTAAATCCAGTGACTGCGTCCAGACCTAAAGCAGGCGCTTGGAAACAATACCTGTGACACCACAGTGGACTGAACGCTGCTAAATGAAAGCAGAGATGGAATTCTAATAAAGCTGTGATTACAGGCATTCAAGCCAGGCCACCAATAACCCAGCGCCTCCACTGCAGCGCTGCCTACCAGCCCCAGCATTCTCCTGCCAGTGGCAACAACAGATCTCTATTTTGTGTGCTGTCAGGTCACTCTGGCAAGTCACTGAAGCTCTCTGGAACTTCTGTTCCTGTATTGTGAATGAAGGCTGGGACACCACGTTATCCCAAATCAACACAAAAGTTAATTATACAGGAGCAATCTTGCACTTCATGAAGCAGTTAGGTCACAAATAGTGAGCGGTGTGGCTCTGTCACATCATCTCAGAGCATGGCTCAGGTCTCCCGTGGTCCCAGATAGCTACAGCTTCCACTGAGGAGGTGAGCTTGACCGGCAGAAGTAAGACGGTCCAGACCTAAGTCCACAATGGACCCTGCAGCCTGAGGAGTCAGTGATTTAATAAAGGCCCATCACAACCGCTCTTCCACCCCGGTTAGGTGGAGATACCATCCTAGGGAACCATGAGCAAAAGGATGGGACACCTGCGAGCTTCTGAATGCAAGCACTCAGAGAAGAAAAGTGGTCTGGGGAACAAGACCAGAAATATGCATCTGACATTGGTGATGGACTTGTGGAGCCCATCTAATTCTGTCTCTACTTCTGTGCGCATCAGAAAAGCTCCATGATAAAAGGCCACGGGTGTGCCTTTGGTATGTACTGATCTGGGGAGGGAGGGAAAGTCCCCGACAGTTTTTACTTAACACATATTCTCAGATTCATGACTTAAAGGGTCCCAATAGACACCTACTCATTTTCTTTGCTTTCTTAAAATTTAAAAAAAAAATACCATACTAAAAATATTTTGCTGCAGACTTCCGGATCGTCCCCTAACATTTGGGGAAACAATCTGAAGAGTGTAGGATTTGGTGCAGTTAGCATGCTGCCTGATGCCCACACCGTGGATTACTGTCCCAGTCTCTGCACAGTCCAGCTCTCCCTCACACGCACCTTACAGGGCACATGACCGCTCCTGCTGCCCACACAGATGCTCTGGACGGACTCCCTGGCTTTGGCCTGGACTGACCCTGGCTTTTATAGGCATTTGAACAGTAAACCGGATGATGAATGATCTTCCCATTCTCTCTTTCTCTGACATTTGGCAATTCCAATCGAATGAAAAGTAAATCAAGGAATCCATGTTTCAACGTGAGCGGATTTACGTTTAAGAAGTTAGAAACTGAAGCACAGAGAGATAACATGAGCAGAGAGGCTCATCAGCAACTGAGAGAGAGCTAGACTCGCAAGTTTCCCAGGTCATGTGACTTCCAGGGTGTATGAACACGCATGTGCAAGAGATTAACCCCGACAATAACAGTGTCAGAAAGTGCCTATCTTTAATGGTCTTTAATTTTGTTATTTTCCTCATCTTTCTTTTGATTACAACTAACACATACTACTTGCTACTATGTAAGAGCATCTACATTTGTTCCAAACAATTCTTACACTGTAGTGATGAGAAACATTTGCTCTGGATTTCCACTGTTGCTTAATGTGAAGAAATGGCGTTCCTTACATCCAATCAGTGCCCATGGTTTGTGGGCTCTCCTGTTCTAAAGTATTTCCCTTTCTCGATTGGGCCTTGGTTCTTTTGAAACATTTATTTTACATATTTGACAGGCAGAAGGATGAGGAGAGAATGAGAGCAAGTGAGTGAGTGAGAGAGGAGCAGGAATCTTCTAGCCATTGGTTTACTCCAAAGGTGAACACAACAGGGCCAGAAGCAGGTCAGGCTGGAGCCAGTAGCCAGTAACTGCATCTGGGTCTCCCACATGGGTGGCGGGACCCAAGAACGTGGGCCATCTTCTGCTGCTTTCCCTGGACCATTTGCAGGGAGTTGAACTGAAAGCAGAGAAGCTTGCATTTGTACCTACTTTGCAGATAGAGGCTTAACCCACAGTGCCACAAAACCTGCCCCAGACAGCTTTTAAAGCTACATATAAAATGGGTTTTATAACAGTAGTTCTTCATATTTATTGCAACACGGTTACGCCATATTGAAGGCAGGGCTACCCACAGGGTTTAAGCCAGCTGATATCCCTGCTCCTGCATCAGGCTGACCCAGCATTGGCAGTTCTGGGCAATTAGAGAGTAAGCCCGCACCTCAAAGATCTTCCCCACCTCCATACATCTGCCTCTGCTTTGGAAATAAATGATAAATCTTAATTTAAAAAGATCACAGTCCAAAATTTTACAGTGAATCTGTTAACTGTCACATTTTGGCATCAGATGGAAGCTCACACCCAATCCTGATACTTTAACGCCTTTTCCTTATCAACAGCACTTGACCTTAGCTGCCACTCACATTTGCTGTTCTGTAACTGTTTTCTGAGTTTTTTTTTTTTTTTTGTACCTAATAAAATGAAACCAAATCAAAGCCAAATCCTGGAAATGGATTCAAATTGTTCGGCAACTATAGCAGGCCTAATGCATCTATGCTAGGGTCTTGGGGCTGGGCCACTTCCCAGTGCAGACTAAATTAGATTCACACAGTCTGGGTTAGATCGCTCTCTCCCAGTGACATGCGGAGATGTCACTACAGGGTTTTCACATCTCAGCTCGGCTCCCCTGTGAAGCCCGTCTGGGTACCTCCTCTTTCTCAGTCACCCACTTTTAGACAGCGGGCTCTCCATCTCTCCTGCACATCTCCCGGGCTTCCTCACGTCCTCAGCCAGCTCTGACTCCTTCTGAACAGCCAGCCTCGAGGGGGGGTCTTGGCACAGAGGCCACGCTGAATAACATTTCATCAGCCACTGGCTGAATTTCCCCCAAGAGAAAAACCCAACTCTGGAGAGATACACTTACAGCCGATCACTATAAAACTCAGATTTAAATCCCAACTCTTAAAGTGGCAGGCAGTACAGCATGGTAACTGCAAAGATGAGGCTCAGATCAGCTCGTGTTCATTCAGTCCCACGCGCAAATGAAAGAAACCTGAGCTAATGACTATTTATCTGGAAAGGACAAAAACCAATGAAGTATTTTAATTTCAATGAACACTTTGAAGTGTCTTATTAAAAGAAAAAAGATAACACTACATTGTCATGTAAAATACATGGGTAATTCAAAAATTTCTTGCAAAATAGAAATAAAAATATGTTTTGGTGCAAAAAGATTGAAAATTCATACATGTAAGCAATCTGCAAAAAGTTCATGAAAATGTGAAATTAAGGAAAAACTATGCAAGGATTTCAAAATGTATTTGCACCAAGGGTCTTAATAGTCCCATGAAATTTTTGAAGTGCCTCTTCTAAATAAAGTGGGATCATAAAGCCAAAAAATATTCACATTAAAGGTCAACAACATTCTAAAGTTAGGAAAAACTAACATCTCATTCATTCTTTTTAGCCTTGTGATAACACCAACACCTTTCTCAGGAATATAGATATTTATAATTTTGCTTTATTAAATTTTACATTTCTAAACATAGTAAAAAATTGATCTTGAAAATTTCACAACTCCTATCAAAGTGTTATTTTAAAAAGTAGGAATTGGGCCCGGCACGATGGCACAGTGGTTAAGGTCCTCGCCTTGCACCCCCGGGATCCCATATGGGCGCTGGTTCTAATCCCGGCAGCCCTGCTTCCCTTCCAGCTCCCTGCCTGTGGCCCGGGAAAGCAGTCAAGGACGGCCCAAAGCTTTGGGACCCTGCACCTGCGTGGGAGACCCGGAAGAGGCTCCTGGCTTCGGATCGGCATAGCATCGCCCATTGCGCTCACTTGGGGAGTGAATCATCAGATGGAAGATCTTCCTCTCTGTCTCTCCTCTCTGTATATCCGCCTTTCCAATAAAATAAATCTTTAAAAAAATAGGAATTATAAAAATTTAAGAGAAATAACTATTTCAAAAAGGAAAAATGAATTACTGAAATCCTTCAATTGGCCAAAGCAAAAAAAAAAAAAAATCAAAGGCCGGCAAGCGCATTTTCACATGACGCCACAAGATGGCAGCATGCACCTGATCAACAGGAACAGCGGTAGTTGGGCGCTCACTCCCTTTAACAGAACAATAGAAACCAGTTCATTTCACGATCTTGCTCTAGAGCTTTGATATCCCTTTAATGTATTTTCATATCTCTTCTATTCATGTGAACCTACTTCCTAAAATAATCTCACAGTAGTTTGAAAATACTAACACGATCAATTTTTGGAGATGATTTAATTTTCTTCTAATATCTCTCTCAAAATTCTTGTGATCAAATAAATGAACTTCAAATACACACTGAGGTCCAGAAAGGACGCGTCTTACACCATGAGCTTTATGCTGTTCGCTCTCTCGATTTTCCCCATCTTACTCATGAACAATGGTTCATGCAATGAATTCTTTACTTGGACAATGTACATTTGGTGCGCAACTAGAAAGCAAGTGCTGTGTGTGTGTGTGTGTGTGTGTGTGTGTGTGTGTGTGTGTGTGTGTGTGTGTGTGTGTGTGTGTGTTTTCACTTGTCTTCCATCATTCCCTATTAAAGAATCCCCTTGCTGAGTTTCCAACCTCTGACTAATGGCACTGACCACAGGACTCACGGCCTAGGAGACGGTACCAAGGGGAAGCATGAAACATTTTCAGTTACAAAAAATAGAGAAAAACATCTTCAAGAGTTCCTCACGTCATTTGTATTCTTCTCTGGCTTCTCATATTTTTCTCGATCGTAAGCCATTTTCTTCAGCAATTTCTTCATGGCTTTTTTATCCTTCCTATGATTTTCCGTGTTTAGCTTCCTTACTTGGTTGACAATGAACTTGGGAATCTACAGAGAAAAGAAATGATGTTGGGGAATGAAAAATGCAGCACCATTTTCAACTACAGAAATAATTACCTTCATTTGTTAAATCTCAAAATAAGTAAGGTTTTCTCTTCTGGATGAGTATGCCATTTCTAGGCACAATTCATTAAATGTGTGAAAAGAAAGGGCACCGCACGCTCCACGTAGCAGGTGCACAGAGCATCTTCATGATGCTATTTATCCCGTTGTGAAAGGTTCTTAGAGGTTTGCAGAGTTCAAGGCAACAGTAGCCATCCTCCAAGCCAACAATGTCAGGATGGGAGACTGCCTGAGGTGAAGGGCAGGGGAGGCCACCCCTGGGGCTGAGTGCCCCCTCAGCAGTGACCTTCCCACAGCCCCTTCCTCAGTCAGCTTGACCCTTCACAAGAGAAGGAAAATCTCACCAATTAACCAGAGCCAACGGCGCCAATCCAGGAGGCATTCAGCTCAGAAGCCATGGAAGCAAGAACCAAGTATCTGAAGCGTTAGTGTATCAATCAAATAATTATCATCAAATAATGTGGGCTTTTCAAAACTTGACATTTAACAAGTGCACATTATGTTTTGAAAAATTTTTTAAATTTAACACACTTAGTTACCCTTTATATAAATTTTTTATTACAAAAAAAAAACAGCATTCAGAATCTAGATATCATCCTTTTAAACAATGTAATAGTTTGCGGTCCCTCAAATAAGAGAATGAAATATAAGATTATAATTTTGCTTGGGATTTCTTAATATGTATTTTTAAATGCGTAAAAAAAAAACACCTCACTCAAAAATTCCCCATTTTCCAGGCAAAGAAAGCCTTAATCAACCAAGCAGCTCATTTACCGTCACACTGTTCCGACTCTGCATCCAAACTCCAGCTCGGCCATGGGTGTTGGGCAAGTGGCTAAGACTGCTCCCGGACATCTGCATTCCACAGTGAAGGGACAGGTTCAAGGCTGGCCTCCTGCTGGAGTGTTGTGGGAGGCAGTTGTACTGGCTCCTCTGCTTGGGTCCCTGACTCCTCCACGGCAGATTCAGACTGGATGCCGAGGTCATGGTCCTGGCCCAATCCCAACCATTGTAGGAATTTGGGGAGTGAATCAGCCAGCCAAAGACTAATTGCTCTTTTTCCTTCCACCCCCTCTTTCTCTCTCTTTGTAATTACCTTTCAAATAAAATAAAAAGCAAAGCAAAACAAAACCTCGAGCTCAAAACAGAGATAAAACAGAAATATCCTCAGCATCCCGGGTTCAAATGGAAATGTGGCACCTGTGACTACACTATCGAGATAATGCAGGGGAAATGGCAGGAAGGGATCGCAGGGATGGAGGGGGCGCGGGGAGGGATGAATTCCTGTACTTGCAAAACTGTGCTGAGGAAAACTAAAAAACAACAAAAAAAATCTTTTAAATCTATGAAAAATAACTGAATGATCTGAGATCAAAACAGTGTTCACTGTCAGAAAGACAATGGAATTCCATATTGAGAACAGTAAAACTGGCCAGAATAAATAATGAGTGAAATACTTCCTAAAGAATATCTTTTCATGACATAATGTCAGAATTTTAAAATTAACGTTTGAGGGGCCAGCACCATGGCTTAGTCATATGGGCACCAGTTCAAGTCTCAGCTGCTGCACTTCTCATTGAGCTCCCTACCTATGGTCTTGGAAAGCAGTGGAGGGTGGCATAACGTCCTGGGCATCCACGACCATGTGAGAAACCTGGATGAAGCTATGGCTCATGGCATTAACTTAGCTTAGCCCAGCCACGACAGCCATTGGGGGAATGAACCACAGCCACCTGCAGAGTAAGCCAGCACATAGATTTATCTATTTTTTTTTAAGATTTCTTTATTTATTACTGGAAAGTCAGATATATAGAGAAGAAATCCATCTGCTGATTCACTCCCCAAGTGGCCTCAATGGCCACAACTGAGCTATCTGAAGCCAGGAACCTAGAGCCTCTTCCAGGTCTCCCACACAGGTGTAGGGTCCCAAAGCTTCGGGCTGCCCTCAACAGCTCTCTCAGGCCACAAGCAGGGAACTGGATGGGAAGCAGGGCTGCCAGGATTAGAACTGGTGCCCCTCTGGGATCCTGGCACTTGTGAGGCGAGGACTTAAGCCACTAGGCTCTCATGCTGGGCCCTTTTTCTATCTTTGCAGTTCTTCCTCTGAAGCAAATCAAATCTTTAAAAAAATATAAACATCTGTGGTGGGTGTTGGTCTACAGAGGGTTGAGTTGCTGCTCGGGGCCCCTATATTTCAGATTGGGGTTCAGCCTGTCAGCCAAGCACCCCAAGAAGCCGCAAGTGACAGCCACAGTGCTGGGGCTCATCCATGTCACCGGAACGGGAGCTGTGGCTGGAATTTTGGGTTCTGTGCTTCCGCCCGGCTCCGTCCTGGTTGCTGCAAGCATTTAGGGAATGACCCAGCAGATGAAAGAACGGTGTGTGTGTGTGTGTGTGTGTGTGTGTGTGTGTGTGTGTGTGTGTGTGTGTGTGTGTGTGTGTGTGTGTGAATCTCTTTCTGTTTTTCAAGTCAATGAAAAAATTAAGCAGACATTTAGAAATGACTAAGACCCTTTAGTAAGCAGAAATCAGAGGATCCTCACCTAACGGAAGAGGACGTCTTTAGTACCTTCTGCTCTCAAACTTTCCCATGAAGCTGCTGTAATGACACAGTACGTTCCTCAAGCATGAAGAAGAAAGTACATTTTCTCCATCCACTTTAGGAAATTCTGTTCTTAAACCGCTATGTACAATCACAACAGGAAGTCACAGGGTCATTAACAGAGCTTAATACTCACCGTCCAGAGAAGTTTCTGATACTTAATCAATAAGTGCATGATATTTGCCGTTCCGGCTGCCATCACGAATTCTCGCTGTTCGTTGGATTTCAAACCCAACGCGTGACACATGAAGAGATTTGGGGCCATGACCATAGCTACATTCATGACTGTCATCTTATTTTGGTCTTTGTTATCTACGACTCTTTGGAGAAATTCAAGCAGCGCCTGAAACAGAGATGATGCTTTGAGATTCCGAACATACATGAGGAGATGAAAGCAGTGCAGCATACAGGATTTTTCTCAAGTCCTTTAGAGAGGCGGTCGTGCATGAGGACAGAGAACTGGCTGCATCCATCAAAGCGGCTCCCTTTGGCTCACTCGGGAGACGGCCCTTTGCTGCTCTTAAGGATGCTGCTGGCCCTGGTAACAGAGGCAGCGAGCGCCTCGGTCTGAACAGGGAGCGTGGGAGACACAAGGAGCGGGGGCCGGGAATTCAGAACGCCATCAAAACACCCACCTGTGTCAGGATGTACTGTCCTTGCAGAGATTAAAGTGGAAATTGCTTCCAAAGGCTCAATCAGCCTCAGTTTCAATTGCTTTAAGGCATCCAGTAGCTGGCTGACATGGCAATTACACAACAGGAAGATGGGTTTCAAAAACAAGCCAGTGGAATGAGTGGAAAGGGTTTTACCAGAGCAGGCTAATCAAATTGGTAGCAGCACACCTCCACATCTCCAGCTGAAACTCCTCCTCTGAGGCTCCCCTGGGGCCAAGGGCAAGCTACGGCCACCTGCTCTGAAAGCACTCCAGGTGACAAAACGGTCCTGTGCTCCCTTCAACTACTTTGGTCCACAACAAGAGTGACCATCATTACACGGGCATTCGGTGTTTTCCGTCGTGACCCACATGACAGAGATCATTTCACTTACTCCCTCCGAGAGGCAGATGCTCTAATTATTCCCATTTTTCAGCTGACAAAAAAGCAACTTTTAGATAATGTAAGTCCATCAGTGGAGGCCACGCGGCTGGCCAATGGTGGAGGAGGAGCATCACTGCAGGTGTCTCTGGCATTTTGTTGCTGAAATCCTGACCACTGAGAGCGCCAACGTGTCAGGGCTGGCCTAACATCCCAACCTGCAGAGGCCAAACGGACTACACTGACACGGAAAAGCAGAAACGACAACCATTCTTTGGCCAGATTCCTGGGAAAGAAGAATTCCTCTAAGACAAGGATGTTGATCTCCATTTAACTGGAGCTGCACTACAGGCCTCCAATATGTGTAACTACTGCACGCCAGAGCCTTAAGAACTACCAGTGAGATTCTTTGTTCAGAGAGTTTAATTGCAATGTAAGCCTAAGTTTATACATGACCAGTACGTGCTCAAATGAGGACAAAAGATTAATTGGTGATGTTTGAAAATATATATATATATTTAATTTTGTTCCACAGAGACCAGAATAATTGTTCAGGGACCACACTATCTCTTTTTTTATGAGCATAAACAGATTATGTAATAAACTATTTTTAATTGTGGTGTGCATATGCAATAGATTATTCAAATTGTTACCACCAGAAAGCCAGACATAGGGAGAGTAAACATAAAATCAATGAGATGTTTGCCAAGCCCTTGCTTTCTCTTTGCTGGGGCTTCCTCTTCTCCAGAACTAGCAGAAATGGCTCTTTTTAAGAGACTGTCCACGTTAGCACCGCCCTGATAGGCGTGCGAGTCATTGGACATGCACAAAACTCCGATCTGAGTGGCAGCAGTTACCTAGTCACTAGCAGTGATCTTGGAGGAATCTATCTCTGTTCCCGGAAGTCTTCTCATTGGTAAAATGGGAACACTCATCTCCCAGTCCGCAAGACTGATGCAGTACAAATAAGCCATTCCTTCCAACCACGGACAGGATCAAGATCAACAATGACACCAACATGGTTCGCCTCTGGAATTGTCCTGCTCAGTCTTCATGCAAAGTCAGACGGGGAATGGGCACCGGTCCACAGGGTACCACCATCCCTGGTAACACATTGTTCTGACTTTGCAGCTAGCCCAGAGACACCCTGCACCAGGATCTGGGGTTGGGCATGGCACCTCCCACCTGTTTGTTGGTGGAACTCCTCTTCCCTACAGCACAGCGGAAGGAAGGCTAGAGAGGCTGAGCAGCCTCGTTTTCAGCTCCCTGACATCTTATGGTGATGCAGTTTCCACTCTTTCTTACAGAACTAATTTTTTCTTGTTGATTCTCTTGTACATGGTCACATATTCACTAAAACGTTGCTACTTTGAGAGTTCTAGTTTGAAACTTTCATCAAAGATGATTAATTAAATCAGTGAAGCTTAAGAAAATAAGCAAAACGACTTGCCTATCCCACAGTATTTCCTTCTGTAATTATGAAATTATGCTTCCAGCAATTTCAATGCAAAAGATAAAATAATCCTAAATTTAAAAAATATTTTCTAAACAGAATTGTCTAAAATATGCCCTAGACTAGGAAGGAAATGGCCAAAGATGAATTGTTGACAGGTCTTGTCCAACTGCAATCCCAACGCACTCAATGCTTCCTCTCTCATCCTGATGATTTAAAGTGACCATAGCTATGTTTTTTTTTTCAGCTCCCAAACTACACTGCTCATTCAGGCAGTAACTTTATGTGAGGAAGAAAAGATATGCCTTCTGCTTTCTGGGTAGTTGAAGCCCCATGACCATGAGAGCATGGCTGTCTAGCAGAAGACACACTGGACATCATCCCCTCTTTGTCCTGGGCCACTCAGCCACGGCCTGATCACACATGTGCTCAGTATGGTCCTTTCTGAGGTTGGCTCCCTTTCAAAAACTGATTGAAACAAAACCATATTGTTTCCCAAATTACACATTCAACAACAGGTGAATAAAAACCCTTTAACTTAGCAGAGGAACTAGCTCTTTGGAAACTCCCCTGTTTGATGGTGAATGCAGTGTTTCAATCCAGCAATCCTCATAAGCTGCTTTAGCAGGAGAGGTTGAGTCCATCAACAGCAATCCTGTGGACGTTACAAAGCTTTCACTCCTGTAGGTATAGTTCAAGCAGTTTTAATGAATTATAGGAAAGTGTTCTAATATTCACTGCTTTTTTTTTTCTTAGTGTAACTTTCTGTTTTAAAGCCAAAACAATGTAGACAGTATTTCAGCAAAGGCCCCACCCTACTTATGCGGGAAAAATATGAAGGTGAAGGAACACTTGAGCAAGTACTCCTTCTAAACCACATAGTAACCTGCTCTCTTTTGTCTTATTAAAGTTTATGAGTCTTTGTGACTACTCTATCATCTTTTCTATTAGGGAAAGGAAGTCTGAACATTAATCCGCTGTTTATAAAGTCTCTGATAACATGTATAATAAAAAGCAGGAGGTCACAGATACTAAAACAAAAATAAAAAATTACCAATGAGAAACTCAAGCTTTTAAAAAAGTACCTAGACTTGCAGTGGGTTTATCTTCTAGCTAACAAATATTTAAAACCAGCATTATGACTTATCTTGAACGTGTAACCTGTAAGTATAAAACACAACACCTTGAGCCATCAGTGGTCTGTAGATAGTCTGTAGATTTAGTAAGCTTTAGGATTTACACTGTAACTGTTCACTTTCACCTCACAGAATAACATATTAAATAAAACTTAGAAAATGTAGAAGAAATTTTTAAAACTACTCAGATTTTGATTAATGAATGAACTTCAATAATCAACTTTTGATAAGAGAAATTTTATAATGGAAAGCAAAAAATAAGCAACCCCCAAACTCTCAATTTCATTGATAACACACCCAACGTCATCGATTAACAAACAGTTCAAGACTTTCTATGATTATGGGCCCTTAAAAGTGGCCCTTTCCTTATAGATTTTAGCACCACTTCCAACCTGAACATCACATTGCTTTGCCACAAACCATGAAATACCATGTTCAGCTTTAAGGAAGGCTTCATGTAAATGAGGCCAGCTGACCTTGAGCGTGTCCCTGTTTGCGTCAGGCAGGAGGATGACCAGCAGATTCAAAGCCTGCAGTTGCTGCTTCTTGGATGGCAAATCTACAACAGAGCACATGAACCTCAACTCATTTTCATTGAATGTCTTCCTTTCCTCTTCCTTCTCCTCTCCCCCAACCCCCATTTTGTAAGAAAAGAAATGATTTCACATCAACATTCCTGGGGAATGGAAGACAGGATGGGTGAACAGCCTGCCCTGTTGTGAGAGTGTTTGGGGGAACTCGGAAGCAGCAGCTGCTCTGAGGAGCTGTCTCCGGTCTCAGAACGCCTGCTCCAACTGTGATCACATGACGTGCAGCCTAATGTTTGCAGACACACAACACAGCTTTGGAAATCATTTTCTCTTCCGTGTCACAATAGTTAACCAATGGGAAGCCGCAGAAGATGAGACCTTTCACCACAAGGTAACAGGGCGCCGTCCTAATAGGGAGGTTTCTTTCATTTGGCAGGGACTGAACAAGTCATGCCAACAATCCATTAATTCCAATGGCGATATGGACTGCAGGGCTTAGAACATGTTAGGATTTCAATAAATGTTCGTGGAATGAGTTACAATGCCAAGCGATAATTAAGGAGTCTAAGAGATGTGTACCCCTATTAATCTATTTAAGTAATATTCATAGAGTGCCCAAATCATTCCAGCATTTCTTTACCAACAATAAGGTTGGTTCCTTAATCCATACCCAGGAAACACATGCAAAGTGGCCCTATTCAATAATTAAAAAAAATGTTTTAAACAGAAGGTAATATTGATTTCTCTTTCAAGAGAAAAACATCTGTTAAGAAAAAGGTAATTTAAGCGGCAGATAATTTCAGTCATAGCACTACGTGAAATTCCGAAGAAATGTTATGATAAGAGATGACTCATGAAATTATCTCAATATTGCATGGAATAATTCTGGCTGTCACCATGGCTCAGTAGCTCACAGACATTTTTAATAGCGCCTCTGCTTCACTCTCAGAAGTGTCCCAGTTTGGAAATTAAAGACATGGTCACTTGAATGTGGTGATGGCTTTCTCCTTCCTGAGTTCCAAGAGCAGAAGGGACAATCATGTCAGTGCATAAACCCTAGAAGGTTTCTGTTGGCTGGAACAGGAATCAAGAACCATTAGAGACATTAACTTGGAAATCGCCTAGGACAGCAAGAAGGCAGCACATCAGAAATTTGCACCTCTCCACCTCTAAGGCAGCAAAAAGCTTTGTTCTAGGTCTCGGTGTGAGAGTTGCAGAATTTAAGTTTTACAAAAAGCTCACAGACTCCAGCCTGTCCCTTGTTTTTATGATAACTGTTGATCCACAGCTTCTCCGGTAAGTGTTGCTTGTAATGCTTGGCATGGAACATGTGGCAGGGCTCTTCCATGAGTCACTATTGTAAGAGAAGCGTGAAGTCTCCAGGCTTTCGCTCTAAAATACACTGTGCTGCTTAAACACTGGGCAATTAATCTAGCCCCAAAGAGAACATCCTGTTATCTGTTGACTCAGAGATGTAAATGTATGAGACAGGAGAAACAAGGCGTGGTGGTGAGCACTCATGAACATCAGCGAGTCCATATGGCCATCCAAATATTGGTTCTACTTCTTGGGGAGGACAACTGTCATCACAATTTGTGTGGACAGCATCGGCACCAGGGCTGCTTCAAAAGCTGCCACTTACACTGAACAGCCTGGAAGGCTTTGAGGTACTCTACGCTGAGCAGGGGCTGGGGCAGCTCCCGGACGAAGAGCTTCAGCAAGCTGGCTGCGTCATGTTGTTTGACACTTTCCCAATTAAAAGTCCCTTCATAAAACTTTGTTTCCAGTTCTTGGCAAAGATTCTGAAAGGCAAAAGGAAAAGAATAAAAGAAAAATCCGTGAATTTTCCTTCAGAATGAGATCAAATTTCCACTTCACAAGAATCCTCCTCTATAGAAAACATTGTAAAATACTCACATTTAGTATTTGCTGTTACTGAGAAAGAAAAATAACCCCTCCCAACCATGACTGGATTTTACCAAAGAAATATACCTAACCTTGTAAGATTTCTTTAATGTATACCTTTTACTGGATACTCAACAAATCTTAAGTGGTAGAGGAATCATGAGACAAACTGTTACAGTAACCTTTCTATTTGGGGCTTCAAGCAGGCAATCAGGTCTCCATGAGCAAGAAGGGCACCCAAAACAATCCTGTTGCGGCACTGTGCACAGGGGGTTGCAACCTGGGAGTCCACATCCCACACTGCAGTGTTAGGGAGCCAGTGCTTCTCAGGCAGCTGCCTGCTACTTTGCCTGGAAGGCAGCAAATGACAGCCCTAGGAGCTGGCTTCCCACCACACTCGGGAGCTAGGCAGAGTCCTGGCTTCCTGAATGCATCCTGGCCCATCCCTGCTGCTTACAGACATATGGGGGCGGTGGTGGTGAACCAGCAGATGTGTGAGCGCTTTCTTTCAATCACTTTGTCTTTCAAATAAATAACAAAAGCTTAAAAAAAAGAAACCATGTTTCAAATTATTTAGAACGTTCATACATAACAAAATACATAAAGCAGCTGTGAGTCTACTGGAGAAGACTACCAATGATTAGTTTCCTCTGGGAGATGGAAAATGAAATTCTATCACCAATGAGCCATGAAAATGCATCCACATCGCTGTCTGTAGAGCCTAGCCTTCCCTGCTTCCAGCTGCAGAAACAGCTTGTGTCCACGTAGAATCAGAAATACCGAGTGCCTTTACCCCAACGGCCTTACGACATTTGCAGAACAAACTGTTACCAATACGTCAATTTTGTTTTGTAATTACTGTTTTCTATGTGCTACTTCACTGCGACATAAATCCTATCATGTTAGAAATCTTTTCAAGTTTGCGTCACTTCCTTCTGTTATCTGAAACCATTCTGCTAAAGGATGTTTTTGGTTTTGTGGGTAAGGTGAATTTATCACAACAGGACCACAGTGGTCCAATCCCGCACTCCAGCTTTTTCTGTAACTGATGAGCTACATGAAGGAATATGAGGCAGGAAGATGGAGAGAGGTTAGAAGGGATAAAAGGAGGGAAGAGAAGAGAGAGAAAAATAAGAGGAAAAGATGAAGTGGAGGAGGGGGAGATAAACAGAATCAGAGGGAAAGAGAAGAGAATGAGAAAGAGGGAGAGAAAGGGAAGAACATGAGAGAGAGATGGAGAGAGGAGGGGAGAACAGGAAAGGAGAGAAATAAGAGAAATATAAGGATGCAAGGAATACAAGAATACAAGGAAATCTGATGAGTCAGGGAAAAATAGCCAAATTTTTTGCATGTTATCCTTAAATTATTTATAATGGACCAGCTGCTGTATAATTTGGTGCACCACACCAGACTGGGCCTACGAGTTGAGCCAGCTGAATCTGTTTAATTAGGCTTCTTAAAAATTACATTCAGTTGAACTTGTCTTTCTGACAGCTTTCAGGTCACGAAGTAAAATTCACTTTTCTGCACCGTGATTAACCTGCTTTTAACCCCCGTGGAGTTGGCCATGACACTCCGCGAGATCCCGAGCACCCTGCATCCAGGCTGCAGGAGAAGCTGTCATCCAGCAGACCCGGGGAACATGACGTCACCTTGTCTGTTTCTAAGGGACTATTTCCTGGTAGGAGAATAGGTTGCTCAGCTTATCCTAGGATCCTACACGCTGTCCCTGACTAGTGCCAAACCTGCCATCGGCTAAGTCGGTGGAAGTTTGCCAACTTACAAACACATCAAAACAGTCTCAGGGAGTTCTTAGAACCAGACACCCAACTCAGGAGACACAAGCTGAAGTTTGTGAACAGAGTATCAGCTTACTTGAATCCTATTCAAATGAGATCACTTAGGAGAAAGAGTCAAGTGGGATGGAACTAGCTGTCTCAACTGAAGAAACTTTTCACTAAGCTGCTGATGCAAACGGTGCAATGTGTAGCGAGCCACTCGGCTCTCAGCAGCACCAAAGCCTGGCACTCATGGAACATCCGCCTCCTATCTAGGAATAATCATTTCATCCTGACCCAGCTCTGAATATTTCCTCTGGATGAAATGGACAGAGAAGATCTCTTCCTTCGACCCTGTTTTTGAATTCCAAGATATTATAGGTTGGATTTGGGTAGGATTAAAGCACAAGGATGAAGTGCTATGCAAAATGCTCTTGCAGAATGGGAAGGAAATGCTACTCAGAAGGAAAAGGAGAAGGAAAGTGGAGAGGAAGAGTTCAACCTAGGAAGTCTGAATCTCCTCACCTGTTCCAGTGCCCTCCTGGGTGCACTAAGACAAAGGACCATACACACCATGAAGGTGGCTGCCCAATCATCTCTCCACTAGGTCACTAAAGACAAATACCACATGGGGACTCAGGCCAAAGTGCCTCATCTGTTCCCTTCCAAAAGTCTAACGTCTGCCTTCTACACAACACCAAATTACAATTACTCGTCTAGATCTATCTATCATGAATCCCCAATACATATTTTAACTCATCATGTTTTCTTTATCACAGAAAAGAGTAGTTTTGAAAAATCAAAACCTACAAATCAACAAAAGACAATATAGAAGATCTAAATATCAATCCAATGTTGATGGATTTTACTTTAAAAAAATTTATTTTTATTTGAAAGGCAGATTTTACAGAGGGGTCTTTCATCTGTTGGCTTTTTACCCAAATAGCTGTAACAACCAGAGCTGAGCTGATCCAAGGCAAGGAACCAGCAGCTTCCATTAGCTCTTCTATCCAAGTACAGAGGCCCAAGGACTTTGGCCAACCTCCACTTCTTTCCCAGGCCATAACCAAGAAGCGGGGTTGGGAAGTGGAACAGCCAGGACACTATCCAGCATCCATATGGGATGCCAGTGCTTGCAGGTAGAGGATTAGCATGCTACACCACAGTGCCAATTTTAATTTTATTTAGCCACTTTCTATAAGAGAACAAAGGGGTGGGAAAGATAAAGCTGGATTTTAAAATGCAAAAGCATAAATCACAAAATCTGACATTAAAGAATTAAGAAGTTACCTTGATTCGGATGGCAGCTCCAGGGACTCGCAAGAGGCCTTCTGTTTCCAAGCCTCCATCTTCAATTCGAGAAATCAGCTGTATGTAAAAAGAAAAATGCTCTGACTTTGATATTTGTAACACGTACAATTCCAAATTTTGTATCTATTTCACATTGAAATAAATGAAAACCTATTACAGGGACAGAGAAATTGGGATTTATGAAGTTTCAAATGAATGAATGATCAGCATCCTTCAAAACAATGCATCACAAGTTCCTGTTCTGATTTTGAGAAGTCGGATCTTATTCTACTTGTGACAAAAAAATGTGTAATTTCATACAACAGCTATAGAAGTCCTAACTAGGTAAAGATGTTCCTGGTTGAAAAACCACAGAGGACATTCATTCCTTCTGGTTTTTCTGAGACATCAATTTGAAATCAAAAGAATCCTATGAAATCCTAGTTTTAAGCCCGAAGAATCTAATTTTTAGTTTTTCTCCAAAAAATAATTACATTTGACTCAAATTAAAAAAAAAACCCCAGTTGCAAATATTCATTTTTAAGCCCTTAGTGGTTAACCAAATTATTCTTGTACAGGGTCTCCACATTATATCTGATACCCAATGAATACATACAGATTTGTGGATCTCTAGAACCCTGCCAAACTCACCCACACTCAAAGGCAAATGGAAGAATTACCAAGACAAACTGAAACAAAGAAGATAAAATTGTTTCTTGGCAGAATCATCTTCCAACTGAATATGCTATTCCTTGGGCAGCACACAAACCCTTACCTGGGGGTAATCCACTATTTCAAGGAAATCAATTTCATGTTCTCATCTTAAAGATAAAGCAATTTACTAGCATTTTCCAGCTCTCCCTCCTTATCACCCACCACCCTCTTTCCCAGCAGCTTTCTCCTACTTTAGAAACGCAGAGCTATTTGGTCTTCAATCATGCACCAATTTATTACCATACTCTCTGCATATCCTGCAGCATAAAACCTTCCAGAATGCCAAAAGAACGTAAGATTTTATTCTTTTTTTTCCCAAGGCAGCCTCCTTTAATGATTTACCAAAGCTCTATAAACTGCATGGAGCTGATTTTTTCCTCTCTTCATAAAAAAGTCCATGAGAAGAAAGCATGGCATCACAAATGAAGTCTTCTGGCCTTTGCCTAAATATTCTAAATTTAGACAAGGTGCAACATGTAGACACTGGAAAAGATGGCAGGCTTTTCCTAAGATCTTACATACTCTAACCCGGAATTAGATTATTGTCAAGCGAAGCACTAAGGGGAAGGGCCTTGATTTAAACAGACTGCACTCCACTTTTCCCAAATGATTTATTATTAGCCGAAAAAGGAAGCAACTTTGACCAGTCAAAATAGTACATTATTTTTTTTTCTAATTCAACTGGAATATTTTCCAACTTCATTTTTAATGTTACACCAGAAAAAAAACTACAGCCATACTTTAACATGAATTAGTATAGATCAAATTGACATTATGCAGTAAAGCATGTGAAGTCAAATTTGTAAGCAGACTGTGCACAACCAATTTTCATTTTATATCACCTTTAAAATTTTAAATATTTCTATGTTCAGTTAACAAAAAATAAAATGTTAGATAGTGGAATAAAGTAATTTTCAGTAACATATGCCTTTTGCTTACATTAAATATAGAACAATTTATTTTTACTTTTACATAGCCAAATGACCGTATTTTCTGGACATTTTTTGTTTGGGTCTTTTTATTTTATTATTATTCTTCTTCTCTGAAGCTGAATGCCAGCACCTAAGATAGTTATTTGGATAGATGGGAAGGAAGGTCAAATATTCTCTCACCTTTCTCAATGTGAAAATAACATTTTAACACAACATGTTTGGTTTATGTGATTAAAATGTACATAAGACTTAATATCATTCCTATTATTTCCAAGTCTTGACATAAAAATAGAAAGTAACTGTATTGACTATCTTAACTACTCTGTATTAATTCATCTTCTATTCTGTAACTTTGTAATTTTAATAGCATTTCTCAAAGCACATATCAATCACAACAAATGAAAAATAAAATGAAAATGAAGTCAGACTCTCTGAAACAAAGTATGTCTGATTTGAATGATTAGTCTGACAATAAGAACATTGGATTTGCTAATGAGATTATAAATCAGATTTTTCCATGAATTAAATTTAACAAGATTTTTACTTCCTAATCCCTACTGAGAATATGATTGGAACAACATGCTTCTGAGAAAAAAAACAAAAACACATTCCATCCATCGATACAGAGAAGCTCTGCTCCTTGCATATTCTTCCTAAACAATTAAAAAAACAATCCTCCAAGCCTACTAATGATACTGCGGGTCACACTCCCCATGTATTGTCAATCAGTACTTTCTAACCCATTCCTTTTTATAAAATTGAGGGAAGATATAGTTGAATTTTCAGCTAATAATTTTTTGAGTCTTGCGTAACACACTGTGTGATGTTTTGCATTTAACTCCCAAGGGACGCGACAGAGAAGCATCACCTACGAGTCAGTTCTTTGACATCCCCCTTGAGTTCTATGGAATTAGATCTTAAGGATGTCATCAAATAGTCCTCACTGGTGGATGGCCACGGTCTCCAGGATACTGAGTGCATACCGCAGTACTGAAATACTAATATTTCAAAAAACTCAACAATGATTTCAAGGAAAAATGAAAAGCGAGATTATTCTCGAGGGATCAAACATAATCTCTTCCAGGCTAAGCAAGTCATGGAAACCAAAGCCGACTGAACTTTCCTGGCTTCATGGTGAACTGTGTGTGTCAGCAGGGCCAGGCTTCAGCTTGCAGCCATTTAGTTATAATGCCCATCCTAGCTGTGACAATAATATTTCTACAAATGTGAGACTGCACAGAACAAAGTATCTTCAGGAGAAATAAGGTTGGCACATAATGGTGGGCATGAGGAAAGCTTGGAAGGCAAGACAGGTGGATGCTGGCTGGGATAAAAGAAACAGCACCAAGTAGACTATGCTTAGCTTTAGATGTCTTTGTTGAGTCAGTCAACTGTAAATCAATTTCCACTATGCCTGGACATTGTAGACATTGGGATGTTGCAACAATTCTATAACTTAGGTGGTCTACAACTGACATGACTCCTTCCTCACTACACTCTCTCTAGCTTTTATCAAATGTAATCTGGGTTTCCTAACACCGATGGCTCAGAGGTTGGCCTGAAGTTTTTTTATTACTGCAGATAATCCCTTTATGAATAATTGAGTGTTGACTGCACAAGTGAGTTGATAATTTAGCAATCATCTTTTAATTCCACGTTACAGTTTCTTTGCCTACTCTAGAGTAGGCACTGGTAAATTAAATTGGACATCCTCACTGTAAATAGGAAAACCTGGGAAACACACACAGGCATGAAATATTCATGAACATTCAATTCCCCAGAAATTCATAAGCAGTTCCCACTCCCTATGTATTATAGAATTGAAATCTCAATTATACAAAGCCAGTTGATATGAGACAGGAAAATGATGCCAGGTAATCACAGCTAGAGTAATAACACAGAAAGCATCACCCTGAAATAAAAATTATGAGCACTGGAAACAAATTTGCTTCATGAATAGAAAATTACAGTACAAAAATACAAGAGCATACCCATTGGAAAACTCTATTATAATTGTACAATCTCAAAAAAAAATCACTGTTAGTTCAAGTGTGCTCTCTCCACACCGATCAGTTCAAGCCAACTTACTTTCTGAAAGATCAAGGGTATTCGAGTTCCCGGTACTCTCCTCTGATCTTGCTCTAACAATACCGTCAATGGAACACCAAAAATACCAGAATCTGAAACACGAAAACAAATTCTTCACTTTGGTCAATAAAATATCTATAAAACATTCATACCAAAATGCTTAAGCATCAACTTGGCATCGTCAGCCAAACAGGTCCTCAAGTAACTACTTGGTGGATGACATCATCTAAGCAACACACACACTTAGGCCAAACAGAAACATTCTGGCTATGCCTCAGAAAGATCTGGCAGGGAAAGGCAACTAGAAAAAAAATGCTGTTTCATAAGAGAAATAGAAAGTTGGGTAAATGTAAAAAATACCCAACTGTCTTTAAAAAAAAAGATTTATTTATTTTTATTACAAAGTCAGATATACAAAGAGCAGGAGAGACACAGAGAGGAAGATCTTCCTTCCAGTGACTCAGTCCACAAGTGACTGAAATGGCCGGAGCTGAGCCAATCCGAAGCTAGGAGCCCAGAGCCTCCTCTGGGTCTTCCACGTGGGCGCAAGGTCCCAAGGCTTTGGGCTATTCTTGTCTGCTTTCCCAGGCTACATGCAGGGAGCTGGATGGGAAGCAGGGCCACCAGGATTAGAACCGGTGCCCATATGGGATCCCAGAGTGTTCAAAGCGAGGACTTTATCCACTGGGCTACTGAGCTGGGTCCACAAATAATTTTCTAATGCAAACTGCACCTGTTGTAGAAAAAGCAGTATCACTCATCTTTTCCACACTAAATGCACATTCAATATTCGACAATATACAAATATGTCAATATTGGGTTTTTGAGAAATCAGTTCATAGTGTATTGTTCTACAAACTGTTCCTGCAAAATGTGGCAGACACTTTACATTTAAAAAATCACAGTTCTACATGCTTGACAACAGCTCCAGAGAAAAATGACACGTAATGTTTATAATCTCTCCGCATCACCATCCTGTAACTTGAGTCCTGTGTGAGCACAGCTTTCACGTGGCATGTGTACTCCATCCCTAACACTGCGTGGATAAATAGCACAGCAGTGATGGGTACTTCCTTAGGACACAGTCATCTGGGGAAATAAAAATCATCCAAGAACGCAGAAAAGGGATTACCTTGTGGTGTGAGGAACACTGGACAATGACACTGAGTTCAATACTGTCAGCACTCTGCTAAATAATTTGGTAGTTCGAGGATTCAGAAACATATCCTCAGAAATGCCAATAGTGTAGTGTTTAAGAGAAATATCTCGGATTGACACAAGCAGCTTCAAAAAAAAGAAAAAAACAAAGACTCGGTCCTGTTAACAGTGATCAACTTAATGAGAACAAGCCAAAATTTCTCCATGAGGATGCAATTTAAAAAACATTTTTCTAAGCCACTTTAAAAATCTTGAGCACTGAGTCATGGCCATTTAAATTACACATCCTCCTATTTGTGAAGGCTTTGGGATAAGTTTCTAAGACAATTCAACATTTCATTCCCCATAACACATTTATGGAAAACCAGAAAGACAATTTAACTTGGGAATTTACCCACCAGCCTTTAGGGGCAAATACTAGCATAGAATGAGGGACAGCAAGACAAGATGCCATGAGAAGCGGCACACCTCAGCCCTGCAGGAAGCTGCCTCTAAAACTTAACATCAGGTGAATACTTGTCTTTGCTAATGTTACCATAGCAACTCAATAATCCTCATTCTTGGGTATCTCTTTAGGAGTTTCCTTTAAGATGAAAAAAGAGGACAGAGATTCTGAGAGTCAATCTTCGCCAATAGACAATCATCGGGGTTTCCAAGCCAGTAAAATCTTGAAGAAACAAGAACTGAAAAGGTGTTTGTTTTTTATCATGTTATAAAAACTGAATTCTGCTGATGTAAAGCAAACAGCTTGCAAAATAAAAATTACACATTCTCAAGATGAATATAATCTAGTGGCACTACGTGTCACAATGACATTATTTTCTAGGGGAAAGAATGTTCTTGCAAAACAGTTCAAAACAGAATGTAAATGAAAAAAGGCACAGAATGGAAACTATTCCTATGCATTTCTTATCTACCAAGGAAGCCAAGTGATCGGAGTCAACCACGCTGGAGTCATTTTTTTAAGAACTGATTTTGGAAATATATGTGTATGAAATGCATCTTTTAAAATACAGTCAGCCTGTGTATCCAGGGCACGGGTTCCAACACTGCCAGATTCAGCTAACAGATCGAAAATAGGGGGAAAATTACATCTTTACTGAACATACAAGGACTGGTTTTTTCTTATTACTGTTTAAATAGTCTAGTATAACAACTATGTACATAGTATTTGCACTGTACTTTTGTACTGTATTAGAAATGCTAAATATTGAGAAATAATTTAAAGCACATGAGAGTACATGCATACTCTAGACCATTTTGTATATTGTACTTGATAATGTAAGGATTTCATTATCTGTAAGGGCAGTGGGAGAGCAAATGTTCTAGAACCAATTCTGCAAGTGAACCAAGGCATGACTGCAGGTTGTTTGCAAAGGAGAGGGAACAAGAGTAAATTTTCCTTGATTCAGATTTTCTTCTCAGTGAGTTAGATTATTTGGCCCTCTTTTATTTTCTGTAATCTAGGATATTTTATATTTTCATAGAATGTATACAATTTATGAAAGTAGTGATTTAGAATCTGAATGTCAAATAATTCCAATTTGTATTTAATTTTGTGAGTGCTCCCCTGGCCCTCCAGGACTATCACTAGGAAACCAACTCTATCCCTATTATTTTAGAAGTGAAAATGTTTTTCTCATTTCCAAATTACCTTTCGTTTTCATTTTCACAGCTTTTTCTTGTTTCAGTTCAACCCCCAATACATCATACAGGGCAGTCAGTTCAATTAGTGCTAGAGAACAAACTTTCTTCATATCCTGGGGTGCAAGGTCGCCAATTCTTGTCGTCCCCGTTTTATCCTTTGGCAATCTGTAATTCTAAAATAGATACCATTAGCAGAGTAGAAGTTTACAGTATCTAACTTCTTAATGCAAGAAGAAAAGTTGCATTAGAAATAAGTCAGAATGAAGAGCGATCCTGCTACAACACCCCCAAAGCTGTGGAGAGCTTAACAGGCGACACCGTAAGTCTGGTTGACAATGGAATCTGACCATGCATCCAAAGCACTGATGGCCTAATTCAGAGAACAAAGAGACACTGAATCCAACGACGCAAATGACTTATGCTGAATGAACCTTAGAATCAAAAGGGAAGTTGGCCACGAACAGGAGGGAAGAAAAGTGGGAAGGGAGGAGGAAGATGGCAAGACACAAAGATCAAGAGAAGGAAGGGAGAACGGAACGGGATCCGTGAGCATGTGCTCAGAATGTGCCAGCCCTCTCACTTTTTCACACGTTATGTACCAAGGCACACTGGCACAGAAAGGCTGTGGTGCATGGAGTAGTGGAACTGTGCAGAGACCGACACGAAATCGCAGTCATCTAGCTACTGATTAGCTCCATGACTGCTAGCAACTGTTTAACCTTTCTATTTATAAAACAGGTGGAGGGGGCAAAGGAAGGAAAAGAAGAGGGGAAGAAAAAGAGCAACTTTTCAAAGTCGGTGATACGCTTATACTTCTAAAGGTTTCTCAAGCACTCTGATATATTTGCCACTGCTCCTTCTATCACTGCTGAAATAAACCAAGGCATACAGATACTACCCAAGTTCACGGGCCAGGAAGTAGCACATTGGGTGTTTTTCAGTTTTCTCAATTATCTTAACTACCAAGTCAACCTCTATTCACATTAAACCACAAGAAAATACCCTGTGGTGTAAAAACTAGGAATATCTCTGAAATATTTAGTGCAAATTTTGGTTCCATTATGTTTAATATAAATAATGGTCATTCTGTAATAATCAGATAAAAATCATGACTAGATTGTATCTTTTGGGTTCACCCTTGATTGTCTCACTTAATTTACTTGCCAAGCATGTTCTGCTGAATCCTTTGTCTTTGGAGTCTTAGGTTAATTTTCATCACTGTTATGAGTGGCCTGCAGGGAGCAGTGCATAGGGGTTAAGAGCATGGAAATAAACTGCAGGGGGCAAATCGGGTCTCCATCATTCGCTTGGTACATCACCTTTGGCCAATACAAACACTTCCTGTACCTCAGCTTCTGCATCAGGAAAATGAGCAAGTCAACAGAACCACCTTGTAAGATTATAGTGAGGCTCAATACTCACCAAGTATTTGGTACTAGTACCTGATTTACTCAGACAGCTTTTAAAACAATTTCAACAACTCATCGCTATCTTTATTTCCCCTAAATTTTATGGGAAAGCAAGAAAAAAGATACACAGCCAGTGACATTCTACGAAAGCAAATGCAGATTTTCTAAGTCCTAAATAAAGTCACCATTCTGTGCTATTCTGCCGACCCTGTCCCCAACAGGCAGGGGGAATCTAGGTTGATGGGTGCGGATTTGCGACTATGAAGCCTGAAAGGAGGGCATAGACCTTAATCACCTTTGCAGCCCTGTTGTACCATGAGTCTGGCACACGTCAGGTGTTCTGCACGGTCCACTGACCAAGGCAGACACACAGCCTACAGGGAGAAAAACAGAGCCTCAAATCCAACAAGGCTAAGGGCTGGTGGCTTCTGCCTTGATTTGTACTGAGGTTAACTGATCCTTTTTTTCGCCCTAAACTTTGTTTTCTTGAAAAGGAGTTCAAAAGAAGAAGGGAGAAATAGACCTTCCCTCTGTTCCTTCATTCCCAAGATGGCTGCAATGGCTCCAGTTGGCATAGGACTTGGCAAGGAGCCTGAAGCTTCTTCTGGATCTACAGCACGGGTGGCAGGGACCCAAACACTCGGGCCACCTGTCACTGCCTTCCCAGATGATTAGCAAGCAGCTGGATCAGAAGTAGAGCATCCAGGACATCAACAGGCACATAAATAGGATCCAGCGTTGCAGAAACAGTTTTACCCACTGTGCCACAATGCCTTCCCCAAACTGCTCGTTTTTAAAGTGATTATTTTTTACGGAGAAACAGAATTCTTCTGTCTACAGATACACTCTCCAATAGCCCACAAAGAGCAACTAGAGCTGGGTCAGGAAGAAGCCACGAGCCAGGAGCCTCAATCCAAGCCCCCTATGGGGCTGGCAGGGACTAAAACACCTGAGCCAGCAACTACTGCTGCGCAGAAGGCAAATCATGCAGAAGCCAGAACGGACAGCAGAGCCCGTTCAAAACCCTGGCTCTTGGAGATGCGATGCAAAGGTCCTGAGCGCAGTCTCAACCACCATGTCAAATGGCTGCTCCTGTGCTTGATTTTAAAATGAAAAAGAAAATCTAATGTCTTTTCATGTGTGGTCTCATATCTCTGCTAGTGGCTTTCTTTTCTGAAGGGCTGAATCAACCGGATTTACCAGCAACTTCAAAATTCCTTTGCTTTTTAAGAAATTCTGAATGTTTCATTAACAGCAGTTGCTTTTGGTCTAATAAGATGAACTCATGCAACACAATTATTTGAAGTATTTCCCAAGGTAAATATTTAGAGAACGTTGAAATGTTATTAAACATTTGATTTACCTAGCAATATGTCATGAACTTATTTGTCTATTTATTTATTTATTTAAGCATTGTGCTTAATGAAGGAGTTAGTTCTTTCTCCAAATGTTTAATTCATAGCAGCAGTTTTAAATATTCAGTAAATTTCCTGTCGTTTTTGTTTAGTTAAAACACTGGGTTCTTTGGCTAAGAGAAGGCAATAGAATTTCAGCAAGAAAGATACTTTATCTTCCAAAAAAATGTGTTTACAGGAAAAAATGAAATAGAATGTCTCAAAAACTGTAAGGGCCTGGATCCTCTGTGTTCCCATAGGTTAACAACGGTGCTTTCCCAAACTGTGTTTCTCTGTGACAGCCAAGATACAGGAGTGACTGCGAGAGGCACCTTATCACCAATCATCAACTTGTTACTTATCACTCCAGCTCCAACAAAGAAAGCCAAAGCGAAACTTCCAAAGTCCAGTCCCTGAAGGGAGGCTTCGTCTCCCTCGGATGAGGAAGAGGGACAGTGTGGGCTCACTTAAGAGCTACACGAATTGCAGAACACAGCTTGTGCAATACGTGTGTGCACACCATCCCTAGCTGTCAAATCTCCAATCGGAGTGCTTCCCAGGTTTATAAAACTCAATCTCTCAATGTCAGAGGTGAAACCCAATTCCACCATGAGTGATCATAAAGGATTAACAAAGATCGCTCAGTGCCTAAGAAAACAGGAGTGACTACGCCAGGAGGTCACAGACGGTGTTCTCACACAGAGTCACCTGCGCATTTACAGAAGCAGGGAAGCATGCAGTAGCAACAGAACTCCAGGTTTTCATCTGCTTAGACGCCTACTGTAGAGTGCTGCGTATCAATACTCCTCTAGCCCTGCTAAGGACTTGCTCAATGTTTACAACATATCCACAATTTCTACAACACAACGATTCTAACAAATGGCTGTATAGTGGATGGATCCAGATAGATACACAAATGCATAGATTAGTGAAAAGGATGAAAAGCATGTATCTCAATTGTAAAAGGTTGACTTATATTTTTATCTAATAAAAAATATTCAGGAGCCTGACTAGATAGCATAGCAGTTACAGTCCTTGCCTTGAATGCGCCAGGATGCCATATGGTTGCTGGTTCTAATCCAGGCAGATCCGCTTCCCATCCAGCTCCCTGCGTGTGGCCTGGGAAAGATGTTGAGGATGGCCCAAAGCCTTGGGATCCTGCACCTGCATGGGAGACCTGGAGGAAGCTCCTGGTCCTGGCTTCGGGTCAGCGCAGCTTTAGCCATTGTGGCCGCTTGGGGAGTGAATCATCAGATGGAAGATCTTCCTCTCTGTCTCTCTCTGTATATCTCACTTTCCAATAAAAATAATGAATAAGTCTTAAGAAAAAAAAAATATTCCGAAAAGACTGTCTTTGAGTTAGTTACTAAAGGGTAACTTAAGCATCCTTGGCAAATACAGAACACTGGGCCAGAAACAGAGAGGTCATTTTGAATTGGGAACAGCACAAACTAAATCAAGCAAGTGGATGCACCCAGGATAGTGTGTTAAAGAGAATAAAATGGGGGAGGCAGTGCTGTTTTAAAACATCTCCCAAACATAGATTGAATTATTTTATCCCTTTGTTTGAATCAAAAGTCAAAGGTCTTCATTTTCTTTAGATTCCACTGACTATATTCATCTTTCCATCTTCAGAAATGAAGATATCACTGTGAAGTCATACTTTCCTGAACAGTCTGGAAGGGACAGAGATGTGGCCTAGTGGGTTAAGTGACCACCTACAATGCCAACATCCACTAGGGGCACTGCTTTGTGCCTCACTGCTCCACGTGTGATGCAGCTCCTGTTAAGGTGCCTGGGAAAAGCAGTGGCAGATGACCCAAGTTCCTGCACCCTTCTACCCATCTGAGAGACTCAGAAGTTGTTCCTGGCTCCTGGCATAGGTCCAGGACAGTCCCAGCCACTACAGCCTTTTAGGGAGTAAACCAGCTGATGTGAGATCTCTTTCTGTAACTCTGCCTTTCCAATAAATAACTCCTTAAAAAATGGAAAAATGGACTATCAGGGAATGCATCTCATCACTGTGGGCCAAGTTTTACTTTTTCCACTAGGTATAAAAAAAAAAAAACGATCCTTAAAATCATATGAGAAAGCCTGGAACTAACTTAGTTGTCTGACATTGGGGAACTGATTAAACAATATAGCAGATCTTAAAAAGAGGTTTGGTATTGTGATACAGTGAAGTAAATCTATTTGCAACATCAAGATCTGTTCCCAGGGCTTAATTCCAGCACACATTGCCTTTCTCATCTAGATTTCCTGTTCCTGCATCCTGCAGGGCAGCCACTGGTGACTCAAGCACCCGAGCTGCCGATTCACGCAGGTGACCCATCTGGCTCATGTGGGAGTTAAAAAGGGAGTAAAAAAGCGGATGGAAGGTTTCTTTCTCGCAATGTATCCCTTTGTTCTGCCTTTAAATCAGATGAAAATAAATAAGCAAAACAGCTACGTGTGTATGATGTCCAGAGTACATTGCTAACTCTGCAGTAATGAAACTCAACAAGGTAGAAAAGTATGTGTGAGGGCTACCCCGAGGTATGGATTTAAAGGATAATGGCTCATGAATGGAAGTTTAACTTTTAATATGCCTTACTTTTGTATTTGACTTCTGGACTATATACCTATTTTATACACTTATAAATAGTTTAAATGTCAAAAAAGCAATCTTTAAAAATTGAAAATAAAATGAGGGAAATGAACTCGACCATGTATGCAGGTAGTGGCTTAGTCATACAGAGAACATTCCATCTGAAGCACTGCAATTTTTACCATACAGAATTTGAGAACAGTTCTCCTCAGCCAAGCAAAAACAAGTCTAACCCCTCTTACAATAGAAATAATCACATGGTTGATGGTGTTTTGGGTTAGCATTCTTATTCTGACGGAATTATGCATTAACACAGGTTATGCCAAACAAGTAATTTCTTAATATTGTAGATGTATCATCTGTATTTCCTGAAGGTCATAATTCTCATCATGAAAGGAAAAAAAAAACCCATAGATTTCTGTCCTCTAAGCAGGCTTGAAATTAATGACCAACTCAGAAATGGACACTTGCAGTGTCCCTGCATCAGGAAAATGTTCTTCTATTTAATGGAACTAGGCTTCTTGCAGAAAGACAATTTTAAGTCTGGAGCAGAAAACACATCAAGTAAGCATGGGAAATCTTGTCTAAGGTCATATCAAATGCGCAGAAATCCATCTGTTAAGATGCTATTTTTGTCATATGTATATAGACATTAACCTGCTAATAGTGAAAAAATGCTGAAACAAAGTTATTAAAAAATAAAACAATGGTGAAAACTGAGCATTCTGAGAAAGTTTGTCTATCTGCCTACCCCCCCCCAAAAAAAAAAACAAATCTTAAGAAAACATGTTAGGACACAATGACTTCATATCTATTAATAAATTAATGAATCCAGGTGTTCAGCAGCAGCAGCAACTGCTAGTTTAAACAACAAAAAGGAAATAATCAGATGTGTCTCCTGATAGAGAACCCACAACCACAGATTCAAACGTGAAGTACTCTACATACAAAAAAACTGAACTAAAATGTGCTACATTCAAAGTCAACCAGTTGATAGGAAAGAGAAGTTCAAGCGACCAGAGAGAGACAAAGGAAGAAAGTGCGGTTGTGGCAATGGGAAGCAGGAAGAGAGAAACGGGGGAAGCAAGTAAAAGAATCTTAGAAGACATGTGCACAAATTCCATACAGGGATCATATCTGGCTCATGACTGCAACAGTACAATTCCAACACTGTATGTGACATGAAGACCTGTTATCCATTTCTTAAGAGACAGCCATGGCAACGTGGAAGTATGTTTCAGAGTCCCCTTCATCTTTCTGCAACAAAAATACTTATCGATGAGACAATAGGATCAGAGACGTGTTTCAAAAAAACACAGAGCAGCAAGTCAGATGTGGATATGGAAGGGTTAGGATCGGCTTGGGTTGATAACAGTGGGGTGGGTGCCAACTATTTAGTGGTTCATTCTATTGTTCTTTGTGTGTGTGGAATTCTTCAAATAAATGTATAAACATTTCTAAACAAGTAGATGACATTCAGTGGCAAAGAGAACACTCAGTACACAGAGCTTGGTTTCTAAATATAATATGTTGCGTGAAAGAAAAGTGAAGTTCTTGAAGACATAGATATCGTCTGTCCCGAGAAGAGAACATTACCAGGTGAGCCACGAACATTTTGTGCTGCAAAGTAAGAAGTAGCAGACTGATAAGCATGTGAACAATGAGACAGGAACCAACTCTGGAAGGGGTCACTAATGGTCGAATATATGTAAACATTAACATCAAAGAGAAATGATGATGATTTATAAACACCGAGCCAAAAGGCAGCCATCAGTCTGTAGAAGTGAAGCGAAGAAGCAGAAGTGGAAGAAAAGCAATTGTTACAGAATAAAGAAGAGTAGATTGGAAAAAACCTTTCACAGACCTCAATCTGCTGTTTTAGGCAAGATTTAAAAATGGAAGGTAAAATACTGGCTAATGACAAAAAAGATTTTTGCCCAACCCTGGGGCTACAAAGTAACATGAACTACACCTAGAAATCGATCTTTAGATGTGAGATGCAGTGAACATCTTAGTCAACATCTGTCGCCAAGAACTTCTTCCGGGGACACAATTAGAAGTATGTTCACCACTGATGCAGTAATACAGCTCCTACGGTCCAAAAGATTTAACTGAAACCAAGTCATGAGGAAACAAAATCAGAAAACTGCTTTGGACTCTGACCTTGTGGTCAGACATCCACAGATGAGATTAGAGTACCTGGTCTCAGTACATGCTGCCACTCCTTAGTCCAACTTTCTAATACAGACCCTGATGGGCAAGTTCCTGCCACCTTTAGGTGTGACGTGGAATTATACACTGGCTCACGCCCCCAGCTGGCAATCATTACAGACATTTGTGAAGAAAACAAATAAATCCAAATGATTGCTAGCCTATACTCAAATAATTTTTTTAAATATGTGTGTATATATGGAAAGAAAAACCAGGGGACCTAGTTTCAAGGACATCAGAAAGATGAGAAAAACCAATGTGATGTGTTCACCTTGTTTGAATCCCAAAAAAGAATAGAGAATTTTAACACAGACAAATGGAATTATCACTTCAATGCCTAACTTCTTAAATACTGTAACTGAGCTTTGTTTTGTGTTTGTATCTGATAGCACAACATATATAAAGTTAGGTGCAAAAAGAAAGGAATGGCTAAAAAGTGTTCATCACGGATAGATCTATCTGTGAACACTAAATCGTGCTCACCAATTACTCTTTCCACTTTTCTGTGTGCTCTAAATTTTAAAAATAAAAAGGTGGTAAGACTTAGGTTCCGTTGTTGGTCAAAATCATGCGTCATGTAACGTACAGGCAACGAGGAATCATCAGCTTTGCGCTTCTCGGTCTTATCCTTGATGCTCTCCTGATTGGCTGCTTGCTCAGCAAATGATACTTCCAGGTTGATGTCTGTCTCAGAAGTGGGTGCATCTTCAGCTGTTGGGAAGATCAACTTCTTTGGCCCAACCTCAAGGTTAGATGAATGGTCTGAGGAAAGGGGAAGATGAAATTTATATTCTTTGTTTTATCTCCTATTTTTTTTTTACTTTGTACGTATCAACCACATGAAATCTTTTGGAAATTTGTTTTTTGTCCAAACAATTACTACTATTTTTTTAAAATTTGTATACACACACACAGAATCCTGCCAAGGTGATTAGCCAAAGGACAAAGAGATGGTGGTTAGCAGAAAGCTATAATTCAACTGTGAAATTACAGCTCTTAGACTGGACCTAATTCCAAAACATTTCCATAAGATACAAAATTCTTAATGAAAATCTTTGGGCCTGGCTAGATAGCATAGCAGTTAAAGTCCTTGCCTTGAATACACCGGAATCTCTTATGGGAACCGGTTCTAATCCCGGTGGTCCTGCTTCCCATCCGGCTCCCTGCCTGTGGCCTGGAAAAGCAATTGAGGATGGTCCACAGCTTTGGGACCCTGAACCCACATGGCAGACCCAGAGGAAGCTCTTGGCTTCAAATTGGCTCAATTCCAGCCACTGCGGTTCTTGGGGAGTGAACCATCGGATGGAAGATGTTCCTCTCTGCATCTCTCTTCCTCTCTGTATATGTCTTTCCAATAAAAATAAATAAATCTTAAAAAAAAAAAAACAAAGTCACAGAATTTTATAGATTCAAGTGCTGTTTTAATCTACACTGGAGAATTGACCAAAAAAAAAAAAAAAAAAAAAAAAGAGAGAGAGAGATGTGATCAGTAGTACTTGCTCTTAAAACTTTGGACATACTATATCATTTCCTAATACCAAGAAACAGACTTCTGGACCTAATCTCTTATCCACCCTACATTTCCTTGATGGAATGTTATCTGCCTATCATAGCAAAAATTCCAACACAAGAGTTAATGCCAAAACATCACTGTGGGAGTCAAAGATAGAGGTACCTGGTACAGGAACCAATAAGTTTTGCAC
Source organism: Ochotona curzoniae (assembly GCF_017591425.1). Classification (NCBI taxonomy): domain Eukaryota; kingdom Metazoa; phylum Chordata; class Mammalia; order Lagomorpha; family Ochotonidae; genus Ochotona; species Ochotona curzoniae. The sequence goes on from NW_024467115.1 coordinate 11,288,797, forward strand.
TTCATTCCAGTAAAGACTACATTAGTCTCCAAAATTATAAAATACCAATTAACTAAATTTCCTGTTTACATCAACATATCAAGGGCACACCTTAACTGTTTGGTACTTTTGGTTTACTCTTTCTCTTTTGGGTAGTTTCGGCTTTGTTACATTTTTTATTTTCAAAAGGCTAAGTTAGAGAGAGAAAGGCATCCCATCAGTTAGTTCATTCCCAACAGCCAGGGCTGGGCCAGACAAAAGCCAACAGCCAACAATCAGGAGCTTCCTCCAGGTCATCCACATGGGTGGTAGGGGCCCAAGGACTTGGGCCATCTTCCACTGTTTTCCCAAGAACGTTTGCAAGAAACTGAATTGGAAGTAGAGCAGTCAGGACAGGAACGGTTGGCATATTCCACAATATGACACTGCCAGCCCCATTTTTGGCTTCTTCATTTAAAATCCTCTAAGAATGAACATTCAAAAACTTCAATTCTGGAAACACAAGCTTGGGGATGGGTGTTATGAGCAGCAACTAAATAGAATCTTGGAACATTCACAGCCATGGCAGAAGTGCGTGCTTGTATGGAGTCCCCCTACTACATCCAACATAACTTCTCACTGATGTGCACTTTGGGAGAAACGACGAGGTGGCTTGAATCCTTGGGCTCCTGCAGCCACCTCTGGCACCGGGAGAAGTTCCTGTATCGTGTCTTCGAACTTTCCCAGCTCTGGCTGTGACAGGTGTTTAGGTAGTCAATCATCAAATGGAAGAGGACAGACAGCAAAGAGGAGAATGCTGTATTTAAACTTGGAAAAAAACTATTCCAAATGTGATTGTTAAATTTTGGCTTTCATGCAACAAACATCAGAAAATTCCTGGAACCGGCAACCAGGAGCACCAACATTTTTCTCATTGCAGACGTTCTGACTCATGGTAGTAAGCTCTGATTTAGAAAATAAATTCACATGGCCCATTTACATGCTTACCAATTAAGATGATCACATAATAACACAGCAAAGTGATAAATGATACATTTGAATATTTGGCAATATGTCACATATATTATTAAAGTCTTCTCTTGAGATAATAAGTATTTTGCTTGAGATAAGTAACTGTCATTACCAAAATAAAATTAAGGAAATACAAAATTTCACTTTATTCCATCCAATTAAAAAACAGAATAGGACTCACAGACATGTGAGCTATAGAGTGATGCCTGGCTGAGAGTCCAGTAGGTCCCTATGCTGGCCTTAACGCTCCAATTTGGAGCAAAAAGTCTGAACACAAGAATCTTACATTTCAGTTTGTGCTGTCCTTGCCAATCACATGATTGAAGCTAACAGTATCTCATAGTTAAGAAATTAGCATGTGCCTGTGTTAGTTCCAAACATAAGAATACTTGATAATATTTATGTTACCACCTACGTTACATGTATGTTTTCAATCTGTGCTAATATTTGAAAAGAATGACAAGACTTCCTTTTCAGGACTTAATTTTTAAATTAATAAAAAAGGTCAAAGTGCACTTTGACATTTGTGTGGTTTTATACCGCGTTGTTCTGGTGGATGTGTATATTGGTTTCCTAGGAAAGTGCTCTGAAAGGAAAAAAAAACTATTTAACCCCTTTCTGAAACTAGAGGCTATCTTTCCCGTGGCTGAGTGCTTATTGAGAAGAATTTGAAAACTGCTTAGCAGGTCCGTATCAGACACCTCCACAAATAAGTTTGGAACTGAATAACAGTTGCAATTAAGCTAGCGCACATTTAAAACATATCAACAACCTTTATAAACCATGGTAAAAATGAAACATACACTATACAGAACGCTGAATTTGACTGCAAATTCAAGACAAGACAGATATTAGGAAAAATAGTTGGCCGGCTAAGGAGATGTTGCAACAGAAATGGGCAGGTCCCTGGATAATACCACGCGGAACCAATGATTCTCAGCGAGACTCACCAAGAAGACAGCTGGGGTAACACTGCCAGTTCTTAACCTCCTCAAGTATAAATAATCTGATTTCTTTAATCTCTGATCTTTTGAATTGGCTAAGAGCATTAGGTTATAAAGACTTCACAAAACCCTAAAGCTTCCAAGTTGTTCAAAGTGTCCTGAAATACCTTTATATAAAACAGATTTTTTTTCTTTCCTCATAGAAATCAAAAGAAAGTCTATCTACTAAAGGAACATTAAATAAATCCTTTCCATTTGCAATATATCTAAGTACAGTTAGCCTTCTGTATTAGTAGGGTTCACATGTAAGGATTTGGCCAACCATGTATGGAAAATACTGAGAATAGAGCAGGCATCTTTTACAGTAACGATTTATTTTCAGGAAAAAAATGTACTGAACATTTACAGATGATTTTTTCCTAGTCATCACTTCCTGAGAAATACAATATAATAACTACTTACATAGCACTTATGATGTGTTAAATATTATAAATATTCTAGAATTAATTTCAGTTCACTTCTGAAGAAGTATATGAATGTGTTACGTTGATGTAGTATGGGTTAGATGAAAATATTAAGGGACTTGAGAATTGATGAGTTTTGATCGCCATAATGGATTCACAAACCACCTACAATTCTGAGAGATGATCAAACACACAGACAGAGCCTTCATAAACAGCTACGTGGTTTGACAAAAAGCTAAGGTTGAAACTTGGAAGTGGATTAATTAATTTAAAATGCAGTAATCCTTGAATCGTTAAAACATTGTAACTTTTTCAATTCCAGTAGCTATCACTGATTGAACATGTCTGGAAATCCAAGTGTGTGAAAACATCTAAAATATATTATGTCATTCAAATCTTTGGACTTTAATCACAAATCGTTCCACTCCAGAACTTCAGAAGCTGTGTCCATCTACTTCATACTGCATCCTCCTCAGTGAAAATTCACTGCTGAGGGACAGAGCCCAGCATTGCCCGGAACAGGTGCAGAAGCCCCTGTTTCTGGGATTGCCGGCATCCCGCACACATATTCTCTTGTTTTGATTGAAGGCCCTGTGTTCACTTCACAACATTCCAGCAAAAGCAGATGTAAATCAGGCAGCAAGTGTGTCACATTTCATTTGCCTGCTGGAAGTTAATCCGGAAAGAACCCATCTAAATGAGCTTGTCTTCCAGAACTGTTGCGGATACTGCCTACATCATGATCTCAGGCCAGGGAGGAAAGCACCAAGAAACGACAACGTTTTACTCAGGATCCATTAACCAGCTGCCAGTCACTCTTCCCCAAGGCCCCAAAGCATATTGACGTTGGCACAAAAGACTGGTCTGTGTCTGCCGAGGACCCAGCTCTCCAGCAGGCAGAGGCCAGCTATGCCAGCTTGCCTGCCACTGCAGTGTCTGCTGATACCAAAACTTGAGGAAATACCCAGTAATCGCACTCTGCTGTAACAAGAAGCCTGCACAGAACAGTGAAAAAAAGCAAGGGTGTTACAAACGCAGAGAGAGCTATTCATACACGAGGGTAGGTCAAAAAGTTTGTAGAAAAAAAATGAAATTATAGAGAAAATTTATTTTGGTTTAATATTTCTTTAAGGTCTTATACAGATCTTTCATATTATACATTTTCTGTGGATTTTCTGAAAATCCCCGATGTATACTTGGGTGTGTGTACACACCCACACATATACAAGCACATGTATTTTTTTCAAAGTTGGGGTGCTGGGGATGAGTTCTGAGTAAAGCAGGGAAGGAAAAGCAAAGACACTGGGCCCTCCAAAAGTCCACAATGTTCCATATTATCTGGTCTTAATGCACAGTTTTCCCAGCTAGAATGGAGCCAATTTCCGGGCCTCAAAAGCTTGACCCTTCATTCTTCACTAACGACTTTCAACCCAAATTCTACCCTTTTCACGGCAAGAACACCTCAATTGTGAAGTTTTAATAATTAAGCAAACAATTAAGGTTTCAGTTATTAAGTTTAACTATATGGAATTAATTTTGACTACTTCTTTTTCTAAAGTGTGTAAGCTATATTATTTTCTGGTAAGTACTAGGAAAGCCACAGTAATAATTTTTATTCATGTCTCGAAGTTATATATCATTTATGAAATATAAAAGACACAAGTATGAAAAGAATTCTATTCAAGTGTTCAAAAGAATTGTAATTTTGGTATTGAAAGCTTTTCTAAACTAGCTGAAAATTAGCCCATTGACAGATTACTAACTTGTAACGTGGGAGCAAAACTTTCCCTTTGCTGGCTGCATTTTATAGCTCTCTGACCTTGGAAAGGTGACTTTATCTCTCGAAACCTCGGTTCTCTTATCCATAAAATGGGTTAAGAAGAGTACCTACTACACCGAGTTCCTGAATGCATTCAATGAGGTGGCCGTCTCTGCGCAGTGCCTAGCACATGGTAAGCACACGGGCAGAGGCAGATCCTCCCTGTGGCTGTCAGGTCAAACACAGATACACATGAAAACAAGAAGGTCAACTATATGCAAGTAACACCTTGGGAATGCATATTAATATTTTAACAGATTTTGCTTAGTAGAATGCAAGGTGAATGTTCTAAAGATAAGAAATATTTGTAAGACTAATTAAAAAAACACACACACACACACAAGAGACCAGGTCCAACATACCATCTTTTCCTCGGTATTTGTTTTCATTTGTTCCGACTGACTGCAATGCAGTGCCATCTGGAGCCTAAACATAGAAAATGGGCCATTTAGTCATCCCCAACTCACAACCAGAGAAAGTGGAATCGTGCATAACTATTACCAACATGGAGAGGACAAAAAATGTAGTCAGAATTACAATATACACAGTGGAGGAAAAACACATGCAATTGCTATAGTATAGCGAATATTTGATGACCAGCAACTCAAAAGACCCAATGCAATGTAAAAACGCTGAAAATATCCATAACATGAGCTCATCGAGTGTCATCTCCATTCGTACCATGGAATACTATTCAACAAGAGAAACTGAAGCAGTGATGCATGCTAGAATCCAGATGGATTCTGAAGACATGCTAAGTGAAAGGAGCCAGTCACAAAGGGCCACATATTTTTTGATTCTGTGAATATGAAATGTTCAGAACAAGTAACCATGGAGACAGAAAGATTGCTTTAGAGTAGTGAAGGGAATGGGAAGAGTGACTGCTAATGGGCATGGGCTTTGTTTTGGGCACAAAGAACATGTGCTATAATTAATTGTGATGGTGGTAGGAAATTTGTAAGCATACTGAAAACCTTTGGATTATACACACCGAATGGATGAGTCTATGTCTGAATTATATCAATAATGCAGCCATAAAACCAAATTACAGGCTGGCATGCTGGTTGTAAAACAAAAAGTATCCAAATACAGAAAAAGCTAATAATAATGAAGGTGAAATTAATTAAGACTAGATTATCACAAAGATCTAACATGTTCACAGGAACTCCCTCTGTCAAGAATTAGCGCAGCGACACCTACAGAATGCCACTCTCCAAGGGGTTCATGGCCATGGTAAACACGGCTGGCCCCGCTCTCATGTGCTGCCAGACAGGACTTCTCTCTTTCCAGGACAGGCTTTGGAAGGAATTCAGAGTTCAGGTGGTTCGGGCTGAATCAATCACACAAAGAATAAATCTGAATGCATTATTTTTAAACTCCATCATTTTGTTGGATTTCAACTGTACAGAAGGAAACATGGGCTTTCTCGTCTCCTCAGCATGTATTTCAGTTCAAGCTAGCTATTGGATGAAAAGGATGCTCTTGTCACCTGCAATCTTAGATGCTAGAAAAGCATAGGAGCAGCAGGTAGGTAAGATCAACAGTACCCACCACAGTGGACTTGGTGCCACATTTCTTCTCTTTCAGGATATAGAATATACAATTCTGCTCTCTCCCACAAGCCTACAGGGGGCCACGCTTGCAAGGGACAATGAAAACAGTGAGTGATTCTAACCGTGCATTGGAACACATATTTTCAAGCATGTGGTCGGGATTGTTTTCCTTAGCAATAGAAGATGGCAGTGCAGATGGTACTCATTTCTGTATCATATTTCCTAGTGTCAGCAGGAGATTCATGAGAAAGCATTTTAAATGGAATGGCTGAATATGCACTTATTTGCGAACAGAACAATTGCAACTGAAGATGGCCAGCCCATGCTTGCTTCAGGGATTGGGGACGTAGAGTGAATTTCTAATGGGTAGCGTGTTTCAATTAGAGGCATGCAGTGTAAGCAAGCTAACATTATTTTAATTTATTTGTACTATTTCTTAATGACTCCATCAGATGATACAAACTACCAACTCTTAGACTCAAACCTTATGTTTTAGACATCATCAAAAATTTGCTCAAAAAGACTGCTTCTAGTACTGAGTAGCAACATTCTTTGGAGCCAGACAGGAAGCCTACTGTGTATATCTTGCTTAAAGTTCAGCTTGCTGCTCCCTCCCGCTTTTAGCTTCCTCTTTACTCCCTTAGGAGTTAAGTTTTAACTGGGAAGGAAGTGTCATAATATTATATTTCTTCCTTACTATTCATTTTTCTACAGCTGCACTTAGTCAAGTCCTTCCAATAAATGGTGGTCCCAAGTGACCACTGGGTGGTAAGCGAGTGATTAACTTGAGCTTAACTGCATTGTCTGAAACAATGCAGATATCCCAGAATTCACCTTAAGTGGACTGCAATTGATTTACAATTGGCCATGCAAATAGAATAGCAATCTGCAGCCAAAAAGGATTTCTTAGAAGCAAGGGTTGTCTGCAAAAAGCCAAAAGCCCCTATATGACAGAAAGATAACTGAAGGCCTTTTATCTCATTTTTCCAAAACAAAGGATCATAAACCGTTTATGATCCTTTGTTTACAAAGTGCCAGTCAGACCAATATTCAGAACATTTAACATTGGAGTCATGTATGGAAAGAAAAATACAGCAAGATAGAGGGTAGTTAGAAGCAGGCACTTCAGAATGAGACAAATCTGGGTTTACTATCTATGGAACATTGAACAAGTTGCTTAAAGTCTATGAGCCTCAGCCACAGAATGGAAATGCTAATACCTCCCTCTCAGGACAGCTGTGAGGATTTAATGAGATGCAACATGGAAAGCAGTTAGCCCAGTCCATGTTCACTGGGGGCAGGAGCAACTGCTATTGTACAACTACTGCGCAAGTCCGTCTCCTCTGTTGCCACTCTAACCTCCCCACTGGGTGTTCGAACCCAGAGCTATTCAGGGCAGAATGCAAATCAACTTTGACCTGAAGAACACTGGTGAGTGCATTTGACTTCTTTGGTGTTTTTGGTAGCAAGCCTTTTTTTTTCTTTCTTTCTTTTTTTTTTAAAGCAAGAAGGAATGACAATTTAGATTATGTGTAAGTTTTATTATTTCCTCCAGGATAAAAAATAACCAACAACCAGCTGTTTTAAGTAGGCCTCACAGGTCTGATACTTACACCATGCTTCTCATGATACCTTTTATTCATCAGTTCTTTGGATTTCACCTGACTGCAACAGCTTCCATTCACATGTATTAATCACCGTCTAAGTGCTAGCCACAACGCTAAGCATCCAACACAAAGGGGAAGGTACTTCATGCACTGAGCTCCTCCCACTCCACTTGCATCTGTCTCTAGATGAGTCTAAGGAAAAGCAGACAGTCCTACAAGTGTTGACAGATAAGAGAAGGAGCCTTCTCTATCAGCCCTGGGTGGGTTAGAAGAGATTCCAACACCCGAAGGACAATATTCCCGACCCAGGATCATCACACTGAGTGTTAACAGCCACACTTTTCTGAACCATTCTATAGAACTTTCAGAAAGGCAAGGGATCCAATCTTTTGTGCTCACTGTCGATACAAAGTATTGGTGACTACTATGCCAGGAACTTCCAAAAGTCTGTGGAAAATGGGAATACAAAGAAAAATTGAGGGACTGGCATTTGGTGCAATATTTAAGATACTATTGGGATCTCGGCAAACGGTGCTGGAGTGCCTGCTTTGGAGTCTGGCTTCTCCCCTTTCCATTCAGGTTCCTGCTGACACTGATGGGGCCAGCAGGTGATGGCGTACGCCAAACTCCAGTCAAATGGGACACCAGGAACAAGTTCTTGGTTCCTGGCTGCTGCCTGGCCCATCCTTCCCTAATGCAAACACTCAGGGAGTGAACCACTGGATGGAAGATGTTTGTGTCTTTGCTTTCCACATTTAAAAAAATGAGGACAATGCTGAAATCTATATAATTTTTCAGTACAACAAGGAACTTCTTAAAAACTCCTCATCTATGATCTCACAAAAATATCTGCACCAAAATAAACTTATCTTTTCATTCCATTTTTCTGTGAATGTATCTTGACGTAGCCCTGTACAACAAAGAGACACACCAGCATTTTTTAATGAGTGGAACTAAACCGGAATGGCACAGAGGTTATCAGCAAGCATTTCCTTTAACATCCAAGAAGACCACTTACCTTTTCCTTGGATTCTTCCTGTTGAGCAAATATGTCTCGGACATCTGGGATCTGATGCTGTTTATTTTTTTTCCTCAAGGTCTGGGAGACCGTCTCCACACGTTTCTGTACCGCTGCGGCCTGGGTGCGGGTCAGCGTTGATAAAAGGAGTATGCTTTCTTGAGGATCGTCTGCTGACTCCTCGACGAGATTGGACAAGCCGGCCTTCTTCAGCCACTGTTCTTCCAACTCTCCCTCTAAGACAGCGGGCAAAGGAGCACTGAAGTCATACGCCAGAAGAACGGTCGCACTTTCAAAACTGCCAACTGCTTCTTGTAAAACCCTTCTATCACAACCAAGCCACAGTGCTGAAAATCATTATCTCAAACTTGGACAACTGCCACCTGCTTTAGCCACAATGATACCGAGTTTTAACTTGATTTCATATATGTGCAATTAGGATTCGTAAATGGCTTCACTTGTAGTAAACCTCCATAACTTCCACACAGATTAAGTCATAAGGATGGCACTGTTCCTCTGGCTGAGAAGAGCGGGCAGTCAGGGCTGGGAAGGCAAGATGAAAGCCCACGTTTTTGGCTTATGCTCAGCATTATCTCAGAGTCCAAGAGCAATTTATGCAAAGATTTGTTTTCTCTGTTCCCGGCAGCTGACAGGGCGTATGGCAAAGAAGCACAACTGGACATCAGGAATTAATCAATGCCAAGCGAAATAATTGCTTGTTTATTTGAAAGGCAGAGAGATACAGAGAGAGGGAGGAAGAAGAGAAGGGACAAAGAGAGAAAGAATCTTCCACCTGCTGGTTCACTCCCCCACATGACCACAAGGGCCAGGCTGACTACAAAAGGTGAGAATTCCAACCAGGTCTCCCCATTAGTGGAGGCCCTGGCCAAGAACCTGGGGCATCACCTGCTGCTTTCCCAGGTGCATCAGCAGGGAGTTGAATCAGAAGCCGAGCAGCCAGGGCTGGGACCAGAGCTCCTGTATAGGATGCCAGTGTCAAAAGCAGCTTAGCCTTCTGTGCAAGCCGCTCAAATATTTTTGATCTGAGGATGGATGAACCCATATATGCAAAAGATTGCCTGTATCATGTGAGACATGAGGAAAATTACAAAAAAAAAAGAGACAATAGAATAAACTGATTCCAAAAACCATGTGTATAAAGCAACAAAAATTAATTTAAAAAGAGGATGGAGCCCGGTGTGGTAGCTTAGTAGCTAACAACCTTGCCTTGCACACACCAGAATCCCATATGGGCACTGGTGTGTGTCCTGCCTATCCTGCTTCCCATCCAGCTCTCTGCTTATGGCCTGGGAAAACAGTCAAGGTCAGCCCAAAGCCTTGGGATCCTGCACCTGCGTGGGAGACCCAGAAGAAGCTCCTGGCTCCTGGCTTCGGATCAGAGCACCAGTGGTTGTTAAAGCAATTTGGGGAGGGAATCAACAGACAGGAGATCTTTCTCTCTGTCTCTCCTATTGTCTATATTTCTGGCTTTCCAATAAAAAATAAATATTTTTTAAGAGGATGGGAAAAATGATGTGAGAGATAAAAACCTGAGTCTTTCCCCAATCTCTATACCTTGATAACTAGGTCATGTTGGATAAGCACTTAGCCGCATGCTCAGGCCATTTTCTCAACTACAAATAAAAGCAGAGCGTTCGGGGCTGCAATGCTGGCGTACCAGGCTTCCTCCACCTGCAACACTGGCATCCTACATGAGCACAAGTTCATGTCCTCATTGCTCCATTTCCAATCCAGCTCCCTGATTTCAATCTGGAAAGGCAGTGGAAGATGGCCCAGTCCTTGGGCCACTGTAGCCACACGGGAGACCCAGAGGAGGCTCCCGGCTTCTGACTTCAGGCCAGCACAGCTCTCGTCATGGAGCTCATTTGGAGAGTGGACTAGCAGATGGAAGTTTTCTCTTTTTCTATCCTTCCCTCTGTAAATCTCCGTTTCAAATAAAAATCAGTAAATCTTTAAAATACGTAAATAAGAATAAAAGCAGAGCTACAGAGGCTATGTAATAACCAAATCTCAGAGTGTGATGGGGAGGGCTTGGCAAAGCACCGCATCACGGTGCGGAGCACGACCTTGTGCTGCGTGTTCACTCCTTGGTGGCAGAAATCACGTCTGAACTCGGCTCCAAGAACCGTCACCTGGTGTGGGGCACTCTGCACCTCAGCACACAAACCCTGCTCACTGACTGATGGCAAAGGCAAGTCAGCCGTTACTATTCACGCTCTGAAAGCAGAGCTCAGTGTAGGTCAGTAAACACAATTACCAGGAAAAGGAACCTGATACCGTCAACACAAGTGACTCAAGACTATTAGACAACTTGCTCCATTAAAAAGTAACAGGCAAAAGATAACTTCACGTCTAAGAAAAAACACGGGCATATATAAACTTTTCCAATCTTTCGGGGATCACATGTGTACACAATCTTTTAGGAATCTAGCCATGAAGTTCAGAGGATTATTAGAGATCTCATTATATGTTCCAATGTAGGAGACATACATTTTGTTTTCTCCAGTAATTTCTCTTCTTACTCAGTGGACTACCAGTATGATGTTTCTATCCCTAAAACTGAGAAAGAACAGCTGAAGTGTTCTTACGGTACAGCAGGTTAAACAGCTACCGAAGACACCCATACCTCATCTTGGCAACTGCTAGCGTCCTGGCCACTCCATTCGTGGCCCAGTGGCTCACTAATGCACCTAGAAAGGCAACGGAACACGTCCACATACTTGGTCCGCAGCCACCCTTGTAAGAGGCTCAGATGGAACTCCAGGCTCTTCATTTTGGCCCAGCATAGCCCTAACTTTGCAGCCACCTATAGGATGAACAGGTGGATGGGACATTTCTTTCTCTCCCTCTCTATTCCCTGGCCATTTTGGCTTTCAAATAAATAAATATCTTTTTTGTAAGAAAAAAAAAGTTGAATAATACTGTTAAATATCTCTACTAAGCTAGATCAGGGAAAAGCGAGGCTGGGCTGATTGTTCCTCCTGGTGCAAAGCATAAAATGGAGTGGGTGAGGATTAGTTGGACTTTCCCGCAGCATCAGTTGGCAGAAGCTGGCACTGGGGGCTAATTCTGTCAAGTTAAACTGCAGAAACACCCGGAGAGTGCATAATCCGGGAGTAGGAGTGGCCTAGAAGGGAAATAGTGGGCTCCTATCTCTTGGGTTACCACTCTCACTGGAGAGCATGAAAACCAGGACAGGCGCAGAGGTGGCTAGACAGAAAGGCACCCAACAGCATGTGTGCGGCCTGGATCGTGGAGCTGGTTGGGTTGAACTAGGCTTCAATGCCTATTCACATGTATGAGAGCTGAATGGGATGTGGGACAGACTGGATGACTCTGCTGCCCATAATGGCAAGCTCGGGAACCAGGATAGTGGGCAGGCCTGGTGGGGGTTATTGTGGGTTGCTCTGACTAGGCTGTAGCTCCCACTGGTTTATGTGAGGGCCAAGAATGTGCTGAGCAGAACCAGGCTGGACTGCAACACCCATTGGTTCCAGTGGAAGTCGTGAGGGAAAACAGAACCAACCCAGCAATTGCAACCACCAGCTGATCGTGGTGATGGACTGTGCCGGGCCCTGTACTTGCTAGTACATACAAGAATCTGGTCTGGGAACACCTCAGACAAAGTTTCTTTGGAGATCCCCTCAATTGAACTACCGGACTTAGATCCCTAACCATGAAAAGACAGAGGACAGAACAGATCAATCAAGTACCCCAGCCATATGTTGGCAGTAAAACATAGGGCAAATGGAGACTCTAAGATGGACTATATCAACCAGTAGATTCTGCAGCAATTTCTTCATGCTTAGAATAGCAAGATTGGCAGTAATTTATAACTGTTGAACTATCCAAAACACTTGGGCAAGACACTCGGAGCATGCCACACATCAGGGACTTGGGATGGGTGGGAGACTGGGTGGGACTTCCCCTTTTACCTCCCCTTTACCCCAGATATAGAAAAATGATAGTCTTTTTATGTTATGTGTAAAAATGATAGTTTTACCCACTTTCCTGTAGCCCTTGAACCTTTGTGCCCTAATTAACTATGTAAAGATTGTCAAAAATAAAATTTAAAAATGGAAAAAAAAAACAACATCTCTGCTAAGCTAGATTTTAATGATCACATTCCTGGGAAAGAAAGATGAAAAAATCAGAAATCAAAAGAATGAGGTTATTGCAATTTGCATTATAAATCCTAAAGCTGTTAAGAAAAACTCTCAACGCTTTTTCCTTCCAAGCAAAACTGTAGCAAAGGGCAAAGTCCTACTTGTGCAGATTTCTCTAGATCAGTCCTAACCATTGAGTTAAGCATGACGCTGCTGAGAAGGAAGTCTCACTGGCTCTCATGTTCTCTGCCATGTATATATACATACAAACTTAGAAATCAAAGCATATGTACAAATTAATGGGAGACATAGGACACAAAAACAAGGTTAAAATTAAAAAATGACAGATTTGGGCACTAAAAACTGAGAGTTTCCCCGAATTTTAAGATGAAAAGAAACAACATGAAATTTAAGGGGATTAAAAAAGGTCGAATTTAACGTTCTTTACAGTGTATCAAGGTGGTAAATAGGGTATGGCTGAGGAGACTTGAGTACAACGTGGACCAAAGACAACAAAGAAAGCAAATTTAGAAGCTCAAAATTTTCTGGCCAAATCCATATATCTGTGGATTAGTTAGTGAATCAAGTGGCATTGCACACCACCTGGGGTACGATACTATGAATGATGCAACGGCCAGGACCACAGTTTGAAAAATACCCAGAAAACTGGTTACTTTTCCTCCTGGAAAATTCCTCCTAGATGTGACTGCTGATCGGATAACCATCCTTACATATTCAAAATGCCATCAACCAAAACAGGACATGCTTGGTCTACCTAGAAGCACGAACTCCAGCAAGAAAAAGTTCAAGTCAAAGTGAAAAGATAGCAGGTGGTAAACCAATCAATAACAATCCAAGCAACTCAAACAGCCTGCGTACTGGAAGAGCAGGCTCGCTGCAAAGTCATGTTCTTCCCATCTCCACCTATATTTCCCCAAGATCAGAGGACCATGCAGCCTGGGTATCACTAAAGAATTCCAACACCAGGGCTAATGTTGTCTTTGATCCAGTTAGCTTAGCCCATGGTCTAGTTGTATGCATGACCAAGTAGATTTACTCATTCCACTTGTATTTAGCAGCTGCATCCATAAATCTATCACAAATAAGTAATTTTCAAGTTGAAGGGCAACCATCAGGTTTGTCTTGGTTGCATTTCTCTCCCTTTCCGTGCACCTATTTCCTTTAAACATAAGCCATCAAAGCTATGTTTATTTACCATCAGGCTCCTTGACAACCACCACCTCCTGATCTTGTCTGTTTTCATTGGATTTCTTGATGTTTTCTAGTTCTCTGAAGTAGTCATCCATGCATGCTTCATCCAAGGAATCCTGGGAACTTGATCGATCATACGGAGGCTTCTCTGGAACTCTGGTGCTGCTTTCCTGATTCATGGTGTACTGGCCACATCTGCGGCTACAAATGCAAAAGAAAACATACTTCATTTTGGCACCAAGGAAGTAGTACCATTTTTCAAATGCCACATAATTGAGCTAGATAGTTTGGAAATTCCAGACATTTCTCTAACAAAGGCAAAGAGACATACACATTTCAAAACTGACTAAACTGATAAAATATCTGCAGAGTGTACCCTCCTATGCTCTGCAGAGAAATACAATGTAGAACAAATGGCAATGCGGTAATTCCTTCTCCACTTACATAACACTTCGGTTACTTGAACTTGGGTTTTTAGAAAGGAACAAGATGGTTCACAACGATTAAATACTAAGTAAATAGGGAATGGATTTCAAATTACCATTTATCATATAGATTTATAAAGCAAATTCAATCAGTTCACACAGCAAATATTTATAATCAATAAATTCAGCACTAATTTCCATTTTATTTTTTAAATAGAAATAAAAGGATAATTTTTTAAACTTTTCTATCATGTTCTATGTAGAAATTACTTTTTAGGGCCCACCCAATAGCCAGTGGCTAAATCCTCGCCATGCATACACCAGCTTCCCACACAGGCACCCCTTTGTGTCCCATTTGCTCCATTTCCCATCCTGCTACCTGCTTGTGGACTGGGAAAGCAGTAGTGGATGGCCGAAAGCCTTGGGACCCTGCACCTGCATGGGAGAACCAGAAGCTCCTGGCTCCTGGCTTCCAAGTGGCTCTCTTGCAGAGAGAACCAGCAGATGGGAGATCTTTCTGTCTCTCTCTGTAAAATCTGACTTCAATAAAAATTCAAAAATCAATATATTTTTAAAAAAAAGAAATAACTTAAATTTCTACTTATAAATATTCCAAGGACATGTATGCATTATAATAACTTTATAAGTATTCATGTTTTGTCACTTCTGCAAAACTTAAAATTATTTAAAGTATTTGTTTCTTAATTACTATCTATAAAGAAAGTAAATTAGATAATAGTATTTTATTAGTTGAAGATAACTTAATTTTTCCTTACAATTTATATCTCACCATTAAACTGAATTACAGGAGGTAATAGCAAAAATCCATATACAAAGGAAAGACATTTAATTTATTATTTATACAAAAAGAAAAGAGATTACTTAAAAGAAGAGAATTGACAGACCTGGGACCTATCCTTTATAGTCCACAAGAACTTGATTATTTTAAAAAGTGTAGTTTGAGTGGTGACAACAATTGGTAAGTATTTCTATATTCTAATTTTAGATTCTTTTATCTTCCAAAAAGGACTTCTAACAAATACTTTTCTAGATTATTTTTACTTACTGTACCCATCAAAAAGTAAAATGACTGTAACAGAACTCTATCGATGTATGAACTGACAATTAAACTACCCTTTCTGGTAATTGCTTAAAATACTATTTTAATGTTACACAAGAGGGTCCTAAAACACTGGGACAATCTCCAAAACATTTTTTAATAAGTAAACTTAATTGCTTATTATTACATATAGATGCAAAATAATTTAATATGCTGATATAATATACTAATAAGCTCACTTTACTCAGTAGTTCTCCTTTAAATATTTTACTAATGATAGTTTCCTAAGTGAATAAACAATTATAATCTCTCCTGTACTGCAACCTTGGGATAGAAATTGGCGGATACCAGGACCATGACCATGTTTGTGAATCTCCTTCCAGGGTCACCATTGTGCATTGTCTGTCTACTCCATCCCTTCATTCAAGGGCTACTTCCTCTCCCCTTCGCCCTTAATATCCTGTTGACATCAGTATCCCATAGTGGTCCCTTCATATGCCCTAATGGTTAATATTGAATCAGTTATTTTATTTTTGATTCTTAAAATGCAACTGAGAAAGTCATCTCCTAGAAATGAAAAACAACACGTGTGTGTGTGTGTGCGCGCACGTGTGTGTGTTATTTCTGGGATCAGTAGTCTAAGTTTTCAATAGCTAACATTCTATAATCCTGCCTTACCAGAACAGCTAAATCTAATTTGCAGGATGTCCACCTCATACCTGTTTTGTGTAATTTATGTCAAGTATATAAATGCCCTATCCTTGCTTTTATTCTGTTCTTTTATCATAGGATAAGGTTGTCTACCTGATTTGTCTCCTGCAAGTCTTAAACTCCACAGGAGATCACAAAAAGCACTCTGAACTATGTGAAGTGTAATAGCTAATGCCAAATAATTTGGTTTATCTGCTCCCAGGAAAGAGGTACAGTTGAACTAGAAGTACATTAAGCCTTTCAGTTCTTAAGGAATGTGTTTATTCTGGCAAGAATTTTCCAGTAAATTTCCATTAAGATAGCATGTGCAGAAAAAAGCAAGGCCATTGAGTAACAGCATTGTTACATAAATATACCTTCTATATCAAGTTCTGCTTTCAAAACACACATAAAGCAAAAATCTAATAGCTTAGTGCTGATGAATTGACTCAATATTTTGACTTTAATAAGATTCAGAAACTGAATAGGTTTATGATAACCTGAAAGTACTGAGTCATGAAAAGTAAGTACTTTGTTTTTGGGGGAGGTTGTTGGGGAATGGCTGGTAAATACTGAAAAACAGTGTTTTGGGTTTCAAATACTAGAAGATAAGGAATGCAAGGAGGCAAGTGTTCTGTAATTGACCATTATTTCGAACCACTCTCCGCCATGTATTTTTACACCTTTCAAAAACATCAACGGACATTCTTTCAGTTAACATCAACTTAAATGCTGCGTCACTTCTTTTTTTCAGAGCATATACTCTACTTCTGTACTCCTGAGAGGCAATGGTTAGAAATTCCAGACCTGCTAAAATCTGTGTTGGTCAGAGGCCAGCTAATTTCTTTCCTCTTTTCTATTTTTAGCAATGTGTTTTTTTGATTGCATATTCATTCTGCAAATTGGGTTCAAAAACATAAAGCACCATGTGTTACATCCATGAGCTAGATGTAATAAAATGTAGAGAAGAAATATTTTCCTATTTCCAGAAGAGCCACACAAATACAGTGTTCAAATCAAACAGTTTATACCACAGGCAACTACTAATTATTCTCACCTGACCTACTAGCAACTGGCCGTTCCAGGTTTTCTCCTCTCAGAATCTTCTGTGGCAATCATCACATGGTCATGCTTCAAAAGCTCTTATCATTTGTCACTTTTCGCAATCAGGATGCAGAGTTACACCCTGTGCTTGTGTTGCTCTACAAAGAATGCATCTTGGGGCAGTATTATGTCATATCAAGTTAAGCTACCACCTGCAATGCCAGCATCACAAATGGGCACAGTTTTGTGACCAAGGTACTCTACTGTTGATTCAGCTGCCTGCCAATGCACTTGGGAAAGCAGGGAAGGAGGATCCAAGTCCTTGGACCCCTGCTACCCATGTGAGACCAAGACAAAACTCCTGGCTCATGCCAACATCTGGGGAGTGAACCAATGGATGGAAAAACTTCCTCTGTTTCTCCCTTTCACTCTGTAATTCTGCCATTCAAATTAACTGTTCTTTTATAAAAGAGTCGCTCTTTAGCTTGCTAAACAAGATTCATCCTTTTCTAGTAGATCACAGTATTACCACTTTGCCTTCTTTCAGATTCTTATGGACTTTCATGGAATATTTCTTCTTTTTCTAATAGCATGTCCTCCATGATATGTACAAAAATTAGGGGCTCACTGATTGCATTTTTTCTGGGTATGTTATCCCTCTTTCCCATGATAATTTTTCCACCTGATCAGAGATTTTTCGAAGGTATTACTCATAGTATTATAATTCATGTGCACCCTTTACTTTGTCACAGGGACAAAGCTAGTCTGACCCATGCTATTCTTCACTGAGATCAGAGTTGCCATTCTCCATACTGTGGTCTGAAGACTTCACGCTGACTGAAGATTCCTTCTAGAATCAATGCTGTCAGGGAAAAATGGAAACATGGAGCTGGGATTTACAAGAAACAGATGTTCCAACTCTAGGTAATTCTGTGGACTGTCAATTAGTTTCTCCTAAGGTCTCCTATCTATAAAATGGGGTGAGT
This sequence comes from Ochotona curzoniae, assembly GCF_017591425.1. Classification (NCBI taxonomy): domain Eukaryota; kingdom Metazoa; phylum Chordata; class Mammalia; order Lagomorpha; family Ochotonidae; genus Ochotona; species Ochotona curzoniae. The sequence continues at coordinate 11,306,736 of NW_024467115.1, forward strand.
AGCAAGAGCCTCCACTGCTTTGTGTCTTGTGAGCTTTCAAATGGGAATTGCTGCAAAAGTGCTTCACCAGGCACCAGGAAGGGCACAGCTGGGCTCGCTACTAACACTCAGCTGCTCACTACACATAAATGCCCCTCCTAAAGTTCAAAAAAGTCACATCCCCCCTCTTGTAAAACTCAGAGGAATCATTTGGCCTCTTGGACAGTTCTCAAAGTTTTTGTCTCTGAACTCCCTTATTCAACTGAAATTTCTGATGAACCCCCATGAGCTTTTGCTAATATTTACAGTATCAGCTGTTAAAACCAAAAAGTATCTTAACTATTATTCATTTGGCAAACACACACACACACACACACACACACACACAACTAAACATTTTAAAACTTTTTTTTTTTGATGGGGGAAAACTAGTTTCCAGACCAAAAAAGAAGTGAGATGAGTAGCATTGTTCTACATTTTTCAAAGCTCTCTTTAATGTCAAGCTTAATGAAAGACATCTGGATCCCCACATCTGCTTTGGCACTCAATTGTTTGTGATATTGCACATCACTGTCTCTGGGATACGCCACTATATTTTCATGAGAGAATGAGAACCAAAGGAGCAAATAGCATCTTAAGGACAATTTTCATCTCCAGGACTCCCAACAGGGTCATGAAGCCCCCAGGTGTTCCTGAACCACACTTTGAAAGCCCCTGCTTTAATATTTCTTTAACATACCATCTCATGGATCTGAAAAAGAGCTTTTCAATCCTGTAGGCAACACTCCAGAAAGCCCTACTAAAGCAGATACGCTTTCGCGGTGACTCTTGACCTACTTCTTTGTTTATTTTTGTTCAGTTTTGCAGCCTTTCATAAAAACTGGGACTTGGTCCAATGACATCCATATTGCATTTATACTATAACGACGAAGAATAAAAATATCATATAAAAAGACCTGCCTTGCCAATGTCCTTAATCATTTGCTCAGATCCAGCACGCGTGGTGGGGTGGGGTTGGGAGATCTTTCTCAGCTTCCACTGCTTGTCAAGACACTTGAAAATGCCCATTTTCCTCAATGCTCTGTTGTCATCTATACCTCCCTGCTTCATTCAGCTCAAGGCAGGTTTGTAAGGAAGATGTGTCTTTTCTCCTGCTTATCTGTCCATGTTGACACCTGTGTATGCTGTTTTAGGAGTCTATTGGGACCCAGAAAACAACATCCCCATATACAAGAGGTTGGCATCCTGAGCATTTTCCAATGGCAGGAAACTGAAATGGACAACCCACAAGAATAAAAAGAAGGGGCTCACCTGAAAGTACCCAAGTCTGAAGAAAATTCTTCCCAAAGAAAGGCAATTATCTTAAACACCCTCTTGCAGGAATCTTAGCAATCAACCAGGAAAGATGAACAAGATGGGTAATGGGGTAATGGTCTTTCTTCTCTCTTTCTTCTAAGCTGCTGAGGGCAGGCCTGGGGGATGACCTGGGAGTCCCAGTGTGATGGTCTGCTATACAGTAAAGCAACAGCGTTCTGCTGCTTCCCTTCCCCACCTACCTACCCACAACTAAGAGGAACCTTTCAATTACTACCTCTTTAAAACTGTCTATACAATTACCCTCACCTGCTCATTTCCCTTTTCCCCATAAAGTTATTTTGTATAGCCACTTTGCACACATGCACATAAAGCAAATGCGTATATCTTTCTCCTAGGACTCTATCTATTGCCAGTCATTTCCACAAAGCGGCAGAGGATGTAGGGGAAATTTCTTTCACTGCTACAGGTCGCAGTCTAAGACTCCGCAGGCTACATCCTGACTTTGCCCCTTCCAGAAGCATCTCTGCACCCCCAAAGTCTGCATTCTTGAAGTCTTCTCATGCTGGGAACCTCCGTATTTGTTTTTCTACAAGACCTTTTCAAAGGACCACCATTTCTTTCATGTTCCTTATCTTACCTTTATTTCTGTGAACGAGAAGAAGTAACTGGCTGGCATATACAAGAAAGAATAAGGCTTACTTTTGCTTTAACATGAAAGAAAATTCAGAATAAGAAAAGTTCTTAAATCAGAACTTACCATCATAAACTACAATGACTAAATGGATGTTGGATACAGTCAAATTTACTGAAGCATAAACTTCAGAACAGTGCTGGATCTTAAAGATAAAAACCCATCTCATCCTCCTCCACATAAGGTCATGGAGCCCCAAGATTAAATCTTCAAATCACCCAGCCAAAGCATGGCGAAACTCAGGCCATTTTTCTCATTTCTTCAATGTTATATATGTCATTAAATCCAACAGATTTACAAGAGCAGAACTGATTTTTCTCTCTGATCGAGTATTTCCATAATCTAAGTTTACATTACACAGAGCCAAGCCAGATAGGATTTTATTAATATCTACAATCAATGTTTTCAGGTAAACCATTACATTGAGAAAGAACAGTAATAGTAGTCACAGTGGCCACTGCAGCAGTAACAATATGGACTTAGGCAGGCAGCTAGTTCAGGGTCAAGAATTTGGAAGCCACACTTTCCCCACCTGCTGAATTCTTTCTGCCCACCTGTGAGTCAAATGATGCTTATCTGTCATTACCTGGGACTTGAGGAGGGCAGTGTTGCACAACCACTCCACTCTCAAGCCCCATAAAAGCTCACGCCCAGGAGGGGTTTGCTCTCTTATCTCCCAAGGATGGACTATGAGGATGGACTCTTACCCTTCTTGGCCCACACTCCCTGAACACAACCCATGTGTGTGTCTGTATCCTTCACCTTCTAAATAAACCTTACCACTTTCTTAAGCTGTGTCCATGTCTGTGCTTTAAAAAAAAAAAAAAAAAAAAAACACTAAGAGACAGGAACCTAGGAAATAAATATTAACCTAGATCACAACAGTAGAAGTATTAGCAGAAGAAGAGGAACCTTTGTAAAACATCACAGCACATCTCTTGACAAGCATGAGCCATCTTTCCCAATATACCCTGTAACACAGTTTGTGTCACACTGGAGCCTGATTACAAATAGAACCAACTCAAAAATTATTTTGCCTAGTAAATGTTTAAAATTTTAAAACAGCTTTAAAAATCCACTCTGGCTCTTCAATCTCTCTATATGGGGGCAGGGTAGGGGAAAACTGTTTTCTGATGTGTAGATTTTCTTTTCTCCCTTTTCAGTAGCAATATTAAAGAAGTAATCACTACCTTGGTGAGATGATAAAGCTATTAATACTGTGTAATGGCCCTGTCCATCAGAATTCATTTAATTTGAATGACTGAAGAGCTGCAGCCTGTGAGTGACCCCATCATTTGCTTTGCTTTGGAAGTGAATGCCCATTCTTATTTAGCTGAAAGCAGTAATTAGCAGCAGCTCTGACATCAGGAAGAAAACACTGACAACACCTGAAGGCAGAAAGAAGCTAATCAGAAAGCAGAGCCACAGTGCCCCTCCCCACCTCCCACGCCATCCAGAAGGGATTCCCATCTCTGTTCTCCAACCCAAAGGCTATAGTTTCAAGAAAGTATTAAGCTAATCTTCACATTTTTTTTCCTAAATTCCCTTTACTCTTTACCAATTTCACTCTTTTCATTTAGGGGTAGGGACATATTAAACATGCTCATTTCTTTTGGGCTGAACAAAGTCACTAGACATCTTGCATCTACATTTTGGTTTTCCAAAGAGTCCGCACCCACGTCGGCACACAGTAAAACACTGAGCAAATGAAGATGTGACGATCCTGTTTAAACTCAACCGAAAAGAGACACCCATAGGCAACACTGTTGATTGCTACCTTTGAACTCTAGCATGTTTACACAAGAGTATGGAGAAAAAAAATCAAACCTATGTGTTGATTTTGTTCATTTTTATACTGCAGTTTTCCCATGCTTTTTAAATAAAAATAATGAAGTTATAGGCACCAACGACTAACAAGTCTGACTCGAAAAATGGGAAGGAAATCAGAGGCCAGAAAAGAATGCAATAAAGGCGGGCATCAAAGCTCACACTGCTACCAGGGGACACTGGCACAGAACCTCCCTCTGGCTCAGGGGAGCTTCCAACTGCTCCAAGCTTTCTCGGGCGAGTTTGTCCTCCTTCACTGAAGATAACACTCACCATGTAGCTACATGAGAATCATGGAATCTTAAGGTGAAATTTCCCTCTAAGGTATCCGCAGTGGCACTTTGGTTATAATACCTTGGGATTCTGGAATGTTGTTTCACACTGAGGTCACATATCCACTTCACTATCTCTTACCATGACTGAAACCACCTGACATTCTGGACCTGATGCATCACCAGGATTCCTTTCCTTTTCGAGTTCTGACCAGCTGCACAGCCACCTGGAAATAAGCACTTGGTAGCTATTTTGCATTCTGAGCATAGGGGGTTCTCTAGCATAACCTGTTTCCAGCTGTCATTACTCAATTTCATGTTGACACCTTTCACAGAGGGGATCGGATAACTTGTATGTAACAGCCCGCCCACAGCCCTTACCACATCCTGCACTGAGATGGGTGTCCACCAGCAAACTCTGTGATCCTTGAAGCAAGCATCTACTTTTTAAAATCTTGGTAACGTGTTTGACATGGCAGATGCTTGTGTTCTGTTCAATTATTAATTGCTGAAACATTGTTATCTCTGAAATAATGTTAGCTTCTAGTGTTGCATGGCATGAAATTATAAAACAATGAGATAGACACATACAAAGTAGACAACAAAGCAATCAGTCAAGAAATCCTATCAATAAGGCAATTGTTCTGCTCTTGGGTGTTTCACCTAAAATTAGGCGAAACAGAAACAGAAGAGGCTGATTTTCCACCAGAATTGAACTGATGCTTACCTAACAAGCAAGCTCTGGAATGTATGTATTAAAACATACACTCCATGGTTCCAGTCTATTGCCTCAATCTCTAAAATAAACACAAATGTATTGAACACCTGACCCCATGAAGAGCATATTATGAGAGATGTCTGTTTAAGCATCACCTTCAAGTCTTTAATGTGAGCTAGCAGCGATAACACCAGTTATAGGTGGAACTTTCCAGATCTTCGCTGAGCTAGGGCTTCTAGACCATAACCTCTGCTTCAGCCTTGGTCCTAACAGCTCATGATTCCTTCCCCACAGTAATTTCACTTCCTCTCTGCGACTTTCATGCTCAACTATTTCCCTAGGCTTAGAAGATTTTTTAAAATATTATTTATGTAAAATAGATAAAGAGGAGACACAGACTCTACTGATGGCTGCTTTTTCATTAGAAGGAAATTGAACTATAACAGGTGGGACATGAACCAGTACCCATATGAAAAACCACTGACACAGGCCAGTTTTACTTACCACATCACAACACTGCTCTACGGTGCAATCATGTCAGGTTGCTTCCATAGTCCCTCCCTATGGTCAAAGATTTGTGGCCTCCCCTCCCCCTAAAGTTCTTATATTAAAAATGCAACCCTCAATGTGCCAACATTGGCCCTAAAGAGGTCCCTTTGCTTTTTCTGCCATGTGAGAACATGGGAAGACACATGATTAATGAAAAGGCAGGTCCAGGTCACACATGTAATCTGCCACAAGGCTCACCTAGACTCCCCAGCCTCCAGAATGGCTTTCAATCAGCCCAATCAGTAGCATCTTGCTACAGCAGCACTAATGAGCGAAGGGCAGCCCTCCCAGGGTCCCACCGTCTCCCCTGGTGTTTCACAAGTTCCCTCATGTTTGGCACAACCCAGTCACTGCCCAACATCAAAGCCATGCTTCTGTTTTCATCTTTCCTCCCATAGGCTGTCTACTGCCTGCTTCTCATTCCACAAGAGTCAGCACCCAACATTTTCATGAAATTTTTTAACATTTTGTTCTTGGCAAATCAAAATTTTTGCCTTTTCAGTTTCGAGCCTGTACTCCCGTTTCCTTGCTTAGGCATCTACTAAGTTCTAAAAACCATTTTCAGAGATGGAGAACAGGATTCACTAAGGGAAATCCAATGTCAGTCTTCCTACTTTCTATGATAACACTCTTGAAACTTACCACTCAGAAGTAGCCTATCTAATTTTGTTAGCTTGCCAAATTCCCTTACCACAGTTTACTAAGCATGGATTATTACACACACACACACACACTTACACCTAGGTGCAAAATCTCTCAAGATGTTAGCAATACAATTAGAGATTTCAGACCCAGATAAAGTACTTAAATGTCTAGAATTTCACTAAAGAGTCTAAAGATTAACAAATTATATTATTGTGATCTCTCTAAGGCATAAAGAATGTTGTTATTGATTCATAATACACAAAGATATAGACACAAAATATTTGTTGAAGTGACACAAAATTACAAATAATACGTTAATGTTGGAAAAGTACTGGCTATAAAAGTACTGAAGTACTGAAGAAAATAATGGTGTGACTTACAGATAACATCAACTTTGCTCAGATAATAAAAATATGGACACAAGTTGGATTTTTAAAAAACTATAGTAACTAAAGTTCAATATTTGGGCATACTGTGGAAAAAAAAATAATTGTCATTCACCTCTTTTGGTTCTCTGATTATTTAGTGCAACAAGGCAGAAAAATAATTTCCTATTTCAGTGGGACTATAGGGGTATAAAATCAACCTTCTATCAGCAACAAAAGGAAAACCATAAGCAAACATTGGGCAAAAATGTTAGAAATATATCTGAAACTATCTTAAGTATTAAGAGGCAAAGGTTATTTGAAAAATAATGTTCTAGAATAATAGAACAGTTAAAAACAGTGTGGCAAAAAAAATCTGAATAGGAAAATAAACTTGTTTTCTATAAGCTGCAAATATATTATAAAATTCCAAATGACCTTTAAAGATCATCATATCAATAAGGTGTACATATGTACATCACAATGCAATTTTTCCCTTTAAAGTGAAATTATCTAAGGTCACTTTCTTTTTAGTTCATTTTAGACTTAGAGAGATCCCAACACAAATGTGAATGGAACTTGTCTAAAACATGAATGAAATGCAAAATAAGAACAATTTAAATGAGATTAAAAATGCCTATGAATTAGTTAGTTTAGTATACTCTTAGCTTTGGGTTAAATAAGAGATCTTGGCTATAAAATGTACAAGAAAATTGATGTAAAGAAATTGTACAAATTGTGACACATGTATCTTTTGCATTTACAAGCCTCCAATTACCTTTGTCCTGGTAGTTTCCAAAGGTACTGAGTTTTGTTGAAAGATGGATGAAAAGTCTAAAGAAAAACCTTTGCAATGAAAACAACTCTGAAGTTTTAAACATCAAATGTACCAAGAGCATGGGCTGCTTTGCTTGAGGAATGTTATTAAAGTGCTTTACTCAATCTAGTTCAAACTATTGCTGGACGCCCATTATAATGTTCCACTAAAAATGGTGGAGAGGCAAAAAATTACACTACAGTCATATTAAAAAAATGAAATATAACATAAGAACATAAAGACAATTTCCAATTGCAAGACAGTGTTTGGGATGCAGGCACGAATAACATCTAACAGTAAACAGAATTTTTTAATCTCACAACAAACCTACCTAGTAAGAACCACGAAGCACTGTGTCAAGGGCAGGACCAGGAGTCACAGGGCAGGGAGAGTGGACCTGAGCATGGGGGTGGGCAAGGGTTTTATAGGAAGTGATTAGGGGAACCTGAAAAGGGTGTGATAAGAAATGCACAAGGTAGAGAACATAGCACATGCATAATCAGTATGATTTCTGAGAATGACTGCATCCTCTACAAGCAGCAACATACACTAAGGTCTAATAAATGCCATCCACAGACACACCAGAGTCCAAGAGGACCCAGTTCCCAAGGGGAAAACCTCGGGACAGGGCACTGCGGTGTCACAAGTGAAGTCACCACTCAGGATGCTTTCATCTCAGTGCTTCTTTTCTGACCCAGCTTTGTGCTATTGCATCCTGAGAGACATCAGTGGAGGCCTCAATGCTGGGCACCTGCCACCCATCTGGGAGACCCAGGTAGAACTCCAGGCTCCCAGCTTTGGCCCGAGCCAATCCTGACTGTTGAGGATATTGGAGTGTGCCAGCAGATGGAAGATGTTTCTCTGTCATTATGCCCTTCTAATAGATGAAAACAGATAAATAAACATTTACAAATTGAAAATCTATGAAGCTGCCCTAGCTTCATTTTTCATCCGGGCCTTCTACAAATACTGCCATCTTTCATGCAGTATTTAGCATTCATCATCAGGCTTATTCCAGCCTACTATTTATCTCTTCTTTTTATAAGGAGGGAATAAAAAAAAATCTTAATTAAAAGCAACAAGGCATCCAGTTCCAACATACCCTTGCATCTGATACAAGATAGGAAGTAGTTTGTACCCTTAATAGCTCCCTTGCCATTCACAGCAAGGCTGGTTGATACTCTGCAATCAGTGCCCTGTTCCAGGAGGTTCACCTTCAGGCTTCTATTTTCCATCCCTCCACAGCTGGAATCTCCTCTCAGTCCATTTGCTATAAAAAAACAATCCAAGCAGACTGACGCTGACTTCTCCCCAAAATGTTACCTAGTATATCACCTTCAGGAGCCCTAAATTTCATACTGGCCAAAACTTCCAGGCCCTGATACTGTTGCTGGGTTGCAAGGGTACACATGTCCTCTATTTGGTAAGAGACCTCAAACAAGGAACTGCTGCATCAGAAAGCCATCATGTCAAGAGATTAGTCAGCAAACTCTGGAATAGAGAACTGATCCCAGAACAGCCTGTGTACCAAAAGGAGAAAACACATAGGTTTAGAGCAAGTAATGGCCACGAGGAAGAAGCCATATTTGTGCCATGGGTATAAAAGCAGAGCTATCAGCTTCATAATGGCACCTAGTATGGAACTTCCTATACTATCTGGCCAGATTATGTCTACAAAACGGGGTATGCTGTCAAACACTCAAAGATCCAGGGCTTAGAAAATCTTTCTGCACATCTTTCTTTTCTTTTTGGTTTTTCTTCTTAATTTAGGTGTTTGAGGGATAACTACATTATAAAAACTCTTGCATTTTTTGCTATAGTGTGGAGCTCTAAACATTCTTACATATGCCTACCAAATAAAGAATGATAGATTTTTTAAAAATCTAATGCTAGACAATGTCAATAAGCCTATCTTTTTAAATATCTATTTTTAATTTGAAACAGTTACAAAGAGAAGAGAGACAGAATCTTCTATCCACCGGATCACTCTACAAATAGTCACAATGGCTGGAGCTGGGCCAGTCTAAAAACCAGGAGCCAGGAACTTCTTTCAAGTCTCCCATGCAGATATGGGGACTCAAGGATTTCAGCCAACCTTTGCTGCTTCCCCTGGCTACCAAAAGGGAGCCGAGTCACAGGTGGAGCAGCCAGAACTCCAACTGGTGCCCATTTGGAATGCTGGCCCTACAGATGGAGGCTTAACCTGTTACACCAGGGCACTGGCCCCAGAAATACTACTTTCTGAATCCAACAGGTTAATCAATATTAAGTTTCACTAAACAACAGTATCACATTTATTCAGTGCTCTTCTATATTTAAAAAAATAGCAGCCAGAATGGCATATTCTATTCAGGTGTATTTTTTAATCATTGTAGCCATGACTTTAAAAAAAAAAAAATATTCTCCCTGTGGCCAGAGTTTGGAGTCCCGTGTTCTAATTGGGGAGTCCCAAGAAACCTCACTTGAGGTGACCTCAGACCTGACTCTTGCTTGTGTCACCAACCTATGCACACACTGGTGTTTGTGGTGGCCTGGGAAGCTCTGCCTCTAGCCCCATGTTTCATGCACATCAATGCGTGCTGTGACCCAGCCCAGCCCAGTGTGTCAGAGACCTGGCTCTTGCATACATTAGCATGAAGTGCAATCCAGTTGTGGCAGCCCCCAATAACCCCTACTAGGCTGGCCCAGTCCTGGTTCCTGCACATGCCAGTATGTACAACAGACTAGTCCAGTCCATGATGCATTCCTATAGGCTCTCACATACATCTATGGATGTTGCAGTTTAGCTCAGCTCACCCCACCACATGAACCAGTCCACACATATGCGAACAGGTGCTGCCACCTTGTCCAACCTGGCCTGCTCCCAGCCCTGGCTCTCATGAACACCAGCAGGAACCGCAGCTCAGCAGAGGAGTGCTCAGTTTTCCTTCTAGGCCCAGTCCCCACCCTGCATCTTGCACCTTCCAGAGTACTGTCTTCCAATCTGACACAACTTGTACCAGCACTTAACTGGCACTTGTTACCAGATGCTGCGGCAAAGCCTGGCCCATCTACACTTATCCGGGATTAGGCCACCTCAATTGCTGATGCCTATGCAGTCGACAGCATGCCCAGGTGCATTAAGAGGGACATGATGGCCAACTCAGTTGGGGCCTGCAGAGAACACTGAGTGTCATGTCAGAAGATGGAGAGTCCAAGAGACTGGACAACTCTCCTGGCCAAGCTTTGGTAGCAAGTGTCTGAGTGAGAGGATGCATTAGCATAGACTTTGTCAGCAAAGGGAACTTGGAAGGATTTTCTAAACCTTCTTGGAACAGTGAAACCAAGAGTGACGTGGAACTATCAGAACCACTCAAGCAATACCCCTTGGAACACTTTCTCCACATAGGTGTTTCTAAGATGGTATCAAGTAGACATCTGCATGATCAGGTCCTGATACAGTTTGGCACACCTCTTTCCAAACAGGAGAAAAGGAAACAAAAGCAAAATTGGAAGCATTTGTCCTATCTGCCTTCTCCTATACCTCAACCCTCCTAACTCTATTCAGTGGTCCTCATGGGCGTACATTCTTAACTAAGCAGCATCAAAAATAAATTTTTAAAATATTCACAATTACATATTTACCACCTGTATACCACTTTAGATAATGAAGGGAACTCTTAAAAGAACAGAAGTGGACTGGATTCTGTGGAGTGATGCTACAGAACCTGAGCTCTTGCTTGTTAATAATAAACAAACCACTAAGTTGTGATTCACACATGCATTCATCAAATACTGACTCGCCTTTACATACTAGCATGCTGACGTCCTAAGTCCAAAGTAGCACTGGCTTTCATCTTGGATCACGTGCGTCTACATTCTAACACTGAAGATAAAACACTGGAAAAGAACCATACAGGGCAGCAGTGACTTCATCCTAGAAGAGTGGTACAAACAACAGGTGCAACAGTGCTCCCTTCTAGTTAAACACAAGGATACCAGAAAGTGTAAACAAACCAAAGGTGTTTGCAGTACAGTAAGGAGAGGTAAGAAGGGAAATTCCACTCCCTTACTGTGCCTCATTCTAATTTTATAAAGCTCTCTCCAGAGCCAACAATATCTTCCTGTTGTTTGAGTTGATTTTACTTCCCTCTAATGTAAGCCTACTTCCTCTTGGCAAATAAAGAATTAATCACACCCTCTTTGTATTAACCCCCTTTTCTGGAAATAATTATGTCAGTCCTTCACTACACCTTGAGTTGGCCAATAACTATTACTCCTTCATATTTCCCTCATGTATTTTATATAACATGGTCTTAGAAACACAACCTATATTATATAGTCTTGATGATGGCTGAATCCAAAAGAATTACCTACAGCATACCATTTTTGTTCAGCAGTTGTTCCTAGGAGCTGTTTTAAGACTGGCTCTAGCTATGAAAATGAAAGCTCCTAGCTGACACTGATTTTAGAAACAGATACCTGTTTAGATCAATGTGGGAGGTTCTTGGCACAGATACCAAAGTTAAAAGCCTAATCACACATGCTTATTTCTTTCATACTGAGGAAATGAGCATTGTTATTAATTACTTTCTATGGTTCTGTATTATTTTTAAAAGCCTTTACTGATCATTTGCATTAATATTATGTTAATAAAAGTAAGAGGATGCTAACGAATTCAGTCACTGCAGTAGTAACCAAGGATTAGAGAAAGAGAGGTAATTTGCATATTTCCTTGATTGGAGTGATTTGGCATTTAAATATCCATTGTCACAATTTCTGAGAAAATAATAATGTGTTAAGCCAGCCTGGGCAGAAGTAATTTCTCCAGTGGAATCATCTCAAACCCAAGTAATTCGAGAGACATTTTGCTTCTAAGCATAAATCTCAGATGACAAGGATGAGCATTCAAACACAGGGCGACCATCTGCATCACACACACAGTTCAGTTCCCCCTTGCAGAAGGAATTCATTTACTGCTGAAGGCCATTCACTTCCACTTCTGAGTGCTTATTCCTCAAAAAGCTTCCAAGTATTGTGAGAACAATGATTAAAAGAGGATCTTTCCATCTGTGCCACATTAGGCTGCAAGACAGCCCCTCCTACACAAACAGTTTTTGCATAATTCATTGTGCCATTTTAAACCCTAATCAGTGAATTGTGAGCAGCGATGAAGTCCAAGTGCAGATATTTATTAGCTATCTTCCAAGCATTCATCTAGTCCTCACTTGCAGCTATTGCTCCACGAATCAAGTTATATGAATGCACATCTTATCTCCAGTAGGTTCTTACTCACATGTCAAGTGTCGTCATCATTCTTATCCCATAGTAACACCCAAGGAGAGTATTTCTTAAGTGACATTAGTTACAAGATAGCTTTGGAGAGAAGATTCTACTAGGAGCAAAATAATTTGGCCTGTCGCCAGCTCTACTGCCCCATATAAAAGCTTGGAAGATAGATTCCCCCCCACCCCATAAAAGGACAATACCTAAAGTCCCATCCAGTTCTGCAAACTAAATCTGATAATACTCATCTTTCACCTATGAAACCTTAATTAGCTTGCCACTTCGCCTTTGGGCTACATGGTGGTTGTTTTTTTTTCCAATGGGCAAGCCCAATTGCCAGGGAAGGTCCTCTTGGAGTCTTTACTTACCTTTGAGCCACTGTAGCTTTGCTTTGATTTATTGCACTTGTATTTGAGATGCACTGGCAAAACAATCTATAATTACAGAAAGCAATGGCCTTAGGCATCTGTATTTAAAAAAATTGTTTGATAGACTCTTTAAGCGTTAGCCTTTAAACACTGAAAATTGGTAAGAAAGGTATCAACATAGATATCAAACAGATCTGATTCTGAAGCAGCAACAATGAAGGTAAAGGTAAACTATGCAGTTAGAATTAAAAATTTATGAATTGAAACATCTTTCCCCAGGTTTCTTGATTAGGTCTTCAGTGTAGTAATCAACACTTGCATTACACATCGGGAATGTCTGGATTCAAGTCCCAAACGTACTCCTGATACTAACTTCTGCTTCCACCCTGGGAAGCAGCAGCTCAAGATCTTGGATCCTAGCCACCGATATGCACCGATATGGCAGACCAGTATTGAGCTTCTGCTTTCCGGCTTCAGCCAGGCAACCTGGGCTGTTGTAGAAATTTGGAAACTGGTGCAACAATGGGGATCAATCACTCCTTCTCATCTCTCCACCCCTCTTTCTCTGTTAGTATGTCTGTCTATCTTTCAGATACATTTAAAACTTTTTAAAGGTATAGTTTCTCACATTCAACTAATTAAACAGTGGATTTTATGGGGCAAAAGAAAAATCTTGAGTTTTATATTTATAGATGACATCACTATCTGACACATGGTGAGATTTGTCTGCTAGTTCAGTGAGAACCAATAGGAATTCTTACAGACACAACTTGAAGGACTAAGTTCCCTATTAGTATCTTCACATGAATTTATTTACAGATCAATAATCCCAAAAAATAGAAACATAACATTATTAACAGTAGGGTTGGGGGAATCCTCCTGACCAATGTCAAATATGACTAGCAAATTGTTACTTTAAAACATGACAGGCTGGGCCCGGCGCGGTGGCGCAAGTGGTTAAGTCCTCGCCTTGCACGCCCGGGATCCCATATGGGCGCCGGTTCTAATCCCAGCAGCCCCGCTTCCCTTCCAGCTCCCTGCCTGTGGCCTGGGAAAGCAGTCGAGGACGGCCCAAAGCTTTGGGACCCTGCACTCGCGTGGGAGACCCAGAAGAGGCTCCTGGCTTCGGATCAGCATAGTATCGGCCCGTTGCGCTCACTTGGGGAGTGAATCATCGGATGGAAGATCTTCCTCTCTGTCTCTCCTCTCTGTATATCCACCTTTCCAATGAAAAAAATAATAAAAATAAATCTTTAAAAAAAAAAAACAAAAACATGACAGGCTGATAGAAATAAAGAAAATTTTAAATTTTCTAGTGGTCACATTAAAAGTGACAGGTAACATTTATTAAACTCCTTAATCTTGACATAGCCAAAGTATCACTGTAGCATTGACAATAAAAAATTTGAATTTTTAGAATGTGAAGAATTTTGTAAGTCTTTAAAGTCCTGTGTATAGTTCATATTTCCATTCCAACACAGTCTGGAAAGAACACATCAAGGGCTTCGTCAGATGCAGAATGCATCAAGTGATATGCATGGTCTCATCCACAGCCCAACATATCCAACTGATTGAATTCCCTCTGCTGCTAACACAGAAGCTCCCTGCCTCCTTGCCTACAGGATGTTTCACTGACTTAGCAAATGTTGAGTGAAAATTCACTTTCCTCCATGCTGTGCAAAATATGGAATGCACGTGTACTTTGGATGAGGTAGGGCCAGCGTTTGGAAGGCAACAATGACATCTGCAGCTCAACACAATATCCCAAGTGGTAACTGCTATGGAAGTCCAAGTTCTAGAGGAGAGAGCAGGTGAAGGGCAATAGAAGCTGAATTTTCAAGGCTGATTAAAGGCTGGCTGGGTAGAATCTGGCAAGAAAGGCATTCGTGACCATAATCACCAAAAAAGTAAAGATAGAATCACAGACCCCAAGCTTGAAGAACTGTGAATGGGGTGACATGGGCCTGCGGGAACAGAATCACAGACCCCAAGCTTGGAGAACTGTGAATGGGGTGACGTGGACCAGCGGGGACTAATCAATGCTACTCCAAAGCATGGTATTCTGGTGTATTGAGCACTTTGAACTAAAGGAGAACTAAGGCACCTCTGATGGTGTCCCAGCCACCCTATTCCTCTCGTTCCTCTTTCCCTTCTAAAGCACAAGAAGGGGTTTTCTGAATTTCCCCTTTCTGCCTACAAGCAGGATGCTCAAGGACATTAACTCACAAGAAAGAAATCTGGAGGTGATGCCACCACACTCAATAACGAGGCAAACGATGTCCCAGACTCTTACACCCAGTTACCCTAAAAATCATTTACTTCACCTTTTTAAAAGAAATTTTCATTTGGATAGAATGTCATTTGATAGAGGGTTTTTAAGACTTATTTTATTTAATTAATTAATTAGTTTATTTATTCATTGGAAAGTCAGAATCACAGAAAGAAGGATCTTCCATCTGCCTGTTCACTCCCCAAGGGGCTGCAACGATCAGAGCTGAGCCAATCTAAAGCCAGGAGATTTTTCCAGGTCTCCCGCTTGGGTGCAGGGTCCCAAGGCTTTGGGCCGTCATCAACTGCCCTCCCAGGCCACAAGCAGGGAACTGGATGGGAAGTGGAGCGGCCAGTATATGAACTGGTGCTCACATGGGATCCTGGCACATGCAAGGCAGGGACATTATTCACTTCATCTTTAAAAGCACCTGCAGCTCCCACCTTCATCTCCCCCATGAAAAAGAGTATACAGTCTTTTCCATTTCATTGATTGTTTGACACTCTTCTCTGATGTCCATTCTCAACTCCATAAACAGGTGTACCTTTTCTCTTGTTATCTGCCCACTGTCAGATTATTTCAGTGGACTTAATTATACAGCCTTCACAGAGGAAAGTTCCCTGAGCCCGTACAGCTAAGCAGTCCCTGACATAAAGGTTATGAGACACCCCTCACCCTCCAACTTGCTGAATCCATGTGATGCTGACACACACTGAAGTTAGAGAGGCACAGCTGCAAGCATTTGAAAATGATCAGAAACTTCCAGAAAAATTATTGGCCAGAGGGCAATTTTTTGAGCCATTATGATAAACATGAGTTAAAATTGTGGGAGTGAAAGAGTACTTCCTTGCAGAAAACAAATTTACATAGGATAAAAGACTGTGTGTGCAGTGTGAACAAAGTTGCCTATTTGGAACTGAAACCCAGAATGGCAGAATCATAAGGTAAACAACACTCTCTTGGTATGCATATTAAATTAAAGCTGAACCAAGCACAAAAAAAAGAAGGAAAAGGGTAAATAAAACCTTTAAAATAACAATCACAGCAGGGAGTCCCCATTAAAGCTATAAAGAGCTTCTATTGATGAGTAAGACAAGCTTACATTCAGGCTTCTTAATATTCAGGGATGTTAGGCACAAAAAACAAATTTGATGTGAGTGGAGGCAGAAGCAAAAGCAAATTCAAAAAGATGTAAGACGACCATGACTTTGCCAATCTTAAAACAAAATGTTAAGATATCAAAGGGGGTCAGATCCTTGGCACAGAGGGTTAAGCCACCAGGTGTAATGCTGATATGCTGTAACACTATGTAGGTTAGAGTCAAGGCTATTCCACTTCTGGACCCAGCTTTTTACTGCTGCACCCGGAAAAACAGTGGAAGATGGCCCAACTATTTGGGTCTGTGTCACCCATGTGGGAGACCAGTGTGGAGTTCCTGGCTTCTGCTTACCTGGGCCAAAAGTAAAAGGAAATAGAAAACAAAGATCAAATAACCATAACAACACATGTCTTCATTAAAGCAAAACAAAGCCCCTATCATGATGGTTTTCCTGTGGCCATTAGGGGAATAGCCCAGTGCATAGAAGTTTGTTTTCTTTCTTTCTCTCTCTCTCTTTCTCTCTCTGTGTCCCTTTCTATGTTCCTTCTCCCCTTCAAAACAAGAAATCTTTAAAAATGGGAGAATATGAGGCCCAGCTCAGTAGCTCGGTGGCTAAAGTCCTGGCCTTGCACATGCCAATATCCCATATGGGCACCAGTTCTAAGCCCTGCTTCCCATCCAGCTCCCTGCTTGTTTCCTGTGAAAGCAGTTGAGGACGGCGCAAAGCCTTGGGACCCTGCACCAGAGTGGGAGACCTGGAAGAAACTCCTGGCTCCTGGCTTTGTATGGGCTCAGCTCCAGCTGTTGCAGCCATTTGGAGAGTGAATCAGCGAATGGAAAAATTTCCTCTCTGTATATCTGACTTTCTAATAAAAATAAATCTTTAAAAAAAAGGAGACTATGAATATAGTATTCGTGGTTAATTTGATAAAATGATGGGTGACTTTCTTCTTTCACTTCAGTATTTCATTTTCCTGATTCACCTTAATAAATGTGCACTTTAAAAAAAATCTCTGCTTGGGCAGAGGTAACAAAAGCCAGGAAAGAATCAGAAGGCCTGACTTTCAGGTTGGTTTCATCCAAGAGCTATCTGGTTTCTGGCAAGCCTTTCACCCATCAGTCTCTCCTCACCTGTAGCAAGAAGAGATTGCGAACAAGATGTCCTTTTCTAAGAGGATCCCCAGCTGTGACAGCCTAGGTTCCAAGTTGGTAGCAAAATGACACTCATCGTTTGCTTCCAGACTCTCCCTCGACAAGAGCAGGAAAAATATGCACAGCAGCTCCCCCATTCTCCACCTCAACCCATCCCAACCTCCTCATCCCACCTCTCACCCAGCAAATAACTTTGCTGAAGTTCTGTTCACGGCCCAGGAACGGTCTTCAAGTCCACCCGGCGGACATCTGTGTCCTGTCTCCCAGGTGACACTGTTGGTGGCTGCTAGGCATTGCACAAGCACACGCCCAAAACACTGCTGCCTTGCAGCCAGGGCCGCTACCCAGACCCATGCTAGCCACTGCTCTGCATGCCCCTTAACCAGGCTCTGTGAGTGCTTCTTGCTTGATGTCAAATGGTTAAAAACCACAGTGCACCGTTACGAGTAAAAGCCTGGAAATGCTTTTTTAAATTCCTTGTTAAAGCCTGGGAATGCTTTTTCAAAGGACTTCACCACGGCTGACAGAAGCACAGGCAGCAATGGCCAGCTGTGCTCTGTCACGTGGAAGATAGCACATATGAATACAGATGTGGCAGAAGATGGAAGGCAGCTGACAACAGCAGGCTGCTCTTGAGGTGCAACAGCAACCCCACGTGAAGGCCGTCAGGCTGTGATGCCTACTTCTCCGCTCCTTGGAGCAGATACCGTGCAAGCGCACACTTCGCCTTTTGAAGTGGGTGTGATTTGTCTGTTGTCCTCCGCTAGCCTTGAACTGTGCTCCCTATCAGGTTTTTCTGTTCTTCCATTACAGAAATCCTCCACATTAGCCCGTGAGATCTCAAGCAGCAGCATCTCCTTCCATAAAAGCCGTCAGACAAGCCTCCTGAGTGATGCCCCAGCTCCATGCTCAGTGCTCCTCTGCGCAGCGCAGGCATTTCTGCCCAGCCACATATGCCAAGTTTGCTCTTTAGCAAATGCCTACCACATGCCTGCCACAGTCACTGGTCTCTGTAGCTCCACCAGATGGTACTGTTCAAATAAGGAGAGGCACACTAGGTTAAAACAAATGTATCAATGAGGAACACTGCTGATGAACTGTACCAACCATGAATGCCAACACATTTCAAATCCTAATGAGAAATTTAAAAGGCTAAACTCTGCTGGGAAAGGGAAAAAGATACTAACAGTGCATTTCAAATATACATGTGAGGTTTTCATTATTTATGTCATGTGGAGGTTCCATTATAAAAATAAAAGGAACTTCTGATCATTTTCCATGAATAATGGCTGCCGCTACAAGACATGGAGGCAGTTACTATACTAACTCCCTTGTCCCTATTTTAGGAGTAAGGACACTGAGACTTAAAGAAATCAACAGGGTCACAAAAGCCATGTGGCCCTGGACCTATGGCCTCTGAGTATGCATGATCTGAAACCTGTCCTTCACAGGAGGCAGGCAAGAACAGCTGAAGCTCGGGCTACAGTGACCCTAGAGATTGCCGAGTCCTCCAGTCACGTGCTATCGAGGTGTGGCAGCTGGCTCACGAGAGGAGGCGCAGCCACTGCACGTGGCCATCCATGTGCTCCAAGAGGCCACTGATCAACACCAGGAAGCCAACCCCCATTTGATAACACGTATTGTTTTTATTTCCTAGAAACCAAAAGAACCAGGTTCACATGCCACACCAAGTCCCCTACTCCTTATTTCCACAGACTCATAGAATTCAATGAGGCTCCAATGATCTAATGTGGAAATGACAACAGAGAAAAACTGGGGGATTCATTCTGTAGCACCCAGAAAGCCAATGTTTAATGATTGGCTATCAATTATAGAAGGGGCACATAGGCAATTTGTTTTATTTTGTTTGAAAGGCCAAAATACAGATTCTTTTACCCAGGTTCACTCTGCAAATTCCTGCATCAGGCAGGACACTCTCTGGATACCCAGTCAAGAAACAGCACAACCGAGTAGCCTCCGTTGGGACAGATGGCATTCTCACTGAGAAAACGCATTACTCTTGAACTTTATCACCAGGGCAATAAAGGCAGGTGATAGAGACGCTTTTATGGATAATTATTTTTGCTTTGTGAACTTTGATAGCCCAACCCACAGGGCCTTGGGCTAGTGCAAAGAACAATCTACCCCAGCCACACACTGTTTCTGCAACATCTTCCTATTGACTGAAAATTACTCATTGGGGAGAGGAGGGAAGAAAAACAGGGCAGTTAGCATTGTGACTTCAGAGTCACAGACAAGGAGATCTGGCGTGTAGTGATGTGATGTTTGGCTAGCAGGGTGTTTCACACTGTTTGAGTAGAATGACAGTAACACTCTCTTGAAAGGTGCTTCTTTGAGTAGGTGGTAGGTGCTGTGGAGCTGAGCTTGACACATGCCCCTCTCCTTGCTACAGTTCCCGCCAGCCCTACTTGCATGGTATGCCACCTGCTGCTCCTGCGGGCATGTGAGCTCGCTGTCTGCTTCACTGTAGTAATATCATTGCGTTGGAAGAACATGGCTTATAGTCTCAAATTCGTTACTGATGGTGCCATCTGAAATCTGCAGCAAAGTGGAATATGATTTCAAAAAAAAATAAGTGAACAATCAGGCCTACACAAAACCGTAGGTAGAGCTTCAGTACCTAGATTCTGGCCCTTCCCGTCTCTCAGGAGCAATGCTACTTTGATCAAGTCAGCTGGATTCAGTGGAGCATGGTTATTTCCTCATTTGTAAGACAGGAAACTTGAGCAGCCTATTTAAAAGGGTTTGTTGTTGTTGTTTTGGTTTGGTTTTGCCCTAACTCAAACATCCCATGAGATGCCTCTTACTCAAAATCACAAACAAAGGAACCTGCCCAGGCAGGCAGACATGAGCGATGAGGGAACACAGCCGGTCGGTGTCATTGGAATGTCAGACAGGAGCAATGGATGGCACCAGCATCCCACCACATGGGCACCAGCTGCAGTCCCAGGCAGGGGGCTCTCCTTCCAATCCTGTGGCATGCTGATGGCCTGGGGAGGCAAGGGAGGAGGGCCTCTGCACCCACATGGGAGTCCTGCAAGAAGCTCTTAGCTTTGGGTTGGCACAGCTCTGGCTGGTGCGGCTATTTGGGGAGTGAACCAGGTGATCAAAGATCTCGCTCTGTCTCTCTTCCCCTCTCTAACTTTTCCTTTCAAATAAAAACAAATAAACCTCAAGAAAACTACACCAAATGTGTAGATATATTCTAATTGGGGACTCAGGAGTGAACAAAACAAAGTCACTATTACCATGAATTTTACATTCCACTGTAAGAAGACAGAAAAAGAAAATGATTTATAACCTCTCAGGCAGTAAAAAGCGCTACAAAAGTAAGTGGGCTCTGAGAAGGGCTCAGGGTCTGTTCCTGCAGATGGTAAGAAAAGCCATCTGATAAAGCAACACCTGAGGAGAGAAGCGGGCCAGGCAAGCCTAGCAGTTACCCTGGGTATGGCCCATGCCAGTAACGTAGCCAGTATCTGCGGAAATTCAGTGATGAAACTCCCAGTGGAACACTGGCATGCTTTAAGAGTGCGATAAATTCCATTCCTTCCCCTTCTTTCCCCCACTTCCCATCTTCTAAACATGCCAGGCTTCAGAATGTTTTTCACAACAGCAAGAAAGCATCCAAGAAAGGTAGACCAAGAACAATGTCACCTTTAGCTTCAAATTCTAACCAGTGGAAATCTACCCTGGTCAAATCCTGTATTTAGCTTTTGGTAGGGAAGAGAGTAAAATCTTGCCCATGCTATTGTAGCAAACAACCCACATAAGAGTTTAATATTTAATATCCTTTCTCCTTGAAAGGGGAGCAGCAGAGCAGAGAGGCTCAGCTTCTTGCAAAATCTCCATTGTCAGTATAACCTCAATTCAGTCACTCAGACTTTCTGAATCTCAGCTCTTACAGAAAAAAAGGTTTACTTATTTATATTGGAAAGGCAGATATACAGAGAGGAAGATCTGTCCACTGAATGACTCCAAGGGCAGCCGCAACAGCAAGAGCTGTGCTGATCCATAGCCAGGAGCCAGGAGCCTCATATGCATCTCCTACGTGAGTGCAGAATTCAAGGCCATGGGTCGTCCTCAACTGCTTTCCCAGGCCACAAGCAGGGAGTTAGATGGAAAGCGGGGCTGTTAGGATTAGAACCGGTGCCCATATGAGATTCTGACGCTTGCTAGACAAGGACTTTAGCTTCTAGGCTACAGCGCCAGCCTGAATCTCAGCTTTTTCACCCATGCACTGGAAACCCACCATTTTAACTTTTTTCTGAGCTATGATAAACTTGGAAAAAATCATGTACATAAGACACACTCAACTTTTTGGTACTGAGAAAAGGGGTTCCGTGCTTTATGTCTATGCATATCAGGATTTTTCAGAAATTAACAATGAATAAGCCAAGGAGCATTGCATTACAAGGCTTTACCAGGTGGCTCTGGGAACATCTAACAGCCTTCTTTGACAAACCATGACCCCATAAGGTCCAGGAGTGCCATGCAGCGGCAGGTGCTGCTTCTTGCATACCCAGTGTCTGCAGCACCAGACACAGCCTGAGATCCGCCCGGTAGCAAAGAGCAATAAAGTAGAAAAGTGCCCAGTCCCGAGTGCATGGACAGCCCATGGCTCCAAGGCTCCAAGCCCACCATCGTGACCAACAGTAACCCCTTGGGAGCATCAACTACTCTGCTTAAGTACTGCCACTCACCATGATCGTCCTCACGGCCTCCCCAAGGAAGCCCTTCGACTTAACCTCAGCACTTGCTTCCTCACACTGCAAGCAATTATCTCACAAGACACCTTTAACATAAGCTGACTTACACCATCACTATGCATACACGGAGAGTTCAAACACAAATCCTTTTGACAGTACTCCGGGTAGAGATTAAAAACAAATGCATACACAGTTACAAATCACACTGCTTGGTCCACTAATCATTTCACACACGCACTCATCCCACAAATGAAGTCAGAAATTCCTCTCACAGGAAACACCACTCTTTCCTCCTACACCTGTTGGAAGTCTATTTCCCACTCTGCTGATGTTTGCTACTTCGTCCTTTACATTTGGCATGAAGCACAGTAAACTGAAATCCAAATACGTAATTCATCTGAAAATACTGCCTTCTAGGAAAAAAAAAAAGAATTTAAACTTCCATACAGAACAGGTGATGTCAATAAATCTCACAATATTGAAGCGCTTGCCAATTACAAGAAATTGTTTCAACATTTTTAATCTCCTCGTTTTCAGATTTAAGATAAAATTCACCTCGCCGCTTAAAAGTAGAGACTTTCACAACACCTTCCCCCCCACAAAAAAAAAAAAAAAAGGAAAAGCAGGCTTTGTTCACCTAGAGTAACATTCCTGTGCTGTGGTACTCCAGCTGAACATTTTCAAAAATCAAGGTAGCATTTTCAAACACTGATCTCTCAATTCATTTTACAGAGGGGCAGAATTGAACTGTAACGCCTACCTGGCCCGTAAGCCAGAAATTCCATCTATATTTTAAAAGTACTTTCTGAACAAAGCACTTAGAAATATAAATAGGAGCCAGTATGCTGGCATAGTGGGGGAAGCTGCCATCTCACAGGGGTTTCACCTCTAGTCCCCCACTTCCCATCCAGCTCCCTGATTACGACCTGTAAAAGCATTAAAGCATGCCTCCAGTACTTGGGTCTCTGTACCCACATGGGAGACTCAGAAGATGCTCCTGCTTCCAGGCTAGCCACCTGCAGCCATGCGGCCTCATGGAGAGTGCTCCAGCATACGGAGATCTGTTGTCTCTCCTTTATCTTTCTGCCTTTCAAATAAAAAAATGAAGCTTTAAAAAAAAAAAACAAATTTTAAACAGTCAGAAAAGTCGACAACCTCTACTCAGCTATCAGTCACACACATCTGCACTAAAGGAATCTGAATATATATGTACACACATATATACATACATATACAAACACATAGACACTTATTTTCATTGACAGGTACCTGCAGAGAAGATTTTCTCAAGAAAAATGTCTTCTTTCCTGAGTAATGAACTCATTCAGGAAACATTTATTGAGTTGCAGAGTCTAGTACAGCAATGGCTATTTTCAGGTCAAGATGTGCCAAGCACAGGCAATAGATACCGGGAGGGCAAAGAGAAACTGACAAGAACTCCGTGGTTCCCAGCAGGCTGCTGGCCAAGGGCAGGAGGCTGATAATGTCTGCCTGGGCTCCTGGCCAAAAAGAGGAAGGTTACTGGGCATTCATAAATACACACGAACAAAAGAACTGACAAACAAGAAGGGAGCCGAGGGTGACGGAACAATGGAACAATGAAACAGCAAGGAGAGGAACCCTCACTGGTGTGCTTTTCATCCAGGGGAAGGAAGGACTCTACCCCCTCGTCTCTGGAAAGGAAGTAAAAATGGAAAGTGAGGAAAGAAGCTGTTCCCTTCTTCCCCTGTCACTTCAAATGCCCCTGGGAAATGCCAGTCAACCTGCAGCTTAGAGATACCGCGGATACTTCAAGTTCCTTGGCCTTATCTTGTTTTATTTACATTCATTTCTCTCAATCAAATAGTCCTTTTCCAGAGTCACAAGTGTTTCTCCCCAGTCAAGACATGATGTAAACACAGCGCTGTAACTTATTTCAGAATGACCTTTTTAGTTAACAAGGTTATCATTGCACGAGGAAGGCCATGGTCACTGTAAATGCCGCATCCTCGACCGGACGTTCCCTAATCATCAGTTTACCCAGATACTCGCTCACTCACTTAGACACCCGCGCACACACACACACGCAAAATTGTGAAAACATTCTGTGGACACAGCACATTTTATTTCTGAATTCTTTCAAATCCAAGAGCAGCGAATTCATACGCTGCTTTGTCCCTTACACCTCCAGATTCTGCAGTGTTGGGCTCCAGACCCCAAGAACCCTGCCCCAGCTTCCCTGGCCCAGGACTCACACTCATCCTCGACTGTTCATCTGGCAGCCCTGGCTCACCCAGCCCAGTGCAGGCCGGGCACACCCTCGGCCTCTAGAACCCGGCCTGCAAAATTCCCATTGCATTTCCTGCACCCTCGACCACCCCTTTTGGCCACCCCACACCACAGCCCGTATGCTGTGCTCTGAAATCCATGCAGCAACATTTGCTAGCTTGAAACAGTTTTCACAAAAATGCACTTTAATTTCAACACCTCAATATACACTTTAGAATTTCATTTGTAGCCACAGTGAGGGTTAATGTTGGGTATCAAGTTCAAACATGTGTGATATTAAAAGAGCTTTAAAAAAGGAAACAAAAATCTTAAAACTCCCTATTGTGCAGCTCCGTGGATTATCATTCTTCTGATACTCCTAGTTTTTCATATCGTGTCTACAGTCACCTGCAGTTTTAACATTAATATTTTAAATATTCTTTATTATATAGACTTAATGTTCAAGCAGAAGACAAATTTCTCACTCAAAACTAAATTGGGGGCCCGGCGCGGTGGGTTAAGGTCCTTGCCTTGCACCCCCGGGATCCCATATGGGCGCCGGTTCTAATCCCGGCAGCCCCGCTTCCCTTCCAGCTCCCTGCCTGTGGCCCGGGAAAGCAGTCGAGGACGGCCCAAAGCTTTAGGACCCTGCACCCGCGTGGGAGACCCGGAAGAGGCTCCTGGCTTCGGATTGGCATAGTATCGGCCATTGCTCTCACTTGGGGAGTGAATCATCGGAGGGAAGATCTTCCTCTCTGTCTCTCCTCTCCATATATTCACCTTTCCAATAAAAAAATAATAAAAACAAATCTTAAAAAAAAATAAAAAGGGAGCTCACATATCATAAATTTTCCTTTACATTTGGGTAGAGAATATTCGTATTAATGAGAGTTGATGGTATTATCTCCTCATTTAAAAGCAAAGCAAACCGCCAGACAGAAGGGATATGATCGAAGGTAAGTGGTTTGAAAGTCTCCGATACCCGCTACTACCACTGCCACAAAAAGAAAAGCATCCATTGGCTGGTACTGTGGGTAAAGATGAAGCCCCAGGCTGAGTTTCAATGGTTACACTCAGTGCAGGTGACTGGCAAGGGCACAGCTGGCTTCAGAAACAAGCAGTATCATCCACACACACGCCCTCTCTCTGCCTTCTTTCTACTCCAGGGTCAGATTTCTCACCCCCTGCCCTTTGTAACCATTACCCTTCAAACTGAAGCATCTGTGCCCTCCGACCCCACCCCTCAGCCAGTCCTCCCTCACGCCGTTTGCTGACTCTCCACTGCACATCAGTTCTGGCCGGTATGTCCACAGCCTGAGTTTAATGAATGCAAATAACAAAAGATGTTGAATGCAGTGTTCCTGTTCTTGCACCAAACCACCTTTATTATTGTTCGAGACCTTCCAGTTCCCAAGCAGCCCATGATGTCAGTGCCTCCCTCCCTACTGCCAACTCTCTCCTCTCCTGAAACACATTCCAAATGGCCCCATCACCTGGCATGTATCCTGAGTCTTTGCTAGCACCCCTGACTACTGGCTTTTTCCTTAGTGCTTACTGCACAGTAACAGGAAGTGTGTTAAATTCCATATCTAAGTATATCTTTGCTATTTTATATTCCTCAGCTACAGCACAATTCTTCGCAACATAGTCCTAGCTGTATGCAAGTTATTTTCATGGAGTGCCCCAAATATGCTGGGCCAGTCCCTGGGGGAACAAATGGAACATCTCCCATCCCTGTCTGAAGGCTAGAACTAAATAAAGTCTACTGAAATGATTTGGCAATTACCAGTTGAACAGAGAAACAGTACCCAATGTGTTTATAAACAGAGGTGCCAAAGGAAGGTTACCTTTCAACAACCGAATGAGGTTCCGTAGCTTCGCTGCCCTTCAATAGAAAGGTTAATAGGCTCTTTAAGTGGTGGAGTCAATTATTTCTGGAAGAGATGAAAGAGCCCCAGTGCAGACCAGGTCCTAGAACAAAGTGTCTCTGCATTTCTAGGCATGATATGTGACTTTCTGTCTCTTCCTTTGGGATGGGAGGGGTCAGCCTTGGTTCATAAACTTTCTCTAATACTGAAGGCAATTGTGTGGCAATTTGCCGGATCCAGTCTTCAGGCAGGTCAAAGAACTTGATAGTAAAACTCATCCTATCCAGCATCTGCCGATTTCCAAGTACATGTAACTGAAAGTAACTGGCATACCAAGGCACCACATTTTTGGTTAACAGTCCCTGAACCTCTTCATCATAATTCAATCCACTTAGAAGAAGCCAGTTAGCTTTTTTAATATAACAAAGAAGCAATAAATCATGAGGCTGGTTGCCTCCAGCAACAGCTTTTGTTCAGGTAGAATGTCTAGTTTTTTCTGGGAAACTGAGTTTTATTACAGGTGTCCAAATCCGGTTGCTGTTAATACTTTCAAGAAGGCTTCCAGGTGCTGAGCCCATACTGGTCCGCGCAGTCTCAACCATGAGCAACAGCTCCGTGGAGACAGACGGGATCAGCATCACTGATCTGTCCTGCTGGAGTACAGCAGAAGGACTCGGAGCAGAGCAGGCACCTGGGAACAGCACTCGTCCGTGCTGCTCTGGCCTCTTCACTCCCGCCAAGCGAGCTGCTTCATAACATTTACATACCATTCGAAATAAAAGAAAAACGCTTTTCTCTATGAGCCCACTTTTACACACATTTCATAAAATTAATCCTACTATGTTTCATATTCTAATCGAAGCAGTACTTAAAAACAGAATTAGTTTTCTTATATATCTTTATTCCAGATGGAAAGTTACTACAAATGCCCAGTTTCTATTTTCCAGGTTAATATCTATATTTCCCCATTCCCAAATTAAAAGAGCATCTTCTCCTTGTGTCCCAGAAAAAAAGTCAATGCCCAAAAATTAAGATCCAAATGAATTTTTTTAAATTTCTGGGCCCAGTGCCATGGCATAGCGGCTAAAGGCCTCGCCTTGAACACCCAGGATCCCATATGGGCACTGGTTCTAATCCCAGTAGCTCTACTTTCCATTCAGCTCCCTGCTTGTAGCCTGGGAAAGCAGTCAAGGATGACCAAAAGCCTTGGGATCCTGCACCCACATGGGAGATGTGGTTGAGGATCTGGGCTATGGCTTCCGATTGGCACAGCACCAGCTGTTCTGATCACCTGGGGAGTGAATCATCGGACGGAAGATACTTCTCTCTCTCCTCCTCTCTCTATATATCTGACTTTGCAATAAAAAATAAATGTTAAAAATTTGTAAATTTCTAAATAAACCAGGTATTTTAGAAGTATGTTCCTATTTTATGACTTTATAGGAAATATCAAATCACAATATCTGTTATTAATATCAGTCCATTTTAAATTCTAACATTTAATCTAAAATTTTTTTAACCTCCAAAATGTACCCAGCTTGCCTCAGCCAGGATTCCTTAGCCAACAGTGATCCCACAGTCTCCCTATCTCTGCTACTCCTCAGCTCTAAGCTAAACGGGTGACAAATCTCAGATGATCAGACAGCATAATTTCCCTTTTTTTCCACACCTGCTTTTTACCATTTGCTTCTCCTAACTTCCTGTACCATCAGCTAGCTCTTTTGAATAATGTCTAATAGTGAAGAGCACAGTGAAAACGCAGGGTGTGTCAGCTCATTTCACACCTGCAGGCACTTCTCACTGTACAGGATGAACTTCACCAGCTTTGAGGATCTGACATTTCTATCATTTGAAGTCATCTTACACTCTATGTAAAACACAATCAAAGCACAGAAAAGCAAAGTAGATTTGTTACCCCGGTCCACTCCATGGAAGGAGAAATAGGGAAGAGCCTCACAGTCGCCGTCTGAAGCTACATTTTCTCCTTTTCCACCTGCCGAGTTTTCTTTTCTCCCTCTCCTCTCCCCTACGCCACCCCAACACGCTCCTCTTGGAAAAGGGAACAGCTGAATAATCCATCCTTTTTCCCAGTTATGCTTCAAGCTTCTATTCTCTCCATCAGTAAAGAAATATATTTATTGGAATGTTTTACAAACTATCTACAAAGTTCCATTAAATATCTTCATCCTTACGAAGTCGCTTTAGAGAAACCTTCATTATTACAAATACAATGTCTGAACATGAATTAATGTCAGCTACGGGGCAGGCAGGAGATGCTCACGAGGATCTGTCACGCATGTGTGCCACTTAAGGAAACAGGCCTGCCTGGCTCTGTCATTAGTTGGGTAATTGTTGAGTACATCACATCACCTCTTTGATGGTCTATTTCCTTGCTGGTGTACCATGAGAATGGAGAATGTGAACATGTTACCTGTTTAAGCATTAAAATCTGTTGGTTCCCAGAAGTTATAGAAAAAATACTCAATTATTTTTCTTTAACATGACTAAATGAAGATATTGCTGTAGATAAACCTAAGTGACCACGCCCTCAACACATGGCATTTCCTAAGAACTGAACTTTGACTTGGATGTAACATCAGTTCCATATACATTAAGTGTGACCAAATGAAGCTATAATTTACAAATTACGCTTCACCATTCCAAAAATTCTGATGAAAATTGCATTAAGAGAGCAAAATATCCAAGAAAAAGTGGAGTGATAATGATGTTGATAGCACAAACAGAATTCTCACCATCCTCCAGACGTTCCCAAACATTCGCATGAGGATTTGCATTTGTATCTTGAATGTTTGACAAACAGGGACAAATTGAACAAACTTACCCAAGGTTAAAGCTTGGGCCCTAGGCCATGCACCTTCTGCTCATCGAGGGGCTAATTCATTCATCTTGCAGCCTGTACTTAAATGGCTGAGTGACAATTTGAAAGTTAGTCCAGACTATAGCCTATGAGCTATGTAAACTTGGAACTCACTTTCCATCTACTGGGAATGGGCAAAGAGAGAGTAGGAGCTTTCAGAGCAGTTTTAATATTTCAATGGTGGTGTCATTTGGAAAGCTCAAATACACATTTATCACTCTTATCTAAGAAAGACCAGCACATCTCTCTTCAGTTTTTCATCACTCCGCCATTTCTTCTTTCCCCTACTTAGTATAAATCAATCTATAAGCAGCCTTGGTTTCCAGACTTGAGATGATGAGACAGTATCTCAGAAGGAACAGGAAGCAGACTTTTCCTCATCCTTTCTTACGTAGGATCCATGAACTCATTCCCCTTCCCTAACACACTTTGCCTACTTGTGTAATAACAACCAACTGCAGACCAGCTTCCCCACCAAGCGCAGCCAACAACCTCCTCATTCTATGCAACTCCACCCCTCCCTGTTCAAGGTTGCCCCCAATTGTAAAAGCTATTGAGTCACCATTACCAAACAACAGTGGATAACACTAATCTGAAATGGCAATTCTTATTTCTACTGGCAATATAACACAGTTCCACCGAAACTCCTTGCTGGTTTCACTTGGTCTGGCACTTGAGCAAATCAGTCAAGTACACTCACATCCCACAGGGTGGCTCAGTGTTCCTGCTGTAGGAACTGGAAAGGTTGGGCTGGTGCGGTAGCCTAGTGGCTCAAGTCCTCGCCTTGCACGCACAGGGATCCCATATGGATGACGGTTCTAATCCCTGCAGTCCTGCTTCCCGTCCAGCTCCCTGCTTGTGGCCTGTGAAAGCAGTTGAGGGCAGCCCAAAGTCATGGGAGCTTGTACCCTCGTGACAGAACCAGAAGCAGCGCCTGGCTCCTGGCTTTGAATCAGCACATAGGTGTGAATCAGCAGATGGAAGATGGTCCCTTCTGTCTCTTCTCTCTGTATTTCTAACTTTCCAATATAATAAATAAATCTTAAAAAAAGAAAAAGGTGGAAAAGTAATGAGGCTGTGATTTTACAAGTCAATGTGAAAGTAGAACGGATCCTTACTTCTGCTTTCCATTCATCGGAAGGTTATAATAGCCCCCATAAATTGGAGAAGTAACACTGGATCACATATCACTAGAACCTACAAAGCAATGCAGTAAATACAGCTGAAGATAACAAGTCACTCACTGCTCCTAACTGTGACACAAGCAACAATTTCAAAATAACCCACTGGCTTTCTAAACGGGGCTGAGCTTTCTAGGTACACTGTGTGTCAGGCCATTACATGCTGTTTCTGAGCCCTCATAAGCTTAGCATCACTGAAAAACATTCCTTTTCCCTCCTTGGTGGAAGTGGAACAGAAAGACTCAGCTCATTCGTGGAGCTTCATGCAAATACTACACTTCATAGGCTTAGATTGGAAATTGTTGTGATAATAACAGCATCCTTTGAAGTGCCTGGAAAGCAGGTTGCGATAGCAGCCTCCTCATGGAATAACTTCATCAGACATTCTTGGCCCTGTTTGGCGCATATAACCTGGGTGTGCGTTACCTGGGGCTGTCATCTTACTTCCCTGGATCTTAGTTTGCTCATATGTGAAGGGGAAGGCAAGGACCAAACACCACCCAAAGTCCTTTTAAGCATAAAAATCTATGATGACCAAGTAAAAGTGCCCTTGAAAACTATCTACAAAAACGTGATTTATTTGAAAATGGATTAAGAATTACTTGTACATTCTTTTAAAGAAAGCAAAAAATATATTTATTTTATATACAATATGTATATTTATATGTATATATTATATATATATGCAGATGTATTATAAAGAAGGAAAACAGAATATACAGGGACAAAACCACAAGTACTTTCTCTACTCTCACACTTAGATAAACCACAAAGCTAGATATCAAACTAGAGAGACATTGTCAGATAATCTGTCAAAGGTCAAATGGAAAGAAAACATTACTTTTTGTGACTCAGATGTTTTCACTGTATATTTTTCTTCTTCCTAAAACTCAAATTTGCTTAAAATTTTGTGCTACTAGTTTTAGCCAGTTTGGGAAACACTCATTGTCATTAAACATGGCAACTTATAGTTCTGTCTCTAAAGTAACGAAGATGCTGCTTTACACCATTAAATACGAGCATGCTATTCAGAAACCTCCTGGAAATGTCCTCAATACGACTGTCCATGCTTACAGAGTACTCAGTGACAACATAAAACACCAACTGGTAAGCTACTTGGTAGGATTTTGTCACCACCAGTAATATAAAAGCATCTTGGTTCTCTCCCGGGCTCTTTTTCCTTTGTGGTGTCTTTTTAGCAATTCAAGACACAGTTTATTTCTTCTATTCACCTATCATCATTTGTCTTTGTACTTATAAAACCTTTGCTTCTAAGCCACACCAGTCTCACCACCAGCAAGCTTTTAAGCATCTTGCACAGAATTACCTATATGAAACCTATGAAAGATTTTAAGGCGTGAAGTGGAGAGCGAATGCAATACAGCAACAACTAAAAGGCAAAAAAATAAAACTTGAGTAGAAATGGCATCCCATATTTCCCTTCCCAACCATGCCTGACAATCTAACAAAGTACAAGTAAACTTGCTATGGCCACAGATGAGAAAAATTATATGTCTATAAGTATACTAGCTTACCCTGGGAGAGAAAGTGAGTTCTTCCATACACTGTTCAAAAAGACTGCAGGGGGATCCACACACAGGCCCTTCTGGGTCTTTTAGCAATGTTTACATAAAACATGAACTTAAACTCAACCTTATATCTCTGTCCACATATTTGAACCTAAATGCATTATTGATTAGAAAATAGCAGTTTTCCAGTGATCTGTTTTCACAGCCTACAACCATACAATTTTTGTGCCCAGAAAAAATCTGTGTAAGCAGTCAACAGGTGCTCAGCCAAATGCTGCAGCCCTTGGTGAAGTCCACATTGCCTACAAACAGGCAGTCTCATACGGCACCATCACATCTTACTTAGGCACTAGGGAGACTGCAAAGAACATGGCCTCAATGGAGCCAACCCCATCCCAACACATAATAGCTTGTAAAGAAAAGCAGTTTAAAAAGGCATTGAGGGGAGGGGAGGAGGATGTAAAAAGTTTAATATGGATTGTATAATAGGCCCTGATCATCCATGCTGTGATCATGGAATGCTCAGTGGTTGTTCAGCACATCTCCATATTGGAATGACCCAGGTTTACCACTTGAAACATTAACCAATGTCTGCAACTCCTGTTAATACTCATGTGTCTGGCCAGAGCTTTGGAACTTCACATTTCTTCTAAGTGTGAGACATTGAGCAGAGATGTAAAATTAACATACATACGTTTACCAGATGCAAAAATTCTTTAAAGTGCAAGCATTGGGAACCCATAGGGGTGCCAGTTCTTGTCCTGGCTGCTTCTCTTTCCACCCAGCTCCATGCTTATGGCCAAGGAAAGCAGTAGAGGATGGTCCAATCCCCTCCACTGGTTTGCTCCTTAGCTTGCTCATTCTGCCTCATCTTCTGCACTCACTCCAAAGATAATATGATTGAGTCTCATGTATGCCAATGACTTTCAAAGTTGTATCTCCAGGAGACCTACCTGAACTTCAGCTGTCTTCCTAATCTGCTATAAATGCAATGTGAGCGAGCTGGGTTTCTGATCTCTCTCCCTCTCCCCAAGAACTCTGCTTTTCCCACAATCTTGCATAATTCAGGGAAGAGTAACTCCATATTTCTAATTACTTAGTTTCCAGTTTTAGGTAACATCCTTAGTATATGAGGCCATTTGAAAAAAATCTGTGGAGAAGTTGAATTAAAAGACAACTTTGTATTTGATGCAGAAAACTTTTGAAATATATTCATAGTTTTTTTCTATATGTAAGATGTACTTCCATTTGTTTTTTCAAGGAATTGTAGCAGCCACAGCTGTAGCGTATCACATTAAGCCTCTGTCTGCAGGGTCAGAATGCCATATGGGTGCTGGTTTGAGTCCTGACTGCTCTATGTTTAGTCCTGCTCCCTAATGTACCTGGGAAAGCAGTGGAAGATGACCCAAGTGCTTGGGTTCTTGTATCCAAGTAGGATGCCTGGAAGAAGCTCCTGGTCCCTAACTTCAGTCTGGCCCAGCCCTAGATGCTATGGCCCTTTGAGCAGTGAGGCAGTGAATGGCAGATCTGTCTCAGTCTCTCCCTCCTTGCTTGTAATTTATTCAAATAAATTAAAAATCTTAAAAATTTTAAAAAGTGCTTAAATTTGTCACCAAAAACGTTGAGTCACATTATCAACTCTTTTATACATCAAACCACCTAAGCTATTGTGGTGAGCAGAAAACTCAGTATATCATAAGCAGCAAATTACTTCCAGATGACGGAAAACTAAGAATTCACAGGCAATTGCAATGTCTTGAACAGTTTCATATTAAACTTTGTTTCAATGCTTATTTTTTAATATTTTTAAAAGTTTCAGTTTAGTGCCTAACATCATTCTCAATATTAGGTGCTTCTTTAGAACACTGCAGACACTGAGGGTCTACTGAGGTTTCATCTATCTCAACCCCAAATCTATATTTGAAAATAAATCCTTGGGCCAACATTGAGGCACTACAGTTTAAGCTACCACTGATTTCAACCTGGCCCAGCCCGAGTTTTTGCAACTTAGGGTAAACCAGTAAGCAGAAGTTGGATTACTCGTGTACTTGGACTCCAATTCTCTTTCTGTCTCTATTGTTCTCTCTTTCAAATACATACATCTCAAGAAAATAAATCCTTAATACATATTTATTTTGTCACAGTTTATCTCTTTCTCTTAAAAGATGTTAGGAGAAATGTTACAAAAATGTTCCAATGAACATTTATTACTCAATCCGTCTATTCTAACACCATCTGTCATCTGGACAGTTACTCCTCATAAGGGGAATTGTTCCCTGACAAAAGCTTACAAAGGATACTGAGCAAAAATAGCTGAAAAAGCAGATCAGACCTCTGATTAGGAAAATATACCTAATTGAGCATGTGTTCATTCGGAAAATATTTACTGAGAACCTACTACATGCCAGGCAATGTGGATACAATCATAAATGGGCCAAACACAGTCCCACACTTAGAGTCACCCTGGGAATACAAACATGCATGACACAATTATATGGTTGCTTTTGCAAAATGATGATCAGAATTCAACTAAACCAGGCTTGCATGTCAAAGTTTCTACGAAGCACAAGAAAACAGTGTTCTTTCACGAAAATTAAATTTGGTGGCCAACTCCTCCTCACCAAGTTGTTTTCTGTTTCACTCCTACTGTCCTTCTCTCTTGTATTACGTTTCACGAGCTTGATTTTTCTTTTTGGATGATGTTCCAAAAAGTTGATTTCATGGGTTTAAGAGATTACAACACACCCAATGGCTTAAAATAATGAAAGTTCATTCCATCAGAGTTTGCAGGCTAAAAATCCAAAAACAGGATCTCTGGGCCTCTGAGACCCATTCTCCCATCTTGCACTGTCTGGTGGTATCAACTTTCCTTTGTGACCAAAGCATTCTGATCTCTGCCTCCATCCTGACACACTCCTGTGGTATCAGGCAAGCCTCTCCTTCCGCCCACAGAGACACTTACACATACATCCTGGGCTCATGTGGATCACCCAGCATAGTCACCCATTTGCTTAACTTAGTCACATCTCCAAGTGCCTCATTTCCAAATCAGGGAAGATTCAAAGGTTCATGAGAGTTGGACTTTAATTTTCAGATGTCCTTATCAGATGACCACACCTTCACAAAAAAATTGGAAGAGCAAAAATGAATCATGTAGGCGGGCTGAGCAGGGAAGTTGCAACTAGACTAAATCAGAACAGATTGTCCTCCCCACATGAATCCAAAGAATTCTTCCACTTTCACACAGGCTCTCACAGGCAAGGATATGTACTCCTGTTACTGCATGTATTTACAATGAAGATTTAACTAAATACTGAAAATATGTTTGTAATGACAATATGATTTCTGATGCTAATTTTATACACATTTTAAAGATCTATTTGGTAAAACAAAATAGAATGCTAGATGCACCAAGAACAAATACGCATCATCACAGTGAGTCGGTATTGACTGAATGTGGAATGCCTGGCAAGGATAAACAAGGAAAACAGCAGGTTTCGAAGTATTTAGGAGTTGATATCCTACAATGGAGGCAATAACCAGAAACATATCTGAGAAGAAACAGGAGTTTGAAAGCAAAATACACAGAGTTGGATTTTTTTAAAATCTGAACACAAAATGCATTTTTAATCAAAGACTGTTTTAAACAAAATTCAATTTTAAAAAGATGTATTTCTTTTTAATTGAAAGTCACATTTACAGAGAGAAGGAGAGACAGATCTTCCATCCATTGGTTAATTCCCCAAATGGTCACAACAACCAGAGCCAATCAGATCTGAAAACAGGAGTCAGGAGCTTCTTTCCGGTCTCCTACACAGGTGTAGGGTCCTAAGGCTTTGGGACCATAATTAGTTTTTCTCTTTTTAAAATATTTTATTTCTTTTTATTGGGAAGGCAGATATCCTAAGAGAATGAGACACAGAGAGAAAGCTCTTCCATATGCTGGTTCACTCCCCAAGTATCTACAATGGCTGGAGCTACCCCAGGTTCAAAGCCAGGAGCTTCTTCCAGGCATCCCACATGGGATGGCTTTGGGCCATCCTCTACTGCTTTTCCAGGCTACAAGCAGGAAGCTGGATGGGAAGCAGAGCAGCCAGGACACAAACTAGTGCCCATACGGCATACAGGTATTTGCAAGGAAAGGATTTAACCACTGAGCTATCACACAAGGCCCAATAATTCATTTTCTATTGCAGGACATAGCTTGATAATATCATTTCATATGAACTGCTTTATTTTGTTCTATTTCCTCATTTCTTTTTTCTATTCTGTTTGCCTTTCAATCTTCTCATCTTTCCTTCTCTTTTACCAAAAAAAAAAATAAATAAATTATGAAAAGCAGAGCAAGGCAGAACAAAGCCAGTAGAGGGAAAAAACGAGTGTCTTCCTTCAAGTTCCCTCTTCAGATGCCTCAGCAGCAGGGGCCAGGCCAAGCTGAAGCCAGAGGCAGGATCGCAATTCCAGTCTCCAACATGGTTGGCCACGACCCAGCTCCCCGAGCCGTCCATCCCTTCTGCCTTCCAGGACACACCTTCACAGCGAGCTGGAGGCACGAGATGGGGCCAGGCTGGACTCCACTATGATCTCCCGGATGTGACTAGCCAAATCCTATGCTGAACTTATGCTATTTTTTTTTCACTGCTATGGTTTCAAATTTGTTTTCAAATATTTCAAATTGTTTCAAACTTACAGACTTAGGAAAAAAAACAAAGACGAGCACCTTTGTTATCTGTCAAATGAGGACTTTAAAAAAAATTAAAACTCCACATATCAACTTACATATCTTCATTTTGTTAAAACACTTTATCACATAAAAGGACTTGCAATCTAATTCACTCAAGAATAAACTTTCAGTGCCATTCTGACTAGAGGTGTGAATTAGAAGCATGACTGCTACCAAGCATCAGAGGAGCGAAAAAGCCTGATATATCAAAAATGAAAAGGAGAGGTTGGAAACAACAAGGGCATTCCTTATTTCAGTGTTTATCTAGGGTCAGCTCAGCTCCCTGTTACGTGGCAGGAATCTCGCATGCTCTCTGAAGGCCAAGTGCATCTGCCCTGCACGGAGTGCAAGAGCTGAGAGCTAATGGAACAGCCATCAATAGCCTTAACAGGATCTAAGGAGACCTGGAATGTAACATGGACATGGTGTTGTCCTGGGCAAGTTACATTTTGAAAAACGAAAAAAAAATACAAGCAAACATTTAGAGAAAAAGACTAAGTGCAGATCAGAACAATAACGGCTGAAGGCCACGCGACACACACTACCCGCAGGAGACAACTGCAGGGAAGAAGAGCATCGGCTTGTGGCCCTGAAAACAAAGCCCAGACCTGAAAATCCACGGGAGAAAAAAATACCGAAGTGCAACAGCAGGCCTGAGGGGAGAGATGCGGGAGATGACTCAGACGTCACGAGGGGCAGGCCCGCGGCGGGTGTGCTGGTGCCAGGGGAAGCAGGAGAGGAAATGGCTGTGAAGCTGGGAGCTATGAGTGGTTACATGTCTGTGGTTTCTCCTGCAAGATGCATGTGTAGAAGGTCTGCATCCTCACCCGTCTGTTCAAATCTAACTGTGAGGACAACAGCATATGAACCAGGCGAACTGTAATTTTAAGAGGAAAACTCAAATTCCATAGTAGTTAGCTCTGGTGTAGTATTATAATAAAACCTAATTTTCTCTGTTGCAATGTTATCGTGCTTAAGTTTTCTCTAATAAGAATGTTATCTTGTTGTTCGAAGCTTTTAAATTTCATCACTCAATATGTCAGGATGTTTATAAGTTTCATAGATGGACATGGACACAGACACACTCTAAGTTGTAGGTTTTCGCCTTACAGAGGCACTCCAAACCATCACTAATACGCCCACGTTAGTTAATGCAGTCATCATAGTCTGTCACAGGGTGACAGTCACACATTATTATGTATCAGATGTACACAGATTGATCACACTTCCACCAAATCATGAACGCCACAGAATTTCAGCTCAAAAAAAATATTTTTTTTTAACCTAAAGCTTGACATTGCCCCCATGGCATTTTCCCTGAGATCTGTGAAGATGTACAAAGCATTTCAGCAACAAGATTTTCTGGTGCTAAACACAGCTCTTCGTGGTTGCAAAAGAGTAGATGTGGGCACTTCCAAAGTGCACTGGACACATGTGGCCTGCCAGGGCCCTGGAAGGCAGGACAGCCATCACTCCTCCCTCACTCTCGGGCTGTGGACAGTGGACACAGGGCAGCAATTAAGAGGACAGACTCCAGAAACAGACTGCTGGGTAGGCAACCCAGCTCCACCCGCTTCTCAGCAAGCCACCCAGAGAGTTTAAGCTCTGTACCTCAGCTTCCCAAACTGTAAAAACAGATCGCAATGACACTGCCCTTATACTACTGTTAAGTATGTGGACATGAAACAACATTGCAACAGGGGCTATCATAAAGCACGGGGAACAGGACCAGGCAAATGGAAAGTGCAGCATAAGGACAGGTATTACACATGCTCCCCCGTTAAATGCAAAACTAGAAAAAGGCCAATCTCCCCTCAAAAGTCTATCTGCATGCAACCATAAGCTGTGCTAATCAGGCTGCTGACCACTTGATACGGGTTTTCCAGATTCAAAAATACGAGGCTGTTTTTTCTCTTCCACTTCCTGCCCCTTTTGGCTCTGACTCACATACAAAGATGAATAGGGTTGATACGAGAGTTCCTCAAATGAACAGTGTCCCCAACAGCGAGAGGCTGGGCACTTGGGTCGCCTCCACTGCATCACGTTCCACCTCCGCCCACCATCCCTCACCCCCTCCTGGGCCAGGAGCCAAGGAAACTACTTTATTCAATAACCCTGATTGTGAACAATGACTTTCAAAGTCAAAAGCAAGCTGGCCCTACCATAAATGGAAAAGGCTGCACTGGAATACAATTAAGTAAATGAATCACATTTATGATTAAATAAATTAGAAAACAGTTTACCAAAGCCTGTACTTTCCAAAAAATGCCACACGGTCTCTCAGAAACCAGCCGAGCATTTTCTCTTGGCCACCTCTCTGAATTCAGGATCTTTTCGTAATGAGGCCATCCACCCTGGGATAAAAGCTAGCCCTAATACCAACAGCCAAAGTGCCAAATGCCCCCAGGGTGGTCTGCTTTGCTTTTTGTCCTCTGCAGGGTAGACTGCTTCCAGTAAGATTGTTTCCCCCCCAACCCCACCGCCATTCTAAGGGGCTTCTGCTTCATTTGCTTATCAGGAGTGCCACAAGCCCAGCCC
This sequence comes from Ochotona curzoniae, assembly GCF_017591425.1. Classification (NCBI taxonomy): domain Eukaryota; kingdom Metazoa; phylum Chordata; class Mammalia; order Lagomorpha; family Ochotonidae; genus Ochotona; species Ochotona curzoniae. The sequence goes on from NW_024467115.1 coordinate 11,345,760, forward strand.
ACCCTCAAATCTCATCCATCAGAGAAGCTTCCAACACAGCATTCCACCAATAAGATGCCAGGCTAGTTTCCATATGCAAGTGAGCAGGCACATGTCAGAAGCTTTCCTAGAATTCCCTTAGTTCCTTCCAGAGCACTGTAACTTCTGACGCTCAGCTGCGCGAGGGTAGTAATAACCACTTGAATATGCCAAGCAGTATGAACGAAGCACTTCCAGAATCCTTAACCTCTGGTACCACCACAGAAATGCTGATACTGACATCTGTGCTGCCCCAGACTCACATTTCTTTCATAAGCCAGGAGAGCCATGTCCTCAACTTTCAATGAGTTTTCTCGCTAAAATCCTTTTTTCATAATTACAGTTTCATCACTTGATTGGGACAATGGACTGCAGGTGCTGGGCCGGTAGTTGGATCGATTTTTATGGCCTGGCTTCTATAACTTTCAGGGCTTGAAATTGGAGGTTCTGGAATCTCAAAGTATAAATCTCCTCTAATTCCAGTCTTCCAAGCTACTGCATGTGATACACAATTGCAAACAAGCTCTCTGGAAATGCCAAGCATCTAAATGACTATTGACAGAACATGAAGCTGAACATTCACCACCCTACAAAGTTCAGAAAGTTTCTTGGAATGCAGGTTGTGGCACACTGAGTTCAGCCACCACTGCTTTGCGATGCCCACAGCCACCATCAGACTACCAGTTCAACTCTTGGCTTCTCCACAATTCCTAGGAATGCATCTTGGGAAGTGGCAAATGATGGCCTTATTGATTGGATCCCTGTCATCCACATGGGAGACTAGGGTGGAGCTCCTGCCCCGGATATTGCAGCCATTTGGGGAGTGACCGACTGTATGGAAAATCATTCTCCCTTTGTCTCTCCATCTCTCTCTCTCTGTTGCTTTGCCCTCAAGTATATGGAGGCAAATATGTAAACATGAGAAAAGACGTGAAGAATTTCCTGCCTGCCTGGGGCTGTGAAACTACATTTTTTTCCTCCTGTGGGATTGCTGGGGGCCCTCGAGCTCAGCCTCAGAGCCTGCAAAGGAGGCCTTGCCTCAGCATGCTCTTTTCCTTGTCTTTCCAGACTCAGCAAAGGGAGACATTAGAGAACTTTGTTCCAAAAAGTCAGACTCCATTACAAAAAGTGGCAGCCCCTTACGTTTCATACAAAAAGCAATACTTCCCTCAGACATACCTGTTGACCATTCGCCTGCTTTCTCACAGTTTATTTGAAACTCATTCCCAGATTTACTGAAACTTAAGTGTTTGAAGGACAGAGAAGGAGACTGCCCCAGATTTCACAAGAAGTCCACTGGCACAGTAGGCTAATCCTCAGTCGTGTGGGCACTGGTTCATATTCTGATCCAGCTCTCAGCTTATGGCCTGGCAAAGAAGCAAAAGAAGGCTCCAGTCCTGAGATCCCGCACTCATGCAGGAGGCTGGAAAGAAGCTCCTGGCTCCTGGCTTCTTATCGTCTCAGCTCCAACCATTGCAGCCATTTGGGAAGTAAATTAGAGATGGAGGACCTTCTCTCGGTTTCTCGTTTCTTTGTAAATTCTGTCTTTCAAATAGAAATAAATAAATCTTGCAAATAAAAGAGTCCAGTAAGTACCAGGTATGTGTTAGTTATTTGCAAAGGGCCTGCACACTTTACATGTGTTAACTCATTGAATCCCCAAAATAAGGCACAAATCCAACCAACATGCCTAAAATCATCTAACTGGTAAGTAATGAGTCCAACACATGAAATAATATTTCATAATGCACAGTTTCTTCTTTCACCGCATGCCAGTCCATTATATCTGCCCTAATTCAGCAGGAGCAGGTATCCATGACGGTAAATTTGAGAATTCTGAAAAACAAGCAGGGCCCAAGAAGACATGGATCACAAGGCTCTCCAAGTCATCAGATAAGATTAATCTGTAAGGCCCACCACCAATTGGTATTTCCTTCCTCTTTCTTCAAATATCCTGTCTTCTGGCCAAATTCACATCTTTGTAACAGTATAAATCCTCCATCCCAACACCGCTCTCCCAGAAAGCACTCCTGTGTTTCCCTAAAGCTCAATCCTACCCAAGCACTCAAGCAAGACAAAATGTGACATTTTTCACTCTGATCCTCTCAGTTGGATGCACAGATCACTCCTCTGTAAAGCTTGCTATGGAAAAAGCTTCTTTCTAAGCTTGTCAGTGGCAACTTTCTGTCCTGTATCTTAGAAATGAGAGCGTTCATCCTCTTTTAGTGGAAATCTATAAACTCCACAGATGTTTTAGCTCACATAGTACAATGGACCCAAATCAGGACAGTTCACAATGTACCTGTTCGAGGAACTCCGAGAAGTTGACATAGCAGAGTTTTTAAAAAGTATGCTTGATCATTGATAGTTGGCTGCCCTGGGTCATGAAAACAAAAACAAACAAAAAAATGTACCTGCCACCAGTGATGATGGTTTTTGACTATTATCTGACACAAAGATCTGGGTCAGAGGGAATAATGACAACTTCAGTGCTTCAGGGCCTGCGACAGGCAGCGTCATGAGATTCCTTAATATCCTTAGATTCCTTACCATGTGTTGTTCTTAACTAGATTATGTCAAACAAGAGGGACCAAGAGGGCAAATGATCAGTTTCAAAAGGCATAAATGGGTAAAACCACTAATGACTCATCTCTGGCTTCCTCTGGAGTTTTGAAACAAACTCAGTTCCTCGAGGAGAGATGCAAAACCCGAGCCACTATGATGACCTGCAGGATGAAGGTGGGAGCCGCCCACAAAAGGGGGTTTGGACATGCATTCTTTCTGCATGCAAAAACGTTAGAATACTTAAAAAGATGTGCAGACAACAATCCACTTAAAGTGTTGCATGGAAATGAGCTTTTGACGTAACTTCAGAAATCACGGATTGTGAAAGCACACACGTACATTTGTACATCTTTCTGTTCCTCTGTTATCACCCAGAAAAATCAAGACACCTGCTTTCAGGGGGCACCTGAAAAGCAGCATCCTTAGAAAAACACAGTCTATACCTCCCTTGTTCCTCACATTCTACAACATAGACTTCCATCCTGAACTTCAAAATGACACAGGTTTGGCCATAGAAGTTGAATTGCAATCTAAAAGCAAGACAATTCGTTCTGCTTCAATTAGTTCCACGAAGATGTTTTAAGCCTAATGCAAACAAGAGATACAAGTGCTTTCGCTAGTAGTTTATTCAGAACATATTATTTACTGCAAAATCAGCTCATGTAATGTGTATGTAATGATTTGTACAGAAATTATAATTCTAAATGTGCCAATGATTTATTCATAACACTATCTTCCTATAGGCATAGTGCTTAAAGTGGTACGATGAGAAAAAAGAAATAAAATCACTACTTAATGAAATACGATTAGCTATATTCCTACTTATATTCTGTAAAAACTGGAAAGCACTTAAATATCTGAAGTGGTCTAAACAAAAGTTAGATACTTTTACTCATTTCAAATTATTTATCATTATATACAATATAAAGATTCTCCAAATAAAAAATGATTCATGTTCTAACCATAGTAAAACATAACATTAGTCACAAGTACATGCTTAGAATCCACACTTCATTTTCAAATAAATTTTTTTCAAGACATAATAAAAATAAAATATTGAGTAATATGGATATTCACTTTGAAAATATTTGAATATAGAAAATGCATTTGCAAATTAACTTTATGCAGATTTATAGCATTTCATATTCCTCTTAAAATGAGGAAAATAATATCATGCTATGATTCCAGGAGCTTAACAATATATGTTAAAGTCTAGAAGATTTAGGAGGAATAAAATTTTATACACTTTAACGATGCAGAAGTTTTTTGCTAAGTTTCTTAAGTTGTAAATTCACTTCCATGCCATTATTATGTGTTTGTATCAAACTACTTTAGAGTTAGGTTAAAAAAAGATGCTAGTCAAAGACAAAAACATTACGTAACAATTATTTATCATGACTGTTTCTATGTTGGACTAAATTTAACCTGTTTCTTTGAAGAGTAGTACAATAAATGTTGCATTACTATACAAAATCCTTACAATTTAACAAATGAATTACTCATTTAGGTCACTACTAAAACGTATAATGAGAAGAGATGCAGTTTCGAAGTGTTAGGGTCAGAAAAGCAAGGGAATGGCCAACTTCAGCATCAGTATGCTAACTTTTCCTTCAGCTTCAGTCCTTGGTAAGGGACTAGGCCAACTTTGGCCCTAGCTTTTACCATTTTGGAGGCTTTGGTAGCCTTAGGAACTCCACTGCAAGCGTAAATTAGAACCAAAAAAAAAAAAAAAAAAAAAAAAGGAAATAGCAACGGGGGCTGAGTAGATACAGGATCATCCTGAGCACGGTGAAGAGCCTCCTGGAAAGGTGGATCACAAGCTGAAACAGATTCTCTATCCTGGAACATTCTGCTGAATCAGCTCACTATTCCTAACAAAATTCACTCTTTCCAAGATGCTTAATTCTTTTAGGCAAATATTTGAAGAGCTGTCACCAGGCATTCACATTTACTGACCAAGAGCACACAGAACAAAATTTTATAGGAGTGGTGTTTATTTTTAACTTCAATCCTACCAATTAAAAAGAAAACAAAATGGTTACATCCGAATAGGTGCTTTCCTGGCAGCCGCCTACCAGGAAGCAAAAAACAAGGGGCTTGCAACTATGACAGTGGATAAAACTGATCCCCACTCACAGGACTGCTGTGGGGTCACGGTCTGAGCTCTTGGCAAGGTTGCTCCCAGCCTGATGCCCCAGTCCTGGCCAGCTGCATCACTGCCCACGCAGCCTCTTCATGTGGCCACGCAGGCCTTCCTCAGTACTGACAAAGCCAGCACCTCTGGAAAGTGACAGGAAAAATTCCCCTCCTTCCAAAACTGTTTTCTCCTCCAGTACCTGCTCATTTGTTTTATATTATTTTTTTAAGACTTGTTTGGGCCCGGCGCTGTGCCTAGCAGCTAAAAAGTCCTCACCTTGAATGCACCAGGATCCCATATGGGCGCTGGCTGTGATCCCAGCAGCAACACTTCCCACCCAGCTCCCTGCCTGTGGCCCGGGAAAGCAGTGGAGGACGGCCCAAAGCCTTGGAACCCTGCACCCATGAGGGAGACCTGGAGGAAACTCCTGGCTCCTGGCTTTGGATCAGCACAGCACCAGCCGTTGTGGTCACTTGGAGAGTGAACCATCGGATGGAAGATCTTCCTCTCTGTCTCTCCTCCTCTCTGTATATCTGACTTTGTAATAAAAATGAATAAATCTTTATAAAATATATATCTATTTTTAGAAAGATTTATTTATTGGTAAGGCAGATCATATTTACAGAAAAAGACAGAGAAAGATCTTCTGTATGCTGGTTCATTCCCCCAGTGGCTGCAAGGGTTGGAATTGAGTCAATCTGTAGCCAGTAGACTGAAGCTTCCTCCAGGGTCACATACGTGTACAGGGTCCCAAGACTTTGGAACCATCTTCCACTACTTACTAAGCTACATGCAGAGAGCGGGAGGGAAGTGGAGCAGCAGGGACACAAACCAGAGCCCACACAGGATCCTGGTGCTTGCAAGGTGAGGATTTAGCCATTGAGCTATCATGCCAGTTACCCCTCTCCGTGCCCCCCATCCCACCCATTTATTATTTTTTTTCACTGTTCTTGACCTTGGAGCCAGGAAGTGTGAAATTTCCGAATCTACAGGCCCAAGACAAGAGCAGGATAGCCGGAACATAACTCTGAGTTTTGTTTTCACATTGTGAAATGGTTTACTCTTTACAAAATGTGTGTGTCCTTCCTTCCTTCTTTTCAAAGAGGCTAACCAGGGAGCGGGGCCTGCCTGAGCAGGCCGCTCTCCCGACATGGACACATCCTGCCATGCCTGGGCTCTCCTTCTCCCTCCGGGACCACGCCCTAGTCCTCATACTGCTGACTGGGCACTTAAGAGAATATGCATTTGGCAATCCAAGTGCTTGGGAAGGGGCAAGCGATACAGCACCGAGGATCTGAATATACAAATGTGGAAGCATACAAGCGCCGTCCAAACCACTCTACCTGGTAGGAGTGGCACAGGATGGCATCCGAGGAAAACAAACAGTTTCAGTGGACAGAGAATTCTATTTTCACCAAAATGTGCACTTTGTGGCAGCAGGACATTTATGGGAACGTGTCATACAGGGACATCTTGGCCTGAAAATCCTCTATTTATAAAACAGGTCTATGTTTGGGATCAAGAATCAGCCAGTCCCCACACTTGAAGCTTCTGTCAAATTTCAAATCCCTTTGCCTACAAATGAGGAAGCTCCTTAAAAGACCTATTGTAAGGATAGTTAGGCTCATGGCCCCTCGAGAAAGTTTCCATTGGGATATAAAATCTAGGTTTTCCCCTATGAACTCTTTGGGAAGCCAAATTCTTCCCGGCTCCAGGTTTGATCACAAGGATTAGAACCTATTGGGCAGCCAGAAGTAACCCCTATTGAAATGCACACCCCTCTTCCCTGAATTTCTCGTTTTTGTCACCAAATAGCAAAAAAAGGTCAGGAAGTGTTTTTCAGGCAATGTGAAGGGCCTGTAGCCTCAAAACCATCTTTGAGTAAATCCAAGTGTCAACTCCCATCTTGGGCTTTTCACATGTGGAATCAAGAAGGTGTCTGATATTGAAAGGAAGGAGGTACCTGCCACACTGGGCTGATGGCCTTTTTTTTTTTTTTTTCTCTCATGAACAAGGTAAAATTAGAACTCTGGCCTAAAATTGCTAGTTGGTGTCCTATAGTTTTTGTTTTGTTTTGTTTCTCTTTCAAAATTGTGCTTTAAAGACACCACTTTCACCAATTTTTTTTTCTCTTGAAACTCCCCTCCCTCCTGAAACTACAAGAGCCTTCCATCTTTAATATATTTAATAAATTTTGGGCCCAGTGCGGTGGCCTAGCAGCTAAAGTTCTTGCCTTGAATGTGCCAGGATCCCATATGGGCACTGGTTCTAATCCCAGCAGCCCCGCTTCCTATCCAGCACCCTGTTTGTGGCTTAGGAAAGCAGTTGAGAACAGTTCAAAGTCATGGGACCCTGCACCCACATAGAACTGGAAGAAGATGCTGGCTCCTAGCTTCAGATCGGCACAGCACCAGCCATTGCAGTCACTTGGGGAGTGAATCTTTGGAAAGAAGATCTTCCTCTCTGTGTATCTCTTTGTGCTACAAATCTTTAAAAAAATTTAAATAAATCTTGCATTGATTACTGAAATTGTCCACATGTAAATTCTTATCACAGTTGTCATTTTGCCAGAAAATTCTCCATGACAATACAGTGAATCAATCACTTGGCCAATATGGTGAACCAAGTACTCGATTCTACATACTAACAAAATCTGAACACAATGAAAGGGACCCATGCCCCAAGACAGTTACAAATACCACTCAAGTCAGTTCTCACCACCTTGTATATTTTCAGTAATTTAATCAGAAGTGCTTTTGAAACATTAAGTCGTTTGATGTTGTGACCTTTGGGTCTGAGGCAGGCCAGGACTTTCATATCCTTACTGCCCAGAGAAGTATTTGAATGCTTTTATTAAATGAAAAGGAGCTGCTCATTGGCAACTGCTCCGTCGGCTGGTTCGAGGAGTACTGTTCACTTGGATTGCCGTGGAAAGCTCTCAAGCAAAAGTGTAATAAAAAAATTCCAAGATTGTAGGGGAAGATTTGCGGATGGGGCGGACTGAACAGAATTATAGCCCCACGTGTGGGTCTAAGAAGGAAAATGAGATCATTGAGGCTTAAAAACAGTGACAACCGCTGGCAGACATTCCTTGTTGCTGTGTCAGGTTGGCTCTAGGAAGCTTTTAATGCATTTGAAGAATGTTTCTGGTTCACGAATGCTGAGTGACAGAGGAGAGGTCCTCTCTCAGAATAGAATCCTCTGCTCTATCTCCAGGAACCCTGGCTTCCCTGTGGGTTCCGGTCTCCCCGACCATGCTGAGGGCACACCCAGACTGATGCCTTGGAAAACCAAGATCAAGGCTTGCCAGCGCTGACATTCACTCCATGAATGGAAGCCCATTCAGATACACCTGTTTAGAAGGAAGCAAAATTATAACCATGCTCACGCCACATCGCTCAGCAGAGCAAACCTGATCCGGGTTAGCGAAGCCGCATACAAATTGTGATCTCACATCAATCATTCTGTAGATCTTGAGTTTCACCTCATGAGAATTACACAAATACAATTTTAAAGCACTTGGAATGTATAGAGTACTCAAAAAATATTTGCTTTTCTCTCATCCATGGTGTAATTTCATTCTGTTACATGAACAGTTGACCACAAAGCACTTGAGACACTTTGAAGGCTATATACGATGGCTAAATTTTTTTAATTATGTACTATTTTCTTGCAGCAAATGGTATCTTGGCATCTGAAACCAAACAGGTGATTTCCCCAAGTGCCTATTTTACAACCAATGAATTACATCATATCCAGATTCACATAAGCTCTCAATACCAAAGGGAATAAGTTGAGTTTTCATTATAAAAGCAAACACAAACTATCAGAATCCAGACATGCAATTTGCTCTGTAGACACTACCAGAAATCATAATCACTTGATTAACTATGGAAACAATATCACTTCTATAAAAGAAATAATGGTAAAAACCGTAAAGACCTTGATAACAAACTGCCCGGGTCTAAATTCCAGCCTGCCACACCTTAGCAGTCTGACGTCAGACAGGTTATCCTGCCTTCCGTAGGTGCTGTGTCTTTATAACCCACATGGGGCTAATCCCATCCAGCCACCTGGCCTAGCCCTCCAGCTCAGAGGCAGTGCTCCTACTCTGAAAAGCAATCATTTACAAGAACACACAGAGATCAGCCATCTCCAAATGGAAGAACTGGCCCAAGACACAAACCAGCTTTCCAGAACACACAACGTAACTTGAACACAGAATAAACTATCACAGTAGGATGTAAAATGGTCAATCGGCTGCCCGCTGAGGACCACACAATTAGTGAGATGAAGTGATATTCCTGGCAGCAACATGGCATTTGATCTCTCAAGTGACACTGTCTTTCAACATGTTTATACTATACTAAAAATGCCACTTAGAATATTTTTTGCAGGTCTGTGATTAAAATTTCATATCAGCTTTGGGGTAATAAATGTATTTTTGTCCCTATACAAGCATAAATTAAAGATGTTTTGTTAGAAGACTTCTGTTCTATGACACTTGGGTATTAATAAGCAAGAAAAAATTTTTTTACTATGGAAAAGAAGTTCACCAAGGAGAGACTGCAGAATCAGCGCACATCTGCAAAATGTATGGTGGCCAGCACAAGGACATCTAAAAACTACTGCTATTCTTATAAAAGCTTAGAATACTAAGTTACAATTAGATAAGAGTAAGAAGTTCTGGGGTTTTACTGCACAGTAAGAGACCACAGATAACATTCTATATTTCCTCTTACTATTTTTCACTTGAAAGAGATAAAAAAGAGCTCTTCCATATGCTGGTTAACTTCCCAAATGGTTGCTATAGCTAGAGCTGAGCCTATCCAAAGCTAGGTGCCAGGAGTTTCTTCCAGGTCTCCCATCTGGGTGCAGGGGCCCAAGGCCTTGGACCATCCTCTACTACTTTCCTAGGACATTAGCAGGAAGGAGGGTTGGAAATAGAGCTCCAGAATTACAGCCAGAACCCATTTAGGATGCCAGTACTGCAAGTGGAGGCTTAGCATGTTACGCCATTGCACCAGCCCCATGTACTTCCCTATTTAAAAAAAAAAAAAAAAAAACTAAGGTAGAACTTTCTGAACTCAACAGGCTAGCAGCTCAACAGGCTAATTCTCTATTTTGCAGCACCTGCATCCCATATGAGCTGCTCCACTTCCCATGCAACTCCCTGCTTACAGCCTGGGAAAGCAGTGGAGGATGGTTCTTCAGAACCTTGGGACCCTGCACCCATGTGGGAGGATATGCAAGAAGCTCCTAGATCCTGGCTTCCATTAGGCTCAGCTCTGGCCATTGCAGCCATTTGGGGAGGGAGCCAGAGGCTAGAAGAAACCTTTCTGTCCCTACTTCTCTCTGTAAATCTGCCTTTAAAAAAAAAAATTGGACTTCCTATGCTTTCACCATGAAGAAACAAACATGAGGATGTAGATACATTTACTCCAACAGGATCTTAAGCAATACATACACGCAGCACAACTAAAACCCCATTATTTTGTACACTTTTACATATATTTTGGAAAATGTTTTCAAATTTAAAAAATTAAACTTACACCTATTATTGCAAAGCATCTAATTTCAAACCATCACATATAAACAAATATATTTTGGAATTTTACAAATGATGCCCCCTTGAATGATGGTAACAAGTATTCCACAAAAACCTGAAGGCTCCTAAGTCAAATAAAGTTGGAGTATACCATCCTACCACAAGCTTCTGCACCTATTTTTTAGAGATAAAAAATATTCACTATATCGTTATAAGCTACAAGAATTCCTGGAGCGTGTTTACACCAAACTACTAGACCACAAAACTCTTTCTAATGGAACATCTATTAATAGTGTTCTATGCAGACATTGAGAAACAGGGATCTAACACTAACTTAGGGAAGAAATTTTGCTTTAAGCAGATTAAAAAGCATTAGCCTCCCCCGAGTTGTGTAAATAGCTATTGAATGGGTCTTTCATTTTTAGAGCCCCCAGCCAGGACTTTGCCTTCAAGCTTCAGGCCTCAAACTAAGCTCAAAGCAGGATTAATCTTTTCCCTTGACCTGTAATATGGACATGACAAGGATTTTCAATCTGCAACATATGGCATGTCAGAATTGGAAAAAAAATGTATTTTTCCAAATGACTAATTCATAAGGATTAAATGCTCCAAAGAATCTCCACCCTTTCTGTAGACAAATAATTTGTAACGTATGTGTCTGTAGACAAATGATTTGTAATTCATGTACTAACTTAACTAAAACCGACAGTCCTAAATTGAAGCTTCATTCTATTTTACATATATACACCCCTTCTAATCTTAACATACTGCTTTATAAAACATCTTTATTTAAGAGAAAAATCGCTTTAAACCTAGAACCAGAATCTCTTAGCTTTTTTAAGAAAGTGTGACAAGCAGCAGAAAGGTAACAAATACAGCAAAGCAAAACTTCTTAGCAAGAAAGAAGGAAAACCTTTCAGAGATGCTATGGAGGCACATTAAGACTCAATGATAACAGAGGGGATGACTGCTACATGTAACTATTACACAGGAGTTGAAAAACCAAGTAACTCAAATACTGGTAATTAATTTTTAAATAGCCTCTGGGATATTTTCCACATGTAACACACAATCTAAGAAATACTATGCGCTTCAACATACCACATCTGCACCCAATAGTCTTAGAGTAAATAAACATCACTGGATGTAAACAACAAAGGCTTTTGGCAACTTGGTTGCCAACAAACTGACAGAACCCCTTAATTTCCCATGCCAGGAAGAATAAGAGCAAGTCTACAAGTGAGAACTTAGTGGGACAGTCTGTCATAGTCTTTAAAAGAAGTATCCCTTTTTGGTACTCTACTCTTCTCAAGCCCAAATCGGCACTCATGTCTAAAATCAATTTCTAAATTTAGAAACTGCTTTGGAAAACATTTTTTGAAACGCAAGTGTAATTGTTGGTAGGCAGGTACGCAGACAGTAAAATAAATTGCCCTGCAGACAATAAAAATCCAGTCTTTCGAAATAGCAATCATTTCACAAATAGAGTTGAGTCCCATTACACACAGGGCACTGAATCCATCAAATACTTAGGGTAAAGAAAAATTAATATCAGGCTCTTACTCGAGACATTGTTTTTGATAAATAGAAAATGTTCCCAACAGAATCTTACTAAAGAAAGGAAAGGTACATATGAATGCACAATTTTAAAGTCAAGCCCCAGGAGACAGACATGTAGTAGACAATTACACTAGAAACAGCAGGTAGACCCAGAGAGCCTGGTGATAATAAAGAGCTGACAATGAAAATGGCTACCAGCAACCCCTTCGCTTTCCCCATGGATAGGTGCCTGTGCTCTTGAATTTGGGCTGCCCTAGGATCAATGGACCGATAGAACCCAGCCTAGTGAGTAACTCCTGGGGCTGGACCATAAGAACCCTGGTAGGTTCCACACCAACTTCTTGGAATACCTACTCTGTAGGTAAGGCAGAAGGAATGTCAGCAGGTTGAATGCCTCAACACCACCATATCCTGAGGCAGCTCAAGCTCAGCCACGTAGAAAAGTGGCACACAAAGAAATAGCCAGTTAGCCATGATGCCAAACACACAGAAGAAGAAATATTTGATGACCATGCTTTGGCCTGTGTTGCATGATCGCCCCAAGAAAGAACTTGACTTTGATCCTCCAGGCTCATGAAGGAAAAAGTAGTTTTTAGCCCATTGGAGGGTATTGTGTTGCACAGAATGAGACGACAAACCTCCACCTGCTGCTTCAGGACAGAAGTCACAAGACAGTGGAACATGGAAAAAAATCTAAGCTGTAGACAGCATTTGGAGTGACATGGACTTACTCTAGGCTTTCAAAGTTCCACCTGAGATTTTCTACCAGAACCCACATTTTCCAGAGGTCTGTACTGTTGATTCATCCACTTGTCTCATTCATTGTTATCTGTCCGGACTCTACTGATTTCAAGCAATATAATCCTTGCTCTAAGACAATGGAAGCAAGACATTAACACACTTACATAATTACCTAATTATATCCAGTGTGACAGCACTGTCACACAGAATAATTTTTAAATATGTTAAAATGTTACAAGAAACTTAAATCTGAAAAAATCACTTAATAACAAAAAAATGGCAGTCAATGATTTAACTTTAAGAAAAAAAAAAAAAAGCCTATCCAGATGTGAAGAAACAATGCAATATGCTTCCCTACTTCCAAATCAAAGATGGACTCCCAATAAAACTAATCTGACACATCCAGACAACGGGATGCTGGATTGTCTGCCATTGTCTGCACCAGCAATGCCTGGGCACACTTAAATAACAGACTGATGGAATTATAACTCCTTATGAAGGACTGCACTATTGTAACAATATGGGGAAAATCGGTTGGCAGTAAGAACTTGGGGGGAGGAAGCCCAGGCTCTGGAATTGTACCATAAAATTAAAAATTCAAAATGATTTTTTTTTGTAAAACTTTTTAAAAGACTACACATCTTTATTCCTATTTTTATCCAAGTAATTTCCATCAGATAAACACAGCTTTACCTGTACTATTGGAACACAGAGCAATGGACAAGCACACACTTAGTAACTCTAGTAAAAACATTAATTATAGAATAAGTTGGTCAAGTTACATGTTTCTAAACCATCTATAAATAGCCTAAGTTCCTTTCAATCTTCAGTTGCCAACTTATGTTTTCTTACTCAAATGCTATCTCAATTAACTTAAATTCTGTTAAAAGTTTTATACTTCAAGGAGGGAATAGTGTCAAGGTTTCCTTACTGTGACGATGAGACAGCTGTTTTAGAACCCAGTTGGATTTTATAATATGCACTCCCAGAACTGGAATTCTTACGTACATTTTCTCCAGGCTCATCAGTTGTAACCAGCCAGCACCTTCACAGTTGTTACAGTCGTTCATAATTAAACCACATTGTAAAACTGTCTTATGATTTAAAACTTAAGATATTCCATATCTTTATCTCTTTCAGGCATTTCTGAGCTACCCAAATCTGAGATTTTAACTGTATGGTGTTCAGTAATACATAATTCTTAATACTTGCCTCAATTATAAATGATTTCATAGTCATTAACATTCAGACACACCAGATCTGTGACCCCAAACCACACAACCTTCAAAATACATGTTAGTGTGGACCCCCCCGACATTCCCTGAATGGTTCTAATTTTATAGCAGCAAGTTGATAAAGCATTTCTCACTTCACTTAGTTATACTAGTTCTCATCTACTCCAGTAAGGGTATGTTAATTTCTCCTTCTTAAAACTTTCAAAATGAATGACAAAGGCAGGTAAGTATTTAATCCCTGGTGAAAGACTGGCACACGCTAGAGACACATGGAAAGACATTGGCTGGGCTACGGAACACTCCCAGGCACCTTAAAGATGAAACTGCAGTCTTACAGTGAGCTATACCTGCAGGCAGCCACACACCAACACTTTCACATCTCCTTTACCAAAGCGGGGATGTGGCAGCAGGGAAAAAAGAAACAGTTTCTTAGTAAACATTAAACATTTTCTTTGGGTTTGCAAAACTGATTCCTAAACCTGTTGCTGGGAACTCAGAATACAATTTCCATAACAACAATACCACAAATGCTGGAGTTCCAAGTTCCCTGGCTAGTAAAGAGACATCTTTTAATATGTAATACGGCAGAATTAGGAGCCAAAGCTCTGTGAAACTCCAATATCCTAGTGCCCTTTTTCCCCCACTATGCACAAACACTTCTGCATTTCTATTTGGCATACAATTGTACTCTCCCTCCAATTCACCCTTCCTCTGCTGTCTTCCAGTTCTATAAAAAGACATTCCCCAGGTTTGTAAGGGGCTGAAGCAAAACCAACCAGTTCACATGAAGCACTTACAAGCAGGAACTACCAAGCTTAGAGGAACTTGAAATGCAAGTGCGGCAAAGGATATGAAAGGAGCTGGTTACAAAGATAGGGTTTTCTGCCTAGTGCACTGCAGGTATTTACAATAAATATAGCAGGACTGGTATTATGCTGTACTGGATTAAGCCTCCACCTGCAATGCCATATCACATATGGACTCCAATTTGGGTTCCAATTGGTCCATTTCCAAACCAGCTTCCTACGAATGTGTCTGGGAAGACAGAGAATGACCCAAGTGCTTGGGCCCTTGCACTCATACAGGGGACCTGAATGAAGCTCCTGGCTTTGACCTGGTCCCAGTTGTTGCAGCAACCCAAGCAACATACCAGTACATAGGAGAGGTCTCTCCCTGCATCTCCCCTCAGCCCCTGTGTCTGTCTTTCTCTCTGTAATTCTGCCTTTCGAATATCATACATAATAAAAATATAAAATATCAATGAAAACAACAAACCTAACAATACAGTCCTTCTTTAGCAATACATAACAAGGGAGATGAAGGGAGATAAGGAACAGGGTTGCAGAGAAAACATTCCTCCAGAACTTTATCCTGGATACACCGCCCTCAGCTTACTTCTGCTCCATAAACACTACTCAGTTGTGAGATCAACATACAGTAATGACCTCTTCCTCAAATAATTTACAGGCATTGAAATTACAATAATTTTATCTGCAAGTATCCAAAGAACCCAAAGTCACTCACTGTGCCTTTTCTCTTTATTTGAAATAAAGGGAAAGCCAGGAGCCTGGATCTCCCTCCAAGGGCTTCATGTCAGCATCAGATACCTCAGCATGTGGGCCATCAATGGCTTCTTCCCAGGGTGAACATCAGCAGGTGGCTGGAATAAGGACTGATGCTGGAACTCAAGGCACTCTGACGGGAATATGGACATCCCTAGTTCCCAAGTCAAGTCCTTTTTATTTGAGAGTTCTTTATTTGGAAGGCAGAGATTCAGAGACAGAAAGGAAGAGAAAGATTTCCACGTAGGGTTCACTCCAAAGGGCTGCAACAGGTGGTCTGGACTAGGACAAATCTGGAAGTTTTTTCCAGGTCTCGGACATTGTACTGGGGTCCAAGAACTTAGGTTGCTCTGTGCTCATTTCCCAGGTCATTAGCAGAGACCTGGATACAAACTGAAGACGCCAGGACTCAGGCCGACTCCATGCGGAATACCAGTACTGCAGGCCACGGCTTAACGCACTATGCCACAGTGCTCAGCTGACCCACCATTTTGTCGTCTTAGAAGAAAAACAAAGTTTTTGTTTTAACTTATTTGAAAGGCAGAGAGAGAAGCAGAGACAGAAAAATAGACCTACCATCTTCCAGCTCATTTCTCAAATGGACATTAATCCAAACATGAGAGAGAGCAAGCTTGGAACAAAGATCTCCATCTGGGCCCCTCACACTGGTGGCAAGGCACAAGTACTTGGGCCATTTTCCTGGGCTTCCTCTCATTAGCAGTGGAACAGTAGACTCAAACTCTAATTCTCATATAGGATATTGTCATCACAGGTGATGGCTGAGGAGCAGGTGCTAATAACACTTCCTGGATCTACAGTAGATGTTCCTGAATATTTCTAACAAATGATTTATAAACATATCCACTCACACTAAATAAAAGCTCCTCAAAAATCAAGTGACCCTAACAAAATATTGATGCCTCAATTCCTTCTAATAATCTTATTTTCTTTGTAGTTATTACAGAAATTATCTGAAATATTTATTCTACAATTGCCTCAACAATACATGGATTAAGCAAATATTTAATTTTTCCATACCATTTACCACTTAAGTTGAAATGCTCTCCAACACTATACTGGACATTAATTCAACAGTTGGTTAAGAGCTTTTTACTTCCCTCTACCGTTGCAGAAAGCATCAACATCACAAGCCCACCACGATGGCTCAATGACTAAATCTTCACCTTGCAGGAGCCAGACTCCCAAATGGGCATGCTGCTTCTTGTCCCAGACAATCCACCTCCCAGCCCAAAACCTTGGGACCCTGCACCTGCATGGGAGACCCAGAGGAGGTTCCCGGCTCCTGGCTGTGGATTGGCTCAGCTTCAGGCATTATGGCCATTTGGGGAGTCAATCTGTGGTGGGAAGTTCTCACTGTTTATCCTTCTCTCCATAAATCTGCTTTCTAATACAAATAAATCTTTAAAAAATGAAATTCATACCATGTACTTTCCTCAGTAGTTCACAGGCATTAAGTCATTTACTCCTTTGTTATCACTATTATTTATTTGAAAGGAAGAGTTACATAGAGGGAAAAGGGAGAGAGAACTTCCATCTTTAAAAATAAAAGATTCATTTTGATTGGAAAGTGAGATATACAGAGAGGAGGAGAGATAGAGAGGAAGATCTTCCATCCGATGATTCATTCCCCAAGTGACCACAAAGGCTAGAGCTGTGCTGACCCAAAGCCAGGAGCCAGGAGCTTCCTCCGGGTCTCCCACGCGGGTTCAGGATCCCAAGGCTTTGGGCCATCCTCAACATCTTTCCCAGGCCACAGGCAGGGAACTGGATGGAAAGCGGGGCTGCCGGGATTAGAACCGGCACCTATATGGGATCCTGGCGTGTTCAAGATGAGGACTTTAGCTGCTAGTTTACCTACCGCACTAGGCCCAAGAACCTCCATCTTATGGTTTATTCCTGAAATGGCCCCAACAGTTGTGGTTGGGCAAAGCTGAAACCAGAAGCCTGGAACTCCATTCAGGTGCCCTATATGGCCTACCTTCCTCCACGTTCCCCACGAGTAGCCTAAGTGGAGCAGCTTTGGGATGCCAGCACTGTATATAGTGGCATAACTTGCTGTTCCACACAACACCAGCCTCCTCAATCTTTTTTTCTTTTAGAGACTTCATTTTTTTGTTTATTTGGTTTTATAGTTGTTTTAGAAAAGGCAGATATGCAAAAAGGAGGATATACAAATAGACCTTCTGTTGCTGGTTCACTATCCATGTGGCTGCAACGGCCCGGATCAAGCCAATCTGAAGCAGGAGCCAAGACACTTCCGAGTTCCCCACGTGGATGCAGGGTCCCAAGGCCTTAGGCCATCCTCTATTCCTTTCCTAGGCCACACGCAGGGAGCTGGCTGAGAAATGGAGCAGCTGGGTTACAAACCAGCACCATATAGGATCCCAGAAGATGCAAGGTAAGGACGTTAGTCAGCAGGCTATCACACCAGGCCCAATTCAATCCTTTTAATTACTCCAGTGAGAAGTGATTATAATCCATTTGAAACAGCAAGACACAATGAGGGATTTGAGACAGTAAAAAAATGGCCCATGGTCACACAGCTCCTAAATGCCAGATCCAGGACTCCAAACAAGTCTTTAGCTAGATCATGCACCCACTACGACCACTGCCTCCTCTCACACCAACTCATGACTTCATTCATTCACATTGTTTAATTGCCTTGGAAGACCAGGGGCCTTACTAAGGCTTAGGTATAAAATGACTCTCTCTCTCTCTCTCTCTCTCTCTCTCACACACACACACACACACACACACACACACACCTGTCATCCCTTCCCACTTTCCCACGGGCTCTCCTCCCCACAAAAACACTTCAATCAACTGGCTTCTGACCGTTCAGCAAAGCACTGAGCACTCTGTTCAGGTAACATGCCTGGGGCAGACTTAAGTTACACACCGAAAATAATTTAGCAATGATACTCCTTATCTAGTGGGTTTTTTAGCATTCTCCAAAGCTACGCATTCTGAACCCATGAAGTAGACAGAGGGTTAACTCATTAATTTACAGATGAGGAAACAAATAAAGATAGGTTGTCTAAAAAAAATCTTAGCAAAGATGCCACATCCTTTCTATAGGTATCTGTCCAAACCACAGGTCCTGCCTCCCAAAAAGCCCCAAAGGCCCAATAAGAAGCTCTCTGAGGATACACTAAAGCCTGCCAGGAAAGGTTAATTTGACAAATCAAGTGTCCTTTCAAAACTGTGAATTAAGGCAATAAAAAGATGGGCCAGGTGGTGATTAGATGTCATAGGGCTGGAATAATGAGGTTAGCAACCAGGGGCAGAAAAAATGGTCTTCTAGAGAGAGCAAGTGAATCAAAGCTGAAGGGAGTACACGCTTTCTTTCCTGCCCACCCAGACTCCTGCAAACACACTTCTCTTTCCCAGAAAAACTCGAGCGTTCCAGAGGCCAAAGGCAGGTGGTGTGCTGTGAAGGTGATGAGGTTCCACACGCCTCTTTCCACAGAAAAATCTAGTTCCTTGGACCAGGGTGTGGAAGATTCCAGATGTAGTAACAGACCACACAGGTGTCCGTGGCTTCTTATTTCTTTTTTCAAATAAAATTGGCACACTCACTGTGACAAAAACAGAGGCAAAAGGATGCATCTTCAGGAGAGTCCAGAAATCAAGCCTTCCTCCCCTGCCCGAAGCAACTCCCAATGCTTAAACTGATGTTCTTCCTACACAAGGACTGGCACTTCTTGCATTCTGACTGCTTTTATCAAGAGAAATAAAAAAGCCTGTTGAGGGCCCGGCACCGAGGCCTAGTGGCTAAAGTCCTCGCCTTGAATGTGCTGGGATCCCATATGGGCAACAGTTCTAATCCCAGCAGCTACACTTTCCATCCAGCTCCCTGCCTGTGGCCTGGGAAAGCAGTCGAGGACAGCCCAAAGCTTTGGGAACCTGCACCCACGTGGGAGACCCGGAAGAAGCTCCTGGCTTCGGGTCAGCTCAGCTCCAGTCATTGTGGTCACTTGGGGAGTGAATCATCAGATGGAAGATCTTCCTCTGTCTCTCCTCCTCTCTATTTTTATTGCAAAGTCATTATACATATGTAATATATATAATGTGCATATAATATACATACACAAATATATAATATATATGATATGTATAAATATATGCACATAAATCTTTTTCTCAAAAGCCCATTGACTGTCCTAAAATGTATTGTCACAATAGGATACTGCATCTCAAAATGTTCACTTCACATTAAAGGTTTGAAGCAGGAATGAAAACACCTACGAGAAAGTTCAGGGGAGGCACGTGCACACCTCTCCTAGCGCACTGTCCCTCATATCAAGCAGGGCGATGATCCTATTATGCCGCCCCACTTCCCCACTGGGGTCAGCACCCCAAGGCCCTGAATCTCCACCATTCTTCAGGGAGGGAAGGCGGCCAAGGGGAGCCGGGAGGAGGAAGCTCTATGTCAGCCAGGTATAGCCTTGGCAGCTTGAATGCTCTTCTTGTTTCCTTCTCTATTCATTGGAAGGCAGTGCAACAGATCGAGACTGAAGGAAATCTTCAATCTGCCAGCTCTCTTCCCCAAATGCTCGCAATATCTGGGGCCGGGCCAGAAACTCCATCCTGGTACCCCTCATGTATGTCAGGGATTCAGCCATGAGCTAGTATTTGCAGCCTCGCAGGTCATCTGGCAGGACCGGGATCAAGAGCAAAGGCTCAGGGGTTGTCCCATTGTGAATTTCTGGAAAGGAATTTTGCCCAGTAAAAGTCTAGGATGCCCTCTACCTAGTAACAACCAGACAGGGAGAAGGATGGCAAAACCGAAGGCCCACATACTTATAAGAACTCCAGTCTGAATGAAGACTGGTCTCTCCCATTTTTCCTGAGATGCCCACCTGATCTACGAGGTATTTCTCTTCATTAAGCTTGGCAAGCATCCTTACTCCTAAAAAACACACAAAATAACCATAACAAAAGAAGCAGGAGCAGAGATGGGACTCAATCCCGTGATTCCAGCATTGGTTCCAAGGGGCACCTTACCCTCTTGTGCCATGATGCCCACCGACTGGTTTGTCTTTCTAATATGTAAGACTGATGTTTACAAGTAACGTGGAATTAAATAGAATCATTTTTGATGGTTAGTCCAATTATTACAGTTTAACCTCAGCCTCCATGCGAGCCATTAGCAAGGACGCATATTGTTAAATACATCAACTATTGTGAGCCCAGTGCGCTGCAGCACTCAGAGAAGGACAAATACAAAAAGTCAAACTATAAAAACAATGTAAGTGAACCTTGAAACAAGAGCAAGCTCCACTTCAAAGAAATAAGCATGCCTGATGCACTTGTACAGCAGGTAGAAGAAGTAAGCTTTGAAAACAAGGCAAATTTTCAGGAGGTGTTTCTCTCCTGGGAAGGGGGTTGTAATTTCTGGTTCATTAGATTCAAAATACATACATCCAACAGTTGAAAAATTAAATAGGCACACAGTCACAGGGTTCCTGGATGAAAGCAAAATAAACTAATAATAAAGAAAGTAATTAATAAAGAAAATAAACACAATAAAATACACAAATACATAATAAAAACAAACATATAAAATGATAAATAAAGAATATAAATATAAGAAATATATAAAAATAAATGAATAAAATAAAAATTAAAAACACAAAAAATAAATAAAATAAATCAACTAATATTAAATAAACAATAAAAAGGCAAGCTTTGCCTGTCTCAGAAGATATTCATTTTTCATAAATATTTTTGAAGATCCTCATATATACAGATTTTAAACTTTTTTTTTTAACACCAAATAGCTTTGCAATTTCATTTTCCATTAACTTTTTGAAAAACCCTAAGTGACTGGGAACGCTTATTGAACCAAGGAATGAGGCTTGAATAGGGCTAGAAGAAAGCTAAGCATATGAGAACGGAAGCATTCTTCCCTTGGGCTGCTGGTGCTGGGCGGCATACGGAGGGGAGAAGCGTGCAGGCAGGTCCAGGTCCAGCTGCCAGAAAAGGACCCACCCACATTCCATCTCACCATAAAAGTCCAAGTCTGCACACCTCAGTGCCCCTCCGTGCCCCAGGGCAGGTTTGCTTTTGGTGGCTCTTGCTAGTTCAAGTTGTACACATTGCCATAGGCCAAAAAAGAACCTTCAAAGGCCAAGATGTTTATGTCATTCTTCGTTAAGCACGTAGCGTATGCCTACGTTTCTGAACATAGGACAAAGCAACATCTACAAAAAAAACTGCTCCCGAAATAAGCAAAAACATGCTGTGAACTGCAAAAATAAGACAACTTCTTTGCTTCTCTTCACACAGTGTTAGAAGTAGCAGCTTTCAGGCCTGGCGCGGTGGCGCAAGTGGTTAAGGTCCTCGCCTAGCACGCCTGGGATCCCATATGGGCGCCAGTTCTAATCCCAGCAGCCCCGCTTCCCTTCCAGCTCCCTGCCTGTGGCCCGGAAAGCAGTCAAGGACGGCCCAAGGCTTTGGGACCCTGCACCCGCGTGGGAGACCCGGAAGAGGCTCCTGGCTTCGGATTGGCATAGCATCGACCGTTGCGCTCACTTGGGGAGTGAAACATCGGATGGAAGATCTTCCTCTCTGTCTCTCCTCTCTGTATATCTGCCTTTCCAATGAAAAAATAATAAAAATAAATCTTTAAAAAGCCTGTGGCCTTTACATATGCCATCCCACTCAACAGTTCCAAAGAGAGCAGTACATTCACAGAACAGGAAAGAAGCTAAATAACATCTTCAAGGCTGTATCATTGATGAGCTGGGATGGGAACCCAATAATTTCCCCAGGGCCCAAGATTTATGTCCCAACAGTGTAGTATCTCTTGGATCTCCCCCCACTCCAGTTTCAATGACAAATGGACTTAACAAAAGGTTCCATGGTGAATTCCACATTCCTATTTGTAATGACAAATAATCTCATTATTCAGCTTTATTAGTTAAAGAGTTTAAAGACTCAATTAGGGGGGAAAAAGGTCACTGACATTAATATCCAAATATTTTTTAGAAATGGTACCTAACGGGCCTGGTGTGACAGCACAGCAGTTTAAGTTCTCGCCTTGAATGCTCCAGGATCCCATATGGGCACCAGTTCTAAACCCATTTCCCATCCAGCTCCCTGCTTGTGGCCTGGGAAAGCAGTCGAGGATGTCCCAAAGCCTTGGGACCCTGCTCCCATGTGGGAGACCAGGAAGAGGATCCTGGCTTCAAATTGGCTCAGCACCGGCCTTTGCGGCCACTTGGGGAGTTAATCGGATGGAAGATCTTCCTCTGTCTCTCCTCCTCTCTACGCATCTGCCTTTCTGATATAGTAAATAAATCTTAAGAGAAAAATTGTATGTAACAATTGGAATAGTTTTCCTTCATGAGCAAGAGAACAGAAAGAATAGACAAAGAGCATCATTCTTTGAAAAAATCCTTTCAAAAATAAACACTAGGAAGCCTACTTGAAAACAAGTAAATAAAGTCCTATAAATATAACCACTCAAAAAGTAGCTTCCTTTGGAAATATTTGGCC
Source organism: Ochotona curzoniae (assembly GCF_017591425.1). Taxonomy (NCBI): domain Eukaryota; kingdom Metazoa; phylum Chordata; class Mammalia; order Lagomorpha; family Ochotonidae; genus Ochotona; species Ochotona curzoniae. Next base: position 11,368,650 of record NW_024467115.1, read on the forward strand.
ATGTACAAGTTAGCCAGAACAACTAGTGTTAACACATTTTTTCAATACACATGTTTTGAGCAGAAAATATCACAGCGATGATGAAAACAAGAATTTACAAATGAACGAGGCTCTAACCCAGAGCTGGAGGAGGAATTCATTAATCTAATACAAGCTCTGACAAGGAGGAGTCATGGAATGGAGGGAATTTTAGACTAACAGATTCTTCAAGAAACTAAAAACTTTTTAAATGAAATGCAAGCCAAATTGTTTTATAATATTCGAAATCATATACATAGCTCCTTATTCTTGTCAAACAGCATTATAAACGCATGCATTTACCTTGCTGAATTAAATGAGTAAATATTCATCAGAACACACGTTCCTGGGGGGCAAAGTCAGCTCCCTCCAGCTCCTCTGAGAAGTCAGTGCAGAATCTAATTTATCCCTGTTTTCAAAGTTTCATTTGCTTTGTTTTGTTTTTACATTTTGAAAAATGTTTTCATATAGGCAACTTACAGAGTACCTTCCCATGCTACTGATGCACCTGGCCAGAATCCAAGCCCAGTGGAAACCACCCCCAAAATCCCCTCATCTTTACAAACCACAGGTGATAATAGACCCTAATCCTCCAGACCTGGTCTGGCCATCCAACCCCGCCCTCATGCCATTCCAGTATCTCAGCCTTTCTAAGCTAAACAAGTTGCCTCCCAAAGTAACATCATCCTTATCAGATAAATTATTCCCTGCTTACAGGTAAAAGTTAATCAGAACTGTCCCCTCTTGCCTTCTTCCTGCTTTTCTTCCCAGCCCTCAAACGAAGCTCTCATTTCTCTAGCCAATAAAAATAGTGTACCTTGGAGTCCAACCCAACAGTAGGAATTTGGGGCCCTGTGGGCTTGCAATCAGAGACTCAGTGGGGAGTGACCTGGAGCTGTCACTTCCCCTCCCCCACCCCGAGAAAGTTGTCACTGTGCAGGTCCTGTCCACCCTACCACCTCAGTGCGTCATGGTTCTGCTTCAGCTTAAGTTGAGAATGACTTGTTCTTCTCTTTTGTTCTCTCAACCTACTCAAGTCCAGGCCATCTACAATAGGGGCAAGGAAAACTGCAAAGGTTATAAAGTTGCAAGAACTGAACATTCAGCCACAGGCAAAAGCCCAGAACAACCAACTAACTTTACAGCCACTCAAACGCCACCAGGGAGTGTGGACCCCCAAGAGTAAATGAGAAGCTTGCGATCCAGGTCCCTAAATGTTTCCTCACTCACATGCAGCACCCAAAATTCCGCTTAGAACCTCAGGACAGTTCAACCTGGAGTCCACAGAGAACATGCTGAGCTGGCCCAATTTCTTCCACTGTGACTACCAGGTAGAATCCAAGTTATGGTACACTGGAATTGATTACTACTGACAGAGTACAATACATGATGTTCTACAGCAAAATGGAATGAAAACATGTGATCATCTTTGCCAGGAAACACTTCCAATGACTGAAAATAAAATACGAAAACATCAAAAGCATAAGCAACCCTTCTTTTTCATCTGTGGACATGAATTCATTTAACGGAAGGCATCCTGTGGATGCTAGCTGAGCACAAGTTCTAGTTGGCCTGAGCATCCAACACGGAGTCTTACAGCCAATGCTTTGATTTCCCTCCCTCCCCCCATGTTTGAGGATTTCACAACAAATCAAAGAAGGCATTATTTCAGCTCTTAAGGCACAGACATAAGTCACATAAGAACAAAGAAGGTTTTATTATCACATTAAACATCAAGGAGGAAATGTGCTTACTGATAACTAATTTAGTGTCCCGGGCTATTAGAATAGCATTTGCTTTTTGCAATCTTCTGGGCCAATATTGACAATTTCTATCTAAGACCGGAGGGAAAAATGTCCAGCTAGCGAGAAGGTCATTAGGGGAGAAAGAGGGAAAAAGCCCTTGGAAAACAGAACAAAGTTCACAAAGAGGGGAAAGGTACTCTGCGCCTCAGTGGTCTATAGAACATTTGCTCTCTGCCTATAAAATGATTTCACATTAACCACATTTCACTTTGGCAGCAGAGTACTACTTCCTGACAAAAACTCCTTGTCAAAAGCCAGAGGGAGTTGCAGGGGCCGAGGCGGGGGAGGGGGGTGTCCCCATACACAAAAGAATGTGAAACAGACTGCCACGGGCCAGTGTCCTGGGCTTTCTGCCTAAGAGCTTCGCTTTCAGCCAGGAAAGAGGAAACACACACACACTTACGCACACATGCATACTCACACTCCAACAACAACAGCTTGTACAATGAACAGCCTCCCTCTTTTTTTTGGCAGACTTTCCCAACTAACAGTTCCAGTGGCTGTGCCTTGAGCCCATTCAAGAATTCCATCTCATAGGAAGTGTGTCAAATACAGTCATTCGATCTTTCAGCATTTGCAAGTGCACCTGCTAAGCAAATGGTCTGAGAGCCTTGCAGCCATCTCCCCAGTTTCACCAGGAATGACATGGGCTATTCTGGATCTAAACTAGAGGGGCAACACACAGACTCCCCCCGCAAACAGCGCTGCTGTTGCACGAAGTCAGGTGCCTGCGACGTGCAGAGGTAATCCCCTTCTCCCCCACACCAACTTCCCTGTCACTTTTTTTTTTTCCTGGAGCAGGTTAAAGGGTTTGGTTTTGTTTTCTGGCTTACCTCGAGGTGGCTTCCTCACCTCCCTTGCCATGGCTGTCCCCCACGGCCTGGTCCTTGCCGCTGGGGTGGTAGGCAGTGAGCACAACTCCCTGGGAACTGGAGAGCCAGCTCATGGTGACAGAAGGGGCATAATTTCTGCGATCCTGACACGGAGAAGGGGAATGAAGTTCCTGCCTCGCCTGGCAACTCGCTCATTAGCATCGCCGGCTCCACCCCCCCTGAGGCCGGGCGATTCACACGGGGAGGGCGGGGTTTCGCCCAGGGAGAGCTTCCTGGCTCGAGGATTAGAAGCTGTGACTCAAGAGGATTGTTGAAAGCCAGGGCAATTTCAGTCCTAAGAGGCTGTAGTTAGTGTGGGGGCGGGGGAGGGAGGGGTCTGCTTCCCCTACACCAAGTTGTTCTGATCTGATTAGACTGCCATGTTACGCATTCGGGTTTTAATATGAGCACAAACCTTGTAGATTAGTAAACAACTGAGTTTTTGCAGAGCCTTACCTCCCCCCACCCCAAACCTTCCCAATTCCTGTTTCCATCTGATAATTTCTGCTACCTCGTGAAACGTGAGTAAGGGCATTTCTTAACTCCTTCTCTTCAGCATTGAAATTAACACCTGCACTAGCTAGCGCAGCAAAACTGACTTTATCTCATGGGTTCTGTACAGAGTACTCTTATAAAAATTACTTGTGTGCCCTGCAGTGTCACTTTCTTTCCCATAAAAGTCAATGCCAAAATTTACCTCTTGTTTAATCAAAACACTTTGCAGGGTGGCAAACAGACACATCTCCCCACTGTTTTTTAAATGTTATTGCTGTGGATAAAAGAATTACTTCATTGAGCATCTACTATCCACTATGTTTTCTGGAACAAGCATGTCATACATGTATTACATGCTCATTTACATACTTTTATTCGCTGTGTCTCACCCTACAAAACAGGCATCATCATCAACTACATTTTAAAAATGAATTAATATAAAGACCAAGCACCAAATGATTGGTTCACTCTCCAAAGCCACACAGCATCCAGGGATGGACTGAGCAAAAGCCAAGAGCTAGGAATTCTGCCCGCTCCTCAAAGGAGCAGGGGGCCAACTACTTGCTAACTCCTATGGGTCTGCAGACGGAATTAGGAATGGAGCTGGTATGGAATCCACCCACTCCAATAAAGCATGTGAGTGGCTTAATGCTTAGGGTCCAACACACCACCCCAACATTTTATATGGTAGAAGGAAATTAAGGCTATTAATGTGATGATGATCTATTGGTCTGCACTTCTAAAATTCCTCCTAAACAAGCTTTCAGTTTCATCATTCTGTTCGCATATTAACATAGGAACAGGTTAGGTATCTGGACAAGATAGTAGTTATATGCCTGGATTTGAACAGAATTCTATGTTATATTCCTTTTAACCAGCATATTATTTTGTTTTGCAGATTAATAAACAGGCTCAAGACATGAAAAAAATGGAAGAGATGTTGCTCTTTTTTGCATAAAAACTAAGTCCTTAGGGTCAGTGTCATGGTGTCGTGGGTTCAGCTGCTACCTCAGCACCTGTTCCACCTCAGATCCAGCTCCCTACTAATGGTCTAGGAAAAGCAGCAGAAGATGGTCCAAGTATTTGAATTCCGCTGCCCATGTGACACACATGGATAAAAAGCTTCTGGATCCTGGCTTCAGCCTGGTCCAACCCTCGTATTGTAGGAAGGAAGTGATAGAAGATTCTCACTGACTTTCACATAATCATTTTAAGAAAAACCCTCCCCTTTTTTGTGTACCTGCTGGTCTGAAGTGAAGTGCTGTGTTGATCTTCATGATTGATTACTGTACCTGTCTAAACTCCCTAATAAACAAGCTTTAAGTTTCATTGTTCTGTCAGTATATATTTATACAAAACAGCAAGGAATAAGCAATTTGTTCATTTCTACTCTATCAGAAAAAAATTTTAAATGAAGCATTTTAATCTAAAAAGAAGAGACAGAGGGAGACTGACATTTGTTTACCTTCCACCTCCTCACACATCAAATGCCTGCAATCACATGAGGCAAAGGCCACTCAATGCAGGTTTCCCACGGGTGGCAGGGTCCAAACCAACTGAACCATCACTTACCGTCTGCCGGGATGTGTGTTATTAGGGAACTAAAAGCAGCAGCAGATTCAAGACTTTGAACCCTGATGCCAACTATGAATGTGGGATTCAGGGACCCTAACACCTAGGCCAAATGCCCACCTCTTTCTAAAATTTAAGAAACATGTCTTTGTTTCTACGATAGACATTCAGTAACACAAATCTGAGTTGATTGTGTCTTTCTCCCTCCTGTTCCACAATAGGTTGCTTCGTTTTTCCATTCCCGTGTAGGGCTCTCCCTAATGGTACCTTTCTATTCTCACTGCCTCAGCCACTTCGGGATCCTATAATTAAGTACTGAACCTTTCAGGCCATGTCCTTGCTACCTTCTCCAATCATCCCGCACGCTATAACCACCCTACAACAGCCTTCTTGTGGCCGGAAAGGCCTTCATAGGCTCTTTATCAAGGATGCAGTTCTAAACTCGGGTAAGTCAAGAACATCCTGTACTGTCACCCAAAGGACCTTCCACTGCACCTGCCACACATGGTGGTGTGGTCCTGCCGTCACTCCCTGCCCCTCGCTCACATCTACTTCACTTCTTCCACATACCAGAATTTTAGTGAATGCTGAATTGAGGAAGACCTGACTGGAGCTAAAGTGTATCTTAAAACGATTCAATAGGAATGTGAAAGGAAGAAATACTGGACAAGTGGTTTCTATACACGAACCGATACACACCAGCAGTGAGATGTTCACCAACTTTAGTAAAAAGAAAAAACAGAGAATCAAAAGACAAATAAGTCAGAGTAGACACGTTATGTCTTTTGAATGCCTTTCTGTGGGAAAATGACTCATGCCTCACCCCATATTCACCCACGTTGTGGTGGCTATTCTGGAATGTGAGCATTTAGGAATCCTCTTAGACAACTGTTGGTGATCATCCCTAGAGACTGGCTTCAGAAAAATCCTTCCCCTTTCCTCCTTCTGTTCTGGACATCCTTCTCATCTTCCTCCTTTATTTGTCTCCTGTGTTTCCTCCTTCATCTTTAGTCTGTTAAGGTCATGTGCATCATTGGCAGTCACTGACAACTCTGGAGACAGTACATGGTCAAGTGATTTGTCCAGCTGCAATGCAGATAATGATTAAGTCGTATCTTTGCCCACTTACATTCTTTGCTTGTTCAATAATAAATCATACTGTGCAGGCTGAGTTGTAGTTATTTTACAAGTTTACAGTAGTAAGTGGGTTCATAATAAACATGCTATATAAGTTCCATGAGGCAGAAAATTAAATGGGAAACAAATTGAATCACATGGTTTAGTAACTTTGGAATCCTACTCAGTTAACATTCAAAATCATGACAGTTCTCTTGACTCCTCCTTTTCTCCCACTGAGCTCTCCGTGCCTGGACAGGGGATGTTGCCCGTCCTATGCAAGCAGCAGCTGGAATTATGATGTGGTACACAACTTCAGATATGGATCGCAAACATTTGACATGATTTTTAGAATTTTCCTGTGCCTCAGGGAAGCAAATCCAACTGACACCACCATTTTTTGAAGGCAATTCTTACTCTACACACTAAACCTTGGCAGGCTTTAATTAGGTTCCACCCCTTATATTATAGACATATTTTAGGAAATTCCAAGAAATACGCTCTTTTGCTCCCTTGCATGAATATTTTAAGCAAACACTGAAAATCAAGTCCTTGAAGATGCTAATTTTCCAATCAGCTGAGGACATATCAAATACTTTTCTGTTGTGAAACAGCTTACAAAATATTTAAAAACATCAACACTGCTTAAACATTTCATTTATGTTTCTTCAATGGGTATACAAGATGTCAGAAGAAAAAAGAAGTCATAATTTGTGTACTCAGATATGCTGTTAAATGGGGTCGAGTTAGTATCAAAGCATCTGACAATTTGACAACTATGCTCAAAAAAGAATGAAGAAAATGTTTTAGGTTCAGGGAAAATCCTATCAAGTGTCTTTTCAACTAGCTTTCATATGACTTTCATATGAGCCTATTTACTAATGTGTTTATATTTGATGGGGATCAAATATTCATTGAATTAGATTGTAATCACTGTTTCCTAAAAATTTCTCAATTGCTCTATTTGATTCAAAAGGAATTATCTAAGGGAAAAGTGTACACTTGATCACTGTAAGATGATGGAAACCAAATTTTCTGATAAATGTCCTTTCAACTGACAACGTAAAAGCCAAATTACATTCATAGAACAAGAACTTGCACGCATTAATCAGTGACGAAGTTTTACATAGTTGATAATACCAAGATTTATAAAATGACATTAACTAATGGAGAGAATGTTCTAGGGCCTTCCAACTGATGTTTTACTAACCTTTTGCAGGAATAATTTTTTTTTAAATATTTATTTATTTTTATTGGAAAGGCAGATATACAAAGAGGAGGAGAGACCGAGAGAAAGATCTTCCATCTGATGATTCACTCCAAGCAGGTACAACGGCCAGGGCTTAGCCAATCCAAAGCTAGCAGCGGGGGGGAGCTTTTTTCAGGTCTCCAACGTGGGTGCAACATCCCAAGGATTTCTGGCTGTCCTGGACTGCTTTCCCAGGCCACCAGCAGGGAGCTGGATGGGAAAGGGGGCAGCCAGGACTAGAACCAGTGTGCATATGGGGTCCTGGCACATTCAAGGCAAGGACTTTAGCCACTAGGCCACAGCACAGGACCCAGGAATAATTCTTGGAAGCCTGCATGGTAGCTATTAGTGTGCTGGGGTACTATGAATGAAGAGCATCTCCTGTATAGACTCTAACTTACTTCCCTAGAAATTGTACCGTTACTAATTCTGTTTCTAGAAGGAAAATAAGACAAAACAGAACAAAATAAAACAAAAATACTCCTTGTCCCAGTGCAATGGCTCAGTAGCTAAAACCTCAGCTGGTAAGCACCAGGATCCCATATGGGCACCCCTTTGTGTCCTGGCTACTCTGCTTCCCATCTAACTACCGACTTGTGGCCTGTGAAAGCAGAAGAGCATGACTCCAAGTCTCAGGGTGCAGCACCCACATGAGAGAGCTGGAAGAAGCTCCTAGCTTCAAATCAGCTCAGCTCCAGTGTCACAGCTATTTTGGGAATGAACCAGCAGATAGAAGACCTTTATCTTTGTATTTCCTTCTCTCTGTAAATCTGATCTGCCTTTCCAATCAAAATAAATACTTAAGAACATGCATTTACATGCTTTTCCATCCTTTCTGGACAGCCCTAAACATTTCTGTACTATCGTCAAAGCTATTTTCTTAACTGCTCCTCCAGGGACAAAATTCTAGCCATGCCTAGATAGTTCCCAGCTGGTATAGCCAGAGGCAGACTTTAGCTTCCTGGGAGATATCTATACAAAACTTAGTCACTGTGTTTATTATCAATAAGCATTAACTACAAATATTTGGACCTTTCTCTTTGTCAGGCATGGACCACAGTCCCATCTTTAATTGACACAATACTAAGACAGATATTAAGATTATTCCTATTTAGGAGATGAGGTATTGGAGGTCACTCAGTTAATAGGTGGTAGAACAAGAACATGGAAGCCTGAATCTGTGTAACCCCCAATCTGAACTCTTCCACATTCTGTTACAATCGTCATGGAACTGACACTGTATCATGCATGAATCCTTCACAAGGCAACAATCATCTAGAACAAGTCTAATGTGTTTAACCAAATGGAATATTGATAGAAATGAAATGTAATAGAAACTTACATTCAGACATTAGCTTCTGTCACTCTGAACCTGGCCGGTTATGTCAAACTATGGCACGACAACATACGTACCACACTGAAATTTGTCAATAACTTCACCACATCTGAAATTGCTTTCAGTGATAGAAATAAATGACAAGTGATCCAGCCATAATAATTAAGATCATCCTTCCTCCCTCCTCCTTTAAAATATCAAATAAAGAAATTAAGTTTGCAAACACTGAAGGTCATACGATTTGTTTTGGCCACAGCTTTTTGGAATGGTCCGTGCACACGTGGGACTACGAAAGTTTAACTTCATTTAACTTCAGGAAACACCATACTAAAAATGAACCAAACCTGGAAGTTATCCAAGGAAAGTACAATCACCCTAACTTTTCCTGTGGTTCTCTCCGTGGAGTACACTGAGACTCACATTGCATACACAGACAGTTGGAAGCGCAAAGTCAAGAAAGACAAAGCATATTCTAGATGCCAGAACATTCTTTCTTCATTTTGGTAAAGAAACAGCTCAATCAAGAAATCATAGAATTACATCAATATTTTCCACAATATAACTCTCACACTAAAGAGGACAAAAGCTGTTCATCTCATTATATAAAGAAGTCACAGTGACCGGGGAAGACTTGAAGATGTGTGGCTAAGCAGAGACATGGGTCGATTTGTGGCTGGTAGAAACAAAATGGAGGCCATGATTCGGTTTTTAAAAATGACAGGTGTTGCTGTGCAGATAATGTTGAAAAGACGTTCTTGGAGAGGCTATCCCTTCTTGATCAAACTGTCTGATAAACGACAGAGAGGCTGGGCATTTAATGCCATGGTGAAGACACAGCCCAAGATGCTTACATCGCATACACAAGGAGGGCTCACTGGAGTCTCAGCTCTGCTTCCATTCCCAGCTTCCTGGAAGGCACCCGGGAGGCAGCAGTTCACTTAAGAAACTGGGTTCCTGCTGCACATCAGGGAGATCTGAACTGAGGGCAGGTCTCCTGGCTTCAGCCTGGCCCAGCCCTGGCTCTTGCAGGCATTTGTTCAGCTAGCAAATAAAACCATGTCTGCTTTTAGCATAAAAGGAAACCTTTTTTAAAAATACAGACTCGAGCCTGGCAGCATGGCCTAGTGGCTAAAGTCCTTGCCTTGAACGCACCGGGATCCCAAATGGGCGCCGGTTCCAATCCCGGCAGCTCCACTTCCCATCCAGTTCCCTGCTTGCGACCTGGGAAAGCAGTCGAGGACAGCCCAAAGCTTTGGGACCCTGCACCCGCGTGGGATACCCAAAAGAAGTTCCTGGCTCCTGGCTTCGGATCGGCATAGCATTGGCCATTGCACTCACTTGGGGAGTGAATCATCGGACAGAAGATCTTCTTCTCTGTCTCTCTTCCTCTCTGTATATCTGACTTTCCAATAAAAATAAATAAATGTTAAAAACAAAATACACAGACTCTTGCAAGTAACAATTTCTATTTAGTGAGCTTTGTAGGAAAAGCTATGGTTAGAAATGGCTTCCAAATTTCCCTGGAAAAGATAGAATCCTAGGACTGTACTTACAGCTGGAGCCTCTGAAATGCTGACCACAGCACTTAGTTTGGTTAGAATCCTGTGTCCTCATGGATCAGTGTTCTCTACAAATACACACGGAGGGCACAAACTAAACTCACGCCCAGTATGCTGCCAGCTTCCTCAGAGCCTGGGCTTTCCCTGATGACTTCACAGAAAGGGGCTATACAAGCACAATGGGGAAATGCTAGCACCCTTCATTTAACACAGAGCTCCTGCAGGTTCCTAAAGCAAGCCAGACACAACAGGCAAAACTTCACGGAGAATTTTTTTTTTAATTCACACGCAAATACATTTCACAGAGCTGCAGTATCTTTCTGTCAGTTCACAAAGAATGCCATTTTGTACCTCAACACAAATATGAAAATCACTGTTATTTTGCACATCAGCCACCAGGTCAGAAGCTGGACACTGTAATCCTTGACCAATTTTCACATGCTACACGATTCAACACTGGTGTGAAGAGTAATAACTTCTCAGCGTTTAGAGAATTATAATCAAAATGAAGTAATACACAAAATACAGGCATCACTTTGTAGGGAAAGCAGCCTTTATGCTCTAGAGAACCTATATTGTCTCCTATTTGATCATTTGAGTTTTTATTTGCTTGCTTACTTCTTTTAGAAAATTACGAGGCCAGTGTTGTGGTATAGCAACTGAAGCAGCCACCTGCCATGCCGGTATCCAACAAGGGTGCCGTTCATGTCCCTGCTGTTCCACTTACAATCTAGTTCCAGTCTAATGGCCTGGGCAAAGCGGCAGAAGATGACCTAGCTGTTTTGGCCCCTAGCACGCGTGTGGAAGACCTGAAGTAGGCTCCAGACTTGGGCGTGGCCCAGCCCTGACCATTGGAGTTGCCTGGGGAATGAATGCACCTATTATTCCCTCTCTGAAACTCCTTCATATATTTAATCTTTAAAATAATGACTTTTGAGCCCAGTGGCATGGCCTAGCAGCTAAAGTCCTCGCCTTGAACGCAATGGGATCCCATATGGTTGCCGGTTCTAATCCCAGAGGCCCCACTTCCCATCCAGCTTCCTGCTTGTGGCCTGGGAAGGTAGTCGAGGACAGCCCAGAGTCTGTGGACCCTGTACCAGCATGGGAGACCCGGAAGAGATTCCTGGTTCCCGGCTTCAGACCGGCGCAGTATCGGCCGTTGCACTCACTTAGGGAGTCAATCATCAGATGGAAGATCTTCCTCTCTTTCCTCCTCTCTGTATATCTGACTTTGTAATAAGAATGAATGAATCTTTTAAAAAATGATAATAATGACTTTTTTCAAATAAGTGTACCACAGTTCCTAGAAAAGAAATTTCATACAATTTTCCCTCTAAGAAACCGATTTCTAACTTTTGAAATTAATGTATAACCCCAAATCCTTCAAACTGTTTCTTACAGTGACAAGACTCTTATTTTGCCCAAATCTATTAACTGGACACATGTTACAATAAACAACATTGTGATATTAAGAAAATATTTTGTCTTTGCAAAATTTTGGTATGATTTACTATTTATAACTACGGGTTATATATTCATCACTTGTTCAAAATAATGCAGTGAGATCAGTGAAGTTTAACAAATTGCAAATTAAATGCGAGTACTGAATTTTTGTTAACTTGGGACTCCTACGTTTCAAGCTTCTCCTCTGTCTGTAGCGAAGGTGAAGTACTTTTGTTCTAGATGTCATCGCCAACCATTTTCGTCCAAATGCTCTGTGTCTTTCTCAACCTGATAGAGAGTCCTTATATCATAGTCTAGGTTCAAAATGATTTGTCTTCAATCATGCTCTGAACATACCTAGAAAGGTGATTTTCTTTGGTTCGACTGAATAATCTGGGTAGCTGGTTTGTGGCAAAGACTCAAAGAACAGTTATTAACATTAGGAGTTTTGCCTCCTGAAATGTTAAACCAATTAAATTACATGGTAGAGGTTGTCCCGGGGTCATTTCTATTTAATTCAAGCTAGTTGCTCTATAGCAGTGGCTGCTTAGCAAAGAAAGGTTAGGCCATAGATGGTCAAGCAAATGGTTAAACAATCAAGACTCTAAGACTGGAGAAAAACTCCATATCCTAGCCCCAACATCCTTGCTTCTTCCAGTTAAGAGACTGTTTCAACCCATTGTCCCTGGCACAATCAAAATATCTATTTTAACAACTTCAATCAAGTACTCAGAGGTCGAGCCTAAATAACAGCTTCAAACTTTCTCCTTCACTCTACCATTCTCACAAAAACCAAAAAAGAAAATGCAGAAGATTTCCTATGAATCAAATGATTTTTAAAACGGATTTTACTATAGAGAATTGAAGTAGCATTATTTCTCTATCAAGCTTTCTTTCCCAGGAACTACAGTTCATCTTTGTATTTTCTTAGAAGTATCTGGAATATGTATTTTCTCTTTGTCAGATTACTGCAGGCAAGAATATCAATATAATAAAATTGCATTCAAGGACAAACACATTTTCACACATTCAAATATCCCAAAAGCTGCAGACTAGATATATTCACGAAAAACAGTTTTTATCACAAATTGGCACGAGAAGGAAAGCAGGAAGAAAGTGCTTGATGTGACAAAGGTAGAATATTTTCCAGAGTTTTCACACGTACATTCTAACATATTGCCTCTTCCGCTGAACAGAGTAACTTCTTCAGACTTCCAGAAGGTGATTATAACCTTCCAAGTCTGAGTTTAAATCATGCTCGGTGATATTCAGGGAAATTTATATCGCTATCAATTATCAAGGATTCAAATCAAGGCAATAAAGCCACATTTTGGGGCATGAAAAGAGAAATATATCCGCATTCTCCTTGCTGAAAGTCTGCCCAGTTCAGAAGTAATACTTGTCTTAACCTTGCAAGCTCATCAAAATGAAGCTCCAGTGAGCCAATGGATACCTCAACCTCATGGGGGAAAACAACAACAGTGCATAGAGTCCTCCATGATTTCATCCCTTTTAAGTGAGGCCATCTTTACCATCGTCTACTCAATCTACTGAGAACCTTCGTATGTCGGGGGAATATAAAAAGAAATTGAGCAGAATTACTACCAAACATTCCTTAAAAGACTTTTTCAAAGGTTTCAACCTACAGCCAAAATTCTGCGTAACCTTAGCATGAACGAGACACAAAACAAACCCAGTTGTGACTCTCCACTGACCCGAAGCAGGTGTAATGAGGCAGGCTCTTCAAGTTGTTCCTGGGAGTCCAGGAAGCCGCTTCAGACAGAACGCAGCAATTCTGCATCTGCCCATACTTTCAACACCAAGGTCACAGTGGAGGTCACATGACATAGTCAGGTGTCTCACTTCAAAGAAATACCTGAGAAATTTTGAGAAGTCAGAGACAGCTCAGCCCCCAGGGTTATTTTCAGTCAGAGGGACAACTGTGCATCTGTTTATGATGCTAAACAAACCAGAGGAAATGATTTCAACATCAACCAAGGTTTCAAGGAAGAGAGCCCAAGTGCAGTGTATGATTTTCCCCAGCAAGTTTTCTGCACTAAACACCATTTTAGAACTAGAGAATACAAGAGTAAACACAGAAGATGATAGAAACAACAAGACATTAGGTCTTGAATGAGCACATGAAAGAAGCTAAAGCACAGATTCTGACCAAGGACAAGGCAGAGTCACAAAAATGGGGGAGGCAAGATCGGATTGGACAATCCCACATAATGCAAAAGGTAAATTTGTAAACAAATTTATATAACCAAGAGTTTTGCAAGTATCACATTATGCAAGCAACAGGGAATACTCCAAGGTAATTGGGCAAAATAGATTATTAATGTGACCAGATGGACACTATGAGGACTACGGAAGTTACGGACAGATAACGTGGTTGGCAGGAAAGCATGAAGAGACATCAATCAGGAAGTTACAATAGTGAAACATATGGTTTAGGAGGGTACTGCTAAGAGCCCACAGTGAAAAATCTTTCAATGCTTCATCTTTCCTTTCCATCCCAGGCTGGAGCTGGTGTAACTTCCAAAAGTTACAAACAGATGAGCTATAGGGTGGTCTTATAGGTCTATAGGCTGGTGTGATGCAAAGAGACATTGTAGCCCAGCGTGGTAGCCTAGTGGCTAAAGTTCTTGCACGTGCCAGGATCTCATATGGGCAGCAATTCTAATCCTGGCGGCCCTGCTTCCCATCCAGCTCCCTCCTTGTGGGTCTGGAAGGCAGTCGAGGACTGCCCAGGGCCTTGGGACCCTGCACCTGCACGAAAAACCCAGAGGAAGACTCCTGGCTTTGGATCAGCGTAGCTCCAACTGTTGCGCTCACTTGGGGAGTGAATCATCAGATGAAGGATATTCCTCCTTGTCTCTCCTCCTCTCTGTATATCTAACTTTCCAATAAAAATAAAGCTTAAAATTGTAAAAAATAAATGAAGATGGTGGAGGACACGACCTAATATCACCCCACAGTAAAAAGGCCTCAGGGGACACATGGTTATAAAGTATTGGAAGACAGGTGAGAAAAAGTGTTGCAATCCCTTTTCATGCTCAAAGAATAGATGTCTTACCAATGAAGAACCTAGGCGTTTTCTGCCTTTTGTGCTTTCTGCCTTAATTGCTCGGCTGGGGGCTGTGTGAACTCCAGGCCTGACAGTCTACGGGACACCCATCAGGACACCTGGCAGGTCACGTAGGCAGAGCACTCCTCAGGAAGGCGCTCTCTGGCGTTAGGTAAGACCCATCACCCTATAGCTCATCCGTTTGTAACTTTTGGAAGTTGCTTGCTTCAAACATGCCAATAGAAGCCTGCCAAACTTGATCTTATCAAAAGTTAACAGTTAAGACTTACCAGTCATGACTGTATAATTATATGGAATTGTCCTGAAATGGATAAGAACCCTGTGCTGTTCAACCTTGGCCCTTTTGCCTTCCTGCTCTTTTTCCACCCTGCTACTCCAGCGGCAGCCTTGGCTGCAGCTGCCCCTCCCCCACCCAGGCCTGCTGGGTTGGGGGAGGTAGCTGGGAGACCTGGGCTAACGTGCATAAACCATAAACATGAATAAATCACCTTTATGCCTTAGCACCGACTTCAGACTCGATTTTCTGGGGATATCAAAATGTGCCACAACACCAACTCACGCCAAGAGAAGTAGTTGCCAGGAGACATTTTCTTTTGTCTGCCCTATTGAGGGGTGCTGTGTTTACCACTTCTGAGGAATTCTTGATTTCCGTGCTGGGAAACCCTAGAAGTCCACAAATTCTCACATCTATTTCAGTTTTTAGTCCAGGATAAAGAGAGTAGGGAAGAAAAAAAAAATGAACTTGCTAAGCTCTTTGAAAGACTTTCTCTTCATCCCCAGTTTGACACACAGACTTGCTAAAGGTCAACAGTCCAGCAAGTGGCAGCATGCAACACGCAGACCACAGCACAGTGTGGAAGGAGGTGAGGTTCTGATTTCCAACAGCACCTCGAAATCACAGGCACCCACAGCTTCTTCCTTTATGCTTGAGAACATTCTGTGGTTGAAATAAGTCTGTTTCCTAGTTACTTGGCCCATTTGTAACCCAATTAAAATGTGATTACTAAAGGGAAATACTAAGATCAAAGAAAGAAAACAAGAACGTTGTAGAACTGAAAATGTTCAGACTAAATGTGAGAAATGGTAAAAGCAGCATCAATTGCACCTACCCACAATTCCACAGGGGATGCTTAAGGCCTCAAGCTCCAACACGCGTTCCCCATTGCTCCTTCAGTCACACGGTGAGGCTTGTTTCCATGTTAACACCAAAATTAAGGTTTTCACACTGCTCTTTGATTGTTCCCTCCATCCTGATAGTATTGTTCCACCCAAACAAAAGAGCAGCATGAGAAGTTGCTGGATTCCAGCATTTTTCAACATCCAGTTTACACCATCTTGAACCAATTTTCTGTGAACAATGAGGCAAGGAAAACATCTGCTCCCCCAATTGCTAGGCCAGGTGATATAATATCCTCTTCCCTCTTCCTCTTCCCTTTGCTTTAAATAGAGGCCCATCCTTGTTTACAGGATGAGGGCAAGAGGTAAAATCCTTTCCAGAAAGGATACAGTGTATGGCATTGTTATTGAGCTATTATGTAAAACTGCTCTCTTGGCCTCCAAAGGAGAGATTACCAAGAAAAGAGTCACTAAACTCTGCCCGTGTCCATGGGGTTACCTATGAGAAGCTGAAGGGAGCACTGGGAAATACCCTAAAAGCACAGTCCCAGGGGAGCTTCCTGGCTCAACTCCTTCAGGCTACGTTTCTGAACCTGCAAAATGGGAAGAACAGATCCCACCAGTTAGCTCTCGGGTAAATGCAGGCTGGTTGAGGGGGTAGCGGAAGGAGGATCCGGGCTCACTGGAGTTAGTTCATTGTCCGTGTACACAGTGCTGGCATGAAAGCTTTCATCCTATAGTATCCACAAAAGTACCACAACCTGAGATAAACAGTGAGGCAAATTCTTTGTCCAAATTAAAAATTGTAAGGCAGAGCCAACATTCACAAGATTTTTTTTTTAATTTAAAAATCCATGCCTTTTTTCATTTACACTGTAAATAAAGCACTGTAGTTAATGTGAACTTAGTGTCATTATGATTGCTTACCCAAACACAGAAAAACCATCCTTGTTAGAACTATTAATTTGTAAACTTAGGATAAAGGAAAAACGTAATACTAGGAACATCAATTATTATTCGCACCTCAATTTTAGTGATGCCCAAACGCAGATAAAACAAAACAACTTCCAATTAAACACATCCATAGAAGGACTACATGAAGCAATTTTGTAATTTCACTAAAAAATCCCCTAGATTTGTTTCCTTCAAGATTAACCCAGTGATTAAGATGTATCACAAAAGATATTGTTAGGCACATTTGTCAACAATTTATGCATTTAAACATTACATGAATGATAACATCTTGAACTTCGAAGATATGTTCCTGAAAAATAGCAACCAAGAGCTGTGCCTAGGAAATAAGATTGCAAAGGCACGAGGGTATACAGAGCATGAAGAAGTTAATTCTCATGTGGACAGAACAATTCAACCTGCTGAGGGTATACCCAAAAGCAAATTTTTAAGCCCTCATTTCCTGACAAATATTTGTGAACTACACACATAAATGGACAATTCCCTTCTGCTGGCATACTCTCAAAATGTTCACAAAGACCAGGTCACAAAAAAGCCAAAGGCAGGAACTCAATGCAAGGATCCAGCGTCAGGGACAGATACCCCACTACTGGAGTCATGACTTGCTGCCTCAGGGTGCAATTCAGCAGGAAGCTGGACCCAGGAGCTGAGCCAAGCTCAGGCACTCTGACAGCGGTTGCAGGCATTTCAACTACTGGATATCCAGCCAAGCCAAATATGAATTTTCAAGGCACCCATTTTTGTGATATAATGAGCCCGTCCTATAGATTCTTCATCTCTCTTCATCTTTAAGACGACTCACCACTTCCCAGGGTGGTACAGAAATCCTGGCAATGAGACGGGGTTGGGGAGGTTGGGCAGGCTTGGATAGCCAGCCTCCAGACTGGGTATATCACAATCTCACATTTTCTGTCTTGATTTTTGGCATCCTGGACAGACTCTGGGACTGCCTCTTGACTAGCTAATTCATATCTCAGCATTTTTGCTGAGCCAATCCTGCTTTGACAAACTCCTGGGAGTTGATCTAAATCCATTAAGAAGTCCTGGCGACCATCTGGATGCCTGAGTGTCTAGGAGTGAATTGCTTCCTTCCAAACTTCTGCTTAGCAGCAGCTCATGAAATTACTGTAGCCTTACCGGCTTCAGGTAGAAACACAGTCATTTGGGCCCAGCGTGATAGCGTGGTGATTAAGGCCCTCAGCTTGCACGCACCAGGATCCCATATGAGCGCCGGTTCTAATCCTGACAGCCCCACTTCCCATCCAGCTCCCTGCTTATGGCCTGGGAAAGCAGCCAAGGACAGCCCAAATCCTTGGGACCCTGCACCCAAATGGGAGACCTGGAAGAAGCTCCAGATTCCTGGCTCCTGGCTCCGGATTGGCTCAGCTTCAGCCATTGCGGCCACTTGGCAGTGGACAGATCTTCTTCTGTCTCTCCTCTCTGTACATCTGACTTTCCAATAAAAAAAAAAAAACGTTAAAAAAGAGTCATCTGATCCTGGACAAAAAAATTTCTTTGTCCCATGAGTTGAGGTAGCACATTTTAGTTAATAAAAGAGGAAAATCTGAAATACTAGTTTGATAGTCATGGATTTTCCCCTTACCTCCTCATTTTCTACATTAACGGGGAATCATTGAATTAGTCCTAACACATGCACGGCACACATGTTGAGAGTTCACATGTTTTTCTATTGGGATGATTTCCTTGGCTACTCGTTAGTTTATTCATTCTGCAAACATTCTGGGCACCCACTTACAGTGCCATGCAGCGTGCTAATACAATGGTATATAAGATAAAGTAGCAAATATACAAAAAAAGCTAGCAGGATCAAATTCTTATTTGTCTCAGTTTAAAAAATGCATTTGTTTGTTAAACTACCAGTTACACGCTACTCAGTAGTATTCACCTTTGCTAATCCTTGTCACTTTGCTTCTGTCTGACAAATGAGATAACAAAGATTAATCACATAGATTAATTTACAAGTGATGGAGACAGACGTCTTGAATGTAAACCGTGCTCTCCTGCCTCTAAATCAGTTCTGTGGTCTTTTCACTGAACCGTGCTGCTCATGACATTAATTCAGAAAGGAATATTTTGGGGCCAGCACATTGGCTCAACTGGCTAATCCTCCACCTCCAAGTACGGCATGGCATCCCATAAAAGGTGCTGGTTCATGTCCTGGTTGCTCCACTTCTCATCCAGCTCCCTGCTTGTGGCCTGGGAAAGCAGTTGGCTCAGCTCTGACTGTTGTGGCCATTTGGACAATGAACCAGTGGATGGAAGATCTTTCTGACTATCCTTTCTGTAAATCTACCTTCTTGATAAAAAAAAAAAAAAGGTTCTTTAAAAAAAAGGAACATTATTTTGCAGTCCCAGTGTCAAGCAGATTTGCACAGTGTCGTGCTATTGAAAACCTGAAGCATAACATATAAACAACTGGAGTGACAATATTCCAAATCCTCTTCAGTATTTCAGTTTAATAAACAGGAGAGGTACCTTTCACCATTTTTTACATTTGACAAAGAAAGTACCATGGATAAAGAATTCCAATACATATTTTCCATATATTCTGTGACAAGCTAGCCCTTTCCTTTTAAGGGAACCACTAACATTATCATTTCCAGACTATGTTAATCTTACAATGCTTTCATTGCAACCTCATTATAATAACTGGGTCCATAACAAAGGACTCTTTCAAAGTTGACTCACTCTTACTCACAGGTAACACTTATTCTAAAGAACTAAATTGTTTCAGATCAGAATCAGCTGAACAGCTAGTCGGCTACCTGGGCTACCTGTCAGCCTGTTTGCTTTCACTCTCAGAGGCTGTTCTTTCAAGTGTTTTGGGTAAATATGCGCTAAAACATACACATAAGCTTAGCATTAAAAAAATTGTCTATTTTTTGATGTGCAATGAGGGGATTTCTTTTAATTTTTTTAATTGGTAAGGCAGATTTACAGGAAGAAAAGAGAGACAAAGATCTTTCATCTACTAGTTCAGTTCCCTAATGGCTGCAATGACTGGAAATTATCCAATCTGGAGTCAGGAGCTTCTTCCATTTCTCCAATGCTGGAATAGTGTCCCAAGGTATTGAGCCATTCTCCTCTCTTTCCCAGGCCATAAGCAGGTTGCTGGATCAGAAGCAGAGGAGCCAGGCCAGGTACCAGCACCCATAAGGAATACTGGCACTGCAAGCAGAGGAGTAGCCAGCTGAGCTATTGCACCAATCCCAGGAAGGCGCTTTGAACTCTGATCTCGCTTAGAAACTCCCTGGAAAGGACCGATTACGCACAGCACGTCAGTATTTTATTTCATTTACGACATGTTCCCATGGAATATGTCTGGCCTTTTATTCTGGTTATCATCATGTAATATTCAAGTTATTTGGTTTTTTCTGACAATCCCTCTCCGAGAGAGAGAGGGACTGAGACACCAATTCTAAGGATTTGTTCCTTTAGAGTACGAAGTCCCAATGGTCTCTCTACTCTCAGTGCAACATCTGGTACAAATCACTCCATCTTCACTACCAAAGGAAATCCCATTGATCTGGCCAAGTTTGCAAGGACCTTTCAAGAGCCCTGTTTCCCCACAATAGGAAACAACATAGTAGATAAGTGACATCAACTTCAGTCTCTGCTAGATTTCTCTTTTGGCTGAGAAATATTAGAAATCTCCCAGAATGAGCTTCAACATTGAATCCATCTTTGTTAAGAGAATCCTATGTGCCTGTGAAGGTAAAGTCATGTCAAGTGCACTTCTGAAGAGACAGAAAAATCATCATTTTCTGTCTGTTGCCTAACCTTCCCTGTCCTAAAGAAGCCAGGCTCATCACGTCATTAGCATTGGAGAATTTGTCGAAAGCCGCAACGTGTCTTTACCCGGGTTTCAGAAAGCAGTACGTGATCAAAACACAGCCAGCAAACAGCACACCCATGATGCTGCACAGTACAGCACTAAACTACCACTTTCATCACTAATCAACAACTATAATTAAGCTTAATTATAAATTACAAGTATCTAATCTTAGAAGACATTCGCTTTATAAAACCTACATGGTACGGATGTTATTAACTTGGCTTCCTAAAATTATTTCAGGACCAGAAACCTGCTTTGTGAATTCCTACCTTGTGTACCTGGCCTAGAAACAATCCTGTAATCAGGCTTCCTCCTTCCGGTTGATGGGAGCAAGGGGCGGGGACCCCTTTGATATATACCAACCCTCACCCAAATCTCTCTTCTACTGAAACACCTGAAATATCATCTTAGATGTGACTTGGTTTTGATCTTTCCCCTGAAACATGGCAAATTCATGTCCTGTAAATTTTACAAACACCCGAGTCAGGGAGATGACTAAAATGGGGAGTCTCAAGAAAAAAAAAAAGAATTTGTTACAGGAGAAGCATGAGAATATGACAGAACATAAACTCTTTGCTTCTAGCTGTGGGCCACTATCAGCTATGCTCATTTCATTTGGACAGTTTCAACTAGAATTGAGACAGCCCAACATAACTGTAGCC
Source organism: Ochotona curzoniae (assembly GCF_017591425.1). Lineage (NCBI taxonomy): Eukaryota > Metazoa > Chordata > Mammalia > Lagomorpha > Ochotonidae > Ochotona > Ochotona curzoniae. The sequence continues at coordinate 11,389,812 of NW_024467115.1, forward strand.
AGATCCCCGGGATGCGTGGGATGCGTGGGAGGCTGGGTGGGGCTTCACCCTTTGTCTCCCTCCTCACCCCAGACACAGAAAAAAAAAAAAAGAATGTGGAAAAACAAAAGTCTTACCCACTTTCCTGTAGCCCTTGATCCTTTGTGCCCTAACCAACTATGCAAAGATTATAAAAATAAATTAAAAATGAATAAATAATTGAAAAAGAATTAAAAAGGAGATACCATTAAAGCCACTGGAGATGTGTTGGCTAATGACTTCTGACTTGTTCTGATTTGAGAATGAAAGTCAGCAGTGGCTCTTGCGGACCTATGCATTCCCTTGGGTGCCTCTATGGGGAGTCCATGCTCTGTCAATGACATTACCTTCCCCAATGGTGCAATGGACCACACTTCACACATGGGCAGCTTGCGTAGACATGACCATAGCGGTCAAGGACTGCTTCAAGTCTAACAATCCCCGACTTCCGCAGATACTGGATGGACAAGAGTGGTAGGCAGCAAACTGAATCACAAGGGAAAATGTTTGTGGACTCCAATTCCTCAGAAACCCTCTTACAAAAAAACTGCCAATAATTAAGGAAACTGCACAATAGTAGCTGTAGCAAGTCAGCATCAGGCTGTTTCACACTGCAACACAGCAGTTGTGGTTAGCCACTCCTAACAATTATTTGATGCTAAACATACTCTAGGATTAAGTGCAATGGCTAATAGGCACTATCCCTTGGTGAAAGAAAAGGTGGCTCGCAGGACCTTGCAATGGAAGAGGGAGCAAGTCAACAGTTCAGAGTTGACTTTTTCTCAAAGACTCAGTGCAAGTATCATATATATATGATAAACTACTGAAAAGTATCATATATGTGATAAACTACTGAAAACCTGAAATATCTTCTTAGATGTGACTTGGTCACAACACCTGTTCTAGACGAGTCATCATGGTGCCTGTCATACCCAGCTGTCATACCCAGCTCCCTCCTCACTGTATTGAGCAAACTCAATAGCCTGGCTCTACCATCCACCTCCTTCCAGGGATAACAAGTAATCCAGGGATATCAATGCGAAAAGCTTGAGCAACTTCAGGAGTTTAGGATTCCAGATTCTGGAATATGAATCAGCTCTGTAAAGCTGTGCAAGTGGTTTGCCCATGGCTCCATTTCCCTAGCAAACAAGGAAAAGGATTAGCTAGCTCACACAGGTTTCAAATTTCTTCCATATTTTAAAAAAGTATTTTTTGAAAGATACATTTGAAAGGCAGAGAGAAGTCAACATAGAGAAACAGACATAAAGAAAGCTTTCATCCTCTGATTCACTCCCCCAGGTGTCAGTAATAGACTAGGCATGGAGCAAACTCCCTGAGCCAGCTCTGCTGCCAGGGAGCTGGCACTGGAAGTACAGCCTCCCCTCAGACGCACACATTCTAGTGGGTATGCTAACCATGGTGCCCAGCACTTGCCTCTCCTTAAACTTTGACAAATATAAACCATTGAAGTGGTACCTTTTATTACGCTTGCTCACTTGCAGGCCATGAACCATCCTGTTTTTGATACATTAATCATCTATTTTAACAAAGGTGAGGATATCATTTTCCCTTTCCAGGTTAAAGAAAGACTCCAAGATCAAGTTTACAAAAGGTTCAATCCTACTTTATACGTTTTAGCATCTCAGAGGGCATATTTGAAAAAACCACATACCAATTCCTAGTAAGCAATGGCACGCAAAATTTACATAAACCAGATTGGAAATGAAATTTCATTTTTATAGCTGTTCTATTTTATCAACTGGTAACTTCACTTTACACTCTGCTCTTTAAACTGCCAAATCAAGTGGATAGATTCATTATTTTAAACACAATGTTGCATAAATCTGGATAATTCCTCTGTCACGGCTCTAAGAAGGAACGTGACAGTGACACGCAGAAGTGGCAATGAGAAGCAGCCTAAGGAAATCTGATCTTCTGTATCTAGGATCTGAGGTTAAAAATGCCTTCGTCGGGGTGATTCAACATCAGTGCTGAATCTTTCCCATTCACTCATCATTTCCATCACGCATCAGAAAAAGGCGATGTTTTAGCTCTCATAACAATGAGGCGGATTTTTAGCTTTAATTTGGTTGCCACCTGCTGGCTGAAAGACAAAATCTTCCCTCTGCAGCAAGAACTTCTTGGTAATTCAGAAGGACAAATGCAAACAAATGAAATCCATGTCATTAGCAAAGCAAGTAGGAGTGACATCGACGGGAACTAATACTGAAGGTGACTAATGCGTGTCAGGCAGTGTGCTGGCGTTTCGGAGAGATTATTACATTCAATTAGCCCCAAGTCACATGACATACTGCCATTTTTGAAGCGAGAATAAGTAAGTGGCTTTGGATGACACCAGCAAAAAATGACAATGAATTCAAACCCAGGTTTCAGACATTGACTTTTTCCCCATCATTACATGGGCTCCTTCCCTCACCCCATGATTCTCTACCACTGCATGTGCAGGTAATCTCATCCGGAAACAACATCCTGAGCGAGCTGAGGCTTAGACACAGAGCCACAAGTCACTGCAGAGGTCCAAGGCCGACAGAAAGCCACGGAAAGACTCATAACTGTAGCCGAGATTGGTTCATCAATAGTCATTACTGTGGGTCTTTGGTAGAAGCAAGTTCAGCAAATTTAAAAAATAAAGACTTTTGGGTGATAATTCTTTACAAAATTTTTTTTTAAAAAATTCAATCTTTTTCTTGGGTTTACTTTTGAACTATGCACCTGGTCATCCTCATGGCTACCAAAGTACAAGCCAGTAAGATACATACACAGCCTAGGGCCTAGTCTGGAGAGCTGTCTTTGTCTTTGTGAGGCATTATCAGTGAAAGTAGCAATGAGTTCTGTTTGAGAGATAACTACAGCAGACACTGCTCTTTGTACTTACTATACATTAACTAACTTGGTCTTCAGACACTGGTAGGAGATAACTTTTTTTAGATGTGAACGTAAGTAATTTGCCTAAGATCACACAAACCCAGGCACTTTGCTTTATAATCTTTATCCTTAAGAAATCATGCAATGTGACCTTTAGGAGAAATACAACTATTGTAGTCTCACTGAACAATAGGAATTAAAAGGCCAAATGACTTCTCACATGTCACAGTGAAGTAGCAGAATCAGAAGTGAATCTAATCAGCCAACCATTTGTATGTTTCTATTACTAACTTCACCTTGCTGCAGAAAAGTTGACAGCAAGTGCAAAGAATATTCGCACATGTCACATAAAGGAGTTTAAGGTTTGATTGTTCTGAGCATTAACTACAGTGATGAAAATGGAGTGGTCTAGCTCCCTGCTCATGGCCTGGGAAAGCAGTAGAGGATGGCCTAAAGCCTTGAGACTTTGTACCTGTGTGGGAGACCTGGAAGAGGCTCCTGGCTTCAGACTGCATCGGATCGGACCCATTCTGCCTGTTTCGGCCACTTGGGGAGTGAAACAGCTGATGGAAGATCTTTCTGTCTTTCCTTACCTCTGTTCATCTACCTTTCCAATAAAATTAAAAAAAAAAAAAAAAAGAAAGATAGGAAGGAAGGAAACGGAGCATAGAGGCTTAGGCCAGGCCTCTTGGGGGCGGTGAGCTGCTTGCAGATCCAACCTGTCAGACGCTGAACTCCTCCCCTATCTTGGAAGCCAGCCCTGTGTTCCATAAGGCCTGGCAAGAAGGCACCATTCTCCACGTGTGAAAGGATTAACTAGACATCTCAGACAGCTCCGTACTGGGAGGAAGCATGTGAACTCCATTTACATGGCTGATCAAATTAGAATGCTCCTCAATTTCTGGGGCAAAAATCAGATGCCAGCTTTCGAATACGAGTGAATGAGAAAGATGCGAGAATTACAACCCATTCCACACCTCCCTGAGAGTAATACCTATGCTGAATCATTAACCTCAGAGGAACCTGCACTGGAACTTTCAGAAGGAACAACAATGATCTTTTAATAACCATGCCTCACATGTTTCTGCAATTGATGTAACTGAAGGATACAGGTATAACTAGCACTTATCACCAATCAAACAAAATAACACTGAAGACAGCACATAATGAGACAGATCAGGAAATTAACCTGTCCACAATCAAAAAGACACAAAATCATGGCTAATGAGAGCCAGTGAGTAGACCCAAAAGAATTTGATAAATTGGACTTCTGTGGTTCTTGGTATTCAGTTTCTCATGATATTAACACCTGTGTGATTTTGTTGCTTTCCTTCACCAGCATGTGATATGCCTGTTTTCTTAGGAAAGCAACGGGCAGAACAGGCAAAATGTCATGTAGAGACAGGAAAAGAGTACAATGATAAACGCTGGTGATTTAACAGGGAATTTTGCAAGTAACTTATTAGTCTGATTACTCCAAACACTTTTATAATCACTGCCAGTAACATGAAGACAAAAGCATCAGTACTCTGTCAGTGAGCTGAACAAAGTACATTTGCTTTTAAATCCAACATAACCTGCTACGACAAATGTGTATTTAAGAGGATGAAAAAAAAACATAAAATTCCCAAAAGTTTAGTAAACCCAATAAGCTTTTGACTGTAAATTGAAAACGCAAAGAGAATGTTCTCAAAAAGGTTTTGAAAAGTAAAACAAATGCAGTTTCCAAAATACATCATATGAGAAAAAGCAGAGATGTCTGTCCTTGAGAAGGAACACATTTAAAAACAGAACATTTGCTGAATGTGGATTATGCGCTAGATACCACGAGAAACAGTTTGTATTGTCTCATTTAATCCTTACAAAAACAATACGAAGTATGTATCCTTACAAAGAACTGAGCGTCAAACACTCCTCACCCACGATGCTAAGTTGACCAATGGGGAGGGCAGCATCGTGCTGCAGGTGTGCCTTAGATAAAAGCCACATTTCAACCCTCTCTATTAAAGCAAACAGCAGCTGTCCCGGGGCCTCTGCCGTAGAGGAAACACAGACAGGAACTGTGCCACTTCTGCTACCCCCTGGAAAGAGTACTTCAGATAAACAGCATCTTCATTCATCACTGTGCTGTCATCTGCAAGGGCTCACACACAAATTCTGTAACTCCAAATACTTGGAAGCATATTGAGTAAGGAAGATTTTGTTACTCCAGACGGCAGAAACAGAATGACTGGGATTACAGAGATTGCTTGTCTAAAACACACAGATTTTCTGACACTCTATAAAGTAACATGTAACAGACAGATGTGAAAAAATAACAATTTTATGAGAAAGATCTATCTCATTCAGTGCTGAATACGTTTATGTTTTTGCAGTATTGTGATACGTTTGCTCATTATGGTGCAGTAGGAGAAAACGAACTTGAATTCAACTTTCGTAACAACATCGATTCCTAAAATTATACGTTGTGTGCCTTCTGTTATCTTCTTGCCTTTGAGGTAATATTCTAAAAGAATCAGATTCGGGTCTCTTAAACTGTAAAATTATTTTAGAAATTTACAGCAGCTTAAATATAATTTGATAGCGCTGGCGACAATTGCTTTGAAACATCCATAATCAACGGAAAAGCTCTCTATTGTTAACATTTATGTGAACAATCCGCTCTCAAATAGAAACATTTTAGATGACATTTTATTTTTGTAGGAATAAAGAAAAAATATAAAATACGTACCAAAAAAAATCTATACTGTATAAGCCATCCTACTCTAAAAATTCAGTGATCTCTGATGAGAGGACTTGTCTTGGTAGCTTTTGGTGCTAATTCTCTCACCTGTGGCTACCTGTGGGGTAGCTCTGCTAGACAGCCCCTCCACATTTCAGCCCTAAATGTCCGTTTTATCAGTTTGTGCAAATTAGATGGGTGTCCCCAAAGAACTTTCGAAGTGACAGCAATGGGTAACGTTCCATCCCTGATCCAAAACAGCCTGAAGGAAAAATCAAATCCTAGAGCTGCAAATCTTATCAATGGAAATAGTTCATAATTGTTAACGTGGCTCGGCAAAAATGGGAATCAAAGGAGAGGCCAGTGCAATGGCTTGGTGCCTAAATCCTCGCCTTGCAACCACCGGGATCCCATAAGGTCGCTGGTTCATGACCTGGCTGAGCCCTTCCCATCCAGCTCTCTCCTTGTGGCCCAAGAAAGCAGTAGAGGATGTCCTAAAGCCTTGGGACCCTGCATCTACATGGGAGACCTGCCAGAAACTCCTGGCTTTTGGAGTAGTCATTTGGAAATTGAACCAGCAGATGGAAGATATTTCTATTTTTCCTTCTTTCTGTAAATGTGATCTGTCTTTCCAATAAGAATAAATTAATCTTTAAAAAAGACATAAATCAAAGAAATGAGGGAGGAGAGGTATTAGATGGGGAAAGCAGACAAGGGAACAGCGGCACCTATTCCAATGACCCTGTGGCTGCGGAGGGTAACTAGACCTCATCATTCAGAGGACTATCCCAAGTCTGTTGCAGCTGGCACCTTCCCCCTTGTTTTGTACCAATACATCGTATTGTTATTTTGAATGGCAAGGCTTCATACACTGGTCAAATAGCAAGTGTGCTCAAACTCTCAAGAATCAGTTTTTGGGGCCCGGCACGATGGCGCAAGTGGTTAAGGTCCTCGCCTTGCACGCCCGGGATCCCATATGAGCGCCGGTTCTATCCCCGCAGCCCCGCTTCCCTTCCAGCTCCCTGCCTGTGGCCTGGGAAAGCAGTCGAGGACAGCACAAAGCTTTGGGAACCTGCACCCGCGTGGGAGACCCGGAAGAGGCTCCTGGCTTCAGATCGGCATAGTATCGGCCGTTGCACTCACTTGGGGAGTGAATCATCAGACGGAAGATCTTCCTCTCTGTCTCTCCTCTCTGTATATCTGCCTTTCCAATAAAAAAAAAGAATCAGATTATAGTGGTGGGTCCCCAATAATGTATCCAGAAAAATGATGAACCGACCATTCCTGCTTGGATAAACATGTCCTGCAGCAGTTCAAATATAACACATGAAGAAGTATATATAAGACATAAATATATACTTGTGGCTTCTGAATTTCTCATTAAATACTCCATCACTTCAGTCAGGTATACCGCCAGCCCTCCGAGGTCTTGTGCCACGTCCTTCTGATCACTAACCCGTTAAGTGAATGTAGATAGCCAATTTCTCATCTTTCTGAAAACAGGATTACCAGCTAAGCTCACATCCCCCAAACCACGGTTTAGGTTTTTTAAGATTTGTTTTTATTTTTATTGGAACGTCAGAAATACAGAGATAAGAGAGACAGGAAAATCTTCCATCTGTCCCATGACTCATACCCCAAGTGGCCGCAAATGCCAAAGCTGAGCTGATCTGACCCGAAGCCAAGAGCCAGAGCGCCTCTGGGTCTCCCGCAAGGGTGCCGGGTCCCAAGGCTTTGGACCGTCCTCCACTGCCTTCCCAGGCCATAAGCAGGGAGCTGGATGGAAAGTGGGGCCACTAGGATTAGAACTGGCACCCAAATGGGATCCAGGTGTATGCAGGGTGAGGACTTTAGCCACTAGGCTACCGTGCCAGGCCCCATGGTTTAGTTTTGCCTGCATTGTGAGCTTTCAGTTTTCTATAAAAAGATGTGAATATTAGGAATGTGAAACCCAGAGCCAAGAACTCCATCTGCGTCTTCCAAGTGGGTGTTGGGGTCTTAGTACTTGAGCCATCACCTATTGCTTCCCAGGCATATGAGAAGGAAGCTGGACTGGAAGCGGGTGGAAGCAGGCCTCGATCTCAGGCACTCTGACACAGGACATGGTCATGCACGGCTGCCGCTGCAACTGATGGGTCCCTGTGCCCGTCTCCATTCATGTGGCGCTAAGTGTTACAGGTACCAGAGAAAGCTTTGACACAGAACAGGTGACAATTTTATAAGGAAGTTTTGTCAGCTTTGCTGGATTCCATTCATCAGGAAACTGCTAGTGTGGCTATGTTTTTAAAAATATTACTACAGGGCCTGGCAGCGTGGCCTAGCAGCTAAAGTCCTCGCCTTGAATGCACTGGGATCCCATATGAGCGCCGGTTCTAATCCCGGCAGCTCCACTTCCCATCCAGCTCCCTGCTTGTGGCCTGGGAAAGCAGTCAAGGACGGCCCAAAGCCTTGGGACCCTGCATCTGCGTGGGAGACCCGGAGGAAGTTCCTGGATCCTGGCTTTGGATTGGCACAGCATTGGCCGTTGCGCTCACTTGGGGAGTGAATCAGACAGAGGATCTTTCTCTCTGTCTCTCCTCCTCTCTGTATATCTGACTTTCCAATAAATAAATCTTTAAAAAAATATATTACTACCAAGTTGCTCATAATATCCTGTTATCTAACATTTTCAAGATTTACATTGAAAGTCTTGACATGTTTGCTCTTGACATCAATGTTTGAAACTTTTCCTTTTCTTGCATTTTTTTCCATCAAGTGCTTACTTTAGGATGCATGATTGTTCATTATTGCATTGTTTCCTATAATTCCTACTATCTTTTTTCTTTTCTTAGGTTAAATTAACTATTCCCTAGCTTCTTCCACTTAGATGCTTGGCTCTGCGATATTTAGACTATTTTTTTTTTTACTGTTAAGTAGGCCAGCATTCCTTTCTAGAAGAATTTAGGTTTAGTTATACTGCACTGGGGGTCAAATGCTGAGTGTTACTATTATTACCGGGGGATAAGGTCAGAATGTTTTCTAAATCTCAATTGGGTCAAAGAATTGCTTATTACCAAGCAGTTATTTCTTTATCCAATCACACACGCTTTTTCTCTTGTCCTGTTGTTGTAGAGTATTTGGACTGTGATCACACAACACAGGCTGCAGTCTTCATCCTCTGAAATTTGAGACTTACCTTTGGCCCAGTTAAAAGGTAATTTTAATGAATTTTTTGCTTATACTACAAAGAAAGTATATTTTTCCATTTTTTGGGAGAGTCACCATGTACTCATCAGGTCAGGCTTACTTATTAACCATGCTGTTCAATTTTCTGCAGCTTTGTTGTGTTTTTTTGTTTGTTTTGCTGTCAGCTTGTTCTATTAGCTATTCAGAAGGATTTATTAAGATCCCTTATTATTGGAATATTATCGCACACTGACTTTCGATTTGTTTGTTTCTCCTTGTGGCATTGTAACTTTTAGATGTTATTATTACACATTCCAAAGGCTACAATCCAGAAAGTATTACGGCATTTTGTTTACATCAGTCTTCCACAGTATTGCTCAGATAGGATGACTCAGGCTCCGATTACCAAAGCTCTCTGGATCCAGCAATTCTCATGCATTGTGTGCTACAGACCCTTGCCAGTATGGGGAAATCTGGGACTAAAAATGCAAAAACCAGGTCGGTGCATGACATAGCAAGTTTATCCTCCCCTGCAGTGTCAGCATCCCATATGGACGCCCACTGCACCCTGGTTCCTCCACTTCTTACCCAGCTCTCTGCTAACGACCTGGGAATGCAGAAGGTTAAGGTTAACAGTCCCAGTTCTTAGGGGCCTCACACCTCAGTGTGAGGCCCCTAGGAAGCTCCAGGCTCCTGGCTTCTGATTCACCTATCTCCAGCAGTTGCAGCTCCTTGGGGAATAAATCGACAGACTATTATGCTCTATCAGCTCCTTTTCTGTAATCCTGTCTTTCAAATAAAAAATAAATCTTGAAAAAAACACAAGCATAACTAGTAAAATAAATGCCTTTAACACAGGTATCTAAATGTTTTTAAATAACTAAGATATATGGACAGACACACCTATAGAGAAGCTGGGGAAGCACCTGGGATACCCACGTCCATGGCCAAGCGCAGGAGTTCAAGCGCCAGCTTTCTTCCCAACCCTAATTTTGTAATAATGCATAAGCTGGGATGCAGCAGTGATGATTCAAGTTCTAGGTCTCTACCATCCATGCGTGTGTGAGGCCAGAACTGAATTCCTGCTTCCTGAATTTGGCTTCACCCAGCCCAACTGATTTGAGCATGCGCAAAATAATCGGGAGATGGAGGATATCTGTCTCTCTCCCACTGTGTCTCCACATTTCAAATTAATACAATGTTTAAGAAAAATTCAAAAAGAGAAATAACTCCATTTAAACAAAAATTATGATATTGGAACACAGTTTTCTTTACTAGTGCATTCAATTACAAGATCTAACGATATTTCTTATCCTAATAATTTGAAACTAGTGATAAGCATAGATTTGTAACAACCATTATGTATGATGAAAATATCAGTCATCTAATGGTTTTCTTGCCTCTAATTTGCTAACCCCTATTTATACAATTCTCATTCTTGTATATTCTTTTTCTCTCTGGCTAGTTCTCATTTTTCAGTTTAAAAAAAATATATATATATAAATCTGTTTTAAAGATTTATTTTTATTATTTTTTCATTGGAAAGGCGGATATACAGAGAGAGGAGAGAGAGAGAGAGGAAGATCTTCCGTCCGATGATTCACTCCCCAAGTGAGCGCAACGGGCCGATACTATGCCGATCCGAAGCCAGGAGCCTCTTCCGGGTCTCCCGCACGGGCGCAGGTTCCCAAAGCTTTGGGTCGTCCTCCACTGCTTTCCCAGGCCACAAGCAGGGAGCTGGAAGGGAAGTGGGGCTGCCGGGATTAGAACCGGCGCCCATATGGGATCCCGGGGTTGCAAGGCGAGGACTTAACCACTTGCGCCACCGCGCCGGGCCCCAGATTTATATTTTTATCCAATTCTCCAAGCATCTCTGCTTTTGTTAATATAGTCCTTGTCAATAGGATGATGGACTCTACCATTGTCCATACTTACAATGTCAGGATACATTTAAGAAGCAGAATGATGGACTTAGGACTGTTTACAAAGGACTAAGCTACTGTAATATGGGGGTTCAGTATGAGGAGGGGATTTTAGGAAGGGAGGAGGACAATCCCAGAGCTTATGGAACTGTATCATAAAATAAAATGCTAGAACCGCTTCCTTTTCTCAATCCTTAGAGCCATTCATTTCTCATATTTATCACTTGCTATTCCTTATGGATATCTGTGTACAGTCCTATCAACCTGAATGATCAATTTACTGAGGACTTCACTCCTTTTCACCTTTCATGTAGTACAAATGTAATAACCTACAGTAAATGCTTGATGAAAGTCTATATACTTTCATATTTCATTTCTAAAACTGTATTCATCCTTTAGTTATCAAGTGATCTATTCTGTTTTTCTTGAACAGTTAAATCAAGAGCCTAATTTTATGTGTACCTAATACACCTATTTTTCTGCTTAATATAAAGATGAGAAATCATCCAAATGCTCATTTCTATAAGTAAATGGGTAGGGATTAACACTGTCAAAAAATCAGCCATAAAAATAAAAAGTTAGGTCTTGACATAAGAAGTCATTTCAAAAACACAATGAATAAAATAGACACATAAAAAAAGCTTTGCGGGCCCGGCGCGGTGGCACAAGTGGTTAAAGGTCCTCGCCTTGCACGCCCAGGATCCCATATGGGTGCCGGTTCTATCCCAGCAGCCCCGCTTCCCTTCCAGCTCCCTGCCTGTGGCCTGGGAAAGCAGTCAAGGACGGCCCAAAGCTTTGGGAACCTGCACCCGCGTGGGAGACCCGGAAGAGGCTCCTGGCTTCGGATCGGCGTAGTATCGGCCCGTTGCACTCACTTGGGGAGTGAATCATCGGACGGAAGATCTTCCTCTCTGTCTCTCCTCTCTGTATATCCGCCTTTCCAATGAAAAAATAATAAAAACAAATCTTTATAAAAAAGCTTTGCATAAAAGCAAAAGGCATTTTCTTCTAGAAGAAGTTTATTAATACAAAAAAGATTTCAGTCTGGTGGGGACATAGCAGCAAGCTTTGAATGAAATCAGCATAGGACAAACGTCTAAGTGAATGGACATGGACTTTAACTTCGTCTAGGCCGTTGGCTACACAGCTGTACATATTCGTGTCCATCCCTCAATCTGTGCAATTAACACGCCTGCACTTTGATACAGGTAAATTATGCCTCAATAAAGTTAATACAAAACAAAGGTACAGTCTGTAGAAGCAAGGCTACTACTGAACTCTGTTCTAAGCACTGATGACACAGCAGTAACCCAACACTTCAATATGAAAGACAAATGAACTGTATATGATTATAAGCTTCCTATCACAGTAAAATATGGGACTCATAACATAAATTTGAATTTCAACCTTTCAGAAATACTCCTCTTGTTGGTTCCCTAGTTTTATTACAGCTTAATGTCTTTTTGAATACTTTAATATACAAGCAGTAGCTGTTATCAAAAATACAAAAAAATCTGAATCATAAATAATATTAATTACCTATCATCCCACCACAGAACACATTTTCTTTTTATATTGGCTAAAGAAATTACTTGCTCTGCTATGGGCTATGTCCAAGTTAAGAGCGAGGTCTAGGTGGTACATTTCAAGATCTCTTCAACACTGAAATTATTGCATTCTAATTGATCCTGATCACATTAAAAAACAAAATAAACATCTTCGATGTTTCATTTAAAACCTTTCACAATACATAAAGAGAAACTGGACCTATGTGACATTTAGAAAGTTGGTTTCAACCACACTAAAAAAATATATACTCATTCCATGTAGGTTTATTTGAGAACCCACGGTGGCTGTCATTACTTACCATCAGGGCCTGGGAAAATTTTCAGCAGATATACAACCCAAAACTTTAAGAATGGGGTGAAAATAGATTCAGAGCCTCTCTCAGAGAGGGAGATGATCAAAGATTCTATGGTCAGTGCATTGTGGAAACCGTCTGCCCCTCTTTTCCTGCTCTGACGTAAGCATTGACACAGTACTGTGATTCTCTGATGAATTCTACAACCACAAAGCAAGCTTGCTCTCTCTCCTTTCCTTCCTTTCTCCTCCTTTCTCCCTTTCTTTCCTTTCTTAATGATCACTCCTCAACACACGCTTGGCTACTTAAAATTCTATACTCCTAAACTATAACAATCACTTAGAACACCTCAAAGCAAGATAATATTGTCTAAACACCATCCACATTGGGTCTACAAGAATGGTCCCCAGCAACAATCTAACCTCATCACTCCATCATTCCCAGGACACAGTGTCACCTACTTACACATGTCACCCTGCAGCTAACACCAAAGGACATCAATTGGCACATGCTGTTTCCACAGCATGAATCCTCCGTCTTCCCCTAGGTCTCCCTAACCAATGGGTATCTTGCATTCCTTAATTTGGAATAAAACACTGCTTTGCCAAGAAGGGTGAATAAACCTTTATAAAGTTTCTATGGAGTAATTTTTTTTATTCTAGAGATTGACAAGATAATAATGTCTTATCACATAATTCCCTGTATATAAATCTAAAGTAACATTTCCAGATAATAGGCCATTTTCATTTTTATGTCCTGCTAAGATATCCTGACAGTTACAAGAATCCTACATACTGGCTAAATGAATTAACAGAGCAATAAATTATAATTATAAGCTATTTTCAGAGTGGAATCAAAATGAAATAGCAGATTAAAGTATCTACACTATTATCAACTAACATATACTTACAAAAGATGTATTTCTGGGTTAGACATTTGCCAGAGTAGTTATCACTTGAGATGCACATTTATACTAGAATTGCAAGATTCAAATGCCAGCTTTGTTTTCAATTCTAACTTTTTCCACACCTTAGTAGGAAGGACTGATGGCTCAAGTTGGTGAACCATCTGATAGACCCACAGGGATTGCCAAATTCTTGTCTTTAATCTGTTAACCTTAGTTACTGTGGATTCTGTTTCTCTACCTTTCAAAGTAATAAAAATATATATTTTTTAAAACATACACACACACGAATCAGAGACAGAGGCAGACAGACCAACTGATCTATAATAAAAGCTGTTATATACCTACAATGGCCAGGTCTCTGCCTGTACCTAACCAGGATCTGAGAACTCCATCCAAGTATCCTGGTAGGTGGTAGCAACCAAGCACTTGAGTCACCAGTGCTCTCACATAGGGTTGGCCGTGGCACGAAGCTGAAGTCAGGAACCAGACTAGGAAATGAAACTGAGGAATCCAATGTGGGATGTGGGATGTGGGCCTCCAAAATGTAGGCTAAACACTCCCACCTACAAGTGTAGCTCAGAATAGATTATAATCTCATTTCTTATACAATGAAAAAAAAATTACTAACTGAATTCCATTAATCACACATGTAACATTTAAAACTATATATTTTATGCTCATTTTACAAAAATACACAGATTAAAGGAGTGGAGAGAGGGAGATGGAGATCAAAAGTGAACATGTGTAGCTACGCTGAAAAACCAAACACTGTAAAGAGATAAAGGAGGATGTTGTATTTTGACAAAAGGCTCAACTCAGCTAAAGATCATGATCATAAATGCACATGCAGCCAAAACAAGGTCACCTGGATACGTACAACCAATACCCACAGACCAAAAGGGAGAGAGACTCTAAAACAGGTGACTTCAACAAACCAGTCTCGGATTATACAGACATAAAATCAACAAAGCGCCATTGGAGTCGAAGCACACCATTGAGTAAATGGACTGCACAGCTCCTCGTACATTCCACCCAGTAGCTACAGATGCACCTTCTTCTCGAGCACACGGAACACTTTCTAGGGAAGATCACATGTGAGGTCATGACTCAAGTTTCAGAAAATTTAAAAAGACTGAAACATGTCTTTTCTCAGATCAAAGACTAAAACTAGACAGCAGCGAAAACAGAATACTCATAAACACTCAAAAGTGAACATATTAGTACACGACCAATGGGTCACTGAATAAAAAAGGGACCAAAACTTCCTTGAAATAAATGGACAGAGCCAAAGCAATATTAAGAGGGAAATTTATAACATTAAGTGCTTACATTAAAAAAAAACAAGATTTTGAGACCAAAGACAAGGAAGTTTCTAGAGGGAAACAAAAGGGAAACACTCTAAGACAATACTGTGGCGGATGATTTTTTTTTCACAAGATCTGCAAAGCAAAGGAAACAAATGCTAAACAAATGAGACTATATCAAATTCCAAAGCTTTTGTATAGGCAACAATCAATATAGAACGAAGAGACATTCAACTGAACAGGAGAAAATATTTGAAACCACCTGACAAAGGGTTAATATCCAGAATACGTAAGCACTTTAAAAAAAAAAATCAATTGAGAAATGAGCAAAAGACTTCAATAGTTCGATAAATGGCTTTCAAAAGAAATATAATTGTCAACAAGTACATGAAAAAACGCTCAACATCACTAGCCATCAGGGAAATATGTATCAACACCCAATGAAATATTTTCTTGCCCACCAGAATGGCTAAAATCTAAGACACAGAGTAACAAACGCTAGCAAGAATGTAGAGAAAGGGGATCTATTATATACCACTAGGGGGATGTAAATCAGTTGTCTCTGAAAAATGTTGTGAACATCTCTTAAACTAAGCATAGTCTGGCCATGTAATCTAGCAGTCCCACTACTGTATATATAAACTCTAAATATTTGATTATAATATATCAAAGAGATAGTTGCACCATCACATTTGCAGCAGCACTGCTCACAATAACCATGATTTGGAATCAACCAAAGTGTCTATCTTTTCATTCATCTGATGGTAATGTAATCTATATGTATATGTGCGTGTATGTATTTATATATATGTATGTATACACATACACAATTTTCAGCTATATAGTTTTGTGAAACTTTGTTTCATAGCTTTGTCAAATTAATGGTTAATTCAATAAATGCTGTTGGGATAACAGGTTGATAGCATGCAGAAACAAGATAGACCCACATCTTTCACTATACACTAAGATCAAATCTAATTGAATAAAAGACCTAAACCTACATCCAGAAACCTTCAAACTTTTGGAAGAGAATGTTGGAAACACCCTGTAAGATTTAGGTATAGGCCCAGACTTCCTTAAAACACACACAGACATACACAAAAGCAATAGCAATCAAGACCAAAATAACTAAGAAGCTTCTGCACAGCAAAGGAAACAATCAACAAAGTGAAAAAGCAACCCACAGAATGGGAGAAGATCTTTGCACACTACATAGGTGATAGGGGGCTAGTCTCCAGAATATACAAAGATCTCCAGAACAACCAAAACACCAAAACAAACCAAGAAATGGGCACGGGAAATAGGCAGACTCTTCACAAAGGAACAAACCCAAATGGCAAACAAACATGACAAAATGCTTAAGCTCTTTGGCAACAAGGGAAATCCAAATTAAGACATCAGTGAGGTACCACCTAATGCCAATAAGAATGACCCACATACAAAAAAACCAACAACACTTGCTGGCGAGGATGTGGGGGAAAGGGAATCCTACCCCACTGTTGATGGGACTGCATGTTGGTACAGCCTCCATGGAGATCAGTATGGAGAACTCTAAAACAACTGAAAATCTGCATACTACAATCCAGCACATCTAGGAATATCTCCAAAACACCTGTAACACCAGAAACTAACATGCACCCCTATGTTCATAGCAGAATCAATAATTGCAAAAACTTGGAAGCAACAAAAATGCCCATCAACAGAAGACTGGATAAGAAAGCTAAGGTTCATCTACTCCATGGAATACTACTCAGCGATTTAAAAAAAAAATGAAATGTAGTATTTTTGTGACCAAATGGGCCCAAATGGAAACCATTACGCTAAGGGAAATGAGCCAATCCCAAAAGGTTAGATACCACATGTTTGCCTTAATTTAAGATGAAATGATGTCAATATGAAAAATAGTACCTGTAAATTTGTAATATTTCAACCTCAAACAGTCTGTATCACATGCAATAAGATACTGTAATGTAACCAATGAACCAACAATCAATGTGAGTCAGACTGCTTATGATCTACATCAAAGAGCTGTAAAACCTAATATGCTTTTAATACACTATGTTATTCCGTAATGGGTGGGAGAGCAGAGAAATCTTCCACCTTCTCAGAATGTGTGGGGAAGAGGTTAAGTATAACCTATCAAGAATAAAATGGGTAACTTACAGACAGCAGACTCGAATCTGCATTAGACATTAGCAAAACTGAAGACATACAGGGGGAATCAGGAGCGATCCTAACAGCCTCTTAACAGGAGGTCATATGCACAGAGCCGGGGGTGACCCCAGAGTGGAACAGGACTGGAGGAGGCTTGTATACCAACCCTGGAGACTCCTGGATCCTCACCTAGGACTTTCAGTATGCACACCAAGGGCTATATCTCAACTGCGAAGGAGACCACAGGAAATGTACTGCCCTCGGAGGCCAAAAGCTCTGAGGTCATCCACTATCTTTCACATCTCCCACACAGGATGGAAGAAGCCCAGGTCCTCATAGGATCTAATGTCATCGGAACAACAGCCAGGAGCCCTGAGCAGTCCTCAGAAACAGGACAGTAAACTTCCTTCAGGGCTCAGGAGGGGAGCTTTCTCCGGTCCTTACTTAGTTCCAATTTTGGATCCCCACCCTCTCTTGCAATGATCATCAGGGTCACTTCAGAGCTCCTCTCCCTGACCCCCCAAAAATTAGACAGAGACCAATAAGGAAAGCTTAGAATAGACCGGAAATGGTCAGCTTGGACCCACATACACCTTACTAGGTAGGACACAAATATTAGTTACTCCTCACTAAGGTATTGAAGAATTCTCTACACACCCCTCCTAAAACTTTTGCGCCTCAATTGTTAACATATGCCTTGTTAGAGTTATAAGCCTGTTTGGACTATCCTAAAATTTGCCAAGTTCAGTAAAAATCATGCTTCAATACTATAACCTGCTAAATATAAAAATGAAAATAGACACAAGACAGCTGAATAGTACCCTATAACCACTTTAAGGTGTATAGCAGCCGGTTGTGTATAAACTAAATTGAAATGTCAATGAAGTAGTCATAGGATGTGGTTAAGAACTTGCATTTTCTAACATATTGGTCATTCAATACCATGTCGATTAACTCCATAATGTAAATTATTGATGTTATGTTGTGGCTTTTCATTGGATGGGATAATATTCTGCCAGCTCTACTTTCAGACCAGGGATGGTCTCCCAAGGAAACTGTTGAATTTATCTGGACAATAAGACGCTGGACTCTATGCATGGTACATGCTCACAATGAAGGAATCTTGACTGAATTTGAATTGTAGTACTGCAACAATATGGAGGAATCCAACATGGGGAGAGGGCATGAGGAGGGGTTGGGGGAATCCCAGAGTCTATGAAACTATCATAAAACAAAAAACAAGAATGCTATAGTGGGGCTGGCGTTTGTTAAGCCTCTGCCTGTGGTGCCAGCATCCCACTGGGAGCTGGTTCCAGTTCTGGCTGCTCCAACATCAATCCAGCTCCCTGCTTATGGCCTGGAAAAGCAACACAGGATGATTCAAGTCCTTGGGCCTCTGCACCCACATGGGAGACCCAGAAGTTTGGAAAGGCCAAGCATCAGACACTGCAATCATCTGATCACTGCGGGAAAGTAGGATAACACTATGTGCAATTTTCTACACTTGATCTCAGCTAAAAGGCAAGAAGCAAGTCTAACTTTCTTATACCCATTTCTTGAATAGACCAGAAAAGTCTAAATGTGTTGAGCTATAACAGGAAACAAAAGAGCAAAACAAAGCAGATTATAAAGAAACTGTAAAGATACATGATTTTATTATGAAATAAGGCGTAAAAAGCCATGTAACTAGAGAATACAGATTACTATCAATCACATCCCTATTAGCATCAATTAAAGTGCAAGGGCAGCTTTCAGCTGACGTGTGACTACAAAGCAAGTTAACTGGTTTTACAATAACACTCTACTATCACAAAAGGATTATCCAGGGAAGATTACTATATACTATATACTATATACTATATACTATATACTATATACTATATACTATATACTATATACTATATACTATATACTATATACTATATACTATATACTACTCAGGAGCCTATTCTGAAAGACATCCCAGCAGCGCTCCTGGGTACCTTGACGGCTCAGGGACAAGTTCAACAGATCCCCAAGCCTTTTACTCCCCACATGTTTTCTTCAAAGGGGACGTTTCTGGTTTTAGACCATTCTGTGGTGACTTTAAGGTAAACTGCCTTTTTTTAAATTCTAGAACATTAATCAAAATCTCTAGCCTTTTAATTTAGTATAGTCAGAAAAAGCAACTCCATTTGCAGTGTCCATGATTCACACAACCAGGTTACTCAGGTCAAACACATTCTGCTTATTTTATCTTTGCATTTAACGAAAAAATCTGAACCATTGAAGATGCTAAAATTTGCCCCGTGATGAAGGAGGAACTGAAACCCCCAGCAGCATCCGTGTAGGACCCCAAATGGGCACGACCCCAAATCTGCACACTGGTGCAGGCCCAACACAGATTGGGGCACAAAGCGATTGGGACCCAGACCTGTCTTTGCTCCCAAAAGCTTCACATTCCATCATGCACCAGGCCCCAGGATATCTTCCTGGAGATCACTATGTGCCCTGCTGCCCCACCCAACATTCCAGCTCCTTTGATCATCCAATCAGGCCCTGTCCCAAGCACCATGCCCTATGGACAGAAGAATCACCTGGAGCTTTCCAAGTTCCTGTTCATTCTCTTTCCCCAAGTTGCTCTTGTTCTCACTCATATTTGCATGTTTATTATCCCTTTCGATAAATGCTTTCAATGTTTTTCTGTCCACCTCCATCTTAACTTTCTCCTGGAATTCTTCTCACATACAGGCAAGAACCTAAAAACTAGTCAGGGGTTGAGTTCCCCACAACACAGGTTTCCCTTAAAAGTTAGAAAACAGTTAACTCTTGAAAAATGATTCATACAAAATCCAGTTACAGGGGCTGGAGAGATGGCTCAACTGGCTAGTCCTTTGCCTGCAAGCACCAGGATCCCTTATGGGCACTGTTTATGGCCTGGAATAGCAGTCAAGGATGACCCAAAGACATGGCACCCCGCACCCACATACGAGACTCAGAAGAAGCTCCTGGCTCCAGGCTCCGGATCGACACAGCTCTGGCAGTTGCAGTCACTTGGGGAGTGAGTCAATGGATGGAAGATCTTCCTGTCTGTCTCTTCTCTGTGTATCTGACTTTCCAATAATAAAGTTTAAAAAGCAGGCCTGTTGGAAGATTGATCACCCAAATCATGTTAATAGTATCTGGAGATGGCAATCTTCAGGAGTTTAGCATGAGATGCAATTACAAGGGTGGGGACGCCAAGGGTGGTATGAAACACCTTGGATCAGGAAGGGTCAGCAATCACACTGCACTATCTTGTCTGCCATGTGATTCCCTTAGCCCTTTATGATGCAGCAATGATGCCCTCACCATATCCATTGCTATGCTCCAGGACAGTGAGCCACATAAACATCTATCCTTTCTAAATCTCTCGGGTATTTTCTAATGAGAAAGGATGAACTGACATCAAGATCTTCCCTGGGTCACACTGAGTTAATAATTGCTTTTTCCAGTTTTTATAGACAATCCAGGATCACAAAGAAGAAACCAACTCAAATGGAATGAGTGTAACTAAGTGACCATCATGTTCTTTCTCTACCCCATGAAATTAGCACTCAACAATGCCCCATGGGCCCTAAGGAAATGTCAGTAGCTCTCACTTCCGTTTCTTGCTTCCAGTCCCTTTAGAGATTTGGACCAACTAGGTAAATTTTGTAGATACCCAAAAGAACCAATACTGGAATGACAAAGTAAATGTTTTCTACTAATTCTGTACAATCTGTTATATCCTGGCACACGGGATCATAATGCCCTAATGTCATAATTTTGTTGCTAATTGACTTACTATAAGGCCTACTGTTTACATAGTGTAACAGGAATTCATTAAATAATTCATCCTCCTCCTAATGCAGCTTCTCCATCTAGTACTGCGGCTTTCTCCCTCTGTATGGGATTCCAAACTTGAATTTCTGACTCATCCTTCTGTTGATTTCTTGGAGTTGACATTTTGTTTGTCTGGGATGTCAGCCCAGTAACTGCCTTAGCCAAATTTCCAACTTGGGCAACTTCTTCTAAACTTGTCTCTGGATTTAGGATATTAACAAACCTAACTTCTAGCTCATCAAATGTAAGACATGGCCTCCCTGGCCTGCCAGTTTCACTGTAATTTATCTACTGGATAATCTAATGATAATGGGTATTAACAGTAACATGAGCAGAAGATCTCTCCCATCTTTCTCTCTGCCTCTCTTCTGCCTCTCACACTATAACTCTGCCTTTCGAATAAATCAATCTTAAAAAAACTATGATACAATGGGAGCTTCCAAAAGTTCAAATACATTTTTATACAGTTTTTGAAATGTATTCATATTTTCACCATATATTTTTCACAAACTTTTTGAAGATTCCAGTACATGTCATATTAAATAAGGTTTACAGGCAAAGTCTAAGGAAGGAGAAAATAGAAAGTGGTACCAGAATGTCCTTTTCATATATTTATAAAAAGTCAACTTTCGGGCCCGGTGCGATGGTGCAGTGGTTAAGGTCCTTGCCTTGTATCACCGGGATCCCATATGGGCGCCGGTTCTAATCCCGGTGGCCCCACTTCCCATCCAGCTCCCTGCCTGTGGCCCAGGAAAGCAGTCGAGGACGGCCCAAAGCTTTGGGACCCTGCTCCCGCATGGGAGACCCAGAAGAAGTTCATGGATCCTGGCTTTGGATTGGCACAGCGTTGGCCATTGCGCTCACTTGGGGAGTGAGTCACCGGATGGAAGATCTTCCTCTCTGTCTCTCCTCTCTGTATATCCGCCTTTCCAATAAAAATAAAATAAATCTTTTTTTAAAAAGTCAACTTTCTATTTTTTTTTTAATTAAAGGCTAGCATTTTGGCACATTGGTGCGGCCATTGCTTGTGACAATGGCAACTCACATCAGAATGCCAACTAGAGCCCCGACTATTCTGATTCCAATCTAGCTTCCTGTTGATGCTTTGGTAAGGCAGCAGAAGATGGACCAAACACCTGGGGCCCTGCCATCGACAAGGGGCACTGGATGGAAGCCTCGCCTGCTTGCTTCAGCTTGCCCAGACAAGATCGCGTCAGTCAGCTGGGGAAGAGCAACAAGCAGATGGAAGATACTGCCCTGTCACTCGGACTTTAAGAAAACATTTAAAAATATATATATATATTTCTTTGTCAACAAATACTGTATTTTTTCTTATAGAACCACAAAGTTGAAAGACTGGCTGATGTCAAGGGGGTCACGGCGAGGAAGACATAGAAGAGCAGAAACGGTCTAATTGGATAAAGAGAGCATGAAACAAACATGAGTGCAACAGAAGCTCTCCCCAAAGCTCCATACAACTCAGTCACAGAGGCGGAACGTTCAAACGCAGAGGTTTCTAAGCGAGCAGAGCTCTTCTCTCATGATTTGGATTACATATTCAGCAAAAGTTAGTTCACTACTTTGGCTAGTCAGATTATTTTATAATATTATTCAAATGGACAAAATACAAGCTGTAACGGAATTCTTTCTGTGACGACATTGAGAGCATGAAGATCCTTCACAAAGACGGTCAACAGGAACAATGGTGAAAGCTAGACAGGAAACTCAGAAAAGCACGCAGATGTCAAAGTCTCCAGTCCTGGCAGAGTTCCAGATACCCAGCCGGGGACCCAGATGAGGCTCGTGGCTCTGGACCTGGCTCAGGCCGATCCTGGCTGCCAGAAACATCTGGGGAGTGAACCAGAGAGAAGACCTTCATCTCTTCTCATTCCCTTTCTCTTCCACCCTGCGTTTTATCTAAGTAAAACTAATGAAAGTAAACTTTTCCAAAAAGGAAAAATTTAAGGCAGAAATGCTCTCATTGTTTTTTTCTAAGCATTTGTTGGGAAAGGGAGAGTTACAGAGAAATAGAGAACAAACATTTGCTGGTTCACTTCCGAATAGCTGCAACATTGGGGGTTGGGTCAGGCAGAAGCAGCAAGCCTGGAACTCAATCGGGGTTTGTGACGTGGGGGACAGGGGCCCAAGCACGTGTGCCATGTTTGGCTGCTTTCCCAGGCTCGTTAGTAGCCAGCTAGATTAAGACAAGAACAGCTGGGCCCAGTGCAGTGGCCTAGCAGCTAAAGTCCTCACCTTGAACACCCGGGATCCCATATGGGCGCCAATTCTAATCCCGGGAGCTCCACTTCCCTTCCAGCTCCCTGCTTGTGGCCCGGGAAAGCAGTCGAGGACGGCCCAAAGCTTTGGGACCCTGCACCCACGTGGGAGACCCGGAAGAGGCTCCTGGCTTCAGATCGGCATAGCTTCGGCTGTTGCACTCACTTAGGGAGTGAATCATCAGACAGAAGATCTTCCTCTGTCTCTCCTCCTCTGTATATCTGACTTTCCAATAAATAAATAAATCTTTAAAAAAAAACCTAGAGCAGCTGTGACTTGAACCAGCTCTAACATGGCATGCCAGAGGCATACAGCTTAACCCACTACACCACAATGCTGATCCCAACAATATTTTTAATGATAACTTTGTTACAATATAAAATACTAACTCAAGAAGACTTAGGACCAAGATAAGAATCCAGCTTTTGTTACCACAGAAATTCTTTGGAAATCTTGGGAAATTCATGTATTTTTTAATCATTTTTCTTATCTTTAACCTTTTCCAGTAAGTCTCAACACCTGGACAGTATTTCGGCAATGATAATTTTGGCAATGTTATTGCCAAGAACAAGTAAAACACAAAGCCCACCATCTCAGTCAATTCATTCATTAAGTAATTCAATTACTTATGGAATAGCCTACAACAGCAGTGGCCACTGACTCACATTCTACCAACCAGAACAGACTGTTCTAAAGCCGTTACGGATTAGCTGCATTTCCCAGATTCACTGTAGAGCATGTCTATTTACTCCGAGTCCAAAGGCCCAGGTTATGGCGCAGTAGGTTAAGTTACCACTTAGGGCTGCTGTGAGACAGCTCTCTGTTCAGCCGAGCTTCCTGTACCATGCACGTTTGCAGGAAGCAGACGATGGCTCAAGTCCTTGGTTTGCTGCTACTGCACGAGAGACCCGGATGGAGCTCTGGATTCCTGGGGCCAGTCTGGGTAGTGCAGGCTTTGGAGGAATGAGCTAGCAGAAAGGAAATAACGCTTACTCATGCTTGCACACTCTTCTTGTCTCTTTCAAATAAACAAAAAGAAATAACAAAAAAAAAAAAAAACGACGAAGCCTGGAAGGAAAAGCCTTGATACAACAGGTCAGGAGGTTCATACCAGGCTCATACCAGACTCCGGTGGAAGCTGATGGAAGCTGATAGAAGTTGAAGCTCCAGGCGGTAGCCCATGGACTGCTTACGCAACAGCCGCAGCAGACAGGGCCCCAGCCTGTCTCACTCCAGGACTCTTCCCATCCTGTCCCAAGAGTCCATTTACTTTGGTTTCACTAACACATGAACACACATCACACAAATGTATCACTAGTAGTGGTGGTTGCTACACACAAATATGTCCCACAAATGAAGCACTAGGAATTAACGTCAATAGCATGGGTCTTGCACCCACTGAAAAGTGCGATTATTTGTGAACAAACCCATTCTTCCCCTGACATACATATTCAGGTGCTGGTTACTCCACAAGGCACAAAACCAGACCTTTATCAAGTCTTCCGTCCAAAGCAGAAGTCGAACATAGATCAACGAACTTGATGAGGATGGGAGAGTTTACAAAGCAGCTGCTTCCCACTCGCCTTCTCTATGTCCAGTTCCTGTGAGAACAGACAGTGCGGCAGGAGACGCTGCCGATCTTGGGGAACAGGAGCACTGCTTCCTAGTCCTCACTGTCCATTTCCCTGGTCTGTTTCCTGATGTGCAGAAAGGATGTGCAAAACTCCAGACACCCTGAGTATTTCTCACTTTGCACCAGTCCAGCCCATGCCCTGCTTTAAGCTCTCCCTTGAACCAAATGTGAACTCCCTGATCACGTTTATTAATCATTGTGTTACACAACTGACCAAACACCAGTTCCAATATTATGCACACATACCCCAAAACAAAACTGAGGGCGGCAGAAGCACCGTGCTGCCAAGTGCGGTGGGAAATTTGTATATCTTGAGCACAACGAGCAAAGGCCTTTGTCGGACAGTTCAGAATTACAAAGCAGGCTGGAGATATTAGAAGATAACGAAACTGGTTCTACCTCAGGATAATTAAAAAGGACACAAGACCTTACAACTACATCATACCAGAGATGTCTTTTGGCTGGGTTTTAGATATGCCAGGAAAAAAAACTGACTCACTTTTCTGGTTGCTTATCCCATTGCTGTGCTCCGGCAGGGGGAGGGGAGCAGGCAGAAGAGGATTAGTCATTTGCAAATTACTCACTGCCATTTCAAAGCTGTGATCATGGTTCCTTTTGAGCTTTCATCTAAGTATCTCTGAGAACTTTTGAGTATTAATTATAACAACCCTGTCTTGACGTAATTTGGGGCTTTGATTAAAAATTACATGTCCTACTTTCAGTCACCTTGTGCAGGCAGGCAGGACTCAAGAATTCTAGAGGAGGGAAAGCAAGTGGCTGTGGCATGCCAAGCCCCACCCTGTGTCACAGACCAGGTTTCGCAGTCTGCAGAGGTTAAGGGATTCTCGGTTCACCGCACCAGCTAAGCAACAGCACAGCGCGAGCCACATGCTGCTCTCCACAGCCTCCCCCCAGCTGGTGGCAGGAGAACAGTTCCTAACAATCTTGCACACACTCGTGCGTTACCAGAAGACAGGGGGAGTCTGTGGATCGGGGTCTTAGAGCTAAGGCCAGCCTGGAAGCGGGACCACCCGCGGCCACGTCAAGGTGAGGGTTTAAACAGCTACATCTCTCGTCCTGAATTTCAGTATTTGTGTTACCCTCTCAAAATTAGTGTAATCAAGATGGAGTTAGTCATCTCTACGTGATGAGTCACGTACAGTTCTGGAGAGGAATGAGATGACGGGTGTTCAAACAGAAAGAAAACAGCCCTAAGCGTTAGAAAACCCACGGATGTGGCTGGCAACAGTAGAGTCTGGATGAAGCGCTGTTATCTGTAAGGAGTAAGAGGTGAAGCGGCGTTTTAAGATGATTTCTTACACATTTGAAGGGCAGAGTCGGGGGGGGAAGGCAGGGGGTGACAGAAAGAGACAGAGAGAGAGAGAGAGAGAGAGAGAGAGAGAGTCTTCCATCTGCTGATTCACTCCCCAAATGGCCACAGTGGCCAGATCGAAGCAAGGGCGACACCCAGAGCTGAGAGCTCCTTCACGGTCTCCCACGCAGAAGGGTTCCAAGCCCTGTGTCATCTCCTGCTTCTTTCCAAGGTACACAGCAGGGAACTGGGTCAGCAACAGAGCCGCTGGGTCCTGAACTGGCACCCACATGGAATGTCAGCTTGGTATGCGACTGGTTCGCTTGCTATGCCACATCATGAGCCCCAAGAAGGCACTTCTGAAGATTGATCTACAGTGCTCGCGTTTTTCTGGGGCCACTGGGACACGAAGAGAAAGACACAGGACTCCAAATGCTAGAAAACATCAAGAGGCTTCGCTTAGTTCATAACAGGCGTAGGTCTGGCTTTCATATCGCCCTTTTCCCAAGGACAGATGATATTAACAAGGTCCAAAGCTGAGTGTTGAGAGTCAGAGCTGGCTCCTCCGCTCAGCAGCCACGAGACCCTAGGCTTATTCCTTCAACTCTAAGCCTCAGTTTCCTTATCGGACAAATAATAATTACACCCACCCACACCCTACACACACTGTTGGAAGGATGAAGCAAAGAACACTAGTACATGCTCCTAAGTCAATACTCAATAAAACTACCCTCCTCCTGCTTCAAAACAGCTGGCCCATCTTGATTCCAAGTGTTTGGCCTTAAATGGTGCATGTGGCTGTTAAGAACAAACACTTGTGGCATACCTACTCCCTTAAGGATACTCATTTTCTTCCCTCTTGGAAAGCTGCTTTTAAAAATGATCAGTTCTGTCTGAGGGAACAGATCTTACAAGAGTCCCTCTTAATCCTGACTTGTGTTTCCTTAGAGACATTGAGACAGTGAGGCAAATTTCATGAACCAGGTCCACGTGGAGGGGCTGATGTGAACACACTTCATTCGTGGCTTCCACTCCTGGGACAGCTTCCGGTGCGGCCTGCCTCTTCCTCTGCCTCACTCACTTCTATTTCTTAAAGGAGACACAAGGGGCGGTGGGGAAGGTGTAATAGTTAAAAGCACAAATAAATCGAGTTAATAGGGTACAAAGTCTAGAAGTTTCCTGCCCTAGAAGTAAAGCCCTCCAGAGAATAAACATAGACCTTTTTCGGTATGTTCCTTTTACCTTCTTGATCAGGCATTCCTCAGAACAGATTTTGACTCAAAAGCAGCACAGAAATGAAGTGCAGAGTCCCTCGCAGTATTCCTTTGACATCATCACCTCTTCCAAATACTCGGCTGATTTTGGCAATAGTTAAGTCAGAGTGATTTAACAGAAAGAATGCCAAGAGATGGCTTTGGCAAACGTACAACCAAAAATACAGAATGTCTTTCTGCCTAGATGTATTAAAGTGCTACTCCATATTGGAGATAAGGCAGCATTTTAAAATTGCAAAATATGAGGCCAGGTGTTCCCCACATTAGTTTTCAGCCTCTTAGAATAATTCATTTCACTTCAACAACTGAATTCCATCCCTGCAATAAGGGTTTACACACTCTGGCCACGACTCAGCCCTCTTTTGCTCTCACACGCCATCTAGTGTTAGAGGAGAATATTTTGCTGAATTCTCAGGCGTCCAATCCCGCCCAGCAAGACAGTCTAGATCATTGCATCCAATCTCCCCACCTTCATTTTTCACGTGAAGCCAATTCCCTGCTTTCTTGAAGTAAATCAAAAAAATTCCAGGTAGATCTAGGATTAGATTCTATTCTAGAATCCTGGAAGTCACTTACCATTTTATGTTTTATTTACTGCTATTCACGATCAGCATCATGTTGCCAATAGTTTTAGAATTGGATTTGAGATAGTCACAATGCTTACTAAAGAAAACTGAATAGGGTCCGGCGCAGTAGCCTAGCAACTAAAGTCCTCACCTTGAACATGCCAGGATCCCATGTGGGCGCCGGTTCTCATCCCCACAGCTCCACTTTCCCATCCAGCTCCCTGCCTGTGGTCTGAGAAACCAGTCAAGGATGGCCCAAAGCCTTGGGACTCTGCACCCGCATAGGAGACCTGGAAAGAGGTTCCTGGCTCCTGGCTTCAGATTGGCACAGCACCGGCCATTGCGGTCACTTGGGGAATGAATTATCAGACAGAAGATCTTCCTCTGTCTCTCCTCCTCTCTGTATATCTGACTTTGCAATAAAAATGAATAAATGCAAAACCAAAAAAAAAGAAAGCTGAATAGTGCAGAGATTTGGGAGTGAGAAAGGGAACTGATTGGGGCAACTGGTACACCTCACTCTGATGCAATTCCATTCCCTAGAAATGGGCGTCCTCATTGCTGTCGAGGTCACATGTATCCCAAGGGTTGTCTTAAAGGGGTAAAAGGACATGCAAAGTCTGACAACTGGTAAGCCAGATACAGGCAATTAAAGGCAGTCTTTTCATACATAGTTTTGTTCAATAGGTGGATAGGAACAGCTCTTTCCCCAGCAGAGACAGTGCGGGGTGCAGGGCTCCACTGATGATGGCTGGGACTGGTGGGGCTCCCACCCCCGTCTTCCACTTCCCAACCAAGTGACCTCTGACTTTCCACTTGACTTAGAGTGGTAGGGGCGGGGAGTTTCAACATCTGTCAAGTCGAGATAATAACGATGCCTTTCTAAGTTTTCATGAGGATTAAGGGATCCAAGAGGTGGACTGTATAGCAAGCTCTAGTATGAAGCAGCTTTATCTCTTAGCTGTAATTTGAGGCAAAACAGAAACAAGTATTAACAATATTCAATCACTTGGTCCACAGGCCAAAACATAATGTAGAACTATGATTGTTTAGCAGAAAAGGAATTTCCAAGTAAATGACTGCTAGGGTTGATTTCCTTCGTCACAAGCAACTAGGCAAATGCTATCTTTTTTCTTAAGGACTTATTTCTTTTTCTTTGAAAGGCAGATTGACAGACCAGAGCTGAGCTGGTCTGAAGCCAGGAGCTTCGTCTCAGTCTCCCATGTGACTGCAAGAGCAAAAGGACTTGGGCCATCTGCTGCTGCTTTCCCGGGCAATAAGCAGAGAGCTGAATCAGAAGTGGAGCAAATGGGATTAGAACTATTGCCCATAAAGGACGCTGGCACCACAGGGTGGATTAGACTGTTGAGCCAGGACGCTGGCCCCAACAGGACTTTTGATAGAAGTGTTTGTTTTAATTTAAATAACTTTCTTCATTGCCTTCTCATTTGTGCTTTGAGGTAGGAGAGCATAACCATTTCCATCCTGTACAGATGAGACCTGTAGCCTTACAGAGAAGTGCACAGTGGGTCCACAGGAGGCAAATCTAGGAGCGGTCAGAACTCACCACCACGGAAACGGCCTGTCCCTTAGGAGTGGCCGAAAGCCATTTCCAGCTGCCAAAGTACATTGTTCAGCTTCTCCAAGTCTCAGGTAGTCACAGATGAAAAGTGAAAGTGAGTAGATCTGTTGGCCCAAGATGCTTCAAACTCTAGGATTTTAAGCAACTATTTCTACTCTGTAAACCTGAATCATAAGTCTACAAATTATTTAAAGCTTAAAAGTAAGGGGCCTGGGCCCGGCGCGGTGGCGCAGTGGCTAAGGTTCTCGCCTTGCACGCCCGGGATCCCATATGGGCACCAGTTCTAATCCCGGCGGCCCCGCTTGCCTTCCAGCTCCCTGCTTGTGGCCCAGGAAAGCAGTCGAGGACGGCCGAAGGCTTTGGGACCCACATGGGAGACCCGGAAGAGGCTCCTGACTTCGGGCCGTTGCACTCACTTGGGGAGTGAATTGTCAGACGGAGGATCTTTCTCTGTCTTTCCTCTCTGTGTATCTGCCTTTCCAATAAAAATAAGATAAATTTTTTTTTTAAAAAAAGGGGCTTGCACTGTGGCATGGTAAGTTACCATCTGCAGTGCCAGTACCCACAGAGTACATATTCATGTCCCAGCTGTTCCACTTCCAATTCTGCAACCTGTTAATGTGTCTGGGAAAGCAGCAGAAGATGCTCCAATTGCTTGGGTCCCTACCCCTTGTGAGAGATCTAGAACAAACTCCTGCGTTTGCAAGGGCCCAGACCTGTCTGTTGTGGCCATTTGAGCAGTGAAGCAGCGTGGATATAAAACTTCTCTCTTCCCTTCCTTTCTATTTTTCTTACACTTGTCCTCTTCCCCCCCCCCTTCCTTTCCTCCTCCCTCTCCAGCTTTGTCTTTCAGGTAAATAGATTCATTAAAAAATCATAAGAGCAAATCTGGGGCCCGGCGCGGTGGCACAAGTGGTTAAAGGTCCTCGCCTTGCATGCCCGGGATCCCATATGGGCGCCGGTTCTAATCCCGGCAGCCCCGCTTCCCTTCCAGCTCCCTGCCTGTGGCCCGGCAAAGCAGTTGAGGACGGCCCAAAGCTTTAGGACCCTGCACCCGTGCGGGAGACCAGGAAGAGGCTCCTGGCTTCGGATTGGCATAGTATCGGCCCGTTGCGCTCACTTGGGGAGTGAATCATCGGACGGAAGATCTTCCTCTCTGTCTCTCCTCTCTCTGTATATCCGCCTTTCCAATGAAAAAATAATAAAAATAGATCTTTAAAAAAAAATCATAAGAGCAAATCTATGTAACAAAAAATATTGCAACTGGGTGGCTTATGAACAGCAGAAATGTCTCACATTTGTCGAAGCCAGGCCGAGAAATCCCAAGCTAAGTCAGATCAGAGTCTGGCAAGACCAGGGTTTCCAGCCCGGAGGCAGCAAGCACCTGCTTTAACTTCACAGGGCAGAAGTGCCTCCACACTCTTGGGGGCCTTTTCATAAAGGTACAACTTTTATTCATGAGCACTCTGTCCTGACAACCTTTGATCCCTGAAGACCCCACCTTCTAATACTACCATCACAGGGCCAGAATTTCAACAAATTGATTTGGGGGTGGAGGAGAAGCATACATTTTAGACAACAGGATGTTGTGTTGCATTATCTAGTTGGTGTTCTAAAAAAATACAAATCATCCCTCATATCAATGCGAAAAGATGCCATGTTGTCTTGTTTAGAATTCAAAAGGGTTAAGAGAATGGTTTCTTGTGCACATATCAAAATACACATGTGTTAATTTTATCTGAAATGTGTATAATCTTCCAACTCATTTCATTAATTTCACATAATCTAGTATTCCATAATACTTCATTGTATTCAAACGTCATCTCTGGGGTGAGATTTTTTTGGTGCAGCACGTGAACTACCATGTGGGCCACATCAGTATTGAATTGCCTGGGCTCAATTCCCGCCGTCTACACAGCTAAACTTCCTATTAACACACATGGGAAGGGGAGGCAGTAAAGCATGGCCCGCGCTCTGTGCCCCTGCCTCTCTCCCAATGGGGACTGCAACGGATCTCCCATCTCCTGACTTCAACCTAGCCCAGCTCCAGCTCTCACTGGTCTTTGAAGAATGAAGCAGAGAAAAATGCTTTTCTCGCTTTCTCTTTTTCTGACCATTTCTCAAATGAATAAATGTATTTTAATGAAGATTTATTTATCCTTATTTGAAAGGCAGAGGCGACACAGAGAAAGGTCTTTAATCTACTGGACACTCCCAAAATGGCTGCAATGACCAGAGCTAAGCCAATACAAAACTTGGAGCCAGGAACTTTTCCTGGGTTCCCCACATGGGTGGCAGGGTTCATGGGACATTCTCAGATATCTTTCCAGGAGACAGGAAGAGAGCCAAGCTCAGAAGCTCAGCAGCTGGGACACGAACCAGTGCCCATATAGAACATCAGTGCCAAAGGACAGAGGATTAGTCAGATGCACCACTGTACCAGCCTCCAAATGAATAAATATTTTGTAAACGTCATCTTCCTATTTCACTAGCCAATTCCATTTCTTTACTTAGGAGATTTAAGGGAAGGGCGGTGGGGGGATGAGTGTTGTAATCTACCGCAAGTCAATATAGATATTGGCAACACTAAACGTTATTGCTGAAAGCTTTGTGTTGGCCTGAAGGCAGCCACACACACTTATGAGGAATAGGATGATCATACTTCCAATACATACACATTCTTAAGCACACAATTAACACAACTGGAAGAGAGCTGCTTGCTGTGACAGCATGAACATAATGGCTACAGCATTGACTAAACTCAATCTAAGCCCCATCAGTCAACCTCGGCAGCCATGTCTGCAGTGACCTGGCTGAGAACTGAATTCGGCAGTGGATCTCAGATAAGAGAACTGAGCTCTTAAAGGAAGATGTGAGCGAAAGCCCAGTGTGATAGCCTAGTGGCTAAATGCTTACGTTGCAACCACAAAGATCCCACATAGGCACCGGTATGTGTCCCAGCTGCTCTGCCTCCCATCAGCTCCCTGCCTGCGGCCTGGGACCAACAATAAAGGACAGCCCGAAGCCTTGGAACTCAGTACCCGCATGGGAGACCCAGAAGAAGCTCCTGGCTCCATTGGGGCCATTTTGGGAGCAAACCATTGGACAGAAGATCTTTCTGCCTCTCTCCATTAATGTGCCTTTCCAATAAATAATTTTTTTTTTTAAAAAAGGCACCAGTGAAGCACTTGTGCCTGGTGCAGAAAGAAGGGACAAGAGTGTCCCACATCTCTCACCCAGGATCCCCAGGCACACTCGTCACAGCACTCAGCATTTGGATGTGTCCGTTTTCTATCTTAAATTGACAAGCAAACAAATACATTTGTGCTGTAAAACATGCTCTTTGGAAACAGGCATTATGTCTTAGAATAAATGGTTATATCAGGCTAATGAAACATATTCCTTGCCTCACATATTTATCATGACAACAACAGAGCATTAAAACAAACAGGCTCCCATTTGCATACAGGCAATGCATATCCATTTTGGGAAACCACTGACCTGAAACAATCCTGTGAGCAAGGTGCTCAACAGAAAATGCTATGGAAGAAAGCCCTCAGACCTCAGGCATGACAGTGGCCCAGTGAATGGATGAAGAAGCAATCCCAAGCACTCATGTGAGGAAAAAAATTCACCAAATAAACCAAAGTGATACGCTAATCAAAATGACATTTACGGTTATTAAGTAACGGCCTCCGTTTCAATAAGTTCTTCCAGTGGAATAAATCACTAATTCTAACGCTTCTAATGAGCATGCTTACAATTACAGAATAATGCATTAACATTCTCCATTAATTAACAGTTTTCCTGGGTGTTAGTGTCTTCTAGAAACGGGAAAAATCAATCCTTAAGAATAAAGCTCCTCTTGAAACAGCTGCCCAAAGCATGTGAAAATGAGATCCCGGGGTCAGGAAAAAAAAATAGGTCTTCATTTCTACTCAACTCGTAGCAACTTCTAAATATCCTTTCTAATCTTAATGAAATGCCAAAAAAAAAAAAAAAAAGGTATGAACACTTTCACTTCAGACAGGCAGGTTGAATTTGAATTAATCCAAACACGCTTAATAAATGAGCTCTTCCATACTACAGAACATTATTCTTGTTAAGTCATTTGTCAAACTCAGATCCTGACATTTCACATTAGTATTCATCATGATTCTATAATATAGAATTAGGTAGTTAAGACATTAATGGCTATTTTGTTGTATGGATTTACAGAATTATAAACCTGAAACTTGATATTTATCCTTACGTTTTTAAGAACGTAGAGTTTTTTCAATGTACACAAATCAAAAGCAGAGCATTTAAGCCTGAGTTTCACCAACACAGTGTATAATAGGTTTTCTTATGGCTCACAGTTATTGCACCAACGATAGTGGCTGCCCAAGTGCCATGTACTTGGGTCATTTTCACTTAAAGATTTATTTATTTGAAAGGCAAAGTGATAGACTGAGCAAGCCCACTGTCCCGGTGGCTGGTTACAGCAACAGGGACAGCTGCGAACTGACAGAGACCATGACACACTGGCTATAAGCCCTACAGGTGCTTCTGACATGGCCAAAGTTTGAATTGCTGTTTCAGCCAAAATCATGTCTTGTAATCACAGAAACAAAGCTACCAACCCTTTCGCCAGGTTTCCTTCCATGTTGTCTAAACACACAAACCCACTTAAAGTGTGTCTGTAATGGAACATCAAAGCTCTACCAACAAATCAAGTAGGAAAAAAAAATGCCTTTAAAGAACTGGAAAGAAGCCCCGCCTCACCTCAGCCAGAGTGTGGAGAGTGCCGCGGAAGGCGGTGCGTGACAAGCTAAGACCCAGGCGTGACCAGGGCTGCAGCTCCAGAAACAGACTGGATGGTGTCACTTGGGGGACAAGGACACAGCATATGCCAAAGGAGAAAGCCTGCGTAGATGCATGAACCTCAGTATTAACAGTATTAACACACCGAAGGGTCACAGCCAGACCACGAGAAAAGTGAACAGAAAGAGGAGACGGACTGCGACAAAGACCGCATTGAAACGTACCTTGTTCGGCTGAGAAGTTTGATGTTTACAAGGAAGGGGGCATTTTATAGGGGCAGACTGTCAGGATTAAACACTTGTTAGATTCGCCAACCACCAGAGAAAGAATAACTCAGCTGAAGATGTACAAAGAATTCAGATGGCCTTTCTTTCAGGAAACCAGGGACACGGGCTTCCCTTCCCTCAGCAGCAGAAACACAGGCGTGATGGAGCGGGCTACAGAGGAAGATCAGAAAGGAAGAGTTGGGGAAGGGGGCCTTTTTTAAACTCCCCTTGACAGGGAAGCAGAAACAGGGTCGCCTCAGCCCTTATCTGGTGGCGGGGTGGGGTGGGATGTGGGTTTGTGCCCCTCATTGGTGCGGAGGTGGTTTTACCGCCCCCCTCACTTCAGTGGCTTTTCAGCCTGGGGGACCCGCCAGAACTCCTCCGACCAGTCCTGGTTTGGTTGGAAGTAAACTCCGCCCTCCTCTGGTTACCGTGGTTACCATCAACTTTCTTGCTAGCCTCCAGGCAATTACCCTGGTTGGAGCACAGAGGATCCGATACGGTAATATTAACAGGTCGCTTAGCAGATCCAAACAAATAAATGAATAAAAATGGAAGATTGATCCAAAATAATGCTGGAGCAATGGATAAAAGAAAAAATTCACTGGCGCTTCCCTGATCTGAGATATCTTTTTCTTCCTCTCTTTATGTGGGGGAGAAAGAACTGAAACTCTTACAGGGGAGGCTCCCGGCAAGGTGAAGCCCTCAACCAAGACTAACTTAGAAAAGAAAGATCAACCCTATTCTATGGTGGGCAGGTGGAGGTTCAAAGGTCAGGCAACAGAGAAAGATGTGGCGTTTGGGGCAATGGTTAAGATGCTACTGGAGACTCCTGCATTAGAAATCACCATGTCTGGGATCAAGTCTCAACTCTACTCCAAACTCTAAAGTTCCCCAGGCGGCAGAGGCAGCAATTCCAGTGCTTCGGCATTCCACCATGTGGGGACTCTGGATTGGGCCGCAGGCTCCTGCCTTCTGCCTGGCCCAGTCCTGGCTGTACAGGCATTTCCAAAGTGAATCAGTACAGGGAGGCTCTGGGCCTTGTTTCTAACTCTTCCTTTCAAGTAAACATTAAAAAAAAATCTAACCAACAACAAAAAAAAGCACAGCTATAAATTATTTCATAAGGTAATTTTATGTGAAATCACCCTCAAAACCTGAAAATGCAAATAGTACTAATATTTTGTTTCTAACAATAATCAAGGCAGGACACACGAGATGGAATGACTGCATTTGAAATCAGAGGAGGTGGTAGGACGCACACAATGTCAGAGCCCATCCGAGCAGCTGCAGATCTTTCCCCTGGAAGGGTCAGGTGGCCCCTGTCTGAAGGAAGCCACCATGACAACTCCCACTGCAGCCGCAAGAACTTCAGGCTGTTGCAACAAAAAAAAAAAAAAAAAAAAAAATCACATTTTTTCCCCAGTTTTCTGCTTCTAATTGTGATTTTTCTCAGAGATTGTTTTAACGCTAAACACCATGATCAGCAAACTTTACGGCCAGCTAGGCTAGAAATAATCGTTGCTGATTTAGAGACTTTAAAAGACACCTTCTGGAAACCATTTCAGAAAAAGACCAAGAAGCCCAGGTAAGGGGATGGGAGCTGGTTTATCTCAGCGAAACCCTGGTGCTTGGGGCTTCAGGAAAGGCCCTGATTATGTTAAGCCCATTGAGAGACACCTGCCAGCCAGCCTGAGCGCTCTGCAGGGGTCACAGGTAAAGGTCGGAGGTCAGACATCAATCAGGCAGCTGTTGTCTTGCAACAGCGCAGCTGTCAGCTGTGACAGAGATGCTCAAGGTGCAAACAGCCTGGCTATTTACATCAAAAAAAAAAAGAGGAAGGCCGGTTCCCTTCAAGCTCCCAGGAAAGTAGGGAGACTTCATTATTTTTGAAGAACAAAGCCTGTTGCCTGAGTGTGGTTGAAGCATTGCTCTAAAGAACAAACAAAAATCAGATGGTTTTAACTGTATCCAAACTTGATCCCTCACATTTTCTTACACAGGTGGTGCTGAATCCTCAGCCCTGGCCTTACCTGGCTTTTCCTTTGCCCAGCCTTGTGAGAATTGGCTGTTGAGCCCAGTCATTCTCCTCCCTGACCCTTTTCACGGCGGGGACGCTCCTCCCTTGCCTTGACCACCTGTATTAAATCCCTACCCCGGGCATGTTCATAAGCTTGCATGAGTTTGCTCAGGACAACAACAAGTACTGCAGTGAATTGCTAAGTTTGCAGTTACAGAGCAGATTTGAACCATTATTCCATTTTCTCTCTAAAGATACTGATACTTATTGATGATTAAAAGGGTACATTAAGGAATAAACTGACTGTAGAAGGCTTTAAAAGCAAGCATCTAGCCAGAAACTGCAACTTTTTTGGCCAAGTATTACCACCCCAAATCCATTATTTCCTTGCCTTTCTTTAGCTCTGCCACATCTGTACCCTTTTTGAGCTTTGGTAAGACAAAAAAAATCCGAGACGTCTTGGAAAATAACTGATACTCTTTGTAGTTCTTTTCAACAAACTATCGCTTTAAGCAGGAAAAGAACATGTGACTGTTTATGAAGAGCTATGCTATAGTAATGATATAGGGAAACTTGGGGAGAGGGCAGGGGAAATCCCAGGGCCTGTGGAAAAGTATCACAGCATGATGATAATTTATAAATAAGTAAAAATTAAATTAGAAATGACAATCTATCAAGAACCTATCTTGTCCAGAACCCAAAGAACATCACAGGTGCTAATTTTTAATTGTTACAGCGTGTGGGTTCCTAGCTACCTTCCAAAGCTAAACCCCTGACCTGCTGTGCTTTTAACAAGTAACCAGACAGCTGTAATATGTTTCTGCTGATGAGTTTAAGTTCATTGGTGATCCAAGCTAATGCTGAACTCTAATATTAGTTATTCTCTCTGGGTCACAACTACCCTTCTCAAAAGGACTATCGGTGTACCCAGACGGCATGAGGTACTTTTTTCTAGAAGGAGCCAGAGGTACTAATTTGAAAGTACCCTTAACCTCACCTGACAGGCTCAAGGTAAAATTCCAACCCGGTGGTCAAATTTTCAGAGTCAAAAATGACAGAGGTTAGAAACAACATCAAGAGCTTTAACCTCAACCTGAAAGAATTTCTTCACGTCACGCAAAAAGTCCTTTTCTCCACATTTCGCTCACAACAAACTAGTAACTTGAGAACCAAAGCTAATAGTTGCCGAAGCCCTTCCCCAGCTGCAAAGGCGAGAGCCGTGCGTGGGCCGACGATAAGCGTGCCAAGGCACCGTCCTTACCTGAAGTGAAAGAGGCACCACAGCTTTGTGATCACCATGACCATCTTTTCCGGGTCAGGAGCAGCGGACGCCAGGGTCATCCCGAGTGAGGACAAGCAGCCGGTCATCACAGCCGCGGGAAGACGCCGCGCCAAGCGCTTCCTGCGCGGCACACGTCCTCCGAGTGGCCCTCACGCGCCCTTCATGCCCTCCACAGTCCCGTCATTTCTGCTCAGTCATCCAGCAGCTACCAGAGGTACCTGGCCGACGCGTGGACACTCGGAAGAGGAGGACGAGGAGGACGAGGAGGACCAGCGTGAGCGAGCTCGGGGCAGGCGGACGCCCCGGGACCCTGCGGCGGCGTGGCTGCGGGAGACGATTTCAAAGCCACTCGCGACTGGGCAGCGGGGATGGGCTTTCCAAGGAATCGGCATCAGCTGTGGCACAAACCCGGTCACTTCGCCAAGCCTGGTGCCAGCCGGCCGTTGTGGTGCAAAGCAAAGCTCCCTCTGTGCTCTGAAAGCTGCCCGAGGTACTGAGCATGCTCGGCTTCCCGCCTCGCACCGGCGCCCTTTAACTACTCTCCGGGTCTGAGACAGGAAGGATGCACAGGTGAGATTCCTTGGAGGTGCTTTCTTCCACCTGCAGGAAATTCCCTCCTCGCCCCACCCCCTCCTCAAAAGAAGAAAGAAAAAGGTGCTTTGCTCTTGCACTCAGCAAATAGTTGCTACTGCTAGGTAGACTGAGCACTTTGCAAGCTTATCAGTAGCATTTAGTCTGTAACTCTCCTAGCGCTCAATTAAGCTGCCTTTGAAGTCCAGTATGTGCTGTGGGCTGGGAAAGGATTTTAGTATCTGTTACTGCTAGACAACTTTGCTGAACAGCAAATATTTGAGAATGCAACTACAATTGTTGAAATGCTATGTGCTAACTACACTCACCATAATCACACAACGTTTTGAAAATTAAGTCTTACTGATTAAAAAAAAAAAAAGCAGCGAATGTTTGGCTAATTCATGATTGCAAGCCTACATCTTTTCTCAGGTGCAAATACCCTGAACGAACATGAGTGGTGAGTTTGCTGAATAAGTTATAAGTGACATGAAATGGGAAACTGAATTTTTCCATTTCATGCAGACCCACACATTCTGTCTCCCTAGCTTTCTACTTGGGGCTGGTCATGTATTTAAAGACAGGGACACATTATGAGCTTCTATCACAAATGTGTGCCATACATCAAGAAGTTGGCTTTTCAACACGGTTTCCATTTTTACAGCTTTATTGTAGGACCTCTTCTCTCCTTCTTTGCTCCCCCCTCCCCCATGGTGCTACCCCATCAAATTGGGCCAATTTCATTTCTGCTTTACATTATATCATTTGCAAAAATAAAAAGAAAAAACTTACATCCAGTCATCTCTGCCGAGTTTATGGAGGGTGAGTCCCACAAGTTTGCATCCTGAAAGGGAGCCTGCCAGCTGGGTCTGTGAGAGTTTACACAAACCAGGGGCACCTGGAAATCAGGTAGGTGGTCCTGCATCCTTATAAAGTGTCTCTTTGGCCAAGACCAAGTTGACTTGATGCCAACCCATAGCCTTGAACTCCCTGCTACACCTTCCCTTTTGTTTTTGGTTGTCATTTATGACTGTTGCCTGAGCCATTCAAATAGTCCAACTGTGCCCCCAGTCCACAGCCTAGCTAGCTCCCCTCTGCTGCGGCTCCCGCTGCATTCTGTAACACCACAGTTCTGCTGAATCTCGCCCGCAGCTGAATCTCGCCCCGCCTGCCAGCACTCGGAATTCCCTATGGAGAGAGACAGCACTGCTTGTTTGGCTCCACGCTCATGTAGCTACACCAATTTCTGGTGTTCACCCAGTTTGAAAAAATCAGAGGCACACCGGAGAGAGCCCTTCTTTTTCAGTGGTTGTGATTCAAGAAAGAAAACACACACACACATGCACACACACACGCGCGCACACACACACACACACACACACACTTTCAGCATCACCAACACCAAGATGTCATGACTAGAAAGGAGGCTGCAGAGCTGTCTGTGCAGATGTGGGAAGAGCAGAGAACCAAGATGGAGAACAGAAACAAATGTAGAGACACAAGACTCCTGTGCGCGCGTCTTAGGCATCCCAGCCGATGCCTTGCTTCATATCCCTCATTCACCACCTACGGTCATTTTGCTATTGATTAGACTGTAGCAAATCTGATTCTTAGAGTTTGCCCAATATGTCCTAATTACTAACCCAAGAATTTCTTAGATTTGATGACAAAAGCCTATCCGTTATTTGCACCTTCTTCTCTGCCAGACAGAACTAAATTCTTTTGTATATATTTCATTACCATTAAAAAATGGAAGCACCTTTTAATAGCATTTGCAAATTGTGGCTTTCCAGCATAATGTGTTCCTAACATCCAAATAAGAGAAAGTCAGGTGTTGTGGTATAGGGCCTTAAGCTGCCACTCACAACACCTACCTGCCATACCAGAATGCAGATTTGAATCTCAGTTATTCCTTTTCCCATGCAGTGTCTTGCTATGGTATCCTGGGAATACTAAGAATCTTTCTATTTTGAAAAGGTCAACCTTAAAAAGAGGCAGCATCAGATTGGCTGTGGGGTTGGGGCAAAAGCAGTTCCCTGCAGTATAGTGGCTGTGGGGCATGTCCCAGCCAGGCCAGACGCAATGCTGGCAACTCAGGCCAAAGTCCTAGACTTTGGGTGGCCAGTGTGTCTATTTGGCAACAGGCTCTGCCTGCTGGCTGCCCTCCAGTGAACTCTGGGGTTTTAGGATATGTAATGCTGCCTAGGGACATCCATGGATAAGGTCAGTGTGAGTGTTGGAGAGGGATGATTCCTGGGTGATTCCCAGCAATGGGACCATGGAACTTTCTGGCAAGCATGGGGACTGAGACCTGGTGGTTTGGAGGGGAGAGACCATAAGATCTATTTGGGCCAGACTGTTTCACCAGCCCAAATGGGAAAACTGAGATGGGCTGTTAGCATAGAGCATCACTGGCTGCCACACAGCTGTCCACACAAAAGCTATGGATGGGGGCCTGTCTGGGGGCTAGCTAGGTACCAGTACCTGACTGAGTGGTGGAACAGTAGACGGGTCACACTTGGCAGGGTCAAGACACTAACCAGCACGTGAGAGAACCAGATACAAGGGTAGATTCTGTGGGGGAAGCATGGCCCAACCCTTGTGGAAATACAAGTCCTGTTGCTTAGCTCGGGAGCTGTGGTGATAGGATGTGTTTCCTGTGACCATGGAACCTGTCATCACTTACAGGTAAAGGAACTGACAACAGTCTGGGCAGGTAAAGGCAGTAGCACCCAAAAGTGCATCCTAAAATAGGATGTGGGGTGGGTCGAGCTGCAACTAGAAGGGGGTGGACCAAGCAGGGCTGAGCAAACCTCAACTCACAAGGAAGAACAGAAATCAAGGCCTAGTAGGGAAAGAGTGGGCACCTACCTCTTGAGTTACCACTCCCACTGGAAAGCATGAAAACCAGGACTGGGGCAGGGGTGGCTAGCCAGAACAGTACACGCCAGTATGTGTGTGGGCTGGACAGTAGGGTTGGTTGGATTGAACTAGGCTTCAATGCCCATTGACATGTAAGAGAGCTAAATGGGATGTGGGACAGATTGGACAAGCTTGCAGTACATACTGGCAAGCATGGGAACCAGGGTAGGGGGCAGGCCTGGTGGGGGATATGGGGAGTCACCCCAACTAGGCTGCAGCATGAGTGTCGAGTATGAAGTGCACAGGATCGAGCTGGATTACAACACCCATCAGTTCGCATGGAAGACAATGCTGGACACAGAACTGACCCAGCAGGTGCAATGACCAGCATGTGCATAAGCTGATAGGGGCGATGGACTGTGCCGAATCCTGTACTGGCAAACTCACACAAGAATCAGGTCTGCGATCATCTCAGATGAGGTTTTTTTGGAGATCCCTCCAACTGAACTGCTGATATCAGAACCCCAAGCATGAAGAGACTATGTCAGCCACTGGATTCTGAACTGGAACGGCGAGATTGGCAGCAATTCAGAACTGTTGAACTATCAAAGCTGCTTGAGCAGGATTCCTGGACCATCCCCACATTGGGGACCAGGGATGGGTGGGAGGCTGGGTGGGGTTTCTCCCTTTGTTTCTCCCCTGATCCCAGATACAGGGGGCGGGGGAATGATATTAGTGTGAAACTATGATCTTACTCACTTTCCTATAGTCCTTGACCCTTTGTGCCCTAATCAAATATGCAAGATTATTAACAACAACAACAAAAGAACAGAGCTGTGAGTTTAACTCAGAAAAAAAAAAAGGCAGCATCCTTTACTGTGATGTAAAAACCGAGTCCTTGGTGACATAACCTAGTTGATCTACCCAAAGCTTATCTCCTTTTTTGAATTCTATTTAAACAGCATGAATTGGATCTTTTATTAGACATAAAGCTTTCTATCTGAGATATTATTTTCCCTTTCTTGTCCAAAATGCTGAAATGCTTACGAATTAAAATTTGCATTCTAGGGGTTGAGCACTTTCTCCTGGCCCGTCTTGGTCTGTCTCTGGCTCCCATTACACCGTGCCAATTATTTGACATTTCCCATTGCAGGATCCTGGTAGAGAATTGCTGTGTTACTTTATTCTCCAACATATTGCCTTAGTCTTCCATCTTTCTAACTGTTACTAAAGGAGAGTGCTTTGTCAGCCTCAAGTCTATGAGAACTTGCTACTGAGGCATGCAAGGTACTTTCCTAAGGCTGATGATTTTTTTTTTTTTAAGACTAACTAGGTCTCACTCACCTGTTAAACATAGACCGACGTAAGAAGATCAGTTCTGAA
Organism: Ochotona curzoniae; assembly: GCF_017591425.1. NCBI lineage: Eukaryota > Metazoa > Chordata > Mammalia > Lagomorpha > Ochotonidae > Ochotona > Ochotona curzoniae. The sequence goes on from NW_024467115.1 coordinate 11,432,424, forward strand.
TTCTCAGTGTCCACGAGGGGATGAAATGGGTCATTTGCTGATTAATGACTCATTTTCCACAAATTTAACATCTAAGGTTGAGGTTAAGCCTCTAAGGTTGAGATTTGGCGGTGAATTTATAATGCACTTTGGTTCTTGATTACAAAAATAACCTTCTCTGATATGATATTCCTTGTGTTATTTTTTTCAACGTACATTTTATGTGTGATATATTTAGGTGACACGAGAATGGATCTTTCAGGTACATTTTGCAGATAAAAGCAAAATGAATAGTGATCCCTAAGGAGAAAGGGGAGATCAGAAAAAATCTGTGATTACATGAGATAGACTAGTCATTATTAACCAAGGAGGAAAAGCATGTAAATATAGGTATTTGTGTCATTATATTGTGTAGGGGGAGAATTGATTGGCTATCATTTGAATGGGAACAAGTCATTGGATATACAAAGCAGAGAGGCTTTCAGACAAGGGTGTGGAGACAGTTGATGGGTTTCATAGGCTGATGGGAACTATGTACACGTCCCAATACTTCCTCCCTTGTCGTGTGTGACCCTCAGTCTAGAAAAGCCTGATGCTGTTAATAAACTTAGGCTTTTGACCATCAGTCAGCAGTCCACGCATGTGATAATCAGCTCATGCACCAAGTCCATTACTGAAGGACAGCGAACAGGGCTCCAGAGAAATAGCATTCTATGTATGCTGATTGATTTAGGGTCAATCAATTTATCTATGATTACTATATAGGATAAGCTTTTGACTAGCAGTTAAGATGTCCACTACCCGTGTCAGAACATCTGTGTTCAATCCTAACTCCAGCTCTTGATTCCAGCTTCCTGACACTGAGACCCTAGGAAATCGTAATGATAGCTCAAATAACCAAGTTCCTTCTACCCACGTGGAAGCCAGGCCTAGCCCTGCTGATGCAAACAGATGGAGAACACACCAATGGCTGGGCTCTGTCTCTCTCAAATAACAATGAAGTATAACATTAAATATATTTTTTAAACATGAAAAACTCAAATAATTAGTGCCGATGTTTGTAGTAGTCATAATAATCAAGATTAATAAGGAGAGAGAAACTTCAGAATAATTAAAAAGAGAACTTAACATAGAAAATTGTTAATTATTTATAGCAAAAACGAAAAGAGAATTCTACAGATACTCCAAAGCAGAGGGTTGGGGGTTACTAATAAAGAAGATTCTGCATCCCCAAGATTATGATTCCAGGCTTCTTGCAGTGACCACTGCCTGCTGGTTGGTGAAGTTAACTGGGCTACCCAGGCCACTGCTGGCCCACAACAAGCAGGTGAATCATCTTGATTTAGGGTCTGGAATCATCTCAGATGAAGTTTTTTTGGAGATCCCTCCAACTGAACTGCTGATCTTAGAACCCAACCATGAAGAGATTGTCAGCCAGTGGACTCTGAATAGGTTTCTTTGCGATTGGAACGGTGAGACTGGCAGCAATCCAGAACTGATGAACTATCAAAACTGTTTGAGCAGGACCCTCGGAGCAAGTCTCTCTTTGGGGATCTGGGATGGGTGGGAGGCTGGGTGGGGCTTCTCCCTTTGTTTCTCCCCTGACCACAGATACAGGGAAAAATGATAATATTAGTGTGGAAACAATGGTATTACCCACTTTCACCCTGTAGCCCTTGACCCTTTGTACCCTAATCAACTAAGTAAAATTATTAAAAAATAATTTAAAAAAACTGTAGAAACTTGTTACAGAGGCACCAATGTCCTGGGGCTGGTGGACAGGACACTGCCCTTTGGGATGCTACTGACATTTGCTGGGAAACTACCTGCAGGGGCTGCTGTTAAAGTGGCTGGCATCTCTAGAAACCACCAGCCAGAAACATGCAAAAGAGTTTGTAGGCCTCCAGGCATCAGCAGAACTCCACGTGTGGAAGCTGCCATTGAACTAAATGATGTGGGTTAGCTGGTGAGCCCACAAAATCATGCACATACCACTGCTGCTGAGAAGTGAGCATGCCAGCCAAGATGGGTGCAGACTCATCTGCAAACTACCCTGGGATGCACTGCTACGCCAGAGCTCGATCTGGAGAACCTCCGGAGGCAACTTTGAATCTCACTGCAGTAACTTCCACAACACACCCCTTCCACCTCAGTGTCCCTCCAGCGCCCTCTACTGACAACGTTTAACATCGTGCCTGCTGGCAAGGGGCACGGTTCCATATTACAAGCAGGCGATGAAGGATGGCTGTGGAGCCTGGCAACAATAAATTGATAAATAACAAAGTGCTTTTGTGGCAATCAGTATTTAATATTGAAATTTTCTCTTCACCCATTTGTCTTTTCCACTGGTTGATGATATGTAAGTGTTTCAAAGGGAAGGATAATTTTGATACTTTTTGAGTACTTTGTGGCAGATACTGTTTACTGAACATTTGTTTAAAATGTACTCAATACATAAATATTGCATCCCCTGCTAAAAGATTCATTTGCTCTGACAAGCAGTAGGTGTACTCAGATTGACTTGGGTGAAAGATGGCCATTATTCTCATTGTTTGCATACAGGATAGTGGCAACAACAATGATTGACACACTGTACATCTGTAGAGAAGCTATTTTCTAAAAATGGGATTATTTAAGTCACTTGGAATTTTGGTTACACTTGAATAAGTGAAAACCCTCCCTATTTTAAGAAGCAGATTTTTGACCAGGAAATTCACTGAGAAAATAAAAACAGCAGCTCCACTCATAAGATGAATGATATCCATTTCACACTGATTTGGTCCCATAGAAAAGAAAACCAAAAACTGTCGAATATAACAAAATTCATGCTGCTAATACACATGCTTCGATATTGAAGGGCTGGATTTCATCTTTTTTTTCAAGATTTTTTTTTTACTGACTTGAAACCCAAAACCATGGAGGGAAGAGAGGGATGGAAAAAAAACATGGAGGGAGGTAAAAGGAAGAGAGAGGAGAGAGGGAAAGATGTAATCTGACAGAACTGGCTCATGTGAGTGTGGAATTTGGGAAGCTGGATCTTGGGGCAGGCAGCAGGCTGGATTCCAACAAGCACGGCTGCCCGTGTTGGTCCTTGGAGGAGTTGAACAGTTTTCTCTTGAGGCCCTGCTTGCATGTGGATTTGCTTGGAGCACAGCTTCTAAAGTGTCTCCCACTGGAGGCTTGAGCTTCGGGAGGGCAACGTGAAGAAGTGATGGGATCCTGAGAGGCAGGGTTCAGTAGGAGATGATGAGGTGGCTGGGAGCACAGCCCTTGGAACGGATGAATGCTGGCAGCCGGGAAGTGACTGTTTGCTCTAAAATGAGAAAATCGGCTCTCTCCAAACCCCTCGGCCTCCTGCTGGTCTGTTCCAAACACTGGGCTTGCTACGGTGTACCCGAGACCTCCACCAGAGTCAAGCAGAAGAAGCACCAGACTCTCCGGCTTGAAGAGTTCACTAAGTAAATGTCCCTCTTTGCAAACTGCTTGGCCGAAGTATTGTGTGTTAACAGTGGAAAGCAACACACAGTCTTCAAGGTAACCTGTTTTGCCTAAACGCCTATGACTGATTTATATGCTAATCGTATGTTAAAAATGACATACAGCCAAGCTCACGTATAAAATTAACCATCCTCATTTACAAAATCAGCATGGCAAAGCACACAAAGTAGGCAGGATAATGAATGGGGAGAAGGGTAAGGAGAGAGAAAATATCACTGGAAAATTCTTACAATGAAGATTAACATCTGCAATTCAAAATGACATGAATGGTATACTGCACTGTAACCAAATTCATTGAATGAATGCAAAAACAGGTCAGCGTCATGAAATACATTCAAACCCATGAACGGATCAAAAGGCAAGAAGAACAAGAAGCATCTAGTTATTATAGTAGCAGCTTAGTAGCGTTATCTTTTTCTGGGCTGAGGAACCAAGGAAAAGGGGTTTTTAGGAGGCAGAGAATGTTTGGGAATCCTTGAAACAGGAGATGGGAAAGGGGACTCGGTAAGCATGACACAAGTTGCGGGCTTACACCTGACCTGGGGATATACGGAATGGGTCCCAAGAACTAAAGCAGGTTCTTTGAGGGCTGAGCTATTACAGAGAAACATGTTCCGTTCCCAGGCAGACGCTTGAAGGCTGTTAGCACAGCACAGCAACTTCCTGTAAGCGGAACCCACAGCCATCGTTGTGTCCACCTAACGATAAGGTTTTTTACCAGGTTCACAGTCTGCAGTATGATATTGAAAACACTCACAATAAAATGCAGATTTAGTCATGTTGCAGCATAGCCGGTAAATCTACTGCCTGTAACGCCGACATCCGGATGGCCCAAGTGTTTGGGCTCCTCTCCCCACCTGGCAGACCTGAAGAGACTCCTGCTTGCTGCCTAGCAGCCTGGCCCATCCCCGGCCTTCGTGCTCATCCGGGGTGTGAACCAGCAGACTCCTTCCTCTGCCTCTGCAACTAGGACTTTCAAATAAATGAATACATAAAAATAAATCTTTTTAAAGATGTAAATTTATAAAAAAAAAAGTACCAGACAAATCTAACCCAGAAGGAAAAAAGATCACTTGTAGACACCAACTCTGAGACAATCAGATGCTAAAATAATCAGGGAAATGCCATTACTAGGAAAAAAAATATCTGAAGTAGATAAATATTCAGCAATAGAAGTAAACTCCAATTGCATATACTCAGTGAAATAAGCTAGCTGTAAAAGAGTACACTCTGCATGAATCTATTTATATGCCAATCTGAAAAAGACAAAACTCTTGGAATTGTGATCAGAGTAGTAATTGCTCTTGGTTAAGAGTAGGGAGAGGGGATCCAGCTCAATAGCCTAATTAATGGTTGATATCCTCACCCTGCATGCGCTGGGATCCCATATGGGGGCCGGTTCTAACCCCAGCTGCTCCACCTCACCTCCCTTCCAGCTCCCTGCCTGTGGCCCGGGAAAGCAGTCGAGGACGGCCCAAAGTCTTGGGACCCTGCACCTGCGTGGGAGACCCAGAGGAAGTCCATGGCTTGTGGCTTTGGATTGGCACAGTATTGTCCGATCTTTCTCTTTTTCTTTCTGTAAATTTGACTTTCCGATAAAAATAATAAATAAATAAATAAATCTTTAAAAAAAAGAGTAGGGAGAGGCACTAAATAGAGGAAACGAGTGCAGTGGAACACGCTTGCGCAGTAGGGCGGTCTGCAACCTGATGGTAGTGTGAGCTGCTCAGAGCTAGGAGCAGGTGTTTGGTGCAGCCGTTAGGATGCAGGACATCCACATCAGAGGCCCCAGATCGTGTTGTTTCCTCAGCTTTCAATCCAGCTCCCTGTTAGTGCGCAAGCTCCCTTACTTGGGTCCCCATCATCCACAGGGCACACGAGGTCCAGATCCAATTCCTGGCTCCTGCCGTGGACCCAGCCTCGTCCCGCCTCTTCAGGGCATCTGGGGAGTGAACCAGCAGATGGAAGATCTCGCTCTCTCTCTGACTTTCAGATAAAATGAGAAACAAACAAGACATCCTCAGAACTGTGCAGAAAACAGTGACTAGGAAGATAAATACTTGAAAACATTTTAAAAAATTATTCTTTTTCCTTTTTTGTGAAGAATAATTTTAGCTGTATTGATCCTTCTGTTAGCTTACATGATAATGTTATTCATTTCCCCTTTACAGTTAGAGTTTAGTCATCATATTTAGTACTGTTTTTTTTATGTACTCAATTCCTTGTTTGTAAGATTTGTCAATACGTAATAAATTCTTACTTTCTTGCAATTCCTTCCTTCCTAAAAATATGCTCCCTCTAAAATACTTCCCATAATCATTTGGTAAAAGAAATTATATTAACAATAAATTTTCTGCTTTAAGTTTATCTTATTAGCCCTTTATTTTGGCCTCCCATGTGTTGTCTTTTCATTAAATGGCTGGCCAGGCCAAAGCCAGGGGCTTGGCACTCCATCCAGTCCTGTCGTGTGGTAGCAGAAACTCAAGTATTTGAGCCATCATCTATTGTTTCCTCTGGCGTGTTAGCAGAAAGCTGAACTAGAAGTGGGGTAGCTGGACTCGAGATGCCTGTTCTGCTATGGGATGCCACTGTCACAAATGGTGACTTAACCAGCTGAGCTACAGCACTGGCCTCCCACACCACACCTTACATGGCAGTTAATCTGGATACAAACTGTATCTTCTCAATTATTTTCCTGAATATTTTGAATGCAATTTCTACTGTCTTTTCCCTACTCTTTTTGTGATTTGCAAGTCAGTCTTATAATACCTCATTATAAATTTTAAAATGTTTCCTTTTTTTTCCCCCTCCATTTTATTTGAAAGATACAGAAAGGAAAGAGAGGGAAAGATATGTGCCAGCAGCCAGGTCACTTCCCAGATGTCTGAGATGGGGGCGGGACCAGGCCAAAGCCATAAGCCTGGAACTAGGCGCACATCTTTGCTGTGGAAAGCAGGGACTCAACGGCTTGGGGCTTCCTCTCCATCCGAACAGAATGAGCTGAAGGTTAGAATTGCAAGAGGAGCTAGGATTGCAACCCACACATTCCAATCGGAGATACAGTGTGTCAAGCACCATCTTAACTGTTTCAACTGGTTTACTTGAAAGGAAACGGTGAATATCAGACATAGATGGGTTATGATATTTCTAAAAATAACTTGTATTCTCAGGTAACATTCCTTAACAAATGAACCAAATTTTAGCAAGAAAATCGGCGTCAAATTTGAACGATCTAGGATGAAAATTAGTGTTTCTAAGTGCTTGCTGTTTATCAATTCTCAGAGATATAAAAATGATTTATCACAGTGTTGTCCTCCTGCAGGGAAATGAATGAATGCATTTCTGCCTTAGAGTGACAGAAAGTGTTGCCATTTTGCTGAGGAGCCAAAGGCAGCTTGTAACAAGATCTTCAAAGTGTATTTGTATCATTTGACAAAGCCAGTTCTGTTTCTCATTACATAGCTTTGGGTTTCTTTCATCCATCTATTCCTTATTTTCGTTGCTCATTGACCAGCAGTGTTTAGCGAACCAATTACCTGCCAAACCTTGTAAGCAGTTCTCTCCCTTGAGAAATCATAGTTCTGTCCAGCACATTTACCGTCCTCCCTTCACAGGCCTGCCTGACCCTCCCACGGACACCATATCTGCACAAAACTTAAAAGTTGATCATATCACAGCAAACGTTTGTCTACATAGCCCCTCCAATATTAATACAAAGGAATGAATACAATGAAAAATGAAAAAGCAAATGCGTAGAATCCTGCTTTTGCCAGGATGGGGTAATACAGTCCATAATTAGCCTCCAGCTTAAATATCTAAACAGGAAGCTATAGGGAAATCAATCTGTTTTAATTGACAATAATTGTCTATGTCTCTTTTATACAACATGGTGTTTTAAAATCGGGATATTTCCTGAGCAAGTTTCAGGAATGCACATACATTTCGTTGTTATCAACCTTTCACTATGGTATAGAGAAGAAAATACTCGCCACACTGGAGAGCTTGCCTCCCAGGACTGCGGATGACGAAGCGAAAGGTTGGTGTTGGAACTACCATCGTGACGCTTGCTGCTCTGACACTCTGGATGGTGTAAGCAGAAGAAACCTAGCATCGTCTGACAACCATAGGGAGCTGAGTATGCTAACGTCAAAATTCTAAGAGGATTCAGCCACAACTCATGGTGTGGGTCATCCACAAGGTGGAACATTTACATAAAAATGCCCGACACCTGGCTTTGTGTTTAGCTTGCCTACATGCCAAAGTGTTTATACCTGTAGTATACAGGTGCCATAAGGCCGGGCAAACACGGCTTGTAAGAAAGGATGACCTGCTTGTGAGGACCTGCAATTGATATGACCCCAGGGTTTCACAGCCAGACGTTGTCCAAACAGCCTGGCTCCAGAGCGGAGAAATTTCACTGAAGTCATGAGATTCAAAGATCACATCTGATTGGGTGGAGAGAGACTGCCCTAAAATAAGGAATATTCTAGATCCAACTTAAAAGAGCTTACAAATAAAGCAAATCTCAAAATAAAAATTGAAAATAAAAAAAAAACCCTTGATTATGTTATGGAAAATAATCAATATTCTAAAGTAGAACAAAATTGAGGAGTCAATGATCTAAAATTTCAATATGCATGATTTTATCAAAGTCTACTAGACTTGAAGATGGAAAATGCAACCCTGAATGTTGGGGGAGGGGGAGCAGAAGTCAATCACTAAGAAATGATTATGGGGCCCGGTGTGGTGGCCTAGCGGCTAAAGTTCTCGCCTTGCACACTCCAGAATCCCATATGGGTACCAGTTCTAATCCCGGTTGACCCTGCTTCCCATCCAGCTCCCTGCTTTTGCCTGGGAAAGCAGTCGAGGGTAACCCAAAGCCTTGAGACCCTGTACCTGTGTGGGAGACCTGGAAGAGGCTCTGGGCTTCTGGCTTCAGATTGGCACAGCTCCGTTCATTTTGGCTGCTTGTGGAATAAATCATTGCACTAAATATTTTCCTCCCTGTCTCTCCTTCTTTCTATAGCTCTTTCCAATAAAAATAAGTAAATCTTTTAAAAACTTATAATTTTTTTGAAAATAATTTCCAAGTATCTATCATAAAGGTTGTGCACACAGCAAAGAAAGAAGGATTGTAATGAGAATAGAAATTGAAAGTATGAAAAAATCCTGAATAAATATAAATTTGGGAGATGAAATACATAATATTTGAAATGAAAAACACACAAGAAGGAGAAAAATATGTTAAACACCACTACAATAAAAGGTTGGTGGAACTGACAACCTTAATAACAAAATCTATTTGAAATGAAGAGCTGGGAGATAAAAGCAAGGTGATATTTAAGAGAGAACAGTGGCACGTGGTACCGTCCTCTATTAGCCTAATACACACATCAGTAGAGTCCCAGAAAGAGGAGAGCAGACAGAAAAATACCAGTAAGAATTTTACAAATGGGACAACAATCATTAAATCACAAACTTGAGAAATTCAACAAGTTGTTAAGTAGAAGACGCTTAAAGAAAATGACGTGGGGCACGTGATAGCTGAATGTTGGAAGCTGGTGATAATGAGAACAATCTTAAACACAGGAGGCATAAAAGCTTCAAACGAAAAAATCCAGGAAATGTGAACGAAACCCACGGTGAGATATCACATCACCGCTATCAGAATAGCCCAAATCCCAAACACGGACAAGATGTGGACAAAACAGAACGCAGGCACCGGCGTGGTTGGTGGGAAGGCGAGAGCAGCAGAGCAACCGCTGGCGAGAACAGCGGGCGACGTCCTCAGCAACTAGAAACCGACTGGTCCTGTGGTGCAGTAATCCGATCCTGACTATTTGACAAAGACTTGAACAGAATGTGCCAAAGAATGTGCACCTCCGTGTTTACAGCAGACTGTCCACAACAGCCACAATTTGCAAACAACCAAGTGTCCATTAAAAAAATATTAAACATACATAACAGAATATGATTCAGTTATAAAAAAAGAATGACATTCTACCATTTCTGAAGCATGAGTGCAACCTGAGGACATCATGGTAAATGGACCCAATGAGTCCCTTATATGTGGGAGCTAATTTGTGTTAAAGAAAGAGATGCTTGTATGAAATGTATAGCTGCGTTTATAGTTTCACAGAACTTTGTTTATGCCTTAGTCAAACCACAGGTTCGCAAAGTTACATTACTATAGTTTTAATGCTCTGTGATTAAAGTGTGTAGTCTATGGGGAAAATGGTCATATTTCATTTGTCCATATTAGTAATAAGCTCAGGTTTGTTTGCTTTTTACTTGTTAAACTTCTTATTTGATAAAATATTAAACCTTTTTACTCTAATATCTATTTAAGATGTTATCTCAATATCAAACCCAGAAGGTAAGATGAGGGAAGGAGGTAGAAGGGACAGACTGGGAGTGAGGGAGAGAGACAGTCTTAGAATTGTATCTACAAATTACATTGAATCTGTTAAAATTAATCAAAAATTAAAGCAATATTCTGAAATACTATATTGACCACCTATTTTTTTCCAGTATAATATAAAAATTCGTATTTTTATGCATTTATAGAACTGAGCGAAAAAAAAAAAAGTTTAGGGATTGAAAAGGAAAATGCTACACAGATACTTTTTTTTAGTAAGGAAACACTGAGAAAAAAAGTCAATGTCAACAAATCTGATAAATAAAATGAAATTAATTTGGGGGGCAATTGCCCCAGGCCCCTGCCCTGCTGCCTAGTGGGCATGGCTTAAGCTTACTTTCCTATGGCCTGAGGTACAGCTTTCAGGCCTACACATGGAGTGTGCCCTTCTACATGGCTACAAGGTCAAGGGGAAGTCACGTGAAACATGACCTCTGATCAAGGGAAATAGACTTGTCATACAGACAATGGCAGTGTCTTTGCTGGGGGTTTTGGGGGTTCTGCTGGAAAGTTCCCTGCTGCCCTGCCCTTCTTTGCCCTTTAAAAGCTGTAACCTGCGCATAATAAAATAGACATTCCTCATCAGCGTGTCTCCAGTGCTTCTTATGACCAAGGAGCACTGTCACCTCATCCTGGGTGACCTCGCGGTCTGCTGGCAGGTTTAAACACCAAGAATAATTTGTTCCTTTAATGACACAAGCTAACAAAGTTCAATCAGGCAGAAAAAGAAATTACAGCACGATGTACTTTGGAATAATAAAATGAATCCTTTAAACTTTCCCCACTAAGAAGAATCTAGGCCCAGAAAACTTCTCTGGTAAGTTCTATCAAGTATTTTTTTCAAGATTTATTTACTTTTATTGGAAAGGCAGATCAGATTTACAGAGAGAAGGAGAGACAGAAAAATCTTCCATCCACTGGTTCACTCCCAAAATGGCAGCAACAGCCTCAACTGAGCCCACTGAAGTCAGGAGCCAGGAACCTCTTCCAGGTCTCCCATGCATGTGCAGGATCCCAAGGCTTTGGGCCATCTTCCCCTGCTTCCCAGGGCACAGACAGGAAGCTGGTTGGGAAGTGTAGCAGCTGGGACACAAAGAGGCACCCATATGTGATCCTGGCGCTTGTGAGGCGAGTATTTAGCCATTGAGCCATTGTACCAAGCACCTACCAAATATTTAAGATCTAAATAACTTTAACTGTGCATAAACACTTCCAAAAATTACACAGGATGGAATACTTCTTAGCTCATTTTATGATATACAATTTAGACACAGGAATTATAAGAAGACCAAATTCCACTGGCTGGCATTGTGGCAAAGCCAGTTAACCTGCTGCTTCAAACACCAGCATCCCGTATTGGAAGACCAATTCTTGACTACTCTGCTTCTGACCAGATGCCCTGCTAAAGCGCCTGGAAAGGCAGCAGAAGATGCCCCAAAGGTTTTCGGCCTTGTCAACCATATGCGAGACAAGGATGCCAGTCCCGGTTCTTGGGTGTGGCCTGGCTCAGACAGACCTGTTTTTGTGGCCATTTGGGAGGTGAATCACGGGATGAAAAATCCCTCTTGCTTGCATTAAATGTTTCAAAAAGAAACCTCATTACTATATCCTCATTAATGCAGCCATCAAAACATTAACGTAACATTAGCAAATAGAGTACAATATTAAGAAGGGTTGTCGTGACCTACAGTTTATCTGTGAAATGCAACACTGGCTTGTTGCTAAAAGTTCAATTAGTGCCACTTGAATGAAAGTCACCATGTAGGCAAACTAAAAAGTCTACAAAAAGAACAATTTTGTTTATTTATCCATTCTTTTATCTAGTGGTTCATTCTCCAAATTCCCAAAACAGCTGGGGCTGAGCTGGGGCTGACCCACATCAAGTGTTTGATGTGACTAGCAGGAACCCAATTACTTGTGCTCAATTGGTTATCTCCCAGTTTCTGCATTAGCAATAAGCTAACGTTAAGCCAGATTTGGGACTCAAACCAAGCACTCTACAGTGTGATGAATGCATCTTAACCACCAGGCTAAAGATCTGCTACTGCATAATACTTTTAAACATTTTTTTGATGTGACATTTTTAGATGTAAATCCATATTTAGAACATTACCTGATAATATTATAATTATTTCTTTGTTGCTTAAGGGTGCACGTTTTAATAGTTTAAAACATAAATGGTAAAGCTTATTCTAATAATGTACATTTACAATCCATACCCAGTTCAAAAAGCACAAATATAAAAAAGAACAGTGTTATTTCATATAGATTTGATAAATTTATTTATTCATTTCAAAGGCAGAGAGCTAGATCTTATGCCCACTAGTTATCTCCCCAAATTCCTCCAGCAGCCGAGGAAAGCAGGGCCAAATCCGGGACTGACTGCCCGCACACACATCACAGGCCCAACCAGCTGAGCCATTGCTGCTGCTGCCTCCCCACCCCAGCGTGCACATTACGAGGAAACTAGACTCTGAGTCAGAACACAGACTTGAACCTAGGCACTGTAACATGAGCTGCAGACGTGCCAACCCCTGGGAGGTTGCCATGTGCCAAATGCCTGCCTCGCCTTAATCAATCAAATTTATTAACACAAAGGGAAAATTATAACTTTTTGAGGATCTTCTGAAGAGATTCATCAAAAATGTCATAGACTATTTTGTCTTCAGTGAAGTCATATTTGGAGCTTGTCATTACTGCCACCTAATCTGCCATCGTGATTTCAACCTACTCTTCTGAGCACTCAAATTTAAAAAGAAACATTTTCAATGTATCGGAGAGCAGTTGCTCTCTGGGCTCTGATCTTAGAGGCAATGATCTTGGCTTTTCCCCACGTACTGTAACGTAGGCTGTGATTTGCCAGGTATGTCCCCTATAGTTTGCAGTTCATTCATAGAACTGTGCCTTTTGGGCTATCAGATGAAGAGACTGTATCAATGTGAATATATTTCTGACTTTCCCGTTGGTCCTGAAGTTCTAGCATGTAACCTCTTCTCTCAAGGACTATGAATTTCAGCATAATATATATCTGAAAAATCATAGCCTACATCACAGTACATGGGGAAAAGCAGTAAAAAGGCTTAAATCGTCACCACATAGGAAGTTTAACAAACGAAAAGACCCTGGTATATTGGGAACTTAGAAACAGATAACACCTCTAAATGACACTTGTATGGTATGCATTTAGCTACAAATGGTAGATTTTTCCCTTTTTGTTGCTGAATAATATTCCGCTTTTTGTATATGCCACATTTTATTTGTGCATTCGTTGATGATGCACACAATAGTTGATTCCAAAGTTTGGCTAATGTGAACAGTATTGCTATAAACATGTTGGTACATGTACCATTTTAATGTGTTTAGGTCTTTTGGGCATATACCCAGTAGTGGGGTTGCTACATCTATGATAAATCTATTTTCTCTCTTTCTCTCTCTCTCTCGTTTGTTTTAAAGAAATCATCATTCTGTTTTCCACAGTGGCTGCACGAATTATATTCCCACCAAAATTGTGTAAATACCTCCCCCCCCTTTGTCTACAGCCTCTGCAGCAGTAGTTATGCTCTCCGTGAATTTTAGCCATTCTGATGGGAGTGGAGTGATGCCTCATTGTGCTGATATCCCAGTTTGCAGTCTCCTGAGGACTAGGAATGTTGACCATTTTCGCCTAACTGCTACCCACCTGCATTTCTTTTGAGAACTCTCCATTGAAGTCCATTCCTATGTTTTAACTGGATTGATTATTCTTCAATTGTTCTGTTCTCTAAGTTGCTCACATATTCTGGATACTAATCCTCTGTCAGAAGATAGCTTGCAAATATTTTACCCATTCTGATGGATGTGTATCTGTTGTGTTGATCCTTTGACATACAGAAGTTTCTGAGTTTGAAATAGTTCTAGTTTAGTTTTGCTTTTTCTTGCCAGTGCTCTTAGGGAGATCTTGTCTGAGAAGTTGTACCCCGAGCTATTGTCTTGGAATGGTACCCTGATATTTTCTTCCAGCCACTTTATATTCTCATATATTAAATTCAGGTCTTTGATCCAACTTAAGTGTAATTTTATAAATGCTGAGCAATATGGATCTAATTTCATTCTTTGAAATACATATGCATATTGAGTTTTACCAGCACCACTTATTTAAGAAATTATTCTTTATGGTCTGAGAACTTTTGTCAAGTCATTTGGCTGTATGTACATGCATTGTGTCTGGACTTTCTATTCTGTTCCATTGGCCTATAAATCAGTTTTTATGCCAATAACCAACTGTTTTAATTACTGTAGCTTGGTACTATATTTTGAAGTCAGACATTGATATGCTTCCAGCTTGATTTTTAATGCTAAAGGTAGCTTTGCTACACTGGGTCTTCTATGACTCCATATGAATTTTAAAATGTTTTCCAATTTGGTAAACAATGTCATTGGTACTTTCACAGTGATTGCATTGAATCTGTAGAGTGTTTTAGGTAATATAGTCATTTTGATAATATTGAACCAATCCATGAACAGGGCAATATCTTTCAATTTTTTTTTTTGCATGCTTGGTGTTTTTTTTCATAAATACTTCATAATTTCATTGTAGAGATTGTTCATTTCTTTGGTTAAATTCATTTCTACATATTTGATTTGTTGTGGCTATTGCAAATGGGACCTCTTGATTTCGCCTGTGAGTTCCTCATTAGCATACAAAAAAGCAACTGTGGGTCCCCCATGATAGCCTACTGGCTTAATCATTGCTTACCAGGAGCCAGGATCCCATATGGGTGCTGATTAATATCCTGGCTGCTGTGCTTCCCATCCAGCTCCCTGCTTGTGGCCTGGGAAAGCAGTCTAGGACAGCCCAAAGCCTTGGGACCCTACATGGGTACAGGACGGCCCAAAGCCTTGGGACCCTGCATGGGTACAGGACGGCCCAAAGCCTTGGGACCCTGCATGGGTACAGGACGGCCCAAAGCCTTGGGACCCTACATGGGTACAGGAGACCTAGAAGAGGCTCCTGTGAATCAATCAATCCATTGAGTGAATCAATGGATGGAAGATCTTCCTCTGTCTCCCTCCTCACTCTATGTTTAACTTTACAATAAAAATAAAATTTAAAAAATATTTTAATTATTTCATGTTTATTTTGTAACCTGCAAAATTATTGGTTTATAAATTCTAAAAATTTTTCTGTGCATAACATCATTTAATCTACAAACATAGATAATTTATCTTTCTCTTTTTATAGTTTGATTTCTCTTCTTTCTTGATTTTCCCTAATTGCTCTTGCTAGAACTTTCAGCATTATGTTGAGTACGAGTGGCAACTGGACATTTTTTTCTTATTTTAGATATAAGTGAAAGTGCCTTGAGCTTTTTTTTTTCCGTTTAGTATGGTATTGGCTATTGGCTTGTGATATGATAAAGCCTTTGTCATTTTGAGGAATGTTCCTTCTCTATCTAATTTGTGAAGTTTTTAAAATTTTTTTCTCTAAAATCATGAAATGGCATTACATTTTATCCAGTGCTTTCTCTGAATTCATTGAGATGGCCATAAGTTTTTTGTCCTTTATTCTGTTGGTATAATTTATGATTTTGTTGATTTGTGAATTCTGAACCAGATTTCTCTTTTTGATGGGGGTTTGGATTAGATTTTTGCATTTTGCAAAACAAGGTAGAGTTCTGTAGTTTTTTTCTCATGCATTTTCTTTTCCTTTTGACCTTGGTATCAAAATGACACAGGCTCCTAAAAAGAGCTTGGAATTCCATCTTGTTCAATGTTTTGGAATTTTAAAAAATATTAGAGTTGCTTTCTGCTTTGTAGACTTCAGTAGTAAAGTCAGCAGGTTCTGGACTTTTTCTGGAGAGAAGAATTTTCATTACTGCTTCAATTTCATTTCTTTTTCTGGGTCTGTTTAGATGATCTATATCTTCTTGATTTTGTTTTGATAGGCTACATAAATCCAAGCATCTTTTTTATTTTTCTTAGTTTCTTCAGTTTATTAGCGCAGAGTCCTTCATAACAAATTTCAGTGGTGTCATGTGTAATGTCTCCTTTTCCATCCAATTTGTATTTGAACTTTTCTTTGTTAATCCAGCTTGAGGTTTTTCTATTTTTGTTTATGTTATTAAAAACCCAAATTTTGTTTTGTTAATCTTATATGTCAGATGAGATCAGGCGCGTTCAGGGTGGTATGGCCATAGACTAATCTCATATATCTAAAAATATATATACATATAGATTATATCACATATAATCACATATAGATTATATCACATATAATCTATATGTATATATTTTAATATAGGCATAAATTTTATATGTATATGTTTATGTGTATATATTTTAATGTATACATATATTTAAAGATCTATTTATTATTTTTATTGGAAAGATAGATATACAAGAGGAGGAGAGACAAAGAGGAAGATCTTCCGTATAAAGGTTCACTTCCCAAGAGGGTGCAATAGCTGGAGCTGAGCTGATCTGAAGCCAGAAGCCTCTTTCAGGTCTCCCACGTTGGTGCAGTATCCCAAAGCCCTGGGCCATCCTCAACTGCTGTCCCAGGCCACAAGCGGGGAGCTGAATGCAAAGTGGAGCCGCCAGGACTAGAACCAGCGCCCATATGGGATCCCAGTGCGTTCAAGGCGTGGACTTCACCTGCTATGCTATCACACCAAGCCCCAAAAGTAAATAAATATTAAAATATATATATATTATAATTATATTATATATTATATAATAATCCAGCAATCCCAGTACCTAAATCAAGTATAAAAGTGGTATATCATTTCTGTAAAAATCTGACAATTCAAATTCTAGTGCTCATTTTCCATCAAATAAATATACCTATGTATGTATAGTTACCAAAGAATTGAAATAGTGTGTCAGAGTCATCTGCAACTACATATTAATTACAGCATTATTCACAATAGCCAAGAGATAACATCAACTTAGGTGTCCATCAACAGATGAACAGATGAAGAAACTAGTATATTTAGACAATGCAATATGACTCAGTCATTTAAGAATGCAATGTTGGGCCTGGTACAGTAGCCTAGTGGCTAAAGTCCTTACCTTGAATGTGCCAGGATCCCATGTAGGCATCAGTTCTAATCCCAACAGCCCCACTTCCCATCCAGCTTCCTGCTTGTGGCATGGGAAAGCAGTGGAGGATGGCCTAAAGCCTTAGGAATCTGCACACACTTGGGAGACCCAGAGGAAATGTCTGCCTTCGTCTGAGCTCATCTCTGGCCGTTGTGGTCACTTGCAGAGTGAATCAGCAGATGAAAGATATTCTTCTCTGTTTCTCCTTCTCTCTGTAAAATCTGACTTACCAATAAAAACAAATAAATCTTTTAAACACACACACACACACAATGTTGTTATCTGTAGCAACATGGATGGAACTAAAATATATTATATAAAATGAAATAAATTAGCTTGAGAGACAAATAGCACATGTTTCCACCTGTATGTACAAGGTCTAATCTGATACAACCAGAGCATAGAACAGTGGTTATGGGATCCTGGGATTGGTGAGGGAATGAAGGAATGGAGAGAGCTGGTTCGTGTGCGGGCCAGGAAGACGAATTCCTATTGTTCTGTAGCACAGTAGAATAATCATGATTGTGAACAACTAATTACCAGAGGGCAGTTTGAATTCTCTCAGCATAAAGAAGACATTTATGTCCGAGGTGGTATAAGTACGTACAAGCACTCCTGGGAATAGGCACCAGCAATACATTTTAGCAGGAACTCATGCACAAGTAACTTTGAAATGACCCATTGTCCTTCCATTCCTACCTGTTGGATCTCCACCAAAGCGCACACAACAGGTGATACTTGGTAGCTTAGTTTGGGCCTTTTTGCTCACCTCAAGAGGGTAGGTCCCCAAGTTGTGCTGTGGAAAAGAAACATTGACTTATAAACCCCAGAGCAAGGTCCCAGCATTGCAGATTCCTGGGTACAGGCACCTTCACCAGGTCCGACCTGGAGGCAAAACTGTTAACCATGGGCTTGGAGGACAAGAAAAAAGAATACATTAAGCTCAAATAGCAGTAAGGTTCACTTCAAAGAGAAAATGACTCACATCTAAAAAAAAAACCCCTCAAAGAATCATACTATCAAAAACAGGGAGTTCTAACGAATTCACTCAGGTTTCCCTTTGAAGGTCAGAGAATTGCTGGTAATCATTTCCCAAAGGAACTGGGAATATGTGATCACAAAAGATGTGATTGAAGTTCATCAGGAATAAACGGGCGCTCAATCACCGGCTGGACATTCCTTTTTCCCTTTTACTTCAATCCTTTTAATTTGGGGGTTGGACATGCTTTTATTACTTTCATTTTCTTCAAATATTTTTGTCACAAAAATACTTCATTTGTAATGTGGTATACAAAATGAAATTGAAGACCACTGCCTCATCTCTGTAAATATATGAGAAGTCATTATTCACTCTGCTGATTTGTGGTGATTACGCCTTAACCTCCTTCCTAACATCCTCTCTTTTGAAAGACTGCATGTGTATACAGAGAGCTCATCTTTTCCAGAAGTGTGCCTTTTTAATATTTTTTAATGGAACATGATAACTTTACCTAATTTGGGGGATACACTGTGACATTTTAATATGAAGGAATCTTCAAGTAGTTCAAAGAAAATGTGCATATCTTTTAATTTCTTTTTCTATGCAGTTTCTGAAGTGCTCATTTGCATGTGTGCAATGTGAATGATCTGAGGAGAGTAAGCGTCTGGATGCTGACTTCACCCTGATGTCTCACACTCATTTTGTCTTCTCTCAAAAGTCTAACACCCTTCCCTTCCTCCTCTGCCCTTATCCCAACCACTCATTTCTTCCTCCAGAAGTGAGAGAACAAGGAAGAAAAACTAGACAACAGTGCCTTTTAATGTTTCTATCCCACTCCTCATTCTCTATACATCTTTATCTTTCTCCTTTCTCTATTCCACTTTTTAAGCCAACTGGGTAGTTCAAAGGCCCTTTTCACTTCAATGAACTTTAATTGCAGTTTATTTGTTATCCCTAAGCACTAGGTCTTATGGAATGAAATTATGAAGATACAGTACCAATACATTGAGATACAATATTAAGAATTTGGAGCTGGCATTGTGGTGCAGCAAGCTACATCACTGGCCAGGATGCTGACATCCCATATTGGACTGTCAATTGAATCCCAAAACATTTTTCTTGTGATCCAGCTCCCTGCAAATGCAACTAGGAAAGCAACAACAGATGACACAAATACTTGGTCTCGGCCATCACTATGGGAGACTAGGATAGATTTTTCAGGTTCTTGGCTTCAACCTGTTACAACAGCCATCTGGGAAGTAGACTAGCAGGTAGAATCTCTCTCCTTCCTCCTTTTAACTGTTCCTCTGCCTTTCAATACATAAAATAAATATTCTACCTCTAAGAACAAACTGTGCTTCTCTAATTAAGAAGTGAAAACATATGGAAGCAAATTTAGGCAGCGGAGGAACATGATTAGATTTGCATTCTTGACCCAGCAGAGTGAACAAAACAAGCACAGGAGGTTTCTTGTTCAAATATGGCAGGGTGACTGTGTACGGCATCTCTCTAGTACCTGTGCTCTCAATTCCTTTCTAAAATAATGGTCAATATCCTTCCGAAGGCATGAACAACAAAGGACAAGGAGAATGATTGCAAGGATCACACCAATAATTTTTCGAAAGCTAGAAAGCAGATGGTTAAATGGTAAAAGATTTAGCAAACCCGAAGAAATTTAGTCCCCAAGTGGCACTGGGAAAGTAGACAGGCACGCGGATTTGTACAACAGAATGTCAGACGTTTTAGCTGCTAGACTCACTGACTACACATAAACATTGATCTGATAGTGTGAGTGAGCATGCGGCTGATAAATGTTTGCATCAGAATCAGCCCTGGCCCCTTCTGTCTTCCCTCTGACTGACTGGCTCTGTTTCATCCCCTTACCCCTTGGGGAAAGAAAAAGGCTGATTCTATGGAGAGGGGGTGTTCTGGAATGAGGGACATTCAGGCACAGGACTCTCAACTACCTCCACTGTGCTTTGAGTATGAACGGGGCTGCTCGATGCCCCCAGTTTCCAAGGGCCGCAAGTATTACAAACACCATGAAAGAGCAGGCACTTCGGTCCTGTCGCTGACATAGCAGAACCTATCATCTAAAACATCCACCCTTGGAGGTGGCACTTTCTAGTTCCTGGGAAGCACTTCAGATCTCTTTTCCTATAGCCTCTGAACAACTGCTCACTGCCACTGAATGTCAAGGTTCCTGAGTTGTAGCTGATGCTACTTCTGAGAACAGTGAGGATTTGGGATGAGAAAGTACCCACAAACAGAAAGGACACATTCATCTCCTTGAGAAATCCTTCCTCTCAGCTAAGAGTGCAGCAGTAGACTCTCCCGTGATGAAGTGTCCCTTCTTGGTGCTGACAAGCGGACATTCTCGTGCTTTCCCACTCTTCCAGAGTCATGGCTTCAGCTGGCAATTTATACAAAAAAAAAAGTGTATGATTCTCACATTTTTCTACACATCTCTATACTAACATGTATAGGTTTAGATAACATGAATAGATTTCACAAAAAATCTAATTTTTCAAAGTGAGTACTAGATAGACAGTAGGTACTAGACTTGCAAATAATTTTGATGAAAGTTTTTGGGAGATCCTATTTATGCTAAAACAAATGTCAGATTTTTAAAAAATTCAGACTAAATGTTATAAAAGTATTAACTATTGTAATTTTATTTTCTATTTTATTTTATGCTATTTTGAATATTTTTGAACATTTTTGAAAATATAAACAAAGTTTTAACTTGTGCATCTAATGAACATACAAATTAGGCTCACTCTGATTATTGTTGCATTTTATTTCTTAATTTTTTTAAACTTATTTTTATTTATTATTTATCTTCATTGGGAAGTTAAATTTACAGAAATAAAGAGAGACAGAAAGAAAGATCTTCTGACCTCTGTTTTACTCCCCAAGTGACTGAAACGACCTGAGCTGAGCCGATCTGAGATCAGGAGCCCGGAGCCTCTTCTAGGTCTCCCATGCAGATGCAGGGTCCCAAAGCTTTGGGCCATTCTCCACTGCTTTCCCGGGCCACAGGCAGGGAGCTGGATGGGAAGTGGGGCTGCCAGGATTAGAACCGGCGCCCATATGGGATCCCGGGCGTGCAAGGCGAGGACCTTAACCACTACGCCATCGCGCCGGGCCCGAGCCCTATTTCTTAATTCTGTGTTTCTGAGAATGAGTTCAACATAAGAATAGAACATAGGAAATGTTCAAAGAAATAGCCTGCAAGGTTTTTTTAAAACTGAAAATAATAAAATGATTTTCATATTGAACATGACACACATAAATGTATAAATAGAGCTCCCAAAACCTTATTAAATGCAAATTTAATCACTGAGCAAAACAAAAATTGAAATGTGCAAAATTATTCTTTACTGAATCCACAAAAAGAACAAGTCAGATGAAATGTTTACAATTTTATAGAAAAGATACAAAGAAGATAACACTGTAAGACATGATAAAAATTAACATATAAGCGATAGGCATTTGTATACAAGAAATAAGTATTTGAAAAGGCTTTCTGTAATTATAGTACTATAAAAATTTTACTGTACTGCAAAGTGTACACAAATCTTGTGAGTTTTTATTAATGATTTCACTTGCTATTCCTTGGCTGAGTATTTTCGCCAAGTGTAAACTAAGCCAGAAGAGCCTGGAGCAGTCCTTTGGTGCAAGAGTCAGGATGCCTGGTTCTGGTTCTGGCTCCCATCCTGATGCTAGGCTTCTCAAACAGTGCACCTAGGCAGGTGATGGACGGCTGAGGGCTGAGTCCTCGCCACTCGCCTGGGAGAAGCAGGTGTAGTACCAGGCTGCCTGGCTGCTGGATTCTATTCTCATGATCCTGGCTGTTGGGGGCATTTGGAGATGTGCATATATATATATACACACACACTCTAAGAATGACAATGGCTCAATTTGGCCTTAGTAATGAAATATAAATTGTGAAAAATCTCAGATTTTTAACAACCTCCTCCTTCCCCCCAAAATAAAGGAAATGAACTATGGTATAATTATATAATAACATATTAGTTATGAATGAATTTTATTATTCACTCAAACATTATCAGCTCAATCAAAAGTATCCAAAGATCTGTAAAACTAAAACGCCATTTTCCTGAAATCTCATTCTCTTTTAGTTACGGCAAGATCATATTATACATATCTAAAAAGTATTGTTATTTGTTTTCAAGACAGGAGATAGAACATAATCTATTTAACAATCTGATCACCTTTTCTTTTTTTTAAAAAAAGCTTTATTTATTTGAAAGATAGAATGTCAGAAAGAAAGGGAAAAGAAAAGAAGATCCTTAATCTGCTGGATTACTTCCCAGACACCCAAGATAGCTAGGGCTGACGAGGCCAAAGTTAGCCCAAAACTTCATACCTGTCTCGTATGTGTGTGGCCGTGACCTGAGTCTCTAGGCTAAATTTGCTGTCTTCCCATTTGCATTAGTTACAAGCTAGGTGAGAACCAGGGTATCTGGATCAAAGCAGTGCTGCCATTTGCAATGCAAGCTGCTGCTTCTTTCTGCCTGATAGCTTGAGCTTCATTCATGTTATATGTCTTAGTTATTAGACAGTATGTGGGCTTCTATTTGTACTCTCCCTGAGGTCATTTAATAGTTTTAAATGAGAGACAGGTAAACAATGGTTGAATTATGGGGCTGGCCTTGTGGCGCAGTGAGTTAAGGAGGCCTCTGCAATGATGAGCAACAGATTGGGTCCAGGCTGCCTCATTTCTGATCCAGCTCTTTCCTAATGCAGTTTGGAAAGTAGCAAAAAATATCCAAAGGGTGAGCTCCTGCACGCATATAGGAAACCTGGACGAAGCTCTTAGCTTCCCAGCTCAGATGGCTGAGAGCATTTTGGGAATGAGCCTCCTGATAGAGGCATCTCTCTCTCTCTCTCTCTCTCTCCTAATAAATAAATAATCCTTAAAAAGTAGTTGTGGAACCAGAATCAATGAACTTAACTATGTGTGGAGTCATTACCTTAACATTTTTTTTTAATGCTGTCCACATAGTTGACAAAGGGGAAGAGGGTGTGACAAATGCTTCCAATTTTCCTTTTCTTCCCTTTTCTCATCTAATGGGGGGGGGTGAGAGAAGTGTAGCCTAGTTGGGAGTTGGGATGATCCCCCCAAAAACCCCACCAGGCCCACCCCAATCCCTGGGTTCCTTCAGGTGCCAGTATGTCAGCAGACTTATCTGGTCCATGTTGCATCTCAATAGGGCTTTCATATACACCTTTTGGTGTTGTGGTTTATCTCAGTCCACCTCACCCCATGAACCAGTCCACACATATGCCGACAGGTGCTGCAACCTTGTCCAGCCTGGCCTGCTCCCAGCCCTGGCTCTCATATATACCAGTGAGAGCTATAGCTCAGCAGAAGAATGCCCACAGTTTCCCCACAGGCCCAGTTTCTGTCCCACATCTTACACTTTCCAGGGAGAACTGCAGCCCAGTCTGACATGTCTTGTACCCTGTCCCAGCACTTGTTAATGGATACTGCACCAAACTCTGGCAGGTTGGCACATATTCTGGCCCTTGCATGCACCAGCAGATGTAGTAGCCTGGCCCAGCCTGAACCCTCTCCCTAACCCAGCTCATATGCAGGCTGATAGTTGTTGTAGCCTTGCTCAGCCTGGTTTGTCCCCAGTCCCACTTTTCATGCTCAGCAGTGGAAACAGTTGCCCAGAAAGGGAGTCAAGACAGCCCCTGCACCAGCTTCTCCTGGCTTGGGGTCTTATGTGTGCTGGCGGATGCCACAGCCCAGCCTGGCATGGCCCATCTTGACTCAACATTCACTGATAGGCAACGCAGCCTGGCTCTGTCTGACCTGCCTGCCACCTCCAATTCCAGCTCATGCTGCGGGGTCCTGCAGCCTAGCCCATCCTGCTATCTGCCCACATGCCAGTATCTTGACTCATTAACTTATGTTTTAAAAAGTCTATTGATTTTTATTGGAAAGGCAGAGGAAGAGAGAAGTAGAAATGTAGAGAAGTAGATGGAGAGACCCTCCATTTATCTACTGGTTCATTCCCCAAACTGCCACAACAGTCAGAGCTAGGCCTATTGGGAGCTGCAAATTTTTCTGGGTCTCCTGGCTGGGTGCAGGTTCCCAAGGACTTGAGTTATCCTTGGATGCCTTCCAGGCCATTAGCAGGAAACTAGAAGGGAAGTGGAGCAGCTTGGACTCAAACCTGTGCCCATATGGCATGCTTGTGTGCAAGTTTAGCTTGCTACCAGAGTCATGAACTTAACCAGGACGTTCTGTAAGACTTTTCTTGTTAACCAGCTTCAGTTCTTCACTGGGATAACTTGAAAAGCAACAGTTCAAACAAATTAACCTTAAGATTTTCAGCCAGGATAAAAGCAATCACAAAGGAAGGGTATGTGCACCATGCCCTTAAATCACCAGCTCCCATCAAGATGACCTTCATGAAACATTCAACAGAATGGGGGTAGACATGCGAGTGCTTCACCTGGAAAAGTCCTGGCCAATTGTTTCTCAGCTGTATGCAAACTTGGAGTCTTAATGAGGTGCTTATTTACTTTCGAATTTCTTTTTCACAAGAAAATTATTGTTCCTGATGTGTGGAGGCAATTGAAATCAAGTATGCTAGACATGAGTTAGCGATATCCTCTTCTCACTGAAAAATACCCAACCTCATCTTATCTATAATGCAATAGAGCGTGTCTTTAGTGCATGTAAAGGGAAAAAAAATTATAGCTGTCAGAAGTGATAGTCTAGACTAGCTTTACAAATATTGCCTTAAAGGTGCAAATCACCAGTATTGGCACAATCATGTCAATTTTCTTCTCATTTCTTTTTTATTTTTTCATGTGTTTGCCATTTCCTTTCTTCTAAGTCTTTACCTATGCTGTCATTTTAACTAACGCTTCTTATTGAAATGTTCAAAACATTTTTCACATTTTGGACATATTAAGCAGCAAAAACCTGTGGCCGTTGTTGTGTAACAATCTATGTTTGGATTTATGATATATTGGGGAGAAAATACCTTTATTTTTGATGTTGGAGAAGGTTTTCAGTAATATAGTCTTAAACATAGGTAATA
Source organism: Ochotona curzoniae (assembly GCF_017591425.1). Taxonomy (NCBI): domain Eukaryota; kingdom Metazoa; phylum Chordata; class Mammalia; order Lagomorpha; family Ochotonidae; genus Ochotona; species Ochotona curzoniae. The sequence continues at coordinate 11,457,466 of NW_024467115.1, forward strand.
ATAGCCATTAGGATTGTTGTTTTCCCATGAAAAAAGGTAGTCAGTAAACAAACACAAGTCGCAGCAGATTATGTAAAGTAGCCTTAGGTTAATGTGAGCCCACCCTTTATCTGCTGTCTGATTCAACTTGTAGAATAACTGGCTTTCCCTTCATAAATATGAATACTAGTAGTTATAATCTCAAGATGTGTAAACATTTAATAAATTAATCTGTAAAAAGTTCTTAGAACTCTGCGGGGCAATGACGCAGGCCTATGAACATTAGGAAAGTATTTAAAAATGTTTACAAAAAATATGATTTGAGTTTTTTAATTGGTGCCTATGAGGATCTCACAAAGGTTCATGAAACCCATATTATAAAAATTATGCATGGATTTCAATTTTTTTGAAAAATAAATGTTAAAGATTTACTTATTTATTTGAAAGGGAGAGTTATAGGAGGGGGGAGATCGAGAAAGATAGATTGTACATGACCACTGATGTGTGGAATATGAAACAGTCAGACTTGTCGAAAGACAGTGAAATGGTGATTGCCAGGTACTGGGGGGGAGGGGTAAATGGAGATATGGTGGTCAAAGAAAACAAAATTTCAATCAAGCAAGAAAAATAAGGTCTAGAGAACTGGATGGCATAGGACCCATGATTAGCAATACCGTAAAAGATACGGAAAACCTTGCTAGGATGGTGAATCTTAGGTTCCATGCTCTTACCGCAAAAGGAACAGACAACAGAGCCAAATCAAAGAGAACGGGAAGAACTTGGGGAAGTGATGAATAAGTTCATTGCACTGGATTCATGACTTTATTTCACCTCAAAGCAGTAAGTTGTGTACATTAAACATTTACAGGTTTTGATGTATCAAGCATGCCTAAATAAAGACATTTTTAAAGAAGTTGAGCTATTGACTCTACCTCCCACTGCCATGGCTGTAAGAATCTTCTTGGAACCACTTGTTTCCCAAGAGGCAGACTGAAAACGAGTCCTTTAGTGGTGCAGAAATTTGGTCCAACAGTTAAGTGCCTGATAAACATACCATGAGCATCACTCACATTCCATATCACAGTGCCTACGTTCAAGTCCAGGTTCTTCATCCAACTCTAGTTTCTAGCTAATGCACATCCTGAGAGGCAACCAGCATTTGCCCAAGTACTTGGGTCCGGGCCTGCCATGTGGGAGACCTGGACCCACTTTCAGATTGCATTGGCCTTGACCTAGGCCCAGCTGTTGCAATCCGTTTGTGGGAGTAATGAGCAGATGGGTTCCCTCTCTCTCTTTCATTCTCTGTTTTTAGATAAATAAAACTGTATAGATAAAAATTTAAAGGAGAAAACTAGCCACTTAGTAAAAGTAAAGCAGCTTTTCCTTTACTATTTGTGTTGCATTTGTAACTTTTATCTTGAAGAATGCATATATTTCATTTAATAAGTATTTATTTTATTGGTACCTATTTAGGGACAGCTGCTGTGTTAGGCCAATAGGACACAGTGGCAAACCAAGACAGAGTTGTGATGTAGCCAATTCAAGTGCAGTAAGACAAAATGTTTTGATGGAGAATGATGAGGGAGTCATGTGGGTATCCATGGTCCAATATGAGAATAGGATTTTAAAATTTTTATTACTTATTTTAATTTTATGGTACAATTGCATAGAGTCTTGGATTTTCCTACCCCCTTCCCAAATTCTCAACCCCCAACTGATTTTCCCCATATTATTACAATAGTATAGTCCTTCATAAGCAGTCATATGTTCATCAGTCTGATATTTAAGTGTGTCCTGATATCACTGTACTTTCCCAAAAATGAGAAGCCATGAAACAAATTCAACAACAGGAATGAAGTTAAAAGAAAAAAAATTTACAACACAATGGAGTTAAACAACATGCTACTGAATAACCAATGTATCAATGAAGAAATAAAAAAAAAAGAAAACACAAAAGCTTCTTGGGTAAAACGATGCTACTGTGTGACACACAAGTCAGTGAAGAATTTGATAAGAGAAAAGAAACTATTTGGAAGAAATGAAAATAAAAACAAATCACCAAATCACATGGGTTGCAGCAAAAACAGTATGGAAAGTGTTATTGATCTTACGATTTGCATGAAGGCTGCCTTATATCAGAGAGAACATATGGTATTTGTCCTTTTGGGATTTACTTGTTTCACTGAGCATAACTAGAATAGGGTTAATGGGAAGGACAACCAAACTCAGAACAAGCAGTTGCGCAGGACAAGGATGAGTCTGTGAGGATATAGCAGGGATTGGACAGGTAAGAGGATGGAGTGTTGTAAATTATCAGCACAGGGAAAAAAAGACAAACAACAAAAACAGTATTTACAAACATTCAGAGGTTAAAGGGTAGAGTAAAATTCAGGACAATAGCAATAGTTAGGAATGGCTGATGCTCAGAAATCCATAAGAAAGCGAAAGATGATGAAGTAGAAGCTGTTGAGAGCTTTGTTGTTCCTGTGAGGTCACTTCCACCTTATTCTGTAATAGGTCTGGGAGAGGACTCTATCTCCATTTGGAGGAGTTAACTCTGATAGAACGTGGATGTCACAGGAAAGTGTGCAGTTCTCAAGGCAGGGAGAACTGTTCAGTGGCAACTGTAGGAATCAAATCAAGAGCCATAATGATGGTGTTCACAGACGCAAGGGAAGTTGACAAGATGATTACGTCACACACGTGGCAGGGTCTGGTGATGATTGGATTCGTAAGGGATATGGAAGAAAGTGAGAAGCATCAGAAAGACATCTGGATTCTAAACTTGACAAGGAACACAGGAGCCTTCCATTCTAGAAATATTGAATTTAAAATACTTACAATGTATTCTTTCAGAAAATTTCAGTAAGTGCTTGCATAAAAAAAATTAAACCCATAGAAAATCTGGGATATCGATATTTATGAATTGTTATAATTCATACCCATTAAATATGTTACGAACTCACATATGTTCAGTGTTGTTATAGGATGAGTAGGACTTGTCATCCCAAGACTCAATGCAGCCCTTTCACTCTATCATCATAATGTTAATGGTTGATTAACTAAGATTGAAGACTTGATCTAATGATGCTATATAAAATGTGAAGCTGACGAGAGCTCTGTAAATCTTAGTAGCATGCCCTGGAGGTTCCCATGTAAGGTTTGTGTATTTCACTTCAAGTTCAGCACAACCATCATGAGCAGCCTCCACCCAACACTCCATGATGGGGCCACCCAATTTTGTAACTGCTAACTATAAGATGAAATAAACCATTTATTTCCCCTAGAAACTCCTCTCCTAAAGTAGCAAAAACAAACAAGCAAAAACATAGTGGAAATGCTAAGCAAAGTAAAGGGAATAAATACAATCTCCCAGGAAAAGAGTGCAGAAGGGGAAGAGGGTTTAGGTTGATATTTTGAGAAACCAAGAATTGGTTATGGAATAAAGGAAGAGAAGAAGCCACCATAAGGCTGAAAAGGAGCTATGAAGGAAGAAGAAAAGTGAGATGACATATGTGAGGAAGTGGTCAGCAATACTGGATAAGATCATCAACACAAAATAACTCTCTTGAACATCATACTTAAGGATGTCTTCCACTAGAAGGTTCTGGTAGTATGAAGGGTGCATGGATGTGACTGCATTATGTTGGCAAACAACTGTGAACTGAGTACTGGAGGCAAGCAGTACATTTCATAGCACAGGTGGGAGGATTTACATCACAGTAGGGGAACGACACCCTACTGAAGGAGAACAGGGTGAAAGGATGATATCTGTATGTATTTATAAAGTTAAAATGTGAACATGTCTTCAAAAATTACAAAGATCTGACAGGCATGCCATGAGAAGGAGCGATATGAACTCTTGAGTTGTTTCATAGGATAGAACAAGAAAGAAGATTAATTTTAGCTTTATCTAAGGAGCAACTTGTGAATGTTTATATCTACTTAAAATGCAACACTTGTGTCAGTCAATTGCAAGTTCCTGTCACAGGTATGATTAAAACAGAAGCAATGAAACAGCGATTGGCAGAGCAGAGGAATAACCACATGCTCCCTGGTGTACTTTCCTGTCCTTGACATTCAACTCAGTAAACCACAGCAAGCTCCTCATGTATTGAGCATCACCCCTTGATTCTTTCCTATTCCAGCACCGTCCAACTGCCGGGGCTAAAAATTCCGTCTATCAAAGTCAGCCTCCAGATTCAGAAACAATCCCATGATATTAGAACTAAGACCTACATTGCCTCCAGGCTGTAATGCAGTCTGAAATCTGTGTGCTAAGCCAGGCTTGGTGTCCAGGCTGCCCAGCTGAGATCCGGAAGTTCCTGAATGCCTACAGTGCTCCAGCCTTTCTTCTAAACCACCTCCCATGCCATTTAAAACTGGGCATCTTCGTGTGGATTATTGAATCCCTACTACGTTCTAGGCACTGTGCATGGTGCTAAGTGTATGACTAAATATATGAAAGCACAATCTATAAAGATTTTCAAGTAGATTTTTAAAAAGTATTAATTCTGTTTATTGGAAAGCTATAGTGACACAGAAAGGGGGGGGGGGAGAGAATCTTCTATCCACTTTTTCATTCTTCTAAATGGCCTCAACAGCTAAGGCTGGGCCAGGCTAAAGACATAGGGGTGGTAAGTACCCAAGGACTTGAGCCTGACCCATGGTATCGTACCCATACTTACAGCTTTTATCCCCTATGGGATTTCAACGTGTATTCAATGAATATTACATACTCTGCCTTCAGGTTCATCGAAGTGCATACTGGCAATTTCAGTATAATATATCACATTTAAAAGCTCCGAAAAGTTCCTAGAACAACAGAATTAAAGAGATGGATGTATTTTATTATGTAAATATTTTGAAACAAATGCATGCTTTTTCATAAAACATATTTTCCATAAAATTTTTGAAAATTGTGAGTAAAATTAGGGGAAATCACACAGGAAACATAGGAGGGGAATACCTTCCTTAGGTTTGTTTGTCCTCTGTTTGTTTTTTAGTTTCCAGCTCACACTGAATTCTAGCCTGAATCCCTAAGTTCCCACAACCTGCTGTCCTCTACTGTTCTTCTCTATCTGGAAAGCAGAACTGTATCGCTCTACCATACACAACTGAATGAAACCACTCTGCAGTTGACAGTGCCACTGTCATGCTGCAATTGGATACTGCCCATCCCTAGAGGCAGGCTCTGCCACCCACCCTGTCAGAGTTCTTAGGTGAATCCCAATGTTAATTGTGCTTTTCTATTCATTGTGTCTTGAACAGCTGGTCAAAGTCTTAGAGGGCAAGGCTCACTGCCAAGCTCCAGCCACACTCTTGCCTGTGAGCTGGCTGCCCTGGGATTCCAGGATGACTCGCAGAGTGTTTCTCAAGCAAATTCTCCAGGAATTAACAATTTAACAGGTAACACATAGGTTGGTATGGTATAGAAATGTTATCACCGGGCAGGCAAGCTGTGGTCAGAAAACACAAATTTGAGCCTCAGATTCTCTTGTATATCATTTTGGGTCTCTAGTTTTCCATCTATATTTCCTTTTTAATTTTTCCCAATTTTGACATATTAGACTTACAGAAAAGTTGGAATAGTATGAAGCATTGCCTGAGTGAACCCTTTGTCTAGTTTTCCCAAATACTGCCAGTATCGGCAGGTGCTTTAACCTTTCCTTGGTTTCCATTTGTGTGTGACATAATACACAAGCACCAAGCAGATATTCATTCTGAATAATTTAAGAATTAGTTGCAGGGGGAGGGATTGAGGGAATCCCAGAGCCTATGAAACTGTGTCACATAATGCAGTGTAATTAATAATAATAAAAAAAGAATTAGTTGCAGGGACTGGCATTTGGTGCAGTGGTTAATACGGCAGCTTGAACACTCACATGCAACATTAGTGTATTTGGCTTCAAGTCTCAGTTCCATTTCCACTTCCAGCTTCCTGCTGAAGCACACCCTGGGAGGCAGCTGGTAACCAGTCCAGTGGCCGAGTCCATGTCACATACATGGAAGGCCCACATTGATTTCTGGCTCTTTGCTTTTGCATGGCACAGGGATGGTTGTTGCAGGCATTTGAGAGTGAAGAAGCTATCTTTTATTATTTTTTTTTCTTTTTAAATGTTTGCATATTTATTTTTATTTATTAGAAAGGCTTTAAACAGAAAAGGGTAAAAAAACAAACAAAAGCAAAAACAGAGAGGCAAAGAGATCTTCCAATGGCTGATTCACTCTCTACATGCCTACAACACCGGGGCTGAGAAAGGCCAAAGTTAGGAGCCAGGAACTCCACCCAGGTTTCCCACATGTGTGGCAGGAATCCAGGTACTTGAGTCATTATCTACTGTCTTCCAGGGTGTGTATTGTCAGGGCGCTTGGATAAGGGTTATCATGTGTGACAATATCTATTCGGTCCATATTTTATTGTTCTTGATGATGATTTCATTGTTTACAATTAAATGGATCCCTGAATCATCTGAAACTTCTTAATAAATTGTAGAGCCTGTGGATCTAATCTTACCTTTTCCCAAATGGCAACCAGTTATCCCAGAACATTTTATTAATATTCACTCGTTGCCTTAGTGATTTCAGATGCCTTTTACAATATGCTAAAGTTTCAGGTACATTCAGGTTTCTTTCTGGAACTCGATTCTATCCAAAATGTTAGTAAATATCCATGTATAAACTGCTATTTTAGATCCCAGCTGTAGGCAGCTGCACAAGTCACCTTGTACCTAGGCAACTGTTATATCGGTGGGATAAAATCAACCAACAATTGGGTACATTCTGGGGTTGGTTAATGCCAAATTTGTGTTAACTGTCCCACTGTGTCAACAAAGTTGCATATTCTGTTTTTTAAAAAGATATGTAGGGAAGGTAGAAAACTCTGGGCTAGGATGCATCACCCTAGCCCCCAGGCGGAGGTGGGCTGCAGACTGTCTGGGGAAAGGGGTCTGGAGCCATTCTATAATGGGAGCAGCTGAGGGCATGTTTCACAGGGGAGGAATGCTTTCTGGGATCTTCCACAGACTGGACCACTGCACTTGCAGGTAGACAAGGAAGCTGAGATGGAGTGCTTTAAAGGTGGGGGAACTGGCAGACATGTCTGCATCAGGCCAAGGCACCTGCCCACAAGGGAGATCTAGACTTAGCTAAGTAGCATCATCTGTCACCTACTGGCACACACAAAAGCTGGGGCTGTGGGGCATGCCTGACTGAGCTAGGACTCAGTAACTGCTCTCAAATGTTAGAGCAGGGGATGGGACACAACAGGCTGGGCTGCAGAACCCACCAGAATGTAAGAGAACTGGATTTTGGGTCAGACTCTGTATGGGGACATGTGGATTCACTTCTGTGGGACTGCAGCACTTGTTAGTTTGTGCAGAAAGCTGGAGTCTGAGCCAGGCACTCAGCTGACACTTGTGGGAACTGGGGCTAAAAGGGAACTGGGCTGAGACAGGTTATATTAGCCACAGATATATGCAAAGCCCAGCACTAAGGGCAGACCATATAAAACAGGGCATCAACATGTGTGAAATTTGGGTCTGGGAGAGGGCATGATAGGGGAACTTGGGAAACTCCCCTCCTAAGTTGCAACTCCCATTGGGGAGTTGGGACTGGAGGTAGGCCAGGCTAAACAATGCTACAGCCCTCATTCAGCATTTGTGTAGGTTGGGTCTGGGCACAGACTAGGCTGGGCCAGGCCAAAATACCCACTCACATGCATAAGAACCAAAATAGGGTGTGGTTTGCACTCAACTGGGCTAGGCTGCAATATCTACCAGTGAGAATTGAAATTGCCAGTGGGCCATGCCAGGATGGATTGAAGTACTGCTAGCATGTGCAATATCCAGGCCTAGAAACAGACCTGATAGGGCAACTTGGGGACTCCCACATTGGCTGCAGCTCCTAATGGTGAACATGAGAGCTGTGATCAAAGACAGGTCAGGCAGGCTGGGCTGAAGCACCCATTTGCATATATTTGAGCCAGATATGGCAGCAGGTCAGCCTGGGTCAGTTCACAGCACACACTGGAATAAGCAATAGCTAGCACAGGGTACAGGCTGATTTGGGTTGGACAGCAACACATGTCATTTCACATGAGGGCTGAAGATAGGCCAGGCAGGTATAGGCTGCTGAACCCACTGGTAGGAGCTGGGACTGGGGCTGGGACAGGTTGGCCAAGGCAGCAGCACCCATAGACATACTTATGGGCTGGATCTGGGGGCAAGTAAGCTGGAGCTAAGCTGCAGCATCACCCATGGATGTATACAAGAGCCAAATGCAATTCAGGATGGACTAGGCTAAGCTATAGCATATACTGACATATGCAAATACTAGGGGGGGGTGCCTTTCTGTTGGGGGTCCTGCTAGGCTATGGCACCCACTAATGTGTATGAAGACCAGGCCTATGGTTGGCTGGGCTAGGCTGGGCTGGGCTGCAGCAGACATTGGTTTTCATGTGAGCTGGGGCTTGGGTCAGAACTGACCAGGCAGCTGCATCCACTGGTCTATGTGTACATGGTAGAGGTGATGGTCCAAAACTGATTCTGCACAGAGTCAAGTCTGAGGTCACCTCAAGTGAGCTAGTTGGGGGATTCCCCAACTAGATGGTTGGACTTGAATGATGGTCACAAGGAAAATCATAATATATGTGGCCCGACCTTACAGTATATGTGTCAAGACTGGGTGTCCTTAGTTGCTGATGCCTGTGCAGTGGACAGAATACCCAGATGGAAACAGGGGACATAATAGCCAGCTCATTTAGGCAGGCACAGGATGTCAGGTGCCTTTTCAGAGGATGGACAGAACAGGTTGGACAACTCTCCCGGCTAAGGTTTGCAACCTTAGTGCTTATGGATTCACTAAGGTGAACTTGGTCAACAAATTTATCTAAGAAAGAATGTCTTAAAACTAGAACAATGAAGTTTATGACATCTCACAACTATCAAAACCACTCACGTAACACCCTCAGAAGACTCTTCACCATATCAGGGTCTCTAAGGTGTTATCAAATGACTCTTCCCTCACTTTGGACACAGGAAAAAAATTAGGATAATTTTCCACCCACTTGGCTCCAGACCTCAACCCACACCACCCTAATTAGAAACCCACATGGATGTACATCCCTCTTAACTATGTAACCAATATTAAGAATAAAATTTTTAAAATGATTAATAAAATAAGAGTAAAAATGTTCTTTTAATTGTGAAGGCTTCAAAGTATGTTTTGATGTCTTGTAAATGCTTCCTTATAGTTTTGTTAGCATTTTCCTGGATACTTTTACGTGTCTCTTTTTTTGAATGAACTTGATAGATATTTTTGGTTGTGCTGAGCTAAATCAACAAGCTTTTTAGGGGCTTGATAGTTTTGTGATATTGAGTTTTTCAATCTAAAAAAGTACAGTTATGATTATTCAAAATTTATTTTTGAAGTCTTCAGGAATGTCTTAAATCTTTGCTTACATGAGTTTTGAACATCTATTGTTAAATTCATTCTTAAGAACTATATCCTTTTTATCACTAATGTAAGTACATTGCATTCTCTAGCCTTTGTATGAATTTCTATTGATTTCTCTGTTAATTCTGTTATATTACTAACTTCTTTGATAGCTTAAGGTTTATCATTGATTCTAATTCTCTAGTTACATCATTATAACCAAGTACATAGAGAACATTTATTTTATTTTTTTTCTGATTGTTATGCCCTTAATTGATTTTTTTTGTCTCTGTCACTTTCAATGAGATGATGTAACTCATAGAAAATAGGCAGTACTGCATCTCATTAATAATTAGGAAGCAGGCACCTTGGAGCTTAATTAAGTCTCTTATAATGGGGCAGAGCTTAAGCCATCACCCGCTGCCTTTCCAGGTGCACATTAGCAGGTAGCTGGATTAGAGCTGGAGTGTGTCGGGCCTAGCCTGATAACTCAATGACTAAATTGCACCCTGCAAACACCAAGATACTATATGAGCCCTGGTTCATGTTCTTCCCACCCAGCTCCCTGTTTATGGGCTGAGAAAGCAGCAACTGTACAAAACCTTGGGACCTTGCATGGATGTGGGAGACCTGGAAGAAATTCCTGACTTTAAGTGAGCTCAGCTCTGGCTTTTGTGGCTACTGGGGAATGAACCAGCAGATGCAAGATCTTTCTCTCTGTCTTCCTTCTCTGTAAATCTGCTTTGCCATTCCAATAAAAAATAAATACATTTAAAAAGAACTGGAGTGTGAGTGTGGACCTGAATTGAACATTCTAATATCAGATGTGGGCACCTCTAGGTGGAGTCAACTGGTGCATCAACCCCCACCTCAGAAGCTCCGGGTTCTAATCCATTTAGAGTTATTTTTGTTTTGTTTTATAATGAAAATGAAAAGCCGAATCCACTTTTCTCTATATGAAAATCCATTTATTGAATAATGTATATTTACTCAACAACTTTATAATGTTGTCTCTGTCTTAAACTAAGTTCCATAAATTGCTTGTTTATGCACAATGTATCCTACACCATTTCTTTATTTGTTTCAAGTCCAATGTTATACTACTTTAATTGTTTCAGATAAATATTAATTCTTCATATCAGCCATAGCAAGTCCTCTTCTTGAACTTTCTTTCAAAATTATCTGGAATATACTTGGAGTTCTGTTGTTTCATAGGAATTTTGAGATTATTTTGGTCCACTTAATTGAAAATCCTAGCGGGAAGGCTTTTTGAACAAAAATAATGCTTTTGGAAATTAATTTGCAGTAAATTAACTTCTTTATAACATTGAATCTTCCAATCCAAGGACATCTGTTCAATTGTCCAGATTAGCTTGCTAATTTTATATGTTGAGTTTAAAATGTTTTCAAAAATGAGGTCAATCTGTTACTTTATTCTCACTTATTATATTTGTCCAGTTTTGGTATCACTGTTATGTCAGATTTTTTAAATTGATTAGATAATTTTCCCTCATTTTCTATTCTCCAGAAGTTTATATATGCAGAAATCTGTGGTCTAATGGTTAGGTACAAGTTTTACCATGTCTGATATGCTTTTAGGGAAAGGGGTTTTATTTTAATAGCCACATTAAGATTTTTTTCTATTTTATTCTTTCTTAAAAATTGTCCATTTTTTGAGTTCTCAATGTTTAACTATATGATTTCTGAAATTGCTACTGCATGTGAGTATAATCTTCATTCTCATTCCACATATTTTTATGTGCTCTCTCTCAGCCAGAAATGCTATTTTCCACATCAGATCAATGTCTGTCAAGTATGTAAAGATCAACATCATTTTAGTATCATTTCCCTTTTACAGCAAGGGATTTTTGGTTCCATTAAGAATAAAACACCAATATTTTGTTTGTTTCCTTTAAGGGAAAGTTTATAAACCCCAAGTTTTCTGTTCCATGAGCCAAACTCAGTATCCACAAGGCTAACTCCTCACCTGCTCCTGGGGCTTAGGATGTAGAGGGTGGAGAGGAGGCAGAGTGAGCCACAACCCTGACATGTTTATGCCTTCAGCTGGCCAACGTCCTGGAAAGTGCATTGTTTTACATTGCTTGCCTTTCTTTCACTTCAGTTTGCCTTTAAGAAGTTTTGTATTGTTATTATTCTTCCACCATTTCTGCTTTCCTGTGCACTTCTCGTTATCATCTCACTGGCTCAACATTTAAAAAAAAACACCTTTAATTCTGGAAACACATAAGCCTCTGAGTTCTGGAAGACTTGCTACCCATTACACTTGTTTACTCTGTGGGTTATTATAGTCAATGATTAAACCGATGTTGGGGCCTTTCAATGAAATATCCTCCATATTTTTCATTCCCTTCTTTTTTTTTTTTTTAGGTGAATGCTGAGTGATTCTTCCAGTTCTTTTTGATGCATTCATTTTTCTTTTCTGTCATATTTTGCACACTACTTAGCTTGCTTAGTTTTTTATAGCAATAACTGCACCTTTCACTTCCATGATTTCTATTGTGTGTGCACTGCTTTTATGGAATACCACTGCTTTTCATTGCAGAAGTGCTATTTCCTAATTGAAAGGAAATATGGAATCTATACATTTGAAATTGCTTTATGTTATCTGTGGTTGAAATACTTCCTTATTTTAATGTGCTTTCCCTCACAGAAGTATAATTCTCAATGGATTTGTCATTTGGGAGACAGCTCTATTATGTTGTAAAGGAATTTTTCCCATGCCTATTGGGTTCTGATTTATGTGTTCATTTCTTTCTTGGATCAGCTCTCTGTCTTTAGAGTCTTTACCAGGTGATCCATTAGATCTCCTTGAGAGGGGTCTTCCATGTTAGTAGGCTCGGGGATAGTTTTGGAGCTGACATAAAGGCGAAAGCACACTGCTAAAAGACTAGCTTTCCAGAGGCTATGGGAGGAAACCCATCACTTTCTATGCCCTCCTTATTTACTTCAATGCCGTATGACCCCTAGAAAGTGCAGAAGCCTATCAGTTTAGGCCCTCATGGTGATCCTAAAAAGCAAGGGGTGATAGCAATGGTTGGTGAGTGGAGGGGGGGACATTAGAGTATTACCTATGGATCGAAGTCACGTCAAAGCCTGTAGAAGTACATGTACCCTAGCACTTAAAATGATCCCAGAGTTTAGGTGAACTAAGGCTGTTGATATGGAAGTCATTGGATTTGCTTTCAATCTTTCTATGACTTTCACTACCCTACACTGGTCTGAGGACACCTTGTTAAAAGCTCTGCTCTTGGCAATAAAATTGTTTTTTGTAACTGGAAGCCTTCATGATGGCTAAGATCCGCTGCTGGCTTTGGCACATAGCTTCCTGGCATTTGGCAAGGCCAGAAGCAGGGTTCAAACCACTTTCAAAGGAATAATATTGCCTGAAGACCTGGCACATAAGGAGAGAGGAAAGAAGAGGAGAAGAGTAGCCAAATGAATACAATCCAATCCACAGCAGGTGGGTCCAAACAGCAAGGGGAGAAACTGCCCCAAATGCCACTGGTGACCCTAGTCCTTTAGACTTGGCTATAAACAAACACTTGTGTCTAAATGCATTTGTATAATGACACTTCATAATTACACTTTGTTTAACCTTTGGTACCATATTGTAGTTATCAGAAAAAACTTCAGGGTTTCCAGAAGATACCAAAAGCGATTTTTTTTTCATCTAATGTCAACCCTCATTTTATTAGCATCCTACTCATCCTATGACAGCAATTTCCTAGAAAGAGAAGCTTATAATTCACAAGCAGGTACCACCCATAGATTCATCAGCAGACTCAACAACTGCATTTGCTGGAAAACAAACAGCCAACCTAGCTTGAAAACTTCTATACAAATCTTCATTTACTGTTAGTGTGGAATAAGAGAATGAAAATCTGAACTCTCCAGAAAATAAAAGAGCAAGAATTTAAAGTAAGATTATTAAATGTTTTGAGACAAACAAAAGAGTTGCTATTGGATTATATTTGCTATTAAATATATTTGACCTTATGTTCTGGAAATGACTAATTAAGTCCAAATTCTTTCAGAGCTACAGAGAACAAAAAATGATCTTTAAATTCGTACACTAATCAAGATATTGAAGGCTAGTCATGGTGAAATCCACTATGGCTAGAAGTAGTTGCACGTTATACAAGTCATCATCTCATCAATTAATCAATTTCCCACACATGCTTTTTTGCTCATTCCATTAACTAAACTGGATATGAAAGGCTTGTAATATATTATCATTAACATTTGTCATTTAACTTTAAAAGTGATTTTAGTTATCTAGTAGATGACCAGAGGCCTAGAAAGGAAAAAGATGAAGAGTCTTGATTTCTTTCTTTCTTTAGCCTGTAAGCCTGTTCAAAAGATTTTCACATATAAGACTCACTAATACTATACACTCATGAATAGAAAAAAAAAATCAAAATTTGGAGGTGGCATTGTGGTATAGCAGATAAAGCCACTGCCTGCAGTAACTGCACTACCACATGGATGCTGTTGGTGTCCTGCCTATATTATTTCCCATTCATTATTTCCCATTCATCTCCCTCCCTGGAAAAGCAATAGAATATAGCCCAAATGCTTGGCCACTCAAGCCCATGTGGGAGACCTGGAAGAAGCTCTTGGCTCCTGTCTTTGCTCTGTCCCAGTTTCAGCCATTGAAGGCATCAGAGGAGTGAACATGTAAACGGAAAATCTCTTTCTCCCACCGCCCCAACTCTTGCTTTCAAATAAAATAATTTGGTATATATATATATATATATATATTGATTACATTGCATTATGTGACACAGTTTATAGGCACTGGGATTCCATTCCCTTCCACTCCCCAACTCCCTCCGCCCATGGTGGATTCCTCCACCTTGTTGCATTACCACAGTTCAAATTCAGTTGAGATTCTTTCATTGCAAGCATCTACCAGGTATAAAGTCTTATTATCCTAGTGGGTTCAATGATTTCTTGGTGAGACCATCTCTGGTCTGAAGGTAGAGCCGACAGAGTATCATCCCAAACAATTAAAAGCCCCGACATTACACCAGTAACTATTTATAACATTATGGAATTAGTTGGCATGGTATTGAGTAACCAATATGTTAAAAAAGAGAGAAAAAGAAAAAGAATGCAAGTTCTGAACCACATCCTGTGACTTCTACACTGACATTTCAATTATTAGTTTATATACAACTGGGTTCTATACACCTTAAAATGGCTATAGATTACTATTCAGCTGTCTCGTGCCTATTTTAATTTTAGTATTTAGCAGTTTATAGTGTTGAAGCATGATTTTGCTGAACCTGGCTGTTTTTCGGGTAGTCTAACTCTATAACTCTAACTCTGACATATGTCAACAGTTTAGGTGAACAGTTTTAGGAGGGGTGTGCAGAGTAATCTTCAATACCCCAGCGAGGAATAACTAATCTTTGTGTCCCACCCAGTGAGTTATAAGTGCATCCCCGCTGACTGCTTCCTATCTGTTTCTAAGCTTTCCTTGTTGTTCTCTATCTATTCTAGTTTTTTTTTGTTGATTTGTTTGTTTGTTTGTTAATTTTGAGGGATTTCCGGTGCTATCCTGATGGTCATTGCCAGTGAGGGTGGGAGATACACTATATATCCAATTGCTCTTAGTTTAAGTATTTTATTCCCTCATCGCTGGTATCTAGTTTCTCCAAGGGCACTCTTCAGCTCTTTGACCCATGACATTAAAGATTCTGATTGGTTGATCAATGCCTTCTAAAATGTGCCAATGTTTGACATTTGCCCTGAGTCTTCCAATATGCATTTCATTTGATGGGTTGCAGCTGACTGCTTAGAAGAAAGAAAATATAAGGTTTTCCTTCTCATTTAAAAATATTTACCATTGAAAAATATTTGCCATGTGCCTGGTATGTCTCGTCTTTCTCAGATACTGTTTTGGTAGTTGAGCATATAGCAGTGAATAAAATCATATCTTACTCTCAAATAATTTAGATCTCTCTTCATTTTGTGCCCTGTCATTGATCCAACAATAGATAGTTTAAAATAAAAATTAGTATGTATCTTGCTTTCTCTATGTTACCCTTAAGCATTTTGAAAATTAATTAATTTGGGGATTATATTTCATTTGTAAGACAGAACAACAAATGTTCCCTGGATCACAGAGTTCATAAAAGGGTTGCAACACAGAATTCTGCTTTCCTTGGAACTTTTTGCCTTGCTCACTTTACACTTGGGCAAACTAAAGTCTGTGTACTTTGCTTTTGTATTCCACATAATGCCTAGCATAGAACCCAAACCTGGCAGAATTGCCTGGCTTGTAGGCACTCAATAAATATTTGTTGGGTGGCTATACAAGGAGTTGGATGGATGGTAACATGTCATTTATATAGTAGCACTTGATCTACAGTTGCTGTTAATGGCTACTCCAGGAATAAGATAAATTCTTCCAAAATAAATTAGCTTACTGACTAGTTTAACTTAGATCTCAATCATACAAATAAGTTTTTGAGACTTAGGAGATGATATACATTATAAAAACATAATATAGATATATTAATATTATAAAAGTGATCATTGTTAATACAGCTAAAATGTATATGTATCAGTGATAAAGGAATTATTTTGAAAGTCATAATTCAACATTATTACAGAAAAATGTGTTACAAAAATAATTATTTCAGATTTCAAAATGTTTTTATTTTTACCAAACTTTTATGCCATTTTCCAGTAAAATTCTTGAAGTTCCCTTTAAAGCTATTAAAATTTTGTTTAAAATACGTTTTGGGGGTAAGTATTTAATGTTGGAGTTAACACACTAGTTAAGACACCTGAATCCCACATAATATGCTTGGGATTGATATCTGCCCCTCGCTCTGGACTTCAGCTTCCTGCTAACACAGTGATGGCTCAGGCAATTGGATGTCTGTCACCTGCCTGGACTTACTTCCCAGACCTCAGCTTCAGCCTAGTCTTGGCCACTTTAGACACTTTGGAGAGTAAACCAGCAGATGACCATTTTACCTATGATGTATTTCCGTCTCATATTAAATATAAACATGTTTAGTGAAATCTTTTGGTTATAATATTGAGAGTTTTCTTTTTTTCAGAAAAAGCATACTTGGAACGTATAATGTAGTTCAAAGTAGTCAAGAAATACATGCAGAGAACAAGCACCATGGCATAGCCAGTTGAGCTGTTGTTTGCAACAACTGCATCCTATATCTGCATACAATTCTAAGTCTCTGCTACTCCACTTCCCATCTAGCACCTGAAAACAACAGGTGATAGGTCAAATACTTGGGAGCCTGACATCTAAGTGAGAGACCTGGATGGACTTTCTGGCTCCTGGATGGCCCAATCCCAGTTCTTATGGCCACATACTTGTTATCAGTCAGCAGATCAAAATCTCTCAATCTCTCTCTCTCTCCCTCTGTCACTGAAAAAAAAAATTAACTTAAAATGTACACATATACATACAAGTTTATCCATATAAGAACGAGCCAGATTGTAGAATAATAAATTATTTTTTTTCTTGGCACTTATCTATTCTGTTTTTGCACAATGGAGAAGGTATTATGCAGTCATTTCCAGGAATGCTAATATTCAGGATGGAATGATGAAGAGATATGAGCTAAATTTTAAATAGTTAAAGAACATACAGCTTAAAAATAATGAAAATGAAACAAATACTGGTTAGATTACCAA
This sequence comes from Ochotona curzoniae, assembly GCF_017591425.1. NCBI lineage: Eukaryota > Metazoa > Chordata > Mammalia > Lagomorpha > Ochotonidae > Ochotona > Ochotona curzoniae. The sequence continues at coordinate 11,474,575 of NW_024467115.1, forward strand.
TCATTTTGTGAGGCTGCTCTTTAAGATAGAGCAATATTTTTAGTTTTTGGTTTCTTTTTTTGAATGTGAATATTTTTCACCAAGAAGAGGATCATGTGATACCTACCTCTGTTTTTAAGATGTATCTGAGCCTGATATAACTGAACCATGAAGAGGTTTTTAGATATAATAGAAGAGAATTTCAAAGAAACAGCTAAGGTGAGTAAGAAATAATAAACGGAAAATTGCTGTTTTATTGGTCTCTATTAAGATGCACAGTATTGCCAAAATTTCATATCTTGGAGTGCTTTTTTTCTGCAGTAAAAATCTTCCACTGCAGAATTACATTATCTTCATATGAACCAAATTGTTCTTTCTTTTCTGACAATTTTTACCATAGCCATATCTATGGGAGTTTTTGTTATGCATTCATTTTCTTAGCAATTCAAGTTTCTAAAGTTTATAGAGAATCAACTTTATGAAGTACTTTTATATTCCCTTAGGGTGTTTGTCATAAACAGAATTCTCTATCTCATAGCATCTATGTATTCTGACTCTCATATGGTAATCTCAGTAACTTTAGTGATACCAAACAGTTTTAGAACTTAAGTGTTCAGCAACTACAGTAATAGGCTGAACAAAATCCAAAACATTTCAGGTAACTATCTAATTTTTACACTGAAAAAGTGAAAACAGTGCTCATATATACTGAAACCATTTTGGCAAAATTAAACTACTCATTCATTTGGAGCACAATTTGTTCATGTAAAATGTGAATTTTTAAAGATGAAATTTATTTATTTGAAAGGCAGAGTGGTGGTGGTGGTAAAATTAGATATCTTTTACCCATTTTTTTTTTTACCTCCTAAGTGGCCACATCAGATGAAGCTGGGCAAAAGAGGGTCCAGAAAGCAGAAACTCCCCTCCTGGTCTCCCTTGAAAAGAGCAGGGGCCCAAATGTTTGGGCTATCTGTTGCTGCTCATCCATGTGCATCAACAAGCAGCTCAACTGGAAGAAGCAGCAGCCAGCATCACAAACAGTGATTAACCTGCTATGTCATAATGCTAGCCACTCAAATAAAGCACTATAGGAGTACTTAGATGGATTTAAATTATAAAATAACACAATGATATAAGTTTGGTTATATTTATAAATATGTTAGGCATAACACAAAAATATTATTTTCTTTAAAATAAAAATATTCTGAAAATATACACCAAAATATTGGGCGGGATTTTTATCAGTTTTTGATTCTGTGTGATGTACTAGAAAAGTAAGGTAAATGAACATAACTCTTAGGCTTTGTGAAGTTTTAGTGGTTTTTTGTTTTGTTTTGATTTGTTTTTGAATATGCAAGCTAATGCAATAAAAAATGGAATGGGGTTACCTAGCCCTCATTCCAGCATCCATGCAGGTTTATTCACCCATTCTTGGGCTCGGGAAGCATCCTGATAGCCAGCCCTGAGTGGTCTGCTTGGCCTGGTCAATCAAGATGTCCTGGAAACAGAATAGCTACTCCATCCATCTTCCTGCAGTTTCAAAAAGGTGTGTGTGTTGGGGGGGTGGAAAGCAGCTCTTTATCAGAGGTGTTATTCCCAGCACATATCTTCTCTGACCACAATGGAATGAAACTGTAACTCAAGAAACCAGAAACCAGGAGAAACTGGAAGCTTCTACTAAGATCTGGAACTAAACCAGGATGTCACTTTCACCATTGATATCAACAGAGCATTGGAAGTCCTTGTTAGAGCAATTAAGCAAGAAAAAATTCAAGGAATTCACACTGAAACAAGGAATTATAGTTATCTCTGTTCACAAATTACATGATACTATACACAGGAATCAAAATGCGCAACAAAGACATGACTGGAACTTATAAGGGGGTTTGATAGTGTAGCAGGCTTCAAAATCAAGGAACATAAACCGATGACCCTAGTATACATGAATAACTCCATAACTGAGAAGGGACTTATAAGTACAGTCCCCTTTAAAAAATAGCAGACAAGATTCTTAAGTGCCTGGAATAAATGAGTCAAAGATGTGGAAGACTTTTATGATAAACAGTACAAGACATTGAAAAAAAGTAATAGGCTCTGGTGTGATATCCTAGTCGCTAACGTCCTCACCTTGCATGCATCAGGATCCCAAATGGGCATGGTTTGTATCCCAGATGCCCCACTGCTCTTCCAGCTCCCTGCTTGTGACCTGGGAAAGCAGTAGAGGACAGCTCAAAGCCTTGGCACCCTGTATCTGCATATGAGATCAGGAAGAGGCTCCTGACTTCAGATTGGCTCAGTTCCAGCCCTTGTTGCTACTTGGGGAGTGAACCAGTGGATGGAAGATCTTTCTCTTAGGCCCAATGCAATAGCCTAGTAGCTAAAGTCCTTGTCTTGCAAACTACGGATTCCATATAGATGCCAGGTCTAATCCTAGCAACGCTGCTTCCCATCCAGCTCCCTTTGTGGCCTGGGAAGGCAGTTGAGGACTACCCAAAGCCTTGGCACCATGAACCCACATGGAAGACCTGGAAAAGGCTCCTGGTTCCTGGCTTCAGATTGACTTAGTTTTAGCTATTATAGCCACTTAGGGAGTGAATTGGCAGGCAGGAGATCTTCCTCTCTGTCTCTTCTTTCTGTATCCGACTTTCCAATAAAAATGGATAAACCTTTTTTAAAATATCTTTCTCTCTAACTCCCCTCTCTCTGTAAATCTGACATTCTAATAAAAAAAAAACAAATCTTTAAAAAATGCATGTACATTTTAAAAAGCAATAGAAGAAAACATTAAAAGGTGGAGAAATTTACCATGTTCCTGGATCAGCGGGATCAATATCATCAAAATATCCACATTTCTGAAAGTCATCTACAAATTCAATGCAATCCCAATCAAAATCCCAGCAACATTCTCAGAAGTAGAAAAGATGATATAAAAGTTTATCTAAAAACACAAGAGACCATGAATAGCCAAAGCTATTTTGAAGAACAAAAGTCAAGCTAGATGAATCGCAATTCCAGACCTCAGGACATACTACAGAGCAGTGGCCATCAAAATGGTCTGGTACTGCTAGGGAAAGAAAAGGACCAATGGACTAGAACAGACACCCTAGAATAATCGCACACATATGCAGCTGCCTAATCTGTGATGACAGAACTGAAAATATTCCACAGAAAAAGCCTTGTCTCCTCAACAAATGTTGTTGGGACAACTGGATAGCTGTCTGCAGAACTCCACCTGTCACCTTATACAAAAATCAGTTCTAAATAGATCAAGGACCTAACTCTGGACCCAGGAATCTTTGTACACTATGTAACAGTTAAAGGATTAATATCCAGGATTTACAAGGAGCATCAGAAACTCAATGACAGCAAAAAAAAAAAAAAAACAAAATTGTGAAGAAATGGGCAAAGGATATGAGCAGATATTTTTCAAAAGAACAAATCCAAAAGGCTAATATACATATGAAAAATTCAACAGGTTCTCTAGCTAATGGGGAAATACACGTAAAAACCACATTGAAGTTGCACCTAATTCCAGTAAGATTGGCCTACGTTTGGAACTCTACTAACACTGTCTGCTAGTGTGGATGTAGGGGGAAAGCCACCCTATTCAAACGTGGGTGAGAATGTGTCCCAGTGCAGCCACTATTGAAGTCTTCCTGGAGAGTTTTCAGACAACTAAAATTCGATCTACCTTATAACCCAGCTATCTCACCCCTGGGAATATATTCTAAGGAAGTGAAATCTGCATATGAGAGAGTGACCTGCATGCCTATATTCATCGCAGCACAAACAACAATAGTGAAAACATGGAAACAACTCAGACACCTGTCAAAAGAGGAATGGATAAAGAAATCGTGGTACATCTACTCTGTGGAATACTACTCAGCCATTAAAAAGAGTGAAATTCTACCATATGCAACAAAGTGGCTCCAACTAGGGACCATTATGTTCAGTAAAATAAGTCAATCCCCAAATGACAGAGATTTTATGTTCTTGCTGATATAAAGTAATCTTCTTGCAAAATATAAGCTCAATAGACATACAGGCAAATATATATAAATACATATATTCTCATAGATGAATTGTGTAATAGTCACTAGCATACTTGGAAGTGAAAGTATGCTGCACTATGCATTTCTACTCCCTGACAATAGGACGTTGGATTTTCTACCATTGTCTATTCCTACAATATCATGAAACCTGTAAATAGCAAAATGATGGACTTATAATTGTTGCTGAAGAACTATACTTCTACAGTAATATGAAGGAAAACTGTTGGGGGTGAACTGTTGGGGTGTTTGGAGGAGGTAGTGCTTATACCCCAAATTCTATAATCTAGAATGTAATAACGATAGCAACCAACACAAGGTACCTTATAAAAACAGACAAATACACTAATGGAAATGAATAGAAAATTCAGACATAAGATCATCACATTTAAATGATTTTAACAATATTTTTTTAAAGGGACCAAGAACATACAATGATGAAAAACTGGTCTCCAATGTACTAGAAGATTAAATATCGAAGTGAAGAAGAAAGAAAACAGAAGACTTCCTCTCACCATATAGACCAAAGAATTCTAAGAATTGAGACTATGAAACCCCTGGAATTAAAGGGGAGACATCTTTAAGACGTTTGTCCAAGGAATGTACTTCTAAATATAAACCCCAAAAGCCAGGCAACAAAAGTAAAAATTGAAAAATGGGATTATATCAATTAAAAAGCTTCTGTTGAGCAAAGGGCATAATTGATACAATAAAAAGACAGTTGACTGAAAGGAAGAAAATTTGTGAATTTCACCTTGTACGAGTTTAATTTTCAGAATATAGGGGAAACAAACAATTCAACAGAAAAAAACAGCAATCAGGTTTAAATGAACTGATTAAGCATTCCTTAATAAAAAGTACATGAAAGTGGCCAATAAGTACATGAAAAATGGTCAAAATCAGAAGAAAATGAATCCATAAGAAATATCATCTCATTCTCGTGAGAATGGCAATTATCAAAAGATTAAAAAAATGTTATCAAGAATATTAAGATTAATTCTCAAATGCAATTGTCTTAAATGTAACCTAGCATAGACATCAGAGAAAGCAATGTGGAGGGCCCGGTGCGGTGGCGCAAGTGGTTAAAGTCCTCGCCTTGCATGCCCGGCATCCCATATAGGCGCCAGTTCTATCCCAGCAGCCTCGCTTCCCATCCAGCTCCCTGCCTGTGGCCTGGGAAAGCAGTCGAGGACAGCCCAAAGCTTTGGGACCCTGCACCCGCGTGGGAGACCCGGAAGAGGCTCCTGGCTTCGGATCCGCCTTTCCAATAAAAAAAATAATAAAAATAAATCTTTTAAAAAAAAAGAAAGCAATGTGGAGATTTCTTAAATGCTAGAAAAAGCTACATATGATCTAGTAACCTTACTACTGGGAATTTATCCAAAGGAACTGAAATCAATATATTTAGCAAACATGTGTATCCATGTGTTTATTACAGCCAAGATATAGAAGTCACTTTCACATTCACTAATACTATCATAACATGTCATGTGTCCCCATGTGTGCATACAAACACACACACGCTGAAATATTATTCAGGCATAAAAAATGAGATTCTGTCATTTTCAGCTAGATGAATGGACCTGGAAGACATGTATGGCAGGAAGAGAAAGCAAAAACTGCATGTTCTCAAATACGTGGAAACTGAAAAGTTGATCCCAAAGAAGTAGATAGCAGAGTAGTGGTAATCTGTAACACCTGGGATGATGGTAGCAGAAAGAAGGTTGGGTTTACGTGTTATGTAACATATGGCAACATATGCAAAATCATCTATCTGGCCTTGCCAAGGCAACCACAGGTAGGATTTGAAATTCAACAAACTGTAGGCTGATTTTTAAAAACATTTATTTTTATTAGAAAGACAGATTTACAGAGAGAAGAGAGACAAAATCTTCCATCCACTGCTTTACTCCCCAAGTGGCCATAATGGCTAAAGCTGAGCCAATCCAAAGGAGGAACCAGTAGCTTTTTCTGGGTCTCCCATGTGGGTAGAAGGCTCAAGGCCTTGGGATGTCTTCCACTACCCTCCCAGGCCACAGGCAAGGAGCTGGATGGGAAGTGGAGAAGGTAGGATATGAACTGGTAACCATATGGATCCCAGCACATGCAAGGCGAGCCACTAGGTTGCCACGTTAGACTCTAGGCTAATTTTTAGGTTAATTTGTTATGACCCATGATGATATTATAAATAACAAAATGGCTCTTGGTAGAAAAAGATATCCTCTCCCCTTGACAGGATGCAGTTGGATAGGTGGAATAACTTATAATATTCTCTAGCACAAAGAATACTTTTAGAATTGACAATTGAACATTTCAAAACAGCTTACCGAGAGGATTTTATCCTTCAAAAATGAAATGATACATGTTTGAGGTGACAGGTATGCCTCTTATCCTGATGTTATAATACATACTATACAGATGTACTGAAATGTTACACTGTTAGGGCTTAAGTTGTGGCACAGCACATAAAGCTACCACCTGCAATGCCAGCATACCGTATGGGTGCCAGTTTGAGTCCAGCGGCTCCAATTCCAAGGCAACTCACTACACATGGCCAGGAAAAAGCAGTAAAAGTCGGCCCACATATTTAAACCCTTACTTCCTGCCTCGTGTCTTCAGCATAGCCCAGCCTTGGCCATTGCAGCCATCTTGGAAGTGAACCAGTAGCAAAAGATCTCCCTCTTCTGTCTCTCCTTTGTCTCAGTCTGAATTTCACACACAAGCTTATATTCTTTTTAAAAAACAAAAAGCAAAAAGAAATGTCAGCACCATGTCCCAAAATATGTGTATGTAAATATTATTTGTCAATTAAAAATAGTAATGTCAATATTTTGTTGATATGCTTGATAATTTCTTCAGCTAAAATATGCAATATAATTACATTTTAATTAGTGTGTCATTAGGAATCATTAAACAGTGATAATCTATTTCTTATACTTTCAATGCATATTTATGTATCGGAGAGAAGTGGGAGAGAAAGAGAGAGACAAAAAGCTCTCCTTTCTGTGGATTAATTCTTCAAATTCCCATAATATCCAGGGCCGTGTCAGTCCAAACCCAGGATCTCAAAGCCTCATTTCGATCCCCCACACTGGTGTCAGGGAGTCAGATGCTTGAGCCATCAGCTGCTGTCCCCAACTCCGCCTTGCACGCAAACAGGAAGCTGGAACCAAAGTGGAGCCAGAACTGCAAGCCAGGCACTCTGTTTCGCCTGTAGGTATCCCAACCACACCTTCGCTGCTGTACCAAAGGCCCATCTGTAGTAGTCATTTTAATAAGTGAAGGACAAAAAAAGTGGAGATTATTTCTGTGATCCAGAGAAAAAAATTAAAAGTGGGATTAACACAATAGTAATTACTGAGCAGATGGATTTCTAATCCTGGAGATAAACATGCTAATTAAGGTACTCTACAGAAAGACATGATAGCAAGGTCTTCTGAGTCTGAGGAGATTGTTATTCCAATTTACCAGCAGAATATAATTCTCATTATATTAAAAAGTATTTAATCAACCAAATCTTTTTTAATTAACAAGTTTGCACAGGCAGTGTTTCTGTAAATTTCTCCATGGGTGTGAGTTTTATAGGAGCACACATTCTCATCAGCACATTTGTGATTTGTTCATTATCTGCATTTTTCCTAGAGCAGAACTGAGTTTTGCTGTATCTCTAATAAGACACTCATCCCTGTTTACTTTCTCCAGGAGTTTCTATTAGGGTATCTGAGGTCGTAAGAATTCCATCATAGCTACCATATGTGGCCTTCTCTAAAGATGAAAAATAACTCCATCTGTAATTGAAATTCACAGTTTCTTGACTGATCTAGGTGAGTTACAGATTTTGATAATCTCGTAATCAAATAAACAGGAGGACAGAGAACAAGGTAGGGGAAACCAGAGTGTGTGACTAATGTAACAAGGAAGTAAGTGAGACAGAATCATTATTTTTATTCTCACAAGTGCATAAGTTCAAATTTGCTAGCCAGTTACTAATCAATGCAACATCATTTTTGGAAAGTCATCTGAAATACGTAAAATCGCATGACGTTCCTTACTGCATGAATGTCTTTATAGAGAAAATAGGTTTTTAGGATAAAGAGACTCACTGACAAGAGCATTTTAACAGATGTTCATTTTAGGTTTTATATGCATCCCAAAATGTGTATAGGGGGATATAACACATTCCTGTGTGTATACTTTGGTTTTAACCACAGTGCTCACTTATATTACATCAAGAAATATTTGAACCACATTAAAAAGTAGGAAATTCTTCAGAGTTATATAAATTTAACTCATCCCGAATTATTCCAATCTGAGAAGCATTGATTGAATCAAAATGATAGGAAAACCATAGGACTGGTGAGAGAGATAGAACAACTTAAAATGACATGCTCCAGGTTTTGCTGAGTGTAGTCTGGTCGTACCAGCACCAGCATGCGCCGAGAACTGCCAGCAACACAGAATTTGTTTCCACTGAAATCTGAGTTGTAACATGATCCCCAAACAAATCAAATGCATATTCAACTATGAGAAGCACAGTCTTCTAGAGAAGTCTGTCCAAGGAAAAAGTAGACTTGGGTGTTTTTTAAAGCAGCAACATTTTCATAATAAACGATTTAACACAAAACAAATACTTTGACACAAAAGTGGAACCTGGTTCCAGTTGCAAAGAACAGCAGTAGGTTTAATCTGTCTTCTATGTGTACTGCACTCCTCATACATAAGCATTTTCCTAAGTGTATCCCTCATCAAGTATGTTCAAGAAACACCACATGAGGCATATTACATTTCTAAATCAGGAACTAATCACCACATCATGATTACTTAAAGTTTACTTGGATTACAAAAAAAAAAAAAAAAAACCCCAAACAGTAATTGTTTATGGATAAGTGAATGTGTCTATGGAAGAAAAGCATGCATATTTATAATAGTATGCTAAAGATTTTGAGAAGTCCTTAAATAAATATAACTGATTTGCATAAGCCCAGGATTCCACAAACAGAATAAAATGCAACTTATTTTCCTTGAATAACAATATTAACATCGTTCAGAGTGTGATCATAACACGCTTTTGGGAAACCAGGGCATGGTTATAAAATTTGCAACAGTTCACCGATGTATTCTTCATTAGGGTTGTTCTGCTTTCCATTAGCTTCTCTTTTCCTTTTATAATTTAAAGTATCTAAGTATCAAATAAATTCAAACTTGTATATGCATATAAGCAAAATAAAGCATTTGATTCTGACACAATATATGCTTTGGCTTAAACATTCTGAGTTAAATTAGCCCAGCTGTTCACTTAAAAGTTATCCAAATCTGGATAGATAAAGTTGTCTTTACACAAACAATATGCTAAAGTCTGGCCTGCACATAACATTGAAATTAATCCGGATCCTGCAAATAAATGAAAAGGGAGTTTTGGTTAGTGATTAATAATGAATAATTCATTGGTGAGATGGTGAAAAATAACAATCGTCATAACTCATACAGCATTCCTGAAACTGACATACGAAATGAAACCGAGTGGGTCACAGATTCAGCTAACAAAGAGAACCAACATAATCTGAGGCTGATCCATTTTTGTGAAATTCTTAATTTTCTTCAGGAAATGGATGCTTGAATCTGTCAAATTAATAAAAAGGTGGTCATAAAACTCAAATTCAAGGGCAATGAAGTCACAGCACATGTCAAGAAATTCACTATGAAGTCTTCAGCTCTTCAACCTGTTATTTGTTCATGTTGTTGCTGCTTAAAAATGTGCATTTTCAAGTGCCTTTCCTTCTGAATGTGAAAGGAAATTACACTCGCTCACTTGTGAAATGTTTAAGGATAGAGAAGTCTTTAAAGACCAGAAGACCACATATCTGAAATATTTGATTTTATAAAAATGCCTTTAGTTCTGATTTCATTGGCTCAATAATTTATCTTTGTTTAAGAATATTGATCCAATAACCACTGTTAATCTGTGGTTCTTTGTGTAGTGGCACAGCATAATTTCCATGAAGTTCGATCGCTGAGGCAAGGAGCTCCAAAAGGAGTCACGACATTGCAGCACAGGACAATTGCCCACTGTGAAACCAGGAGAGAACTTCCAAGACATTTAATCACTGTTCTCTCACATCTTAATTTTTCAGTCAGGCAAACAGGGAAAGATACCTGACATGCCACATGGTACCTATTCTGTGGGGGATCAACAATGCCCACTGATACCAGTCACTCAACTAGTTCAGCAAATTTGATTCCATTATTCTTAAATTGATTTTCTTGGTAATCAGTTGCCATTTGTCATGGGATTGAGCTGGCTAAAGCATAGAAAATTTTATGACATTTTAAGTAAAACCCAAATGGGATTAAGTTTCAGTTTCTAAAGAAAAAAGTTTATTTCCACGAACTACATTCTTCCAGAACTCCTTCCAATGTATAACACACATATTTGGATGAGACATGCAAAATCAAATGGCATTATGTTCTTTCTTTTTAAAATTTTTATTTATTAATTTGCACTTACATTTTATTTGAAAAGCTAAAAGAAAGAGAATGAATTCTCCCATCCATTGATTCACTCTACAATAGCCAATTCTCCCCTGTGGATGACAGAGACCTAACCAGCAGACTCATCTTCTGCCTCTCCGGGTGTGCTTTAGCTGGGGGTTAGATCAGAAACTGAGTAATCAGGACTCATCCCAAGTGGTGACGTAAACACTACACTGAACATCGGCTCCTCCTATGTCTTCTGTATGTACTGGCGCCCATATGGGATCCAGGTGCATTCAAAGCGAGGACCCAATTCTTAACTCTTGATTGCAGCTTTCTTTAATACCAACCTTGGAGGGCAATAGTGGTGGCTGGAATGATTGGGTCCCAAGCCATCCACACTAGAGACTCAGATTAAGTTCCCTGCTCCGGCCCTAGCCGTAGGAGGTATTTGAAGAATGAGTAAATTTCTTTCTTTCTTTCTTTTGTCATGACACTCAAATAAATTAAATTAAAAAAACATTCTCACTTGGCTAGTTTTCATACTAGATATACACCTGATGAATTCTGTTCAATTTCTAAGAAATAACTGAAATATTCTCACTGCTCCTTTAAAATTATAAAACCAGCAATATATTCACAACAAAAAAGTCAGCAACATATGTCTGGTATTCTAATGATTGTAATTTCGGAATGATTAGGACTCAGACCAGTCTTTTGCTCAAATTATCTGGCCTATGTAAAAATATTTTTATGGCTCTATTTAAAAATATGTATTTGCTTTGAATAACTATTATACTATATTTAATATATAAAATGCTCTAATAAAATAATGGAACAGAATATACAAGTATACTATTATAACATCTATGTACATTAAAACACAACATGGATGGTTGGTCTCAAGACTGGGTGTCTCATGCCTGGATCTCAGACGACAGCTACCATGTGCACATGGTGAGTTGTCCCCCGGCCTGCCTGGGCTCCGGGGGCTGCTCCCTTCGGGGTAGGTACACCGAGGGGGCAGGTCTCCATGACTGGAAGGTCCAGGGCACACCCGCCGCCCTCATTGGGCAGTGAATGGGATTGGGGAGGGGCGTGACCTTGGGCCTGGGAGTTTGAACTTCCAGCAGCTTCCTGGCTGCAGGTGGGACTCAGGATAGGGTGCCTCATGCCTGGATCCCAGACGCCAGCCACCATACACTTGCTTTCACTATGTTGACTCATATTGTATAAAATGAAACTCTATGGAAAAATATATTTCGATTGGATTATTTAAAGCTAGAAATGAGCTAAATGTAGATGACCATTTTAATTCCCGAAAAACGACGTTTATTGAAAACAGCAGGGAGGATTACAATTGGACTCTGATGAACTTCACAACTGTTAGAACTTGAAAGCACTGTAAAGTAATAAAGTGAATTGTCTTTGTCTCAAGTTGGGAATTGTACGGGGTATTTTAAAAGGCTCCACACCTTCTCTATCTCATTATCATTTAATGTGGGAGTTTATCAACATTTCTGAGGCACTATCCAGACTAACCACATTTTTTGTGAGATGCTGAGGTGATCTGTATGCATTATGTACATTAAAGTTTGAGAATTTCTGCTCTAAGATAAGTTCTTTGTATTAATAGTAGAAAAGAGAGAGCAGGGGATAAACTCATTCCTATGTTTCTTGGTCCTTTCATGCTTTACTAATTTGAAAATACAATCACTTTTATGCAGTACTATGTAACAGATATTTAGGGACTGGATTATCTATCATTTGAGTCTTTTCTTAGAAGACAGCTTCAGCCAGTGAGGGTTCCAAGGGGTCTTCAAGACTTTCATGGAAGTGTAAGCATTTGGTGTAGTGATTGAGACTCCTGTGTTTCACATCAATGTTTCTGTTTGATTCTTCATACAATTTTCTGATTATAGCTTATTGCTAACATAGACCCTGGGAGACCACCAGAAGGCTCAAGTGATTGACCTGGATTAAGTTCCCATCATCAACAGTCCAGACCCAGCTGTGGCAACATTTCAGGAAGTGAACCCAAAATGACTGTTTCTCTCTGTCTCTCTCTCTCTTATTCTCACATGAATAAATAATTTTTAAAAACATTTCATGGAAAGCATATATTATAAAAAGTTATGCATGGTTTTCAAATGTTTGCACCAAGATGAAGTTATCTTTTAATTTCATTTCTATAAACTATTTGAAGTAGCTTCATATATTACATTCCAGCCTCTTTGTGCTATGGAAAATTTAAACTTCCAAGGATCCATGAACACTGAAAAAAGGATTTGTTTTGATAAGCTGTGTCTAATTAAAAACATTAGAGCTAGATCGCGGAGTATAAGAAACGTATGATCGAATTCAGTAATAAGCGAAGCATCTCCGCAGGTCTGAGCTAAACACGAAGCTCTCAGAAAAGATGAGACGTCAGAGAAGGGAAATCAGGACTGCATTGTTCAACCCCAGGTCCTGTGTGCCCGTACCTCATGCACTTTGGAAGCTTACCCACACTGACTCACTTACACACCGCCAATGGAACGGAAAGCATGTCCCTGAAAACTTCCAAATTAGTTTCCCTACTCATGCCAGCCCCATCCTTACTTTATGCCACAAGGCCAAAATTATGGGGGAAAAAGGTAGGTAAAATTGGTGTAGGCCAGATTTGAAAGGAGCCCAAGAAATCTATGGTTTAGTGAAAACTTTGCCAGGATTATAGAGGGTTTTTTTTGTTGTTGTTTTTGTTTTTTTACTCTTGTCTAAACCATCCATTACTGTTTAAAACATATAGTCAAGGGTCCAGCGTAGTAGCCTAGTGGCTAAAGTCCTCACCTAACATGTGCCAGGATCCCATATGGATGGTGGTTCATATCCTTGCTGCTCCACTTCCCTTCTAGCTCCCTGCTTGTGGCCTGGGAAATCAGTTGTGGATTGCCCAAAGCCTTGGGACCCTGTAGCTGCATGGGAAACCCAGAAAAAGCTCCTGGCTTCAGATCGGCTCAGCTCCAGCTGTTGCGGTCACTTGCGGAGTGAACCAGCAGATGGAAGATCTTTCTCTCTGTCTTTCCTTCTCTTTGTAAATCTGACTTTCCAATAAAAACAATTAAATCTTTTTAAAAAAGATATAAAGGAAACTGATAATTTAGTAAAGTAAAAATATTAAGATGGCCCATCTTCAGGGAAACGATGTGTGCTCTTTTGCATTTTGTTCCTCACGTTTATTTTTATTTTAATTGAAAGACATCAAGGTCAGTTTCCAGCCAGGGGCTCGGGACTCTGGAGCAGGGTCAGCTCCAGCCAGGGGCTCAGGACTCCATGTGGGTCTCCTACATGCACAGCAAGGGACTAAGCACCTGATTCACCAGCTGCTGCCTCCCAACACACATCAGGAAGTAACTGGAGGAAAAATGCAGTCTCCCAAATTAGAACCAGGCACAGCAAAACAGAAAGTAGGCACCCACAGTGGCGACTTAACAACTGCCCCAAATACCTGCTATGGTTTTAATTATCTTTTTTATTGTTTTAATTAAGTTTTTTTTTATTGTAAATTCAGTTTTATAGAGAGAAGAAGAACTAGAGAGAAAGATCTTGCATTCATTGATTCATTTGCCGAGAGGCTTACAACCACCGGAGCTGTGCCGATCCGAAGCCAGAAGCCAGGAGCTTTTTCTCCCAAATGGGTGCAGGGTCCCAAGGCCTTGGGCCACCCTGAGTTGCTTTTCCAGGCCACAAGTAGGGAACTGAAAGAGAAGTGGAGCAGCAAAGGTACAAACACATTCATGTGGGATCCCAGCTCATGCAAGACTAGCTACTAGGCTGCTGCACCAGGCCCGGTTTTAATTATCTTTAGACATCATCATCATTATCTTGAAAAATAATAAGAGAAATTAACACTAAGATAAAAATAATTTTTCTCCCTCCAAAATTATTCTACTTAACAGGTTTTGTGCATTAAAAAAATCCAAACCGGAACAATTCCAATATACCTAAGGCAGCCCACCAGTGTGATGTCCAGGGGAATTCCAGCATAACTGTAATAGAAGGAAAAAGGTGTTAAATGCATATTATGTTTTTGATCATGAAAACTACTCTTTTGTGAAGTCATATCCATGTCCCAAAGAGGAAGTATATCCATATTCTTGAAATCAGCACATTCCAAAGTTGTATTTTCTACGATCTAAAAGAGCCTTTGTTAAGTCAAATATTTGGAATGCTTCCCATAAAAGGATATTATGAATTGTCAGTTCTGGGATTAGTTTCCAAAGCTGACTTACGGCAGTAGTAAAGGTCCATTAGACCATCCGGAATAATCTCTTGTTAGATCTTGTTACTAAAGGAGTAATTTGTCTGAGGAAATTGATGCTGGGAGATTAAAATACTGACACTCTGAAATTTCTCAGAGAAACTGAAAAGCAACAATTCAGTTGGAAATCATACATTCCTAGATTGGAGACAGATTACATACGAACACATGAGTGCATTAAATTAACAAATAATAAAGTTCAAATCCTAAGTGTGGCTCATTGTTACTTTGATAATAGTTTTGCTAGCATACTTAAAAAATAGCGGAAGATAGTAATGAAGCAAAAGTTAGAGGCCAGAGTAAATTTTGAACAAATGAATGCATTACTGGATTCATTATTGTATGCTAGACAATTTATCATTATTTTATTGTGAAAGTTTTTTTTTTAGTTTTTAACATTCATTATAGTCCATAGATATAAGAATGTGATGATCTTTCCATTCTTATTCATTTATTCATTCATTCACTCAGGTCTCTGATAATACACTTTTAATTCACAATACAGTCAATAGGTTACTGCTCCTCCAAATAAAAAGTTTAGCAAGGACCTAATGCGGAAGCCTAGAGTCTAAAGTCCTTGCCTTGCATGTGCCAGGATTCTACACAGACACCGATTCACATCCCAGCTGCTCCACTTCCCATCCAGCTCCCTGCTTGTGGCCTGGGAAAGCAGTCAAGGATGGCCCAAATATTTGGGACTCTGTAGCTGCGTGGGAGGCCCAGAAAAAGCTCCTGGCTCCTGGGTACAGATCCGCTCAACTCCAGCCATTGTAGCTAGAAGGAACTTTCTCTCTGTCTCTCTCTCTCTCTATGAATCTGACTTTCCAATAAAAATAAATAGATCTTCAAAAAAAAAAAGTTTAACAAGTAGAAAGCAGAAATACCCTATCTTAGTGGTGATACAGGCAAGAATTAGAAATAATAATTTAGTGGAAAGAGGATCATTTCACAGTGCATTTTGTGATAATCACAGATCATTAAAACATTGGAAGTATTGGAATACTTTAATCACTACTTTGACAAAGGTACAAAAGAATGTTTGACTAAATGGTATTTGCAACAACTCTGACACACAAGCATTGTCTTTCTGTTTTCTTTTAGAATTTTAGCTCCCACAGGTAAGAGAGACCTGCAGCATTCGTCTTTTTGTGTCCAACTTATTTCACTCAACATGATGTGTAACTTTTTGTAGTAAATGGTACAATTTTACTGCTTTTTTATAGATAAGTAATATTCCATTAATTATAAACACACATACACACACATATATATATATAATTTTTCTTATCCATTTATCTTGATGGTGGATAACTTGCTTGATTCCATATACATTTTGGTTACTTTGAACAGAGCTGCTATAAACACAATGGTGTATGTTGATGCAACATGTTCATGTCTTTTGAATATATTCCCAGAAATGGGATTCCTGGCTCATTGGGCAGATCTCTTTCTCATAGGTTAGGAAATATTCATCGTGTTTTCCACAATGGCTGCACTCATTTGCATTCTCATCAACAGTGTGTAAGCGCTCCTTCTCCACGTTGTCACAGAATCCGTTACTTCCGTGCCTTTTGAATTGTATTCATTCTGACAGAGGTAAAATGGCATCTCACTACAGTTGTGGTTTTCAATTCCCTGCTGGCTAGTGATGTTCTCATTAGGCACTGGAATGTCACCAGATTGCCTGATCTGTAGAGAAGGAAACTTATGTGAAAGATGTAATTTGTGCAGGACTACCCTCCTCGTGGGATGTAAGACTGGAATTGGAGTCGATTTTCCTCTGACTCTAAAGGTCATAGGTAGAAATAAAAATCCCTTGGTCTAAAAACGGGTGTTTTTTGTTAAGTAGCTCTTGTTAGAAAGCTTGTTTGTTTGCAAGTACAGGTTTCTGTAAGTGTCAGTCCCCAGAATGTGGTCAATCCCTGCCTTGGGGAAGGATTTTGGGGCGGGGAGAAAGTATTCCTTACCAAGGCAAACCCTGTACAAATTGATGACAAGTTGAATGTGAAAAGAGAATGGGAAGCACCCACGACTCAGTAGAGTTGTGAATTCAAGATGGAGTGCATGTCTTGGCACAGTGCAAGGAGAGCCTGGCAGAGCAGGAGGGGTGAGGACTGTGGCTGAAGGAGCCTCATCATCGGTTTATATTGCAGTGTGTTGTACTGCACTGTATTGTGAAATCATCAGAAGAGAAATGCATGCCAGAAAGTTCCACTCTTAGGAAAGGTTTGAGGTACATCAGATTTAACACATTTTTTTCTCTATTTCCTAATTTTTTTTTGCTTACCAGCTGATGTGATGGCAACATGAAGAACAGTTACTGAAATGGCATAATCCCATAACCACTCCTCCACAACCAGAACAAAAAGCAATCCACACACAAAGTAGGTAACCTCTGTGGACACTAAAAGAACTAGACATAAAAGGGAGAACATTATTATCTAGAACTATAGAAACTAACAGCTACTAGCAACAAAATTATGATCACTTACTCTGCAAAGAAATTTTTTGTAAGAATTTTTAAAATGTTCTCTTAGCAGTCATCATGTTCTATCTCTTAACAATTCTCAAATTTGGCTGAGAACAATCAACATTTTCTGCCTCACAGCATCCTTAGAGCTACAGAAAAACACTGAATATTATACAATTTGTTTTATATTCTTTGTATTTAGCATTTTACAAGTAAAACACTTGTGCAATAGAGAAGTCACAAGGTAATCAATATAGATCTGTTATTGATTTGCAAATCTCTTTTAAAGTTATATTAAAAATTAATTAAAAATGTAGTTCTGAATTTTTGGAAATAAATTGTAAGGTTTTGTTGAGCCATAACATTACTTTAGTGCCAAATACTGCCTAACTTGGAATGGAGTTTCTTGTGATTTTATAATTAAGTGCTATGCTTGCATAGTCATTTGGAACACGTGACTGATTCCAGTGGTTGAATTAAATGACAAGTATAGATGGAGACATTCTTCTAATTCTCCTGGTTTAAAAACATGTACAAAAAGCTTGTAACTTATAGGCCAGGAGTGCAACTCTCAAACAGCTCTGAACATGCAGAGGGATAAACTTTGTCTCATGTCTTTGATACAATGCTTTAAGACAGGCTGGTTTCAAAGCAGAGACCAATCCAACTTTAAAGTGACAAATGTATGTGATGTATGATTACAGTCCCTTTGTAAATAATACCATTATTACTTTCCTTTTAAAACACAACAAACGATTGGTGTGTTTACATAATTTAGTCACCAGTAACTCTATATATTTCGAAGTAATAAAATAACCATCTTATATATTATGCAATAGTAATTTAGTAACCGGTTGCCAGTGAATACTTACTGGCTATGCAAGGCACCAAGTAAGCAAGGCCCAGGTTCAGTGTTTTTAAAGGCCCTACTTCTTTTTCAACTATATTTAGTTCTACAAGTTTTAAATATTGAAGGGAGAAATCTTATTTTTTCTTTCAGATCAGAATTGCTGTGGCCAAGACAGATGCACTCACAATGTGTTTTATCATATTGTTACCATTTCACATAACATTTTACTTCTTCCTCCATCAGTACCTCACTGGGCCTCCCCATTATTACTCGGAAATAAAGCTGCCTTTTTAGCAGGATTTAGAGATTTTGTAGATTAATTTGCAGCTGCTTGCAAACAGTGATTTTAGTCTTGCAAAAGCTATATTTGCATATACTGACACAGAATTGTCAAGCTTTATGACTTGCAAGAAAGCATGCTTTGAGGAAGTCATGTAAATCTGTAGTTAGGACTCCAGTAGTCCAATCTCGCCTTTAGAGTTTAAGAAAATTCAGCAGATCTGTTTCTTCCTCTATAAACTTGGAATAGAATACTACCCTGTCTACTCCCCCCACAAAAAATTATCAGGACGATATTAATTTAAAATGAAAGGAATTTGTAAACTCTCTGCAATGCAAAGGAAAGAGATTAGAACGAAAACGCTCCAGCTGGACTCACACATTCCAGCGCCCTTGCTAAAACTGGTCTCCTGGTGACCTCATTATCGAAACAGACAAGAAACCTGACCCTAAATCCATGCTCAAGGCTCTGAGATTACTTGCACACTTTATCTGTAAGATTAAACAAACCAAGATTCCCAAAGCAACAACTTTGAAGAGTTATGACATATATCTCCCTGAGCTCAAAATTAAAGATCTAACAGGCCAAGGGTTTATTGATATCTTTGTACAAATGCTCATGTTTCAAGAGAGGAAGGGACGATATAAACTGTGCCAGACATCGTGGGGATCTCCACTAATATCTGCTATGTGGAAACACTGCCCTCTCTAAGAAGCCTGTGACATCATCCTGTCTTCGCCGACTGACCCACAGGCAAGAATTAAGCAACAGTGAGCTTTAAATCTCTACCAAGTACCCAACACAAACACACAGAAATCACATGTGACTCGATACTGTGATTATCTCCTTATCATTTGGGGATAGTCTTGGTTGAAAACAAGCTTATTCAATATTCAATAGGGAAATGCATGAAAAGTGAAGATAAAATGTTGGACTTGTATCTCATTAGAATAATATCTCTTGCTCTCACCATAGCCTTTGCTTATCCAGAATTGAATCAATAATGGCACCAAGAAAGTTATCCATTTGGGCAGGCTGCTCTAAACCTTATTTAAGCTGAGTAATTCTAATGGACCAAATTTTCTATGCAAATCATATTTGGAATCTGGTTTCTCTGGCTTCAGGCAATTTTTGCATATTTGCATATTTGTTCTTAAAAAGACTGAATGGTGCTTGCCTAAGAACTTTAACATTTAAATACTTGACAGTAGATTTTAAAGTGTATGGAAAATTTTAACACAATGCTAAGAATAATTATATATGGAATACATGTTGGCATTTTATGTTTTTCTTTTTCTCTTTTCTACTTAGATATTTTCTGAACTTTCACTAGTTAATACATAGCCTTTAACAGTAGAAAAGTGACATCAAATATTTACGTTTTTTAGGATTGGACAAACTCACCATGGGCATCTGTGAAACAAATGTGGTTAACATATTCAGTACAAACAAGTGTTCTTATTAAATTAAAACTAATATTTATTCAGAAATGTTAAATTTAGATGGAGAAGTTCTTAATGTATTCATTCTATATTTCTTCTTTGGCGAGTTTATTTTTTAAGTTTTTTGGGATGAACAATAAAACAAAGCAGGAATATACATGGAAGAAAATGAAAGATCTGTCATCCCAGGTAGAAATGATAGCCTCTTGCTGGTTCTCCAGAATTTTTAGCATTGATATCACATATTTTACTCTAGTCTATAAAAACTACACAAACTCTTAAAGTTTTCATGTTAGCATTTTTCCACAATCATACGTTAACTCATTTTTCCTTTTTGAAAAATATGTTATGTGTCAGAGATTCGCCCTTCACAGCACAAAATAAAAATTCATATAAAAATTCTTGTTCCTTCCCCTATTTATTCTATTTTAATCAAGCTTCCAAATAAATAGCTACTTTTATTATTATTGTATTTGATAAGCATAAGAGAGAGAACATGTATACCAGTCTGCTGATTCACTTCCTGAAATATCTGAGATTGGGCCTGGGCTAGAGCTGGGAAGTGGGAACACGCCCATGTCACCCACACTGGGAGCAGGGACCGAGACACTGCCTTCCTGGGTCTGCACCAGTAGGAAGCCGGAGAAGGAATCAGCCCTAGGCTGTGGCATCCAATCACCCGGATCTCTAGGCTAAATGCCATTCCTCCATGAAGTTTGGTCGAACTTTTCTAATTTACTTTCACAGTCAGAGAAAACATACACATGACTAACAAAAAACCTGGATTTTTAAAAGTTTCTCTATGTTAAGAAAACAATTTTGACTTCTGGATGCATATAGTTTACCAATGGGCAAAATTTGGAATTTTAAAATCATTACCTCTATAATTTGTGTTGAGCCATGAGGGAGTTGTTTTGAAGTCAAATGGTGCCAGAACATCCAACTCATAGAGCCTGAAGATGTAGCAAATGAAAACAGTTTACCCTGAAGGAGGCAATTCGTAAGGGTGCACGCCAAGGTCTCTTAATCACTACTCATATACAAGAATACATTAAGATTACATTACCCATGTAGTACATTTAAAACCTAGCTGAATTTGGATGACAGTCAAATAACATTGTGTCCATATTGTCTTCTTGCTTAATCAAGTCCACTTGGCTCACAAGGGCCTGATGGTAATCAAAATCTCAGCTACTACATTGGCAGTCGCCATTAAGTTAAGAGGATCACCTCCTAGCACAGAGGATGAAGCAGCTTGGAAGCAATGTGCCCTGTGCACTAATCCTATTGTCATTGCAGCTATGAACTTGGACATGGCACTTAACTGCTTTGAACTTCAGTTTTTTAACTCCAAATTGAAGATGTTATTTTTTAAGTAATCTTCTTGTCCTAAATTGTAGACTCAATAAAGCAAATATCTAAAACTTACTGTTATGCGCAAGTTGATAATTGTGTGCAGCTGGTCAACCAGTTAGCTGTCTCCTGGAGATTTAAGGTTGTATTATTTGCTGTTGATTCATATTAACTACAAATTCTTGAATTCTTTTGCTCAGACAGCTCTAAAAAGTCTGTTGCTTCATCATCTCCAGTCTCCAGGTGCTAAGGCTAGCCTTGATCATTAGATATCTATGCAGTGGGTTTGCCTGAAAGCACGCTAAGTAGCATTCATTCCATCACAACTTTCAATATAATTATTTTCCTCTTAATATTAAAATAAACTCCCTTCTTGTACCATAAAATTATAAACTCAACTTTCAGAAAAATTATAAAAAAAATCTTTCAAAGTTACCTGGATTTTAGGGAAAAATTGCAACCATAGAGACAAAAATATTTTGTGAAAAAATATTTCACTTACAAAGAAATGATACAATTAGAAATACACTAGCTATCTCATTTTGCCCTTACCATAAACCTTTACGGTTCTGTTACCTCCATGTGACACATAAGATGGTGAATAAGAGAAATTCTGTTTCAACTCTGTTCACCATGATTTAGGAAGTAAGCAAGAAAGTGGCCAAAGCCAATTCTGGTGAAATCAGCCTAGCAGGACTGAGATGAAGGAAACGTTGGCCCTTACCTTGAGAAAACCAAACGCTGCTGTGATTTCCCAAGCTGCCTAAAAACGGTCAGGACCACGGTGCCACAAAAAGCACTTGTGTTACTGAGTGGGTGAACTCACAGCATTTTTGAGCCTCAATCTTCACCCACTACACGTTAGCTTAGACTCTTATTTTTTGAACAAAGGAGCATGTAGCAGATATCCACCTGAATTGGAAGACCAGCACTGCCCCTTCTTTGGCCAGTTAATCAACTCCAACACTTTATCTCCATCCTCTCCTTCATTTTTCTTCAAATATTTATTTTATTTTTATGAAAGGCAGAGTTATACAGCAAGGAGAAAGAGAAGAAGAGTAGGAGGGAAAGAGGGAGGGAGTAGGGAGGAAGAAGAGACAGAGTGAGAGAGACCTTCCATTTGCTGGTTCACTCCTGAAATGGCCGCATCCCTGAGGCTGGGTCAGACAGAAGCCAGAAGCCAGGAGCTTCTTCCAGGTCTCCTACATGGGAACAGGGGCCCCAGCACTTGGGCCACCTTCCACTGCTATCCCAGGCTGCCAGCAGGGAGTTGGATCAGAAGTAGAACACCTGGGACACGAAATGGTGATGCTGGCCTCCCTCCTTCCTCTCTAATGCCTATTTCAAAAACTGTTTGGGGAATACATTTTTTTGGTTTTTGGTTTTGTTTTTAGTTTGCAAAATATGATTTATTTAGGAAAGAAAGAAAGAAAGAAAGAAGGCTCCTATTTTAGTGACAGTATTGGACCCCAAGGTAGGAAAGACCTGATGAAATGGTGGAGATGGTATCTTAAGCACCATCTCAGCGAGGGGTATTCACATGAACCACCCCAAAGGCAGAAAGAAAAAAATGGGTATAAGATTTAACCATTACTCCTAATTCCTTACTTGATTGTATCATAATGAACTTTCCTTCCACAAAAGGCCATATCTTCGGGAATACAGCTTTCTCATGCACACCAGGCAGTTAAACTCGTATTGACTTAGTGACACCAGTAAATGTCAAAAAATGTTTAAACTGGATGAATATGATCTCTTGCTTTCCTTCTAGTTGGGACAATAATTCAATATTATTCTAAGGAGTAATAGTTTCGCTTTGTTTTCATGACTGACCTCCAACCAGGTAAGAATATTCCTGCCTGGCTCTATCCACTTCATTGTATGATTGCTACTTTCATCATTTCTAAAAATGGGACATTAAGCCAAAAGCTAAAACCTTTTACCATTACAAAAATCACATCCACTGCTCCAGGAAGACATGTAAAATATTAAGTGGAGACTCCCTTTGTGTTTTATGTCAGCTTTTAAATCCTGTTTGAAGACAGTGTGTTACTACTTACTTGAGTGTCAGGCAGCACAAGCTCAGAGACGCATAGTACACAGCGTAGAACAGGATGACGCAAATGAGGAGGTTCTTCAAAACAACCTGTGGAGAGAAGTGATGGGAGCTCCCAGAGCCTGGGCTTTTTCATGATTCTTGACAACCAGAAGTTTCATAAATCAAAGATGATGAATGACAGCTGGATTGTGTTGGCAAGCCTTTTATTGCCTACAAGATGGGAAGCACTTAAAAGTGCACAATGAATGAGCTGTAGACTGAAAAACTGGCATATTTCAAATTAGAGCCAAAGACTAATGCAGCATCTAAATCCATATCACCCCCACCTCCATGCATGCTAGTATTTGTATTTTAACATGACAAGATGGTTTTAAATTTCAGCTAAAGTAAAAAGATGGGAACACGCAAGAAATTTCAAAAAATATGAACAAGAAATCTGCATAATCACGTAATAATTCTTTCCAAGACTTTACAAAGCAATTGGATAAAACACAATAGATGACCTGAGATGGACTTTGCCACATCTGATACTTACCAAAGAAACATTGCAAATTAATAAGGACCAGATGGATTATTCAGCAAGTGACATTGTGAAAAATTGTCTGACTTCTAAATAGAAAATCCCATTAGATTCCAGTCTTGCTCCAAACACCACAATCATTTTTAGTTGGATTAAAGGCTTAAATGCCAGGGAAGAGGTTTGGAGAAAATGTATGTAGCATATATCACGGTAAAAGATTTGGAATATACAATACATAAATGCATACAAAGGAAAAAGGCAAATAAACCAAGAGGAAATGCACAAAACCTATAAATAGGCATTTAATGTGGAAAAATATTTAAAATCCAATAAGCAATACAAAATATTCTGAACTTCAGAATGAATACTTCAAAATGTATTCTTAAAATTTTTAGCATTTCACATGGAATCTTTCCACTTTATTTATTTTTTGCCTTTTAATCACTTGAAAGTCATTTTTGTTTAGCCAATACTTGGAACACATAAGAATTATTGACGTTTTCAATGATCAATTCACCAAATTTACTGAATCTGTAATTGATTGCGATATAGAAGCAGCCCTCTGCTGGGGGCAAGATAAAAAGTTTGTTAGTGCCAACAAAACACCATCAATTGGCTGAATGAACCAGATTTACAGATTTAAAAGAGATACTTCCTTCACCTGTTTAAAATTGCTCACACTGTTATGCCTCAGAGGGTCACGAGAAACCAAGACTTTAAAGTTCTAAGAGCTCCAGAATCTTCTCCCACTGTCCATTCCACAGCAGCCTCACCGCTCTTCCTTTTTGCTTATGTCCTACCCCACCCCCACCCACTAATCTCTCCTCTCTCAGACCCTTCTTTTCATCCTCCATTTGCCTCTTAGTATCTTGCATTTCTTGCCCTGTAATCTCTTCTTTTATGACCTTTAGTTTCTCTTCCTTCAGTCCTTTGAATCATCCTTCCATGCCCACATTCTCTCCCGAAGACAAGCATGCATGGGGACCGACACTATGCTTTGATTCTTTTTTTTTTTTTTAAAGATATTACAGAGTCAGATATACAGAGAGGAGGAGAGACAGAAAGGAAGATCTTCCATCCGATGATTCACTCCTCAAGTGACCGCAATGGCCGGTGCTGTGCCGATCCAAAGCCAGGAGCCAGGAACTTCTTCCAGGTCTCCCACGTGGGTGCAGGATCCCAAAGCTTTGGACCATCCTTGACTGCTTTCCCAGGCCACAAGCAGGGAGCTGAATGGGAAGTGGAGCAGCTGGGATTAGAACTGGAGCCCATATTCCCATATTCCCTGGGTGCGTTCCAGGCAAGGACTTTTAGCCACTAGGCCATGCCGCCGGCCCCTATACTATGTTTTAAAGGAAGAAGTAAAAGAATGAATAAAATTGAGACTTCATTTTTGAAGCTATTTTTTGTATTAAAATGTTTCTGAAAATCGCCCATCAGACTTTCCATTAGCTCTTACTGATCATCATCAGGCCATATACCTAGATATGGAGTAATCACAAACAAAGAGTAAAAAGGGCTTTCATGATGTGTTTAGAATATTGTGACTATTTTCCTACGACTTCAATAAAATTAAAATTGAACTCCATGTTTTGTGAGCATTTGGCTCAAATAACTTTCAACCAAATTGTTAAATATTATATACTACCATCATTTTAATAACCTATCACTATTTTTAAATGTGTGACATGTAAGTAAAATATATTTGGTTTCATTTGGAAAAAAAATCTTTCAAAGAAAAACAGTTCTATTAGCAAGAAAGAATGATAAGAAGTGAGCAA
The DNA here is from genome assembly GCF_017591425.1 of Ochotona curzoniae. Lineage (NCBI taxonomy): Eukaryota > Metazoa > Chordata > Mammalia > Lagomorpha > Ochotonidae > Ochotona > Ochotona curzoniae. The sequence goes on from NW_024467115.1 coordinate 11,500,129, forward strand.
CAAACAATGTCTAATAGTTGAACTCATTGTTCTAGGAAAATAGCTAGAAGCCCTCATTTTTTAGACAAGATTATTTAGAAGTCAAGAAAAAAAATTGAAAAGTTTACTTTGGTCAAATACTCTCCCACAGATAAACTAGATTAATATCTTCTTATCCAATGATCGTGATGAAAATCCTTTGGTGAAAAACTGCTATTTGATACAGAGAAACCGCGGCTCTTCTTCAGCACTATAATTTTTAAAATTGATTTTTGTTATTATGAAAGACCGAGAGTCCGAGACTGGGCCCCTACCTTTAGCCCCAGAGCCCGAGAGAGGAGCCAGCCCAGGTCTTTCAGTTCAGTGGTGTGAACCCAATGACTTGATCCGCTGCTGCTCTCTCCCAGGCTCTACATCTACAGGAGGCTGGTGTCAGGAGCCAGAGCCGCTCTTCACACCCAGGTGCTGTGACGCAGAAGATGGGCATCTGGACTGCCAAGTTAAACTTCCACTCCTCACTTCCATCATTGTTAAAGAAGCATGTCTTTGCATTTGCTTTACTCTCTATATTGCATGTCAATGTCAATTTTTGTACTTTTAATATTATCTTCTTGTTGAAATATTTCTCTCTCTTTTTTTAAAGATTTATTTATTTATTGGAAAGTCAGATATACAGAGAAGAGGAGAGACAGACGGGAAGATCTTCCATCCGATGATTCACTCCCCAAGTGAGCCGCAATGGCCGATGCTATGCCGATCAGAAGCCAGGAGCCAGGAACTTCTTCTGGGTCTCCCACATGGATGCAGGGTCCCAAAGCTTTGGGCCGTCCTTGACTGCTTTCCCAGGCCACAAGCAGGGAGCTGGATGGGAACTGGAGCTCCCGGGATCAGAACTGGTGCCCATGTGCGATCCCGGGGCGTGCAAGGCAAGGACTTTTAGCAACTAGGCCATGTCGCCAGGCCTTGTTGAAATATTTCTACGGATTACTTTATTTTATTTCAATCAAAATAAGATAAATAACATACAGTCTCTATGCTAATATATATTTTCAAACAAGTCTGAAACTTTTTTATATTAGTATTGAAACTTAAATAACATTTTAATATTCTCTACACTAATTTGCTATAACATTTTTAGCTTTATAAACAAAACAATATTGCGCACCCCACTGGGAAAATTCTCAAATATTAAATCTACATAAAATATTTGGAACTGTTTTGGAAAAATCAAATCATAATTTATGAACAAATATATTTATTGACACATGTGCCTTACAGACATTACATTTCTCCAAAAATATAAAACACCACTTACAAGTATAGTACCAGAGTACTACATTTTAAAATGATTTTGTGAGAAAAGATTTAAAAGAAAAGCATTGATTTAATATGCATTTTTTTACTTACTTACTTATAAATCCAGACTTCCAAATAATAATTTTCCTTTAAACCGACTCACTTGCCTTGAATCAGTTCTCACATTAATGTATACATAGCCTATAGCACTGACTTTCTAAAAACACCATCAGCCCATGACATCTCCCTGCTTGATACCCTCCTGAGGCACCACACTGTCATGAGGATTAGTTCATCTGTTAGTGTTTGATATAAACAGTCCCTGGGCTGAGAGACAATGCAAGTTGAACCAGATGTGTCGCAACCTTGTGGACCCATTGTGACTGCTGCTTTCAAGCGTCCGAGTAACAGATTCGCTTTGAGAGCATGTTCAAATGCAAAAAGCTGGGTCCCAGGTCCAGAATTTCCATTTCACTAGGTCTGAGAGGACCCCAAAATTTTCTTGGAATTTACATTTGTCATAGTATTCGAAATCTACATTTTCTACATCCACACTGCGAGGACTACTGATCTGCAGGCAAGAATGATGAATAAACAGATGGCTACAGTACAGAGGAGGGAGCTCCGACTGAGGAGTTAACAGAAGTAGGTTGTGTTCCAGCGCAGGGAGGGGTGGAGGGCACAAGGGGCATTCCTCTAGGAAACATCCAACAATAATATTTACCTTAATTTATTGTTTATCAGGCACCATATGTGCATTTCCTCATCTAATATTTATAAAAATTCTAAATTGTAGGCTCTATTATAATTATTCCTTCTTAAGAAGGAAAATAAGCTTCAGAATAGTTCAACAGAGTTTGACAACAAAAATGAAGAGCTAGGGCTCACATCTTGCTCCGGAGTTTTTTTTTTTTTTTAAATAAAAAAGAATACATTGTTTCAAAGTTATATTTGAGAAAGAGAGAGAGAGAGAGATCTCATTCATTGCTGACTCCCAGAATGCCATGCCAACAATGGGCAGGGCAGCAGCTGAGGATGGACCAGGACCAGAGCCAGAGCCAGAACCCAGGAACTCAGCCCAGGTTTCCCACATGGATGACAGAACCTAACCACTTGAGCCATCACTACTGCCTTCCTGGGTCTGTAGCAATTGGAGTCAGGGACAGAGTAGGCCAGGAATCTAATCCAGGTAATCTGATATGAGATGCTGGCTTCAAATCAGGCTTCTTCTTTTTTTTTTTAAATTATTAATTAGATTGCATTATCTGGCACAGTGTTATGGGCACTGGGATTCCCCCCCCCCCCCCCCCCCCCCCCGCCCCCCCCCCCACATGGTGGATTTCTCCACCTTGCTGCCTTACTACAGTTCAAATTCAGTTGAGGTTCTTTCATTGGAAGTATTTACCAAGCATAAAGTCCAACATCTTATTATCCTAGTGGGTTCAACGATTTCTTGGTGACACCATCTCTGGTCTGAAGGTAAAGCCGGCAAAGTATCATCCCAATCAATTAAAAGCCCCGACATAACATCAACAACCATGTACAACCTTATGGCATTAATTGGCATGATATTGATTAACAATATGTTAATAGGAAAATGTGGGTTCTTAACTACATCCTGTGACTTCTTCATAGACATTTCAATTTTTGGTTTATATTCAACCGGATTCCATACACCTCAAAATGGCTATAGATTACTATTCAGCTGTCTCGTCTATTTTTATTTTTGTATTTAGCTGTTTATAGTGTTGAAGCATGATTTTGCTGAACTTAGTTGTTTTTTCTTAGGATGGGTGTGCAGAGAAATCCCCAATACCCCAATGAGGTGTAACTAATCTTTGTGTCCCACCTAGTGAGGCGTGATTGAATCTACGCTGGCCATTTCCTGTTTGATTCTAAGCTTTCCTTGTTGTTGTCCATTCTAGATTTTTTGTTTGCATGTTTGTTCGTTTGTTTTGAGTGGTTTCTGGAGCAATCCTAATGGTACCGTGAGGGAGGGTGGGGACCCAGAGCTGGAGCCAGGCAAGGACCAGAGAGAGCTCCTCTCCCTAGTCCCGAAGGAAGTTTATTATTCTTCTGTTTCTGCAGACCAATCAGGCTTCTTAATCACAAGGCAAAACATTAAGCCCTGCTTGCTCATTTGTATCCAAGGCACTATTCAGAATGAGCTAGGGTGGATACCAGGAGTTGGTTACTGGCTAAAGAGCAAAGAATCCCAACGGTATGTTTGGTGCTTAGCTGGGGAAGTGAGTTAGAGTGTTTGCACTGAGGTCAGTTGTGAAGGGAATTTTGAGCCATGATGAATTCTTAACATCTCTGAGGACTACAGAGAGACTGAAAGATTTAAGGAGCCATCTAGATTGGAGAGATGCTGTTAGGTAGGGAAAGCATTTAAGTGACGTTTTAGTACTCTAGGGTCAATAGGGGAGATGGCAAAGAGGACAGATATGTGTGCTGCAAAGGAAGGAGACTGACAAATTTTGTGTGTTAAAGGAGAGAGGGCCTTTGTTATATTTCCAATCTTCAGATTCATTCAACTAGTCGGACAATTAAGAGGTTCAAGGTCAGTACAAAATGATTTAAATGTTAATTCATGATATAACCCAGTGCTGTCCAATGGATATACAACACAAGCCACCTATGTAGCTTCAAACTTTATAATAGCCAGTCATAAAAACCCTTAAAGAGTCAAATTAATTTTAGTAACATCCATTTAGTTTTATGCAATGAATGCGTTATAATTTCAAAATGCATTGAGCATTAGAAATCATGAATGGATTTTAATGTCATTCATCCTTACTACATAATAATAATAAACCAGACACTTACAACACGTCTCAACCCAGACCAGCCACCTGTGCAGTGCTGTGGAGCCGTTAGTGTCGTGGGTAGCTGTCACCACATTGGACAATGTCACTCAAGCTGCCTGTGCTCCAGACCCTCTCTTTCTGTGTCGCAGACAGCTGATAATCTTAACTACATTTCCCATATAGTCTCTGACACACTGAAGGGTTACTACCTGACAGTCACTGCTTATGTATCTTGTTATTCTACCCACCCTTCATGGTACCCCACAACTAGTCACTGAAAGATCCTGGGCTTGGTTCACTGTAATCTGCATTTCACAGGTTTGGAAACAAAAGGAAAGAATGGTTCATGTCATGTGGCCAGTCTGTGGCAGGCCTCTAGTCCAAATGTGATGAAGGTGAGTATTCTTCCTCCCGCCCCTGTGTTGCCCTGCCCCTCACCTGGTGGACTGAAATAAAGGCATGCTGAATCAGCTACACTAGCTTACTGCTTTCTTTTAGAATTTTTGAAATTGAAACTTGGACAGAATGAGGGAATGACTCAAGGACATACTTTATCTAGGGCAGCATTGAGATGAGGGAGGGAAATTGTATTGGATTGTTAAAAGAAAGGCATTTAATGCTGTCCAGATGACTGAACACATAACATATGCTATATTTATGATTACTGTGCTCTAGGAAAATCCAATATATAAGATTCAGAAGAGGTAGCAGTCCAGATATTTAGTTACTGCCAAATTTTTTCTTCTTTCATAAAAAATTCGGATCCTGAACCAAACTGTAGATACTATTAGGACATTTATGAGCCATTTGTCTATTTGACCTTGATTGTATATTAATGATATCAAAGGCTTATTATTGAGGCTAGCACTGTGGCATGGCAACCTAAGCCTCTTCCTGCAGTACAGCATTTTTATGAGTGCCAATTTGAGTTCTGGCAACTCCATTTCTGATCAAACTCCCTGTCCAGGGAAAGATGGGTAGGATGACCCAAGGGTTTGGGCTCCTGCACCCATGTGGGAGCCTCAGAGGAAACTCCTAGGCCTGGTTCCTGGCTTCAGACTGGCCCAATTCTGTGGCTATATGGGAGAGGTTCAGGGGGAGGATGAACCAGGAGATTGAAGATTCTCTTTCTCTCTTCCTCTCTCCGGCTTTCTATCTGTACAAGTGCTTTTCAAATAATATAAATAAATATTTCTAAAAGCCCCAATATCATAATAAATAATATAAAATATATATGATTAAATCCTGTATTTAAAAGAAAAGAGTTGTTATTCATGTTTAGGTTCTGGCAATGGTATTGTGGTCTTTAAAAATCTTCATCTTTAAAGATAAATAGATCATCTTCACTTTTAAAGATTATACAGAGATAGATAAAATAATATAATGTCTGTGTTAACTTCAAAATAAAAAGCAGAAAGTATAGGTGAAGCAAAGTTGATCATGAGTTAACCATTACCAGATCAGTTGAAAGTTTTTTTTTTTTAAAGATTTATTTTTATTATTTTTTCATTGGAAAGGCGGATATACAGAGAGGAGAGACAGAGAGGAAGATCTTCCGTCCGATGATTCACTCCCCAAGTGAGCGCAACGGGCCGATACTATGCCGATCCGAAGCCAGGAGCCTCCTCCGGGTCTCCCACGCGGGTGCAGGTTCCCAAAGCCTTGGGCCGTCCTAGACCGTCTTCCCAGGCCACAGGCAGGGAGCTGGAAGGGAAGCGGGGCTGCCGGGGTTAGAACCGGCACCCATATGGGATCCCGGGCGTGCAAGTCGAGGACCTTTAACCACTTGCGCCACCGCGCTGGGCCCAGATCAGTTGAAAGTTAAATGAAATTCACCATATTATTTATCCAAACTAACATAGGTTTTCTTTTTCATAATCATTTTTGTCGAAATTGCTCCCGGTAAATTTGGCTAGTAAACATATTTACATATTTTTTAGGGTTTATTTATTTTCATTGGAAAGGCAGATTTACAGAGAGAAAGATCTTCCATTTGCTGGTTCACTCCCCAAATGTCTGTAGCGGCTGGAGCTAAGTGGATCCAAGGCCAGAATCCAGGAGCTTCCTGTAGGTCTCCCACACAAGTGCAGGGTCCCAAATACTTGGACTATCATCCACTGCTTTCTCAGGCCACAGGTAGAAAGCTGGAAGAAGTGGAGCAGCGGTGACATGAACTGAGACCCATATGAGATGCCAGTGCTTGGGGGTGAAGGATGAGTCACATGAGCCATTGTCCCAGCCCTCATATTTACAAACTTTTAAATATGTGTTTATTAACGAAACTGTGATGAAAGTCTATTCTGCACAGGCCGGAATTAGAGTTAACCCTGTTGAACAACTGTATGTTCAAGGTATCCAGCTTGCCACTTTATAAGCCTTTTCTCCTTAATTCTTACAACAGTGCCAGTTAAGAAGCATAATCTCTATATAGGGTACATAATGGATGCTGTTGTTTTGCTCTTGGTGTCCCCTGGGATCCAGGATATATGGTTTCTTTAAGTTCACAAGTACTATGAACTTGTGTGTGTTGGGGGAAGAGATTCCCTGGGCAGTTTCAGGGACTGGAGGCCAGGTGGCTCTTGGATTGTCCCAAAACAGTGAGGAGGCAGGCAGCTTCGCTCACAGCAAGGAGACTGCACAGCCTGTGGACTGGATCAGTTGAGAGGTGGCCTTAGCCCTGTGACCACCGGCCTCAGCCACAAGGCAGTCCAGTGGTCTTTCCCTGATGGCTTTGCACTGTTAACTCTCACCATCGCCCGCTGTCACCTCTTCACCACCTCCCTTTCTTATCGGCTATGTCCTAAGGCGAGTAGCTAAGCATTCTGCAGCGTCTTTTCAGCCTAACATTGGAACACATTTTGGAAGTTAAGCAGACAGTGACTGCCAACACTAAAGGGTCTTTTTGTTGTATTCCTGCTGCGGCGTACTTAACTCTCAGGGGAAGATATCACCTTCTGCAAAAGAATTGGCCAAACCAAACAAAAACACACTAATATTTTCCTCAACATTACTCTTATAAATTGACTTCAAACATTCTTGGAGAGAGAGAGAAATAAACAATGAGTTTATTTGGGTGCAAAACTTTCTAAAAGTTTTGAATTGATTTTCATAATATACACCTCCATACACTTTTTTGAAGACTGCACACATGTATGGATTATAACTTTTTGCATCGAAGTAAACTTTCTGCAGTACCCTTGTACACATACAAAGGTCATATCTGGGTTCCGCTGCTTCCTTTGTGTTCATCCTTTCTGGCATGCCAGCGTCACATAAGCACTTTCTATTCCTGGAATGGTTCAACTCTGCTTGTCTATAACTAACTGTTTCAGTCTTAGGAAAGCTAACTGTTGAGTTTCAGTTCAGTTGGCACCTTATTTCCTCTAAGGTGATTTCATGATTTCTTATTCTATCTTGCATGCTCTCTATCTGTTCTCTCCCTAACATTGTTGTCATTAGGATGACTACTGTAATAATTGACTGTAACTGAAGATTTATTACTTTCTAATGCAGATCATCATAGATGCATCAGAAATAAACATTGAATTAGAAAAGTTCCACTCCTTTTGTTTATCCATAATTGCAAAAAATTATTTTGAAAAAGAAATACTTGTACACAGCTTGTAATTTGTGAAAATTAAGATATGATAGATGCTTTAAAAGTTGCTCTACTAAAACTACCTGTTACAACTAGTCTTTACATTGTTGGCTCTTTTTTTTTTAAAGAAAAATTTTATTTGAAAGACATAATAGAAAGCAAGAGAGAGAGCCTGCTACTCCATTTGCTGATTCACTTTCCAAATGGCTGTGACAGCCAGGGTTGGGTCAAGCCAAAGCCAGGAGCCAGGATTTCTTCAGGTTTTCTCACATGGTTACAAAGGCCTAAAGGTTTTGGGCTATCTTCTTTCAGTTTTTTCAGGCCCATTAGCAGGGAGTTGGATTCGAAGTAAAGCATCCAGGACTTGAATTGGCTCTCATATTGGGTGCCAACACTGCAAATGGCAACTTGATTTGCTACCTCACAATGCCGTTCCTATTGTTCCTTCCACCTCCCTAACCAAAAGGCATCCTGTGAGTTGAAATTAACGAAGGACTAAATCTCTATAAATGACTCATCCATAAACAGACAGTTCTAGTAGTTTCTAAATTTCAGTATCTTTGTAAGCACTAGGTTAGGCCCTGATTTGAGTGAGAGGATGTGCAGGTGACAACCCTGAAGACCCACAGAGTTGGTGTACCTGAAAGAAACCAGCGCCAGGCCCCAGCTGACTCTCCTGCAACTGTCCATATTGGCATGGCTGAGCAGTCCAAAAGGAAAAGCTCATATTCACCTGCTCTGCAGGAGCTTAGAGCATCTCATCCTATTTATCTCCTGAATTTCTCTTGTTGCATTCAATAATGCCACAAAGGAATGTCTCTCTGAGTTAATTGCTTAAAAGGTATAAAGTATGTGATACACCATTTTACATAAGAATAAGCTGGATTTCATATCTATATAAATACATATAAGTGTATGTATATTCATATACAACTGTATGTGTGTGCAGTGCCCTGGCATGGCTCCTGGCACATAGTACTCAATGAGTATAAGTTGAAAGATTCATTGCCTCATTAAAATTGATAGAGTTTTTCTAGGAAATCTCTGCTATAATTATTCACAATTCAGGTCACACTGAATATCACACTAAATAAAAAAATATTTGCTAAACAATGACATAGTAATCAATCATCCAAAAATTATCAAGTGTTGACATTTTGCCAAAGCTGTTTCAGATTTCCTGGGTAATACAAATGAAGGTGTAAAATAAGACAAAATAATCATGCACTACATCATTAGAGAAAGAGAATAAACCGACTATTTTATGGCTCTCACCCTTCAAAATAAACACTTGGCCTAAGATTACATTAAACTGCATAGATGAAGAGAAAGAAGCTCAGAAATTTTAGACTTTTTTTTTTTTTTTTTTTTTTTGCAAAGCAGGTCATTAAATGAATTGCAGTTTATTTTAAGTTTGTTGAATCTCAACTAGAAAGTAAATATTCTGGTATGATTACTCAGGCTAAGCTACCTCGTAGAGGAAAAGCTAGCCCAGGTTTTGCTTTCAGTAAGTGTTACAATGGTCTATAATTTCCACATTCAAAGTCAGTCTGTCCACACAGCATTCAAGGGTTCCCAAGCTGCACTCCCTCCGCTCCTGGGATCTGCATTTTAACAAACCTCTCTGATGATTATTATGCAAGGGTGTATGCAAACCTAGGAACTAGTCCAGTTTGTGAGAGAAGTCTCAGGTTCTCCCGAACCCTCAGGTGGGATTTTTAAGTAGGAATTTGATGGACAGCTTGGAGATCTGGGTTCCTGAGCTAAATGGGAAGGAAACAAATATCCAATTAAAATGAATCAATGTGACAATTGTTTCATGAACAATAAAGAAATACACACTAAAACCATGGGTCACTACTGTCCTCCTACCAAGCTAATTGGGATACCTTTAAACACTGAATAATTTGTTCTAAAAACGAAACAGGGATGGTTGGAAACTGATTATTATTCATGGAATTTAGCATAGGCCTGTTAGAAAGCAATATATCAACCCACATTTCTTAAAGTGTGGTTTTGAACCTAAGACACATATTTGTTCTAGGGACAGAAATCTTTCAAAAGTTTACTTATTTATTTGAAAGGCAGAGTGATAAAGGGAGAAGAGGAAAAGGAAGACAGAGAGGAGAGATCATTTGTCTTCATTTGGCTCACTCATCAGATCCCAGCCAGGTAGAAGCCAAGAGCCATTTACTCCATTTGGTTCTCCCAGATGAGGGGGCAGCAGCCCAATGCCTTGAGCCATCACATGGTGTCTCACGGGGCACATACTAGCAGGAAGCTGGAAGTACCAAGGCAGGACTTGTTTCCAGGAACTGACATAGGATAGAAGTGTTACAAGAAGAAGCTAAACATGCTGCACCACAATGCCTGCCCCAGAAACAGAGGTATGCATCGTGTTGTCCTTACATGCTGACATCATGAGTGATTTCTCTTTCATTAGATTTTCTAAACATTTTAAAAGACCTGTTTTTATTTATTTGAAAGGCAGACTTACAGAGTCAAGGCATGGCAGGGAGGGCGGGGGTGGAAAGAGACAGAGAAACAGAGGTCATTTCACATAGTTCTATATGACCAGAAAAGCCCGGAGCCAAGAGCCAGGGACTTCTGGGCGTCCATGTGGGCACAGAGGCCCAAGGCCTTGGGTCATCCCTCAGTGCTTTCACAGCTGCCTCAGAGGTAGCAGGACTGGACGGGGAGCAGCTGGGACTAGCAGTGCAGGCAGAACCGTTTAACTTGCTATGCCACTCCTCCTCCAGATTTAAAAAAAAAAAAATTAATAAGAGAAAAGGATCTCAACTTTAGCAATGAAAGCTTCTCTAATTTTGGCCAAATTTTTCTGTGTCTTTATCTGTAAAATTAGTGTTATTTTTAACCCTGTTTGGCACCTTGTTTTGGATATCTAACATAACGTATGGATTGTACATAGAAATTCAACGAATTCTGAAAAACACACCAAAATTGTGCATGGTTGCCATGTTTTCCCAGAGCCTCGGCAGCCTTTCTGAGGATCCAAGATTAGGAGTCACTAATCTTAAAGGATACTGCCACTCAGTACAGATGCCATGCAGAGAGCCTGACAGGAGAAGCTCCCCTGTAGCAAGATTATGTCCGTCCCCATTAAGAATTTAAGAATGCATCAGCCCACTTCTCATCTCTATAACTACAGCACATGTTGCAAAATGTGTAAATGTTAGTTGTAGAACCAGTATCTTGTATTACAAACTTTAATATATTTATTAAACACCTTCAGATTCAGATGAAAGGAAACCCACGTTTTTGTTGCACATAAAAGAAAATATTTCAAAATTAAGGAAACTATCCTAGCAGCTGTTTAATTCTCCACAGTAACTCGATAGTTAAGCATATTGTGGCATTGTTGAGCCACTACAATAATCTTCCATGCTAGGAATACGCCCTTCCAGTCTCTTTCTCTTGGATTCTTCTTGCAAAATTTCTGTCACGCAACAGATTCTCTCTTTCATGCAAATACACAAGAAACGAGAATCTGATTAGATAAGTGTGTCACTTTCTTCTGGGTGGCATCATGTTGGTTGGGTCTCTGCCAACAGGTGCTGAAAGACAGCTAGATTGTGGGGGACTGCATTCTGCTAAATGTACCCTGATGCAAACAGATGGATATCATATCCAAAAGTTCATCTCATGCATAGCACAGTGGCCTATGGAAAAGAAACCACACACAAACCGCTCAAGTAAGGGAATGCACCCAGATAACACAGAAAGAATCTGGGCAACTAGCAGGCTCTGTTGCTGTTAAGCTGTTAGTGAGGCAAACAGCAGGAAAAATTCAGACACAGGTGTAATTATAACTAATATGATCACATTGTTTATGAGAATCAAAGTAATTCCGGGAGGAGAGTCAAGTTACTTTTCTAATTTCCAACTACTTATTAGTAGTTTTCAGTCAATTCAGGACACTGTAATTCCTTTTTATCCTATAAAGTTAAAAAAAAAAAGTCTGAACTGGTTCGGACGCTGTGGCCTAGTGGCTGAAGTTCTAGCCTTGAACGAGCTAGGATCCTATATGGGTCCTGGTTCTAGTCCCAGCAGCCCTGCTTCCCCTTCACCTCCCTGCTTGTGGCCTGGGGTGGCAGTCGAGGACAGCCCAAAGTTTTGGAACCCTGCAGCCCTGTCAAGACATGGAGGAAGTTCCTGGCTCCTGGCTTCGGATCGGCGCAGCACTGGCCATTGTGGTCACTTACTTGGGGAATGAATCATCGGACAGAAGATCTTCCTCACTGTCTCTCCTCCTCTCTGTATACATATCTGACTTTGCAATAAAAATAAATCTTTAAAAAACTTCTGAACTAATTAGTAGGTGGCCATTCAGAGCAGCTTGTAAGGTACAACTGGATATATTTGCATGCCATACTGGAGTGTCTGGGTTTGAATCTTAGCTCCGCTTCTGATTCTAGCTTCCTGCTAATGTGTACTCTGGGAGGTATCACATGCTTCACTAACATTCTTGCTTCCCTTGTGGGATGCACGGATTGAGTTGTTTTTTTTTTTTTTAAGATTTTTTTTTTTTTAATTGGAAAGGCAGATAAGATTTACAGAGAAGGACAGAGAGAAAGAGCCCCCATCCACTGGTTAACTTCTCAAATCGACACAATGGCTGGAGCTGAACTGATCCAAAGCCAGGAGCCAGGAGCTGCTTTTGGGTCTCCCAAGTGGGTGCTGGGTCCCAACACTTTGGGACATTCTTTACTGCTTTCCCAGGCCACAAGCAGGGAGCTGGTTCAGCCTGGACGTGAACCTGTGTCCGTACGGTATTCCAGCGTTTACAAGGTGAAGCATTAGCTGTGGTAGGCTCTTCTGTTAGGTTCTGCACTGCCTCCTCCTACACCTGGGAGGAGAATGAACACTTACCGTGAATGAGGACTGCAGGTTGTAGGTTTCTGTGGACGGATTCATGAATGAGCGGTGAGCAAATGTGAAGGCCGAGCCACCACTGTGCTCTGTAATCCTCATACATGCTAGCATCTTAGGGTATGCATTTATCTAGACATTCTTCAGCAATTTAAAAATTCTCCAATAATAATTAACTTTATCTTACTATCCGTTTTATTTCACAAACTTTAAACTTTTCAAACCTTTTTATTCTTTCATAAGAAGTTTGTGCTTATGGCATAAACATATTATACAACTGTACAAAAGTATATTTTCTTTATACTTTCATTCCATGGACTTTTTTCTACTTAATTTCTTTCAGTTTTGGCATTGTGGCATAATGAATAAAGGTGCAGCCTGCAGTGCCAGCATCCCATAGGGGAGCCAGTTTGTCTTGGCTGATCCACTTCCAATCCAGATCCTTGCCAATTTGCCTGGCAAGGCGGCAGAGGATGGCCCAAGTGCTTGTACCGTGCACCCACGTAGGAGACCCAGAAGAACTTCCTGGATCCTGAATTCAGCCTGGCCAAGCCAGGCCATTTCAGATATTTCGGCAGTGTATCTGTGGATGGAAGAGCTCTCCCTTTGTCTCTCTTCTTTCTCTATAAAAACATAAGTCTTTAAAATTTGCTCTTTTTACTTTAATTTTTTTTTGTGTTGAACTAGGATACAGATTCACACATCAGCCTTGGTTTGCCCAGGGTGAGGATCCTCAGTCACTACCACCACTCTGCACCTGCACGCCTTAGAATATCTTCAAGGACAGTAGTCTACAGGGAGCTGTCATCGCTGCTGACCAGTGTCTTCTCCTGGACACCTGCTGAAGGACCTGCCTCAGCATGCTTGTTACAGTTAAGTTACATTTAACTTAACCTAAATTCAGCATAGCATAATGCAATGAAATCACCATTATAAAATTTGCTGGTCTATTATGCACTTAAACATCACTATGCAGCACATAACTGCTGGTGCGGATTGCAAGGTGAATTAATAAATGAGAATCAGTTAAGTTATATAAGTATAGTAAATATTTATCTATAATTTAATATATAATCATATAACAAAGCACATGTAATTCACATAAAACAATTATGCATATAGATAATTCATAAATAATACACAACCTTATAGTAAATTATATTGATAATTACGTTATTGAGTATGCATATGACATTATATTTGTGAGTTATAAAATCATATCAATAATTATACAGTAAAGGTGATTAATAAATGATATTTAATTAAGTTATTAAGTATGATAGATACATAATTACATATAGTTATATATAAATAATATATTATGTGAAAATAATAAATTAATAAATGCTTATTAATTCAGTCCTAAAAGTAGTCAAAGATAAAAGCATAAACACATCTAACTTTAAACTAATAGCTATTGTGAATAATTTAGGAAACAGAAAAGTAAAATAAAATAATGAAAGCCACTCATAATTGCACTACTCAGTATCAGTATCATTATGCAATCGTAAATTAAACTGATATTCAATAACTTCCAGGTTCTTCTGATCAACACCTGTAGCTTACAGAGATAAATAGTGGCGTCGGGTCTCTGCTCATTATTCTCAATTCAGTAGCATCCACTGGTTTTCTCCACAAGTGGCTGCAATGGTTGGCCTCAGGCCAGAGGAAAAGAAGCAGTAACATTATCCATGTCTCCCACTGTAGAGGCAGGAAGTCACCTGCTTGACCCATTATCCCTCCATCCCAGTACTAGCAAAAGCAGGTGTCAGGAGCCGGAGTTGGATGTGGAATGTGGGTACTCTGATAAGGCTGCAATGTCCTAACCTGCTACTTGAATGCTAGGACACTCACCACTGTTATTCATCAATAGATGCTGCAATCACAGATATTTCCTTTCAACTGTACTATATCTTACACATTTCTCATGAGAGAAAAAGATAAGGCTTTTTCGTTGTTGTATTTTGCCACAATAGCAAATCCTATTTAAATTGTGCCATGTGCACAAACACTTATGGGCAAAGAAAAACAAAATACTTATAAAATGTGTTCTTGGAAAAAAAGAGAGGTCTCCCTCTCTGTCTTGCAGCACCGTGCCAGCCACCTGGAGTTTGTTGGATTTGCTCCTAAGCAGTCACATGCACACCCAGAGGTCAGTGTCAGCCTTCTTGGCCAGGATGGATCACAGTGCGTGGGCAACACAAGAACAGAAAACTGTAGTTCTTGGGTGCTTTTCTGATTATGTGCAGGTGACTGAGTTTTGCAACTTCTCATATTTCATTCATGTAAGCGTGGTGAAGATGTCTTAGGTTTACCTATTTGCACTGTTTCAGTTGTTCATTAACAATGTCTATGGTGTACTTTTCAAAAACAATATTTGAAATGCCTGAAAATATAGCAGTATTTCAGAAGGCTAGCCAACAGTCACTGGATGGTAGATTAATAATAATTCATACTATATTTTATTAAAAGATTTTTGTCTCACCCACAAATGTATTTTATATTAACATTTATTTTCTCCCTTTCAATGGCTTAAAGCAGAGATATTTTCAGTGTAAAGATGAATAGGTATAATATATAAAGGTAGTATGAAATTACAATACCTTTATTTCTTAGTGGTAGAAAGTAAAGATAAAACTTGAGTGCTTTAGATAAAAAGCACTCAAGAAGTATCTTCCAAAATTTCATTATACCAAGGATATCCTGTTATACAACCACAAAGTTTTTTCCATACGCAAGAAATTTTTTATGGCTCTAAAGTATGATTTGTATTGTGTCCAGGTTCAAATCTTTCCAATGTCTTAAAATCTAATCAGATGCTCATAGATTACATATCATTGTCACTTATTTTCAATGTTACACTTGGAATCTATCTGATGATGTGATCATTGTGAGATTGAGAAAAACTCTACAGAGGTCATCTCGTGTATTTCATTGCATCTTATAAGGAAATATATAATATGACTTTGTGAAATTATTAATGATGGTCAGCTTAATCACTTGGCAAAGGTGATGCGTGCCAGATTTCTATTTTATTTCTATTGATCAGCTATCAAAATTAATCTGTAGGATAAGTTTTTAAGACTATAAGAATATCCTGTTCCCAAAAACTTACTACCCAGTGGTTTAACATCCATTGATATTTTTTGTCAACATAAATTACATTTGATAACTTGATTATCCCAAGCTCCCTTCTAGATTTTAGAAGGGAATCTTACATAAACATTTTAACACTTGAATATATCTATATCTATCTATCTATCTATCTATCTATCTATCTATCTATGATCTATCCATCTATCTATATATATATTCATTTATTTTGGTAACCCATAGTCTTTTTACTTTCTGCACATTATAATTCATTAATGCCAAATCTCTTAGAGAGAGCTTGGAGGAGAATGTTTCCGTGTGATAGCTTACTCCCTGAATGCCAGCATCAGCTAGGGTTGGGCAAAATCAAAGCTGAAAGCCGAGAATTGAATCCAGGTCTCTCACATGGATGACAAAGATGTAAGCATTTGAACCATCAACTGCTGCCTTCCACAGTACACATTAGCAGGAAGCCAGAACTAGTACTGGTGCTGAGACTCAAATTCAGGGACTTCAGTGCTGGATACTGATGTTTTAACTGGTACCTCAACTGCAAGCCCAAACACCCAACCCAATATCTTGGCTTTTGTTAATGTCAAAATTATGACATTCCTGACACGTTTGCGCACTTGGGGCATACTGCTTGTGTCCTTCCCACAAATCCTCACTATTTTTCTCTTCTTTCTTGCTCTCTTTCACATCCTGACAATAGGTGAGAAGCTACACTTTTCTTTATTGAATTTTCATATGCCTTTTGTTTGTGAGTTTTCTATTCTCTTAATTGATTTCTGATGTTCTCTCTATTCATGGAGCAATATCACAGTGTTCTAATAAAAAATTTGTATTATATTTAGAGAAAGCATTTAGTAAAGAGTAGAGCTCATGTTACCTGTTCTACCACCAAAAAAAGAGAGACAAAACTAGAGAGGAGAGGTACAAGGAAACTTGTGAAGATGAGGAATACATCTACTTCTATTCCATCGATTACAGTGATGCTATCGAAAGAGTATTTTTTTTTTGATCAATTACATTTCAATAAAATTGTTCAAAATATTTGGTGTGGTTAAGTATCCCTTATTTCCATCTGATTTCAAAGCTGTGTTAGTTTTTATTTTCCCATAATAAACTTCAAAATCTGCTTAGCATCTCCCATATATCATCTTTGCTATTTTTATTGGTCTTTTACTAAAATTATGTTATTAAGATGAGGACAATGGATGGCTTTAAAGTATTTACTCATGCTATATGCAAAGACAAGAAAAATCTCCAAACTTAATCTATTTTTGTATCTTCAAGGAATACTTAAATGTTTCTTCAAATAGATTTTATATACTTCTTGTTAAGTTTATTCAATAAATTTTCTTTTTGCTACAAATACAAATGAACTAATTTTGTGTTATGTCATCTAAGTAGCTGTTGTTTGCATATGAAAAGACTTCTGATTTTTGTATTTTGATTGTCTACTGGCTCATTGAATTTTGTTATTTATGTTACTGTTTTCATTGATTTTCTTGTATTTTTCAAATACATTATGAGATATTATGTGTGGAAAGAGACAATCTCAGACCTTTTACTCCAATTCTTATAGCTCTTTTGTTTATAATAATCTGATGAACCAACTAATACCTCCAAAATATTTTGAAATAATAGTGAAATTAGTGGATACCCTTGCCTTTTTCTTGGCCTTTCTGAGAAAATTGCTGGAATTCTCCATGAAGTAAGCTATTATGCCAACGTTAGGACTACTCTGTGTATGTGTGTGTATTTATATATATTTTTAATAACTCTAATGAGTAAATCATTTACATGTGTTGTAGCACAGCGGCTTAACTGCCATTTGTGATCCAGGCATCCTACATCAGCCATTTGAGTCATGGCTGCTCCACTTCCAATTCAACTCCCACTCCCTGAAAATGTACCTGGGAAGTGGCAGAACATGGCCAAAGTGCTGGGATCCCTGCCACTTGGGAGATCCTGACGGAGTTCCAGGCCCCTGGCTTTGGTCGGATGCAACCTCAATAAGTGTGGCCATTTGGGAGAGGACCTGAGGATGGAGGTCTCTGTCTGTCTCCCTCTCTGTAGCTTGGCCCTTCAAATAAATTAATACTCTGAAAAAGAAGAGGAAATCACCAGCTCCTATGTTATGTAACATTTGAATAAGGAATGGTTATCAAGCTTTGTCACATGCTTCTATTTTTCTCTGATATTTTAGGAGATGTTTTAGCACCTATGTGATTTTCTAGTAATAAAAGTTAGAAATGCATAGTTTATATTATTAGATTGTCAAATACCTAAGCACTATTTCATTTCTGGAACAAATATCTTTTGATCATTCAATGATTTATTTTGTTTACTTACAGACGACTTCTGTTTTTACCTCTATATTCAGTGATATTGATTTTTATTATACGTTCTATTCTATTTTATAATATTTACATAATAATCCAGCTCTAGCTTCATAAAAATGGCCTCTGCTTTTCTTTGTTTTCTTTCTTTTTTTTTTTTAAAGATTTATTTATTTTTTTTTATTGGAAAGACGGATATACAGAGAGGAGAGACAGAGAGGAAGAACTTCCGTCCGATGATTCACTCCCCAAGTGAGTGCAACGGGCCGATGCTATGCCGATCCAAAGCCAGGAGCCTCTTCCGGGTCTCCCACGCGGGTGCAGGTTCCCAAACCTTTGGGCCGTCCTCGACTGCTTTCCCGGGCCACAGGCAGGGAGCTGGAAGGGAAACAGGGCTGCCGGGATTAGAACCGGCGCCCATATGGGATCCTGGTCGTGCAAGGCCAGGACCTTTAACCACTTGTGCCACCGCGCCGGGCCCTTTTCTTTGTTTTCTATGTTTAGAAACAATTTAAATGGTATTGGGATATTGAATCAATCAAAATGTTTTTATACAAGAATGAACTAATAAAAAATACGATGTGTATTTACAATATATACAATAAAATATTATTCAACCATAAACAGAATGATATCCTGTTATTTGCAGCAAAAGGAATAGAACAAAAGGAAGGGCCTGGCGCGGTGACTAAGATCCTCACCTTGCAACTGCTGGGATCCCATGTGGGCACCAGTTCTAATCCCGATGGCATACTTCCATTCTGCTCCCTGCTTGTGGCCAGGGAAAGCAGTCGAGGATGGCTCAAAGCCTTGGGACCCTGCACCCACACACGAGACCCAGAG
Organism: Ochotona curzoniae; assembly: GCF_017591425.1. Classification (NCBI taxonomy): domain Eukaryota; kingdom Metazoa; phylum Chordata; class Mammalia; order Lagomorpha; family Ochotonidae; genus Ochotona; species Ochotona curzoniae. Next base: position 11,518,983 of record NW_024467115.1, read on the forward strand.
AGGCTCCTGGCTCCTGGCTTCAGATTGGCTCTGCTCTGGATATTGTGGTCATTTGTGGAGTGAATCATCAGATGGAAGATCTTCCTCTCTGTCTCTCCTCCTCTCTGTATATCTGACTTTGCAATAAAACTAAAATAAATCCTTTAAAAAAAACCAAAAGGATATTATGTTAAGTAAAATGAGACATAGATAAACAGCGCACATTTTCTCTCATAAATAAAAGCCAAAACTAAAAAAAAATAAATAGCATAGAGTACAAAAGTACTTTTAAAAATCAGAGGAGGGTCTGGCATGGTAGCCTAGTGGCTAATGTCTTCACCTTGCAGGTGGTTCGTATCCCGGCTGCTCCACTTTCTTTTTAGTTCCTTGAACAATTGCTACGCTCTCTTACAGTACCATAGCACATACAGGCTTTGGGTAATAGTTCCCCTTCAAAGTGACGGTGGGAATGAAATGTTCCAGTTAAGCTGATCCGATCCAAAGAAATACAGGAATGTGTTCTGAGATTTTTACACCCAACATTTGTGTGACAAAGCTAACTTTACAATAGATAAATGTAATCACTAAATGCATATTCCACTGGTATAGAATAATGTGTTCCGATTAACCGGACTTTGTATTTTGAACAACTTAGTGGTGTGCATGCCTGGGCTTTCTTCCCAGTTCTTGTGCTGTTTCTTCAGACAGCAAATTAGTGAAAGGCCTTTGGCCATGACTCTGTGCCTAGAGTCAGCTTTTCTCTCATTTAAAACGCAGAGATATGGGGGATTTAATTAGCCCAATGCCTGGCGCAGTGCATGCACTCAATAAATGCTTGTTGCCTCTTCAAATTTTCTTCGGGCGAAGGACATTTTGCCATTATTATTAATGGAAGTGCATGACAGTCATTTTGCCTTGCGAACACTGACAGTGAGTGAGGACTTGAGAAAGGCTAGCTCATAACGACACAGGATCATGCGAATTTAGATTTTCAACAACTCACCTGTTTTGAAAACATTCTTTATTGGGCTAATGTTCTAAGTCTGATCTTCTAATGATCTAAGTCTGTTGTCTGTGTCTAAAATCGTGAACAATTGCAGCAACAATCCTGAGGTCTCCTCTTCAAAGGCTGTGTGTGTGTGTGTGTGTGTGTGTGTGTGTGTATGTACTCAGACTAAATATAGAGTCCCAATTCTTTGTGTAAGCTACTTAAGAGAACGGATATTGTCTTCTAATTTTTATCTCTCCAGCAAAATTATCATTGCTAGCTCAAGCCCAAAATGACATATAAACAAGGGACAGTTTAAAATCCTCTTGAAAATGAGTTTAAGGAATATTTAGCCTGATTAATGTATTCTGTCCTAGAAAATTTTTAGCTATGAGCATACTCAACATTTCTTATGATCATATATGTGGTGATGACAGTGAACAGAAATAGCTTAAGGAAATACGCACACTGGTATTTACAAAAGTGAATGTAGCACTAATTTGTTATCATAATTCAATTTTTAAGCAAAAACTCTGATTTTGCAGAGTGTCATTCCCTGAAGCCTGGGTCTTTACAGACCCAAAGCATATGTGCATTTACACAGCTGTTTTGAGGCTTTTCATGTATTTCCTTGTTTCAAGTTCTTCGATTTTTTTAAGGGATATTTTTACACTGAAATGAAACACATTTATTAACCCCAGCTTTAGGGTTGGGAAGAAGAAAGTAACAAACCTATAGTTGAAAATGTTCCAAGATTTTGCCTTTAAAATCTTGCACATTCTTTAGAAGCTACAAAAATAAAAGCCACCCCTTTAAAAAAAAAAAGTGAGGACAAACGTTCATGATTTTAGAAAATGATAGCAGAAGTGCAGGTGTTTTATACCAGAGAGCTTGCTTCTGAGTAAAATGGGGCCTCTGAAACAGCCACTGTTTGAACTGTTCTAGGATTCATTCTTGGGCATGGGCATCTCTGGAGTCACACCTTTATGTCATGATACAAGCAATACAGTGGCATTTTTTTCTGAATGGTCCCTAGCCCAAAGGGAAACAAGCTGCTTACTGACAAAAATCACTCAGAGAACATATTCACTTCCATGCGTGCTAAGCAGCAATGAAAGACAACGCAGAATTTCTCTTTACCTTGCTCGGAGCAACTCTGACCTGCAGCGCCATATATGCATCCTATGTGAAGAAGGTGCTGGAAGCCACATCCTTATATCGACGACATCTGGAAGGAGAGGCAGTTGTCGCAGTGAGCTTTCCCATTATTGCTGGAGACTAAGTGTGAGTCGCAGTAGTGCAGGATGATTGGATTACAGAGAATGAGACAGAAGCCATCTGTGAGCCAAGCCTAAGCTGCTGAGTGCCAAAATGAACATCCTTATTAGACAACTAAGTTCCCATCCCATTTGTACTTTGGTCACATTTGAAAGAGGAGTTGATTGTTTTTAGACGGTGTTGCAGATAGCTCAAGATTTGGAATTCTCCCTGGCTTCTGAGTAATTACTGTCTCTTGCTTAAATGAGAAGCGTGGATGTTCAGCTAGGAGTCTTGCTGTCTCCCTTCCCGCTGAAGCAGAGCCTGTTCTCTGTGTCATTCACAAGGGCCAGAGGATTCAAGAAAAAGAAACCATTAGTTCCTTTCACAACATGGCAAACAAATGTTAAAGATACGACTTTCTCTTAGGAAACAAAAGGTCTCCATTCTCTGAAATAATGGCCCTCATACAACCAGTGAAAAACATCGGAAGAACGGCCAGGATGCAATGTTGGACCCCTGTCTCTCTACCATCCTTCATTTATCAGAGTTCATAGGCTCATCTGTCTGGAACCCACTTTAGATCAGACTTTATCCATGTTTTGAGATTCTCTTCCCCGTTACTGGACTTTGCAAATTTCCATTAATGACTCATTCTGCAATACATCTCATATGTGAAAGCAGGGTTTGATAAAGGGGAAACAAGTGTCTTTAATAAGCCCAGATCATTTTCTTTTTGATATGTTATCGATTTTAATATGCAGGATGCCTATTCATAATGCTATGAATGTGCCTTGATTGATTTACCTTAAACAATTCCTTCAAGATGTGTTTGCCTTGTTTTCTGCTTGTATTTGAATGCTTACAGAGAAAGAATATTTTGCCTACAAGTAACTCTAACAGTTCCCAGGGTCTGCTTCAAATTTTGGCAGCAGGAGGACCCCATAAATGCTGATTATTCAAACCCCATGCCTGGCTCTGTTAGAAACAATGGCAGGCCAGCTTTCCTCCCAGAAGAGAATGAGGAGAGCTTCCTGAGAGACTCCCTGCAGGACGCTGCCTGATTGCCACTCTCCCAACACACATGGACTGTTTTGTCTACTGTTATGGTTCCATCCTAATTAAGCACCTCAGGAAAGTGGCATTAAACAAAGGGAGCTAACCTTTATCTGATTCCAGTAACTCAGTTGTGTGAAATACACTACAGTACTCATTTTTATATGGTGAAACTGGAAAAATCAGGAGGTCAATAGAGCGTGTGTGTTTTTACAACCACGCTAGAAAGCATGTTTTGTTAACTGCTACAATATCTGTTGTCAATGTGGAGCACAGTGGACACGCACAAACATACACACACACACACACACACACACACACACACACATTAACAGCTCCAATTCTTTCTTCCAAGCTTGACAACAGGTTTATGAAATTAATTTGTTAGACGTATTAATGTTACCAATACTATGCATGTGTCATGTCTACATTAAACTGTTCTAATTTGCATCTGTTTCCAACCATGATTCTTGCTGAATGTGCTTCCCTTCAGAGCGGGCTGAGCTGTGTGTTGCCCTTCCTCTTTTCTGGTGATAAAAGCCTCAGCCCCGCTAGTTTCTCAACTGAAGCTGTGGCTCCTAATTTGCAACTTACTGTTTACCTATATAAAGCTATATTTACTGTTATTCTAAACTTTCACATTTTTCCCTTCACAATCCATAGCTATGTATTTTTTTTCATTCAAAACATTCACATGGTTGTTATAGGATAAACCACAGCAAACTACATGTCCTTGTGTTCTAAATTGTGCCCCATGACATTTCATTGGGTTTTAAAGTTCTTTCATTACCTGCAATGCACATCATTTGCATTCAAGCTTCTTTGTTAAAATCTAACTTTCCTATTTCTTTCTTGGTAGAGATATGCAGGAACTTCGAGTTGTTAAAAAAGATTCAATACATCGATCCTTAATATAAGGTTAACATAATAGCAGAACAAAATCATTAAAAATCCACAATCTCCAATCCCAAATATTTGGGGTTAATTGTGCTTTGATCTGCAGGAAATTATGAATTCTGGGTTGATGATGGGACCCATGTATTGTATCACATGACTAAAGTGTCTAAAACATCCCTCTGTATTCAAACTCATTGCTTGAGCAACAAAATATATGAATCTTCACTACAAGTGGGATAAATTAAACCATAATTAATTTTATGTCAATTTAGTTTTGCCACTAAATTCTTTCAGGTCAGGTAACACTCTGCCATCTATGGGTTATAAAAGTTGTTTTTGCAGCGTTTTAGAGTTTAGATTCACAGATAAGGGATTGTTGACAAACACAGGTTTAAGACTTTGCAGATTACTTGATGAGAAAATTCCTGTTATATCAATTTAAATTTGTTGAAATGAAACTTAACTTTGTACATAAGCTGCTACTAACTAAAAACCAGCAGAATCTCAGCCAACCACACTTATTGAACTTTAGACAATCCCAAGATGCCAAATGATGAGATCGTGCCGTAACTCAAATGACTCATCACACCATACCCAAATAAGGTCAAGCCAGGCTGAAAGGAATCAGACTGCTTCTCTCCATGCATGTCTTTCTCAGTCTATAAATGCTGCCTGCTTACACTGCTGGACGGAGTTTCCCGAAACCCTTCCACTTGCTCCACGGATCTTTACTAAGTTGACGTTACTGAAAGATTTCCTTTAATACTTAAAATACAACTTTAAGCACTATGGTAAAGATAGACACGCTCCTTCATCAAGGCCAAATAATCCATAAGAAACTAAACAAAAGTAGAAGCCCTTTGACTCCAGTGCCAGCGCTGGGTGAGGCGGATTCCCAGCCATGCATTCTGCTCTCTGTACATCGGCTGACTTAGCTCTGGATGCCTGACGTGGTGTCGTTTCACTGAATCCATCTAAACTGTTTCTCCAACTCGGGACTTTCCACCACATCTGTTGCTTGCTGCCTTTGTGAAATTAAAGTACTCCACAGGATATCACCAAATCATAAAGAAATACATATTAAGAACAGACTCCATTTTATTAAAGAAGGCATGGAAATAATGAGCAAATTTTGGGTGATTTTTAAATTTATAGTCAATGCAATTTCCTACAGATTTAAGCCCACATGAAAGATACACACTTGCAGAGCATGACTTATTAACTGATTGGTTGAGTAAAAAATTTTGTCTTGAAAAGTAAAATAACAGCAAGCCATGGTGCCCTAAATGCAAATGGGACAGCATAAAAAACCAATTAGTCTGGTTGAGGGGTTATAATCACCTAAACCCTGATTAGACAGGAGGTTTCATATTCCCTCCCATAAAACTAAACCAGAGCTATTAATACTTACAATTGTGGACATCATGTTTCTGTATCTCATTTGTCCTACATTTAAGTTAGTTGACCATATGCTGTGTCTTAGTGGGACATTACTGAATGAAAGACTATTAAGAGGTTATAGAAACATCCTGGTAAGTATAGACATAGCATCCATTTGAAATAATGCTGGAGTAAAATCCAAGTTTGCTAGTGCAGAGTGCTACACTGCCCGTCACACCAATTAGCTTATGCACATGCTGGTTTTTGCCATTACTGGGTCAGTTCTGTGTCCAGCCCTGTCTTCCACATGAACCAATGGGTGTTGTAGTCCAGCTCAATCCTACCCATTTCATACTTGAACCTCACGGAAACCAGTTGGAGCTGCAGCCTAGTTGGGGCGACTCCCCATATCCTCCACCAGACCTGCCCCCTACCCTGGTTCCCATGCTTGCCAGTATGTAGCGCAGGCTTGTTTAGTTTGTCCCACATCCCATTTAACTCTCATATATGTCAGTGGGCATTGAAGCCTAGTTCAACCCAACCAACCTACTATCCAGCCCATATACCTACTGGCATGTGCCTGTCTGTCTAGCCACCCCTGCTCCTGTCCTGGTTTTCATGCTGTCCAGTGGGAGTGGTAACCCCGAGGGAGCTGCCCACTATTTCCCTTCTAGGCCACATCCACTCCCAGATTATGCAGTCTCCAGGTGGTTCTGGCATTTGACTTAACAGAATTAGCTCCCAGTGCCTCCCTCTGCTAGCTAATGCTATGGCTAAGCCCAACCAACCCTCACCCATTCTAATTTTTGCTTGCACCAGTCAAAACAGCCCACTGTGGCCCTTCCCTGATCTAGCTCACATGAGGCCCACAGGTGTTATAGCCCTGCCTAGTCTGGTCTGCCCCCATCCCGGCTCACATTTTCCAATGGAAGCAGTTTTCCAGCAGGGGAGCCCACATTCCCCTGCTGGCTTTGCCTCCTCCCCTTGATTATCACATATGCTGTTTGGGCGCTTCAACCACATCTGGTCCGGCTCATCTCACCTTGGCATGCCTTAATGTGTACTGGTATGTGTTGCAACCGAACCTGGCTCAACCCACACTGTTCTGGTGCTCGGATTCGCCAGCGGGTGACGTGAACAGGTTCAGCCTGATCTGCCCCCAACCCATGCCATGTGTATGCCAGTGGTGGCAGTTTTCTTCTACAGCAGACACACTGGAGACAAACTAGTGGCGAGGCTATATATTTATTGGAGAGAAGTCACAAGCTTATATAGGAGAAGAGGGCAGGCAGAAGGGTGGTCCTGACAGTACTTCCAGTCAACAACAACATTGGGACTATATGTCTATCTTCCTGGATCCCACAATGAAGTTAAAAGTCAGGAGACACAGGAAATTGTACCTCAGGGCAGGCTCCTTACCTGCTGAAAAGCAGGATGAATGTAACATTTGACTTTCCAGTGTTAGTTTACAGAGAAAGTCCTAGCACAGCTCGTCAAAGGAACACAGAAGAGAGACTGGGGTGCAGCCCATTGCTCTTGCTGCATGCCCAGTGAACAGGCCACCTGGGGTCTGTTAGCCAAGGGCACAGTGTGCCGTGTGCCTATGGCCTCTCTTATGGGCTAGCTAGGCAGAGATCCAGGGCGATCTCCCACAGTACTTCACAATCTATTCCAGAAATTCCCTGTAACACTCTGTGAAGAAGTAGAAGGTGCAAATTTTAAAGGAAAGTTAATATGTCTACTTTGTATTTTAATTATTGCTAAGTACCCAGGTGCTTAAATGAAGAGTTTCATGTACATATAAATTGCTTCGGGGCCCTAACCCTAGCATATTTGTAGAAATCTAAATGAGATGTTTTTCCATTTAAAATTTAAATAACTCCCTTGAGAAAATGCCAACCAGATTGCTTCCAGTAGAAGCCAATGCATAAACATGTATTTGCTATTTACTTGTTAATGTGATCAGCATCTTGACACATTTTGGGGGGCTTTGTATGAAACCTAAAACCCTCTATAAAGTGATTTGATGATCCTGAAACGGTGTTGAAATTTTCTAGGAAGACTGTGATACATATAGAGGATGCCATTTACAGAGAGGCCTTTATTTCTTTCAGAGATAATGGTCACAACATCCAACTTGCCATTGTTCCAAAAGGGTTCAGACACACTCCGGTGTGCACTTTTTACACATCCAGTTCCAATTCACAAAGGCCATTTTTTAAAAATGGTGACTCAGTGGAGAGAAGTTGGCCTGAGACGACAGAGTGCTGAGACAGATTAAGGGGCAAACTTGGCATCCTTCAGCAGACTCATGCTGATTGAGTCAGCCTTGGCTCTGGCCAGGCAGCTGCTGGCAGAGACGTGCACTCCTCTCCAATTCCCTAACCTCTCATTGGATCTTAGCTCTGACAAGAATGATTGGAAGTTAAAATGAAGTCGAGGAGAAGCTCAAGTAATCTTTAATTCTTGAAAATGTTTCATTGGGGGAAAAAATTGGCTAAAAACAAATTCACACACATACATACACACACACACACACACACACACACACACATATGCACATGCACACATATACATTTATATAAATTGCCCCTAGAATTTCTTGGCCACAAAACCGGTTTTTTGAAAACAATATGATGAGTTAAGAATGAATCAGAAACATACGGATTAAATTTTCTCTGAAATTTGCATGGATTTGGAAGTCATGGAAAAATGGGGCACTTGGCAGAACACAGTTGGGATTTTGCTGAACCAAAAACACTTGAGAAATAATCTGAGGTGCTTTGGCCAACACAGCTATGCTAAATTCTGTTGTTTCCATCAACTGCACTACAATAAGTTTAAAAAGAAGTAAAAGTTATCTGATTGTATCTTAATGACGATCTGACATGCTGCAAGTGCAGTTACTCACCAACTTCAGGAATAAACCCCAGGATGTGGCACATAGGGCATTAAAGACCGGGCCAGTCCTTGGAAACACCGCAAATACAGTACCCCTGGGCACAACCTGCTGCTGGGAGGAGGTTTCATTTCAGGTTTTCTATCTCAACGTAAATAAAATTACAAAAACAGTTACAATGTGATTTGAAGAAAACACATAGTGACGATCCCCTACCTGCACTGTTGGGTTTTGTTTTCCTTTAGTACTTGGCATGCCAGTGAGATAATATAGCCTGGGGATGCGTCTGGTTGGTAGCAGGGCCTCCTGGTACTGCATGTGTCAGTTAAGATAAAGGTTTACACTAAGGAGGGTGCTTTAGCAAGTCAAAAATCAGTTTGAAGTTGCTTTACAGTTACATACAAAGTCATTAACCAAATGATACATGAAGAAAGTCCATTTCTAATGTTGCCATTGTGCTAAGTATTTTTCAGTCTTAGCAAAGATCTTGGTATAACATTTTCCCCTTGTTTTATTCTAATGAAACAAATACAGCGTATTATTCATGTATGAGTCGTATGAAATCATATTCAGTAGATTGTATTCAGTAACTGTAGGTACATAATGGCATATATATCTATATATATATATGGGAAGGGGCCTTGTCCTCTTTTTTAATTTTTGCTTTTTATGATAATGCTTTACAAAGTAGCTATACTGGAACTGGTATTTAGAGTAGTGGTGATGAGCTGGAGAGCACAAGCTGGGATGGGGCAGACCAGACTAGGCAGGGCTACAACACCTGTATGTCTCATGTGGGCTAAATCAGGGAAAAGCCAGGCTGGGCTGATTATTCCTACTGGTGCAACAAAATTAGAGTGGGTGAGGGTTGTTTGAGCTTAGCCACAGCATCAGCTGGCAGAAGCTGGTACTGGGGACTAGTTCTGTCAAATCAAACCACAGAACTACCTGGAGAGTGCATAATCTGGGAGTGGGAGAGACCTGGGAGGGAAATAGTGGGTTCCCCTCTCTTGGGTTACCACTTCCTCGGGAGGGCATAAAACTAGGACAGCAGCTGGGGTGGAATGGGGTGTGGGACAGACTGGACTACTGCTACACATGCTGTCAAACCATGGTAGGGGGCGGGCCAGGTGGGGGTTATTGCAGGTTGCTCCAACTAGGCTGCAGCTCCCACTGGTTTACCCGAAGGCCGAGTATGCGCTTTGCAGAATCAGGCTGGACTGCAACACCTATTGGTTCCAATGGAAGTTGGGGCTGAAAACAGAACCAACCCAGCAATTGCAACCACCAGCTGATTGGGGCGATGGACGGTGCCGGGCCCTGTACTTGTTAGCACATACAAGAATATGGTTTGAGAACACCTCAGACAAAGTTTCTTTGTAGATTTCCCCAGTCGAAATGCTGGACTCAGAACCCAAACCAAGAAAAGAGAGAAGACAGAACAGGTCAACCAACCATCTCAGCTATAGGTTGGCAGCAAAATATGGGGCAAACAGAGACTCTATGATGGATTAGGTCAATCAGTGGATTCTTCAAAGACCTCATGGTGCTTGGAGTGGCAAGATTGGCAGCAATTCATAACTGTTGAAATATCAAAACCACTTGAGCAAGAACCTCAGAGCATGCCCTACATCCGGGACCTGGGGAGGGTGGGAAATTGGGTGGGCCTTCTCCCTTAATACCCCCCTTTTAACATGAAGGAAACAATATGGAAAAATAATAGTCTTACCCACGTTCCTGTAGCCCTTGAACCTTTTTACCCTAATTAACTATTATACAATAAAAAACAAACAAACAAAAAATAGAGTAGTGGTGATGAAACCCATGTTTTCATGTGGAAACGTGGAGTTTTGTTCCCAGCTCCTGCTTCCTTCCAAAGCAGACCTGGGGGGTGGCAGGCGTAATGGTTTAAGTAATGACATTTCTGCCATCTATGAGTGAGGAATGGATTGAGTTACCAGCTCCTGGCTCCAGCTCTGCAGCAGCCCCGACCATGGCAGGCATTGAGGGAAAGAACCAACAATCAGGAACTCAATTTCTCTTTGCTTCTTAAATACCTATAATGTCATGATACACTTAAATAGCAGAATGCTGGACATGTGCTTGTTGCTGAAGGACTGTACTGTTGTAATATCATAGGAGAAAACAGTGGGTGTGGAGGAAGGGGGCATATATCTGCCTATGGAACCATGTCATGAAAAATAAAGCCGAATAAAATATAAAATGGCTATTTAAAGACAGACAAGTTCAAAGCAGTCACTGTGAAGTGGAAAAAAGCTAAAGAGATACAAAAGAGGAGCAGAATACATGATGAAAAGTTTTACATAAGACTCGAAATCAGAAAGCATGATAATCTCTATTGTCCTTAATAAGGGATCTGAAATTTATAAATGCCACCATAATGTGCTTTTTTCTATAAATCCAAAGCAATGATGCAAGGTGAGCATCTATGCATCTATTAAGATATACAATGATGAGGCTTGTTTGTGGTGCAGAGTGTTAGGCCACTGTCTACTGGTATCCCGTAGGAGCACTGACTCAGGTCTGGACTGCTCCGTTTCTGATATAGCTACCTTCTAATATGCTTCAAACAACAGTGGAAGATGGCCCAAGGACTTGGGCTCTCCCATGCACCCAGAAAAAACACTTGGCTCATGGTTTCAGAGTAGCCCAGCTCTGGCTGTTTGGGCAGCAAAACAAAGGATAGTAGGTGTCTCTTCCTCTCTCCTTCTATAACTCTGACTTTCAAATAAATAACATGCTCTTAAATACACATAATGATTTATCTTTCTAATTTAACAAGTGCATTTTTATTGCCTCTAGTACTTGCTGAATCAGTTTAATACTCAGCTTTTACTTGTTCTCATAAGGAATATACAAAGGAACTCAGTTTTCTTCAAGAGCAGAGCTACTGAAACGTCTAAATACCATATCTGTCTGCTTCTCTATCTGTCATAATGGTTGACTTCATCAGTATTTCCTTCTTTCACTTACAGTTTTTTCCAGACCTACATTTTTACAAAATAAATAAAAGTATCTTGGGCCTGGCGTGGTAACATAGAGGTTAAAGTCCTCACCTTGCATGCGCTAGGATCCCACATGAGCGCCAGTTCTAATCCTGGCAACCCGCTTCCCTTCCAGCTCTCTGCTTGTGGCCTGGGAAAGCAGTTGAGGACGGCCCAAAGCCTTGGAACCCTGCACCTGCATGGGAGACCCGGAGGAGCTCCTGGCTCCTGGCATTGGATTAGCTCGGCTGTGGCCATTGTGGCCACTTGGGGAGTGAACCATCGGACGGAAGATCTTCCTCTCTGTCTCTCCTCCTCTCTGTATATCCTCCTTTCCAATAAAAGTAAATAAAATCTAAAAAAAAGTATTTTAAATTTATTATTAGATTTACTGCGCATATCACATTGGCAAGAGAAAAGATGCTGAATTAAGGTATGGCTGCTGAATGCATGAATGTATGGGCAAGGTGACGATATCTTCAGAACAAGATTTCGGCATGTGCAGCTGACATGTGGCCTTCAGCATGACTGTTAGCCCCGCCTTGGTGCAACTGAAGATTATCTCAGCCCAGCCCACCCACCTTCCTGTAGGAGCCAATGGTGCGCTACCTGTTGCCTGTCACAGCTCTTGTCACTTTTCTTGGGGTGATTTCCTTACTTATTCTCATAATCACTAGATAGTAGGGCAAGAATACTGTTTGACCCAGTTTATTAATTTTACAAAAGAAGAACTTGGGAAAAAATATCCAAAAGATAGCAGTAGCCATCAAAATATTAATGCATGACTAAATATATACTGTATTGCATGCATGCATAGATAGATATAGATGATACAGACATGTATATGTACATATATATGTAGATTTATGGTTGTGCATAGCCTTTAGTAGACCGTGAATCTATTAAAAGGCTGTGTATATTTGAAAGCTGGGAGAGCATCAAGAATGTGCACAGACAAGTGTTTTTAGCCTTGTGCTTCAGATTCCAGTTATGACATTCATATCCGAGTGCCTGGATTCAATACATGGGCCCGGTCACTGATTCCAGCTTCCTTCAAATGCTGACCATGGAAGGTTGTAGTGATAGCTTAAGTAACTGGCTTCCTCCACTCTTGTTGGATTGAGTTCCCAGCTCCTAGCTCACGCTCAGCACCAACTCAGCTTTCTTCAGTCATTGCAGGCTTTTGCTGAGTGACCCAGTGGATGGCACATCTCTCCATGAGTCTCTCTCCTTGTCTTTTAAATAAATAAATAGGACGTCGTGTTATGCCACTGCTTGCAATTCTGGAATCCCATGTTGGAGTATCAGTTGGAGTCTCAGTACTCTGACAGCTCTTTGTTAAAAGCACTTGAAAAAACAGTCGAAGATGCCCAAACCTGGGCCTCCGCCACTCGTATTGGAGATCAAGCTGGAGTTCTGGGCTCTGGCTGTAGCAGTCATCTGGGGAATGAACCAAGGCCTCTTTCTCTGCCTTTCAAAGAAATAAAATAAATCTTTTGTAAACATAGTTGAAAACTTGTTAGTATTTTAAGCTGAATAAACAATAACAAGAAATACATTAATTAATAAAAATAATGCCCAAGAGCTGAACATGTACATAAACATGGTAGAGATTTTTTTTTAATTTGCATTTTTAGATTTTTAAAATTTTGTGGTACAATCTAGAAAGACTGGGATTTACCCCCTCAAACCCTCCTGCAAAATTCCACCCCTGACTGATTTTTCAGTACAGACATTAAAAATTATTTTAAAAGTATTCCTATTATTTCAAATGAAGTAAGACAGCAAAAGGGACAAAGATAGAAAGAGAGGGAGAAAGGAGGGGAGACAGAAAGACCTTCCATCCACTGGCTCACTCCTCAAAACGCCCACAACAGATAGAGCTTGGTCAAGCTGAAATCCTCAGTTGCACCCACATCTCTCCCATTTGGGGCAAGGACCTGAACACCGGCACAGTCAGCTCCTGCTTCTCCACGTGCACATCAGCAGGAAGCTGGGATGGGAAGTAGAGCAGGAACTTGAAACCAAGCACTCTGCCATGCATGCGAGTGTCCAAACCACTGACTCAAAAGCTCGCCCGCAAAAGCAAATTCATTCATTAACACTTTAGATCACATAGAGAGACCAACAGAAGATGAAACATAACTTTCAGCAAGTCTAGTGTCTAATGATAAACATCATCGTCCTTGAGCAGCACATTTAGGAGACCCATGCTTTTCATCATTGATACTAACATTTTCATTTCTTTTCTGGTTTTTACTGTTTGGCAAAATAAGAAGGCAAAGGCCACCGAGGATTGAGGTGTTTGTTGAAGCAGTGCTGGACGAGCCAGAAAGTGACGGTGCTAAGGCAGCCGGGGCCTGGCAGGAAGCTCCAGCACGCATTGCCTCATGCTCCTCTGGCTCTTCCTCCAAATATTTCGCCTTTATCAGCTGTTTGTATTCTCAGTGGCCATCTCTGTAGTATTAGGCAGGAATAGCCCACCCTGTACTACTCAACGTCTCTTCCAACAACTTGCAAGTTTCTTTTTGCCCCCACTGACCACACAGCAGCCAAAGCATCGTTTAAAAACATGTCAAAGCACCAGTTTAAAATGCTCATTGACTTCTCATCGCTGTTTTGTGGCAGCTCGTGGTTTCTTCTTGTATTTCTGAAAAACCTACCTGATGGATCAGGGCCTTCTGCCAGGATCCGCCCACTTTTTTTTGCACCCATCCTGCCTGTTTGCTTCCTTTTGTGCCCACGTACGCAGAGCCCTTCCCTACCATGTGGCCTTCTTGCTCTGCTCCTGTCCGCACCAATCTGCCTGCCACTGCCCTCCATTTCTCCTGAGATCTATGGGTGCCTGTTCTCTAAAGCAGGCACTCAGTGACTCCAGCTTGTCACCTAATTTGTCTCTCTACAGAGAACTTATTATTCCTTAGTAATTTTATCTTTTTGTTTGTTTATGGTCATTGTCCACCCATGAATGAAGCTGTTTAATCCCAGGGACCCTGCGTCTCTTAGGGGAAGTAGAAACTCTCGGATTTTCTTTACAAAAACCGAAATGATCATACTGTTTACAAGAGTATCGTATAATATGATGCTAAATACACACAGGCCCCCTTTCTTCTAGAGGCTCTTCCTTTTTTTTTTTTTTCTAAATATACAGCAAAGATCACATGCATGTGAAACGTTAGTGAAAGCACTGTATCCACAGGGGAAATGGGAGTGGAAACACAGAATGGCATGTGAAAACAGCGAATCCATTGCCCGATACCTGTTAAATACCAATATCAGTAAATTAACTGGTTCAGGTATTTATCATTCACTAGTCATTAATTACCTAATTGACCACTCACTGGATGAATTCGCTGCTCTACAAATCCAGGGGCCACTGGCAGATAAGGAGAATGAAAACAGCACAACTCTGGAGAGTGCGAGGGAAGAGGGAAATCCACCAAGCACCTAATGGTTGGCAAAGCAGGACCAATCACTAACTATATAACTGCTTTCCAATGCTCAATAGAAACAAAGCCATCTAGGAATATATATGACCCAGTATGGAATACACGCAGAACAATGTAAGATCCTCTAGGGAAATTTTGGAAAAAACTTGTTGGAATATTAATTATGTGTTTGATCTTAAGTCCAGTATTGATTTCCAAAACTCAAAAAGGGAAAGCATTAAATCTAGAATTGCTAAAATATATATATTATAGAATTATATATATGTAATTCTACTTGCATATAGATGTGTAACAAATGAACCCAAGAAGTGATGATATAAAATATATTATGCTCATCAATTTTCAGTCAGCAATTGAAGGACACTGCTGGTTAGTCCTCTTAAGCCACTCTCTTGTAGTCACAGTTTAATTTCCCTGGCAGGTTTGAGTAGAGCTTGCAGATAAACTTCCATGGCAACTTCATATCACAGCTACCCTGTTGCCTCACTTCCTCTCCACATGGGCCTCGCTAGGGCCTGAATCCTCACATCATGGCAGCTAGCTTTTCCCAGAGAGGGAACTCCAAGAAAGCAGGGTACAAGATGTGATGGTATTTTGCATCTTAAGAACCACATAGGGCCACTTCTATGGTTTCCTGGGCACACAGAACCAGTCCTGGTTCAATGTAGCAAGGGAATCCCTAAGGGTTTCAGTATCAGGGGGCATGAATGGCCGGGGACCATTACTGCAGCAAACTAATGCTAACACCATAAAACATGGGCATTTGGGAAATAATATCACTAGAGGATGCACAAGAACCAAGCAAAGATGGTTCCAAATAAATAGGTTTAGTAACCAGTAATATATGAGTGTATTTTCAAATAAAAATGTGTAATTATAGCATGCCTAAGAATAAACTATTTTAATTATAAAAAAAATTCCACACATCCTTATAAACAGAATCATTCATCTTTTCACTTACTCACGGAAACATCCATTTCATTCAATGCACTGAATAATTGCTACATACATGGCTCTACACTCTTTTCCTGGTCTACTTGGGTCTTGCATTGAGTAAGAAAGGAACAACTCTGCATAGATTTCTGCGTTTAAAAAAATAAGTAATTTCAAAAAAAGTTCTGTAATGTTTAGACTGACTTCCTGAGTTTTCCACTATTCCTTCCAGGGCAAAGCCACAGTCTGCACCAGGGATGTGGGTGAGAGCCTAAAAACATGAGTTGAATAATTACTAGGTATAATATATAGCTTGTTTTTGTTTAAAGACACATGTCTGACTACATACGCATGTGTCCATTCCACACTCCCTCCACCAACATATGTGCATGCCTCTACAGATTTGGGTTGGCAGTAAGTTTTGCAGCTGAAGTTTGATCTTGAGTTTCTCCTTAAAAATCAAGCCCAGATGATCACTCTCCCTCTACGCTTTCTCTCCAAGAAAGCTGATGGTAACTCTGAGAAGACACGTCTTATCCAATGTAGACTCATTCAAAACCTTGTGCAATCTAACTTTCGAATAAATGAAACTTTCCTAATCTTTCTGGGTTTTGCTTTGCTTAGCACTAGGGAGTAGATCTTTCCAGTCACTTAAAAAGAGGAGGAGAAGAAGGAGAAACAAAAAGAACGACAACAATTCGTGAGAACTTCTGCACCCTCCTAGAAAATACAGAGCGTAGGTCAGACAGCATGTCTCAATGGCCTACATTGCTCACCTGGCACATCTGTGGGAGGATTCTGCTGCCCCCTTCAGTTTGGAGCACACAGATAGAAACAGGTGGGACTGGGCTAGGAGGATGTTTGGTGAAATCCTTCTGAGTTTCGCCTAAGCTGAAATATTTTAAAAGTACCTGGAAATAAATGAACCCAAGGTAGCATAACTGAGAATATGCAAAATTTGTGAAAAGAACCATTTTATCTTTACCGTTACAGAATGCCTGATGCAGACAGGTGTTCTGTAAAAAGTCGGTATGCTCCATATTTGCATTTCCAGCCGCGTGTTCCTGTAAAATTCAGCATAATAGCTTTTGAGTTTAGCAACTCAGCTGAGCATGGTTGAATATGTAGAAATTTACATATTAAGTTTTTGTGCCAACACAAAATATTTATGCTTCCATATAGCAATGGCATGCTTAGACATTCCTTAAGGTTTTGCCCAAAGCTCCTGTGTGAAATAAGCTCTGATATATTAAGTAAATTAACCTAGTTTGAACAAGTTATCATGAGATAAACTGACAGTTTCTTCATGATAGGATAAAAAATATCTGTTACAGGAAGTGAAACTTAATTGCATGAAACTGAACCCACGCAAAGCTGAAGCTTCCCTGATAAACAACTTTCTCTGAGAGAACTTTGCCATGACCTTCTCTAAGATGTTACATACTCAGTGCTGTGTGTGAGGCTTAAAATTACCCATTATAAAACTTAAAGGGTGAATATTTTCTGACGAAAGCTTTGTGTTCCTTCTATTTTTAGTTTTAAAAAAATCTGTTTTTTATCTTATTTGTATACATATCATTCTTTTTTGTCAGTGTTTATGTAACTGTCCATTCAGAAGCCTGGTTGTCCCTAAGCATTAATCATTCTGATATGAATAGTGGAGGTAGTTATTTTTGAAAAAGTTTCCCCCCATTGTCAGTTCTACTGACAAAGTATTACATTGAATAAATTAATCGTGCTGTGCAGAGTGATGAGTAAGATGTTCAAGGATTCCTATCAGGCCTTGCCCTTGACCTTCCCAACAGCACATTGAGAAAACAGAGCTGATACCAGGAAAGAGACAGCTGGGCTCTGATTGTCTGGAATGGGCACAATAGAGGCAGCATCAGGTATTCTTCCAGATAAAAAGCAGACTGTATTTATTGGTGATCCAAAGTCAGTTTTCAAAAAGAGGTAAAATCAGCAAATGATTCATGTTCATTTATGAAAAGTGGAGGAATGTGGAAATTCACAAAGAAGGAATTGTAATCTGCACAAGATTCCATTCTCCAGATTTAACCCTTACAAAGTTTCAGATTTGGAACTGTGTCTTTTGCTATTTCCTTCTACCAGGAATCATAATTTTTAAAGCTTACAATTGACATTTCTATGCAACAATGACTATTCTGTATATGGAATGGCTAGTGAACATTTATGTGGCATGAAAGTGTCATTTCATTTATCAAAATAAATTCACTGGTTGATTTTTACCATATGTAGGGTTGATTTTTAGTGTTACTACTTTTTTTTTTTTAATGATGCTGTTGGGTTGCCACTGTGGTGTTGTGGGTTAGGCCACAACAGCCTTCAGTGCTGCCATGCCATATCATTACCAGAACACTGCCTGCCCACTGCCCATCCAGCTTCCTGATACTTTGTCTGGGGAAGCAGCATAAGGTGACCCAAGTACTAGCACTCTTGCATCCACATGGGAGATTTGGAAAAAAAACTGCTAGCTTCAGCCTGGCTCAGTGCCAACCAATGCAGCCATCTGAGGAGTGAACCAAAACACATATGATCTCTCTCTGTCTTTTGCATGGTCTGTAATGCTGCCTTTCAAATAAATGAAATCAATATTAATAAAAAGTGATGTTGTGACTTAAGTTCCTGAATAAGATGAATTATTAAAATGGAATGGCTAGGGAACTTGAACATTTCTGTGCATTTGTTGAATATGGAGAAACATTGCTCTAGGGGCAGATGTTTGGTGCAATGGTTAGGATGCTGCTTGGGATGCCGGGATCCAGTCAAAGTGCCTGCCTGTGTCCCCGGCTTCTTTGTTTCAGATCCAGATTCCTGATGATGCACAATATGGGAAGTTGCAGGTAAATGGCTTACGCACTTGGGTTTCTACTTCCCTGGTGGGAAGCCTGAATTGGCTTATGGGCTCCTGAATTTTCCCTGACTCAGCCCTGGTCCTTGCAGACTTTCGATTCAGAAGATTGGAAGGTTTCTATCTGTTTTTTCTGTCTACCTTTCAAATCAAATCAAGTCAAAATATAAAGTTCCTCTAAAAAGTCATACAGATTGCCAACCTGAAGTATAAGGAAGGTGAGGAGGCTCTTATTAAGGCATCACTCCCAGCCCTTGAATGACACTTAAATCTTAAAGGCCTAGAAAGAGTGTCTCTCATGTGGGTGCGGGGTCCCAAGGACTTGAGGTCTTCTGCTTTCCTGGTCATGTGCAGGGAGGTGGATCAGAAGTGGAGTGGCAGGGACACAAATTGGCACTTGCATGAGATGCCAGCCATGGGATGCCAGATTAGCTGGCTGTGCCACTGTGCTGCCTCTGCCTCCCCAACATTTCTATCTTTTTTTCCCCCGCTTTTTAAAATACATTTTTATTTTGATAATCTTACATAGTTGATTAGGATACAGAGAGTCAAGGGTTACTGGAAAGTGGGTAAGACCATCGTTTCCACACTAATATCGTATATTTTTTTTCTGTATCTGGGGTCAGGGGAGAAACAAAGGCAAAAGCCCCACCCATCCTCCCACCCATCCTAGGTCCCTGATGTGGGGCATGCTCCAAGGTTCCTGCTCAAAAAGTTTTGATAGGTCAACAGTTCTGAATCGCTGCCAATCTTGCCATTCCAAGGACGATGAAATGTGTTCAGAATCCACTGGTTGACATAGTCTCTTCATGCTTGGGGTTCTGAGATCAGCAGTTCAATTGGAGGGATCTCCAAAGAAACTTTATCTGAGATGATCCCAGACCTGATTCTTGTGTGTGCTTGCCAGTACAGGATTCGGCACAGTCTGTCGCCCAGATTAGCTAATGCACATGCTGGTCATTGCAATTGCTGGGTCAGTTCTGTTTCCAGCCCTGTCTTCCACATGAACCAATGAGCATTGCAGTCCAGGCCGATCCTGCCCACTTCATACTTGGCCCTCACACAAACCAGTGGGAGCTGCAGCCTAGTTGAGGCAACTCCCCATAACCCCCACCAGACCTGCCCCTTTCCCAGGTTTCCATGCATGCCAGTATGTACCTCACACTTGTTCAGTCTGTCCCACATCCCATTTAGCTCTCTTAGATGTCAATGGGCATTGAAGCATAGTACAACCCAACCAGCCCTGGTATCCAACCCACACACATACTGGCAGGTGCTGTTCTGTCTAGCCACCCCTGCCCCGTCCTGGTTTTTGTGCTCTGCAGAGGGTGTGATAACCCAATAGGCAGGTGTCCACTACTTCCCTACTAGGCCACTCCCACTTCCTGATTATGCACTCTCCAGGTGGTTCTGGCATTTAACTTGACAGATTTAGCCCCCAGTGCCAGCCTCTGCCAGCTGGTACTGAGACAAAGCCCAACCAACCCTCACCCACTCTGATTTATGCTTGCACCAGTCAAAACAGTCAGCCCAACCTGGCTTTTCCCTGATTTAGCTCACAGGAGGCCCACAGCTGTTGTAGGCCTGTCTGGTCTGGTCTGCCCCATCCCTACTCACGCTCTCCAGTGTGAGTGGCTGTTCAGCAGGGGAGCCCACATTCCCCCTGCTGTAATTGCCCCCTCCTTCCCTGGTTCTCCCATGTGCTGGTTGGGCGCTGCAACCACATCTGGCACTGCTCATCTCACCTTGGCTTTCTGTAATGTGCACTGGTATGTGTTGTGACTGAACCTGGTTTGACTCACACTCTGTTCTGGTGCTCAGATTCACCAGCAGGTGATGTGAACTGGTTCAGCCTGGACTGCCCTGAGCTGTGCCAAATGTATGCCAGTGGGTATCTTTCCCTGGCCAGGTCTGGATTGCTCCCTATTGTCGTTCTTGCAATCATCTGCATTGACTAAGTCCTGACAGAACAGTTGCCCAGGCTCCTCCATCAGAACCTCTCCCAGTGTCAGATTTCATGCATACCAGTGGGTCCATGGGCCAGCCCTACTCAGTCCACCTCCTGTCCTGCAAGGAAAAGTGACCTTTCCTGCTGGCCTTCAATCCATTCCGGTTCTTACTGCTGGATCTATCAGCCTAGCCAAGGCTTGTCCATACCCAGACACTGCTCACACATGGTTCAGTAGGGGCAGAGCACCAGCCCAGACTGTCTTACATGTACCCAGGTTCTCCAGAGCACCAGATGGTACTGGTGCTAGCCTAGTTAAATGTACCCAGCTCCAGTTCATATTTGTGCCAAGGGAGATTGTAGCCATATCCAGACCAGAATGCAGACCCCTCTAGCCCCCGCACTCACCAGGGGGAACCACAACCTAGCAAGGGTCTACCTTCACAGCTCCCCGACTGGGTTTATTCCCAGCCCTAGATTGCACACGTGCCAGTGTTTGCTCTGACCCAGTTGGCTTCAGTGGGGAGCAGGGAAGGAGGGACTCTAGGCAGATGATGTAAACCAAAACAATCAAATCACTTTGGTCATGTTTAAACAATCTGGTCATTTTTGCCACTGATTATTTTTCTATGTTTACTTTTTGGCTTTCTTATAATATTACATAATGGGAGATAGCATAGTTTTGAGAAGTGCATTGGATGGGAAACCAAGAATTCTTGGCTTTGCAACTAACTCACCAAGTGATTTGGGGTGACTTCCTTCAGTTTCTGTACTGCAGAGCCTTAATTTGTAATAACTTAAATTATACAAGCCAGTGCCACTAATGAAATATAGATGTTGGCTAGCTGAGCCAGTGTGGTGGCTAAAATATTTGACTCTCTGGAGGTTGTCTACAGGTTCAGATCCCACTTAATGACCACATAGCTGTGGGAAATCTACTTAACCTCTCTGTGTGTCAGCATCTTCATCTATAAAGCACAAAGAAAAAATATACCTACCTTTAGGAGTTCTCTCAAGAATTAGATATAGTTCTTACTTGACATATGGCAAAAACCCACAAATGTAAGCTGTCAACAGTAGTATATCCTTGGGTCGGCAAGTTGGCTCAATTGGCTAACCAACTACAAGCCACTGCATTTTATAGGGGATGCAGTTCATGTCCCAGCTGCTCCAGTTCCCCTCCTGCTCTCTTTTTTCAGCCTGGGAAAGCAGAGGAGGATGGTCCAAAGTCTTGGGACCTTGTACTTGCATGGGAGACCTGGAAGAAGCTCTTGGCTCCTGGCTTCAGATTGGCTCTGCTTTGGCCATTGCAGTCATTGGGGAGTGAACCATTTGTCTCTCCTCTCTGTAAGCCTATCTTTCCAATAAAAATAAATAGATTAAAAAAAATATATGTGCTCACCATGGCACACTGGAAATTTATTATATGAGAGCCCTTTCAATGCTATTAGTGTAGGGGTAATGTTTTTGTTATATCTATGTGAGCACTATTTAGTCTTGTTTAGTATCTTCATTAGCAGGAATGATTTGTTTTTAATACTTCATGGTTAAATGTGCTTCAATTCTTTTTCTCTTCTTTTTTTCTTTCACCATTTTTTTTTTTTTACTTATTTAGGAAGACATGGTGGCACACAGATCTTCCACCTATTGCCTATTCCCCATATGGCTGCAATAGCTGCAAGTTTTCTTTTTGGGTACCTAGGGAGGGGATCGACATGAATGGGTAGACAGAGCTCTCATGGGCAGCTGACAAGAGATTTTTTCCATGGTTTCAGTCT
This sequence comes from Ochotona curzoniae, assembly GCF_017591425.1. Classification (NCBI taxonomy): domain Eukaryota; kingdom Metazoa; phylum Chordata; class Mammalia; order Lagomorpha; family Ochotonidae; genus Ochotona; species Ochotona curzoniae. The sequence goes on from NW_024467115.1 coordinate 11,541,424, forward strand.
TTGTACATTTGGCAGAGCAACAGTTCAAACTTCAGCAGATTAAACTGCAGCAAAACCTTAGTTACCATTACCAGGCATAATTCTGTTAGTCCAAATTTAGGCTACATCACTAGGATTACTCAAAACAGTTTAAATTCAGGATACTGTCACAAGATTTAATTGGTTAGTAATTCACATTTCTTGTATGGTCAGGGAATTACCTGAAATCTAACAAAGCTACTTTGATCTGGGGTATTGCTTTGTTCTTGGCTTGTCTATCAACAAGAGTGTCAACACTTATAGGAAAAGCACAAAAGCATGTCCAAGTAGTCCCTGGGTGCAAAATACACTCTGAGCGAGTAGGCCCTCTACCTCCTCCTCCTTTTTCAGCCTCTTCTCAACAGGGTCCCAGTGGGCAAGGAGGCCCTCTAACTTCTGCTTCCTGGAGCCTCTTCTTCACAGGCTCCATAGGCCTCTGCCATCCCAATTAATCTATTGGATGTGATTCCATAATATCCATGGCTGAGACAGGTGCAAAGAACTCCTTCTGGATCTCCTACAAGGATAACAGGTTAGGCCATCAACTCTTACCTTCCAGACAGCGTGACAAATAGCTGAACCAAAAGCACAACTGCGAGAACTTGAACCAGCACTCAACCCACTGCATCACAACACTAGCCCCATGCTTCTTTTCTAAATCACAACAATCCTACTTAGAAATGCCTTCACTTTGTCTTTATTTACTTGTTTCAGACCTGCTTTCAGGAAAACTGTAATGGTTTCTTATATTAAGAACAATATATTCAATTATATTTAAAACTGGTGTCAATGAAAGCCTAAATCTATGCATGTCTTAGTTTAAAAATATTATGAATTGCATTAGTCATCTTGTGAATTAAATTTTAGATCACACAATTTACCACTGTGTTGAACATTGGTGCTCTGGGGCTCCACACTGATTTGCCTGCAACCAGAGAGGCAGAAAATCCTCATTCAACATGGAGGTCCTTCTGTTATTCTCAGAAGGAGTTACACCAAGCAAGGGTTCAGTACAAAAAAGAACACCTATTAGTGTAAAAAAGATATTTTATTAGTATCTCTTATTTGATACTGCATCATAACTTACTTCAGTTTTTGTGTGCTAAAAAAATTAAATGAGTTATCAACAAAAATACAGACCCAATTATTCACAGCTTATAATTTGGCAGTGGTGTAGCTTCCCATATCAAGATCAAATGTGATGAAACAATTGATGACATAAAAAACTCTATTATTTGAGTCACAAGAGTGGAAGCAATAAAGTGAATATTTTAAAAGCTATATAATTAAACCAGAGATGAAAAGTATGTCAAAAATTTCAAAGGAGTGATGCTTCTATAAGTTGTAGTTTTCACCAGATTTATATTAACAAGATAAAGAAATAAGATTATCCTTGGGAAAATCGTTTTTTCCAACTTTGGCATTTTGGGGGGAAGCACGTATTTAAAAAATAGTGTAATGCTCATTTTTGCATTGCATTGGATTAGCAAAGTAGTCATGTTTCAGGATTATTATATTATCCAGTCACATTTTAGCAATGATATTTGTGTATTTTTAACCATACCTAAGTAAACTTGGAATTGATTTTAAATTTCAGATTTAAATCTCACATTGTAGGGAAATCAGAGAAACAACTAAATTTTACCGTGAAACATTCTGATGAATATAGTACCTCATTAATTTTAAGTATTTACTAAATATGCAGAAATTTGAAGACATAAATTAAAGGGATATTTCAACTTCAAACAGTAAAGCATTTCTGAATTTCATGAAATAACAGAATATTAACTTTAATGTTTTCTCATAAAGCCTTCTATAATTAAAACCATCAAGCTAATTTTGTCCAAACTAAATTTAAAAGCAAATTGCATTTGAAATTCATATATGAACAGATAGAAATGAAAAAGAATAAAAATGTGGCACCGGATTAAACCAGGTAATAAGAAAATATACTGTTTGTGTTATGTATGGGTATATAAAAATTTAAATAGCAAATATGATCCTTAATCTTAAGATCATTCACCCATCCATAAAATTTATAATTAAACTTTATATCTTAAAGAAATGTAAAGATGCAAGTAGGAGTTGCAAAATATTAATCAAGTGGGTATATTGTTCCATTTTCTGTTGCTATAACAAAATATTGGTGCTGAGTAGTGTATAAAGAAAAGAGGTTTAGTCACAGATGTGGAGATTTAACATCCAGGATCGAGCAGTCCCATCTATTTTTGCCTTTTGTGAGGAGCTCCCTGGGCTGTATCAGAACATGGTAGATGGTATCATGGTAGGAGCACATACAAGAGAAAAAAAATGAATGAGATAGGAAGTCAAGCACATTTAGAGGTAAGGGGTGCTATTTTTTTTTAACAATCTACTCTCTTGGGAATTGTGATCCTGCAAAGACTACCGTAACCCCTTCCAAGAACGTCATCCCCCGTGACCCTACCACCTCCCAGAAGGCCTCAGCTCTTAAAGATTCCACAGTCCTCCCAGCAATCCCACACAGGACAGACTGCCCAGCATCTGAACCTTTGGTGAATACTCTCAAACTGGCCAAAGCACAGCACTGAGTTTCTTTGAAGGACAACCCAATGTTCCCATTTTATTATAAATTCCAACTCTGAATATGTCTGGAAAGCCACACACTTGTGAAACTTTTTTATTGGCCTCTGGATTTCATTATTATCTTGGTTTTCACTGAGAGGTACTTCAGCAAATGCCCATACAGACTGCCATTTCTGGCAATAGTATTTACTACATTCTCTACTACCTCCTTATAAAGGCACTTTATTTATTATATATTATACTTTAAAACAGAGAGAAAAAAATCTCCCATCTGATGGTTTTACTCCCTAGATGCGCATAACATCCAGGAGTCAAGAACTTAATCCTTGTCTCCCAGACAGATGGCAAGCACCTGAATATTTGAGTCACCACCTGCAGTTTCCAAGCGTGTATACATTAGCAAGAATCTGGGATCAGAAGACCTGGGATTCGAACCCCGGGCACTCCAATATGAGATTTGGGTATCCCAGTGGGTAGTTTCACCATTGCACTAAACATATGTCTCCTTATTGCGCCTTAAACTAGAAAAACTTCATTTCTCTGGTGGCATTTTCTTATTTTCTTTCTAAAGAAAATGAGGCCATTTTCCACCAGTTTTTGCTTCATTGTCCCATCAACAATCAATCAGAATTATTTTCAAAATCAAACAGATTTTCACTTTTAAGACATACTTTATAGGTAGCATTCTATTTTTTTTCTGCTCCTGGGCCTTTTTGTACTTTAGCAATATTTACAATCATCACCTTTGTCTATGTATTTTATGAATGTAACTTTAGACTCTTCAGAGAAAAAGGTCGTAGATGAATGTCCAGCTATATTATTAGAATGAAGGACAGATCTAAGGAAAACCAGAGGAATCAGAGTTAGCTGAGGTCAATAAACAGAGCCTATCAGGAGAGAGTGCATTATTGAAAGTAGTATTTTGTGTAGATCATTCAAGTATACATTCATTTATGAAAAGGTAAACAAATTTTTAAAAAAAAAAACTGTCATTATTTCACCTGCCAGAGACATCTGCTGTTAGTATTTTAGGATAATTCTCCCCAGGATTTTGTCTTCACATTAGATACACACCAGATAGTCCTGGTCCTTTCCCACTATCTCACCAGAGTTCTCCTTTACTGATTCTCTCCATCATGCAGGCCTGACTCAGGCAATGCGTATGCTACAACATCATCCATAGATGGAATCTAGGCAAGAACTGAGACAGCTAATATGATCAGTCCAAGGCTAACAATATTAAATCTCAGATGCAAACAAAAATCACCTAACTGTGAGTTAAGTAAACACTTCCATAAGGTCCTAATAACAGAAAATAAACTTGTGAAAAATGTTTTGATGTTTTATGTATCAAATGCTTAAAGATTTATTTTTTATTGGAAAGATCAGATTTACTGAGAGAAGGAGAGACAGAGAAAGACCTTCCGCTGGTTCAGCCCCTAAAGGACACAATGGCCAGAGCTGAGCCAATCTGAAGCCAAGAGCCAGGAGATTCTTCCAGGTCTCTCCTGCAGATGCAAGTCCCAAGGCCTTGGGCCATTCTCTACTGCTTTCCCAGATCACAAGCAGGAAGCTGGATGGGAAATGGAATAGGCAGGACATGAACTGGCAGGCATATGGGATCCCAGATTTTGCAAGTTGAGGGCTTTCAGCCATTGAGCCATTATGCCAGGCCCTGTTTTAGTGTAAAGTACTTATTCTAAGATCCTGTTTCATATCTACACAAAGAAAGATTAAAAATGCATTGATTCTTTGGAGTAATTTTCATAAAATACAAAGCTAAAACAACCTAATCACTTCAAAAAAGGAAGTTGAAATAGTGGATTGTGCTTTAATGAAATTTCAACTCACTTCAATTAGAATGGTTATCGTCTGAAAGTCATAAATAATAAATGCTGGTGAGGATGTGGGTAAAAAGGTATCCTATGCCACTGTTTGTGGGAATATGGAATAGTACAATTATTTTGGAAGACAGTATGGAGATTCTGCAGATATCTGAAAAGCGATCTCATAGAAATTCACCTAAATGAAATGAAATTGGCACATGAAAGTGTTATTTGTATCTGCATGTTTACCGTAGGTTAGTTCACAATAGCTAAGATATGGAAACAACCCAGATGTCCACCAAATGATGCCATGAGAAAGAATGAGATCTTGTCTTGCTATAAAATATATACAACTTAGAAACTGTCATGCTTAGTGAAATAAACCAGTCCCCCAAAGACAAATATTATGTTTTGTCTGTTATGTGGCAGCTAATATAAAACAAAACAGTGTGGTAATGAAATGGCCGTTTTGGGATATGATTGTGCTCATATTCCAGTGGAAATGTGGTCTTCTTACTTTTATATGTTGAATATACTATTAGTGATAAATTAAGCCTGTGACTATAGAGTAGATTAAAATTAAATTTGTTTAAATACTGTTGAATATAGGAAAGGGAAGTATCGTTATGCTGGAAGAAGGCAAGCATAAGTTGTCCGTTAGGAAATGTACCTTTGGAACACACACACAAATCTATTCTTTTCCTATTAATAAACATACTACTAATAAAAATGAATACATTTTCTAACAAAAAACAGATGTTCTAATTACTGTGGTTTGGTCATTACACATTGTATCTGTATACATGTATCAAATTATCACACTGTACTCTGTACATTTGTGCAATTATTATACACTGAAAGATAAGAATAAAAATTAGATTGTGTTCTTTATGCCATGGAATGGTAGTTGGTTATTAAGAATAATGTCTATGTCACCACCAAGATTTCTATGCACTATGCATGCAATTTTTCTTTGTAGAAATATATTTCTAAGACAACAAGCAGAATCTAGAAAAATAGGTAGGTTTGAAACCTGTCCCACCACTATATCTGGAGTTTTTCAAAGCAAATACAATACTGGTATATCTCGCTTTATTTTTCTGTATGATGGAGTTAAGAACAGTACCCACTTATGGATTATCAAAAATTTAAATGATACAATATTTCAAGTACTTCAATAAGAACCTGATATGTGGGAAGAAATATGTAAATCTGTGAAATAAAAAGCATGTTGATTCAGAAAGTTGTTTAAATCAGATGAAGTAGAAAGTAAATGGTTTATAACATTCTAATATGTATATAATTATAAAGCTGGAATACAGACTTGCGTAGAATTGGAAAAGTTCTGGAAACATGAGCAAGAAATGCTGTTTTCAGTTCTAGGATATGAGAACGGGGTGAGTAATCCTAGAGCCCTTTTAGTTTTCCCTGTCCGTACAGTTTGAAGTTCTCTTGCATTCATTTCATTAGGAAAGAGAAAGAGAGCAGTAGCAGCAGCCGCTTCTAGAAGATTCTATGAAAAGCAAGAGGCTTCTTTGCCCTGAGCTCACAGAGGAGTTCCACAGGACAGGAGATTTAATGCCTCAAGTCAGGCTTACATCATCTTATCTGTTGACCGGATTATTCTCGCACTCTCTCTCCCTCTCTCTTGTTCTTGCTATTACTCTTGCTTTCACTCTTGTTCACTCTCTCTTAGACACATACACAAGTGACAAAATCAAGACTATGTGATATTTTTTCCTATTCCTATTAATTAACGAGTCATTAGGAATGACTTTTATGTTATTAAATTTCCTTTAAAATATGATTTTAATTACCTTTTCCTGAAGGGAATGAAATGCACCATGTGCAACAGAGTGTCAAATCATGGTGCCTGAAGAGACTGACCCACAGCGTGTATCCGGAGTCTTGCTTTCAATTGTGTACCCTTCTATGACATTGCATTCTCACCATTATTAAAATGCAGACAAGGATCTCTGATCAGCTAATTAATTTAAGGAACAAATAGTTTACTTGAGGGAAAGTGATGGTAGTAATTGCTAGGGAAAAAAATACTGAAGTTGAAGAAAGAGCAAATCATTTGTCCAAAGAAACGAGGACAGTAAAAGCACTGAATAGAATGGAAGAAGCATTTTATCTTTATGGGACTCAGTAATTGTTGGTTGAACTGAAACATTCAGCATCAAGTTTTCACAGTGCACTGCAAATGTATGTCTGATTGCTATACTTCAAGACAAAGAGAACTGTTTGGAGATTGGTATAACAGTCTTTAAAATATCTTGTCTGTGCGGCCGCAAGTCTTTATAGCATACAAACCACAGGGAGTCAAAGCAACCATAACGAAAACAGGAAAGCATGGAGACTTTTAGAACAGAAAGTACTAGTTTTCTAACTTCATCAACTCTTAGTTTCTGTGTTTCTTAGTGCCTTAGGCAAGTTCACTTCTCTGTGACTTATTTTCATCATCTGCTCAACATAATCTCCTTTGGAAAGATAGTTTAAAAACTCAATGCTCAAAACACACAGCCCCATACTTCTTGCTTTCATCCTTTCCTTGCCCTTTATCATAGGGAAGTGTGGATGTCAGAGTACACGAAGCAACACCTTTGACAAAAATAAAACAAAATATGAATGAAGTTGTCATCAGTGAATATAATCCAGAAGAGTAATGTGCTTTAGTCACATTTTTTTTCAATTAAAAACAAAGCAAATCAAACAAAACCAGTCTCTCTCTCTCTCTTTCTCTCTCTCTCTCCTCTCAACACCCCCCGTGTTTCACTGTGATTTAATATCAGTGCCCACCATGCCTCTTGCCAGCCTCTTTTGTTGTCACTCTGAAGAAGTAGGAGGATAAGAACACATGTAAGCTTTTAAGAACAAAATACTTGCTAGGTTCTTTGGTCAATTACCTCCTGTAATCCTCAAAATAGCTGTCTATTTCACATGTAGAGATTAAAGTTTAGATCTTACCCAAGCGTGCACAATTCAAAAGTAGCCCAGTTGGAGCTAAAATTCTGAAGTGTTTGCTTCTGTACACTGCTGAGGTGATCTTTAGAGATTTGTAGAGACACATGCAAATACAGCATTACTGAAAATGTTATGAAACCCAAGTGCCATGAGTCACCACAATGGGGGTGACTCATCAACATCATTACTGTAAGAACTTTTTGTTCTGCAAATCTTTCCTCAATACAGAGGGAACTAATTTATGATAAAGTGTTTCATAAAATCAAACCATAACATGTCAATGCCTATAATTGTACATATTGGTGATAACTAATTTTTCCAGCACAAATGTTAAACTTCTTAGAAATATATAACGAGTAGTATATATTTTGCTGTGTATATGTTTATCTAGGTAGGACATACATATATAGATGAGATACTTGAGTATACATACACACACATATGCAAAAAAGTGTGCATAAAATGAGTATTTTGCTGTACACTATGCCTAAGCAGTAACAGAAAAGATTAGGTAAAACACCTGAGAAATAAACAAAGTCAATATCTTATTTTGTAAACTGTGTTGCATACCTTCCAGCTACCTCTCTGGTGAATTATTTTAGACCTATATTTATTATTTTCCTTTCTCACTTTTGTTATTTCGTGGGAATTAGAGAGATGAAACCTAGATACCTTTTTTCACATCTTCCTTGAGTTTGGACAAGTGTCTTACCAGAGCCTCAACAAACTGCAGAGCTCTTGCTCTCCTGCCAGCTGTGGACCAGGCAGGTCCATGCAAGAACATGTGCAAAGACAGTTGTCACTGTTTCTCCTCTCGAGGAACTCAGAGTTTAGTGTGGTAAGGCTTAGCTGCTACATGGCAGGGCTGTAAGAATGTTAGCATTACAGAGGCTAAAGAAGGGAAAGTGTTTCTCCAAACCTAGGGTCATTGGAAGGACGAATGATGGTATTTTTAAAGTAAATGTGACAGCTTGATTCAGAAGACTCCTGGCCAGTGCAAATCTAAAGGATATCAAGCCATATGGTTTTGTGAGCATCATAAGTTGGCTTGAGAAAGGGATTTGCTTCATGAAAAGAGCAGACCATTGAAACATTCTTCCTACCATATCAGGATACTTTCCTCATCTCTATGTTACTGAAAATACCACCTAACCTGTCTTGGCACTCCGAGCAAGGAACTGAAGGCAAGATTATCATGGCCTGTCTCACCTCTCCTGCTCCAGACCCCTAAGCTGTGCAGCGACCAGTGACGCCTGACTGCTTAAGTTAGGAAGACCACCTTACCATCTGCTACCCATGAGACCTTCTGCAAGTTTGCTTGAAATTCTTAATCCTTGGTTGCATCATAGCAAAAATGGAAATAATTTCTTCTATTTTCAAGAATCATGTACGCATGTATGTGTGATAGGAAAAAATGCATATGTAAAGTACCTAGTCTAGTGTTTGCCATATGTTAAGTGTTCAAAAATAGTGCTTAACATTGTTTTGCTTCTACACGTGTGCTATGATCTATTTTCCTCCTGGCATTCCTGATCTCCATGGTTACCCAATTAATCTTATTTTTAGGGCTCTACCCTGTCCTTCCTGTGTTTAAAGTTGAGACTCCATCAGCCTGTCCAAAACCACATGCCCCCTTCCGTGATGTCACTTTTTGGGGGCCCTATCTTAAAGGTCTCTGTATGGACTAGATTTTCCCTACTCATCTATTCTGGTTCAATACTTGTCCTCAGGCCTAGTATATACCTTTACTCTGGAACATTCTGGTTTTTAAAACAAACAACAAACAAACCAAAAAAATCACAAATGACATGTTGTGACAATGTTGACAAGGAGAAATGTCTAAGATAAATTAATGAATGAAAAGGGAAGGTCCTGTTCAGAATGTGTTGGGTGATCTAACTTTTGAAACAGCTTCTCTGATCTAAAATTGTTCAATATGCTTTTAATTGTCCATTGAAAAAAGTTCTATTTATTTTTATCTCAAAGGCAGAGGGAGATTTTCCTTATGCTGGTTTACTCCCCAAATGTTTTCAATAGCCAGGGCTGGGCCAGGCTAAAGCCAGGAGCCTGGAACACACTCTACTTCTCCCAGATGAGTGGCAGAGACCCAAATAGTACAACCATCCTCTGATGTCTTCCAGAATGTACACTAACAGGGAGCTAGACCAGGACTGGAATGACAAGAACTGGCATTGTTGTATATCAAGTAAAGCCAAAACCAATGACAACAGCAAACCACGTGGGCCCTTGTTCGAGTCCTGACTATTCAATTTCCAATCCTGCTCCCAGCTAATGACGTGTAACCAAAAAAAAAAAAAAAAAAAGGCAGAGCATGACTCCAGTGTGTGGGCCCTTGGGATCCCCATGGAAGACTTGGATGAAACTCTTGCTCCTAGATTTTGCTTGGCCCAACTGCAGCCATTAAAGGCATCTGGGCAGTGATTCAGTGGATTAAAGATCTGCATGTATGTATGTGTCTCTGTCTCACCTTTTTTTAAAAAAAGAGATAAAAAGGAAGTGAGGTGGATAGGACACGATCATGCATACTGTTGCTGGATGCAGGCATCCAAGCAGCAACTTAAGCCACTATGCCAAGTATCTGCACAATTATCCATTTTAGGTCAATCCAATGGGGCTAATAGATGCCCACATAGTTGATAAAACATTGTTTCTGGGTGTGATTGTGACAGTGTTTGTTGTAATAACTATTATTTGAATTGGTAGACACTAAATTCTGCCCTACTCAATGCAGTCAATCTCACCCAACCTACTACAGGATACTGTTGAACAAAAAGGCAGCAGAAGGGTGACTTTAGTGGAGCTGGAACATCCATTATCTCATGACAAAAGGCATTGGAAAACTTCAGGATCTCTGACTTAGTTTAGAACTTATATCATCTCCTGTCTCCACTGCTCCCATTCTAGATTCAAACCATCATTTCCTCCCCTAGTTTAATTTTTGGGCTTTTAGGATTGAATTGAAACTACAGCACTGCATTTCCAAATTGTAGATGGCCAACCCTGCACTTCTCCGTTTCAAAAATCATGTTAGTCAACCCTTTAGAATCAATTTCTTTCTAAATGATCATTAATCCTGTGGAAAACCCTTTACCTGTGTTGTGTGTGTGTGTGTGTGTGTGTGTGTGTAGTTGTGTGTGTGTGTGTGTACAGGCATGAGGAAATTTATACAAGTGCTGGCCATCACAAAGGCTGGAGTGAAACAGCAAAACATATAGATGATCATAGAGTGACAGTGGTAGGGAATCTGCCTTAACTGGTGTGCACCAATCACATAAATCTGAGAAATACTGAGTGAGGTCAAGTGCAATAGGTTCTTTCTTTAACCTAGGATATTTCTGTGGCTTTAGTGCCCATGCTGTTCTATGAATCTGTAAAATGGAGTGAGTGAGCAGAGTCCTCCCAACACCACTATTTCAATGGAGCAAAAATTGTAAGGAATAAAATCCCAGCATTGGCTTCATGGCAGTGGGAGTGGGGGTGTGTGCATACCCAAAACTTGAGAAATGCTTCCTTACACCAAATGGAACAGCTGTCTGTCCTCAACCATCTCTGCACTTCTGCATTCTCTTCCTGTTAAATATCAGACTACTCATTTTTTTAAAGATGTATTTATTTTTATTGGAAAGGCAGACCAGATTTGGAGAGAAGAGACAGAGAGAAAGATCTTTTACCCCCTGGTTCACTCCTCAAATGGACACAACAGCCATATCTGAGCTGATCCAAACCCAGGAGCCCGGAGTTCCTTCTGTATATTCCACATGAGCACTGGGTTCCAAGGCTTTGTACTATTCTCTATTGCTTTCCCAGGCCCCAAGCAGGGAGCTGGATGGGAGGTGGAGCAGCTGAGACACTGACTGGTGCCCACATGGGATCCCTGCACTTAAAGGTGGAGGATTAGCCAATTGAGCCAATATGCCAGACCCCAGACTGCTACTCTTATAGTAAAACATGTTTGCTGTTTTGTAACCGTATACTCAAAATCTCAATGTCCAATGAACTAGAAGTGCAAGTAACTCCAGGTTGCTTCTAATTAGTTCCAAACAAAAATCATCCAGCTGATATTTGGGAGAATTATCTCCTTTGTTGAAGATAAAATTTTGTTTTAAAAAATGCTTTTGAGAGTGGTCATTGGGCATAGTGGATAAAATGGCACTCAGGGTACCTCACATCTGAGTGCCTGAATTCAAAATCAAACTCAGTTCTCAATTTCAACTTCCTGCTGGTGTGTGCTTTATGATATAAGAGCTGATAGCTTCCATGGTTACGTCCCTGCCGTCTGTGAGAGACCCAGTTTGGATTTTGCACTTCTGGCTTCAGCCTGACCCAATAAATAAAATACTCTTAAGTTCAAAATTATTGTAATACCCATCTGAACCTAAGGCCTGGATAGAGTTCATTTTCATCATTTTTTATCTCAGTGTAGGACACGTTATCAAAGGAAGCCTGCCCCCATTAGCTTGGCCATCACATCATGAGTTACTCCTTTTAATAACCATTTCCAAATACCATCTGCCCCTCCTCCAGCCATTCTTAGGCAAACATTTGTATTCATTAAATAGAGAATATTTTAGATTCCGGGTTTTGTAGACTGTTATTTCATATTACGTTTGTAATAATTAGCTCAACCTTACTGCTCAAGATCTTATGAGACTTTGACCTTTGGTAAATATTAAAAATTAAAACATGACTACCAGTAATAACTGGGGTGCTTTCTAGAGCCACGTGTAGCAAATATAAGTGTATGATAAATCTACGAATTTAGCAAGTCAGAGTATAAACTTTGTCAAGCAATATCAAATGAAAAACAGAAAGCCATTACATCTGAAGAGCTTCCTAGTATTATTTGCTTAAAATTGAAATGTTCATTTTATCATTCTCTACATTCTTCTTGCAAGAGGAAATGACTTCTGAATACAGTATCTCATTTGTCATTGTCAAGGATTAAGTATGAACCAAATTTGCAAGGTATTTTTTAAAAGTTTGCTAGAGCAGAATAATGTCATTGTCAACACTTTTTGACATTTTATGACTCTGGAATTTTTCACTAAAAAAAAAGGTTAATTTCAAAGCTAATTAGAATTGATCATGAATATTAACATTTGAAATGAAAACAGTTGCCACTAGATGGCAAACATACATAGACTTAACTACAGAGAAAATTATACACATACCATATGATATATGCATAGTAAATTACAGTGTAGAGTATATAGTTAATATGGTAACTTTTCCATATTGTTCATGACTTCATTGCTTGGAAACACAAATCTAACAGTACAGTGACAAATGTGCTTTGACAAGCTGGGCATTGTGAGTTATCATTAGGTTCATAAAATTGCATATATGAAATAAATAAAATTTGGTTTTTTATATGCTTTTTAAAAAGACAATAAGGGAAAGATAGTGAAGAGAGTAAATATGTGGGCCTAAATCCTTTTTTTAAAGTTTTTTTTAAAGATTTATTTTTATTATGTTTTTATCGGAAAGGCGGATATACAGAGAGGAGAGACAGGGAGGAAGATTTTCCGTCAGATGATTCACTCCCCAAGTGAGCACAATGGCCAATGCTATGCCGATCCGAAGCCAGGAGCCTCTTCCGGGTCTCCCACGCAGGTGCAGGGTCCCAAAGCTTTGGGCTGTCCTTGACTGCTTTCCCGGGCCACAGGCAGGGAGCTGGAAGGGAAGCGGGGCTGCCAGGATAGAACTGGCGTCCATATTGGATCCCGGGCATGCAAGGCGAGGACCTTAACCACTTGCGCCACCATGCCTGGCCCGTGGGCCTAAATTCTTACATGTCATTATTTAGAGCCAGGATATGGGCATAAAGTATTTCAGTCTTGTGTGTTCTCTAAGTAAGGTGTCTATGGTTAAAGATACATTGATGACAAAAACCTATTGCCCAAGGGAACTTGAACTTGCTGTCCCCTGGTTTCTTATTTGACTTCAGGAATTCTACCTGGTCATATACTCTTATGAGTATATAAAAAAAAAAAGCACTGTTCAGCTGGCTGGCTGGCTGGCTGGCTGGCTGACTGGCTGGCTTGCTTTTGTTTATTCTTTTTTTCTTTCCTTGCTTCTTGTTTATTTAAAAATTTATTCATTTACTTAAAAGATAGAAAGATAGATAAAGACCAGTCAATCTTTTATATACTGGTTCACTCTTCAAATGGCCAGAATATCCAGAGCTGGGCCAGGCCAAGGCTAGATGCCAGAAGATTATCTGGATCTTTCATGTATGTGTGCAGGAGCACAAGGAATTGGGTCATCCTCTGCTGCTTTTCACAGGTCATTATCAGGAAGCTGCATTGGAAGTGGAACAACTGGGACATGAACCATACCCATATGGAATGCCAGCATCACAGGTGGCTGCTGCTTTATCCACTATGCCATAATACTGTCACCCCAGCCCTGCCTTTCCACCTCAGCTAATCTGTGGCGCTCCCTCTCGTTTGTCTTAGGTCTGAAAGATCAGTTGTTGCCGACCAAAAGCAACACTGAATAACGAGGCATACTTTCGAGGGTCTGGAAAAACAGGAACCGCCACTGCAACCAGAACACACAATGACCCTTTATTGCTGAAAGCAGGCTGCTTATATACAGCTCTCCACCTTTCACTTCTCCTTGTGGGTTCACTGGGCACTACCTGATAGGCCAGTAGCAATGACATAATTGCAGTGAGGGCATCAGCCTATCCCCATGACTTCCTGTTTGCCTACTGGTGGGACCAATCCTGCCTCCTGACTCTGAGCCAGCCTCCATCTTGCGATGGCCTATCATACGGGTGGGGCCAGCTCCAGCGCAGCACTCCCCACACTAATCCTTCTTGAGAATAAGATATAGAATGTTATGGTGATCAGACAGTGGTGTTAAACTATCAGATTTGAAATGAACACAGTAACCCATGGTGTGTAACTGTGGGGGGTAGTTTGTTTCTGAACTATAGCCCTTCTGATTAAATGAGGATAACATGTTTGTCCTGTTAGTGTATCTTGGGTTTAAGCACATATGCCAAAGAATATCACAAAGTTCATGGAAAATGGAATTTCAAAAATAAGTTTATATAGGTATGAAATTTTTGAAATTCACGCATAGTTTTTTCTTTTTTGTTTGTTTTTTATTTTTATTTAAAATTTTGAATTTTATGGTACAATTCTGTATAGTTTGGGATTCCCCTAACCCCCAATTCCAACCTCCCAATGATTTTTCCCATATTGTCACAATAGTACGTTCCTTCATAAGGAGTTACAATTCCATCAGTGTGCTATTTAAGGGTGCCCAACATTGCTGGTATAGACAGTCAGACATTCCAACATCCCATTGTCTAGATATGTCCAACACTTTCACTGGGAGTCCATCTTTTATTTGGAAGCAGACACGCATGTTGCATTGTGTCTTCACATCTGGATATGGTAGTCTCCATTACTCCATCACTATACGTTCCAATTTGCATGATGGTTTCCTTATATTAGAGAGAACATATTGTATTTGTCTTTTTGGGATTGATTTATTTCATTGAGCATAATGGTCTCTATTTGGAACCATCTAATTGGAAATGGTGTAATTTTATTCTTAATGGCAGTAGATGTACCACAGTTTCTTTAACTAAACCTCTTTGGATGGGCATCTGGATTGTTTTCACATCTTTGTTATTATAGATTGCACTGTTATAAATATAGGATTACAGATCCCTTTCTCATATGCAGTTTTCATTTCCTTTGGGTATATTCCTAGGAGCGGAATAGCTGAGTCAAATGGCAGGTTTATTTGCAATTCTCTAAGTACTCTCCATACTGATTTCCATATTGGTTGTACTAGCCTGCACTCCCCCAAGCAGTGAAGGAGGGTGTCTTTAACCCCACATCCACACTGTTGGTTTTGTTAGTTGAGTTCTGAATATAAGCCAGTCTTAATGGAGTTAAGTGGTACCTCAATGTGGTTTTCAATTGTATCTCTCTGAGCATCTTCTCATATGTCCGTTATCCATTTGAATCTGTTCTTCTGAAAGTATCTGTTCATTTCCTTTGGCTGTTTCTGACACTCTTTGCAAATCTTGGATATTAGTTCCCTATCACTTGTGTAATATGCAAAAATGTTCTCCTGTTGGTTGCTTCTTCATTATGCTAATTGTTTCCTTTGCTGTTAAGAAGCTTTTTAGCTTGGTGTAGGCCCATTTATTTATTTTGTCTTTGACTTCTTGTGCTTTTGGCATCTTTTCTAAGAAGACTTCCCCATTCCTATTTCTTAAAGAGTATTTCCTGTTTCCTTTTAACAGTTTGATGGTTTCTGGGTGCAGATTTAAGTCCTTGAAGCATTTAGAGCTGGTTTTTGTATAATGTGATGGTTGTGGGTCTTCTTAATTCTGCAGGTTGCTATCCAACTGTCCCAATAACACTGGTTGAAGAGACCAGGCTTTTTCCCTGGATTGTTTTCAGTTTCCTTGTCAAAGATTAGTTGGCTATACATGTGTGGTCTCCCTTGTTATTTCTAATCTGTTCCATTGATCTTCTCTGTTTCTGTACCAGTACTAGACTGCTTTGACAACTACTGTCCTGTAGTATGTTTGAGGTCTGGAATTATCATTCCTTCAGCTTGATTTTTATTTTTCAGAATAGCTTTGGCTATTCGTGTCTCTTGTGTTTCCATATGAACTTCTGTATCTTCTATTTCTATTTCTGAGAAGAATGTTGGGATTTTGATTGTGATTGCATTGAATTTGTACAGTACTTTTGGTAATATGGAGATTTTGATGATGTTGATCGTGTCAGTCCAGGAACTTGGTAAGTTTCTCCATTTTTTGATATCTTTTCTATGTCTTTTAAAAAATATTTTATACTTTTGATCATAGAATTCTTACATACATAGAGTTAGCTTAATTCCTAGGTATTAAAGATCCCTCTCCGCTATGTTAAAGGGGACTATACTTACAATTTCTTTCTCAGCTATTTGTGTACCCATAGATTTGTGTTCATTAATTTTGCGTCCTGCTACCCTGTCAAAGTCTCTTATCAGTTCCAGTAGTGTCTTGACTGAGTTTTTTGGTTCTCCTATGTTGAGAATCATGTTATCTGCAAATAGAGATGATTTCGATTCCTCATTTCCAATTTGGATTCCTTTAACTCCTTTTTCAAAGCCTAATAGCTCTGGCAAGAACTTCCAATACTATATTGAAGAGTAGTGGTGACAATGGGCATCCCTGTCTAGTTCCAGATTTTAGTGGAAAGGCTTCCAATCTTTCCTCATTTAGTATAATGCTGGTGTTGGGTTTTTCATAAATTGCTTGTCTGTGTTGTAGAATGTTGCTTCTGTGCCTATCTTGGTTAGGGTTTTCAGCATGAAGTGGTGTTGGATTTTATGAAATGCCTTCTCTGCATATATTGAGATGATCATATGGTTTTTATTTTTGAATTTATAGATGCAGTATATTACATTTATTGATTTGCAAATGTCGAATCATCTCTGCATACCTGGGATAAATCCCACCTGGCCCAGGTGAATGATCTGCCTGATGTATTGTTGGATCTGGTCCATGGCTTTTCTTGGTTGGGAGTGCTTAAATTACTGCTTTAGTCCATGTTACAGATCTATTTAGATTATAAATTGCTTCTTGATTCAATTTTGGTGGATTGTATGTGTCCCAAAATCTATTCTTCTCTTCTAGATCTTCTGATTTATTCACATATGGTTGCTTGTATAACAATAGATATATTGTTATATTTCCTTTTTTTTTTGTCTCTGATGATATTGATGCACATCTTCACCCTCCTTTTTATTTGGGCTAGTGGGGAGTCTGTTTTGTTGATTTTCTCAAAGTACCAGTGTTTTGATTTATTGACTTTTGCACAATTCTCTTGGTCTCCATTTGGTTTATTTCCTCTTTTATTTTGATTATTCCTTGGAATTGCTTTGCTGTTGTTTTTCTAGTTCCTTCAACTGTAAGGTTAGCTCATTTACTTGGTGATTTTCTAGTTTCTTAGCATAGGCATTGATTGAGATGAACTTTCCTCTTTACACTGCCTTGATTGTGTCACATAAGTTTTGATAAGTTGTGTTAATGCCTTCATTTGTTTCAAGCAATTTTTTAGTTTCCTCTCTGATTTGCTCTCTAACCATTGCTCATTTAGTAACATGTTATTCAGTCTCCATGTTTTTGCAAGTCTTACAAGGTGTTATGACTTCTTGGTCTCTAGTTTCATTCCATGATGGTCTGAGAAAATGCATGTTATGATTTCAACTTTTTAAAATGTGATGAGGTTTGTTTTGTGGCCTATAACATGGACAATTCTGGAGAAGGTTCCATGTATTGATGAAAAAAGTGTATTCTCTGTCTGTAGAATGAAAGGTTTGGTAGATGTCAATTAAGTCCATGTGATCTAGAGTTTGGGTGAGTTCTGTCACTTCTTTGCTAAGTTTCTGTTCTCCACATTTGCCTTTGTGTTTTGGTAGTTCTTATTCTTTTCCTCTTTCATGAAAACATCCTTGAGTATTGTTTGCAGGGCAGGTTTAGAAGAGGTGAGTTATTGGATTTTTTCTTTATTGTGGACAAATTTCATTTCATTTTCAAAGAGAAAGGAGAGCTTTGCAAGATATGTTATTCTAAACTGAAAATTTTACCCTTTTAGATCCTGGAATATGTCACGACAATTTTCCTGGCCTGTAGTGTTTCCTCTGACAGGTCAGCTGTGAATTTGATTGGGGTTCCTCTATAGGTCACTTGAGTTTTCTCACGTGTACATTTAAGTATACTTTTTCCTTATGTTCAACTGATAAGGGATTGATTATCATGTGTCATGGTGAAGTTCACTTTTGATTAACTCTGTTGGAAGTTCTGCAACCCTCCTGCATGTTGTTTTCCAATTCTTTCTCTAGATTAGGGAAGTTTTGTTTATTATTTCATTGAATAGCCTTTTAATCTCAGTTTCTCTTTCTGCACCCTCTGGAACTCCTCTAATTCTTATGTTGGGCCTTCTAATCATATTTTTCAATTGTTGAATACTTTTTTTTTTAGCTTGGTATAGCTCTGCTTCCAGCTTTTTGTTTGTTTGCCTATGGTAACAGGCAATATCTTCCAATTCTAATATTCTTTCTTCTGCTTCATTCATTCTATTGTTGAGACTTTCTACTGTACTTTTAATATGCTCCACTGTATTATTATTATTATTCTTAACTTCTAAAATGTCAGCTTTAATTTGACTCACTTCCTGTGTGACATATTCCTTAAATTTTTTGAACTTCTGTATTATGTGCTTCTCATTGTTGTTTCAGAAGCTTTATAATGAGTTTTCTGAATTCCGAGTCTTCCATTTTCTCAATGTCTTTCTCAGTTAACTCTGAGGATGGTAGAGGCTTTTGTTCCTTTACCAGGAGTCTTCAGGAGCATGCATGTGCCTCTGTCTCTTCTTTTAACTTTTGACATTACAATCCTGTTTGGTGGATACTTCTCCTTAGTGCAGATTTATAAGTTATGTTACCTATAGGTGTACAAGTCTGTTTTTATGCTCAATCAATGTCCTGGATTAGGAATAGGAACATGCCAAGTGTCTCAGATAACTGGTATGTTGACAGCGCTGACCTTGTCAAGAAACACAAGATGGTGCCCTTCGGGGCACTGCCAGAGAGCTGGGGTTGTTGGCCTTCAGATCCAGGGACCACATAGATACTGCAGGATGTGAAGCTGGTGCTGTCTTCCCTGTGGGATCAGCCCAACATGACCAACTAGAAACACACCTATTCCATCATTAGATCCGAACCACCACCAGTTTGCCTCATGGAGTCCACAGCTCCCTTTCTGTCCATTACGGGGCCAAATTATTTGGCAGGATTGGCCAATCCAGCCTACCTTTGCCTCCTGAGCTCCCTATGCAAATCCAAGCTCCAAACTGGCTGTCACAAGAGACAATCCATGGCCACTGCTGGATCCTTACTTGTCACTGGAGTCTAGATTGCTGCTCACCAGTGGCTGGTGGGTTTTCTGTTTTCTGTAACATTGTTCTGTCTTCACTGCCTCTTCCCTGTGTCCAGGGTACTTCCCGGTAACACCCTATTGACTTATTGACCACTATCTTTCCAAGTAATCTGCTTTCTTGTGCTTCACCCTAATGATTCTCCTTTATTCCAAATGTGTCTGTACCCTGTACCGCCATCTTGATTTGCCCATGCATAAATTTTCATTTTATATATTTTCTAAGAACTCGCTGAAGATGTTTCATTCCGTCAGCCAATGCTGTGTGAGTAAATGCAATGTGCCGTTGGCACAGTGAGCAGCTTCAGGAGTTGTTGTGGATTTCTGTCACTTCTCATGCTCTTTTTGTTTACCAAAAAAGATGCCGTGTAGCTAATAATAAAAACACTAATAGCAATGACAATAATAAAGATGCTATTTATTCCTTGGGTGTAGAGTCTAGAATGAAACTCATGGAACAGAGCTAAAGAAAGTAATGTGCACCCAACAAAATGACTGAGAAACAAGTATCTGTTGTCACAAGCTCCTGGAATTTGAGGGTTGTTTGTTACCACAATGTTTCCTAATGAAAGTTAGTACAGTGACATTGGACCTCAGGATTTTCTCTTATCAGATAAAATTAATAGTACCCTATATCTCACAGGTCTTGAAGGGTGGTGAAGCATTTACTACATATAAAAATGTAGAACAATGCCTGGCACCCTTGAGGTTAAATATTCTTTAAAAAGTCCGAATGCAAAGACAGAAAGAAACAGAATTCATCAGATGAATATTAGAATCTATGGCTGTTCCACTTTTGATTTTAAATATGCAGTCTCATTTTTCTAATTTTTGCCTTATTGGTTATTTCATCATGTGCATTCAGTGTAAGTTCATCAAACAGATGCCCACATCCTTCCCCTCCCTGTCCTTCCTCATTCTTGGAACCTACAGCTCCTTGTCGCCAGTTATTCTTCTAGTATATAATAATTATTATGAATTACAGAAACTACACTGTGTTATGAAATACTAGACTGTATTACTGCTGACTAGCTGTGCATTAACTGACTTTGCTCAAGCTCTCTTACTTCTACTTTCCTTTTCTTTAAAGATTGGTCTCTTGGGTTCAGATAATTTTTTTTAAACTTTCACAAATGAAAGAGAACATGCATTATTTCTGTTTCTGTCTCTGGCTTTTTTCACATAACCTAGTGATAAGAATTTAGTTTCTTTTTATGGCTGGATGACTCAGACATATCACACTTTTTCTTATTAATTCATCCATTAACGAACACCTAAGTTGATTGTACATATTGGCTATCATGGATAGTATTGCAATGAACATGGAAGTTCAAGTATAGTGTTCACATAATGTCCTCAAATGCTTCTAAAATATTAGTCAGAAGTGCAATAATTGGGTCAAATATTAGGTCTATTTTTAGGTCTTTGAAAAGCCTGCTTACTGTTTCACAAAATTACTGTACTAATTTGCCTTCCCACCAAGCATGAAAGGACTTCCTTTTCACATTTTGAAAGCATCTGTTGTTTTTAGTTTTTGTTTTGTATTTTGATGAGAGTTATTTTAACCATAGTGAGATAACATCTCACTAAGGTTTTAGGTATATTTTCCTTATTGCCAGTGACAGTGTGTTTTCAAATGTTTTGGCCATTTATATTTCTTCTTTAGAGAAATATCTATTAGAATTTTTCCTCATTTCTTAACTGAATCACCTCAGAGTTTCTGTTGTTAGATTTCTTATGTCCTTATATTTTCTGGATATTGATCTGTGGTCAGAACAATAGTGTGAAAATATTGTCCCCGTTCTGTTAATTATCTGTCTTTCATTCTGTTGACTGTTACATAAGCTTCTAAGTTTGGTGTAAAACAATTTGTTTATTTTTGAATTTGTTGCCTATGCTGTTGGGTTCTTATCAAAAAGTTATTACCTAACACCAATTTCTTGAAATATTTTCCCTATGTTTTCTTCTAATAATTTTATAGTTTCAGATTTTACTTCAGGTCTTTTATTCATTGTAAATGGATTTTTTGGCTGGCACAATGTCATAGCAGGCTAATCATTTTCCTGCAATTCCACCAACCCATATAAGCACCACGCTGCTCCACTTCTGGTTCAGTTTCCAACTAATAGTCTGGGAAAGCACTGGGCCCTTGCATTCACATCGGGGACCCAGAAGAAGCTGCTGGTTCTCAGCTTTGTATCAACCCAGCTCTGGCCATTGCAGCCATTTGGGGAGTGAAACAACAGATGGGACATCTCCCCATCTTTCCATCTCTTTCTCCCTAACTCTGATTTTTAAGTACAATATATAAATATTTTCTAAAAGTTTGATTTCTGAATAGGAAGAGAGGTGAGAAGAAGCTTATTTCAATATTCTGCAAATGAATATCCAGTGTTCTCTGTACCAACTGTTGAAGAGACTGTTCTTTCTCCAGAGTATGTTCTTAGTGGCATTGTCAAGAATCAGTTGATTGTAGATGTCTAGACTCACTTGGAGGTCTATATTAAATTGCATTGGTCTATGCTTCTGTTTTTATGATAGTTCCATGCTCTTTGGTTACTATAATTTTGTAACATATCTTAAAATTCATTAGTGCTATATCTCTAGATTTTATAAAATGTCTTGCTAGAGTATTGACATTCTTGTTTTATAAAACAGCTCACTATGGCTGACTATAACCTACCTAATAAATATGAAATCATCTTCAGGGGAAAATATGTTTTATTGTCCCAAATCAGGCATGAACTAATAGTTCTATAAGATAGAAATAAAACTGAAATACTTGGTTGCTTGGCCCGAGTCTTGGGGCTTACCTGCGAGGTAAGTGCTGGGCTCATGAGCCCCAGGGGTGGGGGATCCAGTGGAACTCAGACCCTCTGGCCTGGGCCCTGGGGACCACCTGCAAGAGGGCTGCCAGGTTCATGACTCCTCAGGGTGGAGGATCTGACGGAGCTCAGGTCACCTGGCCCTGGTCCCTTGGACCTGTCTGCAAGTGAAAATGGTGGAGCAGTAGACACAGACCCTGATGCACATGGAGAGTATCACAGCCCATTTGGTGCTGTAGCAGAAGAAGAACAGAGCAAATTGGACAACTACCCCTGCAAACGATGACAGCAAAAATTTGGGTGAATGGAGACTTGAGGTTTACTATGTCAGACAGTGGACATTGGAAAGGTTGTCTCACCCTTGGATAGGCGAAATTGACAGCATTTCAGAACTATCCAAACCATTTGTCCAGAACCCCAGGAATATGCACCACATTGGGGCTCTGGGTTGATATCGGGTGGCCGTTCCCCATTCCTGGGTACTGGGACATTTGGGAGGCTGGGTGTGGCTTTTGCCTTTGTTTCTCCCCTTCCCCCAGAGTCAAGAAGAAAAAGAAAATGTGTTTACTGGCTACATGGTCTTCATAAGCTCATAGAAGATTTATCTTCCAGCGTGGGAAAAAGAGTCCTAATTGCAGTGTTGACACCTACGTGATGGTAGGAACTAACACATAAGCACAGAGAAGTTTAGGTAGAATCAAAATATTTAAAATGTCATCACACAGTTCAAGCTAGAGTTTTGTTTTCACAGCTTCAATTCTACAAGTTGCACAAAACCTTGTTTGAAAAGTCAAAGGTTTTTCATTGCAAATATACCTATTGAACTTAAATAAAATTTTTATTCCACAATTAACACATGCTTACATAAGACTATGGAATTTGTTGTTTGTTAGATTTGGTCTTACTTTTTATGTAACTTCTCAGGTAATATATCTATTACCAAGCTACAGATAAGGGTAAATGTTTTTTGTTTGGGGTTTTTTTTTTTTTTTGCTTATTAATATTTTACTTGGTTTTAATGTTGGTCTTCTTTTAAACACAAATACATGAGGTGTTATTTTCATTATCAAAGTATTTATAGTTCTAGGTATTTTCACTCTGGAGGCCAGCATTATGCCACGGTAATTCAGTCACTGCCTGCATTGCCAGGAACCCATATGGGTGCTGGGTCAAACCTTGGCTACTCCATTTGTGACCTAACTTCCTCCTAATGAACCTTGGAAATCAACAAAATTTGACCCAAATTCTTGAACCTGCACCACCTGTGTGGAAGACTTAGATGGAATTCCAAGGTCCTGGTTCTCACATGGCCTAGGTCTGGCCATTGTGGCCATTTGGGGAAGTAAAACAACAACGAAAAATCTCTCTTTGTGGTTCTGTCCTTCAAATAAATATTTTAAAAAACACATTTCCCCTGGAGTGACAGAATAAATAACATGTTGACTATTTTTTTTCCTTTTTTTTTTTAAGTAACAGAAATAAATAAGTGCTAAAAGTTGCATTTGATTTCCATGTATTGATAAAGCATGTCCTGTTACTGTCTTTTCTGTTCCTCCCCAGGAGATCACACTAAATATAAACAGGAAAACTTCATTTTGTTTACTAAAATAAGATTATTTTCTCTGATTAAACCATGAGAACTGAGATTACAACCTCTGTGCAGCATCTAGTTGCAGAGTATAGAGAACTCGACTTTCTCAAGGTGGGGTCAGGCACCCACGAGGAGGCCTCCTTTGCTCTAAGGACCTCAGCATTTCTACTCAGGAGTAACTGCCATGTGATTTTTGATGCTGAACATGACCCAAGGGCCTATGTATGAAGCATTTTGCTGTAAAAATTCACTGACTTGGGACTCTGTAAGCATACCATTGCCAGATGCTGACCTGATGGGATCCACCTAATTTTGGAAAAGGTTCCTCCAAAGCTGTGAGTTGGAGTAAATGTCCTTTCCTCATAAGTGAACTATCTTGGCTATTTAATAGTAGTAACAAAAATCTAACCCATAAAATGTGTTTAACCAATTTTGAAAATGTCATATCCTTTCAAATATTTTTATTTGTTTTCTTATGTTGGCCAACATGCATCTTAAGGTGTGTAGAAGTAATAATATTTGTAATTTGATAATTTGGGTAATTCAAAATAAAATCCAATGAAAATAAAAATGCTGCAGCAATGTTATCTATCCATGAAATGTAAACTTACATACCATTTTTCGTTAACTATAAGAGATCTAAAATACTTTTTATGTTTTCTTTTTTAACATTTATTCATTTTTTTGCTTGAAAGATTTTTTAGAGAGGGGAGGAGAGAGGGAGAGAGGTCCTCCATCCCTTTTGTCACTCCCAAATGATCATAACAGCCAGAGTGCGCTGAACTAAAGCTGGAGCCAGGAAGTGGGTACAGGGGCCTGCGGATTTGGACCATCCTCTACTGCCGTGCTAGACCACGGACAAAGGGCTGGAGCAGCCAAGAAAAGAGCTGGCACCCGTATCAAATGCAAGTGCTTACAGAGGGAAGATTTCCCTGCTACGCCAACATCAGTCCTACCATTTATAATCTTTCCCTCTTTTTCAGCACGTATGTCTAATTCATTTCCTCATAAGAATTTTAGCACATTTATTCATTATACTTGAAAGTCTTTTATTAGCCTACATTTTCTATATGCAATTTGAGTTTTTAAAATTGTGTGAAAATTCACATAAGACTCAGAATGCTGAAACAATTCAAGCTGGATTATCAATATTATTGTATAATTGATGAAAACAGCATTCATTATAATGTATTCATTAAACACGAAATTCTTACAAATGTATCTTTTAGTGAAATAAATGCAGCTATAATGTGTATGAATATTACTTTTTCAAATTAAAATTTTCTGTTTTTCATTTTTGTACATGAAGCACTGAATAACACAGTGTACTCGACTAAGCAGACAGAACAGAGTGAACATTGTTGTGGCCCCTATTTTTAATTCTCCAAACTTCTTGTGAGTTCTCTAACAAAAATTACATAGAGAATTATCATCCAAGATTTGTATCTAACGACCTATATTGCTTACAAAATCTATTAAGCCTTCATTGGATTTTAATGAATGTCTTGACTAAGAAATTGTTAGTTACTTGATTAATTCACTTTCTCAGTTCTCTCATCAATACTTAATTTGGACTTGTCCCTTTTTTTATTGATGTCTCAGACAGGTTTTAAAACTAGGAGAGTGTGTTATCATAGATTGACATTTTTATTTCTTTTTAAGTCTAAGAAGGGGAATAATAATAATAAAAATTGCTGAAACCAGGAGAGCACAAAAGTCAAACCAAGCTTGTGAGTGTGTGTACGCATGTGTGAATAAACAAGAAACTGATTTCCTTAAAATCATAGTGCTTCAGAGGCCTTCAAAGGTTCCAGGTGTTCCTCGGTGTAACACACACTCTCAGAGAGGGCTCTATTTGTCTATTTGTCAGGAGAATAAGCTTTTTTTTTCTTTCCCTCTGGACGAATGAGAGATTTTGCTTTACAAGATATTGCAGTCCTCTTCTTAGTCAACAAACCTAACATCATTCTGTTTCAATTTCCCCTTTTTTTCCTTTTTTTTTCTTAGCATTTTTTTCCCACAATATAGTTTGTAGATACAGGGGTTCCTCCCTTCCACTACCAGCTTCTGTTTTGAGACTTGGTCCACCATGCTTCATAGTTCTTGTGTGTCAAAAGAAAACTCTTGGCAAAATTAAATAGCATAAAAAAATAGCATAAATGGCAAGTTTTACCAAAAGACAAAACCATCTTTAATTCAAAATGATCATTTCTGTTACTCAACATAATAAAAAAAAAAATCTCTACATTACAAAGATACTGACCCACACTGGATGTGATGGGAAGGTAGTGACAAATCTTTCATTGAAATTCCAAAAGGGACAAAAAACTCTTTTTTTCTGGGTGCTCAAATCTCTGTACATATCTATTGAATGGATGTTAAAAACATTTTGTTATTATCTGTCTGCTTCACCAAACTATGAAGTCCTGGAAGTGAAGGGGTCATGTCATAGCCATCTTTGACTCCCCCTCCAAATTGCTAGAAATGCTTGATTTATAGAGATGTTCCATAGATATATACTGGAATGAACTGAACTGAATGAGGTAGGACCAATGACAGTACATGGTGTAATCTGAGCGAAATTGGGAATTTTGTTTTTAAGAACACAATTTTTATTTGGCCAATAAAGTTAGAATCTCTTTCTGGATGCTTCTTTCTAGAAAGTACTTTCCAAGTGTGGAAAGTAGGGGAGACCCACATTAATCCTCAAACTCGGATCCATCGTCATCCTGACTAATCTGGAAATAACGAAGTTCAGAGGTCTGCGTGTCAGACACAACCACACGAAGTCAATCACACAGATTGTTCTTCTTAAGATACATCTTGTTGAGGTATTTCAAATACCTTTTGGAGAACTGTTTCTCAGAAACTACTGTGATTTTATTTTTTTGAAGTGTTCAATGTGAACAACATTCCCAAGATTGCCAGTTTTGCCACTGATTTTAACCTTCTCCCAGAGAAACTGTTTAAAATTTCCAGAATCAAAAATCCCATCTGCCATAGGATGAGTGAAGTCCAAATTAAACCTCCAGGTTGATTTCTTGGGCTTTTAATCTTTCTGCTTCGGCGCCATCTTGACAGACCACAGGTGCACAGAGAGGAAATTGGGAAATTTTTATTACCATGAAATATTGACTCTCTAGAGTCATTCTTAGCTCCTTTGATAAAGTCCTTTGTATCTAACAGAATTCTAATGTTAAAAAATGAAATGTGACTAAGATTTGCCTGGGAAAACAATAGCAGAGAGGAGAGAAGGTGTCCCTGCAGTGGGAGCTTTGTCTGCAAGAACCTGCAGATGCCGCAGGATCAAGGCATGGAGCAGGGTTTGCGAGGGAGGGACTGTCCCACAAAGAGCTTAAGGAGTTTGACTCGGGCAGTGCCACCAGGGTCAGATGTAGGATCCAGGTTTTGAATCCAGCATAGTAAGTAGCCATTAGGGAGGATTAGGCAAAACAAAAACAGAACAAACAAAAACCAGACACAGCCTGATTTGGTTATTAAAAGATCACTCTGGCAGTCTTCTCTTCCTAGGAAAGGTAAGTTGGACTGAGAAAACCAGCTTTCCAAGAAACTATATGAAAACTTCTAAAAGATTAATTTAAAAAAATCTTTAAAGTATTGGTAAGTCAGAAATGCATAAGGAGTTTTCAAGCCAGAAGCAAATAAAACATAGGTATCTTGGGTCCAAAGAATCAAATGAAATCCAAGTAGGATAGATTAAGAGGAATCCAAATTCATAGTTAGATATGCATTGCAGTAAAGCCTTAGAACACAAGAGAAAAAGAGAGAGAAAGAGAGAAGAAGATAGAAAAAAAGGAAAGAAAAAAAAAGTCGGAGGGTGATAGCAATCTTTCAAGCAAACTTTAAGGCAATGAGAACATTAAAAAGTATTTTATAAATTTTCAAGGACAGTATTAAAACTTTTGTGGCCAGCAATATAAAAATTTTAATGTTAAAATTTCTGAGGCCGGAATTCCAAAATTTAAAAAGAAAAAAATCAAGGGAAAATCCTGACTGCGCTTCTATTTTAGCTTCTGGTGGTTTCTAGCAATCCTCTTGATTGAGGGAAAATCCATCCAATCTCTCCTTTCCAGTATGGGCTGTTTGCCTATCTGTTTCTCTGTGTGTCCTCCTGTCTCTTTGCACAGTCTCTGGATTTAAAGGTCGTTCCAATCCAGGAAGATTTCATCTTAAGATCTTTATCTCATTACTTTGCAAAAATTCTATTTCCAAATCAGGTCATACTCTGGAGTTCTAAGTAGACATGCGTTTTCAGGAAACAATATTTAATCCACTTCCAAACTCTGTCAGATTTTGCCCATTCATGTCTAATGCAAAATACACTAGTGCCATTCCAACCAACATTCACCAAAGTATTAACCAATTCTGGAAATATCTCTAAATCTTAAATCCTATTAATTCCCAAAAGTCCAACCTACCATCACTGAAATCAGATATGGGTGAGACTGATCCATTGTGGGACAAACTTAATTCATTTTTGTGGTCCTCTGAGCTAAAAAAAAACCAGATTCCCAGCTCCCCCCAAATTAGTAGAGTGACAAGACAAAGGCTAGGTGTTACCACAAGTGGTCATGGAAAAATTTAGTTTTTAAGGCTTGAGAGTAATTTTCTGTGGCTCAATGATCTCTTCTCCTCTCTCCTCCTTCCCTCTCCTCTCCCCTCCCATCTACTCTTTCCTCCCCTCCCTTCCCATGTCCTCTTCTCTCCTCTTTCCTCCTCTCCTTGCCTTGCCCCACCTCTTCTCTCCTCTCCTCTAATCTCCTCTCTCCCCTCAGAGACCATTTTCATAGACTGCTTCTGCATCCACTTCTTTGTCTCTTGGCATCACTCCTTTTGTTTATCTTTAAAGGGCAGTAGCTATGTTGTGGAGAAGTTCTATCACTCTCTTTACTGCCTGTAGAATCTCAGAAATCAAGTTGTCTTTCTTCATTTAATCTGGTCTTGGTCCCTCTTGTATAACCTGGCAATATTTCTCCTGATAACTTTATCCTCAGACACCTTGTATATTTCCTAAATGCTTCAGGGAAGCCGTGCCGTTGAATATGAGCATTCTTAGATCCTACTTGGATAACCTCATCTCTATTTCTGATTCCTGCTTTGCCAGCTGACTAGATCTCAGTCACATATCTAATCTCCCCAGAAAAATTTTCCAGCCACATTGCTTATGTATTATTCAACACAGGCTTCAGCATTCTCTTTTGTTTGTTTGTTTGTTTTGTTTTTGAGCTGTAGATACTGAGAGTTTTCTAAGCTGTAATATGCATGTTTCGGGCGTCATAGTTGTTTTCTCAATTATGTCTTTCTTGTCATAAGAAGAAGAAACCACCACACATCCTCTACACCTAGCCTGGAAATCTCACTTAAATGCCCAAGTTCATCACCTACAAGGTCTAACTTTTTTTCCAGCCACAGAATAAAATGTAGCCAAGCTTTCTGCACTTATAAAAAGAACAGCCTTTGCCCAAGCCTCATTTCATCCTCCGATCTCACCAGAAGCGTCTTTGACATTTATGTTTATAGGAACCTTTTCTTCAAAGCAGTCTATACTTTCCTATCAAGACTTTAAGATGTTTCCAGTAGTAACCCATTATTCAAACTACAGCTACTCTGAATTTTTAGATCTCTGTTCACAGTATTTTAGATTACCTTTTAAATGCATTATTACAGAACATTATTTTCCAGGATCAGTTTCTTTATCGGCTTTTGTGGTTACTGTAACATATTATCACAAATTGTGTGACTTAAATTGACAGAGATTCATTCTTTCCATTTCTGAAGACTAAAATCTGAAATCAAGGTGTTCTCAGGTTGGAGGCATTATGGCATGCTTCTCCTCTAATTTCTGGGAGCCAATAACAATTTCAGATTACTAAATGGACTGTAACTCCATTATGTCCATCTTCTTTCTTTATCTGCATCCTCCTCCCTGTGTCTGCATCTTCTCTTGTTAAGAAAACAAGAGTCAATAGTTTTATCTCTATTTAAATCCAGGATGATTTTGTCTCGTGATCACTACTTAATTATATCTATAAAGATCATATTCCCAGTAGGGTCACATTTTGAGGTTCTGGATGGATATGAATTTTTATCCAACTGAATACAGGTATATAACCTCAAAAGAGCAATTGTAAATTTATTTTCAATAGTAATTACAAAAGCTGAAACAGTTAATGATATTTTCAATAAGTAGAAATCAGTGATTTCTAGCGTAAATTAGTAAAAAAAAATTAAAGATTTGTTCATTTTTATTTAAAAGGCAGATTTACAGAGGGAAGGACAAATGGTGATAATTGCCAGAGCTGAATCAATCCAAAGCCAGGAGTAAGGTGCTTCTTTAGAGTATCATAGGTCAGTACAAGGACACAAGGACTTGAGCCAGCCTTTGATTCTTTGCCAAGCCATAAGCAGGGAGCCAGATCTGAAGTGGAGCATCTGGGGCAGGAATTGTTGCCCATGTGGGTTGCTTTCATTGCAGGTGGAAGATTAGCCTAGTATACCACCACACTAGCCTCAATGAAATACATATTTTAAAAACAAACTCAAAACAATTTAGAATTGGGGAATTCTCCCAAACTCCTTTCATGAGACAGTATTGCCTTGGTTCTCATACCAGAAAAAGACAAAACAGGGAAAAACTATATATCCATATACTTGGTGAAAATAAATGCAAATACACACACACATACACACATACTAGCTAATCTAATCCAGCAAGTTATCAAAATATCATCCACAAGGCCTAAATCCTCTGGGATTTATTCCAGAGATGCAGAGATGATTTAGCATATACAAATCAATAACCATAATACATCCTATTCAAAACTTTCAGCTAAAAACCACACGCTTTCTCAATAGAGGAAGAGAAATCATTTAATAACACACAACACCATTTTCATTTTTTTTCAGATTTATTTTATTTTGTATTGCAAAGTCAGATATACAGAGAGGAGGAGAGACAGAGAAGATCTTCCATCCATTGATTCACTTCTCAAGTGACCACAATGTCAGGAACTGTGCCAATCCAAAGTCAGGAGCCAGGAGACTCTTTCAGGTCTCCCAGGTGGCTGTGGGGTCCCAAGTCTTTGGGCAGTCCTCAAGTGCTTTTCCAGGACACAAACAGGGAGTGGGATGGGGAGTGGGGCTGCCAGGATTAGAACTGGCACCCGTATGGGATCCCAGTGAATTCAAGGCAAGGACTTTAGCCGCCAGGGCTCTGTGCTGGGCCCCAATACCATTTTCTGATAAAAACCCTAAACAAACTGCATAGAGATAACATTTCTCAACACAATTAAAGTATAACAAGCCCCCAGACAGCAACATATCTAATGGGGAAAGCCAGAAATGTTTCCACTAAAATCTATAACTAGACAGGGCGACTACTTTACCATTACTATTCACTGTATTTTTGGACACTACATTTTTGTCTCTGTTGTAGATAGAGACATTAAGCAAGAAAGAGAAATTAAAACAATACAAATTAAAAAGGAAGAAGTCAAATTATCCTTGTTTGCAAATGATGTGATCCTTTACACTGGGAAACTAAAGCACTCAACTAAGAAACTATTGGAATACATGGGAGAGTTTGGTAAAGTAGCAAGTTATAAAATCAACACATAAACATCAACAGTCTCTGCATATACAAACAACATGATGGCGGAGAAAGAACTTGAAAGATCAGTATTATCCACAAACATTTTAAGTAATTGGAGTAAATTTAACCACAGGCATGAAAGATCTCTGTGCTTGAATCACATTAAGAAAAGAAATAAAAGAAGACACACAAAAAATGGAAAAATCTTCTGTTTATGGATTGGAAAAATTTAATTCATCAAAATATCCACTCTAACTAGAGGAATTCACAGATTCAATATGAGTCCAATCAAAATACCTATAATATTCTCAGACCTAAAAATTCCTAAAAATCATGTGGAACATAGCATAAGCGATCCCAAATAACTAAAACAATCTTAAACAAGAAAAACAAAAAGCTGGAGGTAGCACAATACTGGACTTCAATAAAACTACCTGGCAGTCTGTGGGGTCTTCCCCAAATTGCTCTAGTACCCCATTGCCCGGAGAAGGTGAGCCTGCTGCCCGCCACCCAGTCTCTCAGCCCACGAGAGACAAACATGTGGGCAGGGGTTCTGTCCAGCAGTTCTGACTTATTTGGGAAGTGCAGATTCTTATATAGGGTAAGGGATAGCCTCAGGACAGGAATTTCAAGAATTCCAGGAGGGAAGAAACTAGGAGAAAATTACTAGGAGCAGGACTGCAGAAGCCACCTCCCATAGGCCAGGGCAGATAAGCGAAATGGCCCTGGCCAATCAGTCTTTCTTTGAAGCAATGTGACCCCTGTCCTGGTTCACGCACAGGGCTCTGTCCTTGGCCGCCATCTTGCCTGCCGCCTGTACCCCAGTGACCTTGACTGTTATTCGCCATCTTGTTGACTTAGCGACCCCTTTGCCCCTGAGCCCCACGGTGGTTGTAATTGAAATAACCTGGGACTGGCACACAAACATAGACCTGAATATTACTTGAACAAAATAGAAAAATAGAAGCATCAGAATTAGCTAGTAAGAGCCCTACAACCAACTAATATATTACAACTAGTTAAAATCATTCCCTACAGAAAGGAAAGTCTTTTCAACAAATGTTGGGAAATCTGGACCTATGTGAGCAAAACAGCAAAACAAACTAGCTATAGTGAATCAAAGATCTATTTATGACTTGATAGCATGAAATTACTAGATGCAAATATTAGGGAAAACCAGCAAGACAGTGTCACTCATCATTACTCCAGAAACACAGGCAACACAAGCGAATATAAGCAAATGTGATTGTACCAAGTTAACATGCTTCTACACAGCAAAGGAAACTGTCAACAAAATGAAGAGGCACACAAAGAGTTGGAGAAAATGTTTGCAAACTAAACTACCGATAAAAGATTAACATTCAGATTCTATAAAGAGCTCGAGACTCAACAACACCCAAAGAAAAATGCAGTTAGGAAATGGGCAGAGAATATAAAGAGGTGATTTTCAAAGAACCAAATACAAATGCCCAACAGACATGGGTAAAAATGCTCAGGATCATTAGCTATCAGGGGCGTGAAAATGAAATCTACTTGAGGTTTCACCTCATCCCGGTCAGAATGACTATCAGACAGAAGTCAAAAAGCAATAATGCTGGTGAGCAGACAGGGAAAATGTACCCTAATATGTTGTTGGTGGGAATATAAAGTAGCATAACCATTATGGAAGAAAGAATAGAGATTGCTCAGAAATTTGAAATTAGAATTAACATTTGACAGTCATCCTTCCTGAGAATTTATACAAACAAAATAAAATAAGCACATGAGAGAGAGTTTTCCGTATCCCGATGTTTATAGCAGCTCAATTTACAATAGGCTAGATATAGAATCAACCCAGATATCCATCAAATGATAACTGGTTAATGAAAATGTGTTGTACACACAAAATGAATACTGCTGAGCCATAAAAAAGAAATCCTGTCTTTTGCAACCAAATCAACACCAATATAAATCATTATGCTTAGTGAAATAGCCAGTATCAAAAAACACAAATAGGATACATTTCCTCTAATTTGTTGTATATAATATAATATAGTACAAAAAGGAAATGTATGGTTATAGCTTTTGAGATTTAATTGTTGTTTATAGCTGTTGTCTATTCTCAAGGACTCGTGGATTTTTCTATTATCTGTTGAATTATTTACTTTGTGAAGGGCTATGCTTGTGATTGTAAAATAAACTAAAAGTATGTCACTGTAAAATTTTAAAAGAAAAAAATAAGAAAGGAAGAAAGAGGGGTGGTGGGAGTATGGGCACGAGAGAGGTTTATGTGGATAGTATTACCATGCTCCTAAGCCACGAAATACATGAAATTTGTTCACCTTGTGCAAATAGCATTGTTTTTAAAACTTAACTAGTGTTATAACAACTGAGGATTACAGTCATAAATGTCTTTCCATAAGCGGAATAAAATCTTCATTTGACTTCAATGAGAATTCAAGGAAACATTCAAAGAAGCAGTCTACAAATGCAAGGATTATGAAAATGACAGCATTCCCAAGTGACCTGTTAGTTAGCTCACATATGCTTCATACAAAAATCTTACAAGTGCACTACCAGAATTGGATATTAAAGGTTATTCTACTCATGACTACAGTCATTTAAAAAGCCATAAACACATGAATGTAATTCATAATAAGTAACAGGTGCAAGGATAAACATCACATGATCTTCTCAAGTGAGTAAGAGCAATTACATTTATCAAGATGCAGTTTTTTAAAAGTAGCTTCTTAACCTAAAAATAGAACAGAAATCTCTTAGTACATTATTAGCTACCAATCCCTACAGCAAGCATGATGAAACGCTAGTATCTTTCTCCTTCACATTGGAAATAATATAATATTTGCTAGCACAATTTTACTCAATTTTCTTGTCATCTTACATGTATAGCAAAAAATGAAATATATAACTACTGGAAGAAAACTAATACCATTGTCATCACTGTCAAAAAATCCCAAATAAACTAGAAACAAATTAAAAAGAAAAGGTAGCATCATTATGAATATAAAAGGCAAATAAAACTTGATTGTTATATTTTTAGCAATAAATATACCATAATGAAATTAAAAGATACTATTTGGGTAACAGAAGATCCTGAATTCATAGAATTAAATAAAGCTAAAAGTTGTGAAAAATATCTACAGGAAGCTTTCAGATGTTACTGAACACAGTTGTTCTGAAAGTTGAGGGATTTTTTTTGGACTTCTTAATGATACAGTTTCATAGCATCTGGTATGTCCTTAACCTCCTCTCAAAACCCCTCCGTAAATCCCTCCCCTCACACTAGTTTCCCCTATATTGTTACAATAGCATAATTCTTCATGAACAGTATAAGTTCGTCATTGCAGGCATGGACAAGGACAGAGAGTCCAGCAGCCTATTGTCAAACTATATTGAACAGTTTCATTGGGAGTTCAACTTTGATCTGGAAGTACAGATGCAAAATGCATTGTATTCTCACATCTGGATATGATAATCTCCATTACATAGTTACTTTACATCCCCTTAAATGAAAAGCCACAAAACAAAACCAATAAAAGGACGAAAAATAATAATTGTAATGCCATGAAGTTAAATAACATGCTACTGAATGACTAATATGTCACTGAAGAAATGAAAAAGAAAATCAAGAATGTTCTTGTAGAAAATGATGCCACCATATGACCCATAAATCAGTGAAGAATATTTTTAAAAAAATTTTTTTGAAGAAATGAAAATAAAAACAGACATCAAAATCCATGAGAAATAGTGTCCGCTGATCATTGTTGGTGAGATGTATCTCCATTTGGCAGCAGACAAATGGATTTTATTTTTTTAAGATTTGTTTATTTTTATTGGAAAGTCAGATGTACAGAGAGGAGGAGAGACAAAGAGGAAGATCTTCCATCCAGTGATTCAATTCCCAAGCAGCTGCAATGGACAGAGCTGAGCTGATCGGAAACCAGGAGCCAGGAGTCTTTTATAGATCTCCCACATGGGTACAGAATCCTAAGGCTTTGGGCTGTTCTCGACTGCTTTCCCAGACCACAAGCAGGAAGCTGGATGGGAAGCAGGGCCACCGGGATTAGAACCGGTGCCCATATGGGATCCTGGTGCCTGCAAGATGATGACTTTAGCTGCTGGGCTCTCATGCTGGATCCTCCACTGAGTTTTTAATTGCCCTATTATGCTTTTTATTTCCAATAATTTGGCTTCACTTTGTTTCAGTGTTGCTATTTCCTGTGTGACATATTCCTTAAATTCCTTGAACTCCTGTATGTGTTTCTCATTGTTGATAAAAAGCTTTATAACATTTCCTAAATTCTGTATCCCTCATTTTCCTAATACATTCCTTAGTTAAATCAGGTAGGTAAAAGCTTTGCCACTTCACAGGGGAGTCTGTAATATTTGTTGTGCCTTTGTTTTTTCTTTTGCTTTTGGTTACTGTACTTCTGGTTAGATTATTCTCCTTATGGCAGGTCTCTAAGCTGTGTAATCCACAGGTCTGCAATTTGCTTTCACTTACTGTGGTTGGTACATGGTTTTTGGTTTGCAGTCGCTTGTGCCACTCCCTCCAGTGAGTTTCAGGTCTGGATTCTTGTGTTAGGATTCTACCATGATCTCTGATGCCCAAGCTCCTGGCTCCCACCCTCCACCCCTGCCCGTGATCCCATGCTGTGTCTGCACCATTGTCTGTACAGCCTTTTACCCGCTTCCGAATTGTGCAGTTCCCAGGTGAAGGAGACATCAGATGTCCTAAATAACTAAGTCATTGACAGTGCTGATTTTCTCTGAACCTGCTGGCTATTAGGTCTGAGGGCCAATCAGACCTATTTTGACCTGTAGGATAACAAATTCAGTATTATTTTTCCTGTGGGACTAGTGCAATGCACTGAGCTAGAAGTGAGTTCTCTCTCCCAGCTTAGAGCATGTGCAGTTCACTGCTGTCCCACCAATCACACAGTTTTTGCCACACTGTACAAAATGGCACCTGATGTGGCACTGGTGGAATTCTGGATCTGCTGGCCATTAAGCATGGTGCTACCCAGCTGTATTTGGGATGGAACCTATAGTTTGTGGAAAGTAGGATGTGTGTGTATTTTTACCCTAACATCCAGTAGAATACTCAGCCACCATTTTAACCAAGAAATCAAATTACACTTAGTGATAACAAAATGAATTGAAGTCAAGTGTATCCTGAGGTGACTGGTGAAGAGGAATAAATGTGTCTCATAAAATACTCCTGCTAAAATCCTGAACCCAAATCAAAGCATAGGAAGTGCTAGGAAGGGAAATGGAAGGCAGGAAGAACAGGAGAAGAAGAGAATCTTTATATGTACAAAGCTGTATCATGGAAAATGATTGAGATAAATTATTTTTTATTAAAAAAATCCTTTAAAACAAGAAACACTCACATACCATAAGCTGAGGATTTACAGGAAAGAAAAATAGCTTAAGTTCTTTAAGAGTGTCAATGCCATGAAATCAAGAAAATTGAGAAGACCAAGGTTGCAAAATCATTTTTTTTTTAGACTTACTTATTTTTTATTGGAAAGGTAGGCTTATCGAGAGAAGGAGCAAAAGAGAGAAAGATCTTCCATCCACTGGTTCACTTTTGAAGTAGCCACAAGGACAGAAGCTGAACTGATTCACATCCAGAAACCAAGAGCTGCTTCCAGGTCTCCCACATGGGTTTAGGTCCCAAGGCTTTGGGCCGTCATCTACTGCCTTCCTAGGCCACATGCAGGGAGCTGGATGGGAAGTGGAGCAGCCAGGACATGAAACAGCAGCCATATGAGATCTTGGCAGTTGCAGAACGAGGATTTAGACACTAGCCTTCGTGCTGCGCTCCCAGGACCATTTTTAATTGATGAAACAAAAGGTGTATGACAACTGCATTATGTTGATCCAAGGTTGTTTCTATGTTCAAAAACTAAATAATAGGATAATAACTAATAACTAATAACCTAGGATATATGGTTTGGTACCTGACCCAAAAAGCAGACCACACTGAGTGATTCTAAATGTGGGATTTTCTGTGAGGAGAGATAGGATTCCATCGCGGACACTGGCACAGCAGTCTGTACAGGTCAGTGCCTTTGTTTCTAGGGTCAAACAAAATGTCACTTTAGTTCAGTCAGAACTGTAGTCAGAAGAAAAAGACAGATGTGGCTGGGGACAGACTTTTTCAGCATGACTTTCATACTCTACCACCTCAATGCTCTGGGATATTGGAGGAAGCAGCTGACCCCTCCATCATGAATTCACACATCCAAGAACACTTCACAAAATTCATGAAAGAATAGAATTCAAAGAAAAGTCTTTTTGTTGCAGAAGCTTTTCTTAATTTCAGGCATAACTTTGACATTAATACACATTTTCACAAAATTTCTGGAGACTCTGTGAACCGATGATTCACAGGACATAGAGAAGCTGAAGGAGGAGATGTGGAAAAATCCGAAGGTGTTACACCATGCCAACAAAGTGAGCTAGCAGAATGGTGACAATGTGTGTGAGCTACCACAGTGGAGTGCCAAGGTCGCAGTCTTGACCTTCAGAGCAGTACAAAGTGACTACAGCCTCATGGCTACCTTCCAAGTTTCATGCAAGTTTTTCTTACTGACAATGCTAAGCCAAAATCAAGTAGGAAAGAGAACTCTAAGCAATATCGTTCCATCTTCACTTCGTTAAAAGTGTGTAAACCTACCACAATCTGTCTATCTTTGCCAACTTGGCATCCATCCATACTGTTTCTGATAACACTGATTTCCCAATAGTGACACTAACAAAGTCATGCTGCTGCCTAATCCAGTAAGAATAGTTCCCATGCAACAACTGCAAAGCTTGTGGACTCTGCAGCAAACAGAATATCTGTGTCCCTGTGTCAATCTGACTCCCTTGTAACTTGCTCTAGAAATCCACATGAGAACTAAATTAGTTTTGTCTGAACCCATATGACCTAGTTCACAATGGGCCCCGGCACTCAGAAGTTATAAATTACCTTGCAGACTGCTATGCAAAGGACCAGCCTCCCATTACTGAACCCTTGGGGAATCCTCCCAAATCCTATTGAGGGGCTTACATTGGACTTAAGAGTTAAGATGCTGGGTAAGATGCCCATGTCCCACACCAGAGTACCTGGGTCTGATTCCTAGCTCTGGCTCCTGGTTTCAGCCTCTTTATAATATAGACCCTGGGATACAGAGATGACGGATCCAGTCATTGAGATCCTGCTATGCATGTGTGAGATTGATCTCATCACCCAGTTGATGCATACGCTTTGGAACCAAACCAGTGTATGAGAACTTTCTGTTTATCACTTTCTCTGCTTCTTAGATTGAGAATCTAAACAAAAACCCTATTTACATCATAGAATCTCCTTGTTGTATTGTCTATCTCTCTTTTCCTTTGGGAACTACTCACACATTTGTACACAACACCTATCCACTGAATACCCATTATGACCTACTCACTTTATTGGCTATCAAGATGGAACATGTAAAAAAGGGGTCTTAGGTTTCAGCAAGTTCATTGTAAGTGAGAGACAGGAATGCAACAAATATAATGCGATACATAAGGTAATATTAGATACTGATAGTGCTATAAAATCAGTAAAATAAAGTGATACCATTGGGATGGGTGAATGGAGGGCACATCTCTGAAGAAGGGTCTCAGACCTGGCACAGGTTGACAGAGATTGAACCCACCAAGCCAGGAATCGGAGGGAGAAAAGTCGAGCAGGCAGAGCAAAGAACAAGCACAAATACTGAGGGCAGAAAAGGAGCTTGAGATCATCAGGGATAGGGGACACTCAGGCTAGAACATGCAAGCAGAGGACAGAGTGGGTGCAGGACAGATCAGAGTGCATAAAGCACAGTGGTAAGTGCAACAGAAAGCTCTTAGGAGGCTTATTGTAGTATAGTGACATTCTCACAGTTGAGAAAATTCACTCTGCCATATGCAGAATGAATTAGAGGAAGGTGTAAGAGAGGGACAAAATACAAATGGCCAAAAAGGATGCATTGCATTGCCTCAAGCAAGCGATGCTGGCCTTCAGATGGTAGAGTGGTAAGATGTGATTTTATTTGGATGGATTTTATAGGGACAGACATCTGAACTCACAGAAAGATTTGGATGTGGGAGATGAAACAATTTGGCTTTTTCCTAATCTTTTGGTTTAAGCAAAATTTTTTGCAAGATTTTACCATTTTTTTTGAGATAGAAGAAGACTCAAGGGTCCTCATTTAAGAACTTTTATTCATATGTAAAAACATGCCGTCTGATGTCCTTTGGTTCACATCTGTCTCTGGCTCTGGCCCAATCTCTCTCTACCTCTTCTCATGGCACTTCTTAATAATCTCTTCTCCATCTACTGTTTCTCTTCCTTTACCTGCACTTACTCCCTAATATTTCCAGCTGTAACATTTAATATTGTTTTCACTAACCTCTGTATGTCACTTATGCAAAAAGCACCCATTAATCTTAGGGGTTTGGTTACTGACGTAACTGGTGTAATTGATTTTTTTTTAACATTTTATTATTATTACTATCATTTTATGATACAGTTCCATATTCCCTTATTCCCTCCCCAATTCCCCCCCCCACCTAGTTCCTCTATATCATTACTAACATATAGTTCTTCATACATTGTCATATGTCCATCATTGCGGGCATGGACAATGGCAGAGAGTCCAGCATCCTATTGTCAAGATACAATAAACAGTTTCATTCTAAGTCCATCTTTGTCTGGAAACAGAAATGCATGCTACACTGCATCCTCACATCTGGATGTTAGTCTCCATTTCACAGCTACTGTACATCCCCTCAGATGAAAAGTCATGATACAAAATCAACAATAGAAAGAAAAGTATAAATTTACAATGCCATGAAGTTAAATGACATGTTACTAGATATGACAGTCTCCATTACACAGCTACTATACATCCCCTTAAATGAAGAGCCACAAAACAAAATTTACATCAGGGAGAAAAAAGAAATTAACAACACCAAGAAGTTAAATAACATGCTACTAAATGAATAACACATAGCTGAAGAAATGAAAATCAAGAACCTTCTTGAAGAAAATGGTGCCACTGCATGATCTACAAGTCATTGAATGATTTAATCAGAAGAAAGTGTTTTGAAGAAATGAAACTAACAGAAAACAACAAAACCCCTGTGATATACTTTCCGCTGATCTTTGTAGAAGTTTGTCTCCTCCAGAAAATAAACAGATGGGTTTTGTTTTTTAATCCAGCCTACTAATCTATGACGTTTGATTGAGCTTAAGTCATTTACATTCAAGGTTAATATGTATGGGTGGAACTTTGGTCCTGTCATTTTAGGAATGGGTTGTTCGTTGGTTTAGTCTTCTGTAGTCATTTTACTGGGATGTTCTTCCCATTTGCCTTTAGTTTTGGTAGGTACTATTCCTCTTCTCTGTCAAGAGAACATCTTGAAGTATCATTTGTAGAGCAGGTTTGGAAGAAGCAAATTCTTTTAATTT
Organism: Ochotona curzoniae; assembly: GCF_017591425.1. Taxonomy (NCBI): domain Eukaryota; kingdom Metazoa; phylum Chordata; class Mammalia; order Lagomorpha; family Ochotonidae; genus Ochotona; species Ochotona curzoniae. The sequence goes on from NW_024467115.1 coordinate 11,582,292, forward strand.
TCTTGACTGTGGAAGAATTTTATTTCATTTTCAAAGACGAAAGAAAGCTTTGCTGGATATGTTATCCTAGGCTGACCCTGATTGGAGATTACTATAGGACAACAGTGGCAAGGAGATCTCCTAGCACTACCTCTTATTGCTTGTTTATCCTGGGATCAATCCAACAAAGGAGAGCACACTAATGACCCAGACTTTTAAGGGGTCCAATGTAAGCCCCTCAATAGGATTTGGGAGGATTCCCCAAGGGTTCAGTAATGGGAGGCTGGTCCTTTGCATAGCAGTCTGCAAGGTAATTTATAACTTCTGAGTGCCGGGGCCCATTGTGAACTAGGTCATATGGGTTCAGACAAAACTAATTTAGTTCTCATGTGGATTTCTAGAGCAAGTTACAAGGGAGTCAGATTGACCAATGGATCACTTCTGCCTTACTGTCTCACCACATGGTCCCTGACTTTAATATGTAGTCATACTATGATGTGATGTAATCTGAGGGGGTATGGGACCTTTGTTAGAGCCTATGCCATGCTCTGTAGAGATTTAGCTTCCAAAATGTTGTAAACTACATAACTTCTGATATTGCATTATGGCAAAGAAAGACTGACTAATAAAAGATGTGGTGGTTAATGTTGTCACACTAGTCTGCTAGTCTTACCCAGATGCATTGTCCTTCCTCCTAACAAGGGTTCATCATTTAGAACTATGAATGGCGACATTCAGTTCCCTTTTCTATCTGATTTGGGTAGCTTGGAGTGGGTATTGACAAGAGATAGAATGGAATGAGCATTCCCAACTGGTTGATGACCTTAAGAGTGTTCTTGAAATAGACCAAATTTCCCTAAAATGATATCACCCTCCAAACCCATGTCTGCAAGTCTCCTAGGATTCCAGTTCTTCATGTTCCTGGGTCTTTTCTCACCTCTCTTAAGACTCCTAACCCTGTTCAAATCTCTAGAAGTACTTTCAGGATTAGAATTACATGGAATATGCTAGATGTCTCTTGCCTACTAGTCAGGACCCACTCTCAAGTTTCCCAAGCACACATTTTTGTACCCCAGGAAGCTGAGCCATGTGGATTTTGCCAATAGATTCCCCTGGCCAGCAGATTTCAGTGGAGTTAGCTAAAGGAAAATACCAGCAGGAAATAAGAGCACAGCAGAAATGGAAGCCAGGGTACTTATTACCTCTTCTCTCATAGCCAACTTGTCTCAAGCTGAATGCTATTAAACTCAAGCTTTTAGCTCCCATTGGGAAATTCCTTACGTACTACTGACTCCTATACTTTCAGATGTGGGACTGTTGCGAGCTCCCTGCTGCTGTTAGTTTCAGGGTGTTGTTGTATTCCTTATAGCTTTTTCTTGAACCCTGTGCACAACTTTACATAGAGTTCCATTATTAAGCTCTCTTCAAATTACTCACCTTGATCACACCATATGTTACCTGCCAGAACCCTGACTGGTAAATGAAGTGAGGCTCCTCTCTTACCAGATGATGCCTCTCCAGTTCAGCTGTCAGTGACTACTCATTTATCTTAGTGCAAAGGTGTGGGCTTGTTATTCTGGTACTTTCTGTGTCTCACTTAACCATAGTGACTTTGTCAAACTCAAAGAACATATACCTATGAAAAGCAAGGTGAGACAGGACAGCTCTGCACAATATGAGAGTGCCCTAATGCATCTCCAGACCTGCAGACCATGTTGGGCTTCACCCTTAGAGCCTACACACCCTGTCTGTTCTATATGTTGGAGGCAGAGGTGCTGTACAGCTTGGGTCTGTGTTAGAACTGCTTAAATTTCATGCTTAACACAATCATTGATAAGAACTGAGGACATGCCGTGTAATGGTGAAGGCATGGGAATCAAATATATCCAGATCTTCTTCCACAGAAAGCCTATATGCTGCCACTTCTAGCACCACTGTGTCTCTAGTGACCACTGAGAAGTTCTAGCACATCCTGCGAGTCCTCAACACAATATCAATGGGTGGTGCAGGACAGCCTTTGCGATTGCAGCCACTAATGGTGCAGGGGTGAAGATATGCCCGTGTGGTGCTGAGAAAAGATGCCATTGACCTCATCCAGAGGGCAGGAGAATTCACTGAGATGAGGTGGAGCAGGTGGAGCAGGTGATCACCATCCGGCAGAATCTGAGACAGAACAAGATCTCTGACCAGTTCTTGAACAGACACAGGATGTGAAGGATGGAAAGTACAGTTGTGTTCTGGTCAATGATCTGGAAAACAAGCTCTGCAAGGACCTGGAGCAACTGAAGAAGATCCAGGCTCATAGAGGACTGGGTCACCCCTGGGGCCTCCATGTCACCCAGTAGCACATTATCTACGTGCAGCAATCCAAGTCATGGCAGCCACATGTACAATCAGCACACCGAGTCAGCTGGCTACAGGGGCCGAATTTTGAGTGTGATCAAGAAGAAATTAATTCTGCAGGCCTTTTCTGTCAGTAGTTTATATACTGTGATATACCTTTCCTTTGCTGCAAATGTACTAGAAGCTGCCACATACCAACACTAATGCTACTTGCTGAAACAGATGGACGCCCACACCGCTACAGCAGATCACAGCTCTGTCACAGTTGTGAAGCACTTCTTTCTTACGGGGTATCTCCTCTACTGCAGGGTTTTTGTAGGCCAAACTGAATTTTAGGAAAAGGCATTCTTTGGGAGTGTCTTTCTCGTGGTAGAAATCTGTGATTCTCTTACTTCCTGTGTCACCCAGCAGCACATTGTCTGCCTGCAGCAACCCAAGTCATTGTTAATAGTCATACATAATCAAGGCTGCAGTTGCATGTACAATCAGCATGTGACAGACTATATGTCATGCATGATCCTTGTGAATATTCAGTTTTCCATAGTTTTAAAAATAAATTAAGATGTAGAGGGAGTTTATGGTGTCATTCCAGAACTGATCCCATGTAACAAAACACAATTTCACCCTGTTATAAGTGAAATGTAAAGTACTTTCATACTTTTGTCCAATCAGTTGGAAGTTAGTATGTATGAGTTAGGATTTGTTTTCTATTAAAAACCAAGTATTTGTGCATTAATTTTCACACTCAGGAACTCAGTTTCATCATTTAATAGGAAGACAGGGCCAGGAAGGTAAGCCTTATGCAGAAATATATTTCAGTTCTGCTATGCCTGGCTTATAGCTGTCATAAACAAACAGAACATGACTGTCGCAATAGGACAACGTACAAGGAATCACCAAAATATTAGTGGACAAAATGTGATTAAAAAATAATGCACATGTTTAATGAACTTTGCAGATTTCCACATATCTTAATTTCTGGCAGTAAGAAGGGAAAACGAAGAGTGGTCAAAACGGCAGACCAACCAAAAGTCTGGTGGTTTTTGACATTATTTCATTCATCAGAATGGAGTCCCATGGCAGTTCTAGCTCCAAAGAACTCTACGAAGGTGTCTGTGGCAGAGCACATAATTATCTCGGGGAAAGCTGATTCTTGTCACTAAAAACTGAGTGAATAGACTAGAAAGAAACTGTCAGCATCTGAGGCATGGGAAAATGTAAATTGTTTGCTCCCTGTTATATGTGAGTACTTCAAAAAGCACATGGATAAACAGAACTTTAAGTTCTATTTTGATGCAACATTTTTAATTTCATGCATAGTGTTTTCATATTAAGTATTTATGAGCTTTTGAATTATCATTGTACACATGCATTTCAAAACGTTTTATACTAAAATAAACTTGGACTTAGATTCTATTTTCCATGAATATTTTGAAATATACTTGCATAGTTTATACTACCTTGTAATGTAGTTACTCTGCCTTTTCAAGAATATCTTATAAACCCAATCCTGAAGAAGTAGCTCTCAATTGTGTAAGTATATTCACAGGATTTGGGTATAAGAAGCAGATTAGGGTAGTGGAGGATACTCAATTATAACCCGAATTGAGATAATCTATTGTTTTTGACAAGTTATCTTTATTTCTACCTCCCTGCCAAGTTTGTTATATTTACATTATTATCACATAAGGTTACAAAATAATACAGCTAGTATTCATATATTTTAAAAAGATAATGTATGCAATAAAATATATTCCTGATAATATAACAAGAATGCAGAATTTTCCAATTATAAAAGTTTGTGTCATCAGGCTTCAGCTTTCTTGTCAATACCTTTTTTGAAGCTGAGCTTGAAGTTGATTTTGGGAGGACAGAACATGTCTATATAAGCATATATAGGATAAATTTTAAGCAGTATTCTGTTAATTTAAGGAACGATGTCTTCTTTATCTGCATTATTGGGATCTCTGTTCTAATCAAATAAGTTTTTAAATAATTAATAGTTTGCTTAATAATTCTTTTTATATCGGCTAAATCCTAGCATCTTTCACTGCTTAATTTCATGATTTTTTTTTAAAATAAATGATTATCCATATCAAAGTTTAAACAGGTTTGCTAGTTCCCTTTCAGGCATAACATAGATATATTTTAATGGAAAGGTATTTTTTTAAAGATTTATTTATTTTTATTGCAAAGTCAGATAAACGAGAGAAGGAGAGACAGGCCCAGAATGGGAAAGTTTTGATGACCTAACACTCTTCTGAGAAAATAAAAATGTCAGAAAAATCAGCAAACAAGATTTTGCTTTTCCACATTCTTGGTTATATCAATGTCCCCAAGCAACAAATTATTAAATGATTCTTAAAGTGAAGTAACCAGCACATGGATTAAACATTTTGCTTTTATTTTAACTGCAAAACTTATCCAAGAATATACATCAGCATTCTCAATTAAGGTAATCAAATCTGAAAGGATTTAGGGCTGCTTCTCTTGAAAATAAAATTCATACTTTAAAAAAATTTTGTTTAGGGCCCTAGCAGCTAAAGTCCTTGCCTTGAACGCGCCGGAATCCCATATGGGTGCCGGTTCTGATCCCAGCAGCTCCACTTCTCATCCAGCTCTCTGCCTGTGGCTTGGGAAAGCAGCAAAGGATGACCCAAAGCCTTGGGACCCTGCACCTGCGTGGGAGACCTGGAGGAATTTCCTGGCTCCTGGCTTTGGATCGGCGCAGCACCAGCCATTGCGGTCACTTGAGAAGTGAATCACCGGATGGAAGATGTTCTGCTCTGTCTCTCCCCCTCTCTGTGTATCTGACTTTGCAATAAAATTTTTAAAAATTGTTTAATTCTTATTGAAGTAATATTTTCAAATGATTTTTTAAAACTTGAATATAGTTCCCCGAGTGTGTGCTTAGAAGCTGCTGAGAACAGAGCCCAGCTGTTGTCCCAGTAAACAGCCCGTTCTACAAGGACACTTCAAACTGTTTATGGAATAAGCCAAACTAAAAGATAAAACTTATCAAAATGTACAGTTTTCTCATAATATACATTTTGATGATCCCTTGTGTTAATTACTTGTGATATTCATCTTCTTTATAAAATGCATCTTATATAGATAATCTACAGTCTTATCCTGAACAACATTTCCTGGAAATTTTTCCTTATCAATGTATCTCAATCTTTTGCATTTTTTTACAGGCACCTAATATTCCACTGTGTGCAAGTATCATAATTTAATTAGTTCTTCCTCTGCTGATAGACAGTTGGGTTATTTCCAGTGTTTGATATCATAAACAATGCAATAGTGAGTGACCTTGTATATAAATCATTTTGATGTGTGCAGATGTGTCAGTAAGATGCATTCCCAGAAGTGAGATGGCTGGGTCAAAGGGCAAATACATTAGGAAGTATTAAAAATATTGCCAAATGTCCTTCATGAAGATTTTATCATCATGTCTTCCCACTAAAAATGTGCAGGGTACTTGAAAATGCGGTGGAAAGTTTGCATTATCTTTTAATCCATTTTCCCAGGAACATTTTGAAATACTCTTGGATGAAAATACCTATTACTCCACAGTCTCAGAGACAGAATTTTAACTTTCTGATGGCTGTCGATCTTATAAAGAAAAACATTGCTTAGTAAATCTGCCTTTAACTCACAGAGACCTCGAGCTGTGCTAAGTCATGTGAGTTGCTTTTGCTTTGTGCTTAAAGTCTGTCTTTGCTGAACTCTGAACTCTGATTCTATGTCACAGATGCTGACTTTAAATGGTACCGTGTTAACAAGGATCGCCAGGATCTATACCGAAGGACCTAGTGTATAAGGTAATAAGCATTGTGGCAAGAACCACAAGATGGAGGAAAATGTAGAAACAAGAATCAAGCCTCTCATCTAGCTGGAACTCATTACAAACTTGGACTCTGTCAGTGGAGCACCAGAAATACAGCATCCTCATTTGGAAATGAAAAAAGGAAGCAGAATTAGAAACAGTTATAATGATTGCTGTTGAGAAGCGAGGAATGTGGAAAAACAAACCAATGTAAGGCAGTAAATATGTGTCATATTGATATCATTAATTGGAAAGATTGGAGTAAGTAATGATCAAGGGGAATGAAATATATCCTAGCATCTATTTCAGTTACAATACGGTGAGATATTCAGATAGGATCGTAATATACGAAACTCAGGTTACAATGAGTCAAGCCAATACTGGAGTTTAAAAGGTTTTGGAACTTATAAATATGTTGCTTCAAACTCCAGATTGACTAGAAACGAAGTTTATGCTATGTTTTGTAGACATGAATGTCTTATGTCTACAATTTGGATTAAATTCTTGGGCTATTTGCTCAAAGTTACGTGTTAGATTTCTCACCACATATGTTTACTGGATTCCCTGCTTATTTACTATCTAACCAATAATATATAAGGCACATTCTTGTTCTTTTAATGCTTTATTTCAGAATAGTATTAAACTAAGTTTCCCATAAATTCATCCACCCTCACTCCCCTATTAATATCTTATAGTATTGTCACTATTGAAACCACACTCAGTTTTCTCTATTTTTTCCAAACATCTTCGATCCTAAATCACCCAAAGTGTAGTAAGCAACATTTCATTCTTAAATTGATGGTATTTTTAGCCCCTATATATAAAGGAGAACATGACATCTTTGTTTTCTGTGTCAGGCTTATTTCAGTCAACAAATTTCTGCCAGTTACACATTGTTGCAAATGGAAGTATTTAATCCCTTTTTACTAGATGATGAGCATTCCATTGTGTACATGATATGTTTCCTCTATACATTCATTGAATGATGAACACCTTAGTTGATTCCATGTTTTAAATACTGTGAGCAATGTTACTATAGAAAATAGTGGAGGTGTATCTTTGAAGTGATTAGTTCATAACATTTAGGCATATATGCTCTAGTGTGATTTCTGGATCATATGGTAGTTCCAGTTGTAGTTTTATAAGAAATCTCACAATTGCTGCTCTAATACATATTCCTAACAAAATTATCAAAGAGTTACCCTTAAAATTGAAAAAAAGAAAGTCAGATTGATTCAATATGTTGGCAATGAAAAGACTACAAAAAGACTAAACTCTAAAGGGAGTTTGCAAAAGTTACAGGATACAAAATTAACGTAAAATCAATAGTCTTTATATACAAACAATTCCATAGCTGACAAAGAACTTGTAAGGTCAGTCCCATTCACAATAGATGCAAAAAAGTGAAAAACCTTGGAATAAATTTAACGAAGGTTGTGACGAAACTATGATGATGATGATTAGAAAACATTAAAGAAAAAAAAAGAAATAGAAGACATTAAAACTGAGACAAATCAGCCATGTTTGTGGATTGTTAGCGTCAACATCACCAAAATGTCTAGATCAACAAGGCAATTTCAAGCAAAATTCCAATGACATTTTCTCAGAACTAGAAAAAATGTTAAAATACATATAGAAACACAATTTACAAATCCCACATAGATAAAGCAATTTTAAGCACCAAAACAGTTTTTAATGTTGACATTGTCTTATACAACTTTAGTACATTGGTTCATTACACATTTTGGCACAATTTTTGCAATATTTCACATACAACACCATGTGATGTGCAAACGCGGATAATTTTATTTCCTCCCTTTTGATTCTGATGCCGTTTTTTTCCTTTTCCCCAGTTGCTCTTCCCATTACTTCCAATACTACATTGAATAAGCACAATACCCTAGATTTAATGATTAATGCTTTCAGCTTTTCCCATTTCAGCATGATATTGTTTCTTATACAGCCTTTATAATATTGAAATAATACTGCATTTCTTCTATACCTACCTAATTTGCTCAGATTTTCAATCTTTAATGGAGATTGGATTATATAAAATGCTGTCTCTGGACCTGGTACAGTGGCCTAGAGGCAAGAGTTCTGGACTTAAAAGCGACAGGAATCCATATGGGTGTAGGTTCTAATCCCAGTAGCTCTGCTTCCCATCCAGCTTTCAGCTTGTGGTCTGGGAAGGCAGTTGAGGGTGTCACAAAGCCTTGGGATCCTGCACCCATGTGGGAGACCTGGAGGGAGTTCCTGGCTCCTGGCTTTGGATCAGTACAGCACCGGGGGTTATGGTCATTTGGAGACTGAATCATAGGACAGGAGATTTTCCTCTCTGTCTCTCCTCCATCTCTGTGTATCTGACTTTGCAATAAAAATCAATAAATCTTAAAAAGAAATGCTGTCTCTACGTCTGTTGAGGTGCCCACATGGTTTTTGTTTGTTCACTCTACCAATGTAATTTGATTGTTATTGATTTTCAAATGTTGAAGTACCCATCCATTTCTGTGATAAATCCCACTTAACTGTAACCTACAGTCTTCATTATGAGTATTGAATTCAGTTTGCTAACTAACATTTTGCTGAAAATATCTGCACCTATGCTTTTCAAAGCTATTGTTCTGTCTGTAGTCTTCTGTGTTTTGTCTCTATGGCTTTGACATCAGAGGACTCTGGCCTAGTACAATGAGTGTGGAAGAGTTATGTTCTATTCAATATTCTGGAATAGCTTGGAAAAAAAAATGTTTTTATTGGAAAGGCAGATAAACAGAAAAGAGAAGAAGGGAAGATTTTCCATCTGTTGGTTCACTCCAAGTAGCCACACTGACTGGAGCTGAGCCAATCCAATGCCAGGAGCCAGGAACTTCTTCCAGGTCTCCAATGTGGATGCAGACTCACAAAGCTTTGGATTGCCCTCAACTGCTTTCCCAGGCCATAGGCAGGGAGCTGGTGGGAAGCAGGGTTGCCAGGATTAGACCTGGCACCCACATGGGATCCCAGGATGTTCAAGGTGAGGACTTCAATTACTACACTATCACACTGGGCCCAATAGCTTGGAAATTATTGGCGGTGTTTCCTCTTCAATGTTTTGCAAGATTCGGTAGTAAATCCATCGAACCCTAGAGTTTTCCTCATGGGGAAATTTGAATTACTGCTTCAATCTCATTTCTTATGAATGAGCTCATCTTTTCTATATTTTTTGATGTAACCAATAAAGTTAGATATGTCGCTGTCCTGCAATGTTAGACTTCGTGCATGGAGGTGAAAATAACACACGTGGACTCTGATGGTTGAAAGCCACAGTTTATTAGGGGCATCAGACTTTATACACTGAGGGTCATATAGGATAAGGGAAGAGGTTTTGAGCTTATCAACAAAATCCATCAACTGTTTCTATACATTTTGCCGGGTCTCCCTGAAATTACTCTAGTACCCCGTTGCCTGGAGAGGGGTAATCCTGCTGCCTACCACGCAGCCACCTGGCTCACGAGAGAAAGACTGACAGGGGTTCTGTCTAAGCATTTCTGGTTTATTTGGGAAGTGCAGATTCTTATATAGGGTAAGGGATAGCCTCAGGCCAGGAATTTCAAGAATTCCAGGAGGGGAGAAACTAGGAGAAAATTACTAGGAGCTGGATTGCAGAAGCCATCTCCCATAGGCCAGGGCAGGTTAGCGAAATGGCCCTGGCCAATCAGTCTTTCTTTGAAGCAATGTGACCCCTGTCCTGGTTCACGCACAGGGCTCTGTCCTTGGTTGCCATCTTGCCCACCACATGTAACCGAGTGACTTTGATGTTAGCCACCATCTTGTTGACTCAGTGACCTCTTTGCCCCTGAGCCCCACATCTCCCCCTTTGTTTGTTAAATCAGGCAGGAATCCATAGTGGCTGTGCCTGTCTTGGGTCGCCCTCCTCTGAGGGTCTTACCCGTCACTGACTATCCAGCCATCGCAGGACCCTAGGTGACCATGCCTGGCTTAGGTTGCCCTCCTCTGTGGGTATTACCCATCATTGGCTAGCCAGCCAAGCTGATGAGATGAGTTTAAGGGACTTATGGAGTGCTAGGCCATTTTGGCGATTTCTTGAATGGTGACATGAACCCAGGCATGGGGCAGGCAGTGATTGGCAGCCAAGTCTTCAACCACTTCAGCCAATGGGCTCATGGTGCTAACGCTCTGTTGAATAAACTGAAAATGTTTCTTAAAAATGTAGGGATCAAGAGTGAATAGAAGTAATAAGATAATCAAAGGGCCAGCAAGGGTGGAAATTAAGGAGGCAAGCCACGAGAAGATTAAACCATGATTCCAACCACCCCTGCCTGGTCCTGATCACAAGGCAGACATGTCCACACCTGCTTCCTCTGAGAATCAGGCCCATTAGGGCGACCAGGGTGATGGCAGTCACTGGTTCTCACTTGACTATTAAGGCCCTGGGGCGTGTATCACTTCCTGGTATATTATTTTTGGAAGCAATATGATTAGAATACAAAAATCATTACTGCTACCATTCAAGACTTTCCCATAGGTGCAAGGGGTCAGTCTGGTTTGGCAAGCCCACCAGGTCCCACTGGCAGGGATCACATAATGATAGTTGGAGGTGTCCATTCTAATTTGATTGCACAAAGGCCAGCGTTGAGAGGGGACTTTGCCAACACGCAAAGTCCTTGCCTGGACACAGATGGGATAGTGAGTCTTGCTGTGTCCACTTGTTGTGAACAGCACTGACAAGGCATTGGCTGATTCAAAAAAACTACCCATTACTGAAACACCCTCTTAGAAAGGAGGTCGAGCACTATAACATAACTGACAAGGATGAGTGAAATTAAACCCAGACATATTTAGGGCCCCCCATGCTGCCTGTATGAGGGTCCAGAGAGGAACTGAACAATATAACTCACCTGTTGTCAACCTAGGGGATGTGGGGCTTGTGAGTGAAGAGGAAGTTGAGCTGGATATGCCTCTGGGTGGGTGGGAATTGATCTGGAGAGCTCTCCTGCGAGAACCCTACTGGGGTTCTATTGGTGGCAGGCCTAAGATAGCAAAGCACTGTAAAAAAGGACTTTGAGCATGTCTGGCTAGTTCTCTGGCATGAGCTATAGCCCAACCTGCAGGAAAATAAGTGTCTACAGGTACAGAAATATAATTTAATCTACAAAATGCTGCGTAGTGAGTAACATCTGTCTACCCCAAGGCATTAGCCCTTAGCTCTTGGGTGTTTACCCCAGTAGATTGTAGGGGTAGCACCTGGATAAAAGGCGCGCAGGACTTACAGGTATGGACAATCCTTTTGAGATCTTTAATTGGCACATTTGAAACTGATTACAGAGGCCTCCCCAATTAACATGGATATAATCATGTAGATCTTGGGCATCTTGTAATGAATTAATAGGGACTCTTGGAGAGACCAACTGATCAGCCATAGTGTGCCCTCATGAAATAAAGCTAGGGATGTTTTGGTGGCCCCTAAGATGTGTCATATACAGAGACTGCTTTTGATGGCTGCTTCTTTGCACTGGGGTGTGGACCACCGAGGTCCTCCAAAGAGGGACACTCCACAGCAATGTCCTGGGCTTTCCAACCTGACATGCTTGCTCCTTGCTGGCTCTCCTGTCAGACCAGAATATCTCTTAGGCTGATTCTGAGGGCCCTGAGTGCTACTCAAGGTTACCAGTCTATGAATCTGCTGTAAGAGCTGCTTCCCAATTCGGGAATTTTAATATTCCCTGAGTCTGGAATTATTGAGCACTTACTTACATATCCATCAAGCTCATGGGGTTATGGCGTCCCATGGCCAAATCTTACCAGCTGGGTAGTGGTTTCCTATTTCTCCATAGAAATCAGCCAAGGCTTCTTGCAATGAAGTAGAAAAAGGTAAAAGACCTGTTGAAGTTGTTTGGCTGTTAAAAGCAATACACTTGAAGCTGGATCATATCCTATCAGAGAGAGGACTCTCAGAATTGCCAGGGTAATGAGGGAGGCAATCATATCAATGAGAAAACAGACTTTCAGTTTGTTTATGATGCAAACAACTTCAATCTAGTGGACCAAAACATTGTGCTAAGGCTCCACTAGGTGAATGAGGCTGGGTAGGAAAAACCAAAACCCAAACAAGTTCCTCAGAAACAAAGCCAGTGAGAAATGAACCTTGAAGTTTCTTTTCAAAGAATTCTGCCTCCTGTTCTGCTTCTCTAGTCAGCATCCCAGGGCTATTATGGGCTGGATCTCCTTCGAGTATTGAAAAAGGTTGAGACAGCTGGTGGGTTGGGATGCCTAGAGAAGGTCATAACTAAATAGTGTCACCTAGCAATTTTTAAAAATCATTAGGGATTAAAAGATGCTTTTTACGAATAGAGAACTTTTGTGGAATTACACTAGTACAATCTAGAATGTGACCAAGATATTCATAAGGAGCTGTACTCTGCACCTTTTCAGGAGCAATCACAAGCTGGGCACAGGGAAGAACCTTTTGTGCCTCTTCATATAACTGCTGTAACTGACCGTCACTGGAGGCAGCAAGAAGAATGTCATCCATGGAATGGATAATATAAGCATCTGGAAAAGCATCATGAAGTGGTTCTAACACTTTTCCTACAAAATCTTGACACATAGTAGCAGAATTGGTCATATCTGTGGCAAAACTTTCCATTGATAACACTTCACAGGAGCCTAATAATTTAATGAAGGAGCCAAAAAACCAAATTGGGTGAGGTCATCTGGATGGATGGTAATAGAATAAAAACAGTCTCTTAAATCTGAAAGAATTGGGCTTTGGCCCAATAGTGTTAAAGTCCTTGCCTTGAACACACCGGGATCTCATATGGGTACTGGGTCCCATCTAATATCGGTGGCCTGCTTCCCCTGCAGCTGCCTGCCTCTGACCTGGGAAAGCAGCAGAGGATGGCCCAAAGCTTTGGGTCCCTAAACCCGCATGGGAGACCATGAAGAGCTCCTGGCTCCTGGCTTTGAACTAGCTCAGCTCCAGCCATTGTGGCTGCTTGGGGAGTGAACCATCAGATGGTAGATCTTCCTCTGTGTCTCTCCTCCTCTCTGTACACCTGCCTTTCCAATAAAAATAAATAAATCTTTAAATCTGTTTTTAAAAATCTGAAAGAATTAATGGCTAATGTGAAGGAATCCTAGAAGGATTAGGCTGCCCAGGCTGCAGGACACCCATAGGGTCATAGTAGCATTTACATTTTGGAGATTTCAAAGTGAGACTACCATGTCCGATTATTCTGCAGTAGCCCACTGTCCATCTCCTAGCATCATATCCTAAGTTAGTCACCCACCCTCAGGGAGTTGTTGGCCTGTCCATCCTTAAGATTGCAACTTCTCCTTAGCCATATCACTCCTCCACATCTTCCACTGTAGATCCTGTGAAGGAGAAAGCCCTGTTTTTGCTACTGCTTTGAAAACATAAGGAATCCAAGTTGCTTCTCAACTCCAACTACATAAATATTCCCTTACATATACGGATGTGGGCCCGTAGGACACAGAAGCCTTTTTAAAATCTGTGATGGCATTAAAATCTAGACTTTTAATACTTAGGTTGATTAATCACTTGACCACGTGTAATTGGAAACAGTGATCGGAATCCATGAGGTCTCCAGGGATTATCATACATTTCGGGACATCTTCGATCAGATTTAAGGGCGAGGCGGTATAGGCTGGTATTTCACTGTTCTTCTATCTCATCCTCAACTTCTGCACTAGAGATATCCTGAGTTAACACTGGAAAATTTCTACTTTCTTTTAGTTCTAATTTCATTTTCTTCCTAATTTGTGTTTTGAAGAATTTATTTCTGGCCATATATCGGTGTCCCCACCGGTGAGGGGGTCTAACACGGATTCCCCTTCATCCTCCTCGTCTGTACTGTGAGAGAGAGAAGGATGAAGAAGTCAGAAAGTGGGGATGCAGAGGGAATGGTATTAGGAAAGTTCCTTATTTTCTTCTTTTTAGGATTTGCCTTCCTTTATCCATCTAACCCATAATCATCAAGGGAACCCATGACAGTCTGTTGGAGGATTTTTGCCCTATCTTGCCCTTCTGTAATTGTGATAACCGAGTTAATTAAAGACCATGTACCCCAAACATCAGCAGGAACATCTTCTGTCATTCGCACCTCCTTTACTTGTTTCCAGGCACGATCCCAGACTTGGCTTTCTGGTGTCCCTTCAGCTGGAAGCCAAGGGTTATATTTACAAACAACCTTTAAACAAGACTGCATTTGCTGCCTAGTTACATTTATTCTGCATTTCTTTAAAAGGTCATGTATAAGAGGTATAAAAGACAGCACTCTACTTTGATTCTGGCCCATTACCCCCACTGACCTCTTTCTGTGTGCATCTCTGTTCCATTGTCGTTTCTTCTTTCAAACATGTTCACAGGCGCCACTTGTTGCTGTCCTGCAGCGATGGACTTGGTCCACAGAACTGATACTAGCATGAGTGAATGCTGACTGCTGGTGGAAAACATCAAACTTTATACACTGAGGGTCATGTGGGATAAGGGAGGAGGTGTTGAGCTTATCAACAAAACCCATCAACTCTCTCTATGCTTTGAATTGGAACTCCTCATGTTTTGTATATCCCACAAAGGGTTCTCATTCACATGCCGTCCATTCAGCTGTTCTCATACAAATGATATCCATTTAATTACTTGAATGGTGAACACTCAGTTGTTCTCATACAAATGATATCCAATCTGTTATACAAAAGGTATCCATTCGGTTATTCTCATGCAAAGGATATCCAATCAGTCACACACATGGCATCCAGCCAGTGGTTCTCATACCAATGTTATCCAATCAATTATAATCCTGAACTTGGTGAACTTCCAGGGTCACAATGTCCTTCTACAATATGTATTCAGTAATTCGTCCATTTCTTCAAGTTTTTCCAGTTTGTTAGCTCATAGTTGTTCATAGTAGTTTCTTATGATCCTCTATATTTCTGTGTTATTGGTGATAATATCGGCTTTTCCTCTATAAATTTTTGAGGCTTTTCCTTTTACTTTGTTAGTCTAGCTCATGATGCTACTCTATGATCTATGAGTTATTGAATAATTTAATCAGAGGAAAGGGTTTCGAAGAGATGGGACTAAAAAAAATCAAAATCCATGAGATATAGTTTTGGCTGATCTTTGTTGGTGAAATGTGTGTCCTGTAGGCAACAAATTGATGGTCTTTGCTGTTTAATCCATGCTGCTAATCTATGACCTTTGATTGATGAGTTTAAGTTGTTTATATCGAGTTAATACAAGTAGGTGGTAATTTGGTCCTGTCATTTTTAGCAGTGTGTTGTTCATTGATTTAGTATTCTGTTGTTATTTTACTACAATGTTTTTCACATTTGCCTTTAGTTTTATGGGTGGTACTCTATTTCATTGTCAAGAGCACATCTTTAAATATCATTTGTTGGACAGGTTTGGAAGAGGCAAATTCTTTTAACTTTACTTTGGAACAATTTTCTTTCATTTTCAAAGATTAAGAGAAGGTCCGCTGTGTGCGTTATCCTGGACCGACAATTTTTTTTTTTTTTTTTGGTTAGAATCAGGAATATGCCACTCCATTCTCTTCTTGCCTGTAGTTTTCTGTGCGAGGTCTCCTGTGATTTTAATTGGCATTTGATTGGCCAGTTGATTTTTTTCATGTTGATATTTCTTATGTTCAAGTGTAGAGAGCTTGATTATCATGTGTCATGGTGAAGATCGCTTTTTTTTTAACAACCCATTTGGGAGTTCTGTGCCCCTCCTGGATGTTGCTTCCCAATTTTTTCTCTAGATTAGTGTGGAGAGCGGAGCTGCACCTCAAAGATGGCGCTTGTTGACCATTGCTTTGTGGCACAAAGGTGGTAAACAGGTTTTGGGAAGTTACTAAGGATTGGGCCGAGCACGTAGGGAAGCTACGTGACCTAAGTCATGATTGGTGTGCTTATCACATGATGTGAGGAACTGTGTATGGATTGGTTTGAGTAATGTAAAAAGGTCTGGGTGAAAAATAGTTAATGAGGAGATTCCACCAGGCGCACTGCTAGAGCTAGAGCTATCGCTGTCACTTCAAGGCTATTGCTAGCTAGCACTAGGCTGCTTTTGCTTTACTGTAATAAATCTTACAAGTGCTGTAACTGCTTTCATTTTGACACAACGCTTGAAGTCTTATCCAATAAACCTTTTTAAGAATCTTTACCGCATCGGGGTCTTGCTCGCAGGACGAGGGACCCTGATAGATTAGGGAAATTTTCATTTACTATTTCATTAAATACGCTTGTGAACCCAGCTTCTGTTCCTGCACCTTCTGGTACTCCCATCACTCTTTTTTTTTTTAAGATTTATTTATTTTTATTGCAAAGTTAGATATACAGAGAGAAGCAGAGGCAGAGATAAAGATGTTCCATCCAATGATTCACTCCCCAAATGACCACAATGGCTGCTACTGCTCAGATCTAAAGCCAGGAGCCAGAAGACTCTTCTGGGTCTCCCAGGCTGGTGCAGGTTCCCAAGGCCTTGGGCCATCCTGACTGCTTTCCCAGGTCACACACAAGGAGCTGGATGGGAAGCGGGACTGCTGGGATTAGAACCGGTGACCCTATGGCATCCTGGTGCGTTCAAGGCGAGGACTTTTAGCTGCTAACCCATGGTGCCGGGCCCTCCCATCACTCTTATATTTGGCTTTTTAATAGTGTCTTTCAATTCTTGAATACTTTTTTTTTTAGCCTACTCTAGCTCTGTTTCCAGCTTTCTGTTTCCCCCTAGTGACAGGAAATATCTTCTAATTTTGAGATTCTTTTTCTGCCTTCATTCTATTTTGGAGACTCTTCACTGTGCTTTTAATTTGTTGCACTATATTCTTAATTTCTGATATATCAGCTTTTGTTTCATTTCTAGTGTGACATATTTCTTGTACCCTTGATGCCTGTTTTGCGAGTTTCTTGTTGGTAAGAAATTTTACAACAGGTGTTTTGAGTTCTGTATCCCCCATTTTCTCAATGTCTTCCTCAGTGAACTCTGAGGTTGGCAAAGGGATTACCCTCCTTAGTAATATTCATTATGCCTCTGTTCCTTCTTTTGCTCTTGGTCATTGTACTTCTAGTTAGCAGATTGTTCTTCTTGGGACAGGTTTCTAAGCTCTGGCACCCACAGATCTACAGTTTTATTTTAGTTATTGCAGTTGTTACGCAGCTGTTTGTTTGCAGTCACCTGTGCAACTCTCTCCAGTGAGTTTCAGGTCTGGGTTCTTTTGTTAGATTTCCACCATGGTCTCCACAGCCCCAGCTCCTTGCTCACCAGTCTCCACCTCCTGTGATACCATGCTGAGAGTGTAATGGTGTCTGTACAACCTTTGTCCCAGTGGCAGACACTGGCCTACCCATGAAGACACTGGCTGGAATGCTGCATTCCTGCATTCCACAGCTAAATACCTGGATCCAAGTCTCAGCTCCACTTCAATTCTATTTTCTTGCTAATACACAACTTCATATAAAGTGGCCATTGCACATGTAGCTGGGTCCTGGCCGTGGATATAGGAAAGCTTCCATTGACTTCCTCACTCCTGGCTTTGTCCTGTCCTATTCTCAGCTGTCTTAGTCTTTTGTGGATTAAACTGGCAGGTGGAGATCTTTTTCCAAATAAATAAATAAAATAAGCTTAAAAATAATTAATCAGTACAACTCCTTGGTGATTTCAAGTATAACACAAATTAAAACAATAGGTAAGTCATGTCACAACCCCTAAAGCTCATTGAATTGCATAAACATTTCTGGGCAAGAGCCTAACAGATTTGGACCACCTGTGTGCCTGTATGCTTTTCTCCTTAACGGAAGATTCAGACATTGCCTGCCAGGTCTTTTTTTTTTTTTTTAATTTGTCCACCCTCACCCAGGAATAATATTCTAATATATGAAACTTTAGGAATCAGGTTCCTGGTCCACCCAGATAACCCTCTTTTGACTCATAGGGCTATTATAATCTAATGAGAATTGGAGTGATTCAAACTAAAGTGATTCAACATATTTACCTTTGAAAACTTCATTCCCATTCCTAAAACCCAGTCCTAAAATAACAGGACCAAGGTACCACACATACATATTAAACTCTGAATGTAAATGACTTAAGCTCAATCAAACATCATAAATTAGTAGACTGGATTAAAAAACAAAACCCATCTATTTGTTGTGTGGAGGAGACACATTTCACCAACAAAAATCAGCGGAAACTATATTGCATGGGTTTTGATGTTTTCTGTTAGTTTCATTTCTTCAAAACACTTCCTTCTGATTAAATTCTTCAGTGAATCATAGATCATACAGTAGCATCATTTTCTTCAAGAAGGTTCTTGATTTTCATTTCTTCAGCTACACGTTAGTCATTTAGTAGCATGTTGTCTAACTTCTTGGTATTGTTAATTTCTTTTATCTCCCTGATGTTGATTTTGTTTTGTGGCTCTTCATTTAAAGGAAGGTATAGTAGCTGTGTAATGGAGACTGTCATATCTAGTAACATGTCATTTAACTTCATGGCATTGTAAATTTATATTTTTCTTCCTATTGTTGATTTTGTATTATGACTTTTCATCTGAGGGGATGTACAGTAGCTGTGGAATGGAGACTAACATGTCCAGATGTGAGGGTACAATGTAGTATGCATCTCTACTTTCAGACAAACAAGGATTCACAATGAAACTGTTTACTATATCTTGACAGTAGGATTCTGGACTCTCTGCCATTGTCCATGCCCGCAATGATGGACATATGACTGTGTATGAAACACTATAATAATGATATAGAGGAGCTAGTTGGGGGTGGGGGGAAATTGGGGCTGGGATAAGGGAAATCCCAGGAGCCTGTGGAACTGTATCATAAAAAATAAATAAGTAAATAAGTAAATAAATAAATAAATAAATCCTGGCTCATGCAAAAAAAGTTTTCATGGAAATGGGATTTAAAGATAAGTCTTTTTTTTTTTTTTGGATGCACTCCAGGTCTTACCAATGTATGGCAGGGAACTAAGCACTTGAGTTTCCACCCCTAGCTGCCTGAGCCTGTGCTAACCGAAAGCTGCAGTCAGTGGTAGAGCTCAAACTTGAACTCAGACACTTCAGTTTGGAGAACAGACTTCTACTCAACTGTTTAACCACCAAGCATCCACAACAGAAAAAAGAAAAAAAAATTAATTAGGCAAAGCTCGTCCCTGGATGTGTATGAACAGTTTAGGTAGGGAAGATAATTGGCAAACAGGATTTCTATAAGAAAAAAAAAATAAAAAGAATGAAATGATGTGGGTAGCACTATGGTGCAGTGGGGTAAACCAATACCTGCAATGCTAGTATCCTATGTTGCAGAACTGGTTCAGGACCTGCTTGCTTCCCATGTGACCCTAAGAGACCCAGATGGAATTGGATTCTGGCCCAGTCCAGCCAAGCAGTGGGCCAGCTACTGCAGCTGTTTGGAGGGTGACCCCCTAGATGGATGACCTGCCTATCTCTTCTTCTCTGTCACTCTTTCAAATAAATAAATAAAATATATCTTCCTAATAAATGAAATACAGCACATGGTTCACTATCTCTTATGCCATCACTCTTTCAAATAAAGTACATCTTATGTATATATGTATATACATATATAAAACGATAAGGTGAAAGCACTTTAAAAATGCAAGATAACATTAAAACTTCAGTTGGAAAACAGGAGTGACACAGTTCACAGTTCAGGGAGAAGCAGGGCCCTGGATTATCCTGGGTGTCTGTCCTGTACTTTCTTGAAGTGCCTTTGGGTGAATAAAATGGCCTGACTGGGAATTTTATGGTTGAGTTCTAGCTATGATATTGTTTTTCTGTATTAAGAAACAAGAACAACCATAACTTACATTTCCTAGTTAATGTAACTGAATCTTATGCTTTTTAGTTAAGTACCTTTTCAACAAATACCAATAAACTTCAGGGGCAACTTCCAACTGTTCTGTGTGGGTTTTATAAGTTAATGCTCTGATTTTTGTGTGTGGGCAGGACTGTGATGTGGAAGGTGTACAGCTTTGCATAGTTCCTAACTCACTGTCTATTCCCTGTTGTCATCCATAACTCCTCTTTTAGAGTCAAATAAATGCTGGATTAGAAACTCTTCTTTGTCCATTCCCAAGATCTCTGAACACATCTGAAACACATTTGATTCTGAAGCACAGCTGATACTAATAGTTTGAATATGGCTCTTCCCAAGAATATTTATATATTAATTGTTATGGAGTGCAGTCAGTGATTGCTCCTTCATCTCTCCTTGTATACTCTGCCCACCACGTCCTAATTTGGCTGGGATGTTGGATGCAGATGAGTACAATTAGTCTTTTTAGCTACAAGCCCAGTTCCTGTTCCTGCCCATCCCAATGAGCACCAATTAACTCCTTAACTCACAACACTTAGATATTCGCCCCTGCCCACCTGTGACTCATCTATCAACTGAGAGGGGACAGAATTGCATTGTTGTGTAACCATTTCCCTCACAACCCCCTTTAAAAGGCCCGTGAAGCGGGGGCTCACTCTTTTTTGTCAGATGTTTCCGTTACTCTGGCACCTTGACTCTTGCCTGATCCAGGACAGGTAATTCCCTGAGCATGGTCCATGTATACTGCTTTGATTGGACTTGGGATCTGTTATTTTAGTATGTTCTGTTATCACCAAGTTTGGTTAATAAAGACTCCTTAATAAAACCTTAAACATGTCTGGTGTGATCACGCTGGCACCCCACAACATTAATCAGAATTGTAATTTTAAGTTAAGGAGATGAAGAGTTAGAAGTAAATGCATTAGCAAACAAACAAAAAATAATAGAAATATTAAGTATATCCTCCAATAACTTATTTTTAAGCATGAATTAGAGATCTCCCACCCATTGGTTTACTCTCCAAATGGCCACAATGCACCATGGCTTCTTGTCTGGGAACTTCTTCTGGGTCTCCCACAACGGTGCAGTGGACCAATTGCAGGGACCATTCTCTGCTGCTTTCCCAGGCTCATTAGCAGGAAACTAGATCTGAAGTGGAACAGTCAGGATTTGAACCTATGCCTATATGGGATTCCAGAAGTGGAAACTTTACCAGTCACACCACGATGCTGGCTCAGTCAAGACTGTTGAAAACAGAAGACCATAAAATAAGTGGAGACACCAGTAGCTAATGATCAAAGATGAAAAAAGGAGAAATACACCAATTAGGAATGCAAATAAGAAACCCAAGTGCATTTTAAGTAATTGTAAGGGATTATTTCAGTCAACTGTATGAAAAAATGATTTGATAAATCAGTTAAAGGAAAATGAGTTTTACAAATTATCACTGAAGAAGTAGAAAATGTAGCTAAAATTAATGGAAACACACACACACACACACACACACACACACACACACACACACATAAAACCTAACCCCTGCACTTCCTTAAAAATAATTAGTAAATGAAATACAAGGTCCTGATATTTCACTAAAGTATTTCCTGGAATTAAAAAAAAAGAGAGATTTATTTATTTGAATATGTGAATGGCAGGACAGGAATAGCAGAGAGAAAGAGAGAGAGAGAGAGAGAGAGAAATGCTTCCATTTACTGGTTCACTACCCAAATAGCTGCAACATCTGGGTAGGGCTGATCTGAAACCAGGATCCAGGAACTAACCTAGTCTACCAGATGGGTTCAGGGCCCAAGTATTTGAGTTATCTCCCATTGCTTTCCAAGGTGTGCTAGTAGGGAGCTGGATCAGAAGCAGAACAACTGGGACTTACCTATCATTGCAGTGCAGGATGCCAGTCTTGCAAACAGTGGCTAAACCATTTGTACCACAATGAACTCAAGTGCTAACTAAATGATCCTATAGCACACATGTAGGAAAAAAAAAAACATAAGTCATTTTTAAGAAACTGGAATATAGTCAAGAGAAAAACTTGTCAAACATTTTTAAACAAAGTTTTAGAAATTTATTTTCATTTTATTTAAAAGACAGAAACAGAATGAAACAGATACAAAAAAAAGACCTTCCATCTTCCAGCTCCCTCCCCAGTACTTACAACGGACAGGGCCCGGCCTGCCCCAAATCAGGAGCCAAGAACTTGATGTGGTCTTCCATAGGGCTGGCAGGGACCCAAGAATCTAAACCATCTCCTGAAATCCCCTGAACTACACATTAGCAGGAAGCTGGGTCAGAACTGAAGAGAGAGGACTAGAACCAGGCACTCCAAATAAGATGCAGGCAGCCTAAACAACAATTTAACTGGGGTGACATCATCACCATGACAAAAGCCTGTCCCCCGATATCTACTTAATAGAACAGATTATTTTATTATAAAAACTAAAAAATAAACCTGGCAAGAAAAATTGTTATTGTATTTTAAAATAAGAATAGATTTTGACCAGATAGCAATCGCATCAAAAAGCAAATATTTCAGTATTCTGAAATCTAGTATCACATGTGATTGCATTAATAAAACTAAGAAAAATATGGTACATTCATATTCATAGATCCTGGAAAGATACTTATGCAATACTAAACATCTCCAGTGACAAAAGTTTTCAATAAAATGAGACTAGAAGCATTAAAATTACTTAACAAGATAGCTTAGCAAAATCATTGGTATAAATCATTTAATATCTGAACAGTGACCAGTTTGAAAATGTAGAAGAGAAAATGTAATAGCAACAAAATGGTAGACTACCTAAAAATAAATTTAACAAGAAATGTGCACAAATTAATACAGATAAGTTTTAAATGTGAGTAAAGTATAAATAAGACATAAATAAGCACAAGAGAAATAAATATCATGGTCTTGTGTAATTTAAATGATACTTTTTCAAGGTCTCAATAATATATCTATACATCATCGCTAAACAGCTTGTAAAACATTACATGGAAAAATAAAGAATAATCAGAAAAAAATTGAAGATTGTCATAGGGAAGAGCATTGTAATTAATTACTGCAATTAAAATAGTGCTGTACTGGCACATGCACATGCAAACAGATCAAGGAAATTGAAAAGTGGGTTCATAAATAGAACCCACAAACCAAACTTAGTAAGCAATGCAGGTAAGATTACTCATCACTGGGGAAAAAACAGAACATTCAACAAATAATTCTGAAATCAACTAGTTAAAATATAAAAAGATTCAATATTAAATCAGATTAGTGGCGGTGAGTACAGGATTTTTTCCTTCTTTCATCAAAGTTCAAAATGGAACTCTATATTTCGAAATGCTGAGGCAGAAGCAGCAGGAACCAGTGTTGTCGGAACAAACAGGAATGGAGGAACCATGCCCACAGGGAAAGGGCTTTGGAAACTCGAGATCTACATGGTGTTGGCTGTCATTGTCATCATTCTTATTCTTTGATAAAATAGGTGCTTGCTTATATTATTTAACTTTCACAAAGCTGGTTCTAACCTCTTTTAATTTCTGAGTTATCTAATTCTGGATCTTTGTGTTGTGTATTGCTGAGGGATCTGCAAATCATGTCAGGTGAGAAGCGATGGAAGACACTGACTTTGCTCTGTCTAGTTGTAGAGGGAAGAATGAAGATCTGTGGGTGTGTAGCTACAGGAAGCAGAATTGACCAGCTGGAAGGCGTTTCCAGGGGTAGGAACCATTTGGATGGGGATTTGAATGTTTTCTCTTTAAAACTGCGAAAGGTTGCCCTGGATCTCTGCCTGCTTGGCCTATGTAAGAGGTCATAGGCACAGGGCATACTGTGTCCCTTCTGACAATGGTTTTGGCTAACCAAGACCTCAACCTGGTCTGATCCGTGGTCACAGGAGGCAACAGAAGTGGACTGCACACCAGCCTTTCTTCTCCTTGGATGAGCTGTGCTGGAATTTTTTTAATAAGCAACTCTGAGAATGCAGGTGCAGCCTACTTTACCTGCCAGGCTACGTGGTAAACATTGTTCCACGGCCTACCAGTCAGCCAAGTTGTATATGACCCGTGACATGATTGGAGTGTCTAGAGAGATAGACGTGCCTTCTAGCCAATCACAGTGCTGTTTTTGGGTGGGATGACTGTTGGGGGATGCCCCCCTGCCTTCCCTGTTCTTAGTCATTTGCACTACAGTAATTGAATATGTTCCATCAAAATGTCGCTGGCGGTTCTTGCTGCTGAACACTGTCTCCTTACCCCTTTGGTGGTCATAGGGGGCCTGCTGGTCAGGAAACCTCCGAGAAAAAAAATGCCCAAACAACTCACTCTACAGCAGAAACATCCGTGCATGCTCAGTTTTGTCAGGCCTGCGTAAAAACTGATGCTTGAATAAGGCCTTACAAGTCAAGCCCATGCACTATTTGTCACGGATGATTGTTCTTTTCTTGTGGGAAAGGGAGGGAGAGAATGCCGTCTGCGTGGAAAGCTTTTTAATTAATTGACTTTATAAAAATGCAACCATGTCCCTTCCTGCCTAGTATTTTTTATTCACTATCTTCATATCAGGGTATCCAGAATTTTAACAGTTCACCAAGGAAGCAAATGTTTATCTCTTTTAAACTGAATTTGTTTCTTTGACTCAAGAAATGCTTAGATAATGCCGCTTTTGGCACACTATAAGTTCAAGGATGTGGTCAGCGCCATCATGTTTTGGTAAGATGACCAAACTTTCAGGTTAATGGGCTTAGAGACAGTCTACCACTTACATGAAATTATTTAGCAGTAAAAGTGGTTTTATTTATGCACATTTGAGAGGTATTTAATGGGTAGCATTTTTAGCAACTGGTTAGCTGCACTAAAAAGTTATGAAGATCCATATTAATATTTTAGTCTTGTCTCAAAAACTCTATTCATTTACCAAAAAAAAGAAAAAAACCACACAGAGTGCCTAGGGATCAATAACCTAGCTCATCGCATTCCACAACTCCCTCACCCTCCCCAAGTACTTTCCTTATTTTGCTAATGTCACTACTTTTCCTCTCGATTTCTAAGCTCAAACCGTGAACTTTGAAATGGTCATTTGTCAAATTGCAGTGAACCATAGTGGATAAGATATATTTGCATACATCAGATACTTTCTACCCAACTCATTATGTCCTCTGAATAAAGAGGCAGGCCGACACAAATGTATTCTAGATTATGGAACTTGTACTGGCCCCTACCTCACTGTGTGCCTGCCCTTGGTTCTTTAAGGAGATGTAGTCCCATCTTTCAGATGACCCACCCACACACTGGCCGGTGATCTGCTCGAGAAAACCATCGCAGGCAACCAGTAGTGGCTCATAGGGACTGGGAGGCTGTCTAGGTTTGAACATGACTGAGTGATACTGAGAAAAGACTTCACTTACCAACACATTGTAATTATATTTTCAAGCAATATGTAGCAGTTAGAGAATAAGACAGATATCAAAGAATATGATATGAGCAACAGAACAGAGACAAATTCTGGACTGCCTTCTCAAAATTTTGCTACAAAGTGTCCTCTTTGATTCTCCTTATACGGTTTCGTTCTTCACAGGGAGTTGAGAGCCCAAAGCCCACCGACACTAAATCCATTTGGACTTTTCTTTTTTTTCCTTTTTTCTCCTCTTCTTTCCTTTCTTTTGTGATTTTTTTTTCTCTCTTTCTCTCTGTCTCATGGTAAACACTTGGCTAAATGCCTGCACTTAAGCTGAAACATTTACACTTTTTACATTTTTTTTAAAAAGTAAACCAATTAAGCACTGCCCATTTTTGTAAATAAAGCTTTCTTGTGGTACAGTCCTGTCACTTGGTTTACAAATTATTTGTGGCTGCTTTCCTGCTGCACACAGAGTTGAGTTGTCAATGATTCACATTGCTACTTACTATCTGATCCTCGGTGGGGTGTTCATTTACCATTGCTCTAATGAGTAGCCGTGTTGTCTTGATGCATTGTTTTTTGTAAGCATACTTCTCAGCTCTAGAAATTGTGTAGGACATTTTCAATTACAAACATGCAATTTTAAAAAAAGATTTAGTTATTTTTATTGGAAAGGTGGATATACAGAGAGTAGAGACAGAGAGGAAGATTGTCCATCTGATGGCTCACTTCCCGAGTGGCCCCAATTGTTGGAGCTGAGCCAACCTGAAGCCAGGAGTCTCCTCCGGGTCTCCCACGCAGGTGCATGGTCACAGAGCTTTGGGCCGTCCTCGACTGCCTTCCCGGGCCACAGGCAGGGAACTGGATGGGAAGTGGAGCTGATGGGATTAGAACCAGTGCCCATATGGAATCCTGGCACTTTCAAGGCGAGGACCTTAACTGTAATGCTACCGCACAGAGCCTACAAACATGGAACTTATCCAATGTATTGCTACACAACAGAGCTACTCTCTGGGGTAGCAATGATCAGCTTGGCCAGCCATCAACAAATGTGTCCATAACTATACTATCCACTTCATTCTCAACTGCTGAACTTGTGAGATGATCACATGCTTGCTGAATGTGTGCATTAAATGCTTCCAAACAATTGTTAGCCTATCAAGACCAACAAGTATAAAAATGCAATGAAAGTGCTTTAAAAAAGTGAATTTAAACAAATTAAAAATAATTTTTAAAAAGCCAAAGTGCTATGAAAATATATTTGTTATTTGTATGGGGCAAATTTTCAGAACTATAGATTGTCACCAACTAGGAGAGATTCAGGCAACATATGAAATTGACAATAATCCACAAGTCAAGTATAAAAATAATGCAATGAAAACACATGTACAGAGAATCAAGATGGCAGAATAGGGAAAGGACACGTTTAACTGAAAATCATTTAATCAGGATGAAGCAGAGAGGACACATTCCAGGAAATAAGAAAAGACAGAACAACAGCAGAGGGTTACCTGGAGACTGAGAGACAGGAAAGCAGCAGACACAATGGTGTGGTGTTGCAGTGACTGATACTCCAGCAGCATTCAGCTAATGGGCGATCTGAACTCCACCAGCAGCTGGAATTCCACCAGCAACCAGGTGGGTAGGAGGGACTTTCACTGGGAGCTTGGGAGGTTAACCCAGTCAAAGAACTGTCTGTCCTGCTGGTCCATTTGATTTGACCAGGAGCAGAGACAGAATGCTAGATCCCAGATGGGCAGTGCAAGAACAGGGTAGATTTAACAGCCCAGTAAGCCTCCAGACCAAATTAGGCACCATTTTGCATAAGGAGGCAACAGCAAAGGAAAGGATTGAGCATATGCTGAGCTGAGAGTGAACCCATTTCTGACTCAGTGAACTGTGTAAATATGGCATTCTACAGATTCCACCCAAGACAGGTCTGGGTAGCCCTCAGATCTGATGGCCAGCAGATCAAGAACTCTAGTAGTGGTACATAAGGCGTCATTTTGTACACTGTGGCAAAAGCTTTAGGACTACAGGGGCAACAGTGAACTGTGCTTGTACTGAGTTAAGTGCATTGCACTGGTCATGCAGGAAAATAATACCGACTGTGGCATCTTACGGGTCAAAATAGGTCCATGTGACACCCAGACCTAACAGCCAACAGGTTCCGAAAAGATCAGCACAACCAACAACCTAACTATGTAGGACACCTGGTGTCTCTCTAATCCTGGTACCTGCTCCAACTGGAAGTGGGAGAAAGGTTGCAGAGACAACAGTACAGCCTCCGCACAGTATTACAGGAGGTGGAGAGTGGTGACCCAGGAGCTGGGGCTACGGAGTTCTTGGTAGAAATCTATAAGAACCCAGACCTGGAACTCGCTGGAGGTTGTGAAACAATTGGATATAAGAAAAGAGTTGTGTACCAACTGCAATAAGTAAAATCGCATTGTAGACCTGAGGGTGACACAGCTGAGAAACCTGCGCCAAGGAGAAGACTCTGTTAACCAGAAGTACAATGACCAACAGCAAAAGAAGAGACAGAGGCACAATGTATGTCACTGAAAACTCTGCTGCAAAGGAGCAAAACCCTATGCCAACCTCAAGGTTAACTGAGGAAGACATTGAGAAAATAGGGGACACAGAATTCAGAAAACTCATTTTAAAGCTTCTGATAAAAAATGAGAAGCACATACAGGAGTTCAAAAAATTTAAGGAAGCAATAAAGTAAATCAATAAAACAATAAACGCTGATATATCAGAAATTAAGAATATAGTGCAGCAAATTAAAAGTACAGTGGAGAATCTCCAAAGTAGAATGAATCAAGCAGAACAAAGAATCTCAGAATTGGAAGATATTTCCTGTCATCAGCAGAAGCAAACAAAAAGCTGGAAGCAGAGCTGAATCAGGCCAAAAAAAGTATTCAAGAATTGAAAGACACTATTAAGAGGCCAAATATAAGAGTTATGGGAGTCCCAGAAGGCGCAGAAAGAGCAACTAGTTTTACTAATATATTTAATGAAGTAATCAAGGAAAATTTCCCTAATCTGGAGAAAGAATTGGGAAACAAGATCCAGGAGGGGCACAGAACTCCCAACAGGCTTGATCAAAAGTTATCTTCACCAAGACACATGATCATCAAGCTCTCTTCAATTGAACATAAGGAAAAGATCCTTAAATGTGCACGTGAAGAAAAATCAGTTGACATAAAAAGGAATGCCAATTAAACTCACAGGAGATCTCTCACAGGAAATGCTACAGGCAAGAAGAGAATGGAGTGACATATTCCAGATTCTAAAAGAAAAAAATGGTTGGCCTAGGATAACATATCCAGCAAAGCTTTCTTTCGCCTTTGAAAATGAAATAAAATTCTTCCACAGTAAGGAAAAGTTAAAAGAATTTGCCTCTTCCAAACCCACCTACAGATGATACTTCAAGATGTTCTCTTGACAGAGAAGAGGAATAGTACCTACCAAAACTAAAGGCAAATGGGAAGACCATCCCAGTAAATGACAACAGAAGATGAAACCAATGAACAACCCATTCCTAAAATGACAGAACCAAAGTACCATCCATACATATTAGCCTTGAATGTAAATGGCTTAAGCTCAATCAAACGTCATAGATTAGTAGACTGGGTTAAAAAACAAAACATCTATTTATTGTGTGGAGGAGACACATTTCACCAACAAAAATCAGCAGAAACTATATCGCATGGGTTTTGTTGTTTTCTGTTAGTTTCATCTCTTCAAAACACTTTCTTCTGATTAAATCATCCAATGACTCATAGTTCACAGAGTAGCATCATTTTCTTCAAGAAGTTTCTTGATTTTTATTTCTTCAGCTACATGTTAGTCATTTAATAGCACATTGTTTAACTTCATGGTGTTGTTAATTTCTTTTCCTCCCTGATGTAAATTTTGTTTTGTGGTTTTTCATTTAAGGGGATGTATAGTAGCTGTGTAATGAAGACTGTCATATCTAGTAACATGTTATTTAATTCCATGGTATTGTAAATTTCTATTTTTCTTCCTATTGTTGATTTTGTATTATGACTTTTCACCTGAGGGGATGTACAGTAGCTGTGTAATGGAGACTAACATATCCAGATGTGAGGGTACAATGTAGTATACATCTCTACTTTCAGACAAAGAAGGATTCACAATGAAACTGTTTGCTATATCTTGACAGTAGGATTCTGGATTCTCTGTCATTGCCCATGCCCGCAATGATGGACATATGACTGTGTATGAAGAACTATACTTTAGTAATGATATAGATGAACTAGGTTGGTGGGGGAGGGAATTGGGGCTGGGATAAGGGAAATCCCAGAAGCCTGTGGGACTGTATCATAAAATGATAATAATAACAACAATGAAATTAAAAAAAAATAGAAACACACATGTGCAGCTGAAGGAGGAATCTCAGAGACTTTTGTCTCTTAGCCTAAAATGTTTACTCAGCAGATAATTAGCAGGGATTGAGCATTTAAAGGCCAAATACAGTGAAAGGTTGGTCTTGAGACTTAGGGTGAAATATGTATAGGTGCCTCCACAGGCTCAGGACTCTACTGGGATCTGCATGATGTTGAAGGAAGGAGAGTATCAATACCCCCAAAAAAGTTCCCTGCTGCATTTACAGACAGCAGCAACGACTATTTCTTATCTCAGCAACATTTCTGGATAGACTCAACTGGTGTTTTTTGGAAAAAGATATTTGACCATGCACACAAGATTGGGAGGAAAAAAGAATGCCTATTTCTTTTCTTTTTAAGAGTTATCTATTTTTATTGGATAGACATAGAGAGAGGAGGAGAGACAGAGAGGAAGATCTTCCGTCCATTGGTTCACTCCCTAAGTGGCTGCAATGACTGAAGCTGAGCCAATTCAAAACCAGGATTCTGGAGCTTCTTCCAGGTCTCCCATGTGGGTGCAGGGACCCAGGGCTTTGGGCTACACCCCTCTGCTTTCCCAGGCCACAGGCAAGAAGCTGGATGGAAAGTGGAGCATCCCAGATACAAGCCAGCACCTATATGGGACCCTTAAAGCATGCAAGGTGAGGACTTTAACTACTAGGCTGCCACACCAGGCTTGAATGCCTATTTCAAAGCTGCAAAGAACTGACTGTCTTTCATTTGGTAAAAATCTTACCATGAACCAAGAAGCTTGATAGAACAATTCACATTAAAATATTTTATGTATATTCTGAATGCTAAGTTGTGTAGGTAACAGAAAGTCAGAAACATCAACATCCATACTCAAATGTGATACATCACATGTTTTCAAAGATTTATTTATTTTTATTTAGAAGTTACAAGGAGAGATCTTCCAACAACTGTTTCTCTCTCCAAATGACTATAACTCTTGGAGCTGGTGACATATTAGCAGAGAGCTGGGTGAGAAGTGGAGTAGCCTGGACTTTGGTGTCACGTGGGGTGATGGTGCCAGATTTGGAGGCCTGGCCTACACCACAGTGCCAGTGGATACACCACGGTTTGAACACAGTGCCTTCCACCAATGCCACGAATCATGGAGTAAACCTTTACTGTATGTTTAAATTCTCTGTGATTGTAAGTGCAGCAGTTTAAAAAAAATGTTTATTATTAATATCAATTTCTAATTATTTAGATACTTCCCAGATAAAGCAACCAAAACAAAATAACAGAAAAATACTAAAAGTTGAAGACTTTTGATGTCAACCACGAGATTCAGTGCTCTTTTGTGTGTATTCAAATAGTCTCTTGCTTTTTAATTTTTTATTGTTTGGCTTTACCATAAGTTTTAACAAAAACACTGCCTTCATCTGTCTTGTACATAGAGTCCACATAAGGCTTCCTTTGGGCAATAATTGTATGTCTAAAACCTTGAAAACCGTTACTATAAATAAGAGATACTATTGAAGATTTCTGAGAAGAAAGTTCCATTATGAAAGTGGATTTTAGAAACATATTAATCTGGTTTAGTGTCAGATGGATTGCCCAGAGACCAGTTTAAAAGATACTGTGAACAGCATCGTGTAACAATAACCATGATAATGCAATAGAGAATGGAATTAAGTCCCATTTTATCTGCTGGAAGTCATGAGAGACATAAAATGAAGTGATTGAAAAATTATGTTTACATAATAGGCATACCACAAGGCATGTTCACCTTTACACTCTGTCATTTACTCTATTTTGTGCTCAAATAAAAAAAGTGAAAGAAAGAAACAGTGACAGAACCAAAACTGTTTGGAAGCGTTATTAATATACGAGAAAAAAAAAGCCAACAAATTATTGCCCTACTTCAGTAAAATGCTGGTTGGAGCCCGCACTGGACATCTGTTTGTGTTCTGGCTGACCCTCTTCCCAACTCGCTCTCTGCTAGTGCATCTGGGAAAGCAATGGGGGATGGCCTGAATATTTGGCCCTGCTTCCCTCTGGGAGAGCTGGATTCTGTTTTCAGCATGGCAGGGCCAGGCTATTGTGGCCATTTGGTGAGTAAATTAGAAGATAGAATATCTTTCCTTCTCTCTGTGTAGTTCTGTCTTTCAAAGAAAGCAATGAATCTTTTTTAAAAAAATGCCTTTGGTTGACTCAGCAGCATTGCTTACCTTTAGTTAGTCTTTCAGTTGAACTTTTGGCAGTGAAAACCTACACGAGCTCCATTTTTTTCATTGTAAAATGTTTATCAACTATAAATATTATTTAATACAGTATGAATAAATGAATGTATTTAATTTTTGTTTTAGAGGAAGAAGAGGAGAAAGATAAAAAGGAAATAGTGGAAATGAGAAAGAGAGAGGGAGAGAGACAATGCCTCCTCCCTCCTATTTCCTACAAAAATGATTTGCAGTGACCGGGACAGGGCCAATATGAAAAAATTGGAAATTCAACCTAATGCTTCCTCGTGGTGGCAGGAACCCCACTGCGCAGGATTTCACTTGCTGCCTTGTGGGGCCTTTCTGTGTTGGCAAGAAACTAGAGTCAGAAGACAAGAGCCAGATATTAAACCACCAGGGACTCTGAATGCAGAATATGGTCATCTAATATAGGAATCTTAACTATTGGGTCAAACACCTGTCCCCCTGCCTTCGTTTTTAATCTCAAAGTATAGTTTCTTGGTTTTCAAAATCTATTTTTCAAAGATAAGAGTTTTCATTGTGTGAAAATTGTAGAAATATTATAAGTAAAAATAGAATTACTTAAAATTATACAGTGTCTATACGGTGACTTGAATAAAGGATATTTATAATATACAATCTCTCTATGACATTCAAATTCCTACTAATAGAATAATGGTCCCAAATGAAGTATGTTATTCTATACACATTGGCAAATCAACAACAACAGAAATTGTACAAGAATTGGCATTGTAATTTAGCCAGTAGAGCACTTGTCTGAAATGCTGGCACTGCAGACAGGTGCTGGCTCATGTCCTGGATGCTCAGCCTCCAATATGGTTTCTTACTAATGGCCTGGGAAAAGCAACAGAAGATGGGAGATGTGCCTGGCCCCCTTCTGCCTACATGGGAGACATGGAAGACACTACTGACTTCAGTTGGTCCAGTGCTGGCCATTGCTGTTTTCAGGAGTGTACCAGTGTGTATCAATGGGAGAGCTCTCTTTCTGTCTCTCTCTCTATCTCTCTATAGCTTTGATCTGCAAAGTGAAAAAATTTTTAAAAGAAAGCAATAACTGAAAATTCATAAATACATAGAAATTAAATAACACATCACTGAATGGCCAGTGATTCACTGAAGAAATCTATCGCATATTCCTTCTTCTGACTTGACACATCTGTTGTTAAGGCTTTCCACTCTATTTATTTTACTTGACTTATTGAGT
The DNA here is from genome assembly GCF_017591425.1 of Ochotona curzoniae. Classification (NCBI taxonomy): domain Eukaryota; kingdom Metazoa; phylum Chordata; class Mammalia; order Lagomorpha; family Ochotonidae; genus Ochotona; species Ochotona curzoniae. The sequence continues at coordinate 11,615,542 of NW_024467115.1, forward strand.
ATTTCTCTGTTAATAATTTTGTTTCATTTTATTTTTCCTGTCATCTCTGTATTTATTCTATAGTTTCCATGTTATGAACTTATTTCCTAATTTCATTTAACTGTGTGTCTGTGTGAGGTTAATTTTTTTTCAGACATTTTGTCAATATCCTCTTCTTCACAATCTGATATTAATGTATTATTATTTTCCTTTTGTGGAGTCATACTACCTTGTGTGTTTCTATCTTGATTGTTGTACATAAGGAAAACTTTTGTTTTCACCTCTTCTGAAAGACTGTTTTTTTTCTTTTTCCGTTTGACTGAAGGTTTTACTCCTAGACTGTACCTCTGGGGTTTGGGGATGCGCATAAGGCTTACACCTGAGCTCCACATGGTGTGGGCTGGGCCTGAGAGCTCTAATCACATTTCTGGGTGGAACAAAAGTTCTGATTGATGTCCTAGAGGGAATACCATCTTTTGGTTATGGTAGAGGAGGGTGTAAGCTAATATTCTGAGTCCTAGGTTCCTTATGATTTTGAAGTAATAGCAAAAACAGGGCTTTCTCCTTTACAAGATCTACAATGGAAGATGTGGAGGAGTGATATGGCTAAGGAGAAGTTGCAATCTTAAGGATGGACAGGCCAACAACTCCCTGAGGGTGGGTGACTAACTTAGGATATGATGCTAGGAGATGGACAGTGGGCTACTGCAGAATAATCGGACATGGTAGTCTCACTTTGAAATCTCCAAAATGTAAATGCTACTATGACCCTATGGGTGTCCTGCAGCCTGGGCAGCCTAATCCTTCTAGGATTCCTTCACATTAGCCATTAATTCTTTCAGATTTTTAAAAATAGATTTAAAGATTTATTTATTTTTATTGGAAAGGCAGATGTACAGAGAGGAGAAGAGACACAGAGGAAGATCTACCATCTGATGCTTCACTCCCCAAGCAGCCACAATGGCTGGAGCTGAGCTAGTTCAAAGCCAGGAGCCAGGAGCCAGGAGCTCTTCATGGTCTCCCATGTGGGTACAGGGTCCCAAAGCTTTGGGCCATCCTTGACTGCTTTCCTAGGTCAGAGGCAGGCAGCTGGGGGGACCCAGTACCCATACGGGATACCAGCATTTTCAAGGAGGACTTTAACACTATCGAGTCAGACCCAATTCTTTCAGATTTAAGAGACTGTTTTTATTCTATTACCATCCATCCAGATGTCCTCACCCAATTTGGTTTTTTGGTTCCTTTTTTAAATTATTAGGCTCCTTCTAAGTGTTATCAATGGAAAGTTTTGCCACAGATATGACTAATCCTGCTACTATGTGTCAAGATTTTGTAGGAAAAGTGTTAGAACCACTTCATGATGCTTTTCCAGATGCTTATATTATCCATTCCATGGATGACATTCTTCTTGCTGCCTCCAGTGACGGTCAGTTACAGCAGTTATATGAAGAGGCACAAATAATGCAGTAGCATCATTTTCTTCAAAAAATGATCTTGACTTTCTTTTTCATTTCTTCAGCCACACTTTAGTCATTCAGTAGCATGTTATTTAAGTTCATGGTGCTGTTAATTTCTTTTTCTTTCCTTCCTGCTGTTTATTTTGTATTGTGGTTTTTCATTTAAAAGGATGTATAGTTTCTGTGTAATGGACATTATCATTTCCAGATGAGAGGATACTTGTAGGTTATTGTGATCCTAGAAGGTCAGCAAGCACAGGATTACAACTGATTATTGGATGAATGCCATTTGTGTGACTGGATATCCTTTGCATGAACTACTGAATGGATAGCTTTTGTATCCATTGCTTGGATGGATGCCATGTGTGTAGCTGATTGGACATTATTTGTATGAGAACAATTGAGTGTGTAGCATTCATATAACTAAATGGCTATCATTTGTGAATGAGAACATGGGGTGGGCTATATAACACAAGACTTCCAAACAAAAGTATAGAAACAGTTGATGGGTTTTGTTGATAAACTCAATACCTCCTCTCTTATCCTATAGGACCCTCGGTGAATAAGGTCTGGTGCCACTAATAAACTTTGGCTTTCCACCACCAGTCAAAGTCCACGTGTGTTATGATCAGTTCTGTTCACCTAGTCCATCACTGCAGGACAACGACAGGATACAATGCAGTATGCATCCCTACTTCTAGACAAAGAGGAAACCTCAGTGAAACTGTTTACTCGATCTTGACAATAGGATGCCTATCTGCCATTGTCCATGCCAGCAATGATGGAGATATGACTGTGTATGAAGTAGTACTAAGGTAATGATATAGAATGAAGGCAGAAGAAGAATCTCAAAATTAGAAGATATTTCCTATCACCAGAGGGAAACAAAAAGCTGGAAGCAGAACTGGATCAAGCCAAAAAAAAAAAAAAGTTCAAAAATTTAAAGACACTTTTAAAAGGCCAAATATAAGAGTTATGAGAGTCCCAGAAGGTGCAGGAACAGAAGCTGAGTTCATAACTGTATTGAATGAAATAATAAAGTAAAATTTCCCAGTATAGAGAAAGAATTACATATAAGAACTGTACTATAGCAATGAGGGGGGAGGGAGTTGGGGAAGAGATAAGGAAATCCCAGGACTTATGGAACCATATGATAAAATTACAATAATAAAAAGAAGTAAAAATTTTTTTAAAAAACTATTCCTCCATGAAATATCTGCCCCATCTATCAAGCTCCTTTGTCTGTCACGTGGCCTTGCATCTGCGGAGGAGTGTCTGTACTACAGAAAAAATGTCTGGGACTAGTGCCAGAAATGAGACATGAAGTACAGATTTTTTTTACTAAAGAGAAAAGAGGACTAACCCAACAGCCTATAAATAATTCAGAATGGATTTGCAAATTATATTTATTATCCAAAGACAGAGAGGAAGGAACAAAACTGTGTACTTTTCCCCCAAGTTAATGGCTTTAAATCTAAATGGACTAAATATTATTAATAAAAGTTAATATTTATAAAAAAAGGGAAAGACTCAACTAGTTGAGTATGCTTCCTGTAGGAGAAACAGTTTAAACATAGATTGAAAGTGCTTTAGGGACTGACGCCATGTTGTGGCAGGCTAAACTTAAACCGCCAATTACGATGCTAGCATTCCATCTGAGTACTGGTTTGAGTCCTAACAGCTCTCTGCCTTGCATTCAGCTCTTGCTAATGCATCTGGGAAGAGAGCAGAAGACAGCCCGAGTACTTGACCTCTGTTGGCCACATGAGAGACCCTGGAGGAGTCCCCAGGGTTCTGGCTTCAGTCTGGTTCAGTCTCTGTTGTTTGGGCCATTCGGGGAGTGAACCAGTAGATGAAGATCTTTCTCCTCTACTCTACTTTTCCAATAAATAAAGATGCCTTAAAAAAAAAAAACAAGAAAAGAAAAAACTTCTTAAAAGTGCTTTCTTGGGCCTGGCGCGATAGCATAATCATTGAAGTCCTCGTCTTCAACATACCAGGATCCCGAATGGTCATGGTTCTAATCCTGATGGTCCATCCAGCTCCCTGCTTGTGGTCTGGGAAAGCAGTCAAGGACAGCCCAAAGCCTTGGGACCCTGCACCTGCATGGGAGACCAGGAAGAGCTGCTTCTGGCTTCTAGCTTCAGATTGGCTCAGTTCTAGTGGATGCCTTCACTTGAGGAGTGGACCATCGGACGGAAGATCTTCCTCTGTGTCTCTCTGTATTTCTGACTTTGTAATAAAAAATAATCTTAAAAAAAGTGCTTTCTTAAGGAAATAAAAGAGTCAAATCATTACATAAGAAGTAGTCCTGGAGAGTTGCTACCTAATTTAAAAGAAGAAATCTTGAGGATAGAGCCTTGATACAGAACTGCTATCCAACTGACTTGACCAGATGAAGCTGTTCCCAGTCAATCTAATATGGTGGTGCACTTAAAAGTACACATTGTAGACAATAGCCACTGATTTGTAAGTTGAATACACATTGTGGGGCCTGGCCCCATAGCGTAACTGTTAAGGTCCTCGCCTTGAACACGCCGGAATCGCATATGCTGGTTCTAATCCCAGCCCCCTGCTTCCCATCCAGCTCCCTGCCTTTGGCCTGGGAAAGCAGTGGAGGATGGCCCAGAGCATTGGGACCCTGCAGCCACATGAGAGACCCAGAAGAAGTTCCTGGCTCCTAGCTTCGGATCGGCGGTGCAGCACCAGCCGTGCGCTCACTTGGGGAGTGAATCCTAGGATGGAAGTTCTTCCTCACTGTCTCTCCTCCTCTCTGTATATCTGACTTTCCAATAAAAATAAATAAATCTTAACAAAAAAAAAATACACATTGGCAATGTAACATTCTTTTTTTCAGCTAAAAATCATAAATGCCTTTTAGCCTTCTGAAATGTTTTAGATAAGGAAACTATGTGGGGATTTTCTCTGTAGGGATAGGGGAGTTGAGATCTGAAGTGTTTGGAAAGCAAATGTCAAGTTATGGGAAGGTATTTTGACTTGAATGGTCTAGCAAACACGAAGCAAATGACAAAAATGGTTTGAGGTACAATGTTACAATTTCAGTTATTTAACATTAGAATGAGTAGCTTTTGATAATATTTTTATTTAGGTGGTTAACATTATAGTCATTGAATGTAAAATCCTTTCATTTTTTAGGGGGACCAATATTATTGGTTCTTTATGAAACATTTGTGTAGTAAACAAACAAACAAACAAATTGAGAAGAGTATTGTCTTGCGAATTGTAGGTAAGATGACAAATTTTAAGACTGGAGAAGCTCTATGGCCCAGCATGGCAGACTAGTGGCTAAAGTCCACACCCTGCATGGGCATATCCTGGCTGCTCCATTCCCCTTTCAGCTCCCTGCCAGTGGCCTGGGAAGGCAGTCAAGGATGGTCTAAGGCCTTGGGACCTTACATCCATGAGGAAGACCCAGAGAAAGCTCCTGGCTCCTGGCTTCAGGTCGGCTCAGCTCCATCCATTATGGTCATTTGGGGAATTAACCAGTGGATGGAATATCTTTCTCTCTGTCTCTCCTTTTTTCTGTAAATCTGCCTTTCCAATCAAAATAAATCTTTAAAAAGAATGATTGGGAAAGCTCTAAACATGCTTAATGAATATTCAGAAAGATTGATCTTGAGAAATATGTTTGGTGCAATCAAGTGCATGTTAAGATGAATGAAGACTGGACAGAAGGCACTCGGACCAAGGTGAAAGCAGGGCTCTGGACACCTGAGGAATGCTGTCCATTTGGCAATCCCTTCAGTGCATGGCCTAATATTTTTGTATTTAGTGTAACTTAGACATTGAAAGTTTAATCTTAGTTTTATATTGTAACAAAAATGTAAATTAAAAATTTATAAATCTGTAAAAAAAAAGAAGAAAAAATAAAATCAATGAAGTAGAACATGTTCTCCAAGATGTCACAATTCATAAAGATTGCAGCCACATTTTTAAAAAAAGATATTATTAGTATCTGGAATTTTAAAATTGATGAAATTATATTTCAGATGATATAAATATCAAGTATAATAAAAGACTTTATGAAAACTTCTGCTATCCAATACAATTTGGATGAATGGATATCTGTATTTACTAAAGAAAGCAAAGGATTATCTAGAATTTCATCAAAAAAATTTCCACAAATGCCTGGAGTGTTTCACTGATGAATTTCATTGGGAATAACACTTATATAAACTATGCAAGAAAATAGAGGAAGAAGAAAGATTTCCCAACTTACTTAATGAGAACATCAAAACATTAATATCAATATCTAATAAAGATATTTTTTAAAACATTAAAAAAAATAAAAGGCAAAGAGAAAAGGAAAAAAAAAGAGGTGAAAAGACAGGAAGACTGTTAAAAAAAGAAAATACAGAACAATATTCCTTATATGCCCGGGGCACAAACTTTAGCAAAATCAAACTCTCAGTGCGGTAGCCAAGCAATTAAAGTCCTTTCCTTGCACACTCCAGGATGCCATTTGAGCACCAGTTCTAATCCCGGTGGTCCCACTTCCCTTTCAGCTCCTGATTGTGGCCTGGGAAAACAGTCACGGACAGCCTTGGGACCCTGCACCCATGTGGAAGGCAATATGGATAATGTTCTCATTTTCTTCTTTATTTTTAATCCATGGAATCAAGCAGTATTTTTAAAGCAGTTATTAGCTGGTCTTCAATCATTTTAAAATAGTCAGAGATATTGGTTAATTAATTGATTTTCAAGTTACTAGAGAAATCTCAGTCAAGTTACTGCAATTCATGGGCAGAGTTCCTAGTTTCCCCTGAGAAAGACCTGGGAGTATGTTGTTCTTATAAGAGGATCTCAAGCTTAAGGTCTGTCCCCAAAATAACACATTTTAATATGACTTCTGTTCTTTCAATACTAGATCACCCATAAAATTAATTGAAGGCCTAGGCCTCAAATATAAAGTGGGTGGTGTACTCTCATTAAAATACTAAAGCTGAAGTGTTAACGCTGTCTTTGAAATATACTGTATGAGTGCTGTCTCTTTACTTTCATTTTCAATCTTATTCTTTCATTTATTTGCTTGTACACTTTTGGAAGTTTGTTTAATGACATTGTGCATATGAGCTATGCATAACACTATTGGCAAAATTTGCCTCTCCTGTTTCTGTCCCACAAATTGTAAAGGAAACCCAAATTACCTAAAGGAGAGTAGAAGACCATGTCTTTTCATTCCCATTTTTATTTCACACAATGCTTACGTAATTGACCAGGCTGTCAGGGTGGGAAGGATTGAGTGTCAGGGATAGGTGGGTGTGGTCGTTGTTTCCAAGTTTCCCAATTCTTCTTCCTGTTTCTAGGGCTGGGAAGACCAGGGGAGGAACCACACCCAGACTCCTTGCCATCACAGCACCCAGGGAATGAGGAATGGCTATCCAGAGTTGATCCAGGTCCTGATGCGGATTCTGCCCAAGATCTTTCAATATTTTTGAAATGTTAATCTCACCGATCCAAAGATGAGGGAATATTTTCAATGTCCATTGGCTGACATAGTCCACCTTAGAGACTCCATCTGCCCAGATATTTGCTTCTCAGGGTTTAGCCCTGCCAGCACGCCCCAAGGTCACCAAGAGTGAGGCAGGCGGTGGCCTTCGACCACAACAACCACCAGAGACAAGCTGGTGAGGAATGTCCATTTTATTACGTACAGGTTGCAGGTTTTAAGGGGGAAAGGTAGGCGAGGGGCAGAGGAAGGGGAGCCTTCCGGCTGACGCCACACCCACTAAGGACGCTGTAATTGGCTGTATGACACATCTATCTCCCTAGACCTTCGGGTCATGTCAGAGGTCATGTTCCAGGTGTACTTCCCTTGATCTTCTAGCCATGTTGGAGGTCACATGCCCCATGGAGGCCGGAAGGCTGTACCTCAGGCCATGGGGAAGGTTAGGCTTAAGCCTGCCCTCCAGACAGCAGGGCAGGAGCCTGAATGATCACCCACATCACCCCACTCTGCTTTTGGAACAAATTATACCACAAAGACTTCTGCCATAGTGATAGTGTAGTGGTTAAAGTCCTTGCCTTGAACACGCCGGAATCCCATATGGGCGCCGGTTCTAATCCTGGCAGCCCTGCTTCCCATCCTGCTCCCACCTTGAGACCTGGAAAAGCAGTTGAGGGTTGCTCAAAGTCTTGGGACCCTGCACCTGTGTGGGAGACCCAAAAAAGTTCCTGGCTGCTGGCTTTGGATCGGCACCCGCCATTATGGTCACTTGGAGAGTGAACCATCGGAGGGAAGATCTTCCTCTCTGTCTCTCCTCCTCTCTGTATATCCACCTTCCAATAACAATAAATAAATCTTTAAAAAAACAAACAAAAAAATGAAAAAGGCAGTCATAAGTCCTGTGATTCTAAGAAGTTAGTACAGATATTTGAGGGAGAAATTTAACATAAGAACATCCTATGTTGTAGCATCACATTGCAGGCAGAATGCCTATCACAGAAATGTTGAATGTCCTTGATATTAAGTCCAATACATCGTGGAAATTAAAAGGTAACTTCACCAGGGACCAGAAACCCTAACTGCCTATTACCCTTCTGGCTGCTCATATCCCCCCAGGAGAATGGAACCTAGCTGCTGCCAGCGACATAGGACGACGACCACTCTGGCTTCTTCATGCTGAAAAGGGGGCATTGAAAGGCCAAGGGCAGCAGCAGGGCACTCTCCAGGGGTTCATTTCTAGAGGTCCCCGATAGAAAGTAGAGGCCATCTTGTGTCTGACATATTGATTGGAGCTTGGAGGCTTCTCTTGCTGACTTTTGAGCATTAAAAATGCTAAGGTCATTTTACATCTAGGCAGGAAACAGGCAATATTACATCCTCTGAAGCAATTACAGTATCCTAGAACAGTACAATAGCAAAGCACTTGTTATAAAGACATGTATGAGTCATATAGTAGCCTGCAAAAGATCTACACAACAATGCAGCAGTTATTAGTACTCTAGTAAGACTTTGCAGAATTTTATATATTTATGGCAGAGACAAGTGGTTAAATGGTTCTAAGAGAATAAGACAAGCATATAGAAATCCTCCATAAGTTAACAGAAGACATAGACTCTGCATCAGAGATCCTACACCTCCATGGGTCTAGCAAAAAACCTTAAAGGGAGGCTGACAAATAGCCCTGTAGTTGCCTGGCCAGTGGAACAGACTGGGTAGTAATAGGCCAGCCAACTTTCCTCAATGTTCTAATCTTCTATATTAGTTTCTATCTCCATTGTAAAATGAGAACAGAGGTATTTATCTGAGTTGCTGGGTTCCTGAGAGACCCTTATGCTCACTCTAAGAGGAAAGCATAGCAAAGCTAGAGCTAAGGAAAGAGAGAGCTGCTCTCCCATGTCCAGAGGGAAAACTGTGTTTCCCTTTACCATGAGGACCACCCCGGGGTCCTGGGTGCTGGCCTGGTGTGGCACCAGAGTCTGTGGAGAATTCTGAGCTGCTTTAGTCCTGAGTGGAAGATTCAATGGGGAATGGCTGACCCCAAAGTTCTTGGCCTTCAAGGGCAGTCCAGCCTCCGTTGATCTCTTTGGCAGTTGGGATATGGTCCAGGGTGTCCTTGGCAGCTCTTGGCAATAAAGGCTGTTGCTTCTGCAATGAAAGCTCTTGCGAGGCCTCCGAGGGTCTCACTGGGACTGGGGTTACGAAACTCTTCTTGTCCTCCTGCTCTGCTAAAGGGTCCCTTCCTGGTCTATAAGAGACCATGTAACCACCTTTAAGAGGTAATAAGGATGCTCAAAGGTCCCACTGTAAGTCTCTACAGCTTTTCTTAATGTCCATATCAGTTAAGAATCTGTCACTTATAAACCACCTGTTTCTCACAGAGTTAGGATCTAGTTGAGGATTTCTAAACATTTTAAGGTGGAAGATTTCTCTGTGGCACTAATCTATTAGGGATTTGAATACTTCATGAGGTGAGGGACAATTATTGTGATTAATCTGCCAGTCTCTTAAAATCCTCCGTATCACCTGGTGTTGAGGGGTCTGGCCTCCTCCATTGTCTCCTCAATGGTGATGGATCTTTCAGGTTGAGGTCGCAAAGTTGTCTTGCTAGAGGGGCATCCTCAGTGGATGGGGTCCAGGGCTTGACATTACGAGCAGGCACCTACACAGGCTGAGGCTCAGTTTCTGGGAAAACACAAGCTAACCCTCTTCCTACACTTAGCAAGGGGTCAGGACCTCTCCACTTTTGGGTGGCTGGGTCCCTCCATCAAACCAAAGGCATCTGCATTGGGCCTGCAAACAACTTCCAGTAACATACAACTGGTGGCTCTCCAGAACATGAAATATGAAGAAAATTTAGGGAGAATAAGGCCAAGTTAAGACATTCACAAGGAGTAGTATATTCTCCCCTCTGCTTTTCAAGTATGTTCTTGAGTTCTTGGTGTCTTCATCTAACTATGCCCTTGCCTTGAGGATATTAAGCAAGGGCCTTAGATCTGAGCTACCAGGTTGCTTACTCTTATAAAGAACAGTATAAAGTGAAAAGTGTCAAATAATAGCTTTACAAAATATTTATCCCAAAAAACTATTGCCTGTTATAAATGAGACAGGAGTACAGGTTAACAATAAACAAATAGAAATGTATCAATGATGTAACATGTTTTGAAAACAACCTATTAGTAATTTAAGTTATGTAAAAAAGTTTGTGTTAACTAGTAATATTATTGCTGGGCAAAGTAAATGAGTTTAAAATCATGTAGATACTTTTACAATCCTATTGGAAACCTCTGGGAGTGGCTGCAGAATCCAGGTACTGCCACAGTCCCAAGGCAACCTATTCTTGCTGTTGATATAAAAATTATGTGCCCTGCATTTGCAGCTGAGGATCTAGATAGCTGATGAGACAAACAGATGAATTTGCCCACCTTAAACTTAATTCACAAAAGCTAGAACATTTTCTGACCAACAGACAGACAGTAACACATGATAGCAATGTTAAAAACTTGTACAAAAGACAAATGTTAAGACACACATTGTGTGCATACACACACACACACACACACAAACACGCAATTTTGGAGACAAAAAAATTATCCTCAGCCAAGCTTAGTAATAGTAGTGTTCACCAAAAACCTGCACAGCCTGGTCTCCCCTGGGTTAACTCCACAGCTTAGCTTGTTTCTCTAGGGGTAACAAGATGGGCAATCTTGGCCTGATACATTTAGCCCCTGGCTTGATGGCAAGTTCCCTCTTCCCTGCTTCCCCTTTTTTAAGATGTCCCTGGGGGAGCTTAGGAGTTGCTTGAGCATTGGGAAAATACTGGAAGGAACTAGGCAGACTATAAAAGAGGCAGGCCAACGTCAAATAAAGGGCATTCTCTTTACAAGAATGACCCACTGTGTGTTGTCTTTTTTGTAACCCTAGTGCTTCCGCTTGGCTCGGGGTATGCGGTGATGTGGGCGATGCCTACAAAACCAATAAGTGAAACATCATCAATTCAACAGTCTTGAACCAAGACCCTGAGAGAAAAAGTCACCGCTATGAAATCCATCCATCAATGCAAAAATCTGAATCTCAGTCTTTCCAATAATATAGCTATCCTAGGAATCCATAGTGAACAACCAGGTACAACTGTAGTGCTAAATCAATAAAAACACAAGGTAAAATTTAAACCTTCACAACTCCATGGATGTATACAATATTGACATAACAAAACTGTACTCCATTTGGCAATAACCTTAATATAATCCAATCAACCTGACTTACTGTCTCCGCAACATGGGAGATAAATCCGTTGGCATTCTTGAGGCCTCGTAAGAATACCAAGGGAAGCCCTAGGATTTGAAACTTTTGAATTCTTGGAAGCTTTTAAAAAGATGCCTAAAAACATGTGAAACGAGATTTTTTTGTTGTTGAAGTTAGCATAACACATTATAGATTAGACCCAGTTATTGACATGAAATCATCACTCAAATACCTTTAAAACAGATGCAAAACCTTTGCCAATTTAAAGCAGTGAGAAATTTGGTTGAAAGCACAAAAATTACTTTAATATATGAAAATACTTTGTCGACAGTGAATAGCACAGTATTTTATACCTTCAAATAATTCAACAGTGCGTTAGAGTTTAATTGCATACCAAGTTATTTACGATACAAATTTCACATTTTTGAAAATGTCACAAATGAAACCTTAAGACTTACAAGAGACTAATATTTTCTTTGAATTCTAGATTCCCCAAAGTTGCCATGGATATACAGATGAAGTTAGCTTGCTAAACATTTATCACAACAAAAGACCTTCCAGGGTAAAATTTGCAAGCCTAGAGAACAAGTTCTGTAAAATCGTTCCTTTTTCTTAACTTTTTCTTCTTTATCATTTTATAAAGATATTTAAAAAGTGGGTGACCAGGCAACAGAAAACTTAGGGTCAGGTAATGGAAATCTGGATGAATCAAATGCAGCCAGCTGTCAGTGATACAAGGCTGAGTTAAAAAAAAATCAGCATCCCAAGAATTGCTGCTGGAGCAAAGCATTCAGCCAAGCTCCCAATGTGTGGGGTCTCACCTTCCTCCCATTCAAATTCAAATTCAAAATGGGTGGCTTTACTCTACACTTCCATGACTCTGAAATTCCTATGGCTCATGGCCACATACAAGCAAACTGTATGCATGCTAGGCACTCTACAAAAAGGCAAACATCCTGGCCCAGACATCCACTACTCCGTATTTTCCACTGGGATTGACTGGTTCTCACAGATGAGTCTAAGCACCCAAGGGGGGTCACAGACCCAGCACCCACAGTAAAGACAGGCTCAAGGATCTGGGCCAGGCGACTCAGACCCGCTGGACATACCACCCAAGGACTCTCAGACCCAAAACCCACTACTCAGGAGGGACCAAGGACCCAGCAGGCCAGGTGGCCCACAGACCAACATCTTTCATCTCTTTGTTTCTGTCTTTTTAATATTTTTCGTAGGCACTATTCCATATAAGGTAGATACTGAATCTTTTTCCATAACATCTATTGCATGGATAAACCACATTTGATCTAAGTAGCCTCCTCTAAAGTTTTTTTCAGGTTATTTGTCATCACAAACAATGCTGCCATGCATAGCCTTCCTATACTTTTGTTGATATGCCAGAGTATACCTAAAGAACAAACTATTAATATAAACATCAACTCTAAATTGATTAAGGCTCTAAACTTAAGATCTGAAACCATTAAACTACTAAAGAAAAAGAGGGGAGGTGCTGGCTTATGCAAAGATCTCTTAAGTAAGACACTAAAACACAGGACATAAACGTAAAAATAGGTAAATAAGATTACAAAAAGCCAAGAAGCATCCTGATTGCCATGGACACACGCCACAAAGTGAAGCGGCAATTAACAGAAATATTTGAAAACCAAACATTTGATAAAGGATTAATATCCAGAATATATAAGGCATTCAGGAGACTCAATAATAACAAACAGTCAGTTATGAAGTGACTGAAGGATATGAACAAGTACTTTTCAAAGAATGAAATGCAAATGTCCAAAAGACACACGAAACAATATTCAGGATCATGAGCTTTCAGGGAAGCACAAATAAACACCACAATCAGATAACATGTCACTTTCAGTTAAAATGCCTATTATCCAAAAGCAAATAAACAAAAAAATCAACAAATGCTGGTGAGCTTGTGGAGAAAGTAGCCTAATGTATAATTGCTAGAAATAAAAATTGGCACATCCGCTATGGAAAGCAATATGGAGATTTCTCATAAAAATAAAAATAACTCTATCAAATCACCTAGTCATCCTACTCCTGGGCATATACCCCACACCCTCAATGTGTAATCAGTATATGAGTTATCTCCCATGTTTATAGCACCTCAAATTATGATAGCAAAAATAAGGATTCTAACTAGATGTCCACCAACTAATGATGAGATAAAGAAAATGTGGTGTATATTGATGTTGAAATACTGCTCCACCATAAAAATTAATAAAATCCTGATTTTGTAATAAAATGGATGGAGCTTGAAGTCATGATGTTAAGTGAAATAAATCTGGTGTATTTTCTCCCATGTATGATTGTGTAGAATATGTAAATTGTGTGGCTATAATGTCACTGGGCATATTGTTATAAATATTGCTTCACTGTATCATACCATCTTAATGACAATACACTCTCCCCTCATGCCATCATTGGTGTCATGATGGATACTAGTCTCTTTGAGGGAAAAATAATATAATAAAAGAAACAGAAGAAAAGTATAAATTCTTGAAAGTGAATCAGGTAGATCAAATGGAATGTATGTGCATTTAATTTAGATAAATATTTTCACATCATCCCATAAGTAGAAATTACATAAATGCAATCTTCCAAAAAATCATCCTAACTGTTTATGCCTCTTACCCTTGCACATCACAACAAAAGAAATTGTTTCTACCCTCCACAAATTTAATCTGTTTCTTTCAGAAATATTTATAATCCTGAACTTAATAGTTATTATTTTAGGTATCAATTGCACCTTATAAAACATATATGAATTTCCAAATTGCATGTATCTTTATGTATGTCATGTATATAATGCTTTAATCATTAGTGTATTATACATCTATTTACACATAGTATGATTTCTAACTTTTATATTTATTTGAAAAACACAGGAGCAGATAGGGATTTCCAATCCATTGGCTCATCCCCTTAGATTTGCAACAGCCATGGAAGGACCAGGAGGCTGGAACTCAACCAGGTCTCCCACTTAGGTGGCAGGGTTCCAAACTTGGGATATGACCTGCTACCTTCTAGAGTATGCGTTAACAGGAAGCTGAAATCAAAGGCAGAAGTAGGACCTAAACCCAGATGCCCAGGGTGGACTGCTGTGTCCAGCACAGAAATTGTTCCACCCAAGACACAGCCCCACAGCATGCTTCTTACCCTACATATTATTCTATCAGAATTCATTCATAATACTTGCATAGCTCAAAAATATTCATCTACTATACTGTTCAGTGACCCATTGAATAAATGTTGTGCATGTATCTACTTTATTATTGATGTCCACAAAGATTATTTGCAATTTTTTCTCTCTCAGGGATTGCTACCATGAGTATTGTAAATTTCTCTTCATCAATCAATACATGAATGAGCTCATACCTTAAAGTTGGTCTGCTGGGTCATATAGTTCCTCAACTCCCTACGTATGGCCAAATAGCTTTCAAAAGTATTGGTTCCAATTTCTATTCTCATCACCATATAGGAGAGTCTCTCCTATTTTCACGTCCTCTCCCATACTTGCCATTAGGACCCATTAATTATGATGAATTTGAGACAAAATTTTATTGTGATTTTAATTTGCATTTCCCCAATTGTAGATAGAATCACTACTTTTACATGTGTGCGAAAGCCTTCACATTTCTCTTTTGCGTAATCTCCTTGGTCTTGCTCCACTCTTCCTATTGGGTTAATGCTTTTATTTTATTTTTAATTATTTCATAAGAAAATTTTCTCTATTTAAGATACTGGCTACCTGCCACTTTACTACTTTTTGTTGTTTATATGTATTTCAATTTTTTAAAAAAAAATTTTTGAATTTTATGGTACAGATCCATAGGGTCTGGGATTTCCCTACCCCCGTCTCAAATTCCCAAAACCCTGACTGATTTTCCTCACATTATCACAATAGTATAGTCCTTCATAATCAGTCTTAAGTCCATCATTCTGCTATTTAAGTGTTCCTTGGCGTTGCTGGTGCAGACAGCGTTGTCTAGATATGTCCCACAGCTCCCTTGGGAGTCCGTCTTTGATTTGGAAGTAGAGATGCACACTGGGCTGTATCTTCACATCTCCATACGATAGTCTCCATTACGCCGTCACTATACTTTCCCTCAAACAAGAAGCCATGAAACTCATTCAGCAACATGTGTGAAGTAAACAAATTTACAGCACCATGAAGTCAAAAAACGAGCCACCGAGTAACCATAGCATGGGTGAAAAAATGAAAAAGAAAAGACAAAAGCCTCTTGGGTAAAATAATGCCTGTGTGATCCATGAGCCAGCGATAGATTCGACAAGAGAAAAGAGACTGGAAGCAATGAAAACATCAAAACACACGGGATGCAGCAAACACAGAGGGGAAGGCTGACGTTACACTTTGTATGGAGGCTGCCTTGTGTCAGAGAACATGTGGTATTTACTCTTTGGGGACTTTGCTATTTTGGACCACAACTAGTTTCCCAAAGTTTTTATTTTTCCTATCTATAATGACTTTGAAACCAAAACACATACATAGGTTGGCAGAAATATAGTTTTATAATTTTATGGGCACACAAACATTTCCTGTCTTTGTTCCCCTTTTCCCTTGTTCTCTTCTGCCCCTCTCCTCCTCCTCTGTCAAGGGGAATAATGTTAAAAACTTGACATAACATCTCAACTAATGGCATTCAAGCATAGATAGATAGCTACTCACACACACACGTGCAGCACATGTACTGAACCATATTATGCAGGATATTTTAATATTATCATCACTGGGTTCATAAACGTGGGATTATGCTATTATCTTTGTGTTGTTGCTTTCTGTATTATCACTCAAAAATAAAGTAAGTATTGCTCAGAAAACTAAGTGACAGGACATACATCTGTTCCTGGCTGAGTAGCAGACCCCTGTGTGTACAAGGGGAATAGCTTAACTGTGATTTTCAGTCATCTCATCCGAAAAATGGAAAATAGACTCCGAGCACACACTGCATTGCTGGAGGTCAAACAGCTTGTCAGTTCCAGATTTGCATTCACTAGCTGACATGGCGCCACCATGTGGTCCTAGTGGGAATAGACAAAGATATATTTGCTCAATCCACTTTCTCACTCTGCATTGGGTTTTAATTTGGTTAACATAATTTTTATTTCCTGTTTAATTAATAATTTACTAACATGTTCATTTCTACATATTTTAAAGCATATTTTAAACAATAATATTGCAGGAGCTTTAGAAGTTTTTTGGCTAGGAAACACTATGGAAATATCTGAAGTTCCCAAAAATGGTAGGTGGTAATGAAATGAGTGAAAAGGCACAAGGCAGTATGTTAGTATTATTGCTGAGTTTCCAAATATACTTGAGACATGTGCTAAGCGGAAGTATATGACACAATACGGCAGTAAGATGGTGAATGTAGAGCGTAATGTCCATTTTTAGCAATTATTCCAACATTTACAAATCTGCTCATGTTTATTGAAAATACCTGAATTGATTCTCACTGGTTTTAGATACGTTTTATTTTAAAATAAATTCCTTAGCATAGTTTCCGAGCCACAGGAAATGCAAAACGGTAGAACTCCCAGATACCCTGTAGCGAGTTTCCTGCGTTAGCATCCAACACTAGGGTGATCCATTTGTCACACCTGAACACAAACAGCAGTGCATTATTATTAACTACATTCCTTCCATTGCTCATATTTCCTCCGTTTTTACCTAATGTTCCTCTCCTCTTCCAGAACTGCATCCAGCAAACCATATTGCATTTAGTCATCTGTTCCTTGGGTCCTCTTGGCTGGACAATTTCTTAGACTTTCCTTAGCTTTGGCAGTTTTGAAAAGTACTGGCTGGGTATTTTGTTGACTGTTCCTCAATTTGACTTTGATGTTTTTCTCATGGTTAGTCTCGGTCTCTTGTGGATGTGTGCACCATCGACGAGACGTAGCCCTGCTGATAACCTCGATCGCTGCCCGCCTCCATCGCCTTCCTGAGGCAGTGCTGCACCATTTCAGCACAAGACAGCCCCTTTCCTATCCCTCTCCGTTCAGTTCTCCTGGGAAAGAAGTCACTAGGCAAAACCCACATGGAAGCACCAAAGAGTTATACTCGCCTCTTTGAGAAGGGGTTATGGAATCATGTAAACTATTGGAATTTGTCTTCTTTCCCTAGGTGTTCATTTATTCAATCGGCCTTTGTATCAGAGGGCTTTGTGGATATACATGAATCTTATAAAGTTGGTTACCACCTCCACAATGTTATATGGGGGCTCAGACGGTTCTAGCCTGGGCCCTGGGGAGCTCCTTCAGGTTGGCCCCTGGACTCTGAGACATGTGCTCATATTTTTTTGCTCGTATTTTTTGTCATGGGAGCCTCTCTTTGAGTTTCTGACACCGCAGCGATATCTAAGCCTATCTTGGAGATGTCCTGTCCAGCGGTTAGCATCATTGCATCTCCCCAGGAGCTCTGAATCCTTTTCCTGGAGAACGGTGTTAGGGACCAAAACCAGGATGTCAGCCGTGACTTTTGGTTGCTTCAACTCCTTCCACGTGTATTCACGTAAATATTTTCCTCTTCTGTGTTAATACTCTTAAATGCAGACCTTTTAAAAAAGAACTTTGGAAATTGAAGAAATAGTTTGATTAACAAGGCTTGTTTCACTCTCGTTAAGAGTGAATTATTTTGGCTACTGTTAGCACTGCTACAACACTATTTGTAAATTTGTCACATTCGTATATGAACCCAGGATAAAAAGCTTTCTATCTGGAAAATTATAAATTATTTATACATTTTCCTCACTGCATTCCTTTTCACTAGATCAGCAGCCAACAAGCGTAGTTCTGTAAGTGAATAAACAGAACTCTGTGTCTATGGGCGTACAGGTGTTTCCCTTTAGGCTTCTTAGTGTGCCAAAATTGCTAGACTGTGATTTGCACCTGTGGGTTCTCTTCAACGTCCGTTTCCAGGGCTTAGCTCAGTGCTTGATACAACCCAGGGGTTTCCTAAACATTTGCGGAATAAATTGCAGAGCCTCCTGGAACATGGTCAAGCTTGCCATCAATAATTTACATGTGTCTGGGCTTTTGGTCTTCTACGTTTCTGTGTTTGAAGGTGGTTTGTGTTTTGGAGGAAGTCTTTGGTGCCAATCATTGAAAATTAAGTTGTCCCTATTGTAGAATTTTGCTGAAAATCATGTCTCTGGTAATGTTTTATCATGAACCATCATAAATTAAATATAGTCTTAAGCTTTTTTTTCCCCGTTGATGAAATAAGGCCCCAACTGCTCATTGAAGAGAAAATGCTTGCCCAAAAGAAGCCCATTTAATCAGAATGTGTTTTTTGTTGTTGACTCACAGCAAAATATGAACTCTTTATTTGAACTTTTTATTACCTGGGAATGCATTTCTACATATTGTGTTGAATAAACTCTTCTTCCACTGGATGGTATTGAATTTAGTTTGTGCAAAATATCGTCATGAAAATAAGGCTTTAATAATATTGAGCTTCACTTGAAGACCCTAAGTCATCATATCCTCCAAATGGTGTGGTGATAATGCTGAAACAAAGCATTCTATAAAGGCAAAGCAAGTCATTTGGCAGTTGGACCTTCTGCTATGAATGCATGCTTTTTGACTATCTTCCTTGTAGTCTTATTTCCAATTGCTCAGGAAGAAGAGGAGTCTGTTATATGCTCTCCTTTAGTTCTATTCTAGAGTCGCTATAATTTTTATAAAATGAAATTCACTTAAACATAGTTCAGAAATCAAGCTGTCCTGAACTAAAGTATTTTGAGACAGCCCTCGTGGTTTTAATATGAACAGTCCGTTACCCATCCATGCATTTATCTATCCATCCATTCATTCACTCACTTACCAAAACCTGTTTGCCTGTTGCCCTCTTGGCGCTTGGGAAACATGAATGGGAAACCCAGGCTCATGCCTTCAGTGATCAGCAGAGGGATGGGGAGCAAAAGGGAATGAATAATGTAGCACATGGTCCTGCCTAAGCCACAGAGGGCTTAAATCCCAGATGTCCAGATCTAGGCGAGTTCAGGGAAGGTGGCCTGCAAGTCAGGTGTTGTAGACAGGTGCCAACGAAAGGAGTAGGTGAGAACTGAAGCAACCTATAAACTTGCCCCTGGATAGAAGCTTCTTTTCCCTCTGTAAGTTTATTTATCTTCATTTTATTTGAAAGGCAGAGACAAATGGTGAGAATTGTTTCATTCAATGATTTACTCCCCAAACAATTACAGCAGCCAGGGCGATGCTACACCAAAGTTCGGAGTCAGGCACTCCATTGAGTCTCCTCAGGGTGGCAGAAACCCAAATATTTGAACCATCATCATGTCACCACCCAGGGAACACATTAGCAAGAAGCTGGATCGTAAGCAGCATGGCTATGAGTTGAACCAGACCCTCCAACATGAAACGCAGGTGTCTCCAGTGGCAACCAAACTGCTGTGCCACAAGCTCACCTCTCTCTCTCTCTCTCTCTCTCTCTCTCTCTCTCTCTTTTTTTACTATTTAAATTAAAACGGACACTTATCAAAGATTTACCCAAATCTGGACACTTCTTTAGGGACTTTGTGTGTCCTTGACTTATGCCTCATTTTTTGTAGCAGCTGGCACTCTGAGACAGAGCCTATGCTCTATGGGTAGGGGTTGTAAGTGAAGTTTCCATGTCTTGGATGAGCAGACAGCACAAAGAGTTTTGGTAGTTTAACTGAGACTATGCAGGCTGCAGTGGTACAGCCAGGACACAGTCCACAAAGTGTGTCCAGAACCTTCTGGCAGTGACTACTATCTGCCCAGCGAGAGAGGAACACACAGGCTATTTTCCTGAAGGGTTACATGGGACAAATAGAAAAGTTAACACTGGAATCTGGGAGGTGAACCTCGCCCTGTTCCTACATACTGGATCTGTTGGGAGCCCCAAGTGGAGTCATCTCAACATGGCTTCTATTTTCATGAGGGATACCAGTGACCCTAAGACATCCTCTGGCCACTGCAGAAGCCAAGAGAAATAACAAAGGGGAGAGGTTCTGGCAGAAACCAGAGTGTGGGCAGAGCAGAGTGGGCATGAAACATACACTTCGGGTCCGATGTGATAGCCTAGTAGCTAAAGTCCTCACCTTGCACACACTGGGATCCCATATGGATGCCGGTTCTAATTCTGGCAGCCCCGCTTCCCATCCAGCTTTCTGCTTGTGGCTGGGAAAGCAGTTGAGGATGGCCCAGTGCTTTGGGACCCTGCACCTGTGTGGGAGATCTGGAAAAGGCTCCGGGCTCTTGGCTTCGGATTGGTTCAGCTCCAGCCACTGGGGCCACTAGGGGAGTTAATCAGTGTATGGAGATCTTTCTCTCTCCTCCTCTCTGTATGTCTGACCTTCCAACAAAAATAAATCTTGAAAACATACACACACACACTTCATGGGGATACTTCAGGAACCTGGACATCTTGGGCTGTTTGGAAGGAAGGAGCCCTTGGTAAATCTAGCAAAAGTGTAAGGTTTTGTCCTATATGTTGTTTTAGTTTCCCAAGCAGTACATATGACATTGTGAAGCCTTTCTCTGCTCCACAGGCAAAAAGGTAAGTGGTTGATGTTGTCATTTATGACTGGAATGTTCCTGTGTTTGGATGACTAATAGGAACTGAAAAACAAAAGCTCATCATTTCAGGGATTGGGGTAATATCTAAGGAAATATTAGATTGTTCTCCAAATCCAAATATCATTAGTATGATATTCTGCCAGCTCTACTTTCATACCAAGGATGGTCTTCCAATGCAACTGTTGAATTTATCTGGACAATAAGATGCTGGTCTCTCTGCATGGTCCATGGCCACAATGAAGGAATCATGACTGGACATGAACTACATTACTGTACCAATATGGAGGAATCCAATCTGAAGAGATGGCTTTTTGGAGGGGTTGGGGAAAACTGTGCCATAAAATGAAAGTTTTTTAAAAAAATTCATCAGTAGTAGTAGAGTTTTCAAACGGGACTCATACTTTGTTAATATTACCAAGCAAAAGAGATATGTCTGAAATCCAGTTGTGCATCATTGTGTGGCTGGACCCAGAACAAGGATCTTGTGTGTGCAGACCCAATATTCTCCTCCCCAGTGTCCCTAACTTTAATAGAAAGATGAGGAAATTGTTTTTGGCTCATTTGAGATGCAAGCAAATCCTCCGAGATGAGCAGATGTATTGCTGGGAATGATTGATGGTCTTTTCCAAGATGAGCGAGTGTGGTGAGCATCGGAGTCTGTGCCTGTGCTTCTGCCAGAGGCAGCGGCCCAAATCCCCTCCCATCACTCCTCTTCCATCTACACTACCACCAGGTCAGTAGAAGTTAAAAAAAGAAAAAAAAAAAAAAAAGGTCATGACTGGTCCTATGGTGGGAGCAGGGAGAAAAGTAGCTCACTTTTCTCCATTACCTAACAACACACATTATTTAAAAAGAATACATCGGATACGACTTCACCCACATGTCTCCTCCGAAGGTCCCTGTCTTGGAGAGTGCTGGGCCACAGTGACTATCTCAAAGTCTCAGAGGTCCAAACAGCCGGAGTCCTGTGGCTGCCTCCAAGTGGAGGTACCAAGATGATCATCAAGAGCCCCTCAAAATGTCATGCACCTGCAGTCCATGTGAGATGCTCTTTAGATCCTGCCAGGAATAACAGGATCAGGATCTCATCATAGATACCACTTTGCATCCACCATGGAGACCCTCGAGCCCTTAGAAATAGCCATGTAGAAAAGCTCAGACAGCTCAAGTGCCAGGCAGAAGGCTGAGACGTTCAGAGGAAGCAAGCTCCCAGAGCCAGAATTTTTCTACAGGGCAAAAATAGACCAGGGGAATGGAGAAAATGAGTTTCTGGGAGAAAGGAGCAAGGAGAAGCAGACAGATGTTCCAGGTGTTAAAGAAAATATGAACACAGACACAGGTTTGGAAGACTGAATGGGTGAAGCTGCACCCTCTGGGCAGTCCTGGTATCACCAATCTTCAGCGAATACCGGCTCTGGGCTTGGCCACACTTTCTCCTCCTTTTAAGAACAGCAAGATTCCTGGTCCCTGAATCAATTTCAAAATCCAAGCTTAATTTTAGTACCTGAGGGGCTTCCCTCAAGTATTTTCTTTTTATCTTTAAGTCACCTTGTTCTGAATAATTCGGAGAAAGAATCAATTTTTATATTTGAAATCACCAAATACAGATAATTACATTAAGAATACAAACACAAAAGAGTAGTTGGTCAATGAAGTATTAAGCATTCGCTTAGTACGCTGTAACTTTCTGAAAAGAAAATATCTGTAATCATTCCATTTAATAATAATACTTTGTGCTCGGTAGAATTGAAAAGTGTGCTGAAGCCTTTGAAATGTTACATGTCAATCTTCTTACAAAATGAATCTTGTGGACAAGTACAGACAATTTTTCTGTAATGTTTCTACTAACCTTTATGTTCCCATGGTAACAAGACATCTAATGGAATTTAAAGCAGATAAGTTTCAATATTTAAATTGTAAGTCATAAATAAAAACATATTTATTGTTGCCCGTTCATTTCACATTCATTCTACCCATCAGGAATGTGAAGTCTCCTTCGAAATCATATTTAAAATCTCTTATGTTACTTTCTAGATTTGAAATTTTAAAACCTATTAAAGAAGCAAAAATAACCTGAGATGATAACCACTAATTCTTGTTTTAATCATTTTTGTCTGTCATTTTTATTTCCAAGTTCTTTAAAAGCGTATTTTTACACATTTGTAAACAAAATGACAGAGAGGTAGTGAAGAAGCTCTTCCATCTGCTGGTTCCTTCTCCAGATGCCCACGCTGGGGCAGGCTGAGGCAGGTACAAGCCAAGACCCGACCCAGGAACTCCACCCAGCTCTCCTGGGGGTAACAGGTGTCACCTGCTGCCTGCCGCGCTACACCACATCGAGTGGGAAGTTGAGGCAGGACTCAAACCCAGGCACTCAGATGCAAAACACACACACCCCACGCAGGGGTCGTTTAATCTGTATGTCACAATGTCCACCATGTATATTTTTAAAAATAAACTTTGTATCAAAATATAAAGTTGGCTGTGTATACTTCATTTTTGCACTTTGCACACTATGTTTACAATGCTTTTTATACACGATAGTTTTGAAATGGTATTGAAAATGTAACCACATACTTCCTCTTTAATTCTTTTTTCCTGCCCACATTAAATCTGATACTTACCATCATAAAGTTAAACTCCAAGGAGTTAGATTTTGTTATGGCTTTTTTTTTTTTTACTGATTTTATCAAGTTATCTGTATAAAGTCTGTACTAAACTGACTGAGGATGTTTGGGACTAACCAGCCCTTATGAATAGTGGCTCTGTGTATGTGTCCAAATCAGAGCGACGAAGAACTCTTGTAGAAATACAGTCGTAAAATGTCTAGCTTCTGAAAAAGAACAAGAAGGGAAGGTGTTAGCCTTCTATTTGGGTAAGCGTGTAGTGATTTCCCGGGAAGACCACTGAGTGAAAACTGTAAATGTCGATTACTGCTTTTACACAAAAGGAAAAAAATTACATTGCCAAAAATTGCCCTACACATGGGATTTTTAGATATCTATATATGCGTGGATTTTAATATCTACATTTGTATATCTTTACATGGATTTTTATATCTATGTTTATATAGATATTTATTATATCCATATTTATACTAGCTTAAAATAGTGTTACATTATCAGCTGCAGAAAATAAGTATCCTGTTTAATAACATAGTACCCTTAACATCTGATAAATCCAATTTGCTGGAATCTACCCTCATGGTCAAACAGGGAGATGCTGATGTTGCCTTTTTTGTTGTCAATTGTAGCAAGAGAAATTCACAGTAGGCTGGAATAAGTCTCCCCTCAAGGCAAGTATAGTTAGGACCAGAAAGTGTGGGAAGTGGGAAAGGAAGAATTGGGGGAACAGGAAGTCTTCCATTTGCCGGAAGTCTCCTCCCATTGGATTGCTACGACTGGATAGGTGGGTGCTTCTCCTCTGCCTCCTCTGCTCACAGCAAAACCCAGACCCTTGCAGCCCTGACACACGAAGATACAACATTGCCCCATCATTATGGATGATGGAGGTCAGTTGATGATTCCGATTTGGCCTAGCAGGATCAGGTGTCCAAGCAGTATCTTCAGAATTCATATAGAGTGTGCTTTTCTACTTATTATTTTTGTTTTTGCAGTTCTGTTTGTTTTATAGGAATGCATTTCCATGTGCTCAGTGTAAAAATGTCCAGATCATTTTCCATGGAGGATCATACATTGTTCTGCCATTTGGTTTGGTTTTGCGATATAACATTTATGAGAAAGATAAAGGGCAGGACAGAGAATCTCATTCCAAAAATATCACATCAGGAACCAAAGCCAGAAGGCAGTCACCAAATCCAGGTCTCCTATGTGGGTGGCAGGAATCAAATCCCTGGAACCATTATTATTGCTTTCCAGGATCTGCAATACCCAGACACTGGAGCTAGGTGCTAGAGTCAAGAATCAAATCCAGTTCAGCTGTGGGGCTGGGACAAAAGCAGCTCTCAGTGGCATGGCAGCTGTGGGGGGTGCCCCAGACAGGCCAGACCCAATGTTGGGGACTCAGGCCAAAGTCACTGCTGACAGACGATGATGGAATCTTAAGCTTTCTCCAGGCCTGAGAGATCTCTTCCCTCAGGGTAAGTACAAAAGAAGGGAAACTTGGGAACAGGATTAAGGGCCTTGCTCTTCCCTGCCACTATCATCTTATGGCAGGAAGATTTTGGGCAGTGTTTAGCTGTGGGGCTGGAGCAAAAGCAACTCCCTGCAGTGTGGTGGCTGTGAGGGGTGCTCCAGCCAGGTCAGACACAATGCTGAGAACTCAGGCTGACAGGTGGTGATCGAGTCCTAGGCTTTGGGTGGCCAGTGTGCCTATTAGGCACCAGGCTCAGCATGCTGGCTTCCCAGCAGCAAGCTTTGGGGTTTTCAGGATATGTAATTGCTGCCTAGGAACATCCATGGATAAGGCCAGTGTGAGTGTAGGTGAGGGATGAATCCTGGGTGATTCCCAGCAATGGGGTCATGGAACTTTCTGTCAGGTGTGGGGACTGAGACCTGGTGGTTTGGAGGGGAGAGTCCATAAGATCTATTTGGGCCAAACTGATTCACCAGCCCACATGCAAATCCTGAGATGGACTGTTAGCTTAGAGCATCACTGATTGCCATATACCAGTCCTCACGAAAGCTATGGATAGGGCCTGTCTGGCAGGCCTAGGTACCAGTATCTGACTGAGTGGTGGAACAGTGAATGGGTCACACTTGGAAGGGTCAAGATACTAACTAGCACATGAGAGAACCAGGTACGAGGGTAGACTCTGAGGGGGAAGTGTGGGCAGAACCCTGTGGAAATACAAATCCCACTGGTTAGCTTGTAAGCTGTGGTGGTGATGGGCTGAGCTAGATGTGACCATGGAATTTACCATCACTTATGGGTAAAGGAACTGTCAACAGTCTAGGCAGGTCAAGGCAGCAGCACCCAAAAGTGCATCCTAAAATAGGATGTGGGGTGGGCCGAGCTGCAAATGGAAGGGGATGGACCAAGCAGTTAAAGTCCTTGCTTTCAATGCACTGGGATTCCCATATGGGTGCCGGTTCTAATTCTGGCAGCCCCATTTTCCATCCAGCTCCCTGCTTGTGGCCTGGGAAAGCAGTAGAGGACAGTCCAAAGCCTTGGGACCCTGCACCCGAGTGGGAGACCTGGAGGGGGGTCCTGGCTCCTGGCTTCAAATTGGCACAGCTCCAGCTGTTGCGCTCACTTGGGGAGTGAATCATCGGACGGAAGATCTTCCTCTCTTTCTCTCCTCTCTCTATCCGCCTTTCCAATCAAAACAAATAAATGGGGCCCGGCATGATGGCGCAGTGGCTAAGGTCCTCACCTTGCACGCCCAGGATCCCTTATGGGCGCCGATTCTAATCCCAGCGGCCTCGCTTCCCATCCAGCTCCCTGCCTGTGGCCCAGGAAAGCAATCGTGAATCATCGGACGGAAGATCCTCTCTGTCTCTCCTTTCTGTATATCCACCTTTCCCATAAAAATAAAATAAATCTTTAAACAAAAACAAAAGCAAATAAATGTTAGAGAAAAAAAAGAAAGTTACAAAATGTCAATGAAAGAACTAGGAGAAGACATTAAAGCATGAAAAACATCTGCCATGTTGTGGATTGGCGAATCCATATCAAAATTTCCATATCACTGAAAGTAACTACAGATTCAGTGTGATCCCAATTAAAATTCCAACAACATTCTCAGAGCTAGAAAAATTGATGGCAAAATTCTTATGGAAACAGAAGAGACCATGAATAGCTAATGCAGCCTTAAATTATAAAAACAAAGTTGGAGGCAACATAATAGTAGATTTCAAGATGTACTATATAGCAGTGAAAACTAAAAGAGCCTGGTTCTGGCACAAAAACAGACAAAAAGATCAATAGAACAGAACAGATATCCTAGAAGTAAATCCACACAACCACAGTCAACTAATTTTTGAGAAGCAAATCAAACCAGAGAAATAGAACAGTATCTTTAGCAAATGGTGCTGGGAAAATCAGATCTATGTATGCAGAAATAAGAAGTAAGACCTCTACCTTTCACTTTATAGAAAAATCAACTCTATATGGATCAAGGATCTAAACCTATGACCGAAACTGTCCAATCAGAAGTAAACATCAGGAAAACACTGCAACACACAGGCATAGGCAAAGGCTTCTTAGAAAAGATTCCAAAGTGCAGACAACTCAAGCAAAAATAAAGAAATGGGATTACATCAAGCTAAGAAGGAAATAGTCAATAAAATGAATAGCTCACCAACAGAATGGGAGAAAATATTTACAAACTATACAACAGATGACAAATTTCCAGGATTTACAAAGAACTCCAGAAACTCAACAGCAAAACAAACAAGCCAGCTAAGAAATGGACATAGGACTTAAACATATGTTTTTCTTTTTCTTTTTTTTTAAGATTTATTTTATTTTTATTGGAAAGGCAGATATACAGAGAGGAAGATCTTCCGTCTGATGATTCACTCCCCAAGTGAGAGCACAACAGCTGATGCTATGCCGATCCAAAGCCAGGAGCCTCTTCCGGGTCTTCCACGCGGGTGCAGGGTCCCAAAGCTTTGGGCTGTCCTCAACGACTGCTTTCCCAGGCCACAGGCAGGGAGCTGGATGGGAAGTGGGGCTGCCAGGATTAGAACCGGCGCCCATATGGGATCCCGGGCATGCAAGGCAAGGACCTTAACCACTGCGCCATTGTGCTGGGCCCGAACATATGTTTTTCAAAAGATGAAATTCACAGAGCTAATAAACACATGAAAAAATGCACAGGTTCTCTAGCAGTCAGGGAAATCCAAATAAGAAACACAATGAGATTGGCCTACATTCACTCATCAATACACAATAATTTCTAGTGGGCTCAGCGCAGTAACCCAGTGGTTAAAGTCCTCAGCTTATACACACCAGAATCCCAAATGGGAACCAACTCATGTGCCAGATGCTCCATTCCCATCCAGCCCCCTGTTGTGGCCTGGGAAAGCAGTCGAGGACAGTTCAAGGCCTTGGGTGCCTGCACCCAAGTGGGAGACCCAGAAGAAGCTCCTGGATCCTGGCTTTGGATTGACTTAACTCCAGCTGTCACGGCTAATTAGGGAGTGAATCAGCAAACAGAAGATTTTTCTCTCTGTATCTCTTTCTTTCTGTATATCTGCCTTTCCCATTAAAAAAATAAACAGATCTTTAAAAAGATGTTTAGTGAGGAAGTAGGGGGATATTAACTATGCAACAACTATAAAATCCATAAGGAGATTCCACAGACAAATGAAAATAGATCTGCTATATGACCCAACCATTCCACTGCTGGGTATACATCTAAGAAAAATGGAATCTGCATATGAGAGAGGTATGTATAACCTCGTGTTTGTAGCAGTGCGATTCACAATACCTAGGACACAGAAATAACCCACATTCCTATCAACAATGAATGGATCAAGAAAATGTGGTACATTTCCTCCATGGAATACTACTGAGCAAAAAAAAAAAAGAATGAAATTTTATTGCTTGCAACAAAACGGACCCAGCTTGAAACCATTATGCTTATTGGAATAAGCCAGTCCTAAAAGTATAGCTATTATATGTTCTCCCTTATATGTGGCAATTAGTACACAGAAGACGACCACAGAGCGCTATAGACTCAACAAGGAAGGTTAGCATACTCAGCAACAACGGAAGTATATAGCATGTCCCTACTCCCAAATAATAGCACGATTCTCATTATTATTTTTAATTATACTTTTACATAATGTTATTTTCTTCCTTTTCCTATAATTAGCATGCTAGGATATGTTTATATATCAGAAATTTAAGCTTATCACAGTGAAATGAATTGTTATGTGAATGCAATAACTTTGGCACAAATACTAGGAGGGGCTCAAGAGGATGAGGGCAAGGGGAGGGAAGAATCTCTATGCTTATAAATCTGTATTGTGGAATATAAATGCAAACAATTTTGAAAAATTAAAAACTTATTGCTAAAAACTGTTTAAAATACATGTAAAGAATACAAATGGCATCATTTTTCAACATTCTCCACCTGCAAAAATTCAACTTGCTTTCCCTAGATTAACTTCTTGTTTTATATGATTCTGCATTTTTTCTATGTATTAATATGCAGAGTCATGTGTTTTTTTCTGTTAATTTACTTGGGATTAAAGTGTAAAGAATAAACAGGATTTTGCTTTTCAAACATTTACATTTATATGGAGTAGGCATTTATGGTTCAAAGATTAAGCTACCACTTGTGACACCCACATCCAATATTACAGTGTTTCTTTGAGCCCCAACACATCTGCCAGTGCTTCCCAGGAGGTGGGAAGTGATGGTTTAGATGTTTTGTGTCCTGTAATCCATGTGAGTGACTAGGATGGAGTTGCCAGACAATCTTCTCCCTGGACCAAACCTGCAGACTTGCAGACATACAGACCTGGCTATTGCAGTCATTTGAGTAGTAAATCAGTAGATGGAATACCCTCCCTCCTCTCTCTCTCTTTGTCTCCCTTCTCTTCCTCTGCCTTTCAAATAAAGAGAAAAAAAAGTACAGCTATGTCTTGTTAATGGTTCCATGTCAATTATTAAATTTTATGTATGTGATTTTTATATCATACATACAGCCTAACTTTACTGTTTATTGGTGGATGTTTGCTGCTTCACCTTAAAGTATTAAAACACTTGACAGGGATCTGGTATTTAGCCTGGCAGTTGAGATGCTTCCATGCCGCATCAGAGTGCCTGGATTCAGTATCCAACTCTAGTTCCTGACTGTCCTGCTAACAAAGGCCCTAGAAGCAATGAGGATGGATGTCTCAATAGCTGAGTTCTCATCATTTATGTGCAAACTTTGACCCTGTACCTGGCTCCGTGTTTCAGCTGGGGCTCCAGCTGGCATTTGGGGAACGATCCAGATGTTGGCAATACTCTCACACATAACAGTTGCTCCCCCCCCACACACATACACACACACACCCTTTCCTTCCTTCTTTCAGTCTCTGTCTTCCTGCATCTCAAATGAATGATAGATATTCTGAAGAATAATTTGTATACAAATATATATACATATATACTTCTGTTCATATGCAAACATTTGTTTATTAAAGAAGCACAAATATGATGAAAAAATTCTGCAGAAAAAGTTGCAATTTTTTTTCATCTCTTCCAATACTATATAAGAAGAATGCCCATTCCCACAAAACTTTGCCAGTGCTGAATATCAGCATCCTTTACAATTTTCGCCATTTTGAAAGGGAAAAAAAATCCTCTTCTTGTGAATTGTCCTTTCACATTTTGTTCTTTAACATTTTTTACCCCACTTTTAAGAATCAATTGATAGAAACAATTTGTCAATATATCATTATATATTTTACAAATATTTCCCATTTTTAATTTTGTTGTTTTATTGTAAGAATTTTTAACTAAGCAATTTTTACTGCATCTCTTTTTATTTTATCCATGTTGTATAATTTTTAGGAACTTTTTTTACTATACCAAGATTAGGAATATTTAAGTTGCAAATATGCAGATATATCTAAACTTTTAGTTTTTCAAAGAATTTACAGATATCTGTATATGTCTGTGTGGTAAGCAGGGGGCTGGTTTTTTTTTTTTTTCTGAATGAATTACCAACTGTCCTATTTACACAATTAACATTTACCCACCAACTTAAAGTCTACCCTTTTGACAGATTTGTTTCCAGATATTATTTTCTAACCTTTGTTTTCTACTCTTATAAAAATAATATACTATCTCAGTTACCATAACCATATTATTATGACATGCAGTTGTTCTTCATTTTTTTTATATTCTTACATATTTTTTGCACAAGAAAAACTTAAAGTTTTTCAATCAAGTTTTATGAGATAATTGCATTTGGATTCTTTCTTAGTTTTCTTCCAGTTGCAGCAAAAATTTCCCTAGAAGAGTTGGCCAACACATCTTGAACATCACCTGGAACCGGTGCTTTTCTTATCCTGTCTTCCATTTTTCTGTCCTCTCAGCAGGGCTCTCCTCAGTTTTCAATGTCCTCTTCAATCAAAAACAATCATCTGTATGTTCTAGACATCCTGCCAGTTAGATGTTCACTCTTATTTGTATAAAACAGCTTTTATTATGCATGTCTTGGCAAACTCACCTTTTTGCTTTTGCCTTACATATGGACATAATAAAGATTTGTTGGTTTCGAGGCAGCTGGTTGCTTGTGGAGTGTTGCTGTTCCTTACTGACCCTCATCCAAAGTGAGACGTCACTGTGTGCTAGTTGAGGGTGCAGGACCTTCAGACTGCCCTGGTATTACTCAGGCGGGAGGAAGTTGGGAAAGCTGGCCACCCCACTCAGCCAGTCACCAAAACCAGCAGGGCAATTCCTTGAGGTAGTTCCCAGGCATATCATTAGCCACATGGCCTCCTTGTCTCTTCCTGCATCTGTGATGGAGTTCCAGAGGGGTCACCTTCAGTCTGCTCTGCTTCTGCAAGCCAGGGTAACTAACTCCCTGAGGAGCCTTTAGCCCCCAGGAACAAGTTATTCACCATCCATAGCAAATTTTTCTAACTTTATCCAGTGGCAAACAGTGCTAATCCCCACCACTCAGAGTAAGTGGAAAAGGAGAGAGGAATAAGAAGCCCAACTGGCCTAGCTATTTCAAGAATGTGTTGACTCTGAGCTAGGATAATCACCGAAATCCCTCCAACACTGTACAGTTTTTTCTTACTCGTGTTTTAGCCCGAGGTTTTCTCTAACCTTGTTTCTTCATCAACCTGATTCCATTTTATTTCCGTTTATCTTCCCAGCAACTTTCATTTTCTGGGCACCCTTCCTCATTTTCTAGCACTGATATAGATTTATTCTTGAGAAACAAATAAACAAAGCTGTTTCTATCATTTCCTTGAGGGACTGAAAGTGAGAAAGAATGTATTTGTGGGCACTGTTATACCATTTTTAGCTCATCTCTTTTTAAAAACCTGTTTACAGTGAACTAAAGGGAAGAGTTGAAATAAGTAAATAACTTGATGAAGAAAATTAAAACTGAGTAAGGAACCCTTAGGCCTAGCACGATGGCCTAATGGCTAAAGTCCTCGTCTTACATCCGCTGGGACGCCATAGGGGTGCCAGCTTGTTTCTTTGCTGTTCGACTTCCAATCCAATTGTCTGGCTGTGACCTGCGTAAGCAGAAGAGGATGGTCCAAGTTTTGGGACCCTACACCTGTGTGGGAGAACAGGAGGAGGTTTCTGCTTCCTTGCTTCAGACTGGCTAAGTTTCAGCCTTCGCAATCATTTGGGGAGTGAATCGGCAGATGGAAGATCTTTTTATCCATACCTCCTTCTCTCTGTATATCTGCCTTCCAATAAAAATAAACACATTTTTTTAAAAAAGGAATCCTTGTTTTGATCTTATTTCTCCGTATACTTCCTCTATTGTTTTAATACTTAGAACTGTGATTCAAAGGTACTTCAAAAGAATTTGTGGAATAATGGAATTAAAAATATGAGTTTTAAATTTGTACTATTTGTTTAATCTGAAAAACAGGCACAAAGGGAGACATTTAGTTATATAGACATACAGATTCTCATCCACTGAGTTTCTCCCCAAATGCTCGTAACAGCCCAGGCTGGGATAAGCTAAAACGATCAAGCAGAAACTGCATCCCAGTCTCCCATGTGGGTGACAAGGACCCAATCACTTTTCTCATCACTGCTGCCTCTCTGAGAACAGAAAATGGGTGAGAACCAAGACTAAAACCAGGCACTCCAATGTGAAATATGCGCATTTCAGATGGAATGATAACCAATGTCTAAAATGATACAGGAAAAGATTTTGAATATCATGAATAGATTTTAAGATATAAGTTTTCCGGGCCCAGCACAGTAGCCTATAGGCTAAAGTTCTTGCCTTGTACACACCCGGGATCCCATACAGGCGCTGGTTCTAATCCTAATGGCCCTGCTTCCCATCCAGTTCCCTGCTTGTGGCCTGGGAAAGCAGTCAAAGGCAGCCCAAAGTCTTGGGACCCTGCACCCATGTGGGAGACATGGAAGAGGCTCTGGGCTCTTTGGCTTTGGATTGGCTCAGCTCTGCCCATTCCAGCCACCTGGGGAGTAAATCAGTGGATGGAAGATCTTCCTCTCTGTCTTCCTCTCTGTATTTCTGACTTCCAGGAAGTAAATCTTCAAAAAAAGATGCATGTTTTCCATCTATTATGAAAAATGACACCAAAATACATTCACAGTTTTAATTCCATTTTTCACTATTTTTTTTCTTTGCAAGAATAAGGACTGTGTCCCTCTTGCGTGCAGTTGTTACTCTGGTATACAACAGGACTTCAAACACAGAAAGCATTTTCATGCAACAGTTTAGCAGATAACTAATCTATGATTTCACACACAAAGCAACACAGTGTAGAAAAATCATCACAAAATGATGCAACTTTATAGAGCTAGCGATACTGCTAGTGGGAGGATCATGTCTGATTCTGCCTCCCACTTTTTCAGGCTATTCACTTCGTTAATGCCTTTTACACCATCATTACTTAGACAAAGACATGAGAAAACAAATCTAATCTTAGTTGAGGATGGCAGAAATTGTCACCCTGACTAAGCACCAACATAAACATTACACCCTCCATTAGCACCTCGGTACAGCACCTTGGATAGCTCCAGCCCTTCTTCCTCTGCTACCGTGGCCCTAATTAAAGCAATAAACCAGCTCAGATTACCTCACTGACAATGTCACACATTTTGTTAGTATTTCTGATCTTTAGCGTCCTTACAAAGGAAAAAATGGCAGCAAGACCCTGCATGGGTGAAAAGGTTGGGTGTGTAGAGCTTACTTGTTATTTTAAAATTTAACATTTGAGTTGGGAGAACAGTAAATAAGTGAACCGCTGGTTTCCTAGAATAAGATGTTCGTTTTCCAGGGAAGAGTTACTGGTCCTTTGCTATTTTGTTCATGGCAACATAACAGCTAGCCATGGGTCTTGGAACCCAATAGCTAAATTCTGGTATCAGTCAGGACTTCCTAAAATATACTTTAATGATAGCACAGCTAAATAAATGTTACATTTATTGCAAGTGATTAGAATGCTTATAAGTCCAAAGTGTGTGATAGGCTGGGCTTAAGAAAAATATATCTCTTTGCTTTCATTGTCAGTTTTATTTCCTGGCTTTCATGTAAAATAGGACAATTTTATGAGGTAGAATTTTGTGCTAAGATCTGTTCCTGTGTGAAAATCAAGGTGATTAACATTATCAAATTATTTACCAAAACATGCCACATGATGTTGATAAAATCTTGATGAGATTGTCCATGGAAAGGTTATCTTCCATTGTAGATTTTGATGAAACTGAATATATCTGCCCTATACTATACTAAGAAAATAATTGACAGTAAAAGATTATCTTAAGGGGCCCGGCATGATAGTGTAGCAGTTAAAGTCCTCACCTTGAAAGCGTTGGGATCCCATATGGGCACGGGTTCTAATCCTGGCAGTTCCACTTCCCATCCAGCTCCTTGCTTCTGGCCTGGGAAAGAGGACGGCCCAAAGCCTTGGGACCCTGCACCGCGTTGGAAACCCAGAAAGACGTGTCTGGATCTTGGCTTCGGATCAGCACAGCACCGGCTGTTGTGGTCCCTTGGGGAGTGACCCATTGGACGGAAGATCTTCTTTTCTGTCTCTTCTCCTCTATGCCTTAAAAAAAAAAAAAAAGATTAGAGTGGTGGCGCAGTGGTTAAGGTTCTCACCTTGCACGCCCGGGATCCCATATGGGCGCCGGTTCTAATCCCGGCAGCCCCGCTTCCCTTCCAGCTCCCTGCTTGTGGCCTGGGAAAGCAGTCTAGGATGGCCCAAAGCTTTGGGACCCTGCACCCATGTTGGAGACCCGGAAGAGGCTCCTGGCTTCGAATATGCATAGCGGATGATCTTCCTTTCTGTATATCTGCCTTTCCAGTAAAAATAAAACAAATCTTTAAAAAAAAAAGAGATTATTTTAAGAACTGTTTTTCAATTGCTTCTATTTTGAATGATGGTTTTGAGTCATATAAAAGTTTAGGGTCATATACAGCCCACTTATATCTGTGAAAGAATGAACAAGCTTTGTTTTTTTCAAACAGGATGCACAATTCCAGTTTTATAAGAAAAAAACGCCAAAAACCAGCATGATCTACCACAATATTTCAAGTCAGCCTTATCATAGCAACACAACTGTATAGTATACTTACTAATGGAACTTATCTAGCACCATGTCATATGTAAAACTGTGTGAATTTTCCCTGTGACACTGAGCAGAGGAAAAAAATAATATTTCTTAACCGTTCCAAGCCAAGTCTAACCTTGTTAGGGTCACATCTGTTAAGGTTGTTAAAAATCCAATCTTTATCATTTGGAGCAGCAAATGACAAAGACCTATGTAAAAACTCCTTTCCTTGACCCATATAAAAATTCAGGATCCTACACAGACCATACTGGGTATGGTCCTCTGGCCTTCCATCAAGATTTCTGATATTAATTTAGCACTTTGACTGGGCTAGACATACATCTGTTCAGCAACTTATCACTCTGAAAATTGCTGTGCATCTAGCATTGAGCTATGACTACCATTTACATCAATAGATTTTAGATATCGCAGGTGGCACTCTGTAATGTGGGAGAGCTTTGTCTAATCACCTGCAGGTCTTAGGAGAAAAGACTAACACTGCCCCCTAAAAGAACCAATTCTGTGTGTGGACAGCAATGCACATATCTTGCCTAGATTTCCAGCCTGCTGTGTTTGGACTTGAGATTGCAGTAGGGACTCTTCTCTGATCTTACAGACTGTTAGCCTGACCTACAAATTTCAGATTCATCAGCCTCCTACAAGCACATGAGGTAATTACAGTATATTTCTATTGATTCTGTGTCTTTGTAGAACCCTGACTAACACATTGCCCAGGAGATAAGCACTGCATTTGACAGTTCTCAACATCCCTCTCTTGAGGCTGTCCCTAGCCCACTCGCAAATGGCAGTCACTCTCCCACAACTTCACATGCTAGATTAGGTAGAGGTGGCCTGTGGAGACCTGTGAGGGTAGATCGTAAGTCTACGTTTCTCTAGGGCCTTTCTCTTACCTTCTCAGATTCTGAGCCCAACTGTAGCACAGATTGTGTTATGCACAATCTACCA
Organism: Ochotona curzoniae; assembly: GCF_017591425.1. NCBI lineage: Eukaryota > Metazoa > Chordata > Mammalia > Lagomorpha > Ochotonidae > Ochotona > Ochotona curzoniae. The sequence goes on from NW_024467115.1 coordinate 11,651,449, forward strand.
CCAGCTACCACCTGCATATACGAACATTCAAACCTACTTCTTGTCTCTTAGTCCAATTTCCACCTTCTGAACAAAACTAGCCATCTCCTACCAAAGATATGAGTAGCAAGATATTGGAGAGGCTTTAAAAACACAGAAAATGGATGGGTAAGTATTGGCCCAAACAGTTAAGATGATATGATACCCACCCTGAAATGCCTATGATCGAATCTCAGCTCTGCTCCTGACTCCAGCTTCTGGTAAACACAGACCCTGGAGAGAAGCAGGCAATGGCTCAAGAAATCGCATTCCTAATACAGACACAGGACACCTGGATGAAGTTCCAGGTTCTCTGCCTCCATACTGGGCATTTGGAAGTGAACCAATCAACACAAGTTCTAACTCTGTCTCCGCATCGCAAGTAAATATTGATTTCAATATTTTTAAAGATTAATTACTTTTTTGGAAAGGCAGATTTACAGAAAAAAAGGGAGACAGAGAAAGATCTTTCACCCACTGGTTCATTCCCCAAGTGCCATAATGGCCATAGCTAAACCAATCCAAAGCCAGGAGCCAGGAGCTTCTTCCAGTCTTCCAAATGGGTGCAGGGTCCCAAGGCTTTTGGCCATTTTCTGCTGCTTTCTGAGGATATAATGAGGGAGCTGGATGGCAAATGGAGCAGCTGGGACATGAACCAGTGCCCATATGGGATGCCTGTGTTGCAAGGTGGAATATTAGCAAATGGATCCTTTTTATTTGCTCTTTAATACTTAAAAAAAAAAAAATAAAAGCTATTTCTCATTGGACAATACACCCAGTACACAAAGCTTAGTATTAAATACTAGGAAATTACCCCTCCCTTCCTTGATTCCTGCATTAATGAGAACAGGCGTGAAATAATTATGTCCCTTTAGATTATTCTGTAATATATGGAAAAAGACAAAGTTCAGGGAAGTTCATTGCCTTCCTCAATGTTCCCGTAACACTTTGATAAAAAGAATATGATGGTTTCTAATATCATTCCTTGCTTCTCCTCACTCCTTCAACTTTCATCTGGCAGTACAATACTGCCTATTTGTGTGTGAAGATGTCAGAGCCACAATGTGGAAACCACTTTGCTACCTCAATATGCAATGGCAGGTTGGAATTTGATGCCTAAATGGATCGCAGTCTCTGTGGCTTTTGGCAACTCCAAATTCCTCCAAATAGCTCAGTCACAGGCTTTGGAGGAAAGGGAGTTCTAAGTTAAAAACGCAATGGACATTACCTGGCATCAGTGACTAGGAAGTGCTTCAGAGTGTAACTGCTGTGTTTATCTCTCTTCTTGGTTATCAATCTCCATTCAGTGCTTGGTTAAGTTTAGCAGCTCATTGGAAGGTTGATGCACAATGGACTTCTGGGAACAGCATTAGAACTCTAGCTCTTCCTATCGATCTTGTAGGCGCATTGTGTAGCTTGCTGCTTCTGCTGATGCAGGGACAATAAAAGGCTGACTTGTGACTTTTTCTGGTTGCACAAAGTTGTCTAAACATACTAACATTCAACAGTACATGAGTGGCCAGCCATTTGAGTTTTGTTTTTGTTTTTTGTTGTTGTTGTTTTTCCAGTCAAGAGGCTGCAGCAAGGGATTGCTTCAAAAAATATCTGCTTTTGATCAAAATAAAATTCAAGCTGTAAGCCAATATAGTCCATCACCTATAGTAAACTATGCCCCTTAGGGTCACACTAAACCTGTCTTTCGTGTGAGTCTTGAGCTCTTTCCTGCCTCTGTTTCTGCACCACTAGCACTCTGGCTCGCACTATTTATCTGCTTTTGTAGCTAATAGCTTCTAGGCTGAAGTTGTTTTCTTTAGGAACCTGTTTTCTATGGAGGTTATCATGTTGCATCCTGGAATTTTATTTTGTTAATATCTAATTCTAAGAAAGAAGCATATGTGTATAGTTAACCAGGAGGATATAGATCTGTTTGAAATCAGAGTATACCTCCCTGGTCTGGAACCACGAAGTGCACCTGCCAAGCCTAGAGAGCTCAGTATTTCTCCAAAATCTATTTCTTCCAGATTACCACCTGTGCCATGGCCTTGGGGCAGCACATAGCAATTACTGTAAGAAGCAGGTTGTGCAGACTCTAAAACCAGGCCACCAATGTTGAAATCCTGGATCTGCTGATTACAATCTGTTTGTAAATCATGCATTAGCCATGTGAAGTCTGTGCCTCAGTTTCCTCACTGCCAATTAGAGATTTAAAATTAAAAAACCTGTAACTTAAAGGTTCTGAGAGGTATCAATGGATCAGTACCCATCAAGCCCACAGAAAAACATTAAAAGCACTCAATTAGAGTTAGTTATTATTATCCAGAGAACTGAGAGATTTTTGCTCTGTTTCAAACAAAATTAAAGTAGAAATTAGTTTGTAAAAAGCAGAATGAAAACAAAACCTCATATGGATATACGTACAAAAAACCTGAAATCCATTCAAACTTTTGTCACATTATGCATTCCCATGAAATTCATGAAAACTCCCACTTTATACAGGAAAAAAATACAGTCATTGCTCTGTCTCTTTGGGGTATTGATTTGGGCTACCGCTTCGTGAACCAAACCTATGATGTTCGAGTCCCTGAAATAAAATGTCAGGCCTGCACAGAGTGTCTGCACACTCTGTTATATACGTTAAGCCACTTCCAGGTTATTTTGCATACCTGATATAATGTGTGTGCTGTGGAAATAGTTGTTATTCTGCGTTATCTAGGGATTAATGATGAGGAAAAAGGATCTGCACAAGTAATTGTTTTCCAAATATTTTCGATTTGTGATTGATAGAAAATGCACATGTGGAGCCAGCACAAAGGAAGGCCGTGGTACATGTTTTATATCCATATCTCTTAGGAACATTCTTGCAGAACACAGTAATATTACTTTAGTTTCCCAGACGCAAACCCGATGCTTGTTCTGAAAAAACTGCCCCTCCTTTTCATCCACAGTAACCCTAAACAAGCAGATTTGGGGGTCGCTGCAATTTTAAAAATTGTGTAGAATGTCTTGATAGAAAAAAAGGAGTGGGTGGGAAGAAGAAGAATTAATTTGCCTTATGTGGTAGAAAGATAAGTTCTAAGCTTTATTTGTGCAAAAAGACATCCTCTGACACTCACGTTCCTCATCTGAAAACTGAGGGTGTCCATGCCAATAAGCATTTGGGAATATTTCCACTGGAACCTAATTCATAGCATAGTTAATTTTTACATGAGAGTAAAATGTAAAAACAAAACTATTGAAGGTTCAACATAAAGCAAAGATGAATGTCTGATGGTAGCTATGTGAGATCTTGCCAAGAAACATCAAAGAACAGAAGAAATTCAGTTAATCAACAAATTATGAAAATGACCTTTATAAGGGCTGGTACAGTGGCTTGGCTCACTAATCATCCACCTGCAGTGCAGTATCTCATATGGTCTCATGTTCAAGTCCCAGCTACTCCACTTCTGATCCAGCTCCCTGCTTATGCACTGGGAAAGCAGTGGAAGATCGCTCAAGTCCTTTTACCTCTGCACCCACATGGGAGACCCCGAAGAGGCCCCTGGCTCCTGACATAAGCTTGGGTCTGGTCCTTACAGCCATTTGGGGACTGACCCAGTGAATGGAAGATCTCATTTTCTCCCATTCCATCTCTGTAAATCTGCTTCTCCAATAAAAATGAATAAATCTTTTGAAAAGTGACATCTATATAGGTTAAAAATATAAAGGCAAGAAACATATATAAGTATTAAAATTGTATTTTGACAGTATAACAGAAAAAAATATATATTTTCTAAGATTTATTTATTTTTATTGAAAAAGCAGATATACAGATAGGAGGAGAGACAGAGAGGTAGATCTGTCCTCCAATGATTCACTCCCCAAGTGGCCGCAATGGCCGGAGCTGCGCCAATCCAAAGCTAGGAGACCGGAGCCTCTTCTGGATCTCTCACATGGGTACAAAATCCCAAAGCTTTGGACCATTCTCGACTGCTTTCCCAGACCACAAACAGGGAGCTGGATGGGAAGCAGAGCCATTGGGATTAGAACTGGCACCATATGGGATCCTGGAGCGTGCAAGGCAAGGACTTTAGTCGCTAGGCCACCACACAGGACCCAGAAAAAAATATATATATGTATATATACATTTTGTTGACAATTCTTTAAAACCAGTAACGAGGGCCAACATAATGGCAAAGTGGATAAAGCCAATGCCTCTAATTTGGGGCAGGCATTCCCAAATGGATGGCTAATTACTCCCCAGCTGTTCTACTCTATTCCAGTACCAGGTAATGTGGTTGAGTAAACAGTAGAAGATGGACCAAGTGCTTTAGTCCATACACTCACATGGGAGACCTGAAAGCAACTACTTTCTCCTGGTTTGGGCTTGGCTCAGCCCTGGAAGTTACGACTATCTGGAGAGTGAATCAATGCATAGGAAATCTCTCCCTAACTATTTCAGAATAAATACATCCTAAAAAAATTAAAATATAAAAAATGTTAATATTGTGATTTGTTGCGGTTATCTCCATTAAAAATAAATAATAAAAGATACATCCTAGGCCCAGCGAGGTAGCCTAGTGGCTAAAGTCCTTGCCGTGGATGTACCAGGATCTCATCTGGGCATCGGTTCATATCTTAGTTGCTTCACTTCCCTTCCAGCTCCCTGCTTGTGTCCTGGGAAAGCAGTGGAGGATGGGACCCTGCACCCACTTGGGAGACTTGGAAGAAGCTCCTGGCTTCAGATCGGCTCAATTTTAGTGTGGCCACTTGGGGAGTAAATCAGTAAATGGAAACCCTTTCTTTCTGTCTCTCCTTCTCTCTATAAATCTGACTTTCCAATCAAAATAAATATTTTTTAAAAGATGTATCCTAAGAAATTTACATGTTTCAGATGAAAAGATATAAAATGAAATGGTCAAAGTCTGTGATTGTCTTTGGAATAAGGAATAGACTTTGGTATTATAATTGAAAGAAGATTGATTGCCCATGAGTCAATTATTGTTGAAGCTGCGGGATGGGCTCATTCTTCTGTCAGAGTTATCTTATGTTTGAGATTTTCCATAGTAAGGATCCGTAAGCTGGACTGTTTAGAAGTATGAATACAAAATTAAAAACAATATATGTATACAGATGTGTGTGTGTGTGTGTGTGTGTGTGTGTGTGTGTAGCTCACTTCCTGTGAGGGACAGAAAAAGAATATGACTAGGGAAGATCTGTGATGACATTAAGTCTGCTGTAATGTTTTATTTCTCAGCCTGGGTAAACATGAAGCTGTGAGTGCTGCATGGTCGTTCATGTAATTTTTACATCTTCGTGATTTGTACCTATTAAAAATAACTTGCAAATGGTTCTGTCTCTAATGTCTTGTAAACAAAGAACAAAATATATCACTTTCAACAAAAAACTAAACATTAGCTATAAGGAAAAATATCGAAGCATGTTCTTTCTAAAAGATACAGAAATTTAAATAAGACACCATGTTAGTTTGTTTTTTCCCCAAGCAAGTTGGAAAAGATCAAAACATTACAATAATGCAATGGCTAAGCCATAGGGAATTAGACTTGCTTAACCACTGCTGGAAATAAAAATTATTTCAAAGTTTGTAGAAAGCAACTTGATGTACAAATCTAGACAAAGTAATTCCACTCCTAGGCATTTCCTCTGTAGAAACAACCAGAAGCACACAAGATTTTATTATTGAAAGATGTTCTTCACAATTTTGTTTTACAGGAAAATTGGAAATTTCCATGTCTAGCAATAGAAATCTCATTAAATATATGATGACACACTCATAACATAGAAGTCTATGTAGTAAGATAAAATCGTATTTTCAATTACATGGAAAATATGCATGACACAGTATTGAAGTTTAAGAAGCAATATAAGGACTATGCATACAGCATGATCTCACTTTGTAATGCCCAAACAACAATAGAGTGTGAATGTAGATGTGGGCATCTCAGCTTGTGCATGTGTCACCTGGGAAAGCCTTAGGAGCTGGTGCTTGGCCTTCTGGGCTTCCTCCTGTTTGCTTGGGGAAATGAAGGAACCTCCTAGAAAATAACAGACCGAGCAGTTAGAGATTGTGGAAAACAATCTGACTAAACCAGGGTAAGTGAGGTTGCAGCAATTCTGAGTCAAGGCAGGAGTAGAGTGTCTGAAGTCTACATCTGCCATGGGCTCAAGGAGCTAGAAAGCCATGTGTAAGGGTGGGGAGAGGTGCTGAACACGGAGCACCATGCTGTGCAGAACAGAATGCCACACAACTGTAAAGGGCTGCTTTCTTTGCTGCTTTCCTGTTGGCCTGTGCCCAGCCGAGAGCCTTGAAGGCATCAGTGTGTCAGAGTGCTCCTTGACGGTCCCAAGCAGGCAAGCCACGCAGTCAGGGACCGGTGCCTGGGCACCTGTGTGACACTCTCTAGAAACCACAGAGATGCTAAAAGCAGACTAAGATTTTCCAGGGGACTGAGGTTTTGCATATTAACGAGGCATCAGAACAGAGTCAACACTGTTGAAGTGATCCTATACTTAACTCCAGACTGGGGTGACTTAAGAAAACTCAGCTTATGCATATGCAAATACATGAAGGGTCTTCACAAAGCTCACAGGAAACATATGTAATGAAAAACTGCAGGATTTCTATTTTTTTTAATACTTAAATCAACATGTCTTTTAATCTCATGAACTTTTGGAGTCCCCTCAGGTTTCCTATTATGTGTTCAACACGGGGTAGACATGGTACCAACTCATAAGGAGCTAAGCCAGGGAGAGCGTTGTTAGTCACACAGTGGTTACAGACATAATCATGATGCTTTCAGAAGTATAAAAGAAAGTAGAGGGGCTTGAAGTCGTGCAACAGGGAGATCTGGTGTAGCCTGGAGGGTAGGCCAAGAGGGAGGGCACCAGTGGTGGTGAGAAGAGTCACAATCTCCATTGGTTTTATTGTAAGCTTTAGTTTGATTGCTATTCGTTCACATATATATTTTGGAGAAATTTCCATAAATACAAGGGTACTTCAAGATGTTCATGTACAATCAAATTAAGGATATTGTTTATTTTGATGTAGAAAACGTTTAAGGTGCTGGCATTCCAGTGCTGGGGATTAACACTTCACTCGGGGTATGGGCAGCCGAATGAACTTCCACCTGTGTTTCCAAGCAAACTTTCTGCTGATGTATATGATGGAAGACAATAGGTGATGGCTCAAGTGCCACTCTCTGCCACCCATGTGGGAGATCCAGATGCAGCTGCTGGTTCCTGGCTTTGGTCTAGAACAACACTGTCTATTGTGGTCCGTTGGTAGTGTAATAGCACATGGAAAATCAATATCTATTTATCTATCTGTCATTATCTTTCACTGCCTCTCCCTCCCTCCCTTCCCTCATTTATTTTTCTGCTTTTCAAACAAATCCTTAAAATGTATAATCCATGTATGTGGTTTCATAAAATGCATTTTCACTAACTTTCAGAAAATCCTTGATATGTCTAGAGAAACAGTGATGGATAAAATGAAACAAGTATTCATTCCTTAAGTAGTTTCAATCCTCCTCTTTTGTATGCGAATAATGATGGCATTGCTTTAAAATGAATAGTTTTGGTCTGGTGCAATGGCTCAGTGGCTAAATCCTCACCGTACATGTGCCAATATTCCCATAAAGCCACTGGTTCATGTCCTAGCTGCTCCACTTCCCATCCAGCTCTCTGCTTGTGACCTGAAAAAGCAGTACCGGATAGTTCAAGGCCTTGGGACCCTGTACCTGTGTGCGAGACCTGGAGGAACATGTAGGAGACATGTCTCCTGGCTTTGGATTGGCTCAGCTCCAGCCATTGAGGCCACTTGGGGAGTGAACCAGTGGACGGAAGATTTTTCTCTCTATATCTCCTTCTCTCTGTATATCTGCCTTTCCAATTTAAAAAAAAATGTAAATCTTAAAAAAAAAATAAAGTGGCTGAATACCGTCTATCACTGGGACCTAAGTTTGATTGAACTTGGCTGAAGGACATTGTGGTGAATGTTCTATGGTGACAACGGAGAAAAATGCCGGTTTCTTGAAGGATCTGCAAGGGCCTGAGGATTAGGCTAGCAAGTTTCACTCTAAATAGACAGAAAACATGTTTTCTTTTCCTACTGCTATCATGTAATATTAAATATTATATCTCTATTTTTTTCAGATCAAGTGTGCTCTATAATTTTATAAGTCTGTGAAAATTGCTATAGGTCCATAATTAAATACTTTTAACTCATCTAGGAATATGAATATATAATAAAAAACTTCTGTTGTATAGGTTGTGTTTCACTCACAAAATTTAATTTTTTTCTTCTGGTGAAATTCATAAAAATAGTCTTGGAGACCATTGGTTTAAATGCATTTACACAAGCAATCCAAAAGCTAAAAATGTCTATAGCAATAAAAAAACCGTAAGACAGCTTACTTAAATTGTATTTCTATTTTTGTCAATCTTTTCCATTCCTTGTTTATATATAGAAAATTTTCTCTGTCTTTAGTTATTAATATATTAAACTGATTTTGATGTTTAAAATCAAACTGAAATATGAAAATGATGAATTTGTATGTATCAGGAACCTTGTTTGATTCAACAAGCAATTTCATGTGATAACATGGTAAATGAATAAAAGTCTCAAAGAGTGAAAGAAGGACTTGCAAGTTACAAAATTTGACAAACACAATTTGAAACTCATAACATTTGAAAGCTGACAAAGCAATACATCTAGGATATATAAAATACTCATGGGAGAGTCTGCACTAAGAACATTTACTACTGAGATTTTTAACTTCTAATGTATCTATTGATATGAAAGAACTGGCCCGTATTTCAGACCAATTCTCAGGGCTGGTGTTGTGGCACAGTGCTTTTTTTTTTTTTTAAAGATTTATTTTTATTATTTTTTCATTGGAAAGGCGGATATACAGAGAGGAGAGACAGAGAGGAAGATCTTCCGTCCGATGATTCACTCCCCAAGTGAGCACAACGGGCCGATACTATGCCGATCCGAAGCCAGGAGCCTCTTCCGGGTCTCCCACGCGGGTGCAGGTTCCCAAAGCCTTGGGCCGTCCTCGACTGCTTTCCCAGGCCACAGGCAGGGAGCTGGAAGGGAAGCGGGGCTGCCGGGATTAGAACCGGTGCCCATATGGGATCCAGGGCGTGCAAGGAAAGGACCTTTAACCACTTGCGCCACTGCGCCAGGCCCCCGCAGTGCTTTCTTAAACTGCCACCTGCAATGCCAGCATCCCATATGCGAGCCAGTTTAAGTTCTGACAGCTCCATTTCCTATCTGACTCCATGCTGACATGCCGACAACAGCAGCAGAAGATGGCTCAAACGTGGAGGTCCCTGCAGCTTTGTGGGTGAACCAGGTGGACTTTGGGTTCCTGGCTTCCGACTGGCCGGGAGCTGGCCACTGCAACCCTCCAGGGAATGAGCCAGTGGATGACAGACCTTTCTCTCTCTTTTATTCTTGCTCTGTATATCTCCCTCTGTGTAATAAATATTTTTTTTAAAGTATTATTCTCAACATTTTCAACTGAAACACATGTTATTAATAACATGACAATCATGTTTGTTTTAATAAATAGTCATTATTCTATTTCCTCTGATTTCTATCTTGTATTCAGTATTAGAAGGTTTTTGGTCAATAAGCTTTTACTTTTATGACAGATATTTATAGCTTTTATCTTTTAACTTATGATACAGTGATGATATTGAAAAGTTTTCTAATTCTGAATCAATTCTGCTTAAACTACTAACATGTAGCATTTCTTTTATTCAATGTGTTCAACTTGTTAATAATTTTAAAAATATTCATCTATATCCTTCATAAATCTGGCCTACATGAGTTCTTCCTGCTTTAAAATCATTTTAATTATATTTCTATTTTTAATCATGCCTCTGTCATCTTGAATTTTTTGGCCCCAGTCTGGCTTACCTATATTCATGTATCAGTCTGATTAAAAGGTACGATTTTATCTTTCACCTTAATCTTTGTCTTTATTTGAATATCACAGAGTATTGACCATTTTTCTTTTTTCTTTTTTTTTTTTTTTGGCAATCTTTTTTTCCCCCCAGATTCATACTGGCAGAGATAGAGGGAGAGAGAACGGATTTCCATTTGTTAGCTCACTCTGCAGATGGCCACCAGGCCAAGCCAGACCAAAGCCAGGTCTCCCACACAGGAGCAATGGGCCTTCCACTGGGGTGAGTGGCTGCTGCTTTCACAGGTTGGAAGCCAGATAGGAAGTGGACCGGGCAGTTTTGGAATCAGCCCTAGGCATAATTCTAAAGAAGTGAATACTTGCTGGCAATAAGAAGAAAGAAAAAGAAAGAGAAAGAGAGAAAGAGAGAGAATGAGAGAAAGAGAGAAAGAAAGAGAGAGAAAGAAAGAGGGAAAGAAAGAAAGAGAGAAAGAAGGAGAGAAAGAGAGAAAGAGAGAGAGAAAGAAAAAGAGAGAAAGAGAGAGGAAGAAAGAGAGAGAGAGAGAAAGAAAAAGAAAAAGAGAAAGAGAGAAAGAGAGAGAGGGAGGGAGGGAGGAAGAAAGGAAGGAAGAGGAAAAAAAATCTGTGCTCCTAGTTTGCAATTTGTCTTTCTTTGCAGCTATTTTTTTTATTATTATAAATTGGATGGTGTTTTCACTAGCTTAATCTTTTTTTAATACTTGATAAAAACATCTAAGTTTATAAAATTTCTTCCAGATTTAATATGTTTCACAGATTTGAATATTAAGTTTTCATTTTCTTTCTAGATCAGTTTTTCCTCTGGTTTTGATTTCCTCTTTGGCTTAGTATTTTTTAAAGTATTTCCTTTTTGATGATCATGCCTTATTATTGCTATGTTGACTGATGACCAGAAACTGTGGTCTGTAAAATATATGTATTTTTAGAGTTCATTATTGTATTGTTTGTGACTAAAAACATAATTGATTTTTAAAAATGTTCCATGGATCAAAGCAGAAAATACATGTCCTCGGCTGTATGACAGTTTTATAGTTTGTTGATTGTATTATTAAACTAATCTATGTCTTTACCTGCTTGAGCTATCAAGTTCTGAAAAAGATATTAAATCCTTCTCTAGTGGCTTAAAAATTTGTCTGTACTTACAGAACTTTGCAACATTGCTGATGGTAATGGGAGTATGTACAAAAACTGTCATGTATATATTATGAGAGATTTTCCTGAGTGTAATTGAATTGTGTCATTTAGAGTTCAGTAATCTCTCTTTACTTCTATTTGATGCTTTTGTGCCTGTTGCTTGAAAGTTAAACACCTGTAATCTATTTGGCTGTATTTACTAATATATCTTCACTTTCAACATTTTTTTATAATTTGTTTTAGAGGAGTTTCATTTTAATTTGATTTTGTAAAAGCATTTTATAATATAAGCAGAATAATCTAGTGAGAACTGTATACTTTTTTGTTAAGATTCATTTTATTTTTTTATTGGAAAGAGATTTACAGAGAGAAGGAGAGAAAAAAAAATTTTTCATTGTTGGTTCTCTACCCAAGTCGCCACAATGGCCTGAGCTGAACTGATCTGAAGCCAGGAGCCAGGACCAGAAGATTCTTCTGGGTCTCCTGTATGATTACAGGGTCCCAAGGCTTTGGGCCATCCTCTACTGCTTTCCCAGGCCACAAGCAGGAAGCGGGATGGGAAGTGGGGCCGCTGAAATTCGAACCAGCACCCATATAGGATCTCGGCATGTGTAAGGCAAGGACCTTGGCCATAGGCCACCATGCCGGACCTGATATGATACTTTTATCCAATAGAATTTCTGTTCTACTAATTTACTTCTCAGTAGTGAATATGGCCTTAGGTATGTTCCTTGCTTGATCATGATTTTGAATCCCCTCATCAGGCTGCATGTTGGGATGCATAATGTAGGAAGCAATAACAAATCAAATGATGTGAGACAAAGCAAAACACTGCTGTCATAGAGAAGGAGCAAGCAACTCCTTCCCCGACCATGAAAAATTAAGGCAAAGGCTGTATGGCTGTCATTTTGCAGGTGTCAACTGCTTTCTGAAACCCCACGATATACAGGAATGACATTAAATTCCAGACATATGATTACCTAGCCTGCTTTTCATTAGATTTACATTCTGCTTCTGAACAATTCAAGATCAGTCTCCCATTCATCAAGTATCCACTGAGTACCTGCTATTTGCCAACTATTATTTCAGTTACAGGGAAACATCAATGAAATCTAAATGAGAGAGACAGGAAAGGAAGACATCAACGCACACCTTCTGGTGTTGTAACTTCCAAGAAGACAAATAGCGGTAAAAGGAAGGAGTATGAGAGATTTACTTGGCTATCTAATTTAGGAAGGTCAATGGAAAGTTTCCTTTAGTACGGTGCTGAAAGAATGAAAAAAGTGAGGAAGGAGAATCATATGGCTATTAGAGGAAAAACTTTCAGAGTTCGAGGCAGCATCAGATTATATAACAAAGTGGTTAGGACCAGGATTGGCAAGGCTGAAAGTGGCAATGGTGACAAAAGAAAATATTTTGGGATTGAGAATGCAAGGCAGGCTCAACCCCAGCATAGATTAGATTCATCTTTGGAGCTTTACCCAGAGTGTCTGATTTAATTAGCTCAGGCTGGGTCATGGTCATGGGTATCTTTTTTTAAATTATTATTTTATTTCTGAAGACTTATCAGGGGCAACGCCATGTTGTTGCAGGTAAAGCTGTTACCTTTGGTGTCAGCATCAGTATGAGTGCTGGTTCAAGTCCTGGCTGCTCCTCTTCTAATCCACCTTTGTGTTCTTGTGCCTGTGAAAGCTGCAGAGGATGCGAGGATGACCCAAGTACTTGGCCTCTATGCCACACGAGAGACCCAGAGAAGCTCCTGGCTTCAGACAAGCCCAGTCCCAACCATTGCAACTATTTGGGAAATAAACCCAGGAAAAGAAACCCTCTCATTTCTCTCTTTCTCTCTTTCTCTGTAAATTTGCTTGTATTTGAAAGGCAGAGGATAGAAAGAGGGAACAGGAGAAAGGCATACATGAAGGGAGAGAGAGAGACTTCTCATCTGCTGGTACACATTCCCACTAGCTACAATGGACAGGGCTGGTCCAGGCAGAAGTCAGCAACCGAGAACTCCATCTGGGTGCCCCATGAGTAGCAGCAAACCAAATACCTGGGTCATTCTCTGCCACTTTCCCAGGAGTATTAGTAAGGAGCCACATCAGAAGTGGAACAGGTGGGACTTGAACCAGTTCCCCATTGGAGATGCTAACATTGTAGGGATCAACTGAGCTCACTGTAGCACAACACTGCTTACAAATTATACATATTTATAAAAGCTGCTGTGTGATGTTTTGTTACATGTATATATTACATTTCTTTACAGAGAAAGCACCTAAAATCCTCTTTTGCTTTTATAGAAAAATACACAGGAAATTAACATAATCTATCTTCATCCTACTTTTCTTACTCTGATCTAGTACTCAACAATCTTCCATTTCCGGTCCCTCTCTCCTCAACTAACTTCCTCTTTTTAACTTTTTAACTTCTATGAGACCATCTAATTTTCTAGATTTTACATATAAATGAAACTGTGGGATACTTATCTTTTCTGTGTTTGGGTTCTTTCATTTAACACGGTGACCTCCAGCTCCATCTTGGTTGTCACAAATAAATTGTAAGATTTCGTCCTTTTAAATGACTGAGTAATAGTTTGTCACACATATGCCACATTTTCTATGTACATTCATCAGTGGTTGGACATTTATTGTTTCCATTAATTGGATATTATAAATAGTGCTACAATAAACATGGAAGTGAAGGTGTCTCTTCAAAAGTTGAGTTTCATTTCCCTTGAATATATACCCAGAAGTGGGACTGCTCGATCATATGGCAGTACTTACTTTTTTGAGGCATCTCATTCTGTTTTTCACAAAGATGTAGTTCTTTGTTTGAAAGACAAAGTGTCAGGGGAAAAAAAAAAAGACAGAAACAGAAAATATTTCATCCTCTGGTTGATTCCCCAAATAGCCACAATGGCCAGGGCTGGATCAGGTCAAAGCCAGGAGCCTGAAAGTCCAGTGTTGGGTCTCCCACATGGGCAGGGGCCCAAGGACTTGAACCAGCTTCTATTATTTTCCCAGGTCCATTAGCAGGGAGTTGGACCAGAAGCAGAGCAGCAGGGACTTGAGTTGGTGCTCTGAAAGGTAATGATCAGAGCATAGATGAAGAATTAAACTGTTGCACTACAAAACAACCCTATAAAGAACATAGTTTTTAAATAAGAAATTAATCTAAACTTCAGATTATTGATGGCAAAAGGCATTCAGGTAATGCCTTACATGGAACAGAAACACATGTAGAAAGAAGCCTGGGATTTCCAAAGTAATTAACTTGGCAGGCATGAAAAATAAAAACAAAGCATGCAGTTACACATTCAAGGCTCTTTGACATTGTTTAGAGAAGATACTATTGGATCTATGAATGAGAAAGGCAAGTAGGATTAGAGCCTGTTTTTTTTTTTTGTCTTACAGAGTTTCGTCTTGAATATTAGGCCTTGATATAATTAAGTCTCACAGTCTCAGGCACTGATGATATTTTTTGATGAATAAGCAGCACTCTAGTGGGTGGCGACAGAAAACAGGGTTATCACTCCCAATTTTTAAACAAGTCTTGGTGTTTTGGAAATCCCCTGGCTCACTCCCCAAACACCTGTAACAGCTAAGGCTGGACCAGGAGGAAGCTAGAAGCATCAGAATTCCAAAAAGGGATCCTGATGCTGGAGCCATTACCTGATGCCTCTCTGGATACACATTAACAGGAAGCTGGATCAGAACCAGAGTCCTGACTCCAACCCAGATAAAATACGGGAAGCAAGTCCCAAGTGACATCTCATCCACTGAACCAAAGGCACACCTCTGACCTTGGCTTCCTCTGTTGCTCAACTCACATCTAGTTAGCACACACACATACACACAAATCCTATTAACATACTTCTGCCCACTGTTGAATAAACATAATAGCTACATTGCTTTAAAATGATTGACCTGGGTAGTATGTTTTTAAACCATATTTATGTATCATTGCTGGTCTCCCCTCCTCCCCTCGGTTCTCATAGTCTTTCTGATTTAGTAAATAAATTAAAAATTTATAATAATAAAAAAGGGAATTCTAATCATATTGCTGCAAAAAGAAAACAATAACCCCTTTCTCTCTAGCTTGACAAATCATTCAAGAACTCTCCCTTTATGAGTAAGAACAAAATGTTGGATTAGTAAATGCAAACCCGGAGCATAATTAAATCTTGCTTAACTGAAGTATTTTGAATGAACAACTCCAGCTAAATTGAATTTTCAGGTTAAGCAGCAACCCCTTTATGTTTCAATGTGCATTATTAAATATCTTCCTTCAATTCCTTCGCTGCCTTAAATTCCTTTTGGAATCAGGCAGTATATAAATTAAATCAAATTAAAATATGCCATTTTTCTGCCTCAATAGGGATTATAGGAAACTAAGTTTAATATTTCAGAATTACATGTTATGTCAGGTAGCCCGTGACCAACTGATCTCTTCCTCTGCCTTTATTATTCGCCTGTGAACCTGCCTAGGAAGGTGGACCCTCTTCCCGGGTGCTTCTTGCACATGGGAGTATGGACAGCCCTATTTTGAACAAGAAACTGAGTCCCACCCTCCTTAGAGACAACTGGACAGGGAAGATGTGTACAATATTACACTGCAATTACTTGCTTGTTCTATATTCTTCTCTCGCTCTATATCCTGAAGACAACTATGATTTTTAATTCCTTGAGGAAGGACTTAGCAGAAGATCCCAGAAGGTCCCAATTTTTTGTTTGTTTTTGTTTTTGCTAATATCCTTGATAGATTTTTGAGATGACATCACAGGAGTGAGGATAGTGACTCTGAGACTGACAGGATGGGCAGGCAGTCCTATGAACTGTGAAGGAGTGAGGAGTTTCTGGGAGTTGAGTGCCTGATGTATGTGGTCACATGGTTTTTCTCATGAAGAAGAGCTCAAGGCATGGATTTCCAGCTTAGGCAATGATGCCTGCACTCTCTCCAAAATAGAAGCAGGATTCTGGGACACGAATGATGAGCATCATGAATAAAATGATCACATGAGCACACTCTAATAACTCAAAGTGTTTTGTATGCCTTTGTATCACCTAAGACCCAAGAGCTACAAAGGTTGATAAGCCAGGTAGAATAGATGCTTGGAGTAAACATTAAGTAGATTTTGAGAAGTATAACATATGTTGTACACTGAGTATGGGAGGTAAATTCCTTCATCAATGTCACTATGTTCAAGGAGTTTAAGATTGATGACTTTTATTCACCACGGAATCTCCTGGCTCAGGGCTTAACAGGTGGAAGATGCACAGTAAAGCAGAAATGCACAAGATTGGAGTTGGTGTGATGACTCAATTGGTGAATCCTCTGCCTTCAGGTTCCAGTATCCCACAATGGTGCCAGTTCATGTCCCAGCAGCTCCATTTCCCATACAGTTCCCTGTTCATGGCCTGGGAAGGCAGTAGAGGATGGCCCAAAGCCTTGGGACCCTGCGCCCACATGAAAGACCTGGAAGAAGCTCCAGATTGGCTCAGCTCCAGCCAATGTGGCCGTTTAGGGAGTGAACCAGTGAATAAAACGTCTTTCTATCTCTCCTCTCTGTAAATCTGCCTTTCTTTCCAATAAAATTTTTTTTAAAGAAACACATAAGGATACCCCTAAAAATCTATTGTTTAGTAACACTGAAAAACAGGCTATTTGTTATCTTGATTTCAATTCACCTTAAAATTCCTGTCAACAGATTAGAATCTCAGAATTCTGAGTATAGCCGAGACTTAAGGAAAGAACAAGTAATAGGCAGGCTGGCAAACTTCCACTGGAAACCTTGAAGGATTGTGTTTTGCCCATGGTCCTCATGAAAACACCACAGATATAACAAAATTCCACAAATTTCTGCGAACTGAGTTCTCCTATCTTTTCCCTGGTTTCCCCTAGAAGTCATGAGTAACTTCAATCAAGACTAAAGGTGTCTGCGGTAACAAAAATGACCCTTTGCCCATAGTATCAGTCATCATTCTATGAGGTGCCTGCAATAATCTCTTGCTCCACTGGGGCATCTTCTCCTGGAGGGGAACTGGTTTAACTAATTGTACCTTCTGTCTTAAAGAATCTAAATGTAACATTCTAGTGAGGCAACAATGAGTAGTAGATGTAGAAATTCATCTATCTAGCCAGTTATTTAATAAATACTTTTGAACTATTATTTTTCCGAACACTCTTCCAGATGATGAAAAACAGCCAACAAACAAAACAAACTAATTTTCTGCCCCCCTACTGCTAACATCCTGGCAAGAGATGCATTTAATAAACCCGTACTATATTTAATTAATCTGAAGACATATTTTTTTTATATATTTTTAGATTTTTTCAAAAAGGGAATGCATGTTAAAATTGCTGGCATCTTCCAAACACATTTGGTCATAAAGTACTTCTCCAATGTGAACTTAGTTATAGTTGTTTATAACTAGAAACTCAATCAAATTATGTGCATTGTTGGTATTATACATGTAGAGTAAATATTGTTTAAATGTCTTCAGAAAACGGTATTTTTTTGTATGGCTAAAAAAACTGTTATCATGTGTCCAGGCTCAGAAATAGAACAACACTATCTAAGTTTGATATTAAAAAAAATAAGAATTATGTCGAACTATCAAAACCACTTGAGCAAGACCCTCAGAGCATGCCCCAAATCAGGGACCTGGGGTGGGTGGGAGACTAGGTGGAGCTTCTCCCTTAAAATCCCCCTTTACCTCAGATATATGTAGGAAATAATATGGAAATAATAGTCGTACCCATTTTCCTGTAGCCCTTGAACCTTTTTACCCTAATTAACTATGTAAAGATTGTCAAAAATATAATTAAAAAAAGAAAATAAGAATTACCATTTGGAAAGAACTCTAACTCCACATTTCTTGTTTTATATGTCTTTAGAAAGGAAGTCCAACTATGTTGCATTTTACTAGTGAAATCTTATCTGTAAAATACGGACATTGACAAGGCTAAGTTTTAGAGTGAGACAGAATAAATTCAATATAGATATTTTTTAGATATAGCTTAATTGATTTTTTTCTTGATTTGCTTTTTGCATGTGGAAGATGTATGATTTTCATTTTTTATCTAGATAACTCTAAAAGACCTCTTTCAGTACATATAAAATAAAATTTTAAGTGACAAGAAAGATGATGTCAACTCTATTTGCCAGTTTCTTTTTCTGAATGGTTCTATATAACAATGATTCATGGTCCCAATGATAACATCCTAAAGTTGATGAAGTTAGATACCTATGTAACATCAGTGCTAAGTGCATCGAGCCAAATAAAGCAGGTGACAAGGGAGACTAATGGATAGCCTGTGTGTGCCTGAGTGTTGTGCTCAGCGAAGACTTTCCTACTCAATCAGCTTTTTAAAAAAAAACAGATCTATCTGAAAGGAGAAGTGACAGAGAGAGTGCGAAAGAATGAGAGAGAAAGGGATGTCCTCCATCTACCAGTTCATTCCCCAAGTGCCCATAACATATTGGGATATGACAGGTTGAAGCCAGGACAGGGACTCCATTCTGCCTTCCCACATGGGTGGCAAGAATCCAAGCACTTAGGGCATCATATGCCACTTTCTTGGCACATTAGCTGGGATTCAAATCAGACATTCTAATTTGATGTGCAGGAATCTCAAACAGCAACTTAAGCCAAATCTGTGCACCCCTGCAGGCATCTCAGCAGGAAAAGGAGACATGAACATGAGTATGAAGCTGCCTATGGAGTGCTCCTTCACATGGAAGAAATCGTATAAGCAAAGGGTCTGTAGAAAGAGCATATATGAAGTATTTGACGACTAAACACAGATTTTTATGGCTGGAAGAAAAAAGGAATAATGTGGAAACTAATAGCAGAAGCTACAGTGGTAAGAGGAGGTGGGGGGTGCTTGATGCAAGACCTTGGATTTTACTCCTTAAAAATAATTTTAATTTTTTATTGACACTAAATTAGACTTGCATACATATGTAGGGTACAACATGGCGTTTTGTCGCTACATTGTCAAATTAGGGTAATAGAGTATTCAGCATCTCAAACATTTATCATTTCTTGGTGATGAGACCAGTAAGATTCCTTTTGGGAAGAAGACATTTGATACAGCAGATAAGCCACCTCGTGGAATGCCTACATCCTAGACAAGAATGCTTGGGCATTTGAGGCAAAATTCCTGTCTTAAATCCAACTTCTTGACAGTGTATTCTGGAGGCAACAGATGATAATTCCAGTAATTGAGCTCTTGACTCCTGGGCATTCAGGGAGAAAACCAGCAGTTAAAAGTCATGTCTGTCTTTCAGCCTTTCAAATAAACTGCTTCAAACTTTAAATGTTGATTTTTTAAAAAAGAGTATCTTTCAGCTATTTTGACAGCCAATAGATAGAAACCTGACATTTCCTTGGGCCCAGCGGCGTGGCCTAGCTGCTAAAGTCCTCACCTTGAACACGCCAGGATCCCATATGGGTGCCAGTTCTAGTCCCGGCAGCTTCACTTCCCATCCAGCTCCCTGCTTGTGGCCTGGGAAAGCAGTCGAGGATGGCCCAAAGCCTGGGACTCTGTACCTGCGTGGGAGACCTGGAAGAAGTTCCTGGATCCTGGCTTCGGATTGGCATAGCATTGGCCGTTGTGCTCACTTGGGGAGTGAATCATCGGACGGAAGATCTTCCTCTCTGTCTCTCCTTCTCTCTGTATATCTGACTTTCCAATAAATAAATAAATCTTAAAAAAAAAAAGAAAGAAAGAAACCTGGCATTTCCCTGGCATTTCCCTGGCAGTTAGGAGGCCCATGTCCCACCTCAAGTGCCTAGGTTCAATTCCAAACTCTGGCTTCTGATCCAGTTTCTTGTTCATTTACACAAAGGTAGATCTCCCTTTGGGCTCCTTCCGCCACATGGGAGACCTACATTGCATCCCTAGCTCCTGGCTCTGGTGTCAGCCCAGCCCCAGTCACCATGGTCATGCAGAGAATGAATTACCAGACTGGAGTTTTTCTTTTACCATGGAGAATATTTTGAAATAAGTTTATCAGTCAAAAATAAGGGAAAAAATTCTATGCAAAACATGAGATATAATTAAATGTGTTGTGCCAAAACAGGTTAAATCACTATCTTCAATGTCAGCATTCTACATAGGCACTGGCTCAAGTTCTAGCTGCTCACTTAGGATCAAGATCCCTACATATGGGTCTGGGAATACAGTCAAGGATGGCTCAGACTTTGGACCCCTGATCCCATGTGGATGAACCAGCTAAAGCTCATGGATCCTGGCTTCAACCTGGTCTGGCCACAGCCACTGTGGTAGTCTAATGAGTGAACCAGCAGATGCAAGATCTCCCTCTGTAACTCTGCCTTTAAAATAAAAAATGAATAAATAAATCAAAGCAATAAACATCCAGCAAAATTATTCGGAGATAAAGCATAGTGTCTATGTGTAGACTGTTCAGTTCTAAATAACATTGGTGAAGACTACAGGGGATTCCATGGCCAAAGCTATAGGGATTGTGAAATTGCACCATTTGTAATGCAGCTCCCTTAGGCAGACCGGCTTCAAAGTCAGTTCTGTGTACACTAAATCTGGCTATAGGTATTGAGCTTACATAAGTTTCTGCAGGTTGCCTGGCACAGTAGTCTAGCAGCTAAAGTTGTCACCTTGCACATGCCAGGATCCCATATAGGTGCCAGTTCTAACCCCAGTAGTCTTGCTTCCCATCCAGCTTCCTGATTGTGGCCTGGGAAAGCAGTCAAGGATGGCCCAAAGCCTTGGGACCCTGCACCTACATAGTAGATCTGGAAGAAGTTCCTGGCTCTTGGCTTCAGATCGGCTCAGCTCTGGCCATTGCAGCCGATTACAGAGTGAATCAGCAAACTGAAGATCTTCCTCTCTGTATCTCCTCTTCTACATATATCTGACTTTACCATAAAATAAAATAAAGCTTTAAAAAAAATCTGTAGGTTGTGTAAAGGCTTAAGCTATCCTTATTGGTCCACGTGGGTTTCGTGCAGTATGTTAAGCAGGACGGTGGAGTGACTGTCAGTGGGTGAGAGCCACACAAGGGCCAGGTCACACCCATGCCCAGATAAGGGTCCCAACTGTTGCAGCAATAATGTCCCGGGTCCTCCAGCCTGATCTTGGGAGAGTCAGCCCCACTACTTCCTGAGGCTAGCAGGAGTTGAGAGCGCCAAGCTTCTGCTTCTCAGACTGAGAACACGCTGCTCAACGGATTCTTGAGCCACAAAGGGGACTGGGTAAGACTGTGCCATCACTTCCTAGAGCCCTTAGTAAGCCATGCCATCCAGAAAAGTCTGTTCAGTTGTTTCCCCACTGCGGGTCTGTGGAGGTGCTGCTTGTCTGCTTCTGTGGACCTCTACGGGCCATGCATCTCGGGGCTGAAGGTGTGAACAGAGGCTTCCAGCTCCTTCTTCAGGCCAAGTCAGCACGTGTCCACTCATCAGAATGCTCCTAGGTCACTGGAAGAGTGGACAATGCCTCCTGCCTGGCGCACAGGGCCAGCTCTGTGGAACTGCTAGCTGCAGCTTTTGAAGATTCATGCTGTCAGCGTAGGCCTGTATGAGAGCTGGTGCGTTATGTGCGAGGCCATTTCTCAGGGGCAGTGCAGCCGTGTGGTAACCCATGGCAACCCCAGCCTAGCTCAGGCTCTGCACGGACTCTGAAGTTCTTCAGGCGTAAATCCTTCAGGTGTCTGTGGTAGAGCGGTAACCACTAAGGGGACTTCCTGTTAACCCTTGCCTGGCCAGAACCGAGTTCTCTTGGGCAAGGTTGATCTCGAGAGACCAGCAAATGCTGTGTGCCTAGTTCCCATCTTTATAAGGATAACTCTGTGTTTCTCTCTGCATCATGTAGCCCTGTGCCCACATTCCTACCCCATCCACCAGTAGGTGGGATCTTATTTCATGATACACTGCCTGGGCTTGACAGAGACACCTGAAGTCTTCCCATGGCTACTTGGTTCATGCGGTCTCAAAGCCTCAAAGGTAGCAGCTTGGAGGGAGAGACTGAGGGTTCTGTTTGTCACTGGGATTTATCATAGCAGGCCTGATTAAGGCCCAGACTTCATTCCCACTCCCTCCACAAAGCAAGAGGCAACTTTCCCCAGGCTAGACTCTGATAGGACAATTCTTTCTTATCTGCCTCCCAGAATCTCATTATCAACTGGCTTCCTGAACTCCTGTCAAGGTAGACTGTCCATCAATATCTGTTCAAATCACTATCTTAGAAAATATAGATTTTATTCTTAATATGATATAAAGTGATTGAGACATTTTTAATGCTGAATATGGCATGTGGAACAGAACAAGGAGAAAGCTAGGAGACTATTGCAGTGCTCCACAGAACATATGATGGAAGCTTATGTTAGTGGCGATTGGATCTCAAATACATTTTAGAGATAGAATCCACAGCCTTGCTGTGCTTTGTCCATAGGAGTGAGAGAAGAAGAAGCAGGAAGGGCTCCACGGTTAAATGCTTTTAACATCTACTGAAATTCCTACGGCTCTAGGAGGACTGTGCTCTGCAGGGAGGGTCAGGAAGAAGGCAAGCAGATCAGGTGTTCGATTTTGGACCTGCGGTGCGTAAACATCGGAAAGGAAGAGGTGAATACAGAGCTGTGTGTGCGTCTCTGACAAAGTGAGGGGCTGAGGCTGCAAACAGCCATGGAAACATGAATGTCCACAATGCTGACTGAGAGCTGCAAGGATGTGAGTAAAGGACACCGAGAAGGGGAAGGCAGCCACAGAAATGATGCGGTGTTCTTCCCTAGACCTTATGTCACAAGGTACATCAGTCCATTTACTCCAATGTTGGCTTTGAGCTTAAGGTATATACTGTCAGTTACTTAAGTTATCATTTCCTCTTTTTGTAATCAATAAAAAGCCTGTGGGAAAATACATAGCCGATGTTCTTATCCTGCTCCTCCTCTTCCCCAATATTCTTCTATCTCCCTTCTTCCAAATGAAAATACTGATTTCCAAAAATATCAACATATTGGCTCATCTGTTCTGTAAGCACAGCAATATTGTTTTTAGAATCAACACATTAAAAACCCCAATAGCAACTAGCTACTGAGCTAAGTTCAAGAATTTTTTATAGGGGCCAGCATCGCGCCAGGGTAAGCCACCCCTTTTAATATGATCCCCTGCCACTGAAGCACCAGGCTCAGGTCTTCTGCTTCCTATCCAGCTCCCTGCTAAGGAGGGTGGAAAAGCAGATTGATAGTCCAGGTGTTGGCATCCGTGCCACTCTGCAACAGACCAGGATGGAGTTCTGGGCTGATGGCTTTGGCCCGGCCCTGCCCCAGGTTTTATGTCCATTTGGGAAGTGAAATCTCTCTCTCCCTCTCCCTACCCTTCTACTTCTCTCTCACTCTTTCCAATAAATAAAATATTTAAGTTTTTCTTTTTGGTAGTTCTTTACCCCCTAGGGTTTATCCTATTATGACTATAGTTTGATATACATTTACGTCTAGTTGTTTGTTTTATACTGGTTAATGGCTTTTTAAAATCCTTTTAGTATTATATTTTGAATATTTAGAATAGCAAGTTGGTTTTTCTCTTCCCAACAACCTCTAAGGGAAATCGATTTTATAAGTTTGTGTTTATTCTGTGTAATCTGTTAGCAGAAATAAAAAGGCACATGTATATGTTGTTCCTAATTTCACATACAAAAGTTAGCAAATGAGGGTTCTATAAAAATGTCATGGAAAATATACTTGAGAGAAACCAATTTTGATGAAAAATTGAAGTCTATATACATCAGTTTCACAAATAAGCTTTTTCTGTGAGCTTTTTAAGATAGCTTCATGCTATACCAATTCTTTTAGACTATACGTTTTGTTTATCTCAACGCTCATCTTTATAAACATGCATACATCTTTCTCAAACTTTTCTGTACTTTCATGGTTCTCCAGAGTGTGGCTGTTGTGTAGTTAACTCAATCTGTTTTCCCATTAATGGTATTAGACTTTTTTTTTTGCTAACTTATAATGATAGGCAATGCTAAAATAAATAATATTGTATAAATGCATCTGATTGAGGTATCACATCAGGATAATTTCCTAGAAGTAGTATTTAAACAGGAAAGCACAAAACAGGAAAGTAGTTTTGAGAGGTAGCTGAATTCTCTGCTGTAGAACTTGTTCTGTTTTACATTCCTACAAGCAATATCTAATAGTGTTCTAGGGCAATGTTTGAGCAAATACTTTGCCATTATCTGAAAAATCTAATCTACTCAAGAAGGCCAAGAAAATAAGAAACAGCAAGTAGAAATGTGGTGGTGGTCTTTAAGCACTGATATCAGCAGGAAATAATGAGACTTGATCAAAACAGAGAAAACTGTTATAGACTGTGGAGTAAAACATAAATGTTTTTGAAACATGTGGTGAAAATACATATATGTATATTTTAATTTGAAAGACATAACTACAAAGCGAAGGAGAGACAGAGAGGTCTTCCATCAGCTTGCTCACTCCTAAAAGGCTACAACAGCCAGAGCTGAGCTGATAGGAAGCCAGGCGCCCGTGCCCCAAATGGAATGCTGGTATTACATAGTGGCTTCACTCTCTACACCTTAGCCCCTAGCTCTTCTCTTCTAATCCCACTGAGCAGTCATGGTTCTGGAAAGCAATGGATAATGCATGACCCCAGCACGGTTACCTACACAGGAGGAGGGGATGAAGGTCTTGGCCCCTGGCTTTGGTGTAGCCCAGCCCTTGGCTATTGCCATGTTTGTGGAATAAGCAAGGAGATGGATGACCTCTGTCTCTTTCCCAAATAAATTAAAATATAAATAATCCCTTTTTAAAAAGAAAATTTAAATAGATAGACAAATCTCAAAGTTCAAGAAAGTATTTCCAAAACATGTAAAAGATTGGAATTTAGTATCTACAGATAAGAATATAGTAAAATGGGGCCCGGGGCCTTGTGGCTAAAGTCCTCACCTTGAATGCCCCAGGATCCCATCTGGATGCTGGTTCTAATTCCAGCTCCCTGCCTGTGGCCTGGGAAAGCAGTCGAGGATGACCCAACCTGTACCCACATGGGAGAACTGGAAGAGGATCTGGGCTCCTGGCTTTGGATTGGAGCAGCACCGGCTGCGGCACTCACTTGAGGAGTGAATCATCGGACAGAAGATCTTCCTCTCTGTCTCTCTCCTCTCTCTATATATATCTGACTTTCCAATAAAAATAAATAATAAAAACAATAATAAAAGAAGACAGTAAAATGGACAGGAAGTTTTTGTTTGTTTTGTTTTTTAAGGCAGCTAACAGGACAGAAGACTGATGGATGGCTAACAACTTAGAACTCTTCAGGAAGAAAAAGGTAACCCACACCAAACACACACACATTACAGAAACAGTAACTGTCAGTATGCATAAAGCTTGTTTTGATTTGTTAAAGTTCTTTAAAAATATGAAGTTAAAGCAAAAATAACAACAACATAGTACTCCTGCACCCAGCTGAGAGACCCGGAAGACGCTCCTGGCTCTTGGTTTTGGGTCAGCTCAGCTCTGGCTGTTGTGGCCACTCGGGGAGTGAACAAATGGGCAGATCTTTCTCTTTGTCTCTCCTTCTCTCCTTCTCTCTTCAAATCTGCCTTTCCAATAAAAATAAATAACAAAAAAGTATAAAAAGAATTTGTATCTATAAGTCACATTGAATGTGCTAAAAACTAAATTAAAATTTAAAAATTAAAAACGTATTAATTTAAAATAGAAAGGGGCTGTCGTTGTGGCATAGCAAGCAAGCTTCTGTTTACAACATTGATATTCCAGAGAGATGCTGGTTCAGTTTCTAGTAGCTCTGCTTCCATCCAGCTCACTGCTTTGTGCCTGACAGCAGCTAAGATAGCCTAAGGGCTCAAGCCCCTGCACCAACATGGAGGCCCAGCAGAAGCTCCTGGCTCCTGGCTTCATCTATGCCAGCCCTAGACATTGTGGCTACTTTGTGAGTGAACCAGTGGATGGAAGATCTCTTTCTCTGTCTCTCTCCTCTCTCTCTGTAACTCTGTCTTTCAAATAAATAAAATGAAATGTTTAAAATAGTTAAATGTGAGTCACAATAAAATTATTTGAAAGGAGATTTAAAATATACAGATGCATATAATCATCTCTAGAATAAGTGCTTAAAAAATAAAGACATGCAGCTAATATGAAAATGTAATGGGGTGATAAAATTAATTTTGAAAACACACATAAGGCGGGACAAGAAGAAAGAAGGCAATAAATAATTGAAACCAAGAAAAATGAAATAGAATTTAACCCAATCACTATGATAGTCATCTTAAATGTCTGTGGCCCAAGACCTCCAACTGAAAACCAGAAACTGTTTAACTGGACAGACGGCAGGACCCAAATGTATTATATCTGTAGAAAACACACTTTAAGTATGTGTTTGATCTAGTGTTGAATTTTGTTTCCCCCATCTTTTTTTCCGAGATACAATTTTAAAAGTATGTGAGATCCTCCTTAAATCTCTCTTGTCGTCAAGTTATTGCAATAGTACAGTCATTCATTTAACCAATTTAGACCTCTCTTCCTGACATATAAATGTATTGTTACATGGCAAGTACAGAAAAAGATAGAAAATCTAGTCACATAATTATAATTAAATAAAAATGACAATCCTATTACTTGGAAGTAAAAATACATGCTCCATACATTCGGTATTTCCTAGTATGCTAATCCCCCATGAAGTTTATATTGTTTTGTGATCTGTTAGTAGTTGTCATATATCAGAAAAAGTGTATAATATTCGTCTTCTTGGGATAAGCTTATTTCACTATCATAATGGTTTCTACATGGGTCCATTGGGTTGCAATTGGTAATTTTTTGTGATAAATGTGCCACATTTTCATTATCTATTCATCTGATTATTTTCCTGTACATCTATGATATCCATTGTTATCTTTTTTTTTCTCTGATTTTATTGATTTAAGTCTTTTGAAATTAATTAGGTCAATGGCATGTAAATTTTGTGAGTTTTTTTAAAGATTTATTTTATTTATTGGAAAGGCAGATATACAGACAGGAGATACAGAGAGGAAGATCTTCCATCCGATGATTCACTCCCCAAGTGAGCGCAGTGGCCAGTGCTATGCCGATCCGAAGCCGGGAACCAGGAACCTCTTCCAGGTCTCCCATGTGGGTGCAGGGTCCCAAAGCTTTGGGCCGTCCTCGACTGCTTTCCCAGGCCACAAGCAGGGAGTTGGATGGGAAGCAGGCTGCAGGGATTAGAACCGGCACCCATATGGGATCCTGGTGCATTCAAGGTGAGGACTTCAGCAGCTAGGCCACGCCGCTGGGCCCAATTATGTGAATTTTTTCAAGGAACAAGCTATAACTGATCTCAAGCATCATCTTTTGGTTCCAATTTTGTGCATTTCTTCTCTAATCTTAATTATTTGTTTCCTTCTGCTTATTTTGGATTGGCCGCTACTATTTTTCTAGATCCTTCAGATGCTATGATGGCTCGTTTATTTAATGCCTTTCTATTTTCTAGTTTTAGGCATTGATTTGAATGAACTCCCCTGTTAGCACCCCTCTGGCTATATCGCACAGGTTTTGATATGTTGTAATGACACTTACTTTTGTTTCCTGGAGTTTTTATCTCCCTGATTATTCCCTCTGTGACCACTGTTCATTTAGAAGCATGGTATTCGCTGTCCAAGTATTTGCACATTTTCTGGATTCTCTTAAGTTGTTGGTTTCCAAACTCATTTCCTGGTTGTCTGAAAAGATACATTTACAATTTCCATTCTTTTGAATTCACTGTGGGTTGTTTTACGGGCTATCATGTGTCTATTCTGTAGAACATTCTATGCTCTGAGGAAAAGATTGTTTTATGCATCTCTAGGGTAAGATATTTTGTAGATATCAATGAAGCCCTTTGATCCAGGGTATAAATTAGCTCTATTGTGTCCGTTGAGTTTCTGTCAATTCAACATGTCCATTGTTAATGTCAGAGTGTTGAAATTCCCTGCTCTCATTGTGTTGGAGTCCATGCTTCCCTTTAGATTATTAATTGTTTTAAGCAGCCAGGTACTCCGGCGTTGGGCGCATATTCACTTACCTTTGTCATCTTTTCTTGGTGAATGGATTTCTTGATCATCATATGGTGCCCTTGTCTATCTCTTTAAATGGTTTTCGTGATAAATTCTATTTTATCTGATATTAAAGTGGCTCATTTTTCCATCTCTCATGTTCAGTCTGTCGTATTTTTGTTGGTGAGATGTATTTCTTACAGACAGAACATAGATGGATCTTGATTTCTTTCTTTTGCCGCAGTCTGTTAGTCTATGTCGTTTGATTGGGAAATTAGGCAATTTGCATTTAGGGTTATTATTGAAAAGCAGCAATTTTGTCCTATCATTTTAACTTTTTTTTTAGTGTTTGCTTTAGGGTTTTTTTTTTATTGCTGTTGTTTTGTTTTGTTTTGTTTTGTTTGCTTGCTTTTGTAGTTTCGTTGGGATGTTCTTCTGTCTTCTTTCATTATAGTGGATGCCATGCTTGGTTTCTCTGTGTAATACATCTTTAAGCATCATTGTAAGGCCAGTCAGGTAGGGCAAATGATTCACTTTATTATATCTTCATTTAAAAATGAAAGCTTTGCTGGGTTTGGTATTCTCTGTTGGCAGTTTCTTTCCTTGAGGGCCTGGGTTATGTCTCTCTACTCTCTTAGCTTACAGGATTTCTGATGTTCTCAGCTGTGAGTCTGACAGCCAATCCTCTATAGGTTGTCTATTGTTTCTCATGGGCACACTTAAGTATCTTTCCTCTTTTCCAACTGTGGAAAGCTTAACTATGATGAGGAGGATCACTTCTGATCATGTCTATTCAGGATTCTCTGTACTTCCTGGGTTTGGACACCACTTCTTTCTTCATATTACTGGAGTCAGAAGTTATTGTATTTAATATGCCTTCCAATCCAGTTTCTTTCTCTGCCTTCAGGAACTTTTAAGATGCATGTATTTGGTCATTTGGAGGCATCACAAAAATCTTGAACAGTTTTTGATTTGTTTTGTTTTTGTTGTACTCCCCGTGGATCACTGCCACCAATGTGGGAGACGTGGAAAGAGCTCCTGGTTTTTCTCTGGCCCAGAACAGCTGGTGCAGTTATTTGGGGGAGTGAACCAGTAAATGGAACGCTGTGTCACCACCCCCCCTCCATAACTGTATTTTTCAAATAAATAAATCTGATTTTAAAAAGAAAAAAATTTTTAAGCAACTAGAAAAATATGAAGCATTGTAAGTAAAAGCAAATGACCAGGGATGCAACAGAAAAGGTAAGAACATGCTATTGGAGCAGAAAATCATCAGAGAATAAAGAAAATGAATGAGTCCAAAAGATGGTCATATAAAAACATAAATAAAATTTGTAAACCACGTAGAGTTAGCTAAGAAAAGATAAATTAAAATTTCTAATATCTGCAATATCAGGAATAAAAGAGAAAAACTCGCTACAGAACCTATAAATCTTAAAAGAATTATAAGTATTATAGTGAGCAATTTTATGAATAAATGTGTTAATTATATAAAATTAACAACTTCTTTTGAAAGATAATTACAAAATTCTCAACAAGTAAAACTTTAAATAATACTATGGTAAGAAGATGAATATAGAATTTTCAATGTTAGCCTTAACACACAAAATTTCAGCCCAAATGGCTTCACTGATAAATTCTATCAAACTGAAAAGAAAGAATCCGAGCAGGTCTTCTGGTGCAGTAACGGATCAAACCATTGCTCTAGAATGCCTGTGTCCCATATAGAAATAAAAACCCATCTCGTGGCTTGGGCTTCATTTTCATTCCATTTCAATTCACTTCGCTGCTAATGTTTCTGGCAGGCAGTAGATGAGAGCTCACGAGCTTGGATACCTGCCACAAACACGTGAGACCCACATGGAGTTTCTGTGCCCAGTTGTTGCAGCATTTAGGGAATGAACCAGCAGATACAAGGTGGAAGATTTTTCAATCTCTCTTCCTCCCTCTCTCAAATAAATTAAACTGAATAAATATTTTCAAATAAATAAAATTCTAGACAAACTCATTCATAAAATACTATTGCAAAGACATTTCTCTGATAGCAAATATATTAGCAGAGGAGTAAAGCATAAATAAGTTAGAAAAATAAATATCATTAATAAAATATTAGCAAAACGCAAGATGGGCATTTGGCAAATTATTTAAGGCACTGCTTAGCACATCCATATTCCATATTAGAGTTTGAGTTCTAACTCTGGGTTTGAGTTCTAACTTTGCCTCCAGACCCAGCTTCCTGCCAGCAAGCATCATGGTAAGCAACAGCTAACAGCTAAGATAACTGAATCCTTAATACCCATATGAGACCTGAACTGAGTTCCTAGGTTTCAGCTTTCACCTATCCAGCTCCAGTTATAGTAGGTTTTTAGAGAATAGATGGGGGTTTTATCTGGCATTTTATCTCTTCCTTACAAATGAGTTTTAAATTTTAGCAAGTCAAAACAATGATACATAAAATAATAGTACATCATGGAAAATCCAGATTTATCTCAGGAATGTAAAACAGGTTTAGCATTCCAAATGTAATTATGATAATTCAATGTACTAACACAATAAACAAGAGGAAGTTAGACTGTTATTATGGCATAGCAGGTTAAAAGCTACACCCTGAAATAACAGTATCCCAAATAGGTGCCAGTTCACATCCTGATGGTTTCACTTCCTATCCGACTCTCTGCTAATACATACAGGAAAGCAACGGAAGATAACCAAAGTACTTGGGCCCCTGCCACCCATGTGGGAGACCCGTCTGAAACCCTTGGTTTTGGTCTAGCCCTGGAGCCTGCAGCCATTTGGGGAGTGAACCAGAGGATAGAAGATTCTCTATGCTTTCGTTCTCTCTCAGTAACTCTAGCTTTCAAAAACCAAATAAGAATAAAAACAGAAGGAAGTCATATGGGGATCTCAGTAGATGCAGAAAGTACATCTGACATAATTCAACTACTTTATTAAGAGAAAAATCTTGGCAATTAGAAATAAAAGGGAATTTATTTAAACTAATATAGAATTCCTATGAAAGCCCTTCAGTAAAGCATCATGTATAGTGCTGAGAGATGGTTTTTCTAAGATTATGAACAAGGTGAGGCTGTGTATTTTCATCCATGCGATGCAAATGTTATTCAATATTATATTGATTCCAAGCAACATAATAAGGGAAAAGAAGAGCATACAGATTAAAAAAATAAAACTATCAACCCATAGACTATGTGACCATGCTTTTACATATGTAGAAAAATCTTAAGGAATTTACAATTTGATTTAAAAAAAAATGTACTAGGGAGATACCACCAATGACAATTAGAGATCAGCTGTCACTGATCAAAGCCCCACTGGGGAAGGGTGCTTGACTGGCAGCAAGGTGGGAAGGGATGCTCACAGGGAACTCAGGAAGCGAACCCAACCACAACACTGCAGGTCCTGCTGATTTGAGCCTACCAACCACAGAAACAGAATGGCAGAGTCCAGGAAGTTGCATGTGGAAGCAGGGTGGATTTCACCACCCAGACCCTTCCAGTATTGCATCAGGCACTATTTTGTGACCTGGGGCAAAGGCTTTAGGGGAAGGACAATAGTAAGCTGTGCATGTGCTAAGCCTGGGAAGAACTCACTCCCAGCTCAATGCATTGCACTGGTCCCACAAGGAAAATAATACCAACTCAGCATCTTACAGGCTCAATCCAAAATATGTCCAGGCGGCAGCCAGACCTAATTGCAACAGGTTTTAAAAATTCATGTAATATTTACCACTGACAATCCCATAACCTAGGACAGCTTGTGTCTCCCTAATTCTAGGTACTGCTGGAAACAGGAGCAGGAGAGAGGCTGAGCAGGAAATGATGCCTTCACAGAACAGGATTACAGAGGGTGGAGAGTGATGAACCAGGAGCATGGCTTGGGAACCTGGGGCTAAATCTCACTGGAGGGAATGGTAAAAGCAACAGCAAACAAAGGCACTGAACAGGATTGGTAAAGTCAACTGGCAGACCTGCAGACAACACAGCTTTAAATCCAGCCCCAAAGAGAAGAATTGCTTATCAAAGTCAAAATGTCCAAGAACAAAAGAAGAAACAAAGGCACAATGAATAATGTTACTGACACCTCCCCTGCAAAGAAGCAAAATCCTTTTTCAGCCTCAGAATTAACTGAGCAAGATACGGAGGAGCTGCCAGAGAAAGATTAAAAAAGAAAAATTGTTCCCAAACTTCTTAAACATAATGACAATCACATGCAGAAGTTGAAGGAATATGTTATAAAGGAAATAACAATGTTGAAACAAAATTAAGCTGCATTATTAGAATGAAGCGCACAACACAGAAAATTAGAAACTGAGTGGAAAGCCTCACTAATAGAATAAGTAAGGCAGAAGAAAGAATCTCAGAATTGGAGGATACCTGTTGCAGTAACTCTGAAGCAGTCAAAAACTGGAAGGAGAACTGAGTAAAGCTAAGAAAAACAGGAGTTAAGGGACACTGTTAAAAAGCTGAATATAATATTTATGGCAGTGTCTGAAAGGGCAAAAAAAAAAAGCTGGATTCAAAAATACATGCAGTGAGATAATAAATAAGAATTTTCCCCAACATGGAGAAAGAATTGGGTAACAAAATAGAGCAGGGCCACAGAACTCCAAATAGAATTGACCAAAAACGATCCCTGCCTTGACAAATAGTAATTAAGCTCTCGTTGGTGGAACATAAGGAAAAGATACTGAAATATGCACATAAAAATAAACCAGCTCGGGCCTAGCGGCATGGCCTAACAGCTAAAGTCCTAGCCTTGAACACCCCGGGATCCCATATGGGTGCCGGTTCTAATCCCGGCAACTCCACTTCCCATCCAGCTCCCTGCTTGTGGCCTGGGAAAGCAGTCTAGGACTGCCCAAAACCCTGGGACCCTGCACCCACATGGGAGACCTGGAAGAGGTTCCTGGTTCCTGGCTTCGGATCGGCGTAGCACTGGCCACTGCGCTCACTTGGGGAGTGAATCATCAGATGGATGGAACAACTTCCTCTCTGTCTCTCCTTCTCTCTGTATATCTGACTTTCCAATAAATAAATAAATCTTTAAAAATAAATAAATAAACCAGTTCACTTATAGAGGAGTCCCAAAAAGACTCATAGTTGACCACTCAGAGAACACTCTACAGGCTAGAAGAAAATGGAATGACATATTCCAGATCCTGAAGGAAAAAATTGTCATTCCAGAATATCTTACCTAACAAAGTTTTCCTTTGTCTTTGAAAATGAAGGAAAAATTTTCCACAGCAAAACTGTAAGAATTTACCTCTACTAGGTCCACCCTAAAAACATTACTTAAAGATGTCCTACTGGCAGAGAAAAGGGGTATCACCTACCAAAACCAAAGGTAAATGTGGAGAAAGTCCAAATAAAACAAAAAAGAAGACTGAACAAAGAATGAACAACTCAGTAGTAAAATGACAGCACCAAATTACTACCCATTCATATTAACCCTGAATATAAAAGGCTTAAACTCACCAATTGAACATCAGATTAGCAGACTGGATTAGAAAAGTCAACAAAAGCACAGGCAGCCAAAGTGACAATAAACAAATGGGACTACACCAAACTAAGAAGTTTCTTTACAGCAAAGGAAATGAACAACAAAGAAGGAACCAATAGAATGAGAGAAAATTTGCACACTGCACAACTGATAGGGGACTAATATCCAGGATTTACAAAGAGCTTCAGAAGTTCAAAGACAACTAAATAAAAAAACCTGTGAAGAAATGGGTAAAGGAGATGAAGGGACTTTCTTTTTAAAAAGAACAAACTCAAATGGCTAGTAGATATATATTAAAAAATGCTCAAGTTTCCTAGAGGTATACAAATAAAAACCACATTAAAATTCCACCTAACTCCAGTGAGGTTGACCTATATTCAGAACTCCACTAACACCTGTTGGCATGGAAGTGAGGAGAAAAATAGCCTACTTCATTATTGATGAGAATGTAGGCTAGTAAAACCACTATGAAAGTCAGTGTGGAGAGTATCAAGAGAAATGAAAATAAACCTGCTATATGACCCAGCTATCCTTCTGCTGGGAATATATCCAAAGGAAGTGAAACCTGTATATGATAATGTGCAATCCTGTATTTACAGCAGCAAAATCTACAATAGCAAAGACATGGAAACAACCCAGATGCCTGGCAAAAGAGGAGCAGATAAACAAACAGTGGTACATCTACTCTGTGGAATGCTATTCAGCCATTAAAAAGAATGAAATTCTACTATTAACATCAGAATAGTCCCAACTTGAGACTGTATGTTCAGTGAAATAACACAATCCAAAATGGCAAATATCATTCTGATATGTTACCTTCACACAAAATGCAAGAGTAAAATATATACTTATATTTATGTTTATTGATTCAATATTTAATTCAATATATAATTTAATATTAATATATATTTTAATTTAAGATCTGTGTAAGAGAGGCAAGTATACCATGAAGTGGAGATACATTGCAGTATGTATGTCTACTTATGAATAAAAGATGGACTCCTAATTAAACTCTCATTGGTGGAACATAAGGAAAAGATAC
Organism: Ochotona curzoniae; assembly: GCF_017591425.1. NCBI lineage: Eukaryota > Metazoa > Chordata > Mammalia > Lagomorpha > Ochotonidae > Ochotona > Ochotona curzoniae. The sequence goes on from NW_024467115.1 coordinate 11,686,153, forward strand.
TGAAATTTGCACATAAAAATGAACCAGTAGGGCCTGGCACAATGGCGCAGTGGTTAAGGTCCTCACCTTGCACGCCCCAGGATCCCATATGGGCGCCGGTTCTAATCCCAGCGGCCCCACTTCCCTTCCAGCTCCCTGCCTGTGGCCCGGGAAAGCAGTTGAGGACAGCCCAAGGCTTTGGGACCCTGCACCCGCGTGGGAGACCCAGAAGAAATTCCTGCTTCCCGGCTTTGCACCTGCATAGCATCATCCGTTGCACTCACTTGGGGAGTGAATCATCGGACGGAAGATCTTTCTCTCTGTCTCTCCTCTCTGTATATCCGCCTTTCCAATAAAAATAAAATAAACCTTTAAAAAACAAACAAAATGAACCAGTTAACTTAATACTTTGACACTAGAATGCTGAATTTCATACCATTCTCTATACCTACAATGTCAGGGTACACTTAAATAGAAAAATGATGGACTTATGACAGTTGTTGAGGGATTAAACCATTGTTACAATATAGGAGACATTTAATACAGTATATTGTTACAATATAGGAGAAAATAGTGGGTAGGGGAGGGAGTGGTTTAAAAGGGAAATCCCTGAACTTACAGAACTGCATGATGAAAAACAAATAATTTTTAAAAGTGATGTTCTAGGACAGCAATTTAACTTAGCAATGTTATATGATACCAGATCAACATGCAAACATCAATATGGCTGATACCAGCAGGATTATGTTCAAAGTAAGTTTTTAGAAATGCCACCAGAAGTGAGGAATGAATGGGATAAATTTATATTTCAAAATTATTATTTTATTTTGGTAATCTCTACAGTTCATTATGGCACAAAAGGTCAAGCTGGAGTCCTCTGCAGGTTCCGATGGACTGTCATATCCTCCATGTACATCTGGATATGCTGTCCACTGCTCCATCTGAGCCTCTGAGGAGGCTCAGCTTTGACAAATATACTCCAAGGTCAGACCACGGAATCTGCACTTCTCTTCATGGTTGGGGTTCTATGTCCAGAAGTTCAGTTGGAGGTATCCCCAAGGAAACTTCTTCTGAGGTGACCCCAGACCTGATTCTTGTGTGTGCATGCCAGTACAGGGTCCATCCCAGTCCGTCACCCCAATTAGCTTATGCATATGCTGGTGGTTGCAATTGCTGAGTCAGTTCTGTTTCCAGCTCTGTCTTTCACTTAAACCAATGGATGTTGCAGTCCAGTCTGATTCTGCCCACCACGCACTTGGCCTTCATGTACACAAGAGCGAGCTGTAGTCTAGTCGGAGTGACCTGCAATAACCCCCACCAGGCCTGCACCCTGATCTGCTCCCATGCTTGCCAGTATGTACAGCAGACTGGTTCAGTTGGTCCCCAATCCCATTGAGCTCTCACATACATGTCAATGGGCATTGAAGCTTAGTGCAACCCATGGGAAAAATTTAATAACAAATGCAAAACCTATGCACTAATATCTATATAACATTGTAGAAAAATGGAAAAGCCTTAAGTATATAGAAAAATAGCCCATTTTAGTGAGCTTGAAAATCAAACATTAGTATCATGGGAATACTCCTCGAATTAGCTAAGCTAAAAATTTAAGTTTTTAAGATTTAGTTAAGTACCAGGAAACATTTCAGCAGGTTTTAAAGATAAAATTTGGTAAACTTATTCCAAAATTAAGATAAAAATAAAAAGGACAAAAAATAACCAAAATAAATTTTAAATAGAAAAATAAAATTGGAGAGGGGCCATCTCCTGGTTCAATTTAGTAAATGGCTAAATGAATTATAGATAAATGAGTGCTAAAATGGACATCATGTAGGTTAATGGAATATAGAGCCAAGTCCAGAAGGAGAGCCAAACTCATATATAATCAGTGAATCCTCAATCAAGAAGTATTGTGGAAAGATTGAGTATCCATGGAGCAGAAATTCAAATTTCAATGTTTAAACTTTGCACGGCACACAGAGGTTAACTTGAAGCATAACACCTCTGAAAGGAAACTTAAGTGACAGTTTTCCTAATTTTCCAATAGTCAAAGGCATTTACAAGACATAAATCTGCCTCACAAAAAAATGGAAAGTTCAGACCTTATTCATATTAAAGCCTCTGGATGAATAGAAGTTTACACATGTATATAATGGAAACTAATGTGCCAAGAAGTGAAAATACAGTGCAGTATGCATTTCTTCACCTGAATAAAAGATGGACTCTCAAAGAAACTGTTAAATATATCATGACAATAGAATGTTGTTTCTTTGCCCGGCGTGATGGCGCAGTTGTTAAGGTCCTCGCCTTGCATGCCCAGGATCCCATATGGGCACCAGTTCTATCCTGGCAGCCCCGCTTCCCTTCCAGCTCTCTGCCTGTGGCCAGGGAAGGCGGTCGAGGACGGCCCAAGGCTTTGGGACCCTGCACCTGTGTGGGAGACCCGGAAGAGGCTCCTGGCTTCAGATTGCTCAGCTCCAGCCGTTGTGGCCGCCTGGGGAGTGAATCATCGGATGGAAGATCTTCCTCTCTGTCTCTCCTCTCTGTATCTCCTCCTTTCAAAAAAATAAAATAAAATAAATATTTAAAAAAAAAAGAATGCTGTTTCTCAATGTCATGATGCAGTTAAATAGCAGAATGATGGACCTGTGAGTGATGCTGAAGGACCATACTATTGTAATAACATTGGATAAGTCAGTGGGGGAGAGGGAGAATGGGAGGGTGGAAGGAGAGATCCCTGAGCCTATGAAACTGCTCATGAAAAAAATCATAAAAAGTAAAAATTAAAAAATTAAACCCTCTTCTACACACACACACACACACACACACACACACTAAAACTGATTCCAACTGGACCAAGACAAAATAAATTCTCTACAAACTCATTTCTTCCATGGATTCCACTGATAAAATATTAATAAATGTTACAAATAACAACCCAAGAAACTTGAAGAGTAAAAGAAAAGCAGGTAGATCAGGGACACAAAGTGGTGCCCATACAGGATCCCTCGCAAGGTCAGGATTTATTCACCAAGCTATTACATCAGGCCCCAGACATCATATGTTTAAAAAAAATCAATAAGAGTAGTAATAAACAGGGGCCAGCACATGGCTTATCAGGTTAATCCTCAGCCAGTGGAGATAGCATCCCATTCCAGCTCCAGTTCTTGTCTCAGCAGCTTCTTTTCCAACCCAGTTCATTGCTCATGTGCCTGGGAAAGCAGCAGAGAATGACCCAAAGCCTTGGACCCCTGAATCCATGTGAGAGACTCAGAAGAAGCTCCTGACCCCCGGTTTGGACATGCTGAACTCTGGCCATCGCAGCCATTTGGGGAGTGAACCAACAGATGAAGATTTCTCTCTCTCTCTCTCTCTCCCCTCATTCTTTCAAGTAAAATAAACAAATCATTATTTAAAATAGAAGAAGAAAAGTCATGAAAAACAAATGGCACACTCACCAAGAGAAATAGTGATTTGTACTTATAAGAAACCAAGGATATCAGATTACATGGAGGACTAATTCACCTACTGTGTCATTCAGCAGCTCTGGGTTGCTATAGAAGTGAAGAATTCCATATCTAGTCAAGGTACCTTTCAGGATTTAGAACAAGATAAAGACTGTCACATCAAGAAAAACTAAAGGGAAAGGCTGGCATTGCGGTATAGCATATTAACATTAGCCCCCCCATATGGGTGCCGGTTCATGCAATTTCATTTCTGATCTAGATCTCTGTTAATGGCCTGGGAAAGCAGCAAAAGATAGCTCAAGTGTTTGGGCCTGTTGTCACCCACATGGGAGAACCAGATGAAGCTCCTGGCTGGCCTGGCCCAGTGCTGACTGTTGCTATCATCTGGGATATTAACACGCAATAGAAGACCTCTCATTCATTCATTCATCTCTCTCTCTATCTCTCTCTCTCTCTCAAATAAATAATTTTTTTTAAATTAGAGAATAAACAAAAAAATCGGTTGCCAACAGTACTGTACCATATAGCATACTAAAGGAAATTGTCTTCCAGGCTAAAGCAAGAATTTCATTATCAGATACAAGAACTCAGAAATAACATCTGAATATAAAAAATCAGTATTTTCCTCTTGAGTATTTTAAAGCAAAATTATAAATGTTAGATTTTCTTCAATGTGCATAGACAATGCATAAAATATCTCTAACATAAATGAGAGTAGTAGGAATGGAAGCAATCCAGGAAAGTTTCTGTACTTCACATGAAAGTATGAGTACAATATCATCTTTAAGTAGTAAAGAATAGTAATATACTTCAATTATACATACATAAAAACATATATATACACACATATGTATACACACAAACACATGAGGAGTTTTCAGAAAATTTATCTAAAATACATTATGAAAACACTATGTCTTTATTTTAAGATTGTTTTAGCCAAAGTAAGCTTCTTTTAGAATTCCAATTTTGGAAGTTACTTTTTCTGCTTAGCTTTTTGTTTTTTGGTTTTTACATACAAAAAGAAGAGTCCAACATAATCAAAGAGGACGTCCATCTGCTGTTCACTCTGTGCAGGCCTGCGGTGGTTAGGACTGGGCTGGACCAGGAATTTGATCCTGGTCTCCCATCTGGGTGGCAGAGAACAAGCCAGTTACACCATCATCGTATCCTCTTAGGATTTACATTGGCAAGAAGTTGGAATTGGGCATTCTAATATGGAACAGAGACATTCTAACTGTACCCTTTCTGTTTTTAAGATTTATTGATTTTAAATTGGAAAGGCAGATTAACAGAAGGAGAGACAGAAAGATCTTCCATCTGCTGATTCACCGTCTAAGTAGCTGCAAGGGCCACAGCTGAGACAATTCAAAGCTAGGAGCCAGGAGCTTCTTCTTGGTCTCCCACATGGATCCAGGGCCCCAAGGCTTTGGGCCATTCTCACTGCTTCCCCAGGCCACAAACAGGGAGCTGGATGGGACGTTGAAACTGCTGGGACATGAACTGACACCCATATTGGATCCTGAAGCTTGAAGGGGGAGGGTTAGCCAATCGAGTCACTACACCAGGCTCCCTAACTGGGAGTTTGTCTCATAGATTTTTTTAAAATTTCATTTTCCCACAGCTTTTAAAATACCCTGTTACATCTTAAAAACTAATAGATGCTTAAAAAAGATTTATCTGTTTAGGCATGTCAGTAAGTATGTATGTATTTTGACAGTTATAGAGAGAAAAAATGAGATCTTACACCTGCTAATTCACTACCCAGATGGCCTTACAGACCAAACCAAAGCCAGGAGCAAGGAGTGTTTTTCAGGTTTTCCATGTGGGTTGTAAGGATTCAAACACATGGGCATTTTAAATTACACGTGATTCCTTCCTCTGCTTTCTGCTAGCCATTAGCAAGTAGCAGGATCAGAAGTGGAAAAGCCAGGACACAGAACAGCATTGATATCAGACGCTGCCATTAAGAGCACTTTATTTACCCACTGTGCCATTATGCTGGCCTCATTAATTAATACATTAAAATGGAACAGTAAAAGAATTTTGAAATAATCCAAAACTGAATAGAAGGAACAAAAAGGAATAGGAAAAACCAGACAAGTAAGAAACTACCGTACAAAATCTACTTATATCAATAATTATATTAGATATTACTTAGGACTTAACCATTCCAAAGAAATCGCAACTGGATTTAAAAAAAAAAAGGACTCATTTATGTGCTGCTTATAAACCATACATTTTAAATATAGAAATTTAAGTCAATTGTAAATAGATGGAAAAAGAATAAGCAAAAAGTGGCTGAAGTGTTTATATTTGGGTTAGAAAAGCAGACCTGAAGACAAATTTATTACCAGAAATAAAGACATTTTATAATGGTAAAAGAGGAAGAAACAAATGTGTGAGGATCTAGCAGCAAAACCTCAAATTATATTAAAAAGCAACCATATTTTCATGCAGTGTAATACAACTGGCAATAAATATATGAAAATATCATTGTTAGTCAATAGGAAAACACAAAACCACAATCCAATACTACCACATACACCCACTTGAGCTAAAATGATAGACTGATCATAACAAGCATTGAGGAGGATATAAAGCCGTAGGAATTTACATAAAATGGTACTTACTGGTACATAAAATGGAATTTACTGAAAAACAGGTGGGCAGCTAAGTGATCCACCAGTTGTATTCCTTGACAGTTACCTATACGAAATGACATCAAATGCCTATACCAAGATTGCATATGAATGATACTAACAGGGTCACTCATAACACACTGAACTTGGAGCTAAGCCAAATGTTCGGAAAAGATATGTTTTACAAAGTAGCATATTCATTAAAAGTAATCCGATCAAACAGTAAGAAGCCATGAACTACTTGATATCGTATGAATCTCAAAATCATGCTGAGAGGGGAAAAAACAAAAATGTACATACCATATGATGCTATTTGTATGGAATTTTATTTATTATTTATTTGATTTATTTATTATTTACATGAAATTTTATTATAGGCATTTATATGGAATCTTTGCATAGGCAAAATAAATTTGAATCGCAAAAAGCATCTCACCGGTTGCTGGAGCCAGGGAGCAAGAAGTGATGGAACTTTCCAAGTCATACAAACATATTTCTTGATTGGGATGATAACTACACAGACGTGTATATTTGTCAAGATAGACTAAACTATAAACTTACAATGAATCTATGTATTTTCTACAAATCATCCTTTAAAAATGTTGATTCACACATGACAAAAATGTAGTTCTTATAAAATTTAAGGCATTTTTGTTTTTAATCTTACTGGGATTTCTTTCAGACTTACATTTTTTAAATTGAGTTTAACTTATCTGCGCTCTCTCCTGCCTTAGTTAAGACTCATTTGAACTCAAGAGTCTATTACCTGGGCAGCAATACTTTTCTTCTTATTGGAAAGAGACGACCCAAAAGAGGTTTGGTTTCAGAGTTCCATGCAAATCCTGTCATTCAGATTTCCTATAAAACTCTGGGCAAATTACTGACTCTTCTGAAGTTTTTGACTCATTTGGATAGAATGGCTATAATATCTGGCCTACTGAACTTCTAGAATTAAATGAGACAAAGAATGGGTGCGAGTGTTTAGCCAACTGGTTAAAATACCCATCCACGTCGCACTTCTGAGTGCCTGGCTTCAGTTTCCAGGCCAGCTGCCAATTCCAGCTTCCCCCAGACCCTGCAGACAGAGAGCAGCAGTGCCCCCAGTGGTTGGGTTCCTGCCATCTGCACGGGAGACCTGGACCGCGCACCTGGCTCCTCGCTTTGACCTGGATCCACTTTCGTTTTGTGGATACTTAGAGAATAAATCAGAAGATGAGAGTTCACTTTTCTCTCTCTCTCTCTGCCTCTCCATTAGAAACAAAAAATTTGAGAAAATATTTAGCCAAGAAAATATGTAAATAACTGTTACACAAAGGAAATTTGAAAATTATTTGCCTCCTTTTAGAGGAATAACAGTTCATATATATATATCTAAATCTTTATTTATTATATATAATATGGATTTTATTAAAATTACATAATATTATATATAATACATATAAATAAAAATAAATAAATCTTTATTATATAGTAAAGATATATATTGGAAAGTCAGATATACAAAAAAGAGGAGAGAGAGAGAGAGAGAGGAAGATCTTCCGTCCACTGATTCACTCCCCAAGTGGTTCCAACAGCTGGAGCTCAGCCAATCTGAAGCCAGTAGCCATCTCCGCGTCTCCCACATGAGTGCAGGGTCCCAAGGCTTTGGGCCATCCTCTACTGGTTTCCCAGGCCACAAACGGAGCTGGATGTGAAATGGGACACCAGAACTCAGATTGGCGCCCGTATGGGATCCCAGTGCATGCAAGCACTAGGCCCCAGTTTCTATGTTGTTGCTGTTATTGCAAAGTCAGATATACAGAGAGGAGAGAGAGAGAGAGAGGAAGATCTTCCATCCGTTGGTTTACTCCCCAAGTGGCCGCAATGTCTGGAGCTGAGCCAATCTGAAGCCAGGAGCCCAGAGCCTCTTATGGCTCTCCCACGCAGGTGCAGGGTCCCAAGGCTTTGGGGCCTCATCTGCTTTCCCAAGTCATAAGCAAGGAGCTGGATGGGAAGTGGGGCTGCCAGAATTAGAACCAATGCCCATATACGATCCAGGTGTGTTCAAGGTGAGGACTTTAGCCGCTAGGCCATCGTGCTGGGCTCTTCCTATATTTTTTAAAAGTTAGCATGGGACTCACTTGGCAGCATGGGGCCAGGGTTGTGGCTCAACAGGCTAATCCCTCACCCTGTGGCACCAGCAGCCCATGTGGATGCCGATTCATGTCCTGACTGCCTCACGCCTGATCCAGGTACCTGCTTACAGCCTGGGAAGGCAGTGGAGGACGGCTTTCAGCTCCAGATCAGCTCAGCTCTGGCTGTTGTGGCCATTTGGAGAGTGAACCAGTGGATGAAAGATTCCATCTTTCCATCTATCATCTCTATTTTTTTTTTATCCATTTAACAACTCTCCTTCTGTCTATAAATCTGCTTCTCAAATAAAAATAAATCTGTATTTTAAAAAAGCAAGGTCAATTCCAAAGCTCCTAGCTCCAGCTTTGGATCAGCCATGCTCTAGCCACGGTGGTCAGTTAGGGAGTGATCCAGTGGATGGAAGATTGCTCTGTCTCTTCCTCTTTCTCTCAGTAATTCCTGGAGATACAACAAATTAAAATATTTTTTAAAAATACCCAAGGAGGGCCTGGCTAAAGTCCTTGCCTTACACATACTGGGACCCCATATGGATGCCAGTTCTAATACTGGCAGTCCCACTTCCCATCCAGCCCTCTGCTTGTGGCTTGGGAAAGCAGTTAAGGACAACCCAAAGTCTTGGGACCCTGCACCTGTGTGGGAGACCCAGAAGAGGCTATGGGCTCCTAGCTTTGGATCAGCATAGCTCCCTCTGTTGTGGGTACTTGGGGAGAGAATAAATGAACAGAAGATCTTCCTCTCTGTCTCTCCTTCTCTGTGTATGTCTGAATTTGCAATAAAAATGAAATAAATCTTTTTTAAAAATCCAAGGAAAAGAATAAATCATGATATATAGTATAATGTAAAACTATTAAAATGTATTTTTGAAAGCCAAAATGAGAAAATCTTAGAGTATCTTTTAAAAATACACACTGAGAAAAAAAAATACACACTGAGATAGAAACAGAACCAAAAGAGGGTAGGCCCTGACCTCCTGTTCCATAATATTAAAAAAAAACAAAAGCAAAAACACAGCACTCAGGTATGGTTTAGCTGCTAGGATGTGGGTTGAGATGTCCCCATGCAGTATCAGAGTGCTTGAACTTGGCTCTGGCTCTGAACAACTCCAGTTCCTTGCTAAGGCACACCTCGGGAGGCGGGGACGATGTGTCCAGAGGTTAGATCCTTGGCATCTAAGTGAGAAACCTGGCTTATGCGCCAGGCCCTTTCTTGAGCCTGACCCAGCCCTGGCTCTTGTGTGAATATGGCAATTAAGCTGACAAGGAAAGTACTCCCTCTGTCTCTTTCTTTCTGACTGTCTCTGTCTGCTTGCCTCCAAGGGAAAAATAGATAAAAATAGAAAAAAAAGTAATGTAAATCCATAAAACTTTAACCACGCACAAAGTGAACAATATGCCAAGTAAAAGGCCTCGCCTTCCTTAGTATTCTCTGCTACCCTCCCCAAGTGAACAATTGCGTTTTATACTAAATTTAAAGCATAAATCTACATAATTCACCTCAATATTTAATTCTACACAAAAAGAAGTATACCATGTTACAATGTTTTATTCCATCTTTTGACACTTCTGGTCTTTACAATCTTTCACTATCAGCCTATGCATGTATCTGTGGAATCTTCAATAAGTTCATGGAAAAAGTACATTATGAAAGGCTATGCGAGATTTCAAATTTTTGCACCCAAATAAACTTATCTTTCATTTCCATTTTTTCCATGAATTTGTCATGTTTCTATTGACTGCCCCTTTGTTTAATATGTAACAGATGATATTCCATATGACATATTATCAATACACCGTAATTTATTGAACTGGTCACCTTCGTTCGCAGAGTCTGGTTGCAATATTTTCTTCCAAAACATTGTTTCAATTTACACTCTAACCTACCCTTTTTCCCACACTGTCATCACATTCAGACTGAGTATTGTTGAAAATCAGAATATAAACATAAAGAAACAAGAAAAAAGTCTGGTATAAGAATGTCAGTGCAGTAATCCTGCGACCAGCTAATGAGAGCCTCCTGTGTGGATTTCTAAGAATCATGCCATGTCTGTTCACTGTATAAGAATTAGGTTAATAAAATACAGGTGTTGGTCTTCAATTTAACAGTAAGGAGGGAGGATAAAAATATAGCCAACAAACAGCAACAGAGAAAAATAATAGCTGTAATAACCTAAATCGAAGAGCAGAGCACAGAATATGACTGATTCATTTGAACTGGGAATAGGAAAGCATTCATTCAGGACAGGTGTCTCTCTGCCTGGGATTCAACAATTACAACCTCCCTTTGTTGATGCTTGATATGTATCCAGGACTAGGCTGATTAGCTTAGATGCATTTTCTAATTCAACCTCCATAACAACAAGAGGTTGATTTAGCTTTTGTATTTTGTAGAGAGGGAATCTGAATAATATTCATTGCTTAATATCATCTATCTCTTAACCAAACCCCTTCCATGCATAGCTTATTTTATTCTCATAATATTCCTACAAGGTAAGCATGCAGCCCTTTTCACGGGCGACAAAAATAAGCAAAATGTTTTAAGTTATTTGTTTAAGGTCACTTAACATGTAAGCAGCAAAGCAGGAACACAAAAGCCAGGCAATCTGACTCCCGAGCCTAAGCTGATCCTCCATTGCTTCATTGGGGAGGAGGGATGGAGAATGCACATTCTTACAGGAAAGAGCTGCAGAAGCTCAGCCAACGTGAGGGAAGGATTGGGCTAGCCAGACTCAAACACAGCAGGACCAGTATGAGCATTCAGTGGAGAATGGGCAAGGACAGCGAGACTAGAAGAGAATGAATCGAAATGAGATACGCGGCCAAGGTCGAATAAAGATGTGATGAGTAATTGGATGCTTCAGTCACTGCCCTCTCAGTCCTCAACTCTCCAAACTACAGCGTTCACTCCTGCTAGTGAGAGCACACAGCCGGCCTTCTGTTCCTTTCCTTTGCATTGTTCTAGAGGTCTGTATCAGGATGCTATGTCAGCAACATGATCACTCTCGTGTGCGTGTGGAATCGGGAAAGAATGATGCTAATGCGCATTGCTGTTCAAACAGTACTTCTCCATCCTTCAGTATTGCAGCCATCAAATTAGATGAGGATATAGTTCTCAAGCAGGTTACAAGGGAAAAGCATCTACCCTCCAATTGTTTCCTGCATGAAGAGACATCCGAATGGTGCGTTCTACACGACTTTTCTTCCACAATTTTCTGCAACGTTCAACACTACTTATTATTCTCTCCTTGAAATTCTGTGTGCTATTAACTTCTGCAATATCACCCTTACTGCTTTTCCTCCTACCTCTCTGGTGTGCCCTTGTGTTCTCCTTAAATAGTATCTCATACTTTGATGCCTCTTAAAGGACCCCATCCCAGAGTTTGCTCAACCTTCTTCGATTCTCCCTTTGTTGGCTTCCAGGGAAATCTCAAATAAATGTACTTAGAATCTATCATTTGTCAGTTCACAGAAAAAAAAAAAAAAGACTTGAACCTTTATACTCATTTCACTGTTTCTATGTTAAGAGAATAATATTAAGCTTATAATGTTCTTATAGCTTCAGGCCCTAACTCATTTGTGGAAAGGTCACTTGGGTGAGCTTGACCTACCTCCTGGTCTCGGAAGATCTGAGGCCTGGTTCTGCCTCTTCAGCTCTGAGCTGGGCTCTGCTCCTCAGCCATGTTCATGTATAGGCCTCTGATTACATTGCTTACAGCTTCTATTTGTAAACGCTTCACTTGGCCCCCATCAAACACCAGTCATCTGCATCATTAGTTCCCAAATCGGATTACACATTGGGATCACCTGAGAGTTTTCACCAATTGCTGGCATTTGGCCCCAGCCCTCCCCCACCCCTAGTAAGCTGACTTCTTGAGTAAGGAGAAGCACTTGGGGTACCATTTTTTAGCATCGTGCATCCAGCAACTCTGTTGTGCAGCAAATTGGGTCTTATACAGTGGGTCTCCATTTAGTTACTGAACAAAATTACTTAAGGAGTATTTTTTAGGATACACATTTCCGGGCCTTACCTTAGACATCGGCCAGGGGAGCCCGGGAATCATGAATCTCCAGGTCAGTGACAATGCAGAGATCCCTTGCCATGTTTACAGCTTGAGGCAGACTTTCTCACTGGGTCACCAACACCTTCCTTCCAGTTCTCTGAGTAGCACTGATGTAAATTCCACTTACAACTGAAGACAACGATGGTCACTCTGTAGCTTTTCTCCAGGTTTCTGTTTTCAGCTCCAGTCTCATGTCTGTAAGATCCCCAAAGACTTGAGTGTCATCCAACATGCACGTTAAGTTCTTTTTTTTTTTTTTAGTTGATTACATTGCATTATGTGACACAGTTTTATAGGCACTGGGATTCCCCCCACCCCTCATATTAAGTTCATTTGACCAAAACTGAAGTCACCATTTTTTGTGTGTGTTAGTACATTGTTTTTCTCTTTTCTGCCTCATCCAGGTAAACATTGCACTTACCCGTAAAATTACAGAAGCCCCAAAAAGACACATCATTTTGTAATTCTCTTCAACTCAGAGCCCACAGTTACCAAGGGCACTAATTTCCATCCTGTTGAAATTCTGTTTTTCAGATTCCAGCCGTGATTCAGACACCTATTATCTAACCCAGAGTAATCTTAATAACCTAAATGGACTTCTTTTGCCAATGTCTTTTCTCTTGAATTCTTCGCTGCCACTAGACTGAACTTTCTAAACTCCAAATCTGATCTTGTCACTCCTTTTCTTTAAATCCTACAGCTCCACCTTGTCTGTAGGATAAAATTCAAGTTTCTTAGGATAAAATGCTCTTCCTGAATTTTGCCTCCAATCTCATTTTTTCAGAATAAGGTTTCCCTTGTATGTGAGTCACCTGGGGCCTCACTTCTACCTACTGAATAATTTCTCTGGAGGTAGAGCCCTAGCTAGTTAAAGATTAACAAGCTCTAGCTGATTCTACTGATCATCCAAGGCTGGCAAACAGCCCTCGGATGCCCATTGCTCTCATCATTTAGAAAGTCATCCTGAAAGAGGTTTAAGGTCTGCATTGTTGGGTACCTGTGCCTTTTCCTGGTACCCCTCACTCCTCCCTCCGGGAGCCCCAAGAGGTGAACTGGCCCCACTCTTCAGATACTCTCCTGTGCGCTTCTTTCCTTTATCTATATCACCTGGTGTCCATCTCTAGTTCTCTTTTTATCGTGCTGTTCCTTTCCTCCTATCTTTCTCTTTAGAATTTGAATTGTTTCATTGTGTCTACCAGCTCAGTGAACTTCCTGCTTACCCTGTAATTTTGCTTCTCTCCAGGTTCAAGTCTCACAGAAGCTCAAGAAACCGGGCAGTTCCTGGGCAGTGACTTGATGTGAGTGACGGGGTGTTATGCACACTTCTCAGCTCCTCAACAGCCAAGTACACAGGGAACAAGTTTCAGAATTCGGTGAATTCCTCAAAGGCTACAGTTTGAATGTTGTAGTCATGCTGTATATATAAATAGACAACTTTAAGAAGGAAATAAAACTCATTTTTCACTACATATGAGGTTATTATTTTTAAAATATATACTTTTATCTGTTTATATGAAATGTGGAGTTAGAGAGAAAGAGGGGAGATACTCCCCAAATGGCAGCAACAACCAGGGAGTGGGCCAGGCTGAAACTGAGAATCCAGAGCTTCTTTGGGGTCTCCTGTGTGGGTGCAAGGACATGATGACTTGGGTCATAATTTTGCACTGCATTCCTTGGTGCGTTAGCAGGAAACTGGATCATAAGTGGAAGGGCCAACCCTCAAACAAGCAGTCATATGGGATACCAACATCCCAGATAGAGGCTTAACAAGCATTGTCACAAGGTCAGCCCCCATCATAGGAAGATATTTCAAATAATTTATTAAAAATGTATTTATAATCTCAGAATAAAATCCCATGTATACATGCTTCACAATGTGCATGTTCACCAACTTTATTGGCTCAGTGTGATAGCACAGCATTTTTGGGTGTTCATTTCATGCATGATACAGATCAGGTGGTTCACTTAAGAACCCTCCATCCCCTTCCTGCAGCGCACTATTGGCCCTAGAGACCAACCAAGAGCTGAGCAGACGGGCATTGCTCGGCGTCCCTGGGATTGCCAGCCTCAACTCTAAGGTTGAAAATGACCCACAAATTTTGCATTGAAATATCCCTTGTGATAGGCCAGTGTTTTTCTCAGTGAAGTAATGTGTCAGTATAGTTGTCTAAGAGACTAATGAAAAAATGGAGCTCACCTCAAATGCAGAGTTCTCAGCCTTGCCTGAGCCACTCTAATTTAGTGTAATGCCAAGATGCCTTTAATTGCCAACGGGTCTTTTCTCCTCCCTGCGAGTTCTTTCAGGGTGGAATGAACAACCCTAATGAAGAGACAGAAGTCAGCAGTGATGAAATCCCCCGGAGGCTCAACTGGTATTCACTAAGATATTAGAAAGTTGGTTCAGATCAGAAATGTCAAGCTTTAAGCCAAAGGTCCAAACCGAGCCCACAGGCACATTTTCTTTGGCCAACACAGTGTTTGTTTGCAATAGAAAAACTACATTCTCATTAAAATAATTTTTAAATTAGCTCTTTGTTTCTAAAACGTAGAAATAGTCTATGAAAATCCAAACTTCCATCTTTTCTTATAAAATAAAACTGACAGTCACACCACATGCACATTTGCAGGGACAGCACCACATCCAGGGCTGTGCCAAGAGCCGAGAAGCAGGTGCCCTCTTGACACAGACCTCCGCTCTGGGGCTCACCAGGGTCTCACCAGTTATAATTATCCTCCCGGCACAGAAGCCAGCTGTCAGGGCTCGTTTATTATCACACCTGAACTTTTTTTTCTTATGATGTTGTCAAGAGGAACATAATATTTCTTCCACTCTACAGAACTATGGGGGACACATGGAAGAAATGCATCGTTTTCTTTCTCTTGGTCTGTGTGGCTCAGTGGGAACTTGCATGGAACACCTACCGGGAAACTGGGCTTCTGAGCTAATGATTGTTGCTTCAGATGACAGAAGTGTAGGTGGATTCGGAAGGCTCAGTGATCCAGGTACAGGTGGATGTGTTACGTGACACGAAGATTACCCCTCCCAATTGATAATACTTGCGTTTGGGATATTGTTGTTTGACTGTGGGGATGAGACCACCGGGAGGAGAATAAATGGTAATCTGGGACTCCTGGATGTCCTTAATCATCTTCAGTCACAAATAGCTTGCTAATTTTCCTGCTTGAATTAATTATTATAAAATTATAGGATAATTTATTGCAAGTCTGCTGGTTATTCTCCAGACCTGAACTGTGCTGATTAGCACTTTGTGGGTGAGCCTAACCGATGACTTGAGGCTCAGAATTCTTGCAGGCCAGGGTCCCAGATCCCTGGGGTCCACTTCTAGCCAGCCGCTTTGTCACTGTGAAGCCATGTTGAGTGTTAGCTGTGTGTAAATATAATTTGTCACCCTGCTTTGCTTTGGTCAAGCTTTCCAGTTTATTATATTCTTTAAAAACATTTTAAAATTAATGTGGGAAATGACTAATACATTCTTTTGTTGAAATTTAAAAAGCAAAAAGGGCAAATCATGAAATGTCTTCTTTCTACTCCTGCTTCACAATCATCCAGTGAATCACTGAAGGCAGATATTGTCACCAGTTTCTACTCTACAAAGGTACTTTAAGTTGTCATATAAAATGGCATTAAAAGTAAAGTTCTGTTGATGCAAAAAAGAAAAATTGAAATCCATGCATGTTGGGATCCTCAAAAGGTTTGTGGCAAATGCAAATTATGAATGGAAGCAGGAAGAGCTAATAATGTTATTAAGTTTTGCCTCTGGAGTGTCTGTCTTCTGAATGTCTGATACAATGGGAAGAACACCTTTGCATGTACCCATAGGTTCACAGATATGTTAAGCAAAAGCACTTGCACCGTTGTTTCAGTCACAAAGGGCAGACCCATTTTAAAATAAGAAAATGACAAATTATTGGTAGATGACTTTGGCAAGTATTTGTTTTTGAAAATTGCTAAATAATCCTATTAGTTTGTAAAACCAAGAATATGAATCAGGACAAACATATGTTCTGGGACTTAGCACAGTACCTAGTGGCTCAAGTCCTTACATTGCATGCTCTGGGATACCATGTGGATGCTGGCTCATAGACCAGCTGCTCCACTTCCCATCCAGTTCCCTGCTTGTGGCCTGGGAAAGCAATGCAACTCCCTGATAGCACGTCTGGGAATGCAGCAGAAGATAGCCCAAGTATTTGGGTCCCTGCCGCTTGTTTAGAAGACCCAGATAGAGCTCCAGGCGTCCAGTTTCAGCTTGGCCAAACCTCAGCCAGCATTTGTGACTGGGGAGTGAGCTAGTGAATGAAAGACTGTCTATATCATTCTCTCTCTTTCTATCTCTGTCTCTCATTCTCTTTCTCTTTCTCTCTCTCTCTATATATATGTATATATACCTATTCAAATAAATGTTTTTTAAAAAGAAAACACATATCTTTTCAATAAGTATGATACTGTTGAAAGTGTTATTTTGTTCTCATAGACAATGCTGCAGTAAATAACCTTATGCCTGTGTTGTGTTACAAATAAAGTCTGTAGGAAAAAAAGTATAAATGCTCATCAAAGATTAACTGCATTTGCAATTTCAACAACTCACCAAATTTACAAACTCATGATTTTTTTAAAGCAAGTAGTACAACTCATGAAAGCCAAAATATGGAATTAATCTAACTGTACATAAATGACTCAGTCAATCAATCAGGACAATTATGTGTGTATACGAAATGAAATATCAGTCATAAAATTGCAAAATTCTGCCACTTGCAGCAACATGGATAGACTTAGGATTCATTACAGACAGTAAAATAAGTCAGGTGCAGAAAAACATCCCAAATACCTACAGAAGCTAAAATGTTGATCTAAAAGTGGAGAATTGGAAGAGTAGTTGTCAGAGAACGTTATGGAGAAAGGAGGGATGAGGGGTGGATGGTTAGTGGGTGGAGAAATGCAGTTGCACATAAGGAATTAGTGCTATCATTCTATCACGTAGTATAGTCACTACAGCTGGCAGCAGTTAATTGAATATTTCAAAATGACTAATCGGGAGGTTTCTGAGTGTGTCCAATAGGAAGATGTGATGTGTGAAAGATAAACCAACTATCCTGATCTGATCACTACGTATTGTAACCTGTATTGAAATATCTCATTGTACTCCACAAGTATGGACCACTAGTACATATCAATTTTAAAAATTAAAGCTGCAAAAAAAAGTAGGGAATCTATTACAGCTGTATAAAAATGGGCTGCAGTGTAGGTCATATGTAAGCTGTGGTCAGATGAATTCAATGAAATTGAGAAGTGAAACTGCATGCTTATATGCAGTTTATATGCTTGAAGCAAAAATTAATCTTAAAAATTAAAATTAAACTGTAACTCTATTACAATATATATGCTACATTGTCAATTTTTCTATATCATGAGTGCAATTTGGGGGAACCCATGAATTTTGGCATTTGGTTGGCATATGATTTTAACAATTTGGCAAATTTTGGTAAAGGCCTTGAATCAGTGGCTTTGCATACACTGAAAAACACATGGTCCTAGTCTCCAAAAACTCCAAGTAAGCAGTGACTACCGGAAGTGGCGCTGCCTGTCATTAGAGTCAGGGTTTAGACTTGCTGCAGGTAGATTCCAGGCAAAGACTATTGTAGACATGCAAGACATTCTTTTTTGGGGATCCTGGACAAGTGGTGCCTTGTATGTTTTAGACATTTCAGAAAAATTCCTGAATTGTTTTCAGATGCTGGAGGGAAGCAACTGTGGCTCCTTACTGCAAGTTGGCCAGTAGTAACATTAGGAAGCATCTGTGTATGGAGATTGATCTTCTTTTCCTTTTTTGTGTGTGTGTGTGTGTGTGTGTAAGAATACATTTATTTTTTAAAATATTTTTGACAATATTTACATGGTTAATTAGGGTAAAAAGGTTCAAGGGCTATAGGAAAGTGGGTAAGACTATTATTTCCATATTGTTTCCTTCATGTTTAAAGGGGGGTTTTAAGGGAGAAGGCCCACCCAATTTCCCACCCTTCCCAGGTCCCAGATGTAGGGTATGCTCTGAGGTTCATGTTCAAGTGGTTTTGATAGTTCAACAGTTATGAATTGCTGCCAATCTTGCCACTCCAAGCACTATGAGGTTTTTGAAGAATCCACTGATTGACATAGTCCATCATAGAGTCTCTGTTTGCCCCGTATTTTGCTGCCAACCTATAGCTGAGTTAGTTGATTGATCTGTTCTGTCTTCTGTCTTTTCTTGGTTAGGGTTCGGAATCTGTCTTTTCTATTGGGAAGATCTCCAAAGAAACTTTGTCTGAGGTGTTCTCAGACCAGATTCTTGTATGTACTAGCAAGTACAGGGCCCGGCACAGTCCATCACCACAATCAGCTGGTGGTTGCAATTGCTGGGTTGGTTCTGTTTTCCTTCACGACTTCCACTGGAACCAATGGGTGTTGCAGTCCAGCCTGGTTCTGCCCAGCACATACTCGGCCCTTGCATAAACCAGTGGGAGCTGCAGCCTAGTTGGAGTGACCCACAATAACCCCCACCAGGCCCATCCCCTGCTCTGGTTTGCCAATATGTCCAGTCTGTCCCACACCCCATTCCACCCCTGCCCCTGTCCTGGTTTTCGTGCCATTCCGTAGAAGTGGTAACCCAAGGGGAATGAGCCCACTATTTCCCTCTCAGGCCTCTCCCACTCCCGGATTATGCACTCTCTAGGTAGTTTTGTGGTTTGACTTTACAGAACTAGCCCCCAGTGCCAGCTTCTGCCAGCTGATGCTGTGGCTAAGCCCAAACAACCCTCACCCACTCTAATTTTGTTTACACCAGTAGGAGTAACCAGCTCAGCCTAGCTTTTCCCTTCTTAGTCTGGTCTGCCCCCATCCCAGCTCATGCTCTCCAGTGGGAGTAGCTGTCCAGCAAAGGAACCACCCTTTATTCCCCTGCTGGCTCTGCCCCCTCCCCTCCTGGTTCTCACATGTGCTGGTTGGGCGCTGTGGTCACATCCAGCACAGGCAACCTCACCTTGGCATTCCATACTGTGCACTAGGTTTTGTTGCAACCAAACCTGGCTCGACTCACACTGTTCTGCTGCTTGGATTTGCCAGTGGATGACATGAACAGATTCAGCCTGGTCTTCCCCCAATCCATGCCAGATGTATGCCAGTGGGTAACTTTCCATGGCCTGTTCTGGGCTGTTTCCTATCATGTTTCTTGCGCTTACTTGCCAGGTCTGTGTCCTGCCAGAGGAGTTGCCCAGGTTCCTCCATCAGAACCTCTCCCAATGCCAGATTTTGCACATACCAGGGGGTCCATGAACCAGCCCTACTCAGCTCAGCTCCTGTCCTAGCAGTAACAGTGGCTTTTCCTGACTGGCCTTCAACCCAAACTGGTCCTTGTTGTTGGATGTTTCAGCCCAGCCATGGCTTGTCCATACCTACATATGGCTCACACATGGCTCAGTAGGGGTTGAGGCCTTGCCTAGTCCATCCCACATCTACCCTGGTCCTCCAGGACACCAGAGGGTGTTGGAGTCTGGCCTGGCTCAGTGCATCCAATCCCAGTCCACACTTGTGCCAAGGGAGACTACAACTGTTTCCCGTTCAAAGCGCAGCCCCATTCCAGCTCACATGCCCCTTGTTGGGAACCTAAACCCAGCTAGGGTTGTCCCCTTAGCTCCCCAACCGGGCCTGTTCCCAGCCATAGATCACGTGCATGCCGGTGGTTGCTCTGACTCAGCTTGGCTCAGCCCCTCACTTGTCCTGACCTCTGCCTTAGACACTGTGGCTTAGCATTCCTGGCTCATGCAGACCAGTAGGTGCAAGAGCCTAGCTCGGCATGACCTGTGCTCCATCCTGGTCTCCTGGTTTCACTTGTGGGCTAAGGTTTGTTCAGTCCTGCCCATTCCACCCTGTTTCATTACCAATTGACACATTACCCAGCTGTTGGAGCTACTTTACCCAGCTTGTCCGACTCCGAGATCTTGACCACATGTTCATCAGCGGGAGCTATGACTCGCCAAGGGAGTTTCCCAAGGTCCTCCACTTAATCCACTCCCAAACCAAGTTCTCATACATGCCATTGGGATTAGGCCAGCTTCCAGCAAAATCTGGCCTTCCATTTGGTCTTGTATGAACTGGTGAACGTTGCAGCCCGGCCCACCCCACATCCTACTCAGGAGGCACATTCAGATGTTGCCGCCTTGACCAGTCCAGACTGTTGGGGTTTCCTTTACCTGTGATTCAGGGCAGGCTCCTTGGCCACACCTAGCTTAGTCCATGACTACCCCAACTCTTGAGCTAACCAACGGGGCTAGAATTTCCACAGGGTTTGGCCCACACATCGCCCACAAAATCTACCCATGGTTATGGTTCTTGAGTGCTAGTTAATGTAATGGCCCTGCTTAATGTGATCCTTGTCCTGATCCATCATCATGTCAGGTAACAGGATATGATTCTGCTGGACAAGCCCCGAGCCAAAGCTTTTGCATGGACTGGTATTTGGTGGTCAGCATTGTTCAGTGATTACAAATTTTTCAAAGGAAAAGTTACTGTCAATGGGAATTTTTACAATTGCTTCACATCCTAGAAGCACAATGGGTTCAACCTGGAGCTATCTAAGCAGTGATTCAAAGAACCAAAACCCCAGAGCTCCCAGGCTGGGTGGCCAGCAGGCAGAGCCTGGCACCAAATGGTGCACTTGCAGCCCAGAGACAGCTCACCACACACACATGGTGGCTGGTGTCTGGGATCCAGGCATGAGACACCCCATCCTGAGACCCACCAGCTGCCGGGAGGCTGCTGAAAGTGTAAATTCCCAGGCCCAAGGTTGTGCCCCTCCCCAATCCCATTCACCACCCAATGAGGGCAGCGGGTGGGCCCCGGACCTGCCCAGTCAGGGAGACCTCCCCCCCTCTGTGTACTCACCCCGAAGGGAACAGCCCCCAGAGCCCAGGCAGGCCCGGAGACAGCTCACCACTTGCACATGGTGGTTGGCATCTGGGATCAAAGCATGAGACACCCGTCCTGAGACCGCTCTTTTTTTTTTTAACATTTATTTATTTTTATTGGAAAGGCAGATATACAGAGAGGAGAAGAGACAGAGAAGAAGATCCTCCATGTAATGGTTCACTGCCAAAGCAGCCACAATGGCTGGAGCTGAGCCAATCCGAAGCCAGGAGCCCAGAGCCTCTTCTGGGTCTCCCATGTGGGTACAGGGTCCCAAGGCTTTGGGCCATCCTCCACTGCTTTCCCAGGTTACAGGCAGGAAGCTGGATGGGAAGTGGGGACACCGGCGTTAGAACCAGCACCCATATAATACCCTGGCAAGTTCAAGGTGAGGACTTTGGCTGCTAGGCTACCATACCAGGCCCAAAGCCCTTTGATCTTATTAAAGATTTCAACATTTTCAAGTAATGGAAAAATTGAATGAGTCCCCACAAAAGCTCATGCATTGTTTAATCTCCAAAATTCTTTGTTGATGATATTTGGAGGTGGGCATTTAGGATTAGATGAGGCAAAACAGTTTCAGGCCCATGGTGGCATCTGAGACTTCGTACAGAGAGACATAAACTGGCATGTGTTTTCTATGTGCTGTGTTATGAGGTGCCCAGAGGGAGCTCAGCGAATACCAGTACCCTGATTTCTTTCTGATCCCTAGAACCGTGAGCTGAATGTGCCAGGATAAAGTGAGGGGGGATTCACTGAAGAGTATAACTCAGGGAAACTTCTTCCTTTAGATTTCCTACCAACACCTTACTTTTCTGTACAGAGTTACTTCTGTATTCATTTCTTGTGAGAAGACTGCTTCCACCTCATGTTGGGAAGAATTTGTTATTCCCTCTTTCAAGTATGCTTCTCTGCTCTCCAACATCTTATCAGACATTTGCGAGTGACCTTGTGTCTTCTGATGGAAAATGTGCTTTGTGAAAATGAACGTTGGGTTATTTTTTTTCATGCCCTGCTGTGTGGTGACTTATGCATGTTGACGTTTAACAGGTATTTGATGAATACCTGAGAATCTCCTATAGTGCCTTGTACTTATTATCAATCTGAAAATGTGATGTACTCAGATACACTAGAGAACTGGGGTATGCAGAACAGGTAGAAAGAGGAAGCCAGACAATCTTAAAAATTCTGAAAAAGTTCAGCAAAGATGACAATATTTAGATGAAGAGGATGAAAATAATTCCAGAAATATCATGACTTAGGGATTTGGTATAAAGCACTGTTGGCAGACCTGGTTCAACTCTTGATATGAGCACTAAAAAAAAAATCATAATCTAGGGAAGATGATGCAACTTCTCTAAGCTTGAGCATCCTTATCTGTGCTAATGATATCAGCTATTCCATCAGGCAGAAATTTATAAAATAGCACCCCAAATCCCCCCAAGTGACACATATTCTACGTGTATCCCTTCTGTGTTGCTTCTGTGTCTAGGTTATGTTCTGTTGCAAGTTGAAGAGCTGTGATTAACCCGTCTAACCCCCTAATTATTTGACTTTCAGTGAACACAGGCTATTATCCTGGGTGAGCCTGATCTATTCAGGTGAGTACGTGAAAGGCAGATCCAGGGTTTCCCTAAAGGAAAATCTTCAGTGAGAGAATCTTCTGCCAATTTTTGAATAGGTAAATTGGTATATTGTGCGAGGCCCAGGATGAAGATCATGCAGCAAGAACTGCAGGATGAGCTGAGAGCAGGCTGCCACAACTGTCAGCAAATACGAACAAAGGACTTCCATCCTTTAAACACAAGAAGTGGAGTTCAAGGTGAAGTTAAACAAGGCTCCAAATCTCAGCACAGGCAACCCAGCAACTCGACTGTAACACATGAGACCCTGAGCAGCTTTGTCCACAGATCAGGCCCACGGAAGCCATGAGATAATCCACGGGTCTTGTCTATGCAGTGGCATTTGTGTTAATTGGTACTATGCAAGTGAAAACAAAAATCCTACCTTGCAGGGAGATTTTTAGCTTATAAGCAACTGAATCTAGCTAACGTTTGATAGAAGAAAATTGAATTTTTTAAATGATTTATTTTTATTCAAAAGGCAGATTTACAGAGAGGAGAGATGGAAAGATCTTCCATCTGCTAGTTCACTCTCCAAATGGCCACAGTGGCTAGATTTGAGCAAATCCAAACTTAGGAGCCAGGAGCTTCTTCTGGGTCTTCCTCATGGATGCAAAGGCCCAAGGTTTGAGGTCGTCCCCCGCTACTTTCCCAGACTACAGGTGGAGAGCTTGATGAGAAATGGAGCAGCCCAGAAACAAACTGGCCCAATATGGGATGTCGGTACTGGGAAGTGAGGATTAGCCAATTGAGCTACAAGGGGAACTTTAAGCAGATCATTAAGAATGTGTGCACCTTGAAATCATCAACACCTACCCCTCTGTCCCCCAGCTTTTGTCACCTGTTCCATAAGTTACATGCTCCTAGTGGAGTGTGTTTGGCTTTATCTCCTCACTATTCCTGGATGTCAGGAAGTTTAAGAGCGGAAAACCTCAAGATCATCTGGAATATGAAAGTTCACTAAAGGGTAAGTGTTACATCCCTTTTAAAAAATTTATTTATTTTTATCAGAAAGATTTACAGAAATAAGGACAGACAGAAAGATCTTCCATCTGCTGGTTCACTTCCCAAGTGGCTGCAACAGGGCTCAATAGCGAAAGCTGAGCTAATCTGAAGCCAGGAGCTTCTTCCAGATCACCATATGGGATCCCGGTGCTTGCAAGGTGAGGATTTAGCCACTGAGTCATTGCACTGGGTCCAGATTCTTAATGAAAGAAGGGGAATATGGATTTGAAGCAGGTACACACAAAAGAAATCTACATTATTATCTTATATAGAGTTGTCAAGACATAAAATACATGTGAGATGTTTATTTTCACACTTCTCAGCACGCAATAATCAGTCAGTTCTTACATAGTTATTAAGCATCCGGAAACTAAGCCTCATTTAGATAGCAGAACAAACGACAATAATTACCTCTCTTGCTGAAGTTGAAAAGA
The DNA here is from genome assembly GCF_017591425.1 of Ochotona curzoniae. Lineage (NCBI taxonomy): Eukaryota > Metazoa > Chordata > Mammalia > Lagomorpha > Ochotonidae > Ochotona > Ochotona curzoniae. The sequence goes on from NW_024467115.1 coordinate 11,710,445, forward strand.
GGTATCTGGTTTTCGGGGAGGGAAGAATCCCTAACTCCAAAATGAATTACAGGTACCTGTTGGCACCTCAATTATTTACAACTAAGGAGTTACCAGATCACCTCATCTCTGGATGTTGAGGCCATTTGAAGAGTGAACCACACGTGAAGATCTTTCTTTGTGTCTCTGCTTTCCTCTGTAAATCTGCCTTTCCAATAAAAAATAAATCTTTTCTTTTTTCTTTCTTTCTTTTTTTTTTTTTTAAGAAACAGTCTGCTCCAGACTGCATTGGTTAAGTTGGTTAAGAGGTTAAGGATTGTAATGGTTGGCCCGCAGCTCTAATTGTAAATATGCTGAATTTTGCTTAACCACATCCATGAATGTTCACATCATAAACTGAAATTTTTGAAAATGAATTCAGTTATGAGTTGATAGCTATATTTGCCAAGGAACATAAAATGGAATACATAATGTCTTAAATTCCTGGAAATGTATGTTTAAAGGAGGCTTTTTTTTCTTTCTTTTCTTTTTTTTTTTTTTTTGCTTTTTTGCTGTCATTGAAGAAGTCGCTTGGTTAGCAGACTCAGTATGAGGAAAGCTTGCCTATCAGGTGGCCAGATCCTCACCGATGGATGAAGTTAACTTCATTCCAGTCTGCTCTATTCCACAAGTATTTATTGAGCTCCCATTATGTGCAATGAACTGTATTAAGTGCTTTGATAGATTTAAAAATGAATAGATAAGACAGGGCTCTTGACCTTAGGCTATTTTATTATCTCAAAAGAGAGACTAATGTTACAAGGAGCAGATACAATACAGAACAGGATATGACAAGTGCTAAAATAGATAGACAGAAGAAAGCTTTAAATTTCTAGTGTGGAAACCTGGAGTTTTCTTCAGAAAGGTAGACTTCAGACTCTTCTTAATCATTTGTCCCTCTAGGGAAAGAATCATTTAATTTGCTTTTGCTCTTCCAAATGACATAGTCATTTGTCCTTAGTATATACAACCAAAGAGCAGTTAAAAATGGATTTAAATTATAATAAAATAGGCAAAACATAAATTTGTCATTTAAATCATTTTTAGGTGTATGGTATAGATGTAATTGGTGCAAGCATTGTGCAAGCACCATCACTCACCATTATGGAGCTTTCTTCCTCTTAAAACACAAAGTCTTCATAATTCCCCATTCCTTCTTATTCCAAACTCCTGGCCATCACTTATACACATTCTGTCCCTTAGAATTTGACTATTTCTGGTACCTCATATAGGCACAATCCTATGAAGTAGATTCATACAGTATTTCTGTTTTTACAATTGGCCTGTCTCAGGATAATGTCTTCAGGGTTAATTTATACTATGATAACTGTCAAAATTCCTTTCCTTTTTTTTTTTTTATAAATAATAGTCTTCTGTTATCTGTATATGACACATTTTGTTTATCTATTCATCTGTTGATGGACATTTGGATTGTTCACAGCTTTTGATAAGTGTGTGTACTATGATATGAATATACACATATCAAATTTTGAGTGAATTAGACATTTTGATAAGTCAAGAGGGGGCAGACAAAAGTCATTTTAAGTTTAGAAAACAGCATAAATCAAAGCAAAGATAAATGGAGAGCCCAGCAGCGTGGCCTAGGAGCTAAAGTTTTTGCCTTGAACACACTGGATCCCATATGGGCGCCAGTTCTAATCCTGGCAGCACCACTTCCCATTCAGCTCCCTGCTTGTGGCCTGGGAAAGCACTGCAGGACGGCCCAAAGCTTTGGGAACCTGCACCCACATGGCAGAGCTGAAGGAATTTCCTGGATCCTAGCTTCAGATCGGCATAGCACCGGCCGTTGCGCTCACTTGGGGAGTGAATCATCGGATGGAAGATCTTCCTCTCTGTCTCTCCTCTCTGTATATCCAACTTTGTTATAAAAATAAAAACAAATCTGTAAAAAAGAAAAAAAAATGATAAATGGAAGCAAACAGGGTTTGCCTGGCGTGGTCTCCTTGTGGGCTTATGGGGTATACTGGCTGAAAATAAAAAGGTTAACCTGTTCTGTTCCAGTATTCGAAAGGCACTAACTACAATTCCAAAAAGATAAACATTTCTAAAGCCGTGAGAAATATTTAGGACTTGGAGCATATTATTATCAATGCTATAAATATAATTGTGGTGGAAAAGACATACTTATATACATAGAATAACAATCCTGGCAGGAAACTAAGTAGAACAGTGACAGAGGAAACAGTAGGGTTGGGATGGGCGAGAGTGGAGAGGTAGGAAGTTGAGATTTTACCGAGGGAGGAACAATCAATAGGATCTGTTGACCAACTGGATGTCGGTGGCAGGAAGAGGAAGTTGTTAAATCAGTGCTTGACAGCACAGTGATACTATAAAACCAGGTGAACATGAAAGGAAGGAATAAGCAAAAATGATAGCAACTATTTATAGAGCAATTATGTATTAGGTCTCTCACACACATTATTTCATTTAAAAGATTTATTTATTTTTACTGGAAAGGCAGATGTACAAAGAAGAGAGACAGAGAGGAAGATCTTCAGTCCGATGGTTCACTCCCCAAGCAGCCACAATGGCTGGAGCTGAGCCAATTCATAGCCAGGAGCCAGGAGCTTCTTCCAGATCTGCCATGTGGGTGCAGGGTCCCAAGGCTTTGGGCCATCCTTGACTGCTTTCCGAGGCCACAGGCAGGGAGCTGGATGGGAAATGGGGTTGCAGGGATTAGAACTGGTGCCCATATGGGATCCTGGCAAGTTCAAGGCGAGGACTTTAACCACTATACTATCACGCCAGGACCTCATTTAAATTTGATAATGGCCCAATAAGGTGATGATTATTGTACATGGAAAAAAATTCATTTTAAGCAGATTAAGTTATTGTCCAAAAACAAAGTAAATAGTGGAACGGAGGCACCAATCCTGTGTCAGTTTCTTTTCCTTAAATTTACCCCACTTTCCCATTGTCTTTGAATACACTTATTATTCTTAGGAATTTATTTCTTCAGAAATTAAAAATATAAGTATGTATTTTTGTGATATTCAAATGGATAAAAATATAGTCCCATTAAAATTTAATAATTTAATCTTGTTCCATTTGAAAGGCACAGAGAAACACACATACGCAGGGATCTTCCATCCACTTCTGTCACCAATGCCCACAGTAACCAGAGCTGAGCCGGACTAACCAGGAGCTCAGAATGCAGTCGGAACATGCGGCCTCCAAGGGTGTGCAATCAGAAGTGGAACGTGGGTCTCCTAAATAGGATATAAATGCTTTAACAAATGCTTTTTCCATACAGTCCCATTTATCAAACAAAGATGGATCAAGTGATACTGAAGAAACAAATGATTTCACTCAAGAGGCAAAATAGAGTAAGGAGCCAGAACTTCATTACAGAAGGACAAACATTCATCCCAAACAAGGAAAGAACTAAAACAATGATCTGACAAAGAGGTCACATGAAAAGACCATTTCTGAGAAGAGATTAGTCAAGACTGTCAATTGCTTCTGACATCCCAAATAGGAAGTAGGCTGTGATCGCTGGATTTGACATGTAGGAAGCCACTGGGGACTTCCTAGGGGAGAAAGTAGAAGGAACAGGGCTAAAGAATGAACAGGAAGTAAGGACATGAATAAAGTGAGTGTAAACTATTTACCTAAGTTTAGCAGCAAAAGGAAGAAGAAAAGGTTATGATACAGAATTTGATGGAATGTAGATCTGAGGGGCAGCTTTCTTTTTGAAAACTGGGAAGGGAAAAATGTTTTCTTTGTTTCTTTGGAAAACACCTCGGGAAGATTACAGACTGAAAATGTTGGGAAAATGATGACAATTCACGATGGCTAGTTAGAGGGCAAGAGCACTTTTGGAAGGTTCAGTGGGAGAGGGAGCCAGGGATATTCTCTCCTAGACGTGGGAGGAAAGGAGAGTTGGGAAGTTGGCAGGAAGAGTTGAAGGAGTTTGTGTGGGGGACAGAGATAAAGCAACTATGCTAAGCTGGGGAAACCTCAACTCTATCTTGGCCTTGAGACCCATAGATGGGTAGTTGTGTTGAGGAAGACGGCATTAACTCAGGTCAAAAATGAAGATGATCTGATATTCTGGAGAGCGCCTCTGAGTAAGAATTGTTTTCTACCGTATTGGAACCAATCAGCAGGTATGTTGACCAAAACTCAGCATCTTTTCCAGATTTAACTGAAAGACCACAGAGCTATCCGAATGGCTCTGAGTATTTCCTAATCTCCTGAGCCTAGTCATGGACCATGAAGTTAGAGAACTCTTGGGTGATTTCACAAATGCTGCACTCAATTTTTTTTTTTTTTTTTTACTAATTTCATTTCCCACTGTCAACAAAAACTAAGAATAGGTGTAGACACCCTGAAAATATTGACACTATGACATTTGAGAGCATCACAGAAAAATATTAGGAATTACTGCGGTTTGGTGAAATGCTTTGATACTGAATTTCCAAATTTTATGTTTGAAAGACTTTAAACCCATTGAGAAACCTCACTGTAAAAGCTTTGCTATTGATTGTCCCTTCCCAAATAGAGCCCTGTGCAAGGCATGGCAAGTATAATATAAAGTACCAGATTGTCTTCTTCTCTTACATTGACATTCCATTCTGCATTCTATGTGAACAAAGTAGTGGTACAGATTTTTTTTTTTTTACATACGGTTACATTTACTATATTCATGTGACGAATTCAATTCCAGATATAGGCATTAACTACTGGGGGCCATGGCTTAGTTAACTATTTTATGAAAGATAACATAGGAATGCTTCCACAAATATTTAGTTTAAAAACTGAAGAGGGCTTTGAAAATGTAAAAGTGTAATATAAATGCTAAATAAAGATAATGTATTCTGAACAGCAGGCTCCTTTGAAATAAGGCCTATGAATTCCATTAGCACTCTCTGTTTACATGCTTTTAGGAACTTTTAGGAGGATGTTGCCTGTGAACATGCCTACAACATGATACCCATGGCCTTGCAACCAGCTGGGGAAAAGATAAGTGAGAAAGAAAAAAAAACAAATATAATAAAATAATATTTCCTAAAGTCAGTCAATCAGTATGAACTGCACAGTTAACATGTGTAAGAATGATTTAGGGTGTTGGAATACCACAGGGAACAAAGCAAGCAAGAGTCTGACAAAGTTCTGAATAGAAATGTTTCAAGAGGGGATGTACACATGGACAACAGGTGCATGGCAGAGAACTGAGCATCACTGTTAATCAGGGAATTGCAAATAAAAACTACAATGTGGTGTTGCCTCTCACTTGACAGAATGGCTATGAAGATGTTGGAAAAGACCAGTTATTGATAAGAATGTGAACCAAAAACAACTGTGCACACTGTTGGTGGGAGTGTATATTAATTCAGCCATTGCAAAAAACAGTATGAAGGATCCTCCAAACCCTAAAAATAGAGTTACCATAGGATTCAGCAATCACACTTCTAGCAACACAAACATATCCTATTTTCACTCCCTTGGATATTAAAGCATTATTTTTTTTATTATTATAAAATTTTATTTTGACATTCTTTACATAGTTAATTAGGGTAAAAAGGTTCAAGGGCTACAGGAAAGTGGATAATACTAGTATGTTTTCCATATTGTTACCTTCATGTTTAAAGGGGGATATTAAGGGAGAAGGCCCACCCAATTTCCCACCCTCCCCAGGTCCCGGATGTAGGGCATGCTCTGAGGTTCTTGCTCAAGCGGTTTTGATAGTTCACCAGTTATGTATCATTGCCAATCTTGCCACTCCAAGCACTATGAGGTCTTTGAAAAATCCACTGATTGACATAGTCCATCATAGCTGAGATGGTTGGTTGACCTGTTCTGTCTTCTCTCTTTTCTTCGTTAGGGTTCTGACTCCAGCATTTAGATTAGGAAGATCTCCAAAGAAACTTCTTGTATGTGCTAACAAGTACAGGGCCTGGCACCGTCCATCGCTCCAATCAACTGGTGGTTGCAATTGCTGGTTTGATTCTGCATTATTTGTAATAGCCAAATATAAGACCAACCTAAGTGCCCACCTATAGATGAATGGACAGCAAAAATGTAATATATGAAAACCATAGAATACTATTTAGTTATAAAGAGGAAAAAGTGTATCATTTCTTTTTTTTTTTTAAGATTTTTTTTTTTTATTGGAAAAGCAGATATACAGAGAGGAAGATCTTCCCTTGATGCTATGCCAATCCAAAGCCAGGAGCCAGGAGCCAGGAGCCTCGGGGCCGCCGGGATTAGAACTGGCGCCCATATGGGATCCCGGGCGTGCAAGGCGAGGACCTTAACCACTGTGCCATCACGCTGGGCCCAAAAGTGTGTCATTTCAACAACATATATGGACCTGGAGGACATGGTGCTAAGAGAAACAATCCAAGGCATTGTAAAAGAAATACTGAATGTGTTCAATTATGTGTTGAAGGTAAAATAAATTGGATACCTAGGCGCAGAAAGTAGAGTGGTGGCTACCAGACCTTTGCATTTGACTCCTCCCCCCAGGGTCTGGTAGCCACCACTCTACTTTCTGCACCTAGGTATCCAATTTATTTTACCTTCCATACATAATGTTTGTTTGATACAATCATTCCACATTGCCAAGTACAGCACAGCATCATTCTGCACTTCCTAAATATATATAATTACACATTGTTAATATACAATAAAAACAAAGTGGTAACTCAAGCAACAGGCAGAAACTCTTACCTAGAAGTTAATGCTTATTTATTGCTAACCAAGTTCCAAATGCCATTTTTAAAGAATTGACTTCATTAACTTGAAAGGCATAGTAAGAGAGACAAAGACTTTTCAACTGCGGGTATACTCAACAGTTAGCTGTGGTTCCAAGAGCAGGGCTGGACTAGAACAAAGTCAGGAACCAAGAGCTTCAAATGAGTTTCTTATGCAGGTGCAGGAGTGCAAGTACTTGGTTTATCTTCCAGGGCTTTCCCAAGCACATTAACATGAATCTGGGTCAGAAGTAAACCAGCCAGGGCTAGAACGAGTGCCTATATGTGATGCCAGCATTGCAGGTGGCAACTTGACCCACTACACCACAGCACTAGTCCCCCATCAAATATAACTTTTGCATTTATCCATTAAATCATAAGAGCTCATCTGAATCATAAGAGCTAGGTGTTGTCAGTATTCCTATTTTAAATATATAAGACATTGAGGCAATAGAACTTTATAACTCGCTCAAGATCACTCACTAGCAAATAATAATGGTTTTAAATATTTTATTTCTCATTTGATTTTTTCATAAAGACAGAGAAAGAGAGAGAGATGTCTTCCATCTGCTGGTTCATTCTTCCGGTATATGCAGCAGCCAAGGCTGGGCCAGGCTGAAGTAAGGGATGAGAAACTCAAGTTCCCATATAATAGTAGGAACTCTACTTGAGCTATCACCTGCTATATCCCAGATCATGTATGATTAGGAATACAGAATGGGGAGTAGAGCCAGGCAGGACTTGAATTCAGGAACTCCAAAATAATATGGGTAGCCCAATTGTTATCTCAACAATTATGCCAAATGCCCACAGCTAGGGTTGGAATTAGAACCTTAGTGTCTGGCCTGCATATTTCACTAGTGATAAGAACATGGGTATGGATGGACTCAAAGACTGTCAAATTTGGTCCTCTTTAATTTTTAATGCCAACAGGAATGATTCATACATGCTACTTGAGGGATTTTTTTCTATCTAATTAAAAAACATCTCTTCAATTTTCTAGCATTGATGGAGAATTAATTGTGGGAATATAAATGAAGATAGGGATTCAACTCTGCAGATATCGTCTGTGTTGACCAGAGTCTGGCCAGGCCTCTCAATGACTAGAACATGTAATAGGTCATGCGCTGTTGTCCTACCTCTTTCTCCCTATGAATCATTTTGTTTTTGCCTGCCAACTAACTTTATCTTGAGTATTTCCAGTTCATATGGCCAAGTATGAGAATAGCATTGGCTCTTCACACGGGGAAGCACTTCCTGCTGCTTCAGGCTATCCCCTGCTACCCTTTGGATTAACTACTCACACTCAGACCAATCAAGCTGTAGCCGGGAGACCAAGTCAAATGGAAAGATCATTCCAGAACTGTGGTCTATTGGGTATCAAGGGCTATTGTAACAGACATATTTTCAAGTCTGGCTGTCCCCTTCAAAAATATTTAGTTACAAAGCTTCAGATTTTATGTTTTCAATGAATTTGCTATGTGAAAACCATATATTGCTCATTTCTTCTTAATTTAGAAAATCTGTTTGCAGTGCCATATTATCCCACTGTTTTGAATATTTCTGTAATAGTTTTGTCTCAACATCCTAAATGAAATGGTAATATTCACATCTATTCAGAAGCTCTTTATTTTTAATTTCCTTGCGATGTTTAGAATGTGATACATATTATAATCCTCTCCTTACCTGATGAATAATACACCCTTTTTCTTTCACTCCCAGCATTTTAATTACATTGCACTCGCACCAGTTCCGTTACAAATGCATGCAGATGTGTCACAAGGAAAAGAATTAGATTCCACACTAAAGCACCTATATGAATACTTCTGTGTTACCTAGAACACCAGGACAAGATTTTAGCCAAATCCATTTTAATATCATTTTTATACTTAGAAAAACATGGTGCAAACAATTATACAGGATAAAAAATGAATAATTTGGTTCATACATAAAGTAAGATAATATATTAAAGAAATTATTTCAAATGTTATCCGTTTAGACAATTTCTATAGACAGATTCAATTTTACCTTGAAATGTGTAATGCACTGTAGTAAGGGGGTTGGGGAGACTAGCAAAGTAGTTTGTGGCTTTGAAACAAATCAAAACTATCCAGTCATTAGGGAAAGAAGCCCATGAGCTTCATCTCATACTACCAGGCTTAAACCAATTGAATGGGCTATTCATTGATAATATTCTGATATTTAACATAGAGATGAATCTTCATTATTAGTTAGAATTCCTTTCCTAATTCCAAATTATTTGTACTAAAATATTGGCAGTGTTCTCATTACACAGAGAGGGATCCTTGGTTTTCAAACAGATCTCAGAAACCAATGACTGTTCTCCCTGTCAAACTAACAAGGGGACTGAAGCCCTGGTGTCTCCCAGCTGTGGTGGCTGAGTGGATTAGAACACACACCCCAAGGACTCCACTGCTAGGCATTTTCCATTTGTGAGGGTCTGGGCCGTGGAGAAGGTCATCGTTGAATGCACCCAGATACAGCAGAGGATCCTGAAACTTAGTGTGAGACACTGAGGAGGTAAGTCTCCCAGCTGAAGTTAACAAAAAGTGCACATTTGGACAAGAGGTACAACAAGAGCTCTAAGACCTTGACCTTTACCATGAGAAGTCCTCTAAAAATCTCTGAGTGTGGGTTGTCATTAGTTTAGAACAGCTTCCATACAAAATGTAGAATGTTTACAAATAAAAGGACCTAAAATCATTTTTGCAGGGTGGACATTTTTTTTTTTTAGATTTATTTATTTATTGGAAAGTGAGATATACAGAAAGTGAGGAGAGACAGAGAGGAAGATCTTCCATCCGATGATTCACTCCCCAAGTGAGCGCAATGGCCATTGCTATGCCGATCCGAAGCCGGGATCCAGGAGCCTCTTCCAGGTCTCCCACGCAGGTGCAGAGTCCCAAAGCTTTGGGCTGTCCTCAACTGCTTTCCCAGGCCACAAGCAGGGAGCTGAATGGGACGTGGTGCTGCCAGGATTAGAACCGGAGTCCATATGGGATACCGGGGCGTTCAAGGCAAAGATCTTAGCCGCTAGGCCACGCCGCTGGGCCTGGGGTGGACATTTTTCTACACATAAATACATATAGAAAAAAATCAGGGTGTGAGCAAATACTTTAGTGTGGGTTATCAGGGAAATGACAGAACTGGATGAGAAGGTACCTGTGGTTGGGTGGCACAGGACACAGTAAGGGAAGCAGGGGAGTAAGAAATGAAGAAACACATGATGCTGGAAGGGGGCTACATCACGCATTGTTAGGAGCTGACTGGCAGAAGGCTGCAGGAATAAGGCAAAAGCACTCGCAGGTGTGCAGCACTACCACCCAGAAAACAGACAGCAGCATGTCGGGTAAACAGTATTCACTCGTAAGAAAAATAAAACGTACTTTCAGGATTCAAAATTGTATTCAGGTGGTGGCCCATTAGGACATCTGTACTGTCCTGGAGCACATGCACTGTGGAGCCACTGGGACTGGGTTTAGTGGTGGTTTCTGGAGGTGGCAGATGGTGCACTGTGGAGAGCCTCAAGTCACCCTATTTACTTGGTCGTGGACCTTGGCTGGGGGGCAGCTTCCAGGCAAGTCTTGCTCTCCAAACCCTGGGGTATACACTCGGGCTTCGGCTGTGCCAGCTTCCTTGAATAAAGAGTGATAGGACACACCGTGGTTCTCGGCCTTCAGCTAGCAGCTTGAGTATCACTACTTCTGGAAGCTTTTCCTTATCGACATGGATGTTCCTTCACTATGCTTGCTTTGTCTACCCCTAGGGTGACACTCACCATGCTGTCCAATCATGCTGAATAGACTTTCTTAGTAGCCAGAACCAGTTTGGGCCATTAGCTTATCCGCAGCACTTTGCTTATCACTTAGCACGAGCTAGGCCGCCAACATCCACGTAAGACCATTGAATCAACAACTCTGAAAATGTGTGTCCAGAAATCATCTAGAGAAAATGAAATCCAAAATGAATGTTTAGAACGAGTAATCTCAAATTATTTTTAACTGCTTTTGGGGCCAAGTTTTAGTTTTGCACATAGGTCATGGACTTTCACCCTAACTCACCCCTAGTCTGCAGCTGGTCATTTCACTGCTTATTATTCAAGGGTGAGATAGGGGAGATAGGGGTGTGGGAGGGGAGAGAGAGAGAGAGAGAGAGAGAGAGAGAGAGAGAGAGAGAGAGATAGAAATTCAAATAGGTTCATTAAGCTGTTGGCAAGAGCAGCTCTGACAAAGCTTGGACATGGTGGGTAAATGGATAACGGAGGGTCGATTCTTGCTAACCCAGCCTGGACTGCTTCAGCTGCCTGAACTGCTGGGTCCAACATCAAGGCATCCTTGAGTCTGAAATGCAGTTAAGCTTCACAGGGTCTGTCCCTTTGTATTGGGGCACACCATACCCTGGTTCTCGGGTTCCACAATTTGCTCAGGGTACCAAGGAGCAGAAGGAGTGGCACAGTCCTAACTCCAGGGTCATTTCATGGTCCTAAGACTTTCACAGTTTATTTTCAAAACTGGTTCAAGGAACATTCCTTATGTGAAAAAAAATCTATCAAAAATAATATTACTTGCATTTTGGAGAATTTGTTAATACCGAATTTCCACCTGTGATATATTTAAATTCGAGGCCTTGGGCAACAAATTCAGTAAAGTGCCTCCCATACCTTTATTAAATGCAAAACAAATAGTCCCCTGGGGAATGGGGGAGGGGAGGGGAGGCTCTCCAGGACCTCACTGTCTCCACCCCTGCAAAACAGTACACCTCACTGCGACCTTCGGCCATCTAAACGTTTAGCGCAACTTTTAATTACTTGGAGGATTTCGGGAGGGCATCTTGTCTAGAAGAGTCTGAATGGTCACCGTCCAGCAGGCGGTCTGCTGTCGGAACCAGAATACAACCGCCTCTCCTTGCAGTTTTGACGCCTTCAGAGACTGTTTTTGAGGCGAGGATGGCTCAGCCATCTTGACTTTAGGAGGGGAGACCTCGACCTGTTTACTGCCAAGGTACTTGATCCCTGATCGCCAAGAGGTTGTGCGAATCCCAGCCATCCTGGCCACAGAGGCCTACAGCAGGTAAGCTGTCGGTGAAGACCCACACTTAGGCAGCCCCCAGAAGGCACAACTTTCACTTGCAATGCTTTATTATATCTTCTTCCAATCCTAAAAGGAAGGCAGGGGGTAAGGGAGGGGTCTGGCCTCCGTCAAACTTTTTCTGATTTTTCGTGACCTGAGGTCTGGCTGCAGCCTCCGGGGAGTGTTTTTGTGAAGTCCTCAGGCCCACTCCTGAATGGCTGAAGGCATGCGTTTCCCAGCACATGGTGGATCTGGCTGCTCTGCGAATTGCCTTGCAAAAAAAAAAAAAAAAAAAAAAAAGTAAAGTGCGAAATAGACAAAGAAATCTGTAACCTTGGCAGTGTTTTCGTGGGTATTTGCATTGCTCTCGAGGCCAGCGCGGAGCCGGGGCCCAAGGATCTGGGCGCGATGCACCTGAAACGGGGTCTGCGGGCAGCCGCATTCGCTGAGCGGCTCGATCGCTGCTTTCCAGCGGCGAGGGCGCAGCAGCAGCGGCAGGGAAGCCAGCGCGAGCCTCCCCGGCAGCGGCGGCGGCGGCGGCGGCAGCGGCACCAGCGCAGTTTCCCCTCTCCCCAGCCCTGACTCTACGCGCACATGCGCACTGCGCCCGCAGCCCTGGACCATTTGTCAGGACTACTCGTGAGACGGAGAAAAAAAAAAAGAGAAAATTTGGGGGTAAGAAGCGGTTGATCGGATCTAATCTCTAATTAATCCGAAGATTCGCCCGCGCCCAAGCCATGCGTTTATTTTGCTGGGTGAGGATGAAAGTTGAGCGACCTGGCGAGGGCAGGGAGCGCACCCTCTTCTTGTGAAGCAGATCAGGGGAGGGGAAGGACAGAAGGGGTTTCTCCCCCACTTCTCTGCGCCTCTGGGAAAGAGGAGAAAACTTAATCCCTGGGAAAAAAAGTGGGCAAGTGACTCGGAAAGGGCTGGGGGGCGAGTCTCCGGGCATCTCCCTCTGAAGTAGTGAGTGCGAGTGCGAAAGAGGAACAAAAGAGAGAGAAAAGAGAAAGGAAAAAATGGGGGGAGGAGAGACTTGTATTTTTTCCTTTGCGCGCACACGGGGAAGGGTGTGGGGGCCGTGCGGAAGGGAGCCGGGCGCGGCGGCCGCTCGGGCTCTCGCCGGCGCGCAGGCGGCGGGATGCGTGTGGCCCCCTCCCCTGCGCCCCCCGAGCCTGTCACTTGGGTCGCTTTCGTGACACCGGGCGCGGGGTGGGGGAGCGCGGCGGCGGTGCCGGCAGCGGCGGCGGCGGCGCCGGGCTCCGCCGGGGTGCGTGTCCGGGTGGGCGCCGCGGAGCCGCCGCAGCCCGGGCGGGCCGAGCGCGGCCGCCGGGGGAGCCTCGGGGTGGGGGTGGTGGTGGGGGTCCCCGGGAGGAGTGGGGGGCGCCGGCGGGGGAGGGGGGCGTCGGCACGGGGGGCGCCGCGGATCGGTGCGGCGGGAGGAGGCGAGCCCCGCGCGCCGCCCCTGCGGGCCCCTCCGCCCGTGTGGCCTTTGTGCCGGGCGCGCACCGGGGAGCGAGCGAACGGGCGGGCGAGCGCGAGAAGTCCAAGTCCGGGCGGCCGAGGCAGTGGGAAAAGAGGCCGGGCCACTTTCCGCCCGCTCGGGCTGCGGAGAACGGACCGGTTGAATGTGCAGGCGCGCCCGGCGGCGTGTGCCGGTGCGCGGCCGACAGGCCTCCGCGGCTCCCACCGCGCACACGCGCACCCACACGCACGCACACCCGCGCCGAGTCGCGCGGGGGGCTCGGCGGCCGAGAGTTTGCGTTCGCGTCCTCGCCGCCTCTCCCTTTTCCTCCCCCCTCCACCTCCGCGAGTGTGTGTGAGAATTTCATATAGATCAGCTCCAATTTCCGCCATTTTGGGAAAGTTGCACAAAAATAAACCCTCCGGTTTATTTCTGCCCGTGGCTGGAAAGTGCTTGGCGAGGCGAGGCGGCGGCGCGGGCCCGCGGCGGCCGTCCGCGCGGAGTGGGGGGCGGGGAGGGCGCGGGGCCGGGAGCCGGGAGCCCGCGCCGTCGCGGCGTTCGCCCCGCGTCGGGCCGGGTGCGGGCGCGAGGCGGCGGCGGGCGGGCTGAGGAGGGGAGTGGTGGTTGGCGGGGTCGGGGCCCAGGGGCGGCTGCTGCTGCTGCTGCTGCTGCTGCTGGTGGTGGTGGTGGGGTTGGGGGGGGAGAGCTCGGGGCTGCTTTTCCTGCAACTTGTTTACGCCTGCTTATTCCTGGGAAGGAGCGGAGGGTCGGGGCGTCGCGTGCGGGCGCCGTTCCGGAATAATGGGCTCCGCACCCTCGCGTCCTGGGCCCGGCGGGCCGTCCTCGCGCCGCGGCGGCGGCGGGCGGGGGAAGTAGAGGCCGGCGGGGGTGGGGATCGGGAAGCGCAGGAGCCGAGGCATCCGCCGCGCGCCCCGCGAGCCGAGCTGGGGTGGTGGTGGGGGGAGCGCCGGGGGAGGAAGGGAGGCAAAACTTGAGAGCCCCGCCGGGGGAGGGGGCGCGGGCGGGGGAGGGCGCAACTTTGGGACGGGTGGTAAAACTTTAATTACCTTTAGAGGGTGGGGGCGGGGGGGGGGAAGAAAAACACCAAACAAAAAAACACCCTCCCTTGCCCACCCCTCTTCTCCCTACCCCACCCAACCCTCCTTACTCCAGCCCCCACCCCCACCCCCACCGCAGCCCCGGGCTCCGAGCACGGCCCACTGCGCGACCGTGAGAGAAAGTTTAAAAGGCGGGCGGTTTCCTGCCCGGCGGCCCCGCGCGGGGTGGACGTCGGTCTGTCGGTCCGCGCTCGCGGACGCGGGGGACGGCCGCTGTCCCGGCGCGCGTGGACCCGCGGTTCTGGCCCCACCCTGCCACGGGCAGGCGAAGGTAAACGTCGCCTCGGCGTCCCCCCCTCGGTGCCGCCTTCACCTCGCTTCCTTTTCCTCCCCCCACCTCACCACTCCCCGCCGATTTTTTGCTGAGCGGGGGGGGGGGGGACCCGAAAAACGGGAGTCTCTTTTTCCTTATGCAACTTCCTTGGGCGCCCGAACTCGGCCCTTCCCTCGCCACCCCCTCGCCCCCGCCTGCATCCCTCGGCCCGCGCCGTCACCGCCGCGGGGCCACCGCCAGAAAGATTGCACTCGAGCCCGTTCCAAGTGCACAGAAACCAAAATAGATGTTGAATTTGCCGTAAGTGAAGGGGGAAAGCGAGCTGAGAAATAAGAATTGGGGAGGTTGGGGAGTGGGGGTGGGGGGCGCCGGCGCTGGCCGGGGCGGGTGCGTCGAAATGGTTTTTTTTTTTTTCCTCATTTCGATTTTCCTGGATCGTTTTGTTTGCTGATGTCTCGAAGGGGTCCGGGCAGCCCGAGAGTCTCCGTCGTGGCCTTCTCGGTCTCGTGGATTTTTGCGCAAGTTGTTCAGAAAAACACTGACTCGAGTAGAGAGCATTTCTACGGAAAGTTTCAAGTGCAGCAAAATAGCGAACGTGCAAAACTGGCCAAGGGGAGACCTCTAGTGGTTACAGGCGTCCTAAGTTCGCGAGGCCGAGAGCAAAGTTTGGCCTTTACTTGTAGCTACGTAGTCCGTTCAGATGTGGACGTAATTAGAGGACCCGAGCGAGCAGCCAGATGTGCTGCGAAAGGATGCTGGTCGGGAGTGGAAAGCTGAGCGCTGCGCCCGCCGGGTTGTTCTGAGCGCTGGGACTCGCATCCTCCACTCGTACTGCTTGGAGAAATGCCCTCTGCTTTTATTCTGGGACTGGAGATGGGGCGCTCTCTGCATGAGAGGTGGTTGTTTGTATTTATGGTTGTCTGGGTCTTGGCTCCGATGTCAGTCACGACTTACAGCCGAGAACTTAATTTTGAGTGTTAGCAAAAGTGCAGAGCGAAATGCGCGTTTGAGAGTTTGAAAACATGCAAAGACCTCTGGTTAGTATGCTTGCTTTGACAAGAGCTGGCCGTTTTATGCCCTGACACATAAGTTAATGCTGGTATTTGATACTTGGTTTCTCAGTTTGCATCATTACCTGTAAATCGTTAAGCCAGCACTCCTTTTTAGGTCCAGGAGTGTAGTTTTGTTTCACTGGGTTAGAAAGTGCTTCCGAATCCTTTAAGTGATTTGCGATTTAAAACTCTTACATGCAGTCACAAGAATTGCTTACAAAATTTCTTCCCTTTGGCCAATTGTGTCTTCTGTCGAATTTCCCTAATTTTAAAAGCAGCCAGGGAAGTGCTGGCGCCAGGTGCTCCCCCTTACCCCGCTTTCACCTGTCTGTGATACAGTGATGTTTAATTGGGTGGATTCAGGAGATGGGAGTGGCATGGATGATTAATGTCCACTTAAGCCTCTACTTTATTTTAATGTTCAGAGTTGCATGGTGTGAAATTATGCGTGTCAGTGTCACTGTCCCGCAGCGATGGACTTGGTGCACGAAGCCGATAATAACACGCGTGGACCCTGACGGATGGTCAAAGCCAAAGTTTCTTAGTGGCATCAGACTTTATACACTGAGGGTCATATGGGATAAGGGAGAAAGAATTGAGCTCATCCACAAAACCCAGTAACAGTTTCTATGCTTTTGTTTGGAACTCCTTTTGTTTTGTATATTCCACCAAGTGTTCTCGCACACATACTGTCCATTCAACTGTTCTTATACAAATGATATCCAATCAGGTGTACAAAAGGTAGCCATTCGGTTCTCATGCAAATATTAGCCATTCAGCTGTAATCCTGTGCACGCTGGCCTAGGGTCGCAATGTCCTACATCAGTGATTTAAAGATGTACACTAATTGGGGAGTTGAAAGCTGCTTTTTAATGAAAGTGTTTTGATTTTGCCTTTCCTCTCTGTCAATCAGCGTTAGACCCTTAGAAGTCTTGGGTTGGACAACGGTTGTGGAAGCCACCAGATAGTTCTGTTTGCCTTCACTATCTTGAGGTAAGATTTGCTTGTTAAAGAAATTGCTTGATACACTTGTAGATGTTAAGAGCTGTATTTGAAACTCATGAAGGAGAGTGTGGGACAGTGTGGGCAGAAAAATTATTTTGAACGCCTGAATATTATTAACGTTGAATGTGAGCATGAATGAAACGTTAGAAGAAGTTATGATTGCAACGCAATCCGTTTTTAACTGAATTATTTACCAGGTTTCTAGTTAACATTTTGACACCTGTTTTCTACCGCAGCTAAAGCATCTTATTCTTTGGAATTGAAATAGTGCAAAGCTGAAAGAAAACCTTGTAAATCAATGTAACTACTTCATATGTAGGTATATGATAATACGGAAGATTCTAGAACTTAGTATTTTGTCTGTGGGCTTCACAAGTAAAATATGGATGAAATTTGCAATTGGCGTGGTGGAATACTTAGGTAATTTCGATTCTTACGGATTAAATTGTGCTCAGTATCTGGTGTTGTAGGGTCAGTGGAATGTCCTGGTGTGCCAACATAGACTTGTCAGCCTTTGCAGGGGTCTGCACAGGGGGTGCAGCTGTCACCTGCGAGGCCTCTTGGGTGATTTTGGAGGGTACCAGCCTTGGTCTGGCAGCTCAGGACCTACTTGTAGGAGAAATCGCAAGCAGAGGGTAGTGCTTCTGTTGGCTAAGATGTCTAAGTGCGTTCCTGACAGTCTAATACTTTCTTATTAGTCCCCCCCCCTTTTTTTTTCCTGCCTCTCCCCACTTTAATCTTCCTTTCTGCTTGAGTTTCTGCCTAATCTGACTTAATTAGTGAAGAGGTTGCTAGTTCTTGTTGAACAGAAATGAAAAACAAACACAAATTGGCTTCACCTTTTACGAGCAGGGCCAGTTGTTCTCTTGGCCAGTAAAACTGAATAGTTACCAATATAAAAATGACCACTGCAGGAGTTCACTATCATTTACTACCCGTGGGTCCTCTTGGCTACCGTGCTTGGTCACCTACATGCATCTGGCCCTTGTAGCTGTTGCAGCAGAGACAACGGGGCCAGCAAAGCTACAGGAAGATCATGCAGACAAAACTAGGATTCCAACAGAAAAATAGTATGTTCTGGATTTCATACTTCTGTAGGCTGAATTGAAGCCAGTGTGTAGTTTTCTTCATTTGAGGAATCATTGTGGCTGAGGGTAAAATGCTAGAATAGGAACAAGAAGACTGAATTCACTCCCTAAATAATCTATTATGTTGAGTATTTTACTTCTTGTGGCCTAGATTTGTGCATCTGGAAAATGGGGACGATGATACTTGCACCTTGCTTTTTAAAATAAAATGGAATCAAATACAATTTTGAAAACTACAAAAAGTTGGATTGTGGTGATCATATTGCCATTTCATTTTATGAAGGGTGGGAAGTGGATTGGCTTACGCAGAGCACAGTGGTTGAATTCCTGCTAAGGATTCTGGACTGTTTTCTGGAAGGTGTTATATGGACCATCTGAACACTTCCAGGGGCATTCCCTTTTCTGAGGGAAAGGCAGTTTGTTTTTGATATTTGTTGCTCTGAGAGGGAAGGGACTGTATTCTAACGTGGAGCTGAATGCAAAGCCAAAATTGATTTGTCCTAGACCAGTCATTGAATAGAAGGAGCAAGTGAAAGAAGTACTTAAAAAGGATGCCTGATTGTGGAAATGGGAGGTGATAAAAGTAGAAGGGTTGGTGTGAGGGGAATTAATGGACTGTAATTAATATTTGAGTTGTATGAGTCTGCTGGGAAAAGAGGATAAGAAAATAGGTAACTAGGGTAGTAATGACTTCATCTAATTGTAGGGCGAATGAGTCCTGTGGACGATGGGATTTTACAAGAGGTTCATGTAGGAATTTTTCTTCCTGTTTTCTGGCCACCCCCCACCCCCCCTTTCCCCCTACAGTAATCCAGAGTTGATTCTTAAGTAGTTTTCACTAGTTTCTTTTGATATGCCATGTCAACGAACATTACTTTCACAGATTCAGTCAGGGTGGGAAACTGACAAGAAAAGTGAGTTTAGGTGGCGTGGGACAAAGGTAACCATGAGCTACCAAGGATGAGATGATGATAAGAATGATCCCTCCAGCTGGGTTTCTAGTGTGACTTGGTTTTTATTGCGCTCTTCAGAAGACGTCTGCCCTTGAAGAGTTTGCTCGATCCCTACCCCAGGAGTGGACTCCACTCTGAGCTCTGCTGACAATTGTGTAACAATTGCACATTGTATTGTACCAGTGGAAAGGAGTGAGGATTCCAGTGCCCTTGGCTCGGCGGCCAGGGAAGGTGGATTTCTGTTAACCAGTGCGGGGCCGTGGCATGCGATCTTAGACATGAGGCATGGTGCAGTTCAGACCTTCTCCCCTGTGCTGCCTTCAGAGATGAGTCAGCAGCTCTTCATCCATGGTCAAGGACTGTCTGGACTGTGTCTGTCGCCGGGACGATGGATGCGGGCTCATGCTGACTGCTCGTGACCACCGTGTTCACAAGATGGCTCTCTGGGGAAGAGCTGCTCTAATACAGTCCCTGCTGGTGATCGTTGAGGAATGCTTCTTACGTGGTTTTGAGGTTATTACATGAAGATGCTGCATTTGTTATCTTTTTAAGATTGGTCTTATTTATTTGCAAAGCAGAATGATTCCAGAAGGAGGAACACGAAGATGTTGTCTGCTGTTTGACTCCCCAAGCGGCTGCTGCCAGGAACCTGGGGTTTCAGCTGGGTCTCCTATGTGGGTGCTTAGGCTGTCTTCCACTGCTTTCCCTGGCGCCTTACCAGTAAGCTGGATTGGAACTGGGACAGCTGGGACTCTGAACAGGTGCTCATTGCAGACAGGAGTTTCACCCACTGCACCATAAGAAAGTCAGATATACAGAGAGGAGGAGAGATGCGGAAGATCTTCTGTTCAGATTCACTCCCCAAGTGGCCGCAGCAGCCAGAGCTGAGCCTATCCTAAGCCAGGAGCCTCTTCTGGGTCTGCCACGCAGGTGCAGGGTCCTAAGACTTTGGGCCATCCTCACCTGCTTTCCCAGGCCATAAGCAGGGAGCTGGATGGGAAGCAGAGCTGCTGGGATTAGAAACAGCGCCCATATGGGATCCCAGTGCATTCAAGGCGAGGGCTTTAGCGGCTAGGCTACTACGCCAGGCCCCTTAGGGTACATTTTCTATGAAACCTTTGGGAAGACCTTTTAGATTTTCCAGCTTTTTCCACCAAAATAACTTTTAATTTCATTTTCCAAAGACTTAAAAAAAATCTCTCTGTGTGTGTGTTAGATATGTATTTATGATATTAAGTTTTAGGTATCTGTAGAGGTTATATTTTGTAGTGAACTTCATTATCCAATGGGGTAGTCTCAGGCTACCTGGTTGTTACATTATGTCATTGAGGTGTGTGGCTTTACTCAATAGTGGGAAATTATGACATTGCTTGTGTCAGTTGTAGCAGCAAGGGGGTGGGTATGCTTGAAGTGTAAGGTTGATTTATTGTGTCAAATTGGGAAAGACCTTTAGGGGATCTCCATGTAGCAAAGAGGATGGCTCAGGAGCAAGACAGGACCTCTAAAAGAAAGTTGAATAGATTTGGGTGTCCTGGACAGTTGAGCTTTTGTGTCTTTATTAAAAAAAAAATTCATTTATTTATTTTGAAAGGCAGAAGGTCAAGGAGAGAAAGAGTGTGTGCAAGAGAATGTTCTCTGCTGGTTTGCAGGAGTCAGAATTGGGCCTGTGGGAATCTGGAAACCAGGAACTTTTCCCCGTTTTTCAGCTGGGTGGAAGTAGCCACCTGCTGCTTTCACAGGTGCCTCTGATATGGAGTGTCAGTGGCAGTTGAGTCCTTGGTGCCACAAAACTGGTCCTGGAACTGTTTCTGAGGAACTCCCGTGTTTTTCAGAAGTGGACCAAGAATTAGCAAGTTGGATGGTGATTGTAAGTTGCATGTATTTTACATGTGATAGTAAAATACCCTTGTGTTACTGTTCTTTCTACTAAATGCACCATAGATTGTTAATGTTTTGAATTTCTATTTTCTGAAAGTGGCTGTTGGGGAGTACTTTTAGGAAGTAGTTGGCACTAAGAACAGAGTTGAATGAATGTTTATTTTTTTGGGACAGTGAAGAAATAGAATGTCAGTCATTGATCTCAATTTGTTCCTAATTTGGTTGAAGAGTTAACCCATCTATATACATAGTGCTAACTAGCAAAACTAAGCCATGGCTGTATGTGAATGAGAATAGAGGAGATGCCTAGGCACTGTCGTCGTGCGTCAGGGCATGGTGTCCCTGTGATAGGGACCTGGCAGGGTGCCTTCTGCAGCACCTTAGGAAGAGTTGATGTGTTTGATGCAGTTGTATGTTGAGTGGTTTCTTAATGTTAAGCACTAAGGTAGGTACTGTTTATTTATCCATCCTGAAATTACTTACGGAGTGCCCTCTGCGTGTTGCAGGTGCTCCAGTACTTTATCTCCAGGAACTTTGAACATGTGGTGTTATTTCTTTTTCAGATAAAACTGGTACTTAGAGCTGCTTGTCTTTCTTTATACCATGCAGTTTGAAAAGGAACCTGAAAAAAATGACAAAGCTTTAGGGTTGTTGTATGCTTACATTTCTGATTTTCAAAACAGTAATTTCTAGAACAGGTCAAAGAAAGCACATTTCTAGATAAATATGTTTGCTTTTATCGTTGATGTAAACTAAGTTGAATAGCACTTAACTGGCATAAGAAAAATTAATGGAAAGAAAAACTCCTGCCTTTTTTTTTTTTTTAAACTAAGAATGGGGGAAAGATCAGCTATTCGGTTATACTCAAAGAACACCTTGGCCTGGCTCGTGGCCTGACATGACCACAAACTGTTCATATAGCATTACTTAGGCTTGGCAACTACTGGGTTTATTTTTGCAAAATATTTCATTTATTCTTTGTAAGAAGAGAGCCAGTTTTATATATATGAAACAATCAAGAATGGAGCCTGGATTTTTGGAGCTTAAAAGGTGATAGAGTTTACTCAGAAGTGAGAATTATAAAAGTGTTGATAGAAATGAAAAAGGTAATGGTGAAGGTAAGCTGAAACGAAGAGAAAAGAGTATTTTACCCTAGAATCAAAATTAAAACAGTAAGGGACGTGACTAACAGAATACCAAATTGTAGTGCTGTAGTTACTGATGTTAAGCACTCTAACTGGAAGACTGTGCCCCATGTGCACACAGTGAAGAGTCTCTCGTGCACTTTTAGATGATGGGAATGAGGTGTTTGCTGTAGGAGTTGTGGTCCATGGAGCAGGCGCATGGTTTGTTGTGTGGAGCAGGTCTTGGCCCGCTGTGTGGAGCAGGTCTTGGCCCGCTGTGTGGAGCAGGTCTTGGTCTGCTGTGTGGAGCAGGTCTTGGTCCGTTGTGTGGAGCAGGTCTTGGTCCGTTGTGTGGAGCAGGTCCTTAGTCCATTGTGTGGAGCAGGTCCTTGGTCCTCTGTGTGGAGCAGGTCTTGGTCTGCTGTGTGGAGCAGGTCTTGGCCCGCTGTGTGGAGCAGGTCTTGGCCCACTGTGTGGAGCAGGTCTTGGCCCGCTGTGTGGAGCAGGTCTTGGTCCGCTGTGTGGAGCAGGTCTTGGTCCGCTGTGTGGAGCAGGTCTTGGTCCGTTGTGTGGAGCAGGTCTTGGTCTGTTGCGTTGTGAACCCACTGATCGCAGGGAGGGGGCCTGTTCCTCCTTTGTTGAAGCTCTTCTAGGGACTTGCAGAAGTTCATGGAAAAATGGAATTAAAAACAAGTTTATTTT
Source organism: Ochotona curzoniae (assembly GCF_017591425.1). Lineage (NCBI taxonomy): Eukaryota > Metazoa > Chordata > Mammalia > Lagomorpha > Ochotonidae > Ochotona > Ochotona curzoniae. The sequence continues at coordinate 11,732,931 of NW_024467115.1, forward strand.
GATACAAAATTTTTGAAATGCATGGTTAGTGTTTTTCATAATGTACATTTTCAATGAATGTTGAAACGTTTGAAGAATTCTTGCGTTTAGTCCATTTTTTGAACACCTAGTTGGGGCCAGGCCTTTTCAAGTTTGGATTGTGGTTTTATGTGATATGTAGTTTTATGAAATTGAAGTAGTCAGTTACATTTGAATAGGATTTTTCAGGTCCCAAAATCAATTGATTATTTTTCTCCATCGGTTACACTGTTGAACTCCAAACACAGCATTAAAATTCCTTTGTGGTCAATCTGGTCTGGTTGATAAATGATCTAAGTAATATGCCATGTTGACTTGTAGTCTCATTTGGTGAACTTGAGACATAGATGTTCAAGCCATTGATAAGAAGACTGGCTAGAAATGGTTAAAAAATAGGCCCCTAAACAGGACTTCTGTGAGACAAATAAGATCTGGTCAGATCTAGTTTATTCCATGCAAAACAGGAGCAAGTGTAAATCTCAATTTTAGCTCTGTGTTCTATAAAAATATGAGTATGCAACAGAATTTTTAAAAAGACACTACTTTTAGTATTTTCAAAAAATTATGAAGTGAAATAAAAAAGAGCAAGATACTACTTTTCGATTTCTTTTTAAATTTGAGTCTGTGCATATTTAGCATATGCATAGAAATATCTGTGTCAGACAAATTCTTGTTCTTTTTCTGGCCTTTGAATCTCTCTAATGGGTGTAAAATTTCTATTATTACCCTTCTGGTGTAGCATGTTGCTGAGATGACAGCACTTTTAAGAACATTTCTGCCTCAAATTGAGTTATCTTATAGTCTGCACAGTGAATGTAAACTTCAAATAAAAAAAATTTGATGAGAGACTATTAAATATCCATTGGCCTGTTAATGTCAGCTAATGTAATTTCACTTTCTGTGTATACTTTTTTTTTTCTTGAAAGGCATTCATTTTCTGTTCCTCCTTCAGAGGAAGTCAGTAAGTCAGGCCGCAGAATCTCAAACGATTCATCCTTCTGACAGTAAGCGGCAGAGGGGCAGGAAGTAGAGATTTTGTAAAGGCTGCCTGTGTGCACTGCCCCTCTCTGCCTGTGATCCCCCTGCGGAAAAGGCAGCACTGCCGCGTTACAAACCGCACGGGTCATGTTCAAGTGTGATCAGCAGGTGACGCGTGGGGCTGGCTTGGCGAAGATGTCAGCAAGGGGACACGTTCTCATGACGGACTCGTGTCTAGAAACAGCACGGATTCTTTGACACTGATACCCACTGTGCTGAGATGGATTCGGGCTTGGGACACAGGTTCTCAAGGATTTTTTCCAGACAGTCCTGAGTTTATTTCGTGTGTTGGAATGATGCTAAGTTTTACCTGCCTAAAATACATGAACCTGAGCAGCAGAGCAAAATTTCACTTCTCTTTCCACGGCAGATCCCAATTCCGGGATGTGCGTGACCCAGGCTGCTTCTGAGGCGCAGTGAATGGAATGTCACAGCTAGTGTCTGTCATGCTTGCATTTGAAAGGAAACTTTTTCTTTGTGGCAGTGTGTGTTTGCTGAGAGATGCTTCAAGTGCAAGTTTAGATTTTTCTCTTATCCTCATTGAATAGGCCTATTTAAGACATTTGAAATTAAGTCCTTTTGATGTGTTCTGCACCGATGCTTTAAATAAGGAGTTTCTTGGAGCAGTAACGTCAGGCTTCTGCCAAAGAGGTAAATACACGCTGAGTAGCTGAGTTAGAATTATCAGTGAAGAATGTGAACTGGATGGACAGGCCAAGCAACTGACCAGCTTCCACTGATTTCCCTAGTCTTCAGGGCTGAGCTCTACTAAGCTGTTAGGTTTTCCTCCTTTTCTTTCATTCATTCAGTACATCTTATTGATGATGCCTAATCATGAGTGTTCCCTAGGGACGAGGACATCTGCAACTCACTGCCTCTTTTTCAAAACCCTCCGTAAGTGGATGATGACACAGCTTGCGGAGGAGTATTGTCAGGGCATAGACTGTTTTCCCAGCCCTTCTTGACACCTTTGGTGACTACCTGTTCATTGCCCTTACACTGACTGGCTCTGTTCCAACCTACCCTAGGGACTTGAATTGGTAACTGTATGAGATGTCATTGTTACTATGTTACACGTAGCGACTTAACATACTGCACCACCACAGCAGCCTGTTACTGTATGTTTATGTTGTTTCCCACCATTTCTTTTCCACAGCTGGTGTTTGTGGAATTTTATGTACTGTGAGAACAGCCACAAGATTGAGTGACTAGAAACTCAGTCGAGGACGACTGGTGCTAAATAGGTGGCTGGCTGTTCTGTTCCTGATCAGTGTTGAGTTGCAAAGCCCAGTAGGGTGTTATACATCTCTCACTGTGGAATCTTCCATCATGGGATCTGAATGAATGTCCTAGACTAGAAGTTGTAATTTGGGGAGCAGATCTAGGAGGCAAGGCTACCTTCAGGTTCATGGAGAGCAGTGGGGTGGTTGTATGACTATTGCTTAGCCCCTTTCTGGATAGGGGACACTCTGAGAAGAGGGCTGATGTGTGTCATCATATCACCAAATATTTCTCCATCAGAAGGATTGCTTTTTTAAAAAGTGAAAGTATTTTACATATAAGGAATTCTTACTTAAAATAAAATGTCTACTTCCCAAGTAGTGAACTTGACATCATGTGATGTTGATTTTAACACAGGTGGTCTACTACACTGCTTGCTATTTGAAATAAAATTAAAATAAAATAAAAGTCATTGGTAGCTTCTGTGAACTTAAAGAGTTCTTACTAAATGACATAATTACAGTAAGAGGTGAATGCTTTCTTGACTTGTGGTAGGCACTGGGCAAGATATTACTTAGTTTATCTCTTCTAAGCTTACCATTTTCCAGTGAAGAGACGCTCTGTTTTCTCCATGTTTTATTGATTAGAAACTAAGAGTTTTATGAAATTCACTTATCTGAAGTTACATATGGAGCAATTGTTCATCTTAGAAAATAACATAAAGAGGAGGAAAGTTAGGACATAGTCTGGGATAGGAGGGTCGAATGGTGAGAGGGACTTCTTAAAGTGAGATGTACGTTGCCAGCTGAAGCAAAAATGGGTGACATTGGTGCGCTGACGGCGGGTCCTCTTTGTGGATCTCCTGTCTTGAGTTGCCAGCATTTTAGTTAGCGTCTCAGATGCTGTTTTTGAGGTAATGTCCACCACCATCTGACGGCCGCTCTTAGCTGATAGTGTTAGTATGTCTCTAATGAAAACTTGGGAAATGCACCTGTTCATTATAAAACTATAAAATACAATTCTCAGAAAAACAACTTTGGAATGATTAAAACTGTTCCCGATGAACATTGAGCAGCTATCTTCTAAGTACAGTGTTTGGAGAACAGTGGTTTGAGCAGGAGGGGCCAGGCTACAGTTTGTAAACTTTCTCGGGACTTTCTTGTATTTTTCCCTTATCTGTTGGTCCAGACTTTTGGGTGGTAGGCGAGACCTGTCTCTGTCTCCGTGCCTGGCATCCTGGAGCGGGGTGCTTATCTTTTGGAGCACTATTATCTTTTCTTTTTCTGCCCCAGCTGAGTTCTTTGCTTGATGTAGCCTCAGCACTGCTGGATTTGGGGCCCCTTACTCAGCCTGTGTTTTATCCACTCCAGTTAGATGTGAGCAGAAAAGCATCCGAAGAAAGGATTGTGAAGGACATGTAAACTTTTGTTTATCTGAAGTCAAACTCAGGTGCAGTAGATGGTTGACATTTCTGACTTCTTTGTCTCAAACCACTCAATTCTCAACTCTTAAAAAAGAAAAATCCTTGTAGCACAGAATTCCTTACCTGAAATTACTGAAGTCTAACTGAAACATTCAAGTGATCTCGCTTCCACGCTTAACTACTTATCTGACTTGATGAGTGATTCTTGTACTGTCTAGAGCACTTATTGAAACAAGTTCACACATCTTTTCTACTTACTGATGTCTTGAACATTTGGTAGTTTTGTTCACACAATATGTCTGAGTCATCATCACATCTGACATTTCAGTCTAATTTATCTGAAACTTCTCTTCTGTGGCTGGGGCCCGTTACTTTCCTATACTTTCCCAAGTTCTTTCCCTCCTTCGCTCATCAACATCAGACTCAATCAGTAATTAAATTTCTTTTCGTTTCTTAAAAAGAAGCAGCATTCTATCACTTTATTTTGAATGCTCACAGCGCTAAGACCGAGCACTATGACTAATCATGCCTGGACCTTGGCCAGGGCAGTGAGTTGCCCCTGCCCCTTAGCTTTATGGGGTGTATGATTCACACTGCCAAATGACAAATCAGTAAATGTCACAGGAACTCAGGTATCTGGGATGACAGAAACCACAAGTGCTTAGTCTGCGAGCGTGTACCTGAATCATAGAGAACTGATCATTCCCCTGTCTCTTTTTGAAATACATGCACACATAGTTAACACACACCAGTTAAGCTACCCAGGGCCATTGGGGAATTCAATTTCTCTCACAAATTGCTAGTCAGTAACCTCACTGTTAGCATCAGTGGGAACTATTTCCCTGGGAAGTCATACCTTTCATTGCATAGGTTATTTTGAATAGGCATGAAACATGATTTTGAAAGTTCTTTATTTTTTCTTTTAGAAAATACTTGAATTGTCAGCAGGTACCAAAGAGTATACAGCAAGAGGGCTTGTGGCTGTCATTTAGCAATCATGGCCCCCTGGACAGAGTCACTGTTAATAGCTTCTGACAGATCCTCCCAGAAGTGCAGTCTATGCATATATAAGCAGTAGAGTTATTTGTACACATCCCCCTTGTCTTCTGCAAAGAGGAACACCTTAAATTTTCACTTTGCTTGAAGTTAGTAGTATGTAAAGGACGTCCTCGTTTTATACAATGGTATTATGTTCCATTGTGTGGATATGTTAGAATGGTGTTTATTTGTGTGAGGTTTGGGTTATTGCCATTTATTTTTGGCTCTGGTACATGAATAAGCTTTTACTTGTTTCCTTTCACACACATGTGCAAAAATGTATAAAGTCTAGGAATGGAACTATTGGCTTAGAGGATATAATCTTGAATATTGATCTCCAAGTGGTTGTTTCCACTTTAAGTATAACCATCAGTGTATGAAAGAGTCTGTTTCTCTGTAGTCTTAAAACATGCAACATTTTGAAGTGTGAGATATTATTAACTAGTTTCCTCACCATGTAATGTAAGTGGTACGTGTTATACTGGGACATGACAGACCGAGGATGTTCATCTAGTAGATGGACCATCTCAAGGGAGTCAAGTTGCACATCCTTAGTTTGGAGACAAGGAAGAGGATACCAAGGAGATGTAGGTAGGAGGTAATTTTGAGGGTAGTAGGATATATCATTTAGTGTGTTCTGTGGCCCTTCTTTTGAAGGTGTAGGCCATAAGGATTGCAATAAAAGTGAGTAAAGTGTAAAGCAAATTATTTCATTGAAGGCAGATTGTGGGACTGAAATCCATTTGCGTTGGTGCCAGCAGCAGTCGTCTCTGTCTTCCAGTAAAATCCTCATTTCCTGGGTGAGATATTTGCAGTGGGCAATGGTAGGAGTGTGCTGAGCTTTACAACTTGGTGTTAGCCACTGTCTACTGTAACATGGTAAAGGAGATCAAATATTGCCTGTTGCATTTGGTGCACAGCTGAACCCAAATATTTAAGTTTAAAAAATATATTTATTTTGTTTGAAAGTCAGTCTTATATAGAGAGAAGGACACACACACACACACACACACACACACACACACACAATCATGCATCTTCCGTCTGTTAATTCACTTGTCAAATGGTTGTAACAACCAATGCTGAGCCAAACAGAAACCATGCGCTGGGAGCTTCTTCTGGGTCTTCCATGCAGATAGCAGGAACCCCAATTGCTTGGACCGTCCTCTGCTGCTTTGTCAAGGCCATTAGCAAGAGCTGGATCTGAGGTGGAATGCCAGTGCGGGTGTTGTCACTGGCATTGGTTTGGTCCCTGTGCCACAATGCTGGTCTCTGTTATGGTGCACTTTTAAGATACTTCTGTAGAAAATCTTAACATGATTAGCCAAAGAGAACTGGATGAGCTTTTTGAAATATGAGATTCTGGTCTGCATTGTGACTCGGTCACCTGCTTGGTTTTCGTGGCCTTGTGGAATACAGGTTACACTTGTGAATATGGAATTGCACCAGTGGATAAATATGTGAACTAAATAAAATAAAAACATTGCTAAGTCCTGAAAAAAAGTGTTTCAGCCTTAGGTGCATACTTTGAAGTGCATGAACTTTGTATTCCTGAATGCAAGTGGACACTCCTGGGGAGGATGAAAATGACAGAGGCAGGGGCTGGCACTCTGTGGTGGGTAAAGCCACCGCTGGGGGTACCAACCTCCAATCTGGGCACTGCTCCATCTTTAGGCTGGCTTCTTGTAGATGCCCGAAAAATGGCCCACGTGTGTGTGTGTGTGTGTGTGGGTGTGTGTGTGAGAACTGGATAAAGTTGCTGACTCTTGGGTCTGGCCTGGTCTGGGGAGTGAAGCAACAGATAGAAGAGGTCTTTCTATCCCCTTCTGTCCCCTCTTTCTCAGTAATGTTGACTTTCAAATACAGAGATAAGTCTTAACAATAAATACAAAACGTTGAGATGGAGACTTGATGTCATAGAAGCAGTGTTTGTTAAAATGCTATACTGGTTGCTAGTTATTCTACTTGTTGTAACTTTTATAGTCATTCAGACTATTCTGATAATATAGCCAGTAGTTTCAAAATCAAATAATGTGAAAGATTATTGTATTTTTATGCTATAGAGCTTTATACAAAATACTTATGAGCAGTGAAAAAAGGCTTGTAAGCAGTTTATTACACTGTTTAACATTAGAAATGTTTCATTTTCTGAGCATTTCCTAAAATTTTGAGTGATTATTAATTTTAAAAAAAATTCAAAAAAAATTGCAGCTTTTATATGCTGCTACCTTTACATTCCTCCAGTTGACTTGACATGGACAGGATGTTGCTACAGTGAATTCTGTTCACGTATCATCTTCAAGCAGAAGAAAGACCACACATTTTTTGTGGTTTTTTATTTTCGTGTGTGTGTTCACCAGTATATGTTTGGTAGTTTTTGTTAGTTTTGTTTTGTTTTTGGAAAGTTGGAAACATTAGCTTTACTTTTGAAAATTTTAATTGATATATGGAAATGGCATCTGTGAATACAATCTGGTTTTGAAAGTTTCCTTTTTAAAAAAAATATGCCAGTTGCACGGATAAACAAGAACGTTAATCCTGGTAAACTGACTTTGCCACATTTCAAGATTTGCCATATCCTGAGGAAAGCAGGTTTTGCCTGGTGTTCAGAGGGGACCTGACTGTGTAAATGTGAGATGGGGTTGGTAAGAAGCTCCTAGCTAGAATTAGGCCTGCTTAGGATCGAACGGCAGCTATGGCGTCAACTGTGGTTTTGGGTGAGGTTTCTAACCTTTTCTGTACCTCAGTGTCTTGGGTGTAGACTTGAAGGTTTGATAACGCTAATCCGTAAGAAGGAAATAAATGAAAATAGTGAATGTGAAGTTTCCACTGCTTTAAACCCTTTGCTGGGAGAGGGTGAGATGCAATTAGTGTATTATTAGAAACTATATATTGTGTGTTGTAATATCAGTTGAACTAACATTAATGTAATTGTAGAGGATGCAGTGTCCAGGATAGTCATTGTTGAGAATTTCTATTCTATAAAATAATTTTACGAATTCCCTGAAAGTACACTTTCCAACCATATGTAAAATTGATCATCTACAGACTTTGCCAGAGTAAAAAAAAAAATTTAAGGGATCCCTCCAATTTTACACAATTTATCCATGAAGGGGCAGATTACTCTGTTCATACCATCAGCTAGACAGGTGACCAGTCCTATACCACCTGTTCGGAAGTCCTTTTACTCATGTATCTGTATCATAAGGGACAAGTCATACAGAACTTAAAGGTCTTGATTCATTTCATGTTTTCACTAGTTATTAGCTTAATTCTTCCTCATTTCTTGGTTTAAGTTTATGCCTTCATCATAGTCGAATTTGATCTTTCATATTCATAATTCATACTTTTTGAAATGATTAGAAATTGCTTTGATAATCATGCCTAATATTTTGGCTTCAAGTAAATTCTAACAGAAGAAAACTAAATCAGGGAAACAGATTTTTTTCTATCTTTAATTTAAAAATCAGTGTATATGATGTATGAAAAGATTGCATGTGGAAATCCTTGAAAGAGTTTCTCAAGCATATGCAGGATTAGGAAGCAGTGTCAGGAACTGACATGGGCCCCATGCCTGTCTGTGGTAGTGTCAGTGGGCCCCGTGCCCGTCTGTGGTACTGTCAGTGGGCCTGTGCCCGTCTGTGGTAGTGTCAGTGGGCCTGTGCCATCTGTGGTACTGTCAGTGGGCCCTGTGCCCGTCTGTGGTACTGTCATGGGCCTGTGCCGTCTGTGGTAGTGTCAGTCTTTTTTGACGCCTTTCAGTTTCCAGCAGGTTTCTCCTGTTGCATTCCTTTAAGCCTTTCAGTTTGCATCTGAAAAGCCTCGGAGGAACTACCTTTTAGAAGCCAGGGTCCCTCCTTATGCCTCCGAAAAAGACAACCTTATTCTTCCAGTATCATCAAATAGCCAGTTAACATCCATGCATCCATTTCCATCTAACAGTCTGTTTTGTTTTGTTTTTTTTAACAGCTTAAAATCAGGGTCTAGACAATATCTATGAACTGCAGAGTTGTAATTAGTTAATAAATATTTTAAGTATTAATGTGTCAAATATCCTCTTTTTATGTCTTTCCTTTTCTTTTTCATGGAGGAGAAAACAAGCTTGCTTTTATTCCATGCAGAAATGTGGCATTCAGATACTGCTTTTTTTAAAAATTTTTTTTTTTTTTATTGAAAGGCAGATATACAGAGAGGAAGATCTTCCGTCCGATGACTCACTCCCTAAGTGAGCACAACGGCCGATGCTATGCCGATCCAAAGCCAGGAGCCTCTTCTGGGTCTCCCACGCGGGTGCAGGGTCCCAAAGCTTTGGGCTGTCCTCTACTGCTTTCCCAGGCCACAGGGAGGGAGCTGGAAGGGAAGCGGGGCTGCCGGGGATAGAACTGGCGCCCATAAGGGATCCTGGGCGTGCAAGGCGAGGACCTTAACCACTGTGTCACCACGCTGGGCCCCAGATACTGTTGTTTTGAGTTTCCTTTGCACACTCAAAAATTGCTGGAAGTGCAAAGTTGTCGATATACATGTGTAATAGAACTTACCAGAAATGATTGTTTAAGCTAATGAGTTTAAATAATGAGTCTAGTACGTGATAACTATATGTAAACCTGGTAATCATGGTTTCCAAAATAAAGATTGAGAAGTGTCGTCTCTTGTAATACATTGTTTTGGTTGAGGTATGAGCAGGATCTGGCTGCACACAGCCATGGACTTGGGGCAGAGAGGAATGATTTTCAATGGCGGTGTGCATTCTTGGGTATGCCAACCAAAATCTGACAGGTTTAGCTTTTAAAGGTGAGTTGTCATATGCAGTCTGATACCTTATCAGTGAGCTTCTCATATTCTGGTCCTCTAAGTCTGTTTGCAATTTGGATAATTTCATATTGCTGGACTTTGTAACATCATGCATGGTCATTTGGGGTTTGCTTCACTGAGTTAGGCGCTTCTTCCCAATGTGGACCTCTTTCATTATTTTAAAAGTCATACACAGTTTTATCACCTTCCATCCATCTCCTTAAAATGCTGCGAAACTGTCATGTTTATGGTTGCAGAAACAAGTTTTCCAAATCTCTGATTTTCCCTCATCAGATTTTATCATCAGAAAGAAAAAAGTTATCTGTCTTTTCCTTGATATAACAGGCTTACTCAGTTTATTGTTGAGAAAATATTTGTTGAATAGCTAAACCTGAATATATACTTTATTAAAAATTGGCAGTCTATCACAGAATGTACTGTACAATGAATATTCTGGGTCAGGTTAGCTTTGGCTGTGTTCTTTGCTGGCCAGGCTTCTTCATAGGTGGTATATTGTGTTTTCCTTTTTAGCAGCTGTTGGTGGTGGTTGCCTAGAATCATTAAATTTTTCAGGTTGCAAATGGTATTATTCTAGTTGTTTCACTCCTGAGTTATTAGCTGGAATTCTTTGCATCACCAATACATTGCTTGCCCGGAGATACAGATTGTGTGAATGAAAGATGTCACCTTGTTTCTTCCTCCCAATGATGAATTGGTTTCCTTGTTTCCTCCAAAGGTGGTCTTTGTCATTGCCTCTGTTTTGACAGTCATTATGAACTCATGACTGTAAATGTATCTGTGTTTCAATTCACTTGCCGCTAGTAAATATGCTGCTTTGCCCCGACTTGGTTAGCAAGAGCCCCCTTGGGTTGTTTCCGGAGTTCTTTAGGTGTGACTTCTTGCTTTCTTGTTGGACAAGACATTCCAGGCTCATTTTGGTCTTTTCCGGAGTAGAAATTAGTTCCTTCTCTGGGGACACTTGGGAGAAATTGTTTTTAAGCATCAAGTCTGAGTATCAGGCTTCTTTTTGGTGTTGTTGGTGATTTTTTTTTTCTAGGCTTTTTTCCCCCAATAGACAATGCTAGAAAATACATATATCTTTAGAAGCAAAATTACTGCACTAATTCATACTATTATTTTGATCAAATTTAAGGCTTCTGTACATTTTTTGTCAGTTGTGTATGATACCAACATAGTTACTTTTCAATCCTATAATGCAGGCAGCAGTCTCAGGACAACACTGGCAGTATCACCACTAATAATATGGTTATGAAAAAGTTTGCTTTGTAGCTTAAAAACTAATAAAAGTGAAAAGTGCTGTCACAGCACAGCTAAATTGATTATTTTAGCAGAATTTTAATGACACTGGCTATACATTTTGGTGGTTTTTTTTTTTTCTGTTAGAATGACACATTGCCATGCTTCAGTATTTCAGTAGCACTGAATATGCTGTCGAATCAGTCACAACATGCACTTGTATTGATGACAGCATTCTCCTGTTCGCTTTTATTACCAAACTGGGTCTCTTTGTTTATTTCTGTTTTGTTTATGTACAGTAGTCTCCATCTTTCACAGTTTTGCTTCCCAAGGCTTTAGTTGTCTGTATCCACTAGATTCTAATTTCCTCAAATATACAACTTCCAAGGTTTAAATTGCACACCCTTCTGAGTAGTGTGATGAAGTGTCAGGCTGTGCTGCTGTGTGCAACCTGGGGCAAGGATCCGTAGTCCAGAGGGTTTCCGTTGAGTGTTACCTGCCTGTTGGCCACTTAGCTTTCTTAGTTCAATCCCACCCCCTTGTTTTTCCTCCCTACACTTCTAAGCAGTCATTAATCCATCATTCTGTTATTTAAATGTGTCCTGACATTGCTGGCACGGACAGTGACAGACATTCCAATGTCCTAGTGTCAAGATATATCCAGCAGTTTCATTGAGAGTCCACCTTTGATTTGGAAGTAGAGATGCCTATTGCATAGTATCTTCACATCTGGATACGATAGTCTCTATTACACAGTTACTATTAATTCCCTTAAGCGAGAAGTCATAAAACAAAATCAACAGCATGAATAAAGATAAAACAAAAGATTTACAGCACCATGGAGTTAAGTTACATGCTACTAAATAAACAATGTGTCAATGAAGAAATGAAAAAGAGAACACAAAAGCTTCTTGAGAAAATGATGCTACTCTGTGAGAAGTAGTCAGTGGTGAATTTAATAAGAGAAAGATTTGTGAAGAAATGAAATGAAAATAAACACAATATCAAAATCCATGAGTTGCAGCAAAAAGAGTATTGAATGGGTTTTTGATCTTACATTATATTAAGGTTGCCTTATATCAATAAATGTGATATACCACATCAACAGATTGAAAAATAAAAATCATATGATCATCTCAATAGATGCAGAGAAGGCATTTGATAAAATCCAAAAACTTGAGTCTGAAATCCTAAAGCAAGTGAGATGTATAAGGAACATTCTACAACACGATCAAGACAATTCATGAAAAACCCAACACCAGCATCATACTAAATGGGGAAAAGCTGGAAGCTTTTCCACTAAGATCAGGAACTAGACAAGGGTGTCCACGTCATCCCTGCTGTTCAGTGTAGTTTTGGAAGTCCTTGCCAGAGCTATTAGGCAAGAAAAAGATATTAAAGGAATTCACATTAGAAATGAGGAACTGAAATTATTTCTGTTCTCCATATAGGAGAACCAAAAGACTCAGTCAAGTGACTGTTGGGACTCATAAGAGACTTTAGCAAGATACAAAATTAATGAACACAAATGTATGTGTACTCAAATAATTCCATGGCTGAGAAAGAAATTCTAAATACAGTCCCCTTTAAAATAGTGGAGGGGAATCTTAAATACCTAGGAATTAATCTAACAAAATATGTGGAATACCTCTATGTTGAAAACTTTAAAACATTAAAAAAGGAAATAGAAGAAGTCATTAGAAGGTAGACTTACCCTGTCCCTGGACTGGCAGGACTATAGGTTCAGAATAATATAAGTGGAATCAGTGTGTGTGTGAGATTTGGGGAGGGGCTAAGGGCATATGGAATTCTGCCCTAAACTTAATAATATTAAAATATAATAAAATGTTAATAAAATATTAATAAAAAGAAAAAGTAACATGACACCTTGAACTCTTTCTCTTGTAGTCATAATTTGCTGAGGAATATGCTAGGAAAATGATTTTTCAAAGTGGTTGATTTTGCATCTGTAGATAAGTAATAACGTGCTCCTACAAATAAGTAATTAAAGAAAAATGAATAATGATTGCTGTGTCAATGAAAACCCAGTTTACATGTGGACTATTTAGTGATACAAATTTTTTCCCCTTCCAGGTGAAAAGATAAACCATGACTGAATCTGCCTCTAGCACAAGTGGTCAAGAGTTTGATGTATTTAGTGTTATGGACTGGAAAGATGGAGTGGGTACATTACCAGGAAGTGACTTAAAGGTACGCTGCTTTTATTACTTACATAAGTTGTGTGTTTTTGTGGGTGTTTATTTTAAAATGAATACATACCCGTGTGAACTAAAAGCATTAAACATAGCGCTGCGTGTCTTATGTAATGCTTAGAGTTCTATAGTGCACTCACAAGATAATGTGAAGTTGCTGATAGATTTGTGGGAGCTTTTGCCACTTGGGTTAAGGTTTGTTTTATTTTGCAGAAATTAGCTTAATAGCTTCCAGGAGGATCATCACAGTTTTGAGTATGACATGATGGCTAAGAAATGCAGAAATTGCAAACTTGGAAGTTGCAGCATCTTAGATTTTAGTAGTCTTAGGCTTTGAAACTTTGAATAAACAGATTCCCTATTTCTTAGTGTCCTTTTGTGAAAAGTTGATAATGTTAAAATATGGAATCAGCAGGACTCTGAACCTTCTTAGATTTCTCTGTGTTGTTTCTTCAGACAACGCTACTTCAGTGCGCCCCTTTTATGTGGGCTCACCTTGTCCCCCATAGCAGCACCACTGCTGCCCGGGACACTGGTTATGCAAGCACCCATCTGAGAAGACAACTAACCCCAGCTCTCATTTCTAATTTGCTTTCTCTCTGATACTATCTCTGGGACCTTGACCCCGTCTATGGCCTTTTAGACTTTGTGTTTGTAGTTGGTTATTCAGGTGTTTGAATTTCCGATCTCCCTACCAGGCTGTCGCTTGCTTTGCCTCGCCTCGCCTCGCCAATGCTTGCCGTTCTGGTCCGTCTGGCATGTATATTCCTGTGTCCTGGTATAGGCTTCTTGGAATCTGATCACTTTCAGTGTCCACTTGGCAAGCGTTTTACCAAGTCTGCCCTCGCTCATCCTCAGTGCTGTCATTTGTATGTTCTGCCTGTCACTGGGAAAATGCTCAAGGTTTTAGTTGTGTTAGGTTTAACCAAGTGCAGTGTGGCAACATCTCTAAGTTTGTTGTAAGAGTAATATTGCTATGAAGCTTAGAGAAATATGGAGGAAAAACTGGGTTTAAGTTCTATGGCAGTTAATCTCTGTACTCTGCAGCTAAAATAAGGAGTTACCTGGGTACTGAGGATTTTAGCTGCTGTTGGGTTTCCCAGATATTCGTCTGGATATGATACGATATGATGTGATATGATATGATATGATGTGATATGATATGATGTGATATGGTGGAACAAGAACTGAACATTTTTTTTGTTTGTTTTTTGCTGAACATTTTTGAGGAAGAATAATTGTTTCTCAGCTTTGATATTGCCAAGCACATATTGGCTACCTGAGCTTTGTGAAATTATTTAGGTTTTCTGTGTTTAAGAATCCTTAACTATAGTGGGGATGTTAGAATCTCTACCCTAGGGTTGAAAAAATGGTACATATTTATGTGTCTGCACACTATATATATATATAGGTACACATAAAAATTTAACAAATTTTGTCCTTTTCTGACTTTGTGATATAATGTTATGTAAACTATATTTCTACTGCTTTGCTCCCATATTTTTCTTGTGCGTTTTTATCCCTTTGATTCTCAGTGGCTTTGAAGAAAATGTCAGTGGATGATGAAATGTTTAACTTTTGTTTAGTTAACTTTTGACAGTAGGGTGAAGTTTCCATTCCTAGGAAATCTGGATTGCATTAAGGCTTTCCGAGCAATGAATTCTAGAAATTATCCTGTTAGTTTTATTAAGGTAATCAGGTAATTAAGCTGTGTAGTGGGCATTAAAATACAGTTTATTTTATGTAACTTTTAGAGTCATCTAAATTAGCAGGGTAAATGGCCATGGATCCAGCTCACTTTCAGTCCCATTGACAGTTTGATATGATACTTAAAAATCATGTAAAAGTTATTTTCTGCTTTGTAACCTGTTTCATCTGAGTGGTTTGATGACTCCCTAGCTGATTGTATTGCTCAGGTTTTCTAGTTCAGTTATGTTTACATCTGAGTTGCTTAAGAGATCTGATCAAGAAATTGATTGTTCACTAAATCAAAGTAGTAGAAAGTTGATTAAATCATGAAATTTGCTCTCTCCCGTCAGATTTTGATATTTTGTAATACTCTGGCTTTTGGTTTTTAGCAAATATATGCTTATGGTGTTTTTGGTGCGCTGTGACAGGCAACTTAAGTTAAATTGGTTAATAGGATTAGCCAATAGCTGAAAGTCAGTTTGTTACCATGGACAACAATTTTTACATTTTAATTATAGCTGTTTTAAAAGCCTATGGTTGACAGCAATTAAGTTTTGTCAACTTCTCTGCTTGAAATTGTTTAGTATTATATTTCCTGGGGAAGTTCAAACATTTTGAACTTATTGTAGGAGGTTGCTGGTGATCTAAACCCTACTTGTCCCTCTGGCTGCATCCTATTTTACTGTTTAGTGCCACTGTGTTGTTTTTTTTTTCTTACCTGACCCAAACCGTTGTTGAAGATTACACTTTTTGTTTTTGTGGTTGGAGACCTGCTTTTCTTCTTCACCTTGGGCTAACTAACCCTTATACAAAACAGAACAGACATCTTAGGGTGAATGTGTGGGAAGAACAGAGAACTTACTCGCTGCTGGAAATGCCACCTACATCTTTCGAGTTCATTCTTTAACCCTTTCAAGGTGGTGATTTCTGTGTCTTATCGGTGTGCAGATAGGGAAACAGGTCCGAAGTAGTTGATTGATTTGTTCGTTTGATTAGTTACTGCTAGAATGGAGTCCTAAAACCAGGCAACTCTCATAAAATTTCCCTTTTGCCACTGTTTTATGACTGAAGAGGAGAAGCATTTTTCATATTGAAAGGGGAGAAAAAAATGTTTACAGGACTAGAGGAGGTAAACATTCATTTTTGCAAGAGGGATCAGGATGGCTTGGCAAGCAGCTGTCATTTCAACTCAAGGTGCCCGAAGACAGGTGGCAGGCTCCGTGAACACTGGTGCAAGATGGGGAATGCCAAAGGCAGGATAGGCAGAAGGACTTCCAGGGAACTGAATAGCCTAAGTAGATGCATAGGCTGAGGGAATCGTATCCACTGTTGTGTTTGAAAGTGTTTTAGTCATTGACAAAACGTTTTTTGTCTACCTAAACTTTGGAAAGTTTTCCATTGTCTAAGCTGTTTGCTTCTGGGCCCGTGTGTGTGTGTGTGTGTGTGTGTGTGTGTGTGTGTGTGTGTGTGTGTGTAGCTGGCTGGACCACCTATGGGACAGGCTGATGACTGGGGTTGTCTTGGTGCTTGCTGAAGCTACCCCCTCCCCGCTTAGGCAGCTTACCCGCCTGAACATTTAATGATGTCTGAAATTTATCCGCAGAGAATTAGTCCTCTGGATCACAGGATTTGGTCTTTCAGAGTTCCTTGGTAAAACGCAGATCCACTGCTGAGAGCAACAGCGTCTTATCTACCAAGAGGAGTTGCCACTTAGCCAAGGGCAAGGCCCTGCAGCGGTCAGGCAGAAATTCAGCTATCACATGGACTGCACTCCAATGCCTACTTTACCTTGTTGTGATTAATATTCAGAGCAGCTTGGTTATCTAACATTTGTCTTTAAAACATGTTGATATGTGCAATTCAGATTTTGAGAGTACAAATAGTAACATAAAAATAATAACCTCCACTGTGTCTTTCAGTGTTCTGTTAGTAAAGATAGAGGTATGAATAGCAAAAGATCGTTGTTGTCTTCTACAGACAAAACTTTATAGAGTTGAATCTACTAAAAGTTTCACTCAAGTAAAGTCAAGCAAAACTATTTGCAACCCTTTATATATTTCAAGCATATTTTCAATTGACTTGGATTTATCTATATGGAAGAAAAAAATGTTGCTTAGTCAGTTGATAACATTTGGTTTGCTTAATTCACTTTGCAAAGTTAGTACTTTTCATATTCTTGATTGGAAAATGGAGCCATTTCACAAAATGTTTATACTGCTTTTAGCTCTAGCTAGGTTAAAAGAATTAATGGTGTTTAGAAGGTAAAGGTGGGCATTTGGAGTAGCGATTGGCATTGCTTAGAACACTTGTAGCCCTTGCTAAAGTTCCTGGGCTGCTGTCGCATAGCCTGGGAAGCAGCAGGTGGTGGTTGAAGAACCTGAGTCCCTGCTGTCCACCAGAGAGCTCTGGATTGAGTTCTGGGCTCCTGGCCTCAGCTTGGCCTAGCCTGGGCTGGTTGAAGGCATTTGGAGAGTGAATCAGCAGATAGGAGAGACCCCCCCCCCCCCACCTCAAATAAATGACTTTTTAGGATGAAAAGAAAAACACGGAGGGCCGGGAGGAGGTGGGGTTTCTGTTATCCCAAAGCCGTTCATTAAAAGCATTACCAGTTTCAGAATCCACGTGTTTAATTGGAGAAAAAAGTTAGGAGCTGTATCAGGTGTATTAGTCTGAATCATGGATTTGGAACTTTGCTAATGTTAGCAGCACCCAAGGGGCCCTGCTTTCCAGCATCTTCTATAGTGGTAATGTTGTGGAAGCATAGTAAATGCAAATTTGGAAGCCAAAGGAATAAGATAGGATACTTTGAAAATGCTTTGAGGTTTTCTGAGTTTGAGGCTGGTGTAGAATATGCTGGAACCTGATGAAGCTGGCGTTGGAGCCCTCTTCCCCTGAAGTATGTGTGAAGATATTTAAGAAAGTTCATGAAAAGTAGAATTAAGAGATGCTTGTTTTGGTGCCAAAAAAAAAAAAAAAAAGAAATCCATTTGTTTTTTTCATAGTATACATTTTCATGAACTTTTTGAAAAATCTAATATATTCCCATGTCATAGTTGTGCATATGTTTCATGGTTCAGGCTTTGTAGTGCATCCATGGATCTCTGATTCCCAAGATTTCCTGGGAACCCTATGTGACATTGTATCTCCACTTTGGAATTAGCTGATCATTTAAGTACTGGCAGTTAATGGTAGGAGATGGAAAGGTGACCTGTTGTACTTAGCAAAGATTACCCTTTGACCTTGAGAGTGGTTTCTCTGTTTTTGTGATGTACTGTGGTTTGCAGGTCAGCAGCAGTCTGCAGACTTTAGCCATGAGATAATCTCTGTGTACTGTGTAATAAAAATAAAATTACTTGAGGCAGATTACAAGGTTTGTTCCCATTTCAAAAATTATTTTCAGATTGATTTTCTAGCACATTATTGTTAATTAACAATTAGGATGTCTTGTTTTTTCTACTCTTGCCAGTAGATGGTACTGTCAGCCTTTTTTTTTTTGAACTATTCTGAGAGTTGATCATTAAAACTAATTTTTTAAAGATTTCTGTTTCCAGGAATTAATGTTATATTTAGCCCCTTTTTTCATGTAACTGGCCATTATTACTTTCAAGACTACGCCAGGTGTCACAGTAGGCGGATGGCACCTAGGCAACCTGGGAACTTGTATCTGGAGAATGCAGTAGGGTGAAGACATTCTTACTTCCTTACATCTTTTGCCTCATTGCCCCAGAAAACATTTAATAGTTGTAAGGGATGATGAAAACTGCGAGTTTTCAGTTTTCACCTGGTGGAATGCTTCTGGATATATTTTGCTTGAGATTGTTCTAATTTGCGATCTGAATGTAATTTGGTAAAAATAATAAAAATAACTAATTCCATTGTCATACTGACTATTTTTAAGTTGGAGAAATGTCTTGCTTAAGTACTACATAGATAAATGCCCATATATACTTTCATGAAAGAACTCAACAATTTTATTATCCCTTTGAGCACTCTAGGTCTTCGTGATCTGCTTAAGTTAGTGAATCCCTGCTGTCAGCCTGTTGGGTAGCACAACAGAGGCACACAGAAAACTCTTTGGAATTCCTAAGTGCAGGAGTGCACTCTGCTGTGCCCTACAGTACAGGGCCCTAGCTTCTAGGAAACTGTTAAACAACCCCTCCCCCCCACCCCCACCCCCACACACACAGTGCAGCTAGGCTGTTGTAGAAACACACTGTGAAAGTTGGCCATCAGGTGACAGGAATTGTTCAATATTTATAATTCCATGAAATCAAAATGCTCTTATGGATGATGAAGTTGGCCTTTAGCCAGTATACTTGGCTCTCTCTTACAGAGCATTTTCACTGTTTTAGAGGACTGGAAGTGAGGATGCTGAAGGATTCTAAAGTGCAGCAAGCCAGGAGGGAAGGCCTGATGCTGAGGCGGGAGGGTTACCTGGCCCATGCATTCTCTTCTTGGAATATAAGGGAGAAGGCTGTGCAGGCTACACTCCTCCTCTCTGAATTAGGTGATCTTGGATGAGGCAACTTGGTTTTTGGAAAAACAGTAATTCTTTATCAAGGTCAAGTGGGTTGGCAACTCTGTTGGACTAGGATCTTGCTTTGCTGTATTCTCTTTCCAAAATTGTAAAACTACAGAGATCTTAAAGTTGGTGGAAAGTTTATCATGATATAATTGTGTAAATTAACTTCGGATATAGTTGCCTAAAGACTGTAATGTGTTGGCTGTTCAAGAATGACAGTCCTGAACTTTTTCCTCAGTGTTTCCTCTTGCTTCCCTGTTGACCCTAGTTTCGGGTAAATGAGTTTGGAGCACTGGAAGTTATCACAGATGAGAGTGAGATGGAAAGTGTTAAAAAAGCAACTGCTACGACCACTTGGATGGTGCCAACTGCTCAAGAAGGTAAGAAAGGGATGTCTTTTTCTCTTTGCTCCCCATCCCCATTTGGAAAAGTTTGAAGTGAAAGAATATCTAAGATGTTACAGTAGATTGGAAGCTGAAAATCCTGGGTGATTTTTGTATCGCATGTTCTTAGGTAGATTTATGTAATGCAACTGAGAGGAGCTAGCATTTATATTTAAGAAATAACTATAGACTGTCTTCTTTCCTAATGCCAGATCTGTATTAGAACGAGGTTGGTTAGGAATGATCAAGTAAATCCATGTTGTAGCCTTCACAGGTGATTTAGCCAAAAGCCTGCCACTTTTTTCTCATCTGCTCCGATGGTTGTAACTAACACCTATATGCTGATGACTCCTAAATCTATATCTCCAGCCCCGACCTCTCCCCCGAGCTCCAGGCCCGTATTTCCACCTGCCTACTGGACATCTCCACCTGGATGTCCCACAGGTACCTCAAACTCCACATGTCTGAAATGCAATTCATTTTCTATTCCTTTCTCCCCTCCCACACCTGCTCTTTCTTCCGTAACCCATATTTCAATTGGTGGTAGAACCATCTACCCAGGGGACAAACAAGGAATGTAGGAGTCATCCTGAATTTGCTCTTCCCATCCCCATATCCTGTTCCTTAATGCTGTTAGTTTTTGTCTCAGATCTGGCCTTTTCTGCTTGTTACCACTGCCACTGCCTTAACTTAGGCTCTTATCAATTCTTACCTGAACTATTGTAGAAGTCCTCTAAATAATCACTTTGCTTCTGATTTCACCCTTTCCGTTTATTCTGCACTCTAAAGTGAGAGGGACTTGTGTAGATTACTTCTTTCTTATTTGACCCTTTGCTGATTCCTTATTGCCTCTTTAGCAAAAACATATGACAAAGATCTGGGTGACTTGTACCCAGACTGCTTGCTCTACCTGCTCATTCTCCTCCACTCCCTTCTTTGTATGTTGTTGTGGCACTGCCAGCGACATAGAATTACATGTAATGTTCCCAACATGTCATGTGGCTTCATGCTCTTTTACCTTTGCTCATGCTAAGTTTTCTGGCTTGAATGCCGTTTCTCATTTTGTCAAGTTGGTAAATCCCTCTGTGGCCTTCCAACCCCTATTGAAGCTTTTTATCAGAAGATCTCTAATAGCTTTGAAATTTCTTGACCTCATCCCAGGCTGAGTGAATCACTTTTTCCTCTGTACTACTTCTGGAACTTGTTCATGCTTCCATTATTGCATGTATTGCATTTTAGTCTAAAACTGGTTTTCTTGCCTCTCCTCTTTTCTAGACTGTGAGCTCTCTCGGGCAAGGTCTCTACTGTCATTACCAGTGTCTAGCTTAAATTGGTAAATGTTTGCTGAATGAATGATTTGTCGGAAATTCAGGCAGAAGCAAATCTAAGTTCCTGAATGATTTGGATAGTGATGGTTCCCAGCGTCTGCTATGTCAAACGCATGATAGACAGATGGTGATTAGCCAACTAAGTAAAACAAATGTCATTCATCATGGAAATTTCATTTAAGGGATATCTATAGGATAGAGTTTCTATAGATTAACAGGTTAATGAAAGATTTCCTGCCAAGCCCAATCTTCCTCTCCTTCCCAAATTCTCTACTGCCATAACTCATTCATTCATTCAACAAACATTATTCTTTTATTATGTTTGCTAACACAATTATTAGAAGAAAAAGTTTTAATGTATTTTGGAGTGTCATCTATCCTGTTTCTAATTCTTGTTTTCCTCTTTTAGTCTTTTCAGAGAAGTCTGGGGTACCTTTCAGGTTGAAGGATCCAGTGAAAGTAGAAGGGCTTCAATTATGTGAAAACTGTTGTCAATATGGCAACGTAGATGAATGTTTGTCTGGAGGAAACTATTGCAGCCAAAATTGTGCTCGGCATATCAAAGACAAGTAGGTTTTTTGTTTGTCTGTTTGCCTCATCCATCTATTAAACGGATTTTTACGTCCACAGTTACAGTGCCTGATGCCTGAAAACACAGAGGTTTGTGCTCCCTGCCTTCAGTCACTCATTCCTGACGCTTCAGGAGACTGCCGAACCAAAGAGTTCGGTCATGCTTGATCCAAACTGTATTGTTACCATTCTGCTGGCAGTACAGCCTTTGCCTTCGTCTTCAGCTTTTTGTTGACATTAATTTGTTCCCTATTGAGAGTATTTAGATTTTTCTGGGCTACACGCATATAATGATACTGATGTTTATGGCAGCCTCGTTTTGTTAATATTTTGGGAATTCTTGAATAACTTAGCTAAACCTCCATGTATAGAATAAAATTCCTGCTGATGGGTAATTGACTGAATGAATATGGCCATAGTGGACACAGTGGGAAGTTGTGTTACAGATTTCCTCTGGGTGTGGACTGAGAGAATCATAAGACAGGGGCACCGGCTGCGCCTGTTTGCGCTGTGTGATACCCCCGATTGGGAGCTGATCCATCCAGGGAAACACTGGTGACCACAAAAAGGTTTTTTTTTGCATATAAAATTGGATGCTATCAATAAATGCCTTTGTATTTGTGTATTCATGGCAGTTCTAATTTAGTTTAATTAACAAGAGCTTTGGAAATGTCTGTTATTGTTGGCCAGTGTTTCATAAAGTTACACATGGACTGTTCAGCTGGATGTGCCATTTTTTGAAAAAGACGTAATTATATATTTGAAAGAGCTACAGAGGAAAAGAGCAAGAGAAAGAGGGGGGAGAGCGAGTGAGTGCTTTCATCTCTTGGTTCACTTCCCATATGGTCGCAATGACTAGTGTTGTGCCAGACCCAGGCCAGGGCTTCTTCCAAGTCTCCCACAAGGGCAAGGGGAACAGGGGCCCAGGCACTGGGGCCATCTTCCACTACTTTTCCCAGGCCATTAACAGGGAGCTGGATCATTAATGGAGCAACTGGGACACAAACCATTGCACTTACAGGGTGCTGACATCGCAAATGGCAACTTTACATGCTGTGTCACAATGCCAGCCCCTGGAAGTGGCATTTTTAATGGCTAGATACTTGCTTTCAAATTTCTTTGAAGGCAGATACATTAAGTAATCAGTTCTTTGGCATGAACTGAATCTTTGCAGACAAATTATAAACCTCTTAGAATTAAATTAACAGGTATAAGTATTACCTATTCCCTTTGGAAATTAATTTACTTAAGTCATGATGGGTGTCACATGTGAGTCCTTTACAAATTCTATATAAATTAGAATTAAAAGATAAGTTTATTTTAGTAAAGTTTTGAGGACCTGGCACAATAGCCTAGTGACTAAATCCTCGCCTTGCATATGCCTGGATCCCATATGGACAACTGCTCATATCCTGGCTGCTCCACTTCCCATCCAGCTCTCTGCTTCTGGCCTAGGAAAGCAGTAGAGGACGGCCCCAAACCTTGGGACCCTGCACTCATGTGGGAGACCTGGAAGAGGCTCCTGTTTTCTGGCTTTGGATTGGTTCAGCTCCAGCCATTGTGGCTGCTTGGGGAGTGAACCAGCAGACAGTTCTTTTTCTGTTTCAGAATCTACATATATGAAGACTTTAAAAAATTTGTGGAAATTGCATACTGTGAAAAATCTATGCATTGCACAAAAACACATTTAATTTTTTATTTCATTTGCTGTGAACATTTTCAAAGACCCAAGTATATAATCTGGCTTTAATTTTCTGATATATATGATATTCTGTTCTTTATAGACAATAGTTCTTTGGCTGGCTAAATATTTTTCCCTTGGCATGTGCCTTTTTTAAAGTACTTTTTACAGTGATAATCAACATGTAGATGTTTGATAGGTATTGTTTCCTGTCACTATTTTGGGGTTATAAACACAACAGAGATCCAAAAGAAGAAAGGGACATAGGAGAAGACAACGAGGAGGAAGATCCTAAGTGTAGTCGGAAGAAAAAACCAAAATTGTCTCTGAAAGCTGATACCAAGGAGGATGGAGAAGACAGAGATGACGAAATGGTTAGTATGTTGTGGGGATGCTTGGCGTGTGGGTAGGATCCCTGGTTGTGAAGTCCTGCCCTGGAACCTGCTAGCTACAGGACTATCCACGATACTGTTAGAAAATTGCCCAGCTTCCCTGTGCCTCACTGGCCTGTTTTCCAGATGGGAATAACCTATAATATGGTCCCTTTCCGTCAGACTGATAGTAGGATATTGTAGATTTTACTGCTGGCATGAAAGGTTTTCTTTTCTAGCTGAATCTTAAATTCTTGACAGCAACATGCAATGCCATTTTGGTAAATTGCAGGCAGACCTCATAAAATTATTTGAGTAGGTAGAAAAATGCATACAAATATCAGGTGTGTTTGGAGAAAAGTCATTTAAAATATGCTAATTGAAAACACAGACATCTTACCGCTGAAGTACATATTACTGATTCTCTGTGATAAGAGATGTTTGAGATGTTGAAACATTTTGCTTAAGATCAATACTGAACAATTGTTTATGTGCCAGTCACTCTTAGGAACCGGGACTTACTGGATGAACAAGATGAGAGGACTGGATTACTCATTATAATGAGAGGACATTATATTCTTGTTAAGGAGACATATAATAGCCATGCAGAAGGTAGAGGAGAAAGAGCTGCGAGGGATAAGTGCTGTAATGAGAATGAAAATGAAATGTTGAGATTCCCTAGCTGATTAGAGTTGAGGTGTTTAGAAGTCTTCCATAGGAGGTGTCTTGGATAACATCTTCTGGACAATGGGGAGGAGACAGATGAGAGAAGATGAGGGGTCCTAATGAAGGAGAAGGTGGGACAAGTGGTGAACACTTCCTGTGCATGTTCTATGTGAGCAAATGAAAAGGAGAGAGACAACATAGCTGAGTGTTGTGAGCTAAGGGGAGTGGAGTAGGATGGAGTTGCAGAGGCTGGTGTGGTCCAGAGTGATGGATTGTCATTGTATTCTAAGTAAAAGGAGGTCTCAATGGAAGTAAAAACAGTCAGGTTGATGTTTTGAAATGATGACAGAAAAGCAAGAGTGAGATCAGAGAGACCAGTGTGGAGCGTATTGCAATAGATGAGCCATGTAGGTTGCATTTGGAATGGATGTCACGAGTAGGCTTGTCAGAGTGTGAGGAAAGAGAGCAATTGGGGCCATGCAGATTTTTGAATTGAACTATTGGCAGGTCATGCTACTTACTGGAACGGGAGGGAAGGATGAAGTGGAGGATCAAGTTTTTCAGCTGTCTGAGATGGCTGAGATGCTTGTGATGTGAGTTCGTTAACTGAGTGAGGCTCCCATGGGCAGAGGGGTTGGGAGTTGGTGTGCAGACATGTGGAGATGCTGCTGTGGGGAGTATTTGGCATGCAGCTGACCCAGGGTAGTGACCAGATAGAGGCAAGTGGCGACAGGCTGGAGGAGACTGACCAGCAGCAAAACCTGACCGAGCAGTCACAGAGAGTGGGGCAAAAGGCGTTTCCAGCAGGAGAATGTCAGTCTTGGACATGTTTTCCAATGGTAGTGACCTCAGGCCAAAAGCAACATAGTTCTGACGTGTACTATATTCTTATTTCCTTAAAAGTCACAGAGTGAAACTGAAGCAAAGAGCAACAACCAGAAGTGCTTGCTGACAGCTCTTGAACTTTGCATTGGTGCCAGTGACACCAACTTTCAAGGTCCTAATTTTCCTTTCTTGGCTGTAGGAGAACAAACAAGATGGAAGAATCCTGAGGGGTTCTCAGCGGGCTCGCAGGAAAAGACGAGGTGACCCGGCTGTCCTGAAGCAGGGTGAGCTCATGAACGAGTTTTGCTGGCAGTTTGATGAAAGTGAAGTTGGTGCAGGTTAGGCTTGCTTGGTCTTCAGTGTCTGATACATAGTTACGGTTAAAGTGTTGCTTTGGGTTTTTCTTTGGTTCATTTTTCCCAGGAAAAAATAAGGTTTGTGAGGAAGTAAAAGACTGAAGATTATTTTCAAGTATATTAGAGTAACATCCTTTTTTTTGGTCCATCAGGTCAGTGGTTCCTGCTTTTGTGTCTTTATAAAATCCCTATTCTTGCTCATTTCCCAATATTTTGTTCTTTTTTTTTTTTAATATTTATTTACGTGAAAGCAGAGTGACAGAAAAGGAGAAAGTGAGAGAGAGAGACAGAGAAAGTGATGCATCTCTCATCTACTGGTTTACTCCCCCAAATGACCGCAGCATCCAGGCATGGGTCAGGCTGAAGCAGGAACTCAATCCTGGCTTGCCATGTGCCTGGCAAGGCCCCAAATATTTGGACCATTGTCTGCTGCCTTAGCAGGTGTCTCAGCTGGAGGCCAGATAAGCAGTGGAGTAGCCAGGACTGAACCTGGTGCTGTCATACAGGATGCTGATGTCATAGGATGCTGTGACATTGGCCCCGACTTAGGCCAAAGCACCACTTCCTGACATGGTACCTTTTTTTCCTTTTGGTGTTTCCCAGACAGCATTTTATTCTCATGAGGAATCTTGTGCTTATGCTTCTCCTTGAATATTTGGCTAGATGGATTTATTTCCCTATTCCTTGGATCGTTTGCATCGATGCCTCAGTGTCCTACCCTTGGCTTTATGCTGTGGTTTGCAATATCTGTCCTGCCAGTCCATCATTTTATATCTATTCACTTTGCGCTGCACAGCCCTCAACACAGTCATATTTTCTATGCAGATCAGTCCAATGAGCCGAGTACTCCTCTCTTATTTCCTCAGCAGGAGCTAGAAATACACATTGTGCCCCCTTAATCTGAAATGGCAGAATCTAAAACTCTTTGAGTGCTAGGGTAGAGTCTGTGCAGTTATTCCAAAGTTGAAATGCTCTGAAACCTGAAACCCTCTGGCTCCCAGTAGTTTGGGTAATTCCACCTGCTTTAAGCCTACAGCCTCGTTTCTATGTCTTTCTGGAGGTGGCCCGTACTCTGCTTCAAAACATTTTGCTTCTCCAAACTCTTCTATCTGTTCCATTTGATGTCTCCCCTGGGTGAAATCTCATATCCCCGGCTCTTTCAGGATCTCACTCTCTCAGTTGTCCCCCTCCCCCTGTCCACTGACTACTTAGTATTATGTTTTTCTCTTTCTGCACTTCAACAGCCTGTGCCAATCTCATCTTCAAAATAACCTTTCCCCTAGTGATCCTACTGTAGCCATTATAGTCTTTTCTTCAGAGCCGGTTTTTTGTTGTTTTGTTTTTTGTCAAATTAATCCAGAATAAAATTGGTATGAACTGCCTGCCACCCGATTTTTGTCATGTTAGCATGCCTTTTACATCTGAAAATTTGGCTTGCTCTGTTGTCTCGTTTCGCTCTTCTCTGCCACTAGTAGCTGTTCCCTGAGCATTCAGTGCTTGGTCCATTTCTTCATCTCTAGAAGCTTGTACTTCCTGGAGCTTCTGTGATACTAGTCTTTATGGCTTCTGCTTGTCTTCTGTGTTCTTTCTTCTGCCCTTTTTCTTTCTTCTTTTTTTAATTGCAAAGGCAGATATACACAGGGAAAGAGATATAGAGAGGAAGATCTTCTGTCTGCTGGGTTAACTCTCCAGGTGGCCACAATGGCTGGAGCTGAGCTGATCTGAAGCCAGGAGCCTGGAGCATCTTCCTGGTTTCCCACGTGTGTGCAGGGTCCCAAGGCTTTGGGCTGTCCTCAACTGCTTTCCCAGGCCACAAGCAGGGAGCTGGATGGGAAGCGGGGGCCACATGAATTAGAACAGGCGCCCATATGGGATCCCGGCACATGCAAGGCGAGGACTCAGTCACTAGGCTGTCGTGCTGGGCATCTTCTGCCCCTATAATTGTGGTTGTGTATCATAGTTCACATCTTAGTTTTGCTTTTTTCGAGGCGGAGCCAGGAAGGAAGACAGAGATCCTAGCCACAGGAGTGAGAAAGAGCCAGGCATTGTTGTCAGGGACGCACGAGAGCTCACTAACTCCATCATTGATTTGGAATTCTTTCACTGAGTCCCATTTGCTTCGCAGGTTTGCCTCCTAAAGGAAAGAAAGCCTGGTGCTGGGCGTCCTACCTGGAGGAGGAGAAAGCTGTGGCAGTGCCGGCGAAGCTATTCAAGGAGGTATGGGCATTTGAGAAACTTGTGATGGTGGTGCAGCTGGGGTACTAATGGGAATTAGCGTTGTCATATTCACAGGAAATGTGACTTAGGATAATTTCGCAGCCCTGCTGGTTTTCCCATGGTATGAGGGCAACCTCCAGGAGCAGTGAGCATTGTGGTTCCCCTCCCGCCATGCTACACTCAGGGCACTGGCTTGCACACAGACTCTTCTCTGAACGCTTGCTGAGCGGTCGGTTACAGAGAAACTAATCACAAAGCAAAGCTGGAGTGAAATGTCATGTCAGCGTCATGACCCTGGGAGGTTTGTGTACCTTTGCAACAAAACACTCAACAATGAATGCCTGTATTATATCCCTGTTGGTGAAATAAAAACATTTTATTATAAATGACTCAAAACCAATGAAAAGTAGGTGTGCGTGGGAGTTGCTGTTCTTGGCCTGAGAGGGGTCAGTTAGCGTGTGCGGCTGAAGGAGTCGGCAGGGCTGAAGTGTCTGCTGCCAAGTCCCTCACTTGTTGTAATGGGGAAAAAGGACACCGACAAAATGTAAGTGAATGGACGTGGCTGTGTCCAGTAAAACACTAATTAAAGACACCAGGAGCAGGCTGGATTTGATGCACAAGGAGTAGCTTGCTAACCTTTGGTTTAGACTATTTAATTTAGATTATTTAGTCATGACATACCATAAATCTGCTGTGGATAACTTATCTGTGCATGGACATAGTAGTTTTTACAAAGTGATGAGCAGTGAATATTAGATTGATATATTTACATGAAGAATATTTAACATAAAATTATGTATCTGCTAATTACATAGTAACTTGTTCTATATAGTTATTTTCCATGACTTTTGGTCTGAGTTCTAAAAGAATGTGTACCTCATAGCTCTGTCTTCCACAGTACTAAGTTTGTGTCTGAGGAGGGGATAATTACACTTGTTGATAAGCAACATACTTGTATATGTACATGTTCTCCCATCCCTGTGTTAAATCAGATGGTGCACAGGTTATCATTTTTTGGACATTGCATTATTATTTAACTTTATGGCTTAGAGATTATTTCATCACAGTTGATTAGTCCATTCATCATTTTTTTAGACTAATACATAGTATTTCATTTTGTCTGTTTCATAGCACTTTAAATTCTTCCTCATGGCTTGACATACACAAGTATTTTTCCCAGTCTCGTACTATGCGCTTTAGTGAAATACCCTTCCACGCTGTCGTTTTGCATGTGTGTGATTACTTGTTTTAGCGGATTTCTTAGAATTGGAATTGCTGAGTTGAAGAGAATGTTTTTTATATAGATGTCATAACATTACTAGAGGTTATACCAGTTTTTCATTCCTGTTAGTGATGCCTGCATGTGTCTGTTTTCATAGAGCCTTGCCAACAGTGTAATCAAACTTTTAGATCCTTACTGCTTGGCAGGTGAAATGTATTTTCACCTGTTAATATTACTTTGTATGACCTGTTATAGATAAGCTTGAGCATCTTTTCATAACAGAGGGGTCGGGTCTGGAAAGCAGTAGACTTCTGTTCCTATGACCCATGTACAATCTTTGTCCATTCTCCAGTGGAGCTGTGAATTGAAGATTTTGTTTTGGATTTGGAGAAGTAAATATATGTGTTTGCTTAAACTGGTCTGTATCTTACAGACAGTGGTTATTCACATTTTTGACGAGGTCTCCTGGATGCTCACTGAAGTGGCTGTCTTTTTGCATTTTAGTATCAATCCTTCCCATATAACAAGAATGGCTTCAAAGTCGGCATGAAGTTGGAGGGTGTGGATCCAGAGCACCAGTCCGTGTACTGTGTCCTCACTGTGGCTGAGGTAAGCATTGCCTCTTGGTTACCTTCAAAATACAGTGGGAATACGTGGCTACAAGCTACAAGAGTAAGCACGTGGCCTTTGCTTGAGTGCTCCTGGCAGTCGGGGCGCTCAGTGTTATGTTAGCGCTCTCTCGCATCATCTTTGTAAAAACGTGTCCTTTGCAGGTCATAGTTTTTCACCTGTGATGGTTTCAATCCTACACAGCTTCAAAGCACTAGAACCAAGCTTTAAACCCAGTCTGCCAGACTCCGTAGCCTGTGCCATACTGTACTGCTTAAACACAGGCTGGCAGAGAGCTATGTTGTTTTTTTGTTGTTGTTGTTGTGTTTTTAATTATTTGGAATTATCTCTGAAGGATTTCACAAAAAAATAAACCCTGTCAGTTCCGTATGACTTAGTTAATGTGTTGCCAAGAACTGTTCGGTTTTAGTTTCCATCCTCCTTTACCAGTCTTGCTTACTTTTCTCCTTCCTTGAGCCAGCGGTTTGTATCTTTTTAAAGCTTCCCCAAACAGCATGGGGTGGTCTTATGAGCTACTTTTCATTATCAGCATCTTTCAGTGTCATAGTGGGCCTGTAAGAAGCTTGGCTCCTGCTAAATAATGTAATAGCCAGACAATGACAATAACAGATAATGGGAAGAAACGATAAAGTGCTGGATTTTAACTAGCCACTAGGGGGTCAAGTACTGACAGATTGATGAGAGAGCAGTTAATTGACACAGAGGGAGTGCCAGAAGACGAGAGCTGGCTAATTGAGGATGCACTCATCTTGGTGGGGGCTGAGAGCAAGGCAGTTCTTGAAATATTACAGAAAGGTCCAGGAAGGGTTTAGGGTTTGGGATACGGCAAGCTTATCTGTGTGGAGGCAGACACTTGAGGAAACATCCTTGACATGGAAGGAAAGTCATTGGCCCAGGGTAAGGAATGGAGGCAGTGAAGTAGGAGGATTGGAACAGGCTGCTGATTGAGCATCAGAGGGTAGCAGTGTTCAGGCACAGTGAATCTGCTTAGTCTACACTTTGTCCTTTGTGGTCATTATGTTCCCTGAGGAGATGCAGTGTTTGGATCCCATGAGCCTTTGCTCAGAATGTGTTGGCTGGTTGATGAGTGTATAACCTCATTCTGTGTGACTCTTGAGTATGTTATTGTTTTGTTAGCACTGAGCTGACAACCAACAGCACTGTGGCTCAGGCCTGAGCATTGCTTGTCTAATGCACACATCTGGCTTGACAGACATGTCACAACCTGCTAGTGCTGACCTGCACAAGGCAGCACTTCAGCTATGTGCTTGAGGGCCATTTTAAGTAGCAGATCTCTTAAGGAAAAGCTCAAAATTGTTGAAAAACATGGCATTAAATACCCAGCCTGGAAGACATTTTTAACTTGAGAGTTGAAGCAAGAAGGCCAGGTGATGTCTTGTCAACCTCAGCTGGGAACATATGCCTTGGACAGCTCATGTATTTTGCCACTGTGTGCATGTTTACAAACACCCGGAATATTATTAGGGGTTAGAAATACATTTCAGTAAGCAAATGACTTTGTGAATATAAAATTTGTGGATAATGAAGATCACTTCCATCTATCTATCTGTCTATCTATATCTATATCTGCATTTTTTTGTTAGCACCACTCATTAGGTCAGGTACATGGCACCTTACAGTGCTTGTGAAAAATGGAGATAGCAGTCTATTTTGGCATGGAAATTTTGAGCTCCCCTGCTGCATAAAAAGATCTCTAAAAAGTTCAGAGAAATGCATAGTGTAGAAAAGCAATCTTGGATTTCAATTTTTTTTTGCACCAGAATAAAATTCTTTTGATTCTGCTTTCTACTAACTTTTAATAAAAATTTTTTTTAAATTATTTGAAGTGCAGGGTGACAGTTATGGGGAAGATAAGAGAGAGAGAGATGTTCAGTTCTGTGGTTCACTTCCAAAAGGCTACAGAAGACTTAATATCTGGCCTTCCCATGGGTGACAGGGCCCCGAGTAGTTGCCATCTTCTGCTACCTTCCTGGGCACATTAGCTGGAAACAGGACCGAAAGTGGAGCAGCGAGGTCTCCCTTATAGAGTTGGACACTCCAAAATGGGATGCCAGTGTTGAAGGTGGCAAATTAACCCATGGCACCCAGTGCCAGCCTCTCTGTGAATATTTTCTAGTCCCCTCGTCTCGGTGTAGGTGAGGTGGATTGTTAATGATGGGCATTTACCAGGAATATATTATAGGAGAATGGAGCAAACATTTCAAAATGTTAGCAAAAAAATGGTTCAGGTGTCAGCAGCTGAGGAAGGGTTAGGTTGATGTGGCTGCTAGAGGCAGTCCAAGTGTGAGATCTTGGAGTTCTCATTGACATTGGGAAGAGGGGTATAATTAGGTGTGTATTGGATAATTGGAAGAATAGGAGATGTCTTTCCAAAATTGGACGCAAACTATTGAAAGCTGCTTAATGAACATGGATATCTGGGGTACAGAGCAGCCTTTTATCATGAGCATCTTCTAATTGAACAGTTGAAGGAAATAAGTTAAAATATTAAAAATGTGAATTTTGATCACTCTATTAAAATAAAGTAAAAAAAAAAAAACCCTGCGAGAATCTGTTTCTGATGGGCATTAGATCTGAGGGACTAGGTGCCTGAGGAGTGGAGATGAAGGGAGTCAAGAAGCCAGGGAAGGTTGGAGGAATTCCCCCTCCCCTGCCCTGGGGAGGGAGCTGGTGGCTGGAATGAGTGCAGGAAGAAGGCAAGGCAGCAGGTGGCATGGGGGAGTAGAATGGAGAGCAGCAGGGTGGTGTGAGGCTGTAACCCCTTCCCCAGGGGTCAGAGATGGAGAGTTTAGGAAAGGTATGAGAGGAACAGGTGAATGAGGTGCTTGTGTGGGGAGAGTAAAAGTATGGGAGACTTGGGAGAATAGAGAGGCTATGAGCCATTATGAGTCACTCAGGGAACTGAACTGGTAAGCCTCACCTAGACCCTGCGTGTGCAAGAAGGGTGCGGGGTGAGGAAGTCCTTGAGCTCTCCCTGACTATGCAGTGGTTGTGCAGGGGATGGCTACAGCTTCTGCCCTTCCGAAGAGATCATCTTTCGCAGGGTTCCCAATATCAGCAATGGTGGGGATGGGAGATGGGAAGTGCAACTTAGGTGTAAGTTTTATATATGATTATACCAGTACACTCTAGTTTTAAAAAGTCACTGATTGAGGAAATCACTTTAAATATTTTGGCAGATGTTCTTCTAGACTTTTCTTTTTACTGTGCATTTGCATATGTATGTGCATGTTTAAGTGTGTACATAAAGGTATGCATTTTTTTTAAAAGATTCATTTATTTTACTTCAACGTCAGAGTTACAGAAAAAGGGAGAGACAGAGATCTTCTATCCACTGGTTTACTCCTCAAATACCCGCAATGGCCGTAGCTTGACTGATCCAAAGCTGGTAGCTAGAAGCTTCTTCCAGGTCACCCACGTGGGTGTAGGGTCCCAAGTCCTCTGCTGTTTTCTCAGGCCACAAGTAGGGAGTTGGATCTGAAGTGGAACAACCAGGACTGAAAGTGGTACCACAGGGCAGAGAATGAACTACATCTCTGCACTGGCCTCTAAATGTGTATACTCATATTTTTACGTATACAGTCATATATACAGAAAAAAAAGTGGATCCCTACATTTTCTGTTTTCTCATCAAGTGACTCATCCTAACATGTTCTACCACTTTAACAGTGTTTTGTAGATCTTTACATGGTAGCCGCTGTATGGCTACCTTGTTACTTTGGGATGAATTGATCTGGCTCTGCACTCCGGCTTCAAGCTTGTGGTACAGGCATCTGCGAGACAGGTGCTCTAGAGGTGGTCTGACATCAGATGTCTGTGGTTCTGCTAGACACATCTGTCTGTGCCAATGGGAAGAAAGCTGAGAAGTTGAACCCTAGGAGCCCGGGGCAGATCATGACCCAGAATGTTCCAAAGTGGAACACTGGAAACGGTTGTACTACATGGGTGATGCAGTGTGAGTTCTTAACCAGCATTCCAGGCAGTTTGTCTCATCTAAGTATGGATTGAGAGAGATTTTGCTTTCTTCCAGCCTAGCTACTGTTGTGATCTGCAGCATTCAGTGTAGGGCCGAACATCCACCCTGGACCCTTCTGAGGCTCGGTGCTTCCCCACAGCTCGCCTTGGTGACATGTGCTGGACACTACAGGAAAGGCAGAGTAGATACGTATTCCTAGGAAGCTGCTCCTCATTCTGCTGTGTGCTCCCTGTGCAGCTGGAGCTGTCGTTAGACCATGGCTCAGCTCTTTTCCTGTAGGATGACTGTCTTGCCTTTGGGTTTTGTCATTCGCCTATTGTTTCTGTTACCATGAAGGAGGGAGGTGTGATTTACACTGTTTTTTGCATTATGTACACAAATACTCAGTTTTTGTTGTTTTGCTTTGTTTAATTGCTTACCCGGCCTTACCTGTTTCAGGTTTGTGGGTACCGGATAAAGCTTCACTTTGATGGCTACTCCGACTGCTACGACTTCTGGGTAAATGCAGACGCTCTGGATCTCCACCCGGTTGGCTGGTGTGAGAAAACTGGCCATAAACTCCATCCTCCAAAAGGTGTGCTCTTTCTGTGGCATGTTTTATGTTCATTAAGATCTTTCCGTTTTAAACATGCAAATTTGAACACTCTAAGAGTGTAGACATCAAGATAATTTTGCAGAGCCCAAAATCAGGCTTATTTTTCAGGTTGAAATGCACATTTGTTAAAGTCAAAAAAAGGAAAGTCATATTCAGTTTGAGAATAACCTGTGTGTATATATATATATCTCCTGATTTGCATACAAAATTACACTCTGTGGCACTTTGAATACAGCTTTTACCTACAGATTTCAGTTATGTGTATATGTACATTTATTTGTAGATGTACATTCGTGAAGAAACTAACTTGAATGAGTTTTAACCAGTATAAACAACTACCTGTTACAGTACTATCAGCAATTACTTTCCTCTAGATTGAGTTCTGTATGTTACTTGTGATTTTTGCATGTTTCACATTCACAGCAAGTTCTAAGAACAACTCTCATCTTTGTCAGTTTCTAATGTGTTTTTGATCTCAGGACTATTTCAGTGAACAAATAGTCCTTGGTTGTAAGGGGGAAAAATAATGGAGGATTAGTATTTTGAGGGAGCTGAAATACTAGCCAAAAATAGAAAAGATGAGGCTTAAAAAGAAACTCTTTAGATATCTGCACAAACTTATGTTGAATTTATAATTAATATATTCCCTGGTCTTTTCATGTTGCTTTCGACTTTATTGAAGAGAAAAGAGACCACATTAACAGATAAAGTGCTCAGATTTTAAGGAAAGGTTATCTTTAATGTGATTGTGAACATTGAGGCAAGGGTATTGCCTTTTGCATAATTTACTAGTTATCCTTATTTCCTGAACCTTAAGTAGTCATTTTTGTGTTGCTAAGCCAAAATAGTTTTAATACTATATACCTGTTTAATACTAAATACCTGTTTTAATACTATTCTTTCAGCCTTCCTGCTTGTTCCTTCATGTATGCTAGTCTCTCCAAGTAGCATAGGTTACCAAGAATCAAGAAATCAGCTACTCCAAGCCAAGAGTTTATAACTGTTAAGGAAATACCCTGATTATTAAAAACATAAAAAAAATCTGAAATGGTATTTGCTTCCTTATTTTTTCCTTTTCCTTCTATCAATTACTATTCACTTGGATTTAAAAATGTATATATGTTTGTCTTAAATATAAAGAATTGTGGATTAAACTGCATTTGTTTAAAAATCATTGCTTGATTTTAGTATGTAAAAATTACAGATAGAAGTGGAACTAGAAAACATAAGTGTAAGACATCTTGATATTTTACTGAGTCTGTGTATATTTGCTCATCCTAGGATATAAAGAAGAAGAATTTAATTGGCAAACCTATCTTAAGACGTGTAAAGCTCAAGCCGCGCCCAAGTCCTTATTTGAAAATCAGAACATAGTAAGTACATCCTAACCAAAGGATTTATTTCTTAACTTTTCGTTTTAAATTTACTTCTTAAACTGTTAAAGATGGTTTCACACCTTTTGGGGGAACAGTGTGATGTTTCAGTGCAAGTATACAACACACTAATGACACTAATTACCCCTGCCTTGTCACTGTCTTCTGATTGGCTCCTTGGAGCTCTTCTGTTTGTCCAGAAAGCACATGCCACCTTTTCTTCATTCGTTTATCTGGTGATGTGAACACCTCAGTTGATGACATAGTTTATATGTTGTGAATAAGCAGACAGTAAGCATGGTGATGAGGCACTGTTTTGATATAATGATTTGTGTAGTAAACATGGTGATACAGGTATCATTTTAATATAGTGTTTTCATTTCTTTTGGATATATACCCAATTGTGAGATTGCTGGATCATGTGGCAGTTCTATTTCTGGTGTCTTAAGAGCTCTCTACAGTTTTCCAAAGTGGCTGTACTAATTTACATTCCTGCCAAAGGAGGTGTCTGAGAATTCTTTCTTTACATACTCGCCATCAGTCCTCACTTCTTGTTTACTTGATGATAGCCATTCTAACATGTGAGATGGTAATCTCATTATGGCTTTAATTTCTTTGGCGGCCAGTGGTATTGAACATTATTTCATGTAGTTGTATTCCTTGTTTTGTGAAATATCAGTTGATGCCAATTGATGTCCATTTCCTAATTAGATTTTTGTTTTTTAGGTCCTTTTATTCTGGTTTTTAATCCTTTGCCAGATAGTTTATAAATATGTTCTTGCTGTGTTGATTGTTCCTTCATCTTGTTGACTGTTTCCTTTGCTGTACGAAAGCTTCTTGGTTTGACATAAGCCTTTTGTCTAGTTTTTAGTGCCTGTGTTTTTGGGGTCTTACTCAGAAATGGTTGGGTACATTAATATGGGGTGTCTTGAAATTTTTGTCCTCTAGCAGTTTCATAGTATCAGGTCTGTCATCATTTTGTGTTGACTTTGCATATGATTAGAGGGATCTGATTTTATGTTTTTTGTTTTTGAGTGTTACATAGTGTAAATTCCTAGTGATAGCAAAGAACTATCATAAATTTTATTGCCTTGGTAAATAGAATGTTCTTATGTTAATTAACTTAAGATTAGCTTAAAATCTCTGTGAACAAAAATTATTTTATAGCCAAATTGTAGTTGCTGTTTTATTGAATAGCTCAAAGCAACATAGTACCACAGGCACATGTAACTTACAACTAAAATGCATAAAGTTGTAATCGGGCTCTTGTTCTCACCCGTTCCTTAGGAGAGTTATTCGGATGGGATTCCCAGTGTGAGATGGAAGCACCCTGTTTTCCTGTATATGCAGGCGATTGTTAGATTTACCTGCAGTCCACCTCATAGATCAATTTGCAGTATAATAGAGGCAAAGTCTGGATGTATGTGCGTTTTCTACTTCTTTACCTGCATTGCTACCTTCCATTATGTGTCCCTCTGTTAGCATCTCTGAAAGGACCTTGATACATGTTAGACCCCTCTTTTATTCAAGCTCTGACCTAACTGAAGGAAGTAGAGGACAGGCTGGGAAATTAGAGTATCCTGCTTGGTTCTGGGCTCTAAAGTTCCCTGTTGCACTCCCTAAGCCAAAGGAGCACTGGCCCCTGTTTGATGTACCTGCTGGTCCAGAGACCTCTCAAGAGTTAACTGTCTCTTTTCTGTGATTGACCAGGCAGGCGATGGTGGGAGATTGTAAAGAGGCAGTGGTGTTTCACTAAGAGGGTTCTCTCCTGATGAAAATTAACACCAAGAATGTAGGAAAACGTGCTCACCTTGCCCCAGAACTCTTCCCTTTGGGAAACAGTATTAACCAGCTGTTAATGTCAGTGGAAGAGCTGATAAATCTTCTGCTTAAATTGAACACAAACCAGGTTGAATGAAAAGGTGGAGTATACTGTGTGTGTGTGTGTGTGTGTGTGTGTGTGTGTGAGAGACGTTTTTATTTGAAAACATCGTAATAGAAAGGATGCTTAGTTACCAGGTTGGGAAAACTACGTGTCAGTAGATGTTCAGTGGCAGGGCTTACTCCTAGGAAGAAGTTCAGAGAGGTGAAAACTTGGCAGTTGGCTGCACCTGCTGACTTCCACTTCTCTGCAGGTGGCTTCAGTCTGCGACTGGACTACCCTGAACAGGCTGTTAAGTTCTGCTTTATTGCTAACATAAAACTTTACTTTGGCCTCTGAGTGGTAATTTTTTTCTTTCTAGATTTCCCCACCTCAGAATATTCAAGTACTTATGGTCTTACCTCTGGAAGTAAAAGTTTGGATTTAAATATGCACTGAGAATTGCTACCTAGCATTAATACCTGTTCCTTCACTTCATACAAGGCTTACTCTAATGTAGTTAGATAAATGACTACCTCCATTTTCACAGTGATGGCTGTGTAATTACGATAAAATGACAGAGACCATTGATTTTGTTTAAAGTATTTAATGCTTGTGTATGTCATTATGAATAGAAGTATTTCTAGAATGCTAGACATGACTACATGTTTTGTGAGTTGCGTAATTGAAAGCCAAGCACACTAATGTGAGATTTAGGTGTTTTTTTTTCTCACAGAAGAATGTAGGGTTGTTCATATATTACCATATCTCCAACCTGTGCTCTTATGGAACTTCTGCTGTCTTTGTTCATGTCCCAGTTGGCTGGTAATCTGTGGATCTCCTTACATTAGGAGCTATTTTGAATGGCTGTCTATTTGTCTATTTTCAGCCAGTTCTGTGGTTATGAATCTCAAAAGTATGTGTGGTGTGAAGTTAAAGTTGTAGTGCTTTGCAGCCTTCTCCGCGTGAAGATGACCTACTTTCAGTACTCTTTTGAGAGAGCTTTTCAGAGCAGGGAGTGGATTTATGTTGACTGATGTACATCCTTAACTTGATTAACTGCATCTTTTCAGTGATGTAACATTTACGGTTGAATCTAAAAGAGAAGGCCAAAATGTGGCATTAATGGTGAGCAACGCTCTAGCTAAGGTACCAAGCCACACAGTAAAATTATTTTAACGTCTGTCTATGTGTGGGTATTTTGGTTTTGAGCCTCAAATAGTTAATGGAGAGTAGAATTAGGGCTTTATTTTTCTGCTGCTTGTAGGAAAGTATGCAGTGAAACTGGGGCATAATTTTTAATTTACATAAATATGGCAATAGATGCTGAGTCTTTGTGTAGAAGGGACAGTGTGTATACAGTTGTTGCTGTCAGCAAATGTGTGCTTCTCTCTAATTAAATCTCTGTGTTTCCATAGACAGTGATCCCATCAGGCTTCCGGGTTGGAATGAAGCTTGAAGCTGTAGACAAAAAGAATCCTGCGTTCATTTGCGTTGCCACGGTAACAGATATGGTGGACAACCGTTTCCTGGTACATTTTGACAACTGGGATGAGAGCTATGACTACTGGTGAGACATTTTCCAGTGCTGTGTGCTTTTTTCCAATGTAACATCCATGTAGATGAACCATGTCTGTGATTTAAAAACCGTGATAATGCCAAACTTTTTTCCGTTGTAAATTCTTAATATTTTTGTCTATTCCATAGTCCCATGTATTCCTTCATAACAGCCTTTAATGCCAGTCTGTGGTTTGCATTTTGGTCGATTTCTTTGTGGAAGTGAAACTTGCACTTTCCTCCTCCCCAGTGTCACACATGTAACTGCACAAATCTCACACGTTCCCCTTTGTCTAAGGGTCTGTGTCATTTTTGTAGGGACATTTTCATCTTTCTTTTGCATGTACTTTCCCAGTAGCTAATTTAACCACTCATAGTAGTTGAATGCAAAGATAATATTTAAGGAATATCGCTTTTAAACCTTGGGTTTTCTTTGCATATGATGTTGCATAACTGGTATAGGCAAGCTGTAGAATTATTTAACTGAAATAACTAAAACAAAGCCTTCACATTTGTATTAAGCTGTTGAACTAAGAGGTTTCCCAACCTAATTCATGTTCATTAATTACTACAATTCAGTGTTTTTTGGTGAACCACAATATTCACTTGTAGAGAACATCTCAAATGAAGCTACCTTACAGAAATAACAAAGCTGTATTTATAAAATACAGCAAAAATTATGGTATTAAATATTATAAATAGGAATAAATTTTAGAAAAGCTTGATTGTACTTTTTAGAATACTTCTGTTTAAGTATTCATGTATACTAAATAGCAATTATTTCTGTTACTCATTGAATTGGATTCTTAGATATTTAGTAGTTTTATTTACATAACTTAAAAAGAAAGGCGGCATGAAATATTTAAAATTTGTTTGCTATTTAGATTTGTTTTTGGCAATGTGATTATGTGAATCCAGGGTCTTTTTTCTTATTTTTAATATTGCTTACATAGTTGAGAGGAAGGCATGCCCCTCTGGGCCTCCAGGAAGGGTGGGGAGAATGCTATTCAGACTTAAATGCTTTCTGTTACAGACTTAAGTTCTCCCAGTCTGTGCTTTTAAAAGAGTGAAGAATTTAGATAAATCATTCTGTGATTACATTTCAGAGATGTATTACTTTTGAATATTTTATTTTCTCCAGATTTTTGTTCTGGAAATCTTAATTTTTCTTCAGAGCACATCTTTGTATTCATTTGTTACAGGGATTTCTGTTTAAATAAAATTCCAAGCTGATAAGAAAGTATAATAATACAGTGGTAATCTGTAGCCTTTAGTTAGCTTCAGCAATTATCAACCTAAATCCAATATTGTTTCTCCTGTATTCTTAATTTCTAATCTCCTAAGAATGCTTTTAAAAACATTTCTAAATCACAGCTCTTTTGAATATTGTGAATGCTATCTTCTAAAACTGGGGATTCTTTTTTGTTCTTTAAATACAGCTCTTAATATTTAACTAGCATCCTTAACCATTTCTCCCAGCTGTCTCAGCATTTTGTCGGTTGTAGGTCTAAGTAAGGGGCATACTTTGTGATTGTTTTGATGTTCCCTTGGTCTCTGATAATTTGCACTCCCTGCTCTGCTTCCCTGTTGAGTCTGGACTGGCTGATTGAATCCTTGCCATATTATTTATTGTATTCTTTTCTTGTAGTTCAGATTCATTGGTGTTTTATTTAAAATTGCCTATGCTTATTTGAATAGCTAGGTAGAGGGGAAATTTTTAAATTGAAAAATAGTCTGTATCTGTCCCAGGGTAAAGCTGTTTCCTTCTTTTCTTGGTTCCTGGCCGGTGATTGTGGCAGTGCCAGGGAGAGGACCTGGATCCTATCCTTTCATGCATAAACAATCCCAAAGCAATTATTAGCATGTACTGAAATGAGAATCTTGCTGTTAAAGTTCTGTTTTATTTGGGCAAAATTTTTAAGTTTATATGAATTGTACAAAATGGGTGAATATTAGCTTATAGTCTCATACGGTATGGTGTTGTAAAGGTGTAAGATACTTATTTGGCCATTTATCGCCAAATAATTGGATTTATTGCCGTTCAAAATACTCTCCCAGGGGGGTGAAGAGGTAGTCTAGGAGAATTTGTTGCATTCACTTTTTTTTTTTATGCCGGAAGTCTAGGAGACGATTAAGAAGGATCCTGGATTATTTTCCAGGAAGAAAGTGGGAAAATAATAATTTTTTAAAAGTTTGATATGGCACTTTTGTGGCACAAACTACTATAATTATTTCTAGGTTGGAATGAACATTGATGATTACTTTTACTGTTAACTATTGGATTAAATCTTATTGTTAATTGTCAAAAAATGAAAATTGCCTAAATGTACTGGTACTGGAATTTCTCTAGTTTTACTAAATGCAATATTCTTTGATCTTTGAGTTTTGGAATGGTTTTATCATAAATGAATTAGGCACATAATGGTAGTTATAGATTGAGTTCCCTTTCTTAAAATAAAGCAGTATGAAAATGAAATTTTTTCCTATTGAATGAAATAGTGAACCTGTATTTCTTTCTTCCTTGGTAGGAATTTGACAACACATGTATGTTTCTTTACAGTTCAGATGCCATAGGTTTAGCTGTAGTTAAATCATTTCTTCTGGCCAAAGAGAAGTGTGATGAAAATATGGGCAAGTTTGAAATAGTAGTTTCATGAAAGGAAAAAGGGATATATTTTTAAAAAATTTGCTTCTGTTGGTTTTTCTGTATTCTTACTGCTGATAGTAACTGCTTTGTCCCCTTGACGGTCATTGTACCTAGGAGTATTCCTAAGTATCATGGTATATTGGAACTCCGACTGTTAAGAGTTAGCAGGGAAGTGAGCACGGTGGGGTGTGGCCGTTCTCTTGCGCTGCATTCACAGCCATTTGCTCCCTTATTTTCCCTCTGCCTAAGGCAGGGTCTCTGGGAAGAAGGCTTTCTTTTAAGAAATGTTGTTTCTTGTCTTTTGGCCTCCAGGAAGGTGTGATGTGACAGCAGGATGTTGCATAATGCTAAATAGGAAGGCTTAAATGAGTAAGATTGCAACTTGAGACACCTTTGGTTCCATTTTGGTATATGAGTCTAGGTATAAATCAGCAACAAGTGGTATGAAAAACAGAAGCATTAAATTAGTGAATTAGAGCAGACCTGGACTGGGACGTTTTCTTGATTATGTAATATTCAAAAGTCTCCATACAATGGTACTGAAACGTTTGTATCATGTTGTCAGTTTCTTTACGTGGTGTCACAGTTAGTAGGCTTGTCATTGTTTGACGGCATCTTAGAAGCACTGGTAATAGGAGAATTTAGACATGGGCAGTTCTGAACTTCAGCCCTAGGAGGCTCTATGATCTGCGGGTGGGGAGAAACACACGCCACTGTCCGGGCTGCGTGGTGGGTGCTGGTAGATGATACACGTTATCAGAAGCAACCACTTGCTGTCTGCGGTGGCTCATGGAGAGGAGGCCTAGGTCAGACTCATGGGAGGGTCCTGAACGGTGGTGGGAAGAAGGGGTTTGAGCAGCACCACAAAGGGCAAGAAAAGTGAGCACTTAGATGGTAAGTTGAAAAATGGCTTTGTCAAAGATAGCACTAGCATATGTTTTGGTCAGAGGATGGGGAATGGCAAGGTAATTTATTCTTCAGCTCTTCTAAACCTCAGCTGTCTCCCTTTGCAAAAGGAGTTGTTAATAATGCTTACCTCGTCAGCTGTAAAGAGTAAGTTTTAGGGACAGAAGACATTTTGCAGTAGTTGATGAGATAGGAGGGACATTCAAGCCGAGCATGCCCATTTTCGAGGGAGTGGACTTGAGGGAGGGGTCCCTCAGCCGGAGGGAGGCCTCTGCAGAGGAAGAGGGCAGAGGGTGTCAGAACCTGGATTTTGATGGCACCAGGTCTCTTAGGATGGGCTCCCCTTGCTAAGGCATTAACTCTTACATGTCTCAGCCTGGAGAAAAAGAATATGTGACAGCAGGGTGATGAAATGGCAGCACCTTGCGCTTTGCTAAGTAGTCCCTGGGTTGATGGCAGGTTTTAAACGGAAAGTAAATGAATACTGTTCACCACAGCTACTGTGGAATAGGGGATGGGACCCCAGTGAGGGGTGCGGAGTGTACCTAGCTGACTCACCCAGAGGAGGTCTGGCACAGAGCAGGAGGGGCCATGAAGTGCTAGCAGGTGGCAGGGGAAGTCGGTACTGGTTTTACATCAGTAGAGCAATGCTATGAGTTTAGGAGTAGGAGAAGCCAAGTGTCCTGTGTTTCCTCAAAGAATCTAAAGCATTATTGCTTGAAATGACGGGGCTTCGGCGTTCCCCTTAAAGCCACAGCTTGACATGCACTCTTTGACTCTCTGCCTGGGTGTGCAGAGCCCGGCCTGTGTGTATTACTTTGTTTAGCTTTTTAGCTGTGACTGATAGTATTAGGATTCTGTGTCTTCATTCCCAATGTTTGGGAAAATCACTTAACCTCTTTGAGATTCCGTGAAATGGTCTTCAGATCTGCGCACTTTATCCATCTGCCATAAACAGTTTTCATTATTTCGTTGGCTTCTGATCCTTTCAAGACTTTTTAGTTTCGGTCTGATTTGGATGTTGGCAGCTTTCATAAGTAATGCACACTTTTGTGAAATGAACTTTTAAACAGTTTTTTTGAAAAAGTGGGGGCTTCTGTGACATAAACAGAAACTCAGAACAGTAATCAGTGACTTGCCAAGCTTTTTTTTTTTGTTTAATTGGTTGGTCTTCATTCTATTTCTTTGCAGTTACATTTCTGAGTTTGAACACTAGATGGGACTAAGAGATGACTTGTTTCACAGTGGGAGCAGGAAGGATTTCACAGCTTTCCAGTTTTCTGAATGAAGTGTAGTTTGCTTATTGAGAGTGTATGAGAGTATTTCAAAAACATGGATTTAAAGATATGTGTTTTATTTTGGTGCAAAAATATTCTCATAGTACATGCATGGAAATGTGTATTATAAAAAAAGTTTTGCAAGAATTTCAAAACATTATATAAATTATAAACTCAGACTTTTAATTCAACTTTTCATGAGCTTTTAGTGGTAACCTCTTCATGTAAAGCAGGTGAAAGTGGAGGTGTTTTTATCTTTGTGGTGATGGTTTTCATATTTATGCCAGATGATGATTTTGATCATATTTAGGTATTAATAGAAGTACTATTAGTTTAAAAAGTGTAGGAATGAAAATAATTTCCTTAATTACAGATAGAGAAATCAGAATTAGTAATATTTAAAGTTCTTGGGCCCGGCGCGGTGGCGCAAGTGGTTAAAGGTCCTCGCCTTGCACGCCCGGGATCCCATATGGGCACCGGTTCTAATCCCGGCAGCCCCACTTCCCTTCCAGCTCCCTGCCTGTGGCCTGGGAAAGCAGTCGAGGACGGCCCAAAGCTTTGGGAACCTGCACCC
Organism: Ochotona curzoniae; assembly: GCF_017591425.1. NCBI lineage: Eukaryota > Metazoa > Chordata > Mammalia > Lagomorpha > Ochotonidae > Ochotona > Ochotona curzoniae. The sequence continues at coordinate 11,777,177 of NW_024467115.1, forward strand.
GCGTGGGAGACCTGGAAGAGGCTCCTGGCTTCGGATCGGCATAGCATCGGCTGTTGCACTCACTTGGGGAGTGAATCATCGGATGGAAGATCTTCCTCTCTGTCTGTCCTCTCTGTATATCTGCCTTTCCAATGAAAAAATAATAAAAATAAATTTAAAAAAATAAATAAATAAAGTTCTTACCTGGAAGTAATATATAAGCCTGCAAATAAGTATAAAAACTAATCTGCTTAGAGTTAGAATGGAAAAATCAAACTAATGTCACTTTTTCTTTCGTGATGCTGTATAAATACCCTTCTCTAAAGTAAAGGCCATTGAGAATAGTCCATAACAAGGATTATTGCTGAAGGGAAAAAGAATACTGGACATCGGTTCTGTAAAGATTTGTTTTCACAGTTTACAACAAAGTTCACCTTATGGTATTATGTGAATACCTTTTTCTATGGAATAAAGTGAGGGTTGTAGTTGTTACTGGGAGAGTTTAACCTGGTGCGTTTTCCTCTCCTGTGACCCCCTCCTGCCATCCCCCTGAGCAGGTACCTCGGGGGAGAAACCATCACTGTGCAGGTGAGGGTGTTTTCCACTGCAGTGAGTTCTGGGAAAAACCAGCTCTGTGGGCAACACTCACTGTGCGTGACCGCCGGCCCCGCCCCTCGAAGGGCTGGCTTGGGAGGTGGCGGCCGCACGCTCATCTCATCATTTGGAGCATTTCTAAGAAAGGCCTTTGTGTTTTACTGCTCTTGTGTTCCCTGCCTTGCTGCAGAATTTCAGCTCTGCTGATGATTCTAGATTTGTATTTTTACCAGGAACTTGTCCTTAAGCTAAAGCTTTTGTGTGCTTTATCTTTTTGACGTCTTAACTTGCTTGTAATCAGGGTTGTTCATTCATGTGAAGTGTCAAACTGTGTTTACTGTCTGTGCCATCCCAGAAGATGGCGGCCATGTTCTTCTGCCACCTGCCACAACCCATGTAACTGCTCGACAGCTTCACTTCAGTGACACCTGATGTGAATCTGTGAGCAAATTTTCTGGATTTGAGTGTCAGATCAGTTATTCATAAAATATGTTCCTAAAATATAGTCATGGAGTGGTATTACACTATCAGCGGCAGTTTCAGCAGCCCACATGGGCACCAATTTGAAACCTGGCCGTTCCACATCCAATCCAAATCTGCTGATGCACCTGGGAAAGCAGTGATGATGGCGCAAGTGTGTGCACCCCTGCACCCTCATGGGAGACCCAGTAGAATTCCTGGTTCCTGGCTTTGGCTTACCCAGCCCCAGTTGTGGCAGCCATTTGGGTGGTGAACAAGCAGGTGGACGACTGACCTCTCTCTGTTATTCTGCCTTTATTGGAATAAATCAGTAACAACAATAATTAAACATAGTCACTTGTTATCTTCAGCCCCTACAATGCCAGCCGTCATGAGCTCTTACCAGAGCCTCTGAACATCTCTTATCTCACTTCTGAGGTCACTTGTCTGCATCACGTAGAATTTACCTTAAAGCATAAAGTTGGAGTTAGTGACTCCTCTGCCTGAAAGCTCCATAGTGATGTTGTCCTTTGCCTGCTCTAAATGTCCAAGACTCACTGTGGCCTGAAGGCCCTTTCTGACATTTCCTGTCCTCCTGCCTTGCCCTATCTCTTCCCACTCCGACATGGTTCTCCAAGGCTCACAACTCATAGTCCTTGTTTGCTGCCCCCTCCGCCAGGAATAGTTGATTTCTATGTGTTTGAGTGACTAGGTTCCCTCTTCAGTTCTGTCAGGTCTTTGCTCCCGTGTTGCCTTATCTTCAGTTTGTTGTGACGAGGCTGCATACAGCCATGCCTTGACACTGTCGCATTTGGTTCTTCCCTTCCTCTGTCTGCATAGCATTGCACCACCAGAGTCTGTATTTGATTTTTCGCTCATTATTCCCTCTATACTCCTCAGGGCCAGGAAGGGAGGAACTTATTTGCTGCTGTGTTGACAGGGACTGTCCTAGAACCTGATGCATCAAAAACACTCGGTGATTGGGTGAAACATATCCCGTTTTTACATGAAGAAGACACATAAAGCAAGTATGCATATTAGGCACAAAGAATCAGATATTGCATATAAACCAAGTATGCATATTAGGCACAAAGAATCAGATATTGCATATTGATTAAGACCTTTGAAAACATGTATGTCAGACTGTGATAAAAATGACAGAGGGGGAAAAGAGAAGGACTTTGTCCAGTACTTGCTTTCTGTCATTGTATTGGGTAACAGGAATCACATTGATTTTAACTAATGGAGTTTCTTTCCTTTCCATGTTTGCATTGGAGATGCTGAAGTAATTTGACTTCCTGTTTACCCTTAGTCTGTTCTTTCACAGGATTTTTGTCTGTAAATATTCTGAATTGTAATGATGCTGTCTTGAAACATTTACTGTATTTGAAATTACAGAGCACAACAGAATTTGTCAAGTGAAAATGATATTTGTCTAAAACTAATAGAGATCTACTTGGTATGAACACATTAGAAGAGTGAAATATCCTTTGGTATAGCAGGTTTTTTTTCTCCAAAATAAATAGTGGAAAATGGAGCTATGTGGAAACTGTTCATGGTCTCCAATTAACTTTCCTTTTTAAGTTTTCCTATTAACTGTTTATGCTGATGCTTACAGTGTTGAATTTGTTTTCCCTACAGGTGTGAAGCATCCAGTCCACACATTCATCCAGTTGGTTGGTGCAAAGAACATAGACGAACCCTCATTACTCCCCCAGGTTTGTGTTCATTTGGTGTCTCATATTATTTGTGTATTTCGACAGTCTGCACACTTTATCTGTAATGGACCCAGTAGTCTGTATCTTAGGTTTTGCTGGCTATTCATTCTATGTGATAGCCATTCTGTGTCCTAGTCATCTTATTCAGGTGTGGTGTAGCAGCAGCTGTGGACAGTACCTAACAAGTAAATGTGGTCACGTGGCAGGAAGGCCAGCTGATCCGTACTGTCCTGACGCTTTTTGTACCTTCAAACTTATAAACTTCAGCTTAGTCCCTAGCAGAGTCTCATATTTTTTTTCTCACTTCTCAACTTGAAATTCAATTCTAGACCTTGAGTATTCATGTAATTATGGTACTTATTTAAACATATCACCTAATATAGAAGTGAATTCCTGTAATTGGGTAAATACGGAAACATGGCTATGGGAAACGCAGCAGTTGGGGATGGAGCGTAACTGCAGGTGTCAGGGTCAATTCTAGCAGAAGCATGATGTTCAAATTTAAGCAAGAGGTTGGTGCTTGAAGTTGTTTGTTATCTTAGAGCTTGCTCATTTGCTTTTCCTCTTTCGTTTGAGGCTCGTAGTACCCAAATAGGTTTTGCGTGTGTATGTCAGTGGTACCTCTCTGTTCTCTGCTGTTTTCCAAAGGACCTTCTGCTGTCTGACTGGGGGCTATAGAGGCTTCCTGACTTGTGAATTTGCTCACTGGCAGGGGGCAGTGTAACTGCTAACAAATAGTGACCCTGTTTCATGTCATTTTGAGCTTTTTTTCATGTACTAAGGAATTTTGTGGCAGGATAGTAATGATTCTGTAGTCCATAGTGGAAACCACTGAAGTATTTTTGTTTTAGCTCTCATAGGTCCTGTGACAAAACCGTAGCGGTTGGTGATTGCAAAGCTGCCTGTCTGGTACTACTACCATCTAAATGGCAACAATTCCTCCACCTTTTTTTTTTTTTTAAGATTGTTTATTTGAAAGGCTGAGTTAGAGATGGGGAAGAGGCAGAGTAAGGGAATTTCCATCCACTGGTTCATTTTCCAAATCACAACAGTGTTTAGAACTGGCCCAGTCTGAAGCCAGGAGTCAAGAGATTTTTCTAGTTCTCCCATGAAGGTAGAGGGGCCCAAGCACTTTGCCATGCGCTTCTGCTTTTCCAGGCCATTAGCCGGGGCCTAGATCAGAAGTAGGAACAACTGAGACTTGAACTGATGCCCTTATGGGATGCTGGTCTTGCAGCTGCAAGTTTGTCCATTACACCACAGGGCTGATGTCATCAATAATTATTTTACCCTATTTGGTATCAGTCACTTCTTTCCATGTGATTCTTTTTGGTTCCTTGAAGACATCTGATATGTAAATAATGAAGCCGTGAAAAAACAGGGTTGTATACCTCAAAGTGATTAGAATGCTGAAGTCTATATCACATATACTTGATACAGTAAGGACGTGTACATGCAGACTTTAAAAACCTGCCAAATAAAGAGACCGTTTTGGGCCCATGCTGATGTGACTCTTTGTTCATGAGAAATAGAGTGTGTTTCTCAAGCCCCTCTTCCTCAAAGCAGATTTCTGACTCTGCCTTTGGCCTGTAGAGAGGATCCTCACCACGTGCACCATGTTCTCTGGGTGCCTGCTCTTCCTCAGCTGTTTCATGGATGACCCCAGCCCACTAGCAGCACCAGTGGCCTGTCTCTAATGTCTCTTTCATAAAGTAGAACATTTGCCTGTTAACACTATTTGTCTCTTAAATTATCTTAAGTTATACCTTAATATCCACTTTTTTTTAAAAGTTTAAAGTGAAATCAGAGCTAATTAGATCAGTCTTCACAGATTGTTTACTTTAAGCCTTATTTATTAATTTGTTTGAAAGGCAGGAGCATGCTCTTCCTTCCACTTGTTCACTCCCTACTGGCTGTGACAGCTAGGGCCGAGCCAGGATGAGAGCAGGAGCCAGAAGCTTCATCCGGATCCGTCTCAAGCTCCTGCTGCAGTTTTGGCTGCTTCTCCCAGTCCCTGATCAGTGAGCTGCATTGAGTATGGAACAGCGGTGACTTGAAGCAGCACTTGTATGGGATGGTAGTATTGTCAGCAGGCTTACCTACTATGCCACAACACCAGCCCCTCTCTTAACAGTTTAACACTTTGTCGTTATATTTCCCCAGAAAAACTTTATTGCCCATCTGCAACAGTATGTGTGTATAGACATCAGTTTTGTGTAGCAAAGTGATTTGTTTAAAATTTGTTAATTTATGTAAGATAGGCATCTTAAAAATAACGTTGTAGAGTTACATGCAGAATATCTTTGAAACATGCAGAACATGCAGAAATATCTTTGAAAATTCACTTTTCTGCATTTTGCTTTGAAACCGTTTCAGCAGTTCATGAAAGGTACAAAGAGTGTAAAACTTTCTGCACCCTTGGCCCAGAGACATATTGGAGTTTGTTAGTTGTCTAAATGGTGCTTCTTCTGATAAAAGGATCAGAAGTTGCATTTGAGTGTCCCTCTAGCCTCCTTCTGTTAGACCCACTTGACTTGTGTACCTTACTGTGTTTGGAGATGGATTAGTTACTTCACAGGTCATGACTTAATTAGAGTGTGTTTGGCACTGCCTTGCGATTAGAACCAAGGGATGCATTTTGGCAGGATTATCACGGATGTGGCACTGTGTCCACTGCATCCTTTCAGGAGGTATGTGATGGCACTGGGTTTTTTAATTGAGTAAGATGTTTTAGGGGTGTCTACTAATGTAGCTATTTTTTTCTCTGTCGTAAGTGTTTTGGAAGAGATCTTTTGTGATACACATTCTCATTATAATGTACTAGTTTTAGCATTCACTGATATTTTTAGTATGAATTATAATGGCAGTTGATAAACAGCTTTGCACATTTCATCATTCCCTAGTCATAATTAGTTTGATACTCTTCTTCAAAGATTAATTTTCTCAACTTCCTATTTGATTTATGTGAACACATAAACTGAAAGTCAGATTTACAGAGGGAGGCAGGGAGATGTGTATGGGAGAAGCCTTCAGCTGCTGGTTCATTCCTTTAATTGCTGCAACAGCTTGGGCTGGGCCAGGCAGAAGCCAGGAACTTCTGGGTCTCCCAGTTGGGTGTAGGGGTTCAATCAGTTAAACCATCCTGATAGAGAGCTGGATTAGAAGCTGAGTAGCTGGAACAGGAATCAGCACGCTTTGGGTGCTGCGCCATGAGCTACAACCTGCTCTGTAGCAACACTGGCCCCAGGCTGCTGGTTTTTTTTTTTTTTTAATCAGTGAGTTACAATCTGTTTCTCCCAGAATTCCTCAGATGTCAGCCAGTGGGGGCCCCTCCTGACCAATTCTAACATGCTTTTGACATGAGACCATTTCTTGAGACATCTTGCAGTGTGACTCAGGAAGGCTTGTGTTGCGGCTTCCCTGAGCTAACCCACTGCACGTTGTTTCTCCAGGCATCCGTGCTTCCTGTTAGCTGGGAATGGCTTTGAGATGGGATGTGTGCTCCTTCTGGGATGTTGCTGCTTGTGAACTTGTCAATGAAAATATTTAGAAAAATGTGCAACAGTTTCCTAGTCTTGAATACAATGACAGTAGCTCCAGCTCACGGTTGACACATTTAGCCTTTTCCTAAGCTTTTCTCAGTGAGAAACACTGGATTCCATTGCTCCCAGTGTACGTGAGGTTTTCTTAGTGCTTTTAGCTAGCGAGTTTCCCACTCTGCTGGGCACCATAAGCCCTGTTCTTTCTTACCTCATTTATTTTGGGCTCTGCAAGAGAAAGGGGGAAATAGGTTCTTTCATATGAATGCTCTCAATTCAAATGTGCTGCACTCTTTCTGTGTATTTCTGTGTTATGGGTCAATAACTTATTTTTTATCTTTGCATTTATGATAACTATGCATTTTGTGTGTGTGTGAATATAATACAGTTATGTGTATGATTTTCTTGAATGAATCGAAAGAAAATCGTAAAGGATATTTGTGTGTACCTGTCTTGTGCATGGCTATCCTTACTTTCTGGTGTAACTTATGCATTCATACATACATATATCAGTATATGCAAAATTTCTATCTAAAAATAAGTAAATCATGATTATGGTGACAGATTTGTTATTGCAAACAGTTCTGGGTGAGTAGGTTAAAATTATGTGCATGTAAATATAGTTTCCTAGTTATTGATATCTCAGTGTAAGTGTTGGTATTTCACAGTGCTTACATAATAATTTATGATTCTTCATTTGCATTTTTCCTCTTAGGTTATCCAAATGTAAAGCATTTTTCTTGGGATAAGTATTTAGAAGAAACCAATTCTTTACCTGCTCCTGCACGAGCTTTCAAAGTGGTAAGATAATTCACTGCTGTAAATACTGTCATTTATTCGATTTTTAAAAAATTTATTTTTTCATTAGAAACTCAGATTTATGGAGAGAAGGAGAAATAGACCTTCCATCTGCTGGTTCACTTCCCAAGTGGCCACAATGGCTGCAGCTGAGACGATCTAAAATGAGGAACCAGGAACAACTTATGGGTCGCCCATGCGTGCGCAGGGTCCCAAGGCTTTGGGCCATCCTCTTGCTTTTGCAGGCCACAAGCAGGGAGCTGGATGGGAAGCGGAGCAGCTGGGACACAAACTGGCATCTCTATGGGATCCCAGCAATTCCAAGGCGAGGATTTACCTACTGGGTCATCACACTGGGCCCCATTTATTCATTTAAATTGAATCATAGAAAATGTTATATTGGTAAACCAGAAAGAAATAAGAAGAACTCACAAGCAAAATACAATGTTTTATAATTTTGAAAGTCAAAATTGAAACAATGGATTTTGTTGCTGGCATCTAAAATATGTTTTTACTTTGAATTTCAAAGTCTTCTTGTAAGATAATTATATACTATATGCATATAAAGGAAAAATTACAGTTTTAAGAGCATAGTAATACTTCCCACTCTGTCCTACTATATCCCACCCTCTCTCCTCCTTTCATTTTTTGCTTTTCTTTAAATCTTCAATGACACATTTTGAACTTAATTTATAATTTGATGCTTAAGCCTCCACTAAAAATTAAACCTGTGGTAAACTGGAAAACCGGTATTCCTGAAGGGTATAGTTAAGAGCTTTAAGTAATAATCAGATCTCAAAATGTCAGTTTCAGATATGCATTCCTTTTTGCTTTGGTACTCTTAGTTACCACAAATCAGAGAAAATATATAATATTTGTCTTATGGTGGCTGGCTTATTTACTAAGCATAATCGTCCAACTCCATCTCTTTTATTGCGTCTCTTTTTTATGGCTGAGTAGTATTCCATGATGTTTATATATATATATATGTATATATCACAGCTTCTTTGTCCAGTCCTGAGTTGATGGACTCAAGGCTGTGTGGGAGGAATTGTTGAAGACATCTGCTTTTCAAGCTAGATGCTTAGAAAGACAAAATATGAAAGTGTGCTCTAAAACCAGGAGTTTCTTCTGGGTCTCGCACACAGGTGCAGTGTCCCAGGGCTTTGGGCTGTGTTCTGCTCTTCCAAGCCACAAGCAGGGAGCTGGATAAGAAGTGGAGCAGCCAGGACATGATCTGGCATCCATTTGGGATCCCAGCACATGCAAGACGAGGGCTTTAGCTACTAGGCTGCTGTGCCATATATTTTTAAGTAACCCTCAATTCTTTACAATGGACAAATATAATAAATAAGTATTTTACTTTTCCATCTCAAGTGATTGGCTTTATCATTTATATTCTTCCCATGAATTGAAAAGAAAGATATAATAAATGCTTGAATTTAAAAAAAATTGGCATGATTATTCTATCATTAATCATACCTCAAATTATTTTAGAGTTATGCCTGACTTTTGAATGTTTACCTGCAGGTTTATGACAAAGTGGAGCTGAAATGCACTTTGCCTTAACTGGACAGCGTTAAATCAGGACAGTTCTACAAACTGTCAAAGCAAAGAAGAAACTGATTGCTCTAGTTGGGCCTTTTGGTGCCTTGCATTGACTGTTCAGTATAATTTTTATGTTATGTTCTCAATTTTCAGAGCACTTTGATTATGCCCACTTTAAAAACTAGGCAACTGAAGCTTTGACAGTGGTAAACAATTTTCCAAAAGCAGGGTATCAGATAATGGCCCTGCCTCCCACTTAGCTGCCTGAGGGTCTGCTGGGTTCTGCTGGAGTCCTAAGGAGCAGATAACTGTTGGTTCTGTGGCCTTTGTTCCTTGTTGTTTCTTTTTTTCCCCCTCACTGTCCTGTCTAATCCTGCAGTCTTATCTTAGGCGCCTTTGAAATGTCCCTCCTCCCTTCCATAACTTTCATACTTGTTGGTTTGGGCCTGGACATGTCCCGCGATCGAGAGTGTGGTCTTTCCTACAGGCCACCAAATACCTGTGATGTTTGTGTCTTCATTTGCTCCCAGTCTGGCTACACAGGCTCTTTGACGTGCTTGAATGGGCGTGTTGCAATTTTGTCTCCAGGGGGCAGGTGAACTCCAGGGCCGCTCTAGGAACTGGAGTTTACGGAGCTCATTCTCCAAAGAGCTTCTCTGTTGCTTGCCTCTCCTTTGCAACACCCAAATCCACTTTTTCTTCTAAATATCACTGTGAAAATTTTTTCTTGAAACAGAAACCTCCACATGGATTCCAGAAAAAAATGAAACTTGAGGTTGTAGACAAAAGAAACCCCGTGTTTATTAGAGTAGCGACTGTGGCAGAAACCGACGAGCACCGGATAAAGGTAAGTGTTCTCTGCTGTGGTTTGGGTTTGCCCGAGTGAGCATTCTTCCGAGTTTGTCCTTTAATTTGCATAAGACATTTCTCTCTTTGTGACTTTTAGTATTTTGACTGTGTGTTTGAATAAAGAAAGTAAATAGAACACGCTCAGAAGAAGTATTTCATTTCCCAATACTGTGCTGAATTTTAAAGTTAAAAGATGATGATTTTGTGGGATGTGTTAAATGCTTTTTTGAAGCAAATCCTTTATTTTGGCATAGGTGAAAGATAAGTAATCAAGTGAGGATGTACAGTAAGTGGAGGTGAAGTAAACAGTCTTCTCTGGAAGATGGGGTCAGTGTTTGATGTCACAGGTGATAAGAGAAATGGTATGGTCCAGAGTTCAGGATTCACCATTGATTTCACTCTCAAGTCAGAGCAACAACCGCTCTGCTGACTTGGGCAGATGGTGGAGGGTTTGTTAGTAATAGTGGCACAGAAAGATGAGCTAGACTTAGGTTTAAAAGGTAGCAGTGCCCTAACATTTGGGAGGTTTTGTAGTAATTGTGGTGTGGATGGTGTGTGATGTCACTTTATATTGATGAGACAGAGGCTCAGGAAGGCTCTATGACTTCCCGTATTTACTATGGGCAGTGGTGGAACTAAATCATAATCCTGAGTTGTAGTTATCTAATTTTATGCTTTAAAAAAAAAAACACATCCTCATTTACCTCCTTGTAACCCTATCAAATAGATAAGTTACAAAACAACATGAGAATTGTAGAAATGTGATATTTTCAAAGAATAAAATTTCATTATTTTTAAGATTATGTAATAACATTTTGGAAAATTTTGTGCATTATGGCTTTATTCAAGTGTATGTTCTAGTTAATTGTATGAGGGGGGTTATATGTCATAAATTGGGATATTTTATCTAGACTGATCATCAAAGATGTAGAATTAATAAAATATTACTTAAATCAAATTTCTCAGAATTGAAAAAACATTTTTGTTTGGGTGTGTGAAGATTTGATTGTGTCCTGCAACTTGTAGGATTATGTAAAGTATCATCCTTTTCAAACAATGAGTTGGTGTTTTGCATCAAAATTCTAGCCGGTTTATCCTTTTCTTCAACAATTTCAGTCCTAGGAATTGATGCTAAAGGAACAATTGGAAGGAATTTGCAAAGAAAAAGGTGTCATGAAATAAAATAGTGATGCTGTTTACAGTATTTAATATTTGGAACAAGCATAACATCTGATAGATTAAATAAATTGCTGTGTTTACACGATGTTAAATGTAATTATTTTAGGAAAATATTAATATTGGCAAGCAGCCCCCCAAAAAACTCATATTTAACATTGTACCCGACACCTACTATTATTTTTTCTCGAAGAGTGAATGTGTAAACAGTTCTGGAAAGAAGCATCCCAAAATAGTAATAACCCTTGCGTCAAGCTGTACGGACTGTGAACAGTTAGGTTTTCTTTTGAATCGCGGGTCTCAGGAACTTACATCACCTTTGTAATAATTGTGTGAAAAACTCATTACCTGTGAGGATTCTGGCCCAGAGAGGGCAACTGCTGCGAGGTGCTGATTCATTTAGTTAATTCAGCTCTTTCAGCTGCATTCTCCAACACTGTGGTCACGACTGAACTCCCCAGAAAGAGAGGCTATGAGACTTGCAGTGGGCAATTCTTCACAATCCCTGGATGGATTTTAGAGCTGAAACCATAGTCCTGATAGCCTTCAATTGCAGAGTCTTCTATAGGTCAGAGAAGATATGTGTCACTCTGTTTCAGAATTGAGGTGTCTGAGAATATCAAGACTTCCAACAGCCTGAGTTTACTAATCGGGAAAGTGATCCAACAAGAACACCCATTTGCTTTTGTTTTCAGAAGAATCAGATCTAATGCAGACTAAGTTATTAGCATAGCTCAGTATTTTCAGTTCCTCAGAGGTGAAATCAACTCATAAATAACAATAATAATAATTTTAAAATGTGCTGTCTGACCCAGCTGTCTGATCTGTGTGTGGAGGAAGGGAAGTCAGCCTGTGAGGGAGATACCTGGATTGCCTTGGGAAGAGTATCACTGTTGGCAACCCGTGGAGTTAATCTTGTTGTGCATCAGTGGTGAATTTATAAAAGAATTGACATAAAAAAGTTAGATCTTGACTTTTACAGCAAAATGGGTGGAAGATTACTTTGTTAAGTGAAATAAGCCAATCACGGCCAACAGATTCTGCACTTTCTCCTATGTGAATTCGGCTAAGTCTAGAGCAGTGATAGCATGGTAGGAAAGAGATAGGGGTAAGTTGAAAAAATGGACATGGAAATATTTCCAGGAATAAGTTCTAGTGTTTCACAACACCATGGAGGAGACCATAATTCACAATAATGAGTTGCATGTTGGATAAAGAACTGGAGGAGAGTCTTGCATTGTGATAGAGCCAGTTAATCCACAGCGTGACATAACCTTCCCATGTGCGTGCTGGCTTTAAACCTGGCTGCTCTGTTTCTGATCCAGCTCCCTGCTAATGCACCTGGGAAAACAGTGGAAATGGCTTAAGTACTTGGGCTCTGCCATCCATGTGGGAGACACAGGTGGAGTTTTGGGTTCTTGGCTTTAGACTAATCCCTCCTGGGACCTTTGGAATGAACCAGTGAGGAGAATGTATGCTTATCCCACACTGCCTCTGTCATTCTGCCTTTCAGAGAGTGACAAAGGTAGAGAAAGAGAAAAGGAAGGCAGAAAACAGAGGTAGCGGTGCTCTTTCCTGATACCTGCAGCAGCTGGGTGTCAGCTAAACAGGAAGCCAGGAACTCCATCCCAGTCTCAGCATGAATTTCGGAACCCAAGTCTCTAAGTAACCTTTGCTGCCCTCCCAGGAAACGTTAGCAGGAAGCCAATCAGAAGTGGAACAGCTTCATATTCTTATGTTTACCTAACTTCTTCCCTTATATTATTCCTTAAATATTTATTTCATTTTGAAACAGTACTCAGCAAAGGAAAAGCTAGTACTTTGTGCTACTGAGTATGACTTTTATGCTTGTTAAAAAAAAACCCTTTTTTTAAAAAGATTTATTCATTTTTATTGGAAAGGCAGATTTACAGAGTGAGACTGAGATAGAAAGATCTTCTTTCTGCTGGTTCACTCCCCAAGCGGCCAAGTGCCTGGTGCAGAGCTGATCTGAAGCCAGGAGCCAGGAGCTTCTTCCAGGTCTCCCATGCAGGAGAAATAAAGCCATACAACCCTCAAATTATGATTATTATGACTTAATCTGAGGTTTCACCCTAAGAATGTTAGCTAGGATCAATGTTGCATATACATTTACATAATTTTAGGTAGCATATTTTAAATGCATTCAATGCTTGGGATTTTGTTCTTTCTTTGTTTGCAATATCTAGACTAAATTTTGTATCAAAATTACACTTTGAAATTCTCCAGATCTTATAAGCCTAAATTTTTAGTGGAGTGGAAGAGGTGGCATATTAGCGTTGGCTGTAGTGTCCAAGGTGTATAAATGTCAGATAGATTGCTTTTAATTTGCCAGACTGAGTTACCAGTTTAGGAGAATTGCAAGAATGGCTATGATAATGTAACATTTTCAATGTAAATATTGTTTGTAGTTGCGATCTTGGAAAAGTTAAACAGTAACCCTTTTATCTATTATTTTAACAAGATTGTTGGAGACTGAATTGTTACAATAATGCTATACGCAGTATGAATGGGTCGTACTCAGGCAGCACAGCCAAGTTGCTTGGAAATTTTGTGAATAACATGAAGGTGCACAGACCCCAATCTCTGGAGTAAGGATTTTCTGGGCAGACTCAGTGCTGTGATTTTTTATTATTTAGTTCCTTTGGTAATATTGGGTAATTGGTGTTGTCTGTATGTAGATGTTGCAGTGCAGTTCCTGTACTTAGGTTGTTCAGTGTGGAGCAGTATGCTTACTGTGTTTGCAGAATTTTGGTATTTGTTCATGGCTACATGTTTTGTTGAAGCTAGCTTGAAATATACCTTTTTCCTGATACTGAACCACATATTTTAAATAACAAATGATTTACTGGGAATTCATTTATGTAGAAATGGTTAGAATACATGCAGTGGTGTGACTGTGTGTACTGTTTGCTTCATTACGCAGGTTCACTTTGATGGCTGGAATAGTTGCTATGACTACTGGATAGATGCAGACTCTCCCGATATTCACCCTGTTGGCTGGTGTTCAAAAACTGGACATCCTCTTCAGCCCCCTCTAAGTAAGACGCACAGGATGGCTTCAGTGACTGTCCCCGCGTGCTCATGTGGCGTGCTTAATGTTTGATTATACTCTGCCTCTCTTTTCATTTCTCTGTTTTACAGGTTTCTTCTCTGTGTAATCCTTTATTTCTTACTACATTTTTAATTGTCACAGTCACAGAAAAATATACTTCTTTTTGTTTATTTTTTACAGTCACAGAAATATAAAAGAAACTTAATGCCCCCCAAAAGTGTATATAAACTTTTCTTACTTTTGTATGAAATTAAACATTATCTTTCAAAATTAATATTGAACTTTTGTAAGATAGTGTGTCAGACTATTAGAATTTAACCTGTCAGTGTTATCATCATGTAAAGAGCTGATGCGATGTTACAGCTTTGGAAAATACTGCCATTGGTTCAGGATGCTGTATACCCAGTGCAGAAGTGCATAAAAATAGATCCATGTGATATATTAATTGAGACATGTTTGAAATAATAAAACTTGGTATAGTTATTCATTAAGGAATAAGTGTTGCCCAATTTTAGAATAGAAGCTATATTCTTAGAACTGTATCTACTAATTACATAGAATCTGTTAAAAACTGAGAATTTTTTTTTTAAAGATTTATTTTTATTATTTTTTCATTGGAAAGACGGATATACAGAGAGAGGAGAGACAGAGAGGAAGATCTTCCGTCCGATGATTCACTCCCCAAGTGAGCGCAACGGCCGATACTATGCCGATCTGAAGCCAGGAGCCTCTTCCGGGTCTCCCACGCGGGTGCAGGTTCCCAAAGCTTTGGGCCGTCCTCTGCTGCTTTCCCAGGCCACAGGCAGGGAGCTGGAAGGGAAGTGGGGCTGCCGGGATTAGAACCGGTGCCCATATGGGATCCCGGGCGTGCAAGGCGAGGACCTTTAACCACTTGCGCCACTGCGCCGGGCCCGAGAATTTTTTTTTTAAATCAACCAATTCAGCACACATCAGGGAAAGTCATAGGGAAAAACCTGTAGAAGTAGAAAGTTTTAAAGTTACTTTTAGTTTTTATAGGATATAATTCTTTTTCTGTTTATATTTGATAATTCAGAATCAAATGTCTAGGGATTTTTTTTTCTTCCCTGCTTGGATCCATCTAGTGGACCTTCTATCTACTTGCTTATAAGATTTTTGTCCTTTATTTTTCACAGGCCCCTTAGAATTAATGGAAGCTTCTGAACATGGTGGATGCTCCACTCCAGGATGTAAAGGGGTTGGCCATTTTAAAAGAGCAAGGCACCTGGGTCCTCACAGGTATGCTGTTGCCACCACTTAGTCCTGTGGAGGGGGCACCTGTCCCAGATATGAGTTCATGTGTAGTAACGATTTCCGTGTGTACTGAAGAGATGTGAACTAATTTAAATTCAGATTCCTATGCAGTGTGGTTACCATGGAGATTATGTAAAAGTGAACGGTATGTGTGTAGTTAAATCTTCCTGGGAGAAAATGCATTCATGGTTTAAAATAGATTTACTCTCACTCTTCAGATTCTCTGGGTAACCTGACTAGCTTTTAGAAATTCTTAGTTTCTGAAGTAGTTATTTTGGGCTGACAACTCATAATTAAAAGAGGGTAGACCCTTTTGAAATCAGTGGAATAGTATTTTATGATTGTCTGACATAATTTGAACAGTGGGAGTTGAGATTACTGTGTATTTGTAGCAAAGATCATGAAAAGCACAATATAAATTGTGAGAATTCATTGGTAAGATCAGTTTTCAGTATTTTTCTCTTATCTCTTAATAACTTTAAAAACCCAATTTTTATATTTATAATTTGATTCGTTGTTTTGGAATATGTTTGATTGTTGATAAATGTTTAAAAATATTACTGGAACACGAAGAAATTCCTGTGAAGAGGCATTATCTTTTTAAATAGATTTTACAGTGTTCTACTGTGTGGTAATTGGATTATCTAGTAAGCGTAATGATTCCTCATCTAGCCGAGTGGATTCTGAATCTGGGTCAGTACCTTTCATTCCCCTTAAGATCGCACTCCTCCGGAGGAAGAATCTGTCAGAACCGCAAAATTGATGTAATTATATCCTGGACAGTTTTTCTCTTTCATCTCTGCAGCCTCAAATCCTACTTATCTCCTTTTTCCAACATACATCCTGCTTTTAAACAAAAAATACGTTTTTATGAAGTTTCTTATGTTCCAGAATTAAAAAAAGCATAAAGCAGACAATTCCGTTTGCAAATAGCCATTTTAAACTGTTTTTGCATGTATGATTATAAATAGAAAGTTATGTAATTAATGTAAGCAGAATTAAATATATTACATTTTAGAACGTTTTAACGTTCCTTCTGAAGGCAGACGGATTATTTTTTAGACATTGTATGATGTTAGAAATAGTTCATGAGCATGCTAAATTTCCATTATCTTCATAAATTCTTTCATTTATCAAGTATTTTTTGCAGTTTTTCTCAATAAGAACAGCTTACATTTATTGAACACTTAGTTACTCTTGGGGTAAAGCCCTAGTTGCTTTATACTTGTTAAATAACTTTTAAGCAACTTTAGGAACTTTGTTTCCCTCCAGTTTTTACTGAGCTCACTGTAGAACTGAAAAGGATGAGTAACTATCTTAACAGCTGGTAAAGGGAGCACGCAGTATGCTTCAAGATTCTGTGATTGTGTGGGTCACTCCCTGTTAACTGCCTGTCATGACACCCCTCCACAAATTAGTCACAGGACCCAGCCTTCAGGGAACTGACACATGGAGCTACAAAAGTTATAGGTACAAAATAGTAACTAATACTTCATGGTCCCACATGCCATTCTGCTGTATAATCCAAATAAATTCATTGAATTCAGAGGAATTTGCGGCAGTTGTGAAAGAAATTTTAAGAATAGGTGAATACTGGTGATATGTTTTTGGGTACACGTAGAGATACAGAAATTATATTTCCTTTTCTGGAGAAAGATACTAACCTTGCAGCAAGGCCCGCAGTCTCCGTAGGAGTGCTTTGGAATCTGAGAAGTGGTGCGTGTGCTCCAGGTGGCAGCGCTGGCTCCTCGCTGTGGCCCTGCCTTTACTGCGCCTGCTTCTCCTCAGCTGTACAGATGGGACCCCTGAGCATCCCTCAGCCACACCAGTTCACCATGTTCATGGTGGCCACCTTTACGGTGTTGTTTTTGTTTTTCTAGATGAAGCATTGAGCTTATTAAGAATAGGGAGAATTGGGAGATTTAGGACAGGTTACTGAAAAAAATGATACAAAGAAGCTCTTGCAGAATACTTGGAACTGTAATAGAGAATTCGTCATTTTCTTGAAAGGAGAGGCAGACACACACTTAACATAAGGTTATGGCCTAGCAGACAAGCACTGATGTAAAAGTGGTTGATTGGCTCTGGCCTCCAGGCTGGTGGATCCAAGTCATAGAACTAGTGAGAGGTTCCAGCTCCTGACCAAGTACTGTCTCTCTCCTCCTAAGCATTTCAGCTCAATTTGCAAAGGTTCCCTGACAATGCGAGCCAGAGCAGAACAGGCGCATGCTGTTGTCCATTTCAGTGTAGACTTGCATGGCATCATGGGTATTCTTTGAAAGGTTCATTTCACCAGCACTTATTTTGGTCCTTGCTAAGAATGCTGCGTTTAGAAAAACATAATGAGGAAATTCTCTTTGGATTAATTTGCTGAGAAACTGCATAAATCAAAGCATGCATCCTTTGCTTAGATAACAAGGAAAGTTGCTCTCATAGCAAGAATAATCAGTTTTATGAACCCATAAAACAAAGATTATTTTGACTAGCATTTCTTGCTACTTTCCTGGAAGATTACAAATTGAAACTTATCTAGACTCCGTCCCTATGGTGACATTTTTTTAAAAAGATTTATTTATTTTTATTGCAAAGTCAGATATATAGAGAGGAGGAGAGATAGAGAGGAAGATCTTCCATCCGATGATTTACTCCCCAAGTGAGCGCAATGGCTGCTGCTATGCCAATCCGGAGCCAGGAGCCAGGAACTTCCTCCAGGTCTCCCATACGGGTGAAGGATCCAAAAGCATTGGGCCGTCCTTGACTGCTTTCCCAGGCCACAAGCAGGGAGCTGGATGGGAAGTGGAGTATCTGGGATTAGAACCGGCACCCGTATGGGATCCCGGTGGGTTCAAGGCAAGGACTTTAGCCACTAGGCCATGCCGCCAGGCTCTGCAGTGACATTTAAAAAGGTAACTTACATGTTTTTAATGCTGAAATGCAAATGACCACTGAGAGGATTGGATGTGGATATGGTATTCTCTAGGGATATTTAGCAGCCAAATTACTCTCACATCCTCATCTCTAGCAGCCGTCATCAATATTGCTTGTAGCATGGTGTTTCTGTTCACAATTCATTCATTTGGCCTCCTGAAAGATCAGAGATGGGCAGGGAATTAAAGGAGAACTAAAGTTACACAATAGTAGATACTCTGTAATAATCTAATGCTTTCAAAAGTAAAGTGTTCTGTGCAAAATTTGATCTTGGACAAATTAGGCAAGAGAAGGAAAAATGGGGTCATTCCAATAATAGTGGAATGTTTGTAAAGTCCATAGAAAGTTTTTAGAAATATAGTGACTCTTGGATATATATTCCCACACCTTCAGGAACTCCTAAAATATATGGTCATTTGATTGTATCCCATAAATCTTGGACACTATTTTGGGATCTTTCTTTTATTCCTCCCCTCCACTCCGGTTCCATACTTGTGGATTTTTTTGTTCTTCTTGTCTTCCTTCCCTTTTTTTTTTTTGTCTGACTGAAATATTCCCAAAGATTTGTGTCACTACTCAGAGATTCTTTGTTCTGCCCCATCAAGTAGTTTTTAATATGGCATATTGAATTTTTCATTCTATGAACAGTTTTTTCTTTCTCTTCAGTGTATCAGTTTCATGAGGAAACTTTTCATCTGTGTGTGATTTTTACAACATGATAATTCAGACATTTGTGCCTTGATTCTGAGTCTTCTTACCATTTTTAAATTATCAGATGTCTTATCTCTTCATCTTTGAATTCTAATATTGAGATGCTCTTGAGTTCCTTTGAGGGAGTCATATTGTATACCTTGTTCATGCTTCTTCATTAATTTTTATTTTTGTGGAACTATTAGTTGATTTTCCTCTCTGATGAGTTTTAATTTTGAAATATGCCTGTTGCTTAGTGGCATGTCTGCTCCCTCATTGAATAGTCAAACGTGTGCTTGGTTAGGCCGGGGAGCTCTGCTCGATGCTCTCCTATGGTATAGGGAAAGCATCAATGAATCCTGTCAATTACCATATTGAACAGCCAGGGTGACAGCACGTTGCATGTGGTAGCTTTCCTCTCTTGTCAGCCCTGGGAGGCTGTGAGCTCACCCATTGGTGTGATCACTGCCTCACCTTTCCAGGCAACATGACAGTCCTCAGGGAGAGTCCACAGTGGGAAAACAGCCCATCCACACATTCACAAGAACCACATGAAGAGCCTATGAGTTCTCTGTGTGAACCCAGAATTCTCTGTAATTAACCAACCCCACCTCCCCCCCCCCCCCCCTCCCCCCCCCCCCCCCACCTCCCGGCCTTCAGGGAGCTCTGAGCTTCTGAAGCCAGGCACGGCCACAATGATAACCCAGAGAGCTAGCTGCACTCTGTGCTGTGTGGTACAGTCCCAGAGTTCCCACTGTCTTAGAGTCATGGGAAGCAGGCTATCCACTGTAGGCTCTATCCCTGGTCATCTGTACCCACCTTTCCCCCTCTTTGCAACATGTACACAGGAGATTCTTAGAGACGACAAGTATATTCTGGCCACTGGTCTTGCCCTCTCTGAGGTATCCATGAGGAATTAGTGAGACACTGTTCCTTCATTTACTCAGCAGATAGACGCATGTGCTGCCGTTACATAGCTTAGAGTAAAATTTTCCACATGTTACCTGTAACTGAGGTGTTCAGTTGGGGGCCCAGCCCATGTAGCTTAAGGATCCTACAAATCTTCTCAGTGTTGGAGAAGGATGGAGTTACATACAGAACCTCTCATTGCCTTTGTTTCCTTTGTATTCAGTAAGATTCCCAAGTAGATGTACATACAGTCCTTCTATAATTGTGAAGCTGCCACATGCTTAATGATGAGTGAAACAGTATGGTGGTGTGGTGGTCTGGAAAGAGCAGTGTGCTATTCATCCAAGGAAACCTAAATATCATCTTTGGAATTTGTTGTCTGCTGTCATAAAATATAATAGATCTGTAGCAAAACAAACACAAAATACAAAATGAAGAGTAAAGAACCAAATAAGGTTAAAATGACTAATACCTGAGACTGAATTGATGTTACTTCCTTTGTCAAACAGAATCTAAAGTAGTGGGCGGCACCAGTTGTGCTTTTTATGGTTGTGAAGGTAGAGGAGATTGGAGATGAAAAATTTGGTTTTAATCATGTTTCTTGTGAATTTACCTGAGCTATATGGATAGAAGCATTCATCAGACATTTATACTCCGCCCAAAGCCAGGGTCCCCTGCAGGGAACGGGGCCTCTTCCCCTTCTGAGGCGTTTGGTGGTTACTATGTGGGTAGAACACTGAAGGATACCTTGCTGGGTCACTGCCATGAACGCTTTCTGTCTACAGTACGACAGGGAGGCCGACTTCTGGTTCACAGCTCCTTTTGAGGAGTAGATGAAGGCCTGAGGGCAGCATCCTCAGCAGGTGCCTGTCTCGGCAGACCTCATTTTACCGAACTGTGCTGATGGTACTCCCCCCAACTGGTTTTGCAGCCTTCACACAGGGTATTAGATAGCGTCTCTTTTTATTGGAAAGAGATGCAGGTTATGGAGAGAAGCAGAGATAGAGACAAAGATCTTCCATCCACTGGCTCACTCCCCAAGTGGCCTCAGCGACCAAAGTCGGTCTGAAGCCAGGAGCCAGGGGCTTCTTCTGGGTCTTTCATGCAAGTGCAGGAACGCAAGGCTTTGGGCCATCCTCCACTGCTCTCCCAGGCTGCAAGCAGGGAGCTGGATGGGAAGTGGAGCAGCTGGGACAGGAACCAGCGAGCATGTGGGTGCCAGTGCTTGAAGGCAAAGGAGGATCAGCCAGCTGAGCCGTCACACCAGCCTCTCATAAGCTTTTTGTTGAATGAACTGGGGAAGAAACATCTTAGCTTGGATGCCCAAATCTGTGTCTGCTAGTCATTCTCAGCTCAGAACAAAGGTGTCGCCTCTGTTACAGCAGTTATTCAAGCCAGAAACCTGAAGCAAATTTGAAGCCTTCCTCAGTATTCTGCCTCCTTCTCTTCTGACCATCTATAGTTCCTGTTGTCATCATAGAGGTTGCCATGACCATCCTTTGAACTCTTTTATCTCAGCCACCTATTTCCTAGTCACTCTCCTATCATTATTTCTAAATAACTTTTTCTCTCCTCGGTGGACTTTTAAAAAAAATTCAATAGATTGTTTTGAAAGGAAGAGTTACAGAGTGAGAGAGGAAGAGAGAAATCGTTCCTCTACTGGTTCACTCCCCAAATGACCACAAAGGTCAGAGCTGGGTCAGTCTGAAGCCAGGGACTGGGAGCTCCATCTTCCAGACTGCCCACATGGGTGCAGGGGCCCAAGGATCTGGGCCATCCTCTGCTGCTTTCCCAGGCCATTACCAGGTGGGAGCTGAATCTGAAGTGCGGCAGCTGGGACTTGACCTGTGCTTATAGAGGATTCCAGCACCCAGGTTGAGGTGTAGCTTGCTGCATCACAACACCGGCCCCAATTGCCTTTGTGTTTTGCTCAGATCTCAATATAGAGTAGCATGAACAAAAAGAAAGAAAAGGCTGCATTTTTAGTTATAGAATGTGTGATACATTTTTCAGTGCCTTTTCAGAATCGCCTTGTAATAGTTTCAAACCCTTCTTTCTTGTAGGAGGGTATATGAGATTCTCTTGATAGAATATGGATTTTCATTTCTTTAAAATTTTCTTTCTGTGATTATTAGCACTCATACTGTCCTCTAAACCAGAAATGGCCATTCGAGTGTTTATAGCGCCATTCACTGGCAATACAAATTATCAAGTCAAATTTAGCCTGCTGCAGGTTTAGTGAATGTGGAGTCTCATGTACAGCAGTCCTGGCAGGGCCAGGTCAGGTTTCACAAGCTTGATATGGTCCACGGGTCAGATCGTGCCCACTCTAAAACCTGAGGAAAAGAACATAAAAGACAAAAATGTGATTTATTTAAGGTTCAAGCCATTTGCAAATTTAATGTATGCCGAAAAGGGGGGAACAGGGTAGACCCTTAGATGGGAAGCTGCTGGATGCGAGGATCCTGAGATACAAGGATCATGAGCTGGTGACAGGAACGCGTCGGCCTCGGCACAGCAGCGACCACACTAACACTGAATGCGCCATCGGGAGTGTTGATTTCCTTTGCCTGCTTCAGATCGATGTGTGTATTTTCCAGGACATCAGGTGCAGGTGTGCACTTGGAGACGGGTGTTCCCTGGGAGTCCCCCTTCCTTGGGGAGGACATGGCAGTAGCACTTGGAATATGCCTGTGGGAAGCAGACCTACCACATTAGCCAGTCTCTCTCCCAGTTCTCTCATCAACCCTCCTGAGGCAGCCAAGGCCTTGCGTTGGCGTGTTGGAGGAAATACTTCAGTGCCTACTGCTCAGTTCTGGAGATTGCTTCTCTCTCTCTTTTTGTGAAAAAAAAAAATTATTGGAAATGCAGATTTACAGAGATAAGGAGACACAGACAGAGAGATCTTCCTTTCACTGATTCACTCCCAAATGACCACAATGGCTGCAGCTGAGCTGATCCAAAATTAGGAGCCTCTTCCAGGTGTCCCATACAAGTACAGGGTCCTAAGGATTTGGGCCATCCTTAATTGATTTCTCAAGCCACAAAGATGAAGCTGAATGGGAAGTGCAGCAGCTAGCTGTGAGGAGTCCTTTGTAGTTCAGTATGCTAGGGCCTAGGAATTAGATAGACCAGGGCAAGCAGGGAGCAGGTATATGACTGCTCCTGTCTTCTCAAGCTTAGGCACTCCAGCCTCATTGCATGCGTAGGAACCGCCAAGCTCTGAGCTGGCCAGCTGCCTGTGAAACATGCGAAGACCTGAGTTTTGGCCAAGCTGTCAGGTGAACCTTTGTAGTTTTCAAGTGCTAATCTGAGGATAAGGAGAAAGTCGGCTATCTGCAAGCCAACTGCCCCAATTCATTAGGATAAAGAAACAAGACTGTTAATTATGTTACTGCGTCTCTGATCCGTTCCTGTTTTTACAAGACCCTCAGACCTATGTAATAATGTATTGGAAGAAACCTATTAAAACCCGTGTCTGGGTTTTAATAGTCATTTATCCGTTCACTTTACAGTGCATCGAGTCCACTGGTCCTGTTATTTATCTTAAATCTTGTATTTCTCAGTCTTTCAGCGCATTTCTTTCAGTCTGGTTTTTTGCAGGATTGTTGCACGTTAGAACACAACAGCTAGCCAGTTGAGCTGTCATGCCAGCTTCCCTAGATGTCTTCTTAAAACTTAGTGCACTGGCCTCTTTTTCTATTAGAATAATCTCTGTTTGAGGGATAGAATGTGTCGTGTTATATGGTTAATCATTATATACACATATATACTTGTTTATCATGTTCTGTAGCTTGTCATTGAACTGAAAGAGGTATGATGTAACGGAACTGTTCTGTTCTCTTTCTCTTGATCTATTAGTGCTGCCAACTGTCCCTATTCAGAAATCAATTTGAATAAAGACCGTATTTTCCCAGACCGTTTAAGTGGTGAGATGCCTCCAGCTAGTCCATCATTTCCAAGAAATAAAAGGACAGACACAAATGAAAGCTCTTCATCTCCTGAAATCAGGTAACTCAAGTGATACTGTTAGTGTTATTTAGAAGCACTCTAATTGAAGTGGGGGGGGGGTCCTGTTTTAGATATTTTATGTTTTAATAGCAATATTTCCTTGTGGGTTCTTAATAGACCAGGTATTTTTATATGCACTATTTTCATTGATTATAAATATGTTAGTTGTACTGACTAAGCTTGATCATTTAGTTTGAATTGCTTTACTGCAGCACATGGATAAAGATCCAGGTTTGTTTGATGGACCTTTAAGGCAGTGTTGTGTGCCCTTTTTTCTGAGAATGTGATTTTAAGGAAGAGCAAATCTATAAAAGATGCTCCTGGGTGCTTAGGTTTCCTAAGTTTCTTTTAGAATGTATTTTGAAGCCTGAGGCAGCATCACTTTTTTTTTTTATCTTAATAGGTTATAAGTTTAATTATTATGGATGAATCAGATAGACCTTTGAATCGGTTATATGTGATTTTGAAGCCACAGTGATGTTTTTGGAGTAACAGCATTTAGTTAGCATTATCCTTATAGAAAAGCAGTTATGTTCTATGAATTATGGGAGAACTGTAATTTCCTCAGTTGCTAACAGTGATGGTTTTCTTTTTATATAATATTTAGATTATGAAGTATGCAACAAACTCATATATCAAATCCCTGAAATGAGGGTCATTTGAAGAAACATAACTTATAAGTGAAAGTTTTCCATTTGGATCATTATAATTGCAGATAAGGAGTTATAAACAAATACCCACAATTTAGCATTTTTTTTTCTTTTTTTCCTTGGGAAGTGAGATTTACAGAGATAAGGAAAAACAGAAAGATCTTCCATCTTCTGGTTCACTCCCCAAGTAGCCGAAAAGCTGTTGCTGAGCTCCAAGGCCAGGAGCCAGGAGCTTCTTCCCGGTCTCCCACACAGGTGCAGTGTCCTGAGGCTTTGGGTTGTCTTGACTGCTTTCCCAGGCCACAAGCGGGGAGCTGAAAGGGAGGCAGCCCAGATATGAACCTGTACCTACATGGGATCCTGGCATGTGCAAGTCAAGGACGTTAGTTGCTAGGCTACTGTGCTGGGCCCAGTTTAGCATTTGAAAAGCCGGGATGTCACTCCAAAGTACCAGTGAACTCTTGAGGGCTGGCAGTTGCCCACTGTCAACTTTTTGGTTAAGTGGGTCCAGTGCCTAGGGCCAGAGACTTCTCACAGCAGACAGAGGTGACTGCTTTCGATGATTTCTTGAGTTGCTTTTTAGCTCTAGCTATGTGTCAGAAAAGGATATTTCTAATAGTGGGACTAGCCATTCCAATGAGTCTTACTCTGATGGAAGTATGTTCGTGTGTGTGTGTGTTATTAAGGACACAATCTCAGACATTTTACGTTTTCTGTAGTAACTGCGCATATTTCATGTCAATATTTTAATGATATTACTTATATGATGGTGAATTCTGACTTGCTGTTACTTCTGTCCATTTTTTCCCACTTTCTTTGTAGGCCTTTTGTTAAATGAATGGGCTCAAAATGGGCTACCTTTGTTCTAGGGTTTCAGCCGAAGTCTTTGCTCAGTGGTGGGAAGTGACCCAGTCAGGACTGTTACCTACATGTGATGTTGACATTGTGTGTGACTACTCAACCTACCATGCCACAATACCAGCCCAGGCTTTCACATTTTTTTAATTATATACTGTTTCCATTTTAGTGAGCACCCGAAGTGATCTTTAAAGCTGGACTTGAGTATCAGTACTGGATATAAAAGTCCCCTTCTCTGGAGCAGTAATTCACAATGTGTTACCAAATGGGAAATGTTGGGCATCCATCACACATTGTCATTTTCTCATCAACTCTCGTTGACAGCTGCTTGTAATTGCATCCTAAATTAGGAACTGTTTCTATTAAAATCCACTTAATGTTGTTGAGTTCCCTGCTAGACATAACCTCAGAGACACAATAAAGCATTTTTGCAAATGCCTGCTAGTTGTTCATTATACTTGATAAGGCAAATGCCCAATTATTAATTAAGCTAGTGAAAAAATTCTTTTATAGGCCATTAAAATAACTTCTCAAGTAGTAAGACCCGTGTTTCCACTCTGAGAATTACATAGAGCATTTGCAGGAATTGCTATCATCAATCTGATTTCTATTTTTCACACAAATCCAGTTTTGTCGGTGATTCCAGAAAGGCCAGTCTGTACCCTACTAAACAGATGGGAAAACTAATTAAGATAAAATATGAAACAGTAAACATCCATGTATGTGTTTACTTTGTACATCTGTCACATCACATCAAGTAGAATAAAATTGATGGAGAGCCAAAAGTCCTTAAATATTACACAAGTTCATTGGTAGTCTTGATGACTTTGGCCTTGCCACCCAGGTTTGGTGGCCTGAAAGCTTGGTGTTGAAGCCAAGGGTCATTTGGGGTGGCAAGTCTTTGGCAGAGCTGGTTCTTCCTTTTTGTTGATAGACTGCCAGGCATGAATTAGGAGTTGTAAGAATTTTTCAGTATTCCAGGCCTGGTGTGGTATAGTAGGTTAGGCAAAGTGGCCTCTTCCAACACCTGCATTTTACACACACACACACACACACACACACACACACACACACACTCACGAATATATATGTATGTATATACACAATAGTTCATATCCCAGCTGCTCCCTTTCTGATCTAGCTTCCTGATAATGGCCCGAGAAATACAGCAAAAGATGGCCAAGATGTTTGAACTCATCCAGGTGGGAGATCCAGATGAAACTTCTGGCTCCTGATTTTGGCCTGATCCAGCCCTGGCCGCTGTAGCCATCTGGGGAGTGAGGCAGAGGATGGAAGTCTCCCTCTGTCTTTCCCTGTAGCATTGATTTTCAAGTGAATGACAGATTGATGAAAAGCCTTAAAGAAATAAATATTCCAGACCTTAACAATTTGATTCAGCTTTGTATAGTTATTTATGTTTACCAAAGAGAAGCTCAGTTCAGTTCAAACACAGTTCTAACATCAACCACTGTGGCATCAAAGCTGCCGTTCAAAGGATAGGGTAGGTGACTGTGTTATTGTTATATGCTTACAAAGTTGCAAGTGTCATACCTAAGAGGATGTTATTTTATCTGCTTCAATATCCCTAACAGCTGACTCAGGAGACTCTTGTATGTTGAGGAGGCAAGCAGTGACATCAGTTCTTCCTGCAACAGAATCAGCACCAAAAATAACTGTCTCATTCTTGTTCTGATTAATCTCTATTTCCGCACTGTCACCTTATTGATGAGGCCTTTTCAGTTCACAGGAGAATTGACTTAATAATTATTCAATGAATTTTTCTGCAGAATTTTTCCATGGTATCTTGATAAGCAAGTATTCCCTCAGATGCCTTCATTAACATATGCTCCTTGTGCTAAATTGAAACTTAATAGGTTTGTTAATCAGAATGTCTGAAGTATTAAGCCCTGTTTACCTCCTCTGGGCCGTGTTGGCAAAAACATGATTAAATAATACTGCTGCTGCCATGACATCTCAAAAGGAATATGATTTTTAAAACCCTTTATTCTCATGTTAACCATATTCATAAGTTTGAATGCTGCTGATTTTATCCCATTTGAAGACGGTGACCTTGTCCTGAAGCTGTTTAGCACTGTCCCCCGTTTTTGGGATGCTTTGCGGAGGCTCTTCAAGTGCCCTTCGTTTTTTTTTTTTTTAAGATTTATTTTTTATTTTTATCGGAAAGGCGGATATACAAAGAGGAGAGACAGAGAGGAAGATCTTCCGTCCGATCACTCCGCAAGTGAGCGCAACAGCCGATGCTATGCCAGGAGCCTCTTCCGGGTCTCCCATGTGGGTGCAGGGTCCCAAAGCTTTGGGCCGTCCTCTTCCGGGTCTCCCATGTGGGTGCAGGGTCCCAAAGCTTTGGGCCATCCTCGACTGCTTTCCCGGGCTGATGGGAAGCGGGGCTGCCGGGATTAGAACCGGCGCCCATATGGGATCCCGGGCGTGCAAAGCGAGGAACCTTAACCACTGCGCCACCACGCCGGGCCCTTCAGGTGCCCTTCTTAATGTCCCTCTGTAGGCTAACTGTTGAGATTCTTAGTCTTTGATCTTTAACTTATGAGTCAGCTAAACCCATAAATATTTTTTAAAAAAAGAACGCTGAAGACTTGCAAGGAGACATCTTTTTCACATTCAAACAAGAAGAACTCTATTTTTTACCACTCTTCCTGGTAGTGGCTGTGTCCCTGCTTGTTACTGGGCAGACTGGTCCTTTTTCTTTCCGACAGATGTCCTGTGAGATTAGCATCAGCTATTTGAGAGACAGAATTGAAAACAAGGCATACTATGGAATGGGCTGTTTGGACCTAATCTGTTCCTCCTGAGTGTGAACTGACGATGGCCGAATCTGAGCTTCCTGCCTCACATGGAGTGTGGCTCTACCTGCATTTCTTGCACTGTGGCTTCCCCTTCTGGCTGTGGGGTTTTAGAAAAGTGGCTGAGATGACAACATAGTCAGATTGGGACAGAATAATTTAACTGTTTCATGTGCTTCCGGTATTGTTTTTAGTAGGCTGAAATTGGTTGAAACATGATTGGTCAGGGATTGTTTTCATCTGAAATATAACCAGAGGGGAAAAATTACAGCTATATGTATTGAAGTGCTAGCTTACTATCACGGATTTGCTCTTCTTATGTTCTACTGATATTACTGCAAAGCCTAATTAGCATATGATAGCCAGACGTGTAAAATGTGACATGTAGTTAATTACAGGCAAAAGGAATCTGCTGATTCAAAAATAATAGCTTTCCATTTGAGTGGGTCCATATCTTGATTAAAAGCCAAAAGATTATTAAGATTTCACTGTGAATATATTTCAGTTGAAGCTAAATAAATGTTAAAAATCAATGGGTTCTTACAAATGCGAAAGTCACAGGAGAAATTGATATATTCTAGACACTTTCGTAGCTGCTTTTAGGTATGTTAGCTCATCCCATCGTCATAGTGCCTTATATGGTGTGGATACTGTTTATATCTGCATTCTATAAGGGTAGAATCGCTGTAGGTTACACTATGCAGTAGCGGCAGTATATCCTGGCAGTCTGGCTGTTCTCTGAGCTGTTACTATAAAAACCGTGTTAATAGTTCAAGAAGACAGCTTACTTCAGGAAAACACACATCCACCGATAATTTTATCCTAAAGTATCACGGATTTGTAAGTAGGAGCTGCTGTGTGTCAGGCACCTGCTACGTGCCTGGCTCTGTTGGATGCACTTTGTATACGTGACTTCAGACAACCTTTCAGTACCCTAATAGGTAAAGAATCGATTAGCTTCATTTTTACAGAAGGTGGGACTTGGATATGAAGGATGTTAGGTACCATACTAGAAGCTTGTAAAAACAGTTCTGTAGCAAGACTGAACTTCCAGTCAGGCCAGTTCATTTCCAAAGACCATTGCTTGGCAGCTCCTTCGTGTAAGAATTAAACACCCACACCTAGATAGTATGAGCCTCTTCCTTCATGACTGAAATTGTTGATAACGAAAGATGGTCAAGGAGAGCAAGACAGGACATTTTATGTTGAGCAATACTGTAAGATTAAATATAGAAGAAAGTATTTCCAGTTGTCTTTAAAAATGAGTGTGTCAGGAAGCATATCTGTCAGTGTGTTTGGCAGTGTATTATACTATAATCCAAAATTTTGGTGTTCTGATATAATCTGTAATTGGAAAACTACAGCTAGAAAACGCTTTTGCTTGCAAAATTGAGTTTTTCAAAAAATGCATTCATTTTTTTCAGCTAGAATTATAATGGAATTTCTAACCCTATAGATAAAATAATGAATGCCCAATTGAGTAAACAATTGTTATTTTCAGTAAAATATATAACAGATTAGAATATGGATTCAGAGTATCATTTAGGACCTTACTCAGGAAATTCAATCATAACACAAAAAAGACATTTTTCTTTAACTTCATATAACAAAGAGAAGTAGTTCATCATGGAAAAATTCAAGTATAAAAACCAAGGAGTTAGCATCTAGTTAGCGACTTAGGCATCCCTGTGGCCTGGTCCTGTAGTTGCATGTGAATATTGGCTTAGCCTCTCTGTGTCTTTCTGGTGAGATACACTAAAAAGCTCAGTGCTAACTTTCCATAGCGTGCTTAAGCACCTCACATGGCTCTGTGCTGGATCCCGCTGTACTTGGGGCTGCTGTGCTGGGCACCCCTCCAGGTAATGATGTCTGTTGGTGCAGATGGCACGGAGGGACGGCTTTCCCCTGCCCTCCAGTGAAAGCAGAGGGTACAGGGATCACAAACGCCTGAGTCATCGCTAATTTGAAGCAATTTGCAGTCACAGAATTAGTTTAGCAATCTGAAATGAAATATGCAATAAACATTTCTTGTAGAGTCTTCATTTAATTGTGTTTGGTAAAGGTAAGTATCTATGTTTATAAATGCCCAGGTTTAAATGAGCCCACCTTAATGAAATGTGGTGAGTTCGAATTGGAAAGGTGAAAACGGATCGTGCCTCTGTAACACAGCACCACAAACACAAAAGCACATGCTTCTGTTTGGCTTCTCTTGGACATGAATGACGGCAGAGCAGGAACTAGAGATTTTACGATCAAAGATTTTGTTTCTGTTTTCTCTCTGCTTCTTCATAAAAGTGGACTAGTTTCTTAAATTTTAGGAAATAAGTATTGGTATTGCATATAAGCATTGGTATTATAGTTAGATATAATAGCTCAAAGAAATACTTCTCATGCTTAGATATTACATTTTTATTTTAACTAAACATTTAAAGGGATGATATGTTTGTTAAAATGACAAAGGTAACTGTTGCCTCTTTTTTAAAAAAAAAACAGTCACTATCAGAATTTCTAAGAAACTCACTGATTGGGAATTAATTTCTTTCTTTCTTCCTTTCTTCCTTCTTTTCTTTCTTTCTTTTATTGACTCTGAGAATTACTTCACTGTTTCTCACAGGGTATTATTTCCAAAATAATGTAAAACAAATGTGGAAGTACATATAAATTAATTTGTGCCTGGAAGTCTTACTTTAACATGGAAATGCAAAGTATTAACTGTAGCATAATTTTTACAGAAAAGACAACACTTTTAACAGTTCAACTCATGTCCTTTTGATAATTATTGAGAATATTGTACTATTTGTTATTATCACAGCTCCATCTTACCACTTTGTGTGGAAGAGCGAGCCTCTGTAGCTATTTAACTTGCTTTTCCCAGAATAATGCCATTGGTTCTTCCCCATTTTCAGAAGAGCAGATCTTAAAGAATTGTGACAGGTTGTTGTTAATATGAACAAAGCCAGCAGCTCACATGTAAATGAAATGCCATCGTTATGTCGCATTATTATAATTTCAAGTGGAGTACAAAGTAAAGCCTTTGTAATTAGAACTATAGAGCTTTTTGCTTCTTGGGGATATTTTGTTTCAAATGTGTTTGCCCTGTTTTTGTAAAAGAGAAAAATATGGTCTTGATTTTTAGGTAACTGAAATAAGTAACACATGGAACAATGAAATCTCATAAAACAAGCTAAAAATAAAGTGTGCCAATTAGATACCATTTCCTAGAAAGTCATATAGTGGATTTATTTTGAACTCTAAGAATAAAATATATTTGGTTGACAGTTTTCAACTCCTTGAAACTTAACTTTTAAGAAAAGTGTAAGTAGTTCTGTACATGTGTGGTGGTTCTTCTTCTTCTTTTTCTTTTCTTTCTCTTTCTCTCTCAAGAGCCATTTTGCCCCTCGCTTAAGGAGTAAAGACTCGGTTACATTTTTAATAGAACCATTCCCTTTCGGAGCATCCTGGCACGTGTAGGTGAGCGTCAGGTTGTTGCTGATCAGAAGAGGTGAGGTCAGTTGAGTGGTTCGGTTGACCGGATCAATGCCAGGAGTGTCTCTGATCGAGGTGCATTCGCCTGGCCAGCCTCAGGCTCAGAGCCCAGTACAGAGCAGCGTGTTGTCAAAGCAGTGATCAAGAAGTGCCAGGTGCCATTGGCTTTGCTGCCATCCCATCCTCCCCACCACCACCTTTTTTTTTTTTTTTTTTGGTTTGAGATTTACTTTGTTTATTTGAAAGGTGTTACAGGAGAGAGAGTGAGAGAGGAAAGAGATCTGTCCTTTGGTTCATTCTCCAAATGTCTGCATCTGCCAGGACAGGAGAACGGGACTCCTTCCCAATCTTCCATGTAGGTGGCAGGGAACCAAGAACTTGGGCCATGTTCTTCTGCTTTCGGAACGCAATATCAGTGAGCTAGATTGAAATGGAGCAGGCAGAGTGCCAACGCGAGCTATTATGGAATCCAGCATTTCAGGTAGTGGCTTAACTTGCTAAGCCACAACACTGAAGTCTGATTTTCTTCCTTTAATTTGAAGTCTTACCAAAAAGTGTGCTGAAAATCCTTCTTGACTATGTGTCCGCAATTGTGTTTGAATTTTTCAAATAGCTACATTTTCCAGAATATTTCATTTTAATATTCTTAGCTTTAAAAATCTCCTATCTGCACAGTCGATGAAAATCGTCAATGAAAAGGCACATTTATAGGTGATCTTAGTATGAATGACTTTGAAGAACTGTGTATCATTTCTCACATTTTAGAACTCTCTAATTTTAAATTTAATTGTTGAAATGCAGATATGAATCACTTTGTAAAATGCTTCTATTGTTCAATTATCAAACCCCCGTTTTTCTCAGAGACCAGCATGCTGATGATGTTAAAGAAGACTTTGAAGAAAGAACGGAAACTGACATGAGGACATCACATGAAGCCAGAGGTAGCCATAACTTCTCATTGCATTGATGGATAATTCTTTCATAATTCAATAATCGA
The DNA here is from genome assembly GCF_017591425.1 of Ochotona curzoniae. Taxonomy (NCBI): domain Eukaryota; kingdom Metazoa; phylum Chordata; class Mammalia; order Lagomorpha; family Ochotonidae; genus Ochotona; species Ochotona curzoniae. Next base: position 11,809,530 of record NW_024467115.1, read on the forward strand.
TATATAACTGGCACACAGTAGCTGTTATTTATTGAAGATAAGCTTCATTGGGTTGCTTTGTTGTGTATCAGGGTGAATACACCGTGGTTCTGAGAGGGATTCACCTGTGGCCAGTGTTGACCAGCTGTTCCTCACATCATTGCAGTATTGCCTAGCAGATTTGGAAAGACATCCTCTTTGGTCCTTGTCATGCGTTTTTCTTAGTATTGTTTGGTATTATTTGCTTCGGAACATGTTTTTTTAATCCAGTAGAATCTGGCCTTGATCTAATGACACAAATGAGAAGAAAATCACTTGAGTAAATATTTTAAATTGGATGAAAGTCATTTGCCTTTCCTTCCTGTTAAAGAGAAAGATTTCCTGATTTATTTGAAAGGTGGGGTTTACAGAGAGAGGGGTAATTGAGACAGTGGCTCCAAGTATTTGATTTAAGACTAAGGTTCAGTGTTGCTTTGTCAGCAGAGGTATGCTGGACAGGCTAAGGAAATGGCGGTCATTCAGGTCTGCCCTTCCCCACATACTTGCTCTGTGGCTGACTCTGGACAAAGAATGCTTCCTGTCCATGCCTCATCTTCCTCCTGTGTAAAGTGGATGTAGTAGTAGGGTTCACATCATTGGATTATCATTACTAATGAATAAGTCCGTTCCTGAAGAAATTGCTTTTTGCAGTAACTAATGAGTGCTTGCCTTGTCATTGAGAAGTGATCATTGGAAGCTCAGATTCACAGTAAAACCTAGGTGCTGAACCTTTCGGGGCCGTAGCATGTGATAGCATTTTCGTTTTCTTTTTTTGTTTATTTTTGTTACAAAGTCAGATATACAGAGAGGAGGAAAGACAGAAAGGAAGATCTTCCATCCAATGATTCACTCCCCAAGTGACCGCAACAGCTGGAGCTGAACTCCAAGGCCAGGAGCCAGGAGCCCGGAGCCTCTTCTGGGTCTCCCATGTGGATGCAGGGTCCCAGTATTTTGGGCCATCCTTGATTGCTTTCTCAAGCCACAAGCAGGGAGCTGGATGGGAAGTGAGGCCACTGGGATTAGAACCGGCACCCCTATGGGATCCCGGCACAAGCAGGACTTTCTTTAGCTGCTATGCTACTGTGCCAGGCTCGTTTTCATTTACCATGTGCTTTTTTATGTGGTGGGTCAAGGTGTGACTTTATTAATGGAGAATTTATTAACATGATAGGCAGGAAACCTGTTTTTCATCTGCTGCTTCTTTTGTTATCATTAAATATTTTTGTTTGATTTATTTTAAGTATATATTTTATAGGGTATATTAAAATATTTCAACACATTTATGCAGAAGAAAAATATCAAAATGAAAAACCAGCTTTTGCATTTCTCTGTCTTTTTGTGTATGGAGCTTACCAGCTCTCTCTTCCGGCCCCTTGTACAGTGTGTGCTCTGTCCCTGGAGGTGCTCTGGTGCTCTGCTGCTCTCTGGAGCACTAGAACTTGTCGCTCTTAACGACTGTTTTGTTACCTGCCACCCAATTTGCATTTATCCTTTCCCTCACTCTCTTTCCGTCCTCCAGCAGTCACTAGTATAAATTCAAATCGACTCTTCTTTAACTTCATGTATGAGAAGCAGCATGTTGGATTTCCATGTGTGACATACTGGTGTTAACATGATGACCTTGTATCTCACTCATTTTGCTGCATATATAAGGATTTCATCTTTTATGGTCAAATACTCTTACTCTGTTTATATCACATATTCATTATCTGCTGCCTGTCAGGACACCCCGTTTGCGTCGCTGTGTTGGCTGTTTTATCTCGTAGTGCAACAGAAGGTGTGAGAGTGCAGCTGCATCCTGAGTGCATGGTTTCGTTTCCTTTGGGTGGTCACTCAGGACCGGTGCATCTAATTTCACTTTTTTTTTTTTTTTGAACTTCTCTTTTCCCCATAATGGAGGAGTTTGAAGTCTCCCAGTGCTTCATGGAGCTTTGTATCCAAGAGTCCCTGGCGACTCTTTCCTTAAATTCAGGAAAGTTCCGATTGTCTTCATGGGGAAGGGTCTTGGGCCTAGAGATTGAGACTGCTGTTGAGGCAGCAGTAGCACCCCGCTTAGAGTGCGTGGAAGAGAACTTTCACTCTCCCTGGGCATTGCTTCTCTTCCTGTCTCTGTCTAGTATGCATATGCACGCGGTGAACACACACAAATATTTCAGTAAATTAAAAACAACCAAAATCCCTCTTTCAAGTGTAAGGTTTAAAATAAGTTCGCTGTGTTCAGTTCCGGGCTGCTTTCTAGCAGGAGCTGGTGTAGTGTCTGTTGACGAATCAGTCTTCAGTAACAAGAGCACGCCTTCCACACAGCGAGGGGCTGGCCTTCCGGGTCTGAGATGAAGTTCCTAGCTGTAAAGGGAGCCATTATAGGGAAAATTAAGATGCCAAGCTAAATTTCTTAATTTAGGTATTGAAGAAGTTCATGAGGACTGTTTTTTGTTTGTCTTTTTGGAGACTTGGAGAAAATATTTTTAAAATATACAAAGAAAAAAAAAACTATGCAGAAGGATTCCATCTATGCTTTTTCAGTGATGTCACTTTACTTCAGTGCAGAGTGTATGATTATGAGCTATTCCTTGTGACTCCTGCCGTGTTACTGAGTTCGGCCTTTCGGAACTTCCGGTGAATATGATCGGCCATGTACCACTCCCCTTGCCCTCCTACCCCTTCCACTTTCTCCACCCGCCACCTCCTCTTGTATTCTTGGGTATCGTCTTGTTTTCACTTCTACGAGCACTTATTTTGCACAAACATTTATTGTTCATCCTTTTGTATTTCGTCACCAGGTTGCTAGTCAGTTTTCTAAAATTGTTAGCAGGTGCATGTTACTTTTTGAGCTTTCTTTTTTTTTCCCTTTCACATTACGAACATGCTTTTTTAGACTCAAGGGATATTGGCCCAGAAAGATTGTTGGCTCATTTTCATTTTTCCTTCACGACAAGGATAGTTTCTTTGATTTGCTGAGTGCTCACACTACGTGGAATGATGGCATAAGCATTTTAAAGGCACCATGTAACTACACAGTAGTATTGTTAATTTGGTTTAGCTGTGATAAAGTTAGTCCGTGACAGTGTAGTCTGTGGCTGTGAAGCCAGGCTTGTTAGACCTTGAAACATGCCCTCCAGCAGAGCCCTCACTTTGTATTAGAGTCATGTCCTAATACTGCGCCTGCTGTGTGTGATGCGCCTTGCAGTGTGACATCCCTGACTTGCATTTCTGCACCTTAGGGATAATTCCCTCATGAGATGGCTTTGACCTAAAACCAGACAAGGCGTTTAGAGATTCTGATTTTCAATTTGTCATTTGCATAAAGGGCCAGAAAAGAATCAGAACAAAGCGGTCACTGACAGCCTTTCCCTTACCACTTAGTATCATTTCAGCTAGGAGACGAGGGAGGTGGAGGGAGTCCAGTTGGAGCACGGCAGGAGCCGCGTGTGCTGCCTCCTTTGCTCCAGGACTGTCTTCCTCGGCTGACCTGCGCACGGGCCCCATTGCATTTTGTGCGAACAGCCCAGTGCGAAGCAGAGTCGACCCTGCACAGCAGCAGCAGACAGAGCTCCTTCTGTCACGAAACTTCATGTCTGCTTCTGATGGTGTCTGCTGAGCATTTATTGCCTTGATGTTGTGAAACACTGTGGATGTTTCTGTCGGGATGATCTTTATCAGAAAGATCTTATAAGCATTAATCATCTCTACCTCACTTCTGTCCTGAGCCAAGACAAGACTTTTAATACCTCTGTTATTAAACAGAACCAGCGTGTGTCTTGGGCATATTTGTACTTGTTTTGAATAACTGTATTGTTTATTTAATTAATTTATTTTTTTAAGAATCTGCTTGCCTCTGTTGCATTTATAGCGCCTCCCCTAGTTTCTGATACAGTGTTAGGTACTGAATATATAGTTTCTGATGGACATCTTCCATGCCATGTAATAGAGGCAAGCCTTTACTGTCCGTCCTCAAAGCATCAGCACAAGGCAAATATGCTTCCTTTCTGTTTTTGGCTAAGAATCCAGTTAGTAGCAAAACTATCTGCAGATCCACAGTTATAACTTAATACTACTGTTGTCTGCCATGTTCATTAATATTAAAGAAACCCAGAAACTGATGATATTTTGGTCATATATTTTAGTAAGATATTTTTTTAAGTATTAAGTAACTTTCCAAGTCAGTAAAGATTTCCATTTTTTTAAAGGCTTAATTCTTTATTTGAAAGGCAGTTAGAGTTTTCTACCCACTGATTCACTCTCCAAGTGTCTTCAACAAGGGCTGGACCAGGCTGAAGTCAAAAGCCTGGCACTCTGCTGTCCCCTGTGCATAGCAGGAACCCAAGCACTTGAGCTGTCTTCTACTGCCACCAGGATTAGTCAGCAAATACAGGATTAGGAGCCTAGTTCCTTGGATTGGAATGGTACTCAGATGTAGGATGTTGGCACCCTGTGACTCATCTTAATTGCTAAGTAGCAATGCATATCCAAGAAATAGAATGGAAATGCGGTGATGAAGAGTTCTAAATATTTATCAGATAGTTATTTAATCAGAAAGAGGATGGAATATGGATTTGAAAAAGACTTATCAGGAGGCAAAAGAATATAAGGTATAGAACAAACTTGTTTCTAGTGTGAAACTGGAAATTGTACCATTTTAATTTTGTAAAATATGCACAGATATTATATTTCAGATAATTCTTGGAAACATCAGGTTTAAGGGAATGTCTGTTAAGTGCTGCCATATTTTGCTAGGCAAAAATACCTAGATCTCTGGACAGTTTTTAAAGAAGAAAACCTTACCGGTCCTGCTTTATCTGTTTGCTCACAATTAACCCTTGGTAAAGTAAGAGGAGGGACTGAAATCTTGGTCTTGAGTAAATTAAATTTGGAAAGAGAGATCATGTTGGGGTTTTGGGAAATATTTGCAGATTTGAAATGTTTTCATGTGGAGAAGACACTAGACTTTCTGTTTATGTGCTCAAAGATGAGGAGCAGGATCCTTGGGCGGATTTTTGGTCCAGCAAAGTGACCTAGCATTCAGAGCAATTCAGACTTAGCTGAGTGGGAAAAAAGTGATGACAGAACAGCAGCAGAGCAAGGGAAAGCAAATGCTTACAAGCTGTACTATTTGTAATAGCACTGAAAATATAATATGCATATAAAAGATTTCATAAAAGATGTACAAGGTGTCTTAAAAATAACATCAATGAAAAATATTAAAGGAGACTTGAATAGACAGATATTTGTCCATGTACTGGAAGACTTGATAATGAAAAGGTGTCATTTCTCAATTTCTCTACAGTCTGTGGAAATTTTAATTAGTGTATCTTGGTTTTTGTTTGTTTAATAGACAGGTTCTGTAATTTTTGGGGAAACATAAAGGAGTGGGAAAGACCAAAAGCATCTTAAAGAAGACCTAAGGTGCAGATGTCAGGATACTGAGGAAGGGATAGACATGAAAGCAAGCCAGGGGACAAAATAGTCCTGTTTCCAAGTGGAAACAAGCACTGCAGCCAAGTGGGGAGGAAAATGGCTTAGAAACCCTTACAAAAAAAAACCAGGGATGTGCAGTCTTACTTCATATGCACTCCGAAAACCCAGGCGTATCATATGAGCATGAAAGGTTGGAGATTGGAAGGTGCTCTTCACATCTGGGTCAGCAGGGATTGCCTTAGCAGATATGTGGAGCATTAGCCACCAATGGAAATAGTCCTAGTTTAAACATCATTATAATCAAGAACTTGTGGACACTCTGAAGAGAGTGAAAAGACAGATGTGTGGGAGGAGGTCATTCCAATTTGTATATTTAATGTAGAACTCTTAGCCAGACTGTGTAGAGATCCCGATTATAATAATCAGTGAGGAAAAGGCAAGACAACCCATTAGAAAAGTGGCCTTAAAACATGAAGAACCCTTTAGAAAAGATGTCTACCATGTGGACAGAAAATGCAAGAAGGGTTTGTCATCTTCAGTAGCCATAAAATATGGTTAAGATGTGCCATCATCACTCACCTCCTGGTGCCAGCCCTTGGTGAGGATGTGTTAGTGTAGCCTGCAGGAGGCTAGGCTGGAGTGAAGAGCCACGAGCTTCATCCACAGTGGGTGGAAGGGGCCTAAACAGTTGAGTCCTCTCTCACTGCTTCCCAGGCGTATTAGACGGAGCTGAGTCAGAAGTGGAGCATCCTGGAGTGCAACCAGCGCCAGCACAGGAGGGCTGTGCCACAGCGCCAGCACCCCATGACTGCTATACACAGGAATAAGGCAGAGAGAACCATAGCTGCACATAGCAGCATTTATATATCTTACAAACATGCTATCACAACAGGAGATAAGCGCCAGACAGCGTGTTTTTCTTAAAAAATGCTATTCAAAAGCAAGGTCCATGAATCACTGGTGTTGGTCGTCCGGAAGCATGTCACAGGAACAAGGTCTCAGCCGTGTCCTGTCTTTGGGCCTGAGTGTAAGTTTCATGGGCACAGTTGTGGAAATTCAGTGAGATTGTGCACTTTGTGTAAATCTGGCCCTCTAAGGAAAGAAACCTTACTTAAAAATACACATCCTTCAAGATCCTGAAGCCTACACTAGGCAGTCCTTGGGCGAGGACTTGTGATGGAATTCAAGTATGCCTGGAGTTGATCTGTGTGAGAAAAAAGAGCAAGCAGTGCCCTTCTGAGCTAGAGTACCTTCATTAAGTACTTTCTAGAAAAACCTTTCTGTTCCAGGGGATCCTACAGAGATAATTATTGACATGCTCCGAGAGCCCAAGCACAGCACTCATCTTTCAGAGTGGTTATTTTAGGAAATAGCAGCGAGTCGGCTTTGGATTCCTAAGCTGCAGCGCATAAGCTGAAGTGTGTAGATGTTGTTTTTAACTACAAAAATGAAGAACAACAAAAGCATTTGAATTCCTCCTGGATTTTTTGTTAGTTTATTTGTTTATTCATTTCATTTCCTCTTTCATAGAAAATTGCATTAGCTACTTAGCAAGCCAATATGATTAATTAATAAAAGCTGAAAGAACCAACCACGGCTGAGACAAAAAAAGGAGAGAAGTATATTAACCTCTAAGTAGTAAATACTTTGGTCTGCTTCTTGGCTCTTGACCTTTATAACATACTAAGCAGAAAGGGAAACAAACACAGTTTTCTAAGATGAGAATTACTGGCTTTGCCATTAAAACTCTAGCACAGTAGCCTGGCTGCTAAAGCCCTCATCTTGTATGTGCCAGGGTTCCATATGAATGCCAGTTCTAATCCTGGCAGCTCCACTTTCCATCCAATGCCCTGCTTGTACCCTGGAAAGCAATCGAGAACAGCCCAAAGCCTTGGGACGCTGCTCCCTCAGGGAGACCCCAAAGAGGCTCCAGGCTCCTCGCTTCGGATTGGCACAGCACTGGCCGTTGCAGCCACACACTTGGAGAATGAATCAACAGACAGAAGATCTTCCTCTCTGTCTCTCCTCCTCTCTGTATATCTGACTTTGTAATAAAAATAAATCTTAAAAAAAAAAAAAAACCTCTAGCACATATTTCTTATCTGATGCATTAAGCAAACAGTGTTAAAGGACAGAATGGACCATTGTTATAGGATAACAGGTAAAGCCACTGCCTGCAAGACTGAATGTATGGGCACCAATGCAAGTCCCTGGTGCTCCACTTCTGATCCAGCTTCCTGCTAATGCATCTAGGAAGGACTCTGGTCCTGGGGCCCCTGCACCCACATTCTGACTTCTGGCTTCAAACTCACCCCTCCTTGAGCTTTGTGGGCATCTGACTGAATGAGCAGATGGAAGATTCTCTCTCTCTCTCTCTCTCTCTCTCTCTCTCTCTCTCTCTCTCTCTTTTTTTCTCTGTAGCCCTTTCAAGTAAATAATATTTTTAATATTTTTTATTTTTATTTATAAGGTATATTTACAGAGAGAAGGAGAGACAGAGAGAGGTCATCCACCCACTGGTTCACTCCCCAAATGGCCACAGTGGCTGGAACTGAGCTGATAGGAAGCCAAGAGCCGGGAGGTTCTTGTGAGTCTCCCACGTGGATGATGGGGCCCAAAGCTTCGGTCCATGCTGGACCATTTTGTGCTGCTTTAACAAGCCATCAGTGGATTACAGGATCTGAAGTGGAGCAGCCAGGACCTCGAGCAGCACTTATGGGATGCTGGTGTTTTAGGAAGAGGAGAGGATTAACCTCTAGAGCCACTTTGCTGCACTGGCCCTGATCTTTTCAAAGACATGATGAAGTGTATGTTTAATGGTAGATGATGAAGCAAAAATGCAGATTGAATTTGCGCCTTGTTTCTTATAGTGGCCTTTAGGAAAGACCAAGGGGAATGTAGCTGTGCACGGGGTTTACTTAACTGGAAAGGAATCAGTGCTTTAAGTGCCCTATTACCACCCCTTTATCACTGTTTGGGGGAGATACCTAGAACTGGGGACTGGTGCTGCTTTGAGGAGACTAACTTCTCAACTGTGTTCGCCTGTGCAGGTACCCGTGAGGACTCTGCTGTGCAGCAGGCACAGCGGCGCTCTGCTGTATTTCTCTCCTTCAAGTCTCCGATTCCGTGTCTGCCCTTGCGCTGGGAGCAGCAAAGCAAACTTCTTCCGACGGTCGCTGGAATTCCTGCCAGCAAGGTTTCCAAATGGAGCACAGACGAGGTACACATCCTTTCCTTTGTCAGCGCCACGTGCAGGAGCCGTGTCCTCTACAGAGGTAGACATAGCGATGTAGGGTTAATCTGTATTTTGAGCCTGCAGCATTTAGATTCTGCCTTTCTTTCTCTTTTTGTTTTTCTTGTTTTCATGAAGAATTTTGATATTTTGACAGGTGTCAGAGTTTATACAGAGCTTACCTGGGTGCGAAGAGCATGGGAAGGTGTTTAAAGATGAAGTAAGTGTACCACTAAATCATAGTATGTTCCTTCATGGCATCAGAGTACAGAAATATGAATGGTGAAATGTGCTGAATTGATAGGCAGGAAGAGATGGGTTTTGTTGAATCTGACAGATTGACTCATAGTTATCCAATAGGCAGCATTAGCATTTGTGTAAAATATCTTCTTATACATTGAAATGCAAAGGAATTTTTGTAACAATACCATTTTATGCTATCTAATGCTTATGATAAAAGTACTGTCATCATTTAAAACTCAGGCAGGGGAATAGCTTTTTTAAAAAAAAGACCTAATTTTTATTGGGAACTTAAATATAGACAAGGAAAGACAGAGAGGAAGATCTTCCATCCCGTGATTCACTCCCCAAGCTGCTGCAACGGTGAGAGCTGAACTGATTTCAAGCCAGAAGCTTTTCTGGGTCTCCCATGCAGGTGCAGGATCCCAAGGTTTTGGGCCGTCTCGACTGCTTTTCCAGGCCACAAGCAGAGAGCTGGATGGGAAACAGGGCTGCCGGCATTAGAACCGGCACCCATATGGGATCCCAGTGTGTTCAAGGCGAAGACTTTAGCTTCTAGGCCACCGTGCTGGGTTCAGGAATCCCAATCTCTACAAAATTGTACCACATAATTCAAAAATTCAAAAGAAAAGAAAAAGCACACCATTCTCTAGAAGCATCGACTTTTCATATCTGAAAAGGCGCACGGGCTTGTGTTGTGGCTTGGTGGCTGAAGGCACAGAAGGTCACAGTGACATCCCGTATGCTTGCTGGTTTAAGCTCAGGCTGCTCTACTTTCCATCCTACTGGCTGCTAATGCACCTGGGCAGGTGGCAGAAGGTATCTCAGGTCTTCAGGCCCCTGCACGTACCTGGGAGACCAGGTAAGGCTCCTGGCAGCTGGCTTTGATGTGCCCAGTCCTGGCCATTGCAGCCATTTGGGGAATGAACAGCAGGTAAGACACCTCTCTGTCTCTTCCTTTCTCTTTAACTCTGCCTTTCAAATAAATAAATAAATCATGAGAGAAAAAGAAAACAGAAAAGGAAGAGCCCACAAACACAAGGGTGTTCATTACTTAAGGAGCAGAAATAAGCACCAGCATGGTCAGTCTGACCACCCAGGTTATGTTCTAGGTGCACAAGGTCAAGTGTTCTGCTTGGTCACTGCTTTTCCTTCTATAAATGACGACTGATATGGTCTTGCTAGCAATACACTGAGAACCTCACAAAGTTCATGGAAAATTCACTTTATCTCTTTTTTTTTTTTTGCATTAAATTTTTGAACCTACATTAACACATAGCTCTTACCTGTGCCTGAAGTTGTTTATATCTACAATTACTTGTCTGTGCATTATCTTTCCCAAATTAAAAGTCCATTATGATATGAGCTGGATTTAAGGTATCCCAAATTTTTATATATTCTGTCTGCCTCAGCACCTAATTAGGAATTTCAAATAAATGTGTTTTCCTTTCCTCCCTGCTCACATTTTCGGTGGGATTATAGATCAGGAAACGTGGCGTATGTCAATGTCTGCGTCGGCTTTTCAGCCTTGCCATGCAGAAGGACAGCCGGCTGGGCAGCTGAAGCTGGAATCCACAGTTGCCATGCACTGCCTCCAGTTAATCTGCATTCTTTTGTCTTTTCCCCTATTCCAGCAAATTGATGGAGAAGCGTTTCTGCTTATGACCCAGACGGACATTGTTAAAATCATGAGTATTAAACTGGGCCCTGCTCTCAAAATTTTCAATTCCATCCTGATGTTCAAAGCAGCAGAGAAGAATTCTCACAACGAACTTTGAAGCTGGTGAGTTCTGAGGACCATCAGCTTCCTGCTTTAGAGCTCATGTTTCATTCAAAGCACAAGGACGGTTCTAACTCCGAAGTGAGAAGTCTCCACAACTCAGAAGAGCAACACTATGGGATTATTTATATTCCTCAAGAGACAATGTATATGAATTCTTATGAAAGTGCTTGAGCTTTCAACCTGGTACTGTGGAACAACAGTCATCTTTTAGTTCTGTTCACTGAGCTAAATTTATCTTTGTAAATCTTTTTGAGGCCAGGGCGGGTGGGGAACAAGGGGGACTTCATTAATTATTTATGGATTAAGGGGAGGGAGGACAGAATAGAAATTTTGGCATTTTGTAAACATTGTTGAATTCTCTTTCATGGACAATGTTTCCTTTTCAGTACTTTCGGAAGCCTTTTTATATAATCAAATATCAACTTTAATCGAATTGGCCAAAACCTGGCTACCATTAGCCACCGGGACTGTTATCTGTATCGTTGCTTTCGTGCCATATTTTGAATTGCAGCATTATGCTGAGAGTACCTTTTCAAGTCATGATATTGCTTATCCGCTTGTCATAATATTTGTTGGGGCTGAATAGTTGTAAAAAATACAATCAGTGGTTTTACTTTTGCACGCGTTACAAAATGTTAAAGTACTTCTCACCAGCATCTTTACTATAACTACCAAAAACATGTATATAAAAGAATGAAATTAAAAATGAAATATATAAGCATAATCAGCTAGGTAGCGTATTGGAGTGGCATCAGTCACCGATGGTATTGGAGGAGTGTGCGGTTGCATTGGGGAAGCCGTATAGAGGGGTCTTGGACTATGTATGTCATTTGTATTGGGTTTTTCTCTGTTATTGAAGTAACTGTGGTGTTTTACGGAGATGAAAGCCTCATTCGGTCACAGAAACACTAACTAGAAAGGACCACTGCTCTGAACTTGTTGCATCCTCCAAGGCCAAAGGTTTTCTTCAGGGTTGGCTGAAGAGAGTCTATACAGGTGTTACTGAAGAAGCAAAGGGGCAGCACCGTGAACACGAGATGCTCAAGGCCTGCAGAGTGGGAAAGTGATTTCCTGAAGTCGTTATTCAGGAACCTCCTTTCTGGAAGGCTTCCTTTTTCTGTAGCACCTCAGTATGTGTGAGCATACAAATGCACTTTAAATGAAACCCTTGATTGTCTATCAACCGATAGCTGGTAGTGTTTCTTTTGCAAGGATACATTTCTAAAGCAAAAGGTAAATTATTTTGAAATTCTTTGGATGTACTTTCTAATTCCAGGATTAGATGCTTATCAAGGACTATTTTAAAAATAGTGAAGTAAGTTTGTAGCATGCTGTCTGAATTCTGGGGAAGTTCCACCTCTTTCCTTATTTAGCTCCCAGTTTTCCTGGTGTTGGACTTCCCTGGCTGTCCGCAGTTGGAAATCTGTTAGTAGCTATTTGCATTTGTCATGATTCAAGGTTGTAAAACAGGGTCGGTGACATCTGCAGTGTCCCATTCATTTCTTTGCATGAATCTACTCAAGTTTTCATTGTTGTTTTTTCTTCTTTTTTATATTCTGTTCAGAATTTGTACATTCAAGTTGCACATGTTATATCTAATATGAATGAAATAAAGTCTTAATTGCAGATGCTTTTTCTTTTTTACATATGTGTGATTTCTCAGAGACCTTGCCAAATAGGGGAGAAAGAACAAAAGCAAGAACATCACACATATGGGCTTTAACGAGCTGTGAACTGTAGGATTCCAGATTGTCCGACTGTGTCCCGACGTGATGCAAGCTGATGGGAGACTGAAAATTATATTCTTGGATTAAGTAAGATTTATCCCCATTGAGAATTTGTCCTTTGTAATATAAAGCAAAGAGTGTAACAAGAAGAATTCTTAAATCTTAGTGGAAGCATCCGCTCATTGTAAGCAACACATTATTTGTTAGAGGTAAGGCATTAAGCTTCCTTAGGCAGGTACAAGATTTCACAAGAAAGGAAAGATTTGTCCCAGCTCTAGCAGGGGTAAAACAGAAGCAAGAGGGAGCTGTGGTGCAAAAGAGACCCTTGAAATGAGAGAGCAAAAACAGAGGGTAGAAAATGTGGACCCTCGGACTATAGGGAGGTCCCCATAGGCTAGCTTTCTTTTTAGGGGAAGAATTGGGGCAGAAAATGAGATAAGCTCACACTCTCTGGGGTTCCCTCTAAATGCCCAGGAGCCAAAACCCCAATCTAAGTCTCCTACACATTTGGCCAGAACATAGTTTGCTCAAGCCATCACTGCTGCCTCACAGCATCTGCATTAACAGTAAGCGGGAGTGAGGATCAGCACCGGGCCAGATGTCTAACAAGAGCACTAGGATATCTCAACACTAAACACCTGCAAGGCTTCACTATTCCCTTAGGAAATGTGTTCTGTGAGTGGGTTCAGCCCTAGAGAAAATATAGTTGAGCCAATGTGCAATGTTTAGTAAGTGGCAGGTCTGTACATGTGCTGAGAATAGAGAAACCATTAAAAGACAAGATGTGCATGAATCTGTACTCAAAGTCAGCTCCTTGCTTGTTTGTCGCCAAACTTTGTTGCACTTTCCCTACAGTTCTGCCCCAGCCTAAGGGAGGCTTCCTTCAACTTCAGCCATGGATACTGTGTGCCTTCTAAGGAAAGAAATTTAAGAACCTCCCAAAGTCAGTTGGGAGAAAATATTAAGACAATGTAGAACTGATAAGGTAGGGGACAAATATGGTACATAAAGGGGAAGTTTTTAAGGACTAAGTACATTCTAAAGAAAGGAAATAAATGGAAATTTTGGGCTGGGGACTAGATTATTTTAAAATAGCATATTTTTAAAGGAAAGAAGCTAACAAATTGAACATTAATAAGCCTGGGATTTTCTCAAGATATAATCAGTTGGGGCCTGGCACAATGGTTCAATGGCTAAATCCTCACATTGCATGCACCAGGATCCCATCTGGGAACTGGTTTGTGTCCCAGCTACACCACTTACCCAACCCAGCTCCCTGTTTGTGGCCTGGGAAAGCAATAGAAGATGGTCCAGATCCTTGGGACGCTGTGCCCACGTGGGGGACATGGAAGAGAAAGTCTTTGCCCTTGGCTTTAAATTGGCTATTTGGAAAGTGAACCAATGGATGCAAGATCTTTCCTTTCCATCAGTATCTACCTTTTTAAAACAAACAAAAACTAAGACATCCTTGGAAGTAAAAGTTGGGTCACAGAATTACAAGAACTCAAATCACAAACAAGCACTCTTCAGGTAGTATTTTATTGCATAATTAATGAACAACTGAAACATCTATTGATAAAGAGTATTGAAACTTATTAGCATTTTTACAGGGTGATTTTCAGCTATCAACCTTTATTACAACAATAAATCAAAACAGCTTATTACAAAGTTTCAGCTGGCTCTGCAGGAAGTTCTGAGACAGTATGTAGCGCACTCTGAAGTGAATGTGGAAATCCTGCTTCCTTTCCTTTGTCTTTCAAGAAGGAAAATGGGGGCTGTGCAAAATCAGTGTCTCAACTATGTCTCTCTAGGAAGGTTAGGGTTTGGGACAGTCTTCCTGGATGCTTGATCCCATACATGTGAGGGGCAGCCACGAGAGCAGCTACGGCCATACACAATCATCAACCTTGGTGAGCCTCTTTGTCCAAATACAAAAAAAAAAAATTCACAGGCATTGATGCTGAAAGGGTTTTTCACACAGGTATGGACACTTGCACCTGAAAAGAAGAATGGAATCACTGCCCCATGATACATAAAATAGTTACATAATAAGACATCCCTAAACTTAACTATGATTTTACAATAAATGAACTAGTTGCAGTTTAGTATATTTGCAAAGGTGACAAAAACACAATTGAAAATAGACCACCTGTGCTCGCTTCGGCAGCACATGTACTAAAATTGGAACGATCCAGAGAAGATTAGCATGGCCCCTGCGCAAGGATGACATGCAAATTCGTGAAGCGTTCCATATTTTTTACTTTGTTAGCTTTGCCATCAGACCAGGGAAGGCCTCCCCAAGAAGCCGTTAAAGTTATCAGGACAATAAGCTGCTGCACTCAATGCTGGGTATGTGCTTGCAATGAAGGAATCTCAACTGAACTTGAACTGTGGTTATGCACCATGGGGGGAGGGTTGTGGGACAAGCAGGGGAAATCCAAGCACCTGTAAAACTGTATCATAATAACAATGTTATTAACAATAATAATAATAAAAAGAAAAGAAAATAGACCACCTTCCACTTATGAACAAATGAGGGTGTGAAGATGGACAATGTCAAGTGCTGGTATTAATATAGTACATACCTTGTCCTTCATAATGACAAAAAGGCTGGGATCGCCCCAAAAACATTTGGGAGGAGGAAACATGTAGCCGTCATCTTCATATCTGTTGAGGCAAAATAATGTTGAGAATCTAAATAAAGATACGTTTTGAGCAGGTGTAGGCAATAAGGCTGGTGTAAGAAAATCTGGAACAGCAAAATCACTGCCATCTACAGAAAACAAGCACGCCGTCTTCACTTGGTGTTTCACAACTTTGTTGCTCCAACATCCCTTTCTATTAAGCTGTTTGAAACCTCATGTTTGCCGTGCAGATCACTGCCAGGAGAAGTCTGTACTCTGCCCATTGCCAGGATGATGTTATCATGCTTTGCCATGTGTTTCATGTCATAAAATTGACAGGTTGCTAGCTTGCCAAAGATGCTTTGTAATGTCAAGTGTACTTTGTAAATCTTTGTCTCTGCTCCTTCCCTTACATCAGAAGGAATTTTTTTTTCTTCCACAGTAGTTGCTCCATTGAGTTGCACACTCCACCACAGGAGAGCTTCCCTAACTCCAGAATCCTACAGATAACAGATCGATTCAGGCCACCCCCCCAGGGTCCACTAACGTTTCAGTATGTCTTCATCTGTGTGCTGCTTTATTTTTTCTTGGAATGCAATATGAATTGGATTGTCCACCACTGAAAAAGAAGTCAGTATGTTTTCTGAATAGGATTCCAAAATGGGCCTTGATTTGTTGTAAATATCTGTTCCTGTAAGAAGCTAGACTTCTCTGAACATCTGATAAAAGAAAAATCAATGGATATATCAGATTACAAGGAAATACATTACAATGTAAGGAAGTAAATTACTCCATAATTATAATATTTGAATACTAGTTAAAAATAATATACTAACTATTTTTAGAAACTTGGAGGCAAAGTAAAGGACAGAAGATTGAAATGAACAGCAAAGATAAAGACAAAGTGGAAGAATTCCGAATCTATACATTGAAAACTTTGAACGCAGAACCAGCTGAATGGGGTGTCCAAATAAATATGACTATTAACTATGAGTCACCCAGCCAAGGTGCCAGGATGTTACATTTCTTTAGGTAAACTTCATGGGTATTTTTCTGCAATAGGACCAAAAAATCGCTAGATTTGGGAAAAGTAACCCTTAAAAAAATACTTGATCGCAGTATCCTGCCAGGCAAGCAGTAAGTTCAGATGGAAGCAAACAATGGAAAATGATGCAGCAAACAGTGGGACCAGCGCTGTGGCATAGCAAGTGAGGTCACCAGATGCCAGCATCCCACATGGGCACCAGTTTGTATTCTAGTTATTCCACATCCAACCCAGCTCCCTGCAAATGGCCTGGGAAAAGCAGCAGAAAATGGCCCAAGTGATTGGGCCCATGCCCCTCATGTAGGAGGAGCTGGATGAAGATGCTGGCTCCTAGTTTCAGCCTGGCACGCAGCACTGGCAGATGCAAACAGGTGAGAAGTTAAGTAGCAGATGGACGATCCCTTTGTGTTTGTCTCTCCCTCTCTGTGCCTCTGATTTAGCTAAATAAATAGGGGCTGGCATGGTGGTACATCAGGTCACTCTTCCACCTGTGCAGGCATCCCTTCTGGGCTGTGGTTAGTTCCCCTCCTGCTCCCTGCTTATGGCCTGGGAAAGCAGTCGGGAATGGTTCAAGTCCTTTGGCCCCTGCATCCACATGGAAGACCTAGAAAAGGCTCCTCTTTCCTGGCTTCTGATTGGCTCAGCCCTGGCCATTGAAGTTATTTGGGGAATGAAGCAACAGATGAATAATTCCAATCTCTCCTTTCTCGCACTCTCTTTCTTCCCTCTGTTGGAAATAATGTTAAGTTTATTTCATAGTAAAGCTGCAGAAATATAGAGCTCAAAAAACACCCTTTACTCAACTTTTCCAATCTCTTTTCATTATTACTAATTTGTTTGAGAGACAGAGCACTGCCATTATTGGTTCACTTCACATGTATCTGCAAGGGCCCTGGCTAGAGGCGGAGCCTTAGGATGAATCCAGGTCTCCCGCTTGGGTGGCAGGAATCCAATCACTTGAGCCATCATCACAGCTTCCCAGGGTGTGTTTAGCAGGAACTTGGAGAAAGTACCAGGTATCAAAACTTTAATACCAAGCCCAGCGCGATAGTATAGCGACCAAAGTCCTTGCCTTGAGCACGCCAGGATCCCGTAAGGGCACCAGTTCTAATCCAGGCAGCCCCATTAATAAACTGCATCTTTCGACCATCAGTCAGAGTGCACACGTCTTATTATCGGCTCCGTGCACCAAGTCCATGCTGCAGGGTAGCAACACCCTAGTTTTTCAACATGTATTTCCCAAGTATAAAGACACTCAAAATCAGGAAAATTGAAAATCCTCTCAGCTGCCAGGTCTTGAATCTAATCAAAGATCTCATGTGACAATGAGCCCCCAGCCCCAAACAGTTTCTAAATATCCTTAGCATTGTTGAAAAGCAGAGATCAATTACTTTTCAGAGTGTCCCTCAGTCTAGGTTTGCACTGTATTTCTTCATGATTTGTACTTTCTGGGCAACAATGCTGCCGTTTTTCACTGTATCAGGATACAAAAGATGACAATAAGTCCCAGTGTTGAAGATGATGGAGTGGGGATGTCATACCGGCACCACAGTGGGAAGACACAGAGCCTGAGCTCTCACTCCTGTATGCCCCATCACACAGGCCTGCAGGGACCTCAGCCTTACCATGAAAGACCCCAGCCAGTCCAGTGAAAACCCATTAAGACCCCAACTTCAGGATCAGGCAGGGCTTGTCAATCATCAGTCATACAGTCAGCCCGTAATCACAAAACTCCATGGTGCATTTCTGTTTCACATACAGTATTCTGCTAGGCACTTTGGGAACTACCGGATGTTTCAGACTTCTTCATATAATTAAGGAGCTTATAGTGTATCTATTTGACAGGGTTTTGCTCTAACACTATACTGTAGGGTTGTCCAATCATCATTGCTTTTCCAACAGCCAAAGGTTACCAGCTATTATTCCTGGAGACTGCAAAATGAAGATGAAACATAAACAAACAAAAAACCAGGATGGGCTGTTGAGAGGGTTAAATAAATTAATTCATGAATACCTCAGAGAATGAGCTTGCATTCAAATGTTTGCAAATGATACTGTTATTAAAAAGAACATGTAACAAATTTTTGTGTGTGTGTGGTGGGGGAATATGTAAAATGTTCATTTTCAGTTTGATCAATTGCACCTACAGAATTTTTCCATGAATTGTGCATACATGTAACAACTCTGATGAATCTATCATTCTATGCTGCAACTAAAATTACATTACAATTGTGAGAAGACATTTTGAATGTCCCCTTTAAGTAAAATAAATAAAAGGTTATTTGAGTTACACCTTAGGCTTCTATAAGGCATGGCAGGAAATGACTTGTGATCATAAAGAAAATATTTTGAGTGAAGTTACATTCTAACAATTTCTTAACGATCACGATTGTTGAAAAGTAAGCAAAGTAATTTGCACTCTCAAAATACCCCTCACCCCCGCCACAATATGTCCAGTAGCAGGCAAGTCTTTGATTATGAAGGCAATCAGTGACTGTCATCCAAAGTAACTCCCTGCAATCCACTGCCAATACCCGAGGGAGAATCTCACCCACTGCCTTACTGGACTAGCCCATGACCACTCAGAGAGAGGAAAAAAGCATCGAGACCCTGCAGCCGGAGAGTGTGGTGAACGAATGAAGACACCTGGTAAGGGCACTTCAGGAAAAGAAACATTTTCAGAACATCTCTCCGAGGTGTTCTGTTTCTGATCATCTTTCTTCTAAGTCCCAAAGTCTGGCTCATTCTCTTGTCAGTTTCTCTCCAGTTCTTTTCTGTTTTCATGTATTCTTGCTGGAGCCTTTTAACATGCTCATCCACCTCAGAATCTAGAATCTTCTGATCCGTAGTCAGATGCGTTATCCATTGCGCCATTGGCCCACCCATTACCTCAGAATCTAAAATCACACTTTCTTCCTGCAAAATATTTTCAAAATTAGTGTCCATGAATTTTATGTTTCGGTGGCAGCTGGAGACACCACGAAACGTGGAATCACAGGCTGTTATGGTGAATTCGGTAATGCACCAAAATGAGCATTATCCTATGTAGTTATACTTGAACTTGAATGTGGTTAATAAACAGTTGTTTTTGGAAACAAATGAGTTAATTACAACCAGAGTTACAATCTTTTCTCTGAAGAGATCAAGGAGAGTTACTATAGTTTCTACATCAGCTATTTATACGGAAACCCAGATAATTTGGGAGGTTCACGTTTAATACGATTGTTGGTCCTGTACTTTCATTTAAATTTTAGGGATGAAAGTGTTCAGAAGAGATAGAAGTTCATAAAGTAAGGGCCTGTTGCTGATCTTGTTTGTCTTTTCTCTTCATGGTGCTTTTTAATGGCTGTGCTACCCTGCCATCTAATGATGCAGATTCAAAAATAATTGCCACCCAGCTGTCACTGGAGTTCATGACACATCCGGGCACATTGTGTGTGATGGGGTAGTGAGCAAGTAATATCTTACATAGTCCTGTAGACAATCTAAAGTATTAACTTTAAGGAAACAAAAAAAACTGTTTTTAGAAACACTTGGCTAAACTGTACTTGAGTGAAAACTGATCTTCTGTCTAGTTGACCAATGTGTTAAACAGATATTCCCACAGAAAAATGAAAAGGATGAGCCTAAAATGCTCCTCTATTGGGATTTTTAAAAATGCATCAGAGGGCCCGTGCGGTGGCCTAGCAGCTAAAGCCCTCACCTTGCACCTGCATGGGAAACCTGGAGGAGGTTCCTGGCTCCTGGTTTCAGGTCGGCACAGCACCGGCCGTTGCTGTCACTTGGGGAATGAATCATTGGATGGAAGGTCTTCCTCTCTGTCTCTCCTCCTCTCTGTATATCTGACTTTCCAATAAAAATAAATAAATCTTAACAAAAAAAGAAAACTACATTAAAAAAAATGCATTGGGACCGTTTCAGATAGAACACAGGATTACAAACAAGACAGATTGGTCAAATAATCAGTAGAAAAATATAATTTACCAAAACAGATTAAAATCAAATTTCTATAATGTTAATTAAAAGATACAAGTCTTTCCACAAAGAAAATACAAAGACATGTGCTTTATGGACACATTTTATTTAACTTTCAAAACAGAGTGTTCCAAATTGATGTAAATTATTCTGGGGGATCCAACATTAAAAGAAATACTGTCCAACCTCTTCTGTGAGGCCTCCCGGACACCGTTCCCCGATCTCAGGGAGAATGCATGAGAGCAAGTACGGGTGACCCTCCCTCATGAACAAGTCTCAGACAGGAACAATGAGTTTACGTCATGTAAAACAATGGTTTCATATTAGTAAGGAAACTTGATTAAACTAAAGAAAACGTGGTTCATTTAGCAGTCACGTTTCTCATCCTATCATATTGAAAGGGCTAATCTGAGGGTCACTATTTTCGAGTGGTTTGGGCCATTTAAAAAACGTTTTGAGAAATGTGCTTATTGGCAGTTCTGAAAAGGCAGAACATGAACTGGGAGAGGATATTTAGAAGAGATATAATTGGCGAAGGAGTGGATTGCAGACTATATAAGACTCATAAATAAATAAGAAAATGGCAACTTTACAGGGGAAAAAAAAGCAAAGCATATGAACAGGCATTTTACAAAGAAACATGAACATTTCATGAACCTATGGCAAGGTCATGAATCTCACAGATAATCCAACTGAAAATTAGATGCTGTTCAAAATGAGAAAACATTTCAATTTATTTGTTATTTATTTGAAATGCAGAAAGAGATAGGACAAGGCCAAAACTAGCAGCTCTACCCCGATCTCCAACATAGGTGTAGGGACCCAAGGAGTAGAGCCGTCACTTGCTGCCTCCTGGGATGCCCTTCAGTTGGAAGCTGAAATCAGAAGCCGAGAGGTCAGTACTCAGACCAGATCCTCCTTGATGGAAAGCACGAGTCTGAAAAAGCAAATAAACCACCATGCCAAACGTCCACCCAAGATATCATTTTATTATTATGTTTTTATGGCAATGCCAAATACACAGAGAGGAGAAGAGACATAGAGACATCTTCCATCCGATGGTTCACTCCCTAAGGGACCGCAACGGCCAGTGCTGTGCCAATCCAAAGGCAAGAGTCAGGAGCTCTTCCGGGTCTCCCAGGCGGGTGGAGGGTCCCAAGGCTTTGGGCCGTCCTCAACTGGTTTCCCAGGCCACAAGCAGGGAGCAGGATGGGAAGTGGAGTTGCCGGTATTAGAACCAGCACCCATATTGTATCCCAGAGCATTCAAGGTGAGGACTTTAGCCTCATGCCAGCTAGGCCATCGCGCTGGGCCCAAGATATCATTTGATTTTCAATAACTGAGGAGACAAATGTGATAATAACAAGTGAAACTCAGGGGACCTAAGTAGCTGCCCTCATCTACAACAATAATTTGGCACTGTTACGAAGTCAAATGCTTCCACGAGCCAGCAATAGCACTCCTAAGTACAAATCTTTGGAAAAGGATTACACACACGCACCACGACACACAAACAGGAATGATTATAATCAGCAGCATGGATCAGGATAGCCAACACAAGAAACAAATCAAATGTCTGCTGACGGGATGCAAGCCAAATAAACTGGCTTGCTGTCACAGTGGGGGAAGGACGGTGCCACACAGTTCATCGCGACAGTCTAAA
The DNA here is from genome assembly GCF_017591425.1 of Ochotona curzoniae. Taxonomy (NCBI): domain Eukaryota; kingdom Metazoa; phylum Chordata; class Mammalia; order Lagomorpha; family Ochotonidae; genus Ochotona; species Ochotona curzoniae. The sequence continues at coordinate 11,831,252 of NW_024467115.1, forward strand.
TGATTCCCAGAGAGGTTACACTGAGTGAGAAAAAAGGAAGTTGTCAGAGAGAACAGATGCTTTGCCTATCAGTTTGCATACCTTGAGAGCAAGCAAAACTAAGCTACATGCCTTGGGAATTCATGCTTAGGTGACAAACTCATTTATTTAAAAAGCGGGTGAATTATGAATAAATAAATTCAAAGTCGTTTTTTTTTTTAATATAATCCAGCAAGTTTGCTTGTGGGGGTGGGGAGGAGTGAGGAAATGGGAGGAAATCAGATGGACACAGCGGTACAGGCACTGCGCTCATTCTAAAACTGGACTTTGGGCCCCTGCTGTTCATTTTGTATCATAAACATATACAATGGCAAGTTTTAAAATATAAAAGCCCTGATTTTTCTTAAAAAGTAAAGGAAAATAAGTCAAAACAGCTTCCACTACAGAAATGCAACAGAAACTCTAATTTCCGGCATAGACTATTACGCTTGATTGTTGTTGTACCTTGCCAGTCATGAAAAGTAAAGTTTATAAAAGGAAATTCCCCTTAATGGCATTGATGGAACAAACATCATGGTAGGTTGTAGCCTAGACACAGTGGCCTTTCTCAGTACTAGGCTACATAGGACTTTAAGGGTCTTTATAAATTTATATCCTATTGATACATGGATACTTAAAGATTCATACATATGCATTGTTAGATTTGGGAGAAACTTGGAAATTGGCTGATCCACACTGCTTTACTCACCAGCACCTTGAGCTCCTCAAAGGGACAGAACTTTGTCAGACATGGAGATGACAGGGAGTGTTGGGGGAGAAAGGAAGTGTTCCTGTTAATTCAGCACCCACTACTTGAACAAGGATGGTCTTCCTGCTTATAGCGTATATTGAAATGAGGGGACTTGTGTATGAGACCTCTCTGGATCATGTGGAACAGCAGGGTCTACTGCTTTGTACTTGTCTTAGTGGGCAAAGACAGGGCACGTGGTAAGAAATAGTGGGCGGAAGAGGGAAGAACGTGTGAAAGGTACGAAGCTAGAGTTTGGTGCAATGGTGTAGCTCGCTAAACCTCTACCTGTGGCACAAGCATTCCATATGGGTACCAGTTCTAGACCCAATTGCTCTATTTCCCGTCCAGCTCCTTGGTAACGGCCTGGGCAAACAGTCGAGGGTGGCCCAAGGCCTTGGCCCCTGAACCCACATGGAAGACCCAGAAGAAGCACCTGGCTCCCAGCTTCAGACTGGCTCAGCTCTGGCCATTTAGGGAGTGAACTGGCAGATGTCTCTCTCTCTCTCTCTCTGTAGCTCTACTTTTCAGGTAAAATAAATAAATCTATTAAAAAAAATTTTTTCAAAGGAGGCAGGAATCAGTGGCGATGTCACTTTGAGCCCAAGAATCCGTTGTAGAGAAGTGGAGAAGTCACCAGATCGCAATGGTTTTGAAGACAGAGCCTGCTCAAAAATACTTTTTTTTCTCCCCAAAATGAAAAGAATGTCACCCCTTTACTTAGCATAAGTTTGCTCTATATGCTGCACAAGTTTGCAATGATTCTTAGGGAAAATTTTGATTATTCTTACAAGTATTCCAGTAGAAATCTGTATTTTAGGCCTTATGCAAATAAGGGTCCTAAAACTGAGGCTTGGGAACTGGAACTGCTGAGCAGCATCCAGCAGCATGTGACCGATCGTAATCCCTGTTGGCTGTGGCGTTCTCTGCCCACTGGTATGTCACTCATCTCTCGCTCCTCTAAGGGGCGGATTGCCCAAGTCATCCAGTGTGGTGACTGTTAGTCATGTGTGGCTTGTGGTCCCCTAACATGCGGTGTGCCCAAACTGAAATGTGTGCTGGAAATACCAGAATTCAAAGATTTAGCATTCAAAAAAAAATGGAAAATACTTGATTAGTAATTTTTATAATAATTACAGGTTGAAATGATGGCATAGTAGATACAATGAGTTAAATAAAATATACTATTAAGATGAATTCTACTTTCTTTTTACTTTTTTGAATGTGGCTATTGGGAAATAAAAATTACATGATTCCCTTTATATTTCTGTTGAACAGTGTACTAGGGATTTCCTTACACCAAATCCCACCTGTGCTCATTTGTAATTCTATTATTGTCAAGTTAACTTTAGAAATGATGTCTGCCCTGTGGAACTTGGCCAGTCTCCTAGCTTAACATTCAGGCATGTATTCCAGCACTCGGCAGCAAAGCTTCACCCAGGCACCTTGTCCCATATTTCCAAGTGCAGAACTGACTTGTACAATTGCACAGAATTAGTAAACTTGCCACCTGCTGATGACTATAATCATAATTAACTGTCAACATTTTTCTTCCAGTTTTGCTGTCTTGTTTAGTCTTGTACCATAAGAGAAACATCTGCTAAGAGACCAGAGAATAATTAGCATTTATCTAATTAATCAGTGCTGTCTCTGGCACGACAAGCACTGAACAGTAACAAGAGAAAGCCAAAAAGCTTACCCCTGTGCTAGGAGAATTTTTCCCTCAATTTTCAATTCTATTTCGTTTGTAAGCCAAAGGAAGTCAACAAACAACTCTACTGCAAAATTTCAAAGCAGACACACATTTGAAAAAGAGAATATATGCTAAGAGGGTTGAACTCTAAACTTTAGTTCTGATAACTTAATAGTTAATAGCTGATTGGCTCATTGATGGATGGATCGACCTATTCAGCAAGTGTCTGGAAAGGTTTGGGACATAAGTACACTCTACAAACACGGATCAAACCCCAGGTGTCACCATCCTAACCGGCTTGTATTTTAAAAGAAAAAAAGAGGCAGAATCATCCTTCTTGAAAGAAACTACCGTGATGCTCCAGCACATGTTAGAGAGGACACTCGACATTGGGGGGTGGGGGAATGATGGCTTTACTTCTTGTATGCTTCATACAAGAATTGTATTGGAATTGTCCTCAAAATTCAGTTCATGGAGAACATCTATACTGACTATTGAGAGCCTGGAAAGAGTATTCAAGCACATTGACTGGCACAACAAAAAATTAAATATTTTTACCTAAATCTAAATTCCCCTACAAGACAAGTATTTTTATTATAATATTGGACAATACTTCTTGAGAACACCCATCTGTGGCAAAACACATGTATGTTACACCAACACACACTGTTGGTCCCCTGGGGAAGATTTTAGCTGGATCCCCGATACATACTTCCATTCCTTCATGAAGCTGACACAGAGCAGCACATACCAACCCTGATACTTGTGCCTGTCTGGATAGGCAAGATCATGCCCTTGTTGCTAACACACCTTGTGTGCCCACTGAGGATCCCGGCTCCTCATCCTCCCTAACCAAGGACATGGCTTCATCGTCTAAAATGTCTTCAGCTATTGCTGAGAAAGAAAAGGGGCTGAGCAGAGAACCAGCCCGAATCTCCAAAGCATGTGTCCTTCCTGCTCACATTTCATTGGTCAAAGTCAGATTGATGGCCACACCTAACCTTCAAGGAGTGGATAGGTGCAATCCTGATGATTGTTGCGGGGAAAGAATAATTGGTGAGTCACAGTACTGTACCCAGTCATCTCTTTTCAGTTTTTTTCTAATGTATGAACACAGCTTACTTAATGGTTTTGGTCTGTTTGAGACAAGATTTTTAAGAGATTCTAGTTCAAACCATATAAATTAAGATGTTAGGATGGCCAATTCCCAAACCAGGGAAGAGGTTCCTGAAAGAATTTTATATCTAGAAAAAAAAAAAAACCTCTTCAAAATTAAGGCAAATTATTAATATTTTTTAGATTTATTTTTATTGCAAAGTCAGATACACAGAGAGGAGAAGAGACAGAAAGACCTTCTGTCCTTGGATTCACTCCCCAAGTGGTTGCAACGACCTGAGTTGAACCGATCTGAAAGCAAGAACCTGAAACCTCCTCCAGGTCTCCCACGCGGGTGCAGGGTCCCAAGGCTTTGGGCCGTCCTCGACTGGTTTCCCAGGCCACAGGCAGGGAGCTGGATGGGAAGCAGGGCCACTGCGATTAGAACCCATATGAGATCCCGGCGCATTCAAGGCAAGGACTTTAGCTGCTAGCCTACTGTGCTGGACCCGAATTTTTTTTTTTCTCTAACTTGCAGTTAAACAAAAATCAAAAGAGTTGGTTACTTTAGAACCTACTAGAAGTACTATCCATAGTCCTTCAGGGTGACTTGAATGACTATTAGACAGTGAGCCAAATTTGCATGAAAGAATAAAGAGCCCCCGCTATAGGTCCCTGCCTAGGTTGCCTTGTACCTAGGCAGTGTTACACAGCTGGGAGAAAACCAGCTCATAGCAGGTGGGCTTCCTGGGTCTGGTTAATGCCAAATCTGTTTTAACTATAGCAGTGTGCCAGCATAGTTACCCGTTTGATTTTTTCTTTTAAAGATGTGTGGGGGCAGATGCCACCTGCACACAGCATGCGTGGGCCCTGGGTAGGCAGGCAGGGCCCTAGGCTGGCACTGCCAGAGGACTGGGCATGGGGGCTGTGGATTGCTGAGGGAAGCAGGTCTGGAGATGTGTGGAGGGAGGACTGCTGGGCGAGAATATGACAGGTGAGGAGTGACTTGTGGGGGACTTTCAGCCTGTTCTGCAGCTGTAGGTAAATGAAGGGGCTGAGACCAGGAGGTTTAGAGGAAGGGAAATGGATGTCTTTTTGAGGCTAAACCAATATGCCCAACCATGAGGGAAACCTAAACGGGACTAGTTGGAATCAACTACTGCCTACTGGTGCGCATGAATGCTATGGCTGGGGCGTCTGCTTGGCAGGGCTCGACCGCAGCACCTGCCAGTGTCAGGGCAGTGTGGACTATCTCAGGCTGGGCCAGGACACTAACCAGCTCATGAGAGAGCCGAGTCTGGAGCAGATTCTGTGGGGGATCATGGCTCACCCCTGTGGAACTGCCATATCTACTGGTTTGCTCGAGGGTTGGGAGTGGTGATGAGCTGAGCTAGGCATGACCATCGAACTCCCCAACACTCATGAGTACTGGGGTTGGGAACAGACCAAATTGTTCCAGGCCGAGCACCCACAGGTGCACCCAAGAATTGGTTGTGGGCCAAGCCACAATATCCAGCAGCACACACAAAGGCTGAGATTTGGGGACAGGCCATGCCAGGTAAGGGCCTGGCACCCACTGGCACATGTGAGATCTGTGTCTGGGAATGGATCTAGTGGGGAAACTTGGAGAACTCCCCTGGTAGGCCATCGCTCCTGCTGGTGAGCTCACGAGTCAGGGCTCGGTGTTGGTCAGGTGGGAAGGCCTGACAGATGTGTGTGTTGGCACTGTGGAGGCAGACTGGGCAGGGCCAGGCCAAACAATAACACACTGGCATGTGTAGGAGCCAGCATGGGGTGCGGGCCATACTGGATTTGGGTAGGTTATTACATCTGCTGGTTTCCATGAAAGCCAGGGATGGGGCCGGGCTGGCTATGGCTAGACTACAGCACTCACTAGTGAGAGTTGGGACTAAGGGCGGGCTGGGACAGGTTAGGCTGCAATAGCTGATGGCAAAGACCAAGAGGGATGATGGGTTATGCCAGGCTTGGTCAGAGCAATTACTAGCACATGCAATATCTGTGGCTGGGAAGCAATCCTGATCAGGAAGTTAAGGGGATGCCCTCGCTGGGCTGTGGTTCCCATGGGTGAGTGCGAGAGCTGGAATGGGGGTGGTGAACTTAGCTGGACATGGCTATGGTATCACTCAGCATGGGTGTGGACTTGGTCTGGGTGTGCCAGACTGAGTTAGGCTCCAGCACCCGCTGGTGCTTGCAACAACAAGAGTGTGTGTAGGATAGGCTGGTCTACGTCTCAACATCTGTTGAACCATGCTAGAGCTAGGTCTGGGGCCAGACCAGGCATGGCTGGGCTATAGCACCCAACAGTAAGAGCTGCAGTGGGTGGTATGAGCTGGTCAGGCAAGGCCACTGTTTCTGTCAGGACAGGAAGTGGGCCAAGGACCCACGGGTGTGCATGAGATCTGCCACTTGGAGGTGAGCTGATAGAGGAGCTTTGGGAACTCCTCTGTCAGGACACAGTGCTCCAGGTGAGTGCAAGAACCAAGGCTGGGAGGAGCCCAGACCAGGCCAGGTTACAGTATGTGCCAGCATCTGGAAACATTTACATAATATGCAAGTAAACATCATGAAAATAAAATGAATTTTTTAAAAGAAATAATAGAGAGATCACTGCATGGATAAACACAAGAGATACCACAAATATTTGTAACTTTTTTCTACCTTATTTCAAAGATAAGTGTATACAGCAATAATTGCAAATCTGTGGTTATGTGAGTGCACTGTACAGAAATATAACTTGTGCAACAATAATAGCAGGAAAGAGGAAAGGGCAGAGTTTTATAAAAGTTTTAAAGTCCAGCCTTGTGGTACTGTGAGTTAAGACTGCATGCTGTTACAACATTCCATTTGAACTCCTTTTCATATCAAGGCTGCTTCACTTCCTATCCAGCTCCCTGTGAATGTGTCTTGGAAATCAAGTGAAGGCAGGCCACATGGTTAGGTCACTGCCATTCATGCAGAACACCAAGGTGGTGGTCTTGGTTTCTAGGTTGGCCTTGCCCAGCCCTGGCTTTTGTGGCCAATTGGGGAGGGAGCTATAGCACGGGCGATTGCTGCCTCCATGGGAAAGATTGCTTCCTACAAAGTAATTAAGAAAGTGATGCCAACTCATTAAAAAATGGGCAATGGATCTAAAGTGGTGGTATAAAACTCAATAATTACTCATGGAAAGGCAAATCACAACAAGAAGGATAGTATATTTTCTACATTAGTGGACTTGGCAAATAGGAAGGCTAGCTAACACCAAGGGTTGGCGGAGGTACAAAGATATGTTCTGCTGCGGGCCTAGCAAAATCATCATTGGGAGCGTCTTTGGTCAAATTGGGTACATGTGTGTCATGCGCCCCCTCAGACCTGCTTCTGGGCTACAACCCAAAGAAACAACTCACAACTCCACAACCAACTATGTGTGTTCTTCGCTGTGGAGGCAGGGAACCCTCTGTATTGCTTCCTGTAACACACACTTAGCTCATTAATTCCAAATATTATGCTTTTTTTGTCAAAAAGATTCACTTATTTTTATTTGAAAGGCAGATTTTTCACAGAGAGAGGAGAAACAGAGAAAAGTCTTCCACCTGCTAATCCACTCCCCAAATGGCCACAACAGTCACAGCTGAGCTGACTGGAAGCAGGGAGCCCAGGAACAACCTGCAGGGCTCCCAGGTGGGAGTAGAGGCTCTGGGCCAACCCCTGTCTCCTTCCTCAGCCATAGGCAGGGAGCTGGATCAGCAGTGGGATAGCCAGGACACAAGCCTACACTCATACAGGATGCTGGCACTGCAGGCAGAGGATCATCATGCTTTGCCACTGCACCAGCCCGATTCCTATAAGCTTCTAAATTGTTTTCATCATTGAACTGAAGAAATTTCAGAAAGTTATAAAATTAGTTGGCTGTTGTTTTGATAATCTAATTACATCTGTTTATAAATATAAAACAAAATGTAAAAATTAAGGATAGGATATGTATTTATCAATGTGTGGGGCTACAAATGATTTAAAGTTTTAAGTCTGATGCATACCATGCTATAGCACCAAAACTGCAGGACTGCACTACAACGCAGGCAGTGAGGTAAGCTCTCAGGGTCGAAGGGCACGTATTTTCATGTTTCACCTGTTTATTTAAAGGGCAGAGTGACAGCGGGGGAGATAACAGAAAAATCTTGCATCTGCTGGTTTACTCCCAGGATGCCTGCAACAGCTGACGCTGGATCACACTGGAGCCAGGAGCCAGGAGCAGGAGCCAGGAGCCAGGAGCCAGGAGCCAGGAGCCAGGAGCAGGAGCCAGGAGCCAGGAGCCAGGAGCAGGAGCCAGGAGCCAGGAGCAGGAGCCAGGAGCTCCACCCAGGTCTCAGTCACTTGCATCATCATCTACTGCCCTTTAGATGCACTAAGGTGCACTAGGCTGGGTCAAAAACAAGGGCAGGAGCCTAGCACAGTAGCCTAGTAGTTAAAGTCCTTGCCTTGCACAAATCTGGGTCCCATATGGGCGCTGGTTCTAATCCTGGCAGCCCCAGTTCCCATCCAGCTCCCTGCTTGGGGCCTGGGAAAGCAGGCGAGGATGGCCCAAAGCCTTGGGACCCAGTACCTACATGGAAGACCCAGAAGAGGCTCCTGGCTTTGGATTGGCTCAGCTCCAGCTGTTGCAGCCACTTAGGGAGTGAAGATTTTCCTTTCTTTCTCTCCTCCTCTCTGTATATCTGACTTTCCAATTAAAAAAAAAACAACAACAAAGAAAAAAGGCAGGGGCAGGACTTGATCTCAGACACTATGACATGAAATATGGTCATCCCAAGAGGTGGCTTAACCCATCGTGCTACAATGCCTGTAGGAAATGTATTTAAAAAAAATATTTGCTTATTTTTATTGGAAAGAGATTTACAGAGAGAGGAAGAGTCAGAGAAGGCACCCATATGAGATGGTGGAGTTTGTAGGCAGAAGATTAGCCAAGTGAACCATCACATGGCCCCCTCCCCGCAAAATACATTTTGCTGCACTGTGAGACAGCTAGGATGCTGCAGGATTGTTTCTGGGAACATAGTGTGCAATTCGGAGTGATGCAGTGACCCATGTAACATAATGGCACATTTTTGTATCCATAAAGCATGAAGAGTTCATATATACCAATGCACAGGTGATCCCTGGACATAACAGTAGATAGCAAAATGATACTGGGAAAGTAGTTAAACTGGTGTCGGAGCTTGTGGGAGACAGAGGACCAGGGACAAAAGCTCTGAGACTTCTGGTCAGACTTCAAAGTCTGCAGCTGTGTGGGTTTTCAGAGGAAGCCCGTGTGCTGGCACCAAGAAATCCACCTTCCTGCGTGAGATGTCTGCCTTCACTTCTTCGGGAAATTCCACCTGATTGCAAAATGAAAGCAACACCAGAGACAAAGCAAAGCAGAGGCATGAGCATCTCTGTCCCTCGCTTCTTCCTTCCCACGTGCTTCCTCCAGCTAGCCAAACGCACTTCCTCGCTTTCTTGTGTGTGGACGACGTCCGTTTGTTGCTGGCGTCTACACTGTCCATCTCTGCAGCACAGAAAAATATTTTTTTCTAGGTAATGGAAATTTTGTGTCCAGTCAAGAAATTAAGGCTGTAAGAGATACACAGGTGCATCTTATCTTTATTGGTATTTATTTAATTTCCCAAAAGCTTACAAGTGTTTTGAAGGAGATACCATGTTCAAAATAAAGGCTATGAAGTTGGACAACCTGTCTCTTGAATGCAATCCCATGAACTAAATCCAGTGTATGGGAGCTCCCAGTGCCCGTCTAGGTATTCTTTGTGCCTAATACCTAAGGAAGGTAGACAATGGAGAAACACACGGTCTTTGTAATATTTCAATAGAAATATTTCTCACATTTTTAAGCTTTTAGTTTTATGAAATCTAAGGTTGTAAAAGGGAGACTATAACCTTTAAAAAATCAGCAGTTAGCAGCTAAGCAAGGGAACAGTAAATGTTCACCAGTAAGATCTGTTTGCCAGGAAAAATGTTGCTTCCTCAGACTGAATAACGACCGTCCATAATCTCTTCTGTAGCCCCAGCTGGCAGGAAGGTCAAACCCGAATGCTGTGGAAACCTAGACTCCTAACCCCATCACTCTCAATTCCCTGCTCTTTTTGCAGCAGAGGCCCCTGTGTAGGCCTTAGCAGAATTCACCCTGGTGGTCACGTGCTTCAGTGGAATCGAGAGGTAAGATGTGAAAAGCTCAATTCCACGAAGGACTCAGATGGCTTGAGAAGGGCACAACATGTGAGCATAGCAGTTGGTTCAGATATGGTGCATCGACACAGAGAAACTTGTATTTGTCTTTCGGGCTGCTCTCTCTGACTCCGTAGCCTCATTTTTGATGTCTAGTGATGCGGATACACGCTCTCACCAGCTAGACTTATCATTCATCATTTTCAGTGAATTTGCAACGGACATAAATAATATATACAAAAAAGAAAGCTGGGTTTACAAAATCATCCCTATTTTTAGCAAACTGAAAATCAAATCTTTTGAGAAAATCAATTTATACAAATTACAATTATGCTCTTTACAATGTGACTCTGTAAGAATATAAAAGATATTTTGAGCCTGGCGGCGTGGCCTAGTGGGTAAAGTCCTCACCTTGAACATGCCGGGATCCCATATGGGCACCAGTTCTCATCCCCGCAGCTCTACTTCCCATCCAGCTCCCTGCTTGTGGCTGGGGAAAGCAGTCAAGGACAGCCCAAAGCCTTGGGACCCTGCACCCACATGGCAGATCTGGAAAGAAGTTCCTGGTACCCTGCTTCGGATCGGTGCAGCACTGGCCGTTGCTGTCACTTGGGGAGTGACTCATCGGACGGAAGATCTTCCTCTCTGTCTCTCCTTCTCTGACTTTGTATATCTTTGTATATCTGACTTTGTAATAAAAATAAATAAATCTTCAAAAAATATATAAAAGATATTTTGTAAAAAAAAAGATTTTTTGTTACAAATACTGTTTTATCTTTTGATGAGTTTAGCTTAGAATTGAAATTCTGCAGCCCTAACAACATTATATCAATGCTTCTGAAAAGTTGCTTCACTAAATCTAGAGCACTTCTCAGCTGTTTTCTCTTTTTGTCAAAGTAGACAACTGACTTATTTAGCACTGCCTTATCATTTGAAAATATCACTGACAATTATATTGCAAATATACGGTCTTCATACAAAATTTTGTGTAATACATGGTACTGGAAAGAATGATATACACAGTTTGTTTTAAATATTCCTGTCTCCTGGAGTTTTTAATTAATACTAATAAAACTGAGCTGCCCAATAGTTTCTTCTAGTGATATCAAATAAATGTGCTAGATCAAAAAGAAATACTTTTCCACCTTCAGGACATACAAACATGCTGTATTTGAGGTAATGAGCAAGGATCTTCATTTTATGTGGCATGTTAAGATAGAAATAGAATTGAGAGGACACTTGGTAGTTGGGATGTGCTCCCCAAGCAATTTAATCCACTTTATAAATAAGAGGAATATTGTGTAAGCTTGTTCAAAGACCTCTGAAGTAGCTGTGGAATACTTACAGTGTCTCAAATAAAACCACTTTGCCCCTTTGAGGGAAAAATCTGCAAGCTTCGCCTGTCCACACATTGCGAAGCTCTCCACAGCCCACTCTGGGTGGCAGTTGGAAGCCTTCTCTTCCGGCAGGTAAGGGAAGGCTAAGTTTTACATTTGTCTGTCCGTAAGGATTACTTCCTCCTAGAGACACGTGCTGTGTCTTGCAATTCTGATGCTGATTGGGTAGCCTGTGTTTTGTGCTGGAGTGCCTGGGTTCAAGCTGGATTCTGTTCTCAATTCCAGCCTCCTGCCTTTGCGTACCTAGGGGAGAAGCAGGTATAATTCCTGCAGCAGAGTCCATGCCCCCCGCTTAGGAGAGCTGGTCTGATCCTGACCCCGGGTTTCCACTGGCCCTGTCACCACTGCTGTAGGCATCTGAAGAGGGCACCTGTGGACGGGAGTTCTGTCTGCCTGTCTCTGGCTCTGCTTCTCAAAAATAGAAGAACTCCCAGTCAGTCACTTTTAAAGTTTCCATTCATGTATGCTGTATTAAAAAACATAAACTTCTTGCAGCACTAAGGACTTCAAGAAGGATGTGGAAAAGAATGAACTTGAGATGTTTAACGACACTCTTTGTTTTTGGAAGTGTTTTGGAACTCTCGGTCACATGATTAGCAATGTAAAACAGATTTCCTTGGTTGCTGATCAAATCTCAATTTTTAAAAGGCATCTTATTTTATACCAATGATTTAAATGCTATTATTTCTTATTCTCTAATTAATCTATCAGGTTTTCAGAACAGTTAAAGATCCAATCTTACCTCCATCTGTGCAATTTTAATTTCATCATGCCTTATATCAGCAAGAGATTTCCTTGTTTGACCTCGTCGGTGTCCAAATTTACATTTATTTTTCATCACTTGTTCATCATCTTCTATAGGTCTTCGAACATACTTAAAACGATCTTTGAGAGCTCGTTTCCATAAAAGCTTAATAAAATAACAAAACAGGCTAGTTAATCTTCAAAAAGATTGAAATAATTCCATATAATCAATAAAATCTCTATAATCCCTTGGTTTGCAATTCTCTTTACATTGCAGTAATAGAATAATATACCTATCTTTTCATTTCTCATTACAAAAATCTTGTGGCACTGACGTAAAAATTATAGTTCCTAAATTGTATTTAAGGAAACAGAGTCAGATAAAGGAAAATATTTGCATTGTAATATAATTACTGCATAAATGAATTTAGCTCTTGATTTTTCTAGTTCTCCGAAGTGGATATTGTCTCTCACACTATGGTGTCTTCACGATACATTGCACTTTTCTAGTGAGTTCTGGGAAAATCTCATACTGACTCATTGACTGATGAGTTTTCTTAAGAATTTTTTTTTCATCTATAACTCCTCAACATTCATTTTGGTGGATACCACTGACATTTACTCAGCAAATATTTGTAGTGCATGTACTATTTTGAGTCCTAAGACCAATTCCTGCCCTAGGAAGGAGGGAGGATGTAGGTTGGCTAAGATTTCAGTTTAGAAGACGCATGAGTAATTTCAATGCAGGATGAAAGGTGTTAACAGTAAAGAAAAGAGACAGTGTTGACACTGTGTTAGGAAATCATAGAAGCCTTCTTGTAGCAGGTGAGACCTGGGTGACAAGGTCAGATGACTGACTACACGAAGAGGGTGCAGACAGTGTTGAAGAGTGCCAGATGGTTGGGTACGTAAAGCAGCACATGCAGGGATGGAGAAGGGGAGCTGATACCGTTTAGAGAACTGCCAGCAGTTGCCCTTGGCTGCAGCACAGACTCAAGATGGAACATGACAGAAAACAGAGAAGGAAGTAATGTAGGAGAAAGAAGCTTGTCCTGCACGGAAGGACCATGGTTACCCACAAGGAAACTTCAACGAAACCCTGAACCACACCTCAAGTCCTCCACGCGCAGGCTGCAGCAGCATCTCCAGGGAAAGATCTGCCATGGGTTCTGACTCTCCAGCAACGTTTATGTAAGTTGATGCCGAATCACAATTATTGGAGGACTTATCAGAACACAGCTTTCTGGTTCCTGCCCTCCAGGTCTCTAACTCACAGGTCAAGGATAGGACTGAGAATGTGAATTTATCACAAGTTCCTACAAAGTGTGGATAAAGCTAGCCCAGAAGGAAAATTTTGGTTCAGTAAGTTTACATGGAGCCCAATATTTGTATATTTTGAAACTTTATAGACAATTTGCCTGCAGAGTCATGTTTAGAAGTCTTCTGTCTCATGTTGAGGTAGGAAAGTAGATGGACAGACTTGAGTTCTGGTAAAATCTGTGTGGCATGAGGGCAGCTGAGAGGATCAGAGAGGTGGAGAGTGGGTGGGGAGCACAAGTGGGCTCTTTCAACAATGTTCTCCTGGGCCTTTGTTTTGTTCTGGAAAGTTCTCTCTCTGTCCCCTCATATTGGCTGGTATCTATTGAATTCTGCTTTGGGTCCAGATCATGGTTCAACATCCGTGCTTCACAGACACCCTCTGTGGCCACTCCAACAGCTCGCTGCTGTTGGTTAGTGACACCCACCTTACCTTGCAGGCACTCAGCTCACTGCCAACATCCCCCTCATTTTCCTTTTAAAATGCTTTTATTTATTTAAATGTATTTCAAAAGGAGAGTAAGAAATGGATACTTCCATCTGTTGGCTTCCTGTCCAAGCAAGCAAAGGCTAAATAAGACTAAAGCCAGGCAGGGACCCAACTACTTGAAGCATCACCAGACATCTCCAAGGAGGCACATTAACAGGAAGCTGGACAAGAAGCAGTGTAGTTCAGGTTCAGACCCTGTGCTCCAACATGGGATGTGAGCAGCCCAGGGCCATAAAACCTACCTCTTTTTTTTTCTTTGTAATTATTTTATTTTGACAATCTTTACATAGTTGATTAGGGCACAAAGGGTCACGGGTTACAGGAAAGTGGATAAGACCTTTGTTTTCATGTTATTATTGTTGTTTTTTTCTGTATCTGGGGTAAGGGAAAAGAAAAAGGGAGAAGCCTCACTCAGCCTCACACCTATCCCCAGGTCCCCGATGTAGGGCATGCTCTGAGGGTCCTGCTCAAGTGGTTTTGATAGTTCAGTTGTTCTGAATTGCTGCCAATCTCGTCATTCCAAACATGATGAAATGTCTCCAGAATCCACTGGCTGACATAGTCTACCTTAGAGTCTCAGTTTGCTCAGATTTTCACTGCCAACACATGGCTGGGGTAGATATTGATTTTTCTGTCCTCCATCCTCTGTTGTCGTACAGGGTATCCTCTGCAGATTCCTATGGTCTTCCATATCCTCCATATGCACTTGGATATGCTCTCCACTGCGTATCATTCACTTCTTGGTCAGACCAAGGAAGCTGCAATTCTCTTCATGGTTGAGGTTCTGAGTCCGGCAGTTTGATTGGAGGGATCCTCAAAGAAACTTCGTCTGAAGTGATCCCAGACCTGATTCTTATGTGTGCTTGCCTGTAAAGGGTCCAGCACAGTCTATCACCCCAATCAGCTTATGTACATGCTAGTGGTTGCTGGGGCAGTTGTGTTTCCAGCCCTGTCTTTCACATGAACCAATGAGTGCTGCAGTCCAGCTTGATTCTTCTGCCCAGCACACATTGACCCTTACATAAACTGGTGGGAGCTGCAGCCTAGTTGAAGCAACCCTCAATAATCCCACCAGGCCTGCCCTCTACCCTGGTTCCCATGCCTTCCAGTATGTCCCATAGACATGTTTAGTCTGTCCCACATCCCATTCAGATCTCATACATGCCAATGGGCATTGAAACCTGGTTCAACCCAACCGGCCCCCTTATCCAGCCCACACACATGCTGGTGGGTGCCATTTTGTCCAGCCACCACTGCCCTAGTCCTGGTTTTCATGCTCTCCAGTGCAAATGATAACTCAAGAGGGAGGTGCCCACTATTTCTCTACTGGGCCACTCCCACTCCTGGAATATTGTATTCTCCAGGTGGTTCTGTAGCCTAACTTGACAGAACTAGCCCCTACTGCCAGCTGATGCCACAGCAAAACCCAACCAACTTTCACCCACTCTGATTTATGCTTGCATCAGTAGAAGCAGTCAGCCTAGCCTTCCTTTGCCCAAATCGAGTGCACATGAGGCCCACAGGTGTTGTAGCCCTGCTTGGTCTGGTCTGCCCCCATCCCAACTCATACTTTCCAGTGGAAGTGGCGGCTCAGCAGGGGAGCCCTCCACATTCCCCCTACTGGCTTTGTCCCCTCCCTCCCTGGTTCTCACATGTGCTGGTTGGGCGCTGTGGCCCAGTCTGGCATCGCTCCCACCCCCTCACTTCAGCATTTGCCAGTGGTTGCTGTAGCCTTGCCAGGTTTGGCCCACATCCAATTCCAGCTGATGATGGTGAGGGTTACAGCCTAGCCCAGCCCAGCAGGCACTCGAAACTAGCCAAGCCTACCCCTTTTTTTGTTTGTTTTCTTTAATTCTTTCTCCCTCATTAAAAAAAAAATTTTTTTTTACTTGAGCATCAGAGAGATAGAAAGAGCACATCTATCCACTGATGACTTACTGCCCAAATGCCTGAAACAGTTGGGACTGGGCCAGGCCTGAAGCGAGGAACCAGGAATACAATCCAGGTCTCCCACAAGAGGAGCAAGAATCCCACTACCTGAGCCATCCCTGTTGATCCTTAGAGTCAGCGATGGCAGAAAGATACAGGTGTTGACACAACAGAGTCGGAGCAGATCCTTGGGTCTTGGCCTCGCCTGGTAAATAACTCACTGTGTGAATAGTAGCCAAAGCCTTAAATCCTGAGCCTTAGGGCTGCCCATGGCCACTCATCTTCCCTGCAATGTCTTGTGCTTAAAAAGACTGCTCTGGGTCTGAAGAGGGAGAAGAGCCTGTACTGGCCAGCGCCTGGTCCCAGCCCTAGCCATTAGAGAGGGTCACTCAATGTCTTTGGGTATGCTTTCCTCACAGGCAACTGCAATGCCACTGAGATAACTCTCGTCAAGTGTTTGCCACTTAGGGTTCGTTGCTCCTGGTTATATGGCTTCAGTGTCAATACAGCTGGTTTTTGTGGAGTCATTGTTGTGCCATAGGTGGTTAAGCCACCACCTGCAATGCTGGAAGCCCACCTGGGTATAAGTTCCAACTGTTCCACTTCCAAACTAGTTCTTTGCTGATATGCCTGAGAAAGCAGAAGAGGATAGCCCAAGTCCTCAAGCTCCTTCACCTACATGAGAGACCTCGAAGAAGCTCCTGGCTCCTGGCTTCAACCTGGCCCAGCCTTGGCCATTGTGGCCATCTGGGGAGTACATCAACAGAAAGAAAATTTCCCTAGCCCCACCTCTTTTCCCCTCTCTCTCTCTGCAATCAAACACACACACACACACACATATATATACATATATACATATATATGTATATATTTTCTTAAAAGGTATTCCTTGCCCTCCAGGAAGCACCATGGTCTAGGTTGAACAGACCCAGTTCTAGCACTAGCCTCAGGATGAAGCAAGGAAGCTTCCACAGGCTAGCTCAGCCCACTCCTAGGCCTTAGTGCCTTCAAGCCTAAAATGAAACGACAAGATCTGCCTCTATCAACCACACTGGATTTTTGGATGACTCAAATGAGTAGCTTCTCCATGAAAATATTTGTAAACAGCAGTGTTGCTCGGAGCACTCCTCCGCAGCCCTGGCAAGCAGCTCTGGGGCTGGCTTTGCTGAAGTCCGTGTGAGTCAGAGATGGCTCACTACCGCAGGCTGTGGGCCCGACCCTGCCAGCACTGTTTTACAACAGCCCTGAAAGAGCAGAGGGCTGGTATTTTTCATTAGTCCAAAAACATGTGAACTAGGGGAAGTTTGACGTTTTTCTCATGTTCCCTACAGCGCTCAGGGACCTCAGGCTGCTGAGCCTGCTGGGAAGTACTACAGCAATCAAGTGCTAGAATGCATTTGAATGACCACTTTCGTCTTCCCAGCCTCTCCAGTCTTTCCTTATGAACAGTTTGACAGCATCAGAAAGAGCAGCAAGCAGATAGAGCCTTCCACAGGGCTGTCCCACCAGCGAGAGTTAACTGAACATCTGCTAGGAGCCTTGCCTGGGATAGACAGGTAAGAGTGCCAGAGGTACAGAATAGCTATCCCCTTTTCTACATGTGAGGTATGGAAAATTCCACATGGATACGATTCCCTCCTGGAAACTCTGAAATTAAGAAAAGAAAGAAAGAAAGCAAGAAAACAAGCAAGAAAGTAAGAAAGAAAGCCCTTAAATTTAAGAATCTCTGGTGCGTATCAATGTTGGGACTCCAACATCTGTTTTTGTTTTTCTTGCTTTGTTTTGTTACAGAATGAATCTGGGTTATTGTGTAGGCTACTTTATATGCAGCAGCAAATTTTTGAAAGGCTAAAACGCTATAAGCAAGGATACTTGAATTCCATTCTTGGTTTAATGGTTACTAACTCTAAGCCCAGGATTCAACTTCTTTCCTGATCTCAGTGATAGAAAAAACAGAAACACTCTTGAAGGCCTGACCTACTCAAAAAATGCTGCAACTGTGCTCATATGTAATGAATCCTTTCTTAGGAACAGAGGAGCAATGAGAGTAACAGAGGCAGAAAACAGAGGCCTTAAATGTTTTCACATCCACACATACTGGCATCTAGTCTTTGTTGTTTAAATTGGACCAAATTTAAATTGGCTTGAGCTCCACATCTCCCGCAAAAGCACAACAAATGTAAATACATACATATATAGACACAGGCATTTTTTGTCACGGATATCTGGTAGTAAGGTACAAAGAGGCAACTGTTTTAACTAGCTATGACTACAAGCTACAAAAATAAGGAACAAACGGGAACTCCAAAAAGTTTGTGGAATGTGGAATTAAAATATTAGTGGAAAAATAATAATGTTGATATGGTATTAAAGGTTAAAATGTGGTTGAAGAGATAAATAGTTGCTTAAATATGCAAAGATTCTCTAGAAAGAATTTCTAATAATGTAATAAAATATATTTCTTTATAAAATTCATGCATTTGACTTTTTTGCACCAAAATAAATCTATTTCAATCCTATTTTCCACAATTTTCCAACACTCTTGTACAGAGGTAGAGAATAATAGACATAATACCTTTATGTACATATTGCTACAACTCTTCATAATTTTTCCTTAGATCATGTAACTATATTGTTACCACCTTAAGTGTTTTAAGGGTATATTTCAATACTGTTAAGTACATTCATATTGCTATACAATGAAGATTCTACTTGTGTAAAGTCGAAGCAAACCCAAATAATAGTTTGTTTTAAAACTCTGCAAACCTTGACTGTACATTAGAATAATCGGGGGAAGCTTTCCAAATGTTACTGCCAAACCCTACCTATCCTGGGATCCATTACATCGGTTTGCTGAGGCTAATGTGCAACCAGAGATTAGAGCTGCTGCTCCACACATCCCTTCAATCCATTTTTGTCAGGAGGACCAGGTGAGGCAGGAGAAGCTTTCACACCCAGACAGCCTCTTCATGGGTCCAGTGGGATGTCAAGATGCCCTTGAACAATGACACCAGTGCAGGTGCAGGCTTACTGACAAAGATGCTTCCTGGAGACTTACTGTAACATGGGAGTTCCCAGACAGCTTTGAGTGGGGACAAATGGTGACAGAGACAAGGGACTCTGGCCCGAGAAAGCACTAAAAAGGGGTGAGAAATGATGTTGTAGGAGCAAAAACACAAAGGCTCACAGAAAGGTGGAGGCATTGCCAAAAGAAAAAAAAAGTCAAAGACACCAACCACGATAAAGAATGAATCAGAAAAGTAGACAAAAAGAAAAATAGACCTGGATATGCAGATAGATCAAGACAGAAACTAGAAGAAAACAGTGTAAGAGTTTAGAAACATGAAATTACTGAAACATTAAGGCAAGCTGAGACTGATTGGATCACAAGTGACTTACAAAGCCACAGCCATCATCATCCAGGAAAGGGTGAGCTTGCAGCAGGGCACCGACCACGTCATTGTACTGCTGGGTGGTGGGATACCTGGTCACCGAAACAAAGAGGGCACGTTTCATATACCTTGCTGCGACTCTGCTTTGCAAAGCTCCTCCCCAGAAGCAGCACATGTGCCCTAGAATCACTTACAGGGAGCCTTCCAGATACTTTGTCATGTCAGCCTGGAGAAACTCGATGATCCTTATTCTCATGCTGTGATCAGGACACTTCTGTTCTGCCAGCATGCACTTGACGTCATAGGGAAACTCAGGTAAGATGTAGGACTTGGTCCAGTGCAGTGCTTTATTCCTGGCTGGAAGGAGCTTCACATTTCTTCTGTTAAATGAAAATGTACAAAGAGTCAATTCTCAGTAAATATTGGTTCCCTATGTGGTGAGAAATTTGTATGTAAGTTACTTTCCTGGAAACTTAAGACATGAAAATCATCAATCTATTTTTAAGAATTTTTTTTTCTAATATTTATTACAAACATGAGGGGCTTACAGAGCCCTGTGGGTCTCTGATTCTGATTAGAATGGAGGTAGGATAAATATTCGAGTTTTCCCTCTTGCGTCCTTGAGACTTGCCAGGGGGTGAGGAAGAAAAGTGCAGAACTACTTGCTGTTACAGTACATCAGCACCTGCCAGGGCACGGAGGCAGTTATTTGAGGTCTCCAGTAGGGAACAGTGTTCCAGATGTGTTACCTGCTTGATTGTTCTAAGAGGTTGTCCTTTGTTACACCACAGGTGCAAAATTCTTTCTAAGGCCTGTTGATTGTCCTGTCTAATTCAGTGTGCCCATATACTTAGGTGCTTGTGGTAGAGCCCGGTTTGGACTGTTGTTCAAACTGCCGTTCTTTCCATCTTTTGATGAGGTACTCAAAGTCTTTTTTGGCTTAGATGAGCAAGCTGTCCTGTCTTTCATGATCATTTGGGTATGCTCTTCATTCTTGCACGAGGGTCAACAACTAGGGTGGCCCAGTGCTGCCACATGTGCTCCAGAGCCAGACTGCGTATCTGTGTGATTCTCCCTGAGGTCAGGGAGCAAGTATGCGAATATAGCTGGGGAATACCCTTTAAAAATTAACCTGGTGGTCTTCAGATTTTGTTCTTATGTGTGCCACTTGGTGCAGGGTCAGGCTCAACCTGTGCCCCGTACCAGTCAAAGCATGGATTAGTGGGTGCAGCTGCCCAGTTAGACTCACCGCATCCCTGACAAACAGGTGATGCTGTAGTCTAGCCCAAGCCAGCCCTCCCCAAGTCTCAGTTCTCATGGTATATAGAAGGGTGCTGGGGTCTATTGGAATTACTCCTGCAAACCCCTACTATGCCTGCTCCTAGTTCTGGTTCTCACACATGGTTGCAGTTAATGCAATTCAGCCCAGCCTGGCCTGCCCCACATCCCACCCAGCTATTTTGGGTGTCAGTGCATACAGCAGCCCAGGCCAGCATGGCCTACCCCCATCCCTGACACTCACTGGCAAGTGATGTGGCCTAGCTGTAGTGACCCCTAAATCCCTTACCAGACCCACCTACAAATGTGGCTCCTGTGAGTACTGGTGGGCACTTTCACCTTATCTTGGACCCCTGGATTTCCCCTTTGGTTCCCCCCCTGTCTCAGCTCACTTGCTTACCTGTGGGCGCAGTGGCCCTATCTGTGGAAGCCCTAGAAATTATTTTATAAATGTCAAACAAACCCTCAGTGGCCCCATTCCAACCCTTCCCCAGTCTGCCCACCCCTAGCAATGCATGCCCCCCTGCCACTCACTCATGCTGATGACGATGGTGATGGAGTGGCCATGGTGGCATGGTGGGCACTCTGCCCCTTCCCCCAAGATCTTTAAACAAACAAAATATTGAGCGATTCTGACACACTGGTATAGTTAATACAGAGTTGGCACTAACCAGGCCCAGAATGCCTGCCTACTGGCTGCTTTTTTCCCAACAGTGTTATACTTGCCTAGATACAAGGCAACCTACGCAGTTGCCAACAGCTGGGGTGATCAATCCACCTTCCAACCATTCATCTATCCACAAATTCTTGAAGGCTCATTAAATATCTCTTTTTTTCCTTTGAATTCACATAAACAGTTATAATTTGGTAGGGACATTGTGGAGTGGGATATCATAATCATATGAGCTTTAGAATAAAATATGAAAAAGGAAAGAACATCAATCCATGAATCTCAGAGAAAATATCCTTCATATATACATACACACATACATACGTATATATACA
Source organism: Ochotona curzoniae (assembly GCF_017591425.1). Lineage (NCBI taxonomy): Eukaryota > Metazoa > Chordata > Mammalia > Lagomorpha > Ochotonidae > Ochotona > Ochotona curzoniae. The sequence continues at coordinate 11,852,577 of NW_024467115.1, forward strand.
ATGTATATATAGAGAGCTCAAAACTGAAAAAATGTCTTACAAAATCAAAATGATAAATTCCCATTTAACAGAGCAACTGAGGTATATATGAAAATCTTAACACCTGATTAAGAAGATTCTAATTTATTCTGCTGCTGCTGATTAAGAAACACAGCATTCACCCAATTTAATTGACCTTCAGTTATTTTATCAAGGTGAATGTAATTTCTAAATTAAATGTTAAGGTAGTGAGTATTGTGATTTCATTCAGATGAAGTTTCAATAAAAGAGTACAGAAAACAACAAAGAGACCGGACCTAGTGGTTGCCTAGGTTTGAAAGTGGCTAAAGTAGATGGTGATAAATATGCAACCCTTTACATTTGGTAAAATTGACTAAATCATACAGTTTAAATAGGTGAATTCTTTGTATTTTATAAGTCAATAAAACTTTAAAAATTAGATAGCATAATCATTTTAAAATTTTAATGACTCATCATTGAGTGTATAAAAAGAATCTATAGTAAATTTCAAAACAACAGTTAATTAAAGGATCTAGGTAGCTTTCAACCCATTTTACTAATTGAATTGCATGGGATCGAAGTAAGGAACAGACAAGCCAAGTAGAGACAATAGAAAGGTTTCCTAAATTAGCCAAAGTAGGCACAATCATGTAGAATCATGGTATTTTGTTGTTCCTCTCCCCACCCCCCCAAAATTTAGGTGAGGTAAAAAGCTATGTTTCCTTTGGAAATTGGGTCACACTTTGTAATGAGAATGCATGTGCTATAACAGAACACGAGGAATGAAGCAAGCAGGAAATAGCATACTTGTCTATTTACATGTTGGACTGTACTATCGTTCTGAGTTCAGTTTAGGTGTCCCCCGATGGTTCATGTGTTAATGACTTGGCCCCCAAAATTCTACATTATTGGTTAATGGACTGATGCTAATATTCATAAATCAAGGCTAGAGGCTCAATCCAGTTATGGTATCGAATGTAGAGCCTTTACGAAGGGCTCAGTTTGGATGCAGGGGTTGAATGATTATGGCTTCATAAGAAAAGACCACGTGGTCACAGCATGAGTGTGCTTCCTGTTTCTCTTTGTTACTGGTCCACCCTTTCATCTTCCCATCCCAGGTGTTTTACCATCTACCACCATATGTTAAAATTATTCTAAGTATCTTTATTAAGCTAGAGTTCAGCAAATCATCTGTAGAAGTGTAGAGACCTGCAAGAACTCTGAAATTCTGAGGACTTCTCTGCTCTCGCCTCTGACCTGGGGCTCTTCAGCAGTCACCACTGCAAACCAACACATCTTCAGCTCAATGGATCTCAATTGCAGGTGCACACTGAAATCAGTTCAAAAGCTTGCAAAACATGTTAATGTGTACAACTGGCCCCAGCTGACTGAGTCAGCATCCACTAGTAAATGAAACAGTCAGTTATATGAGTAACAAAAAGGTCATACTGATAATAAAATAAATTTTGCAATAAAGCTAACCTGACACATGTGATAATGGGTATTATTGTCCTTTGATATTTAGTATTTTATTGAATATTGAATAATCATATATGTATGCAGTGCATACATATAAACACTGACACTATACATATAAAATACTGAGGTATTAAATCCAGCTAACATATCCATCAGCTCAAGTATTCACCATTCCTCTCTCTTAGCTAACATAATACTACTCCCTTTCAATATCTGATAGGTTTGTTTGATCTTAATAAGAGTTAATGGCTGGGCCCAGTGACATGGCCTAGCAGCTAAAGTCCTCTCCTTAAACATGCCGGGATCCCATATGGGCGCCAGTTCAAATCCCTGCAGCTCCACTTCCCATCCAGCTCCCTACTTGTGACCTGGGAAAGCAGTCCAGAATGGCCCAAAGCTTTGGGACCCTGGACCCGTGTGGGATGCCCGGAAGAAGTTCCTGGATCCTGGCTTTGGATCTGCATAGCATTAGCCGTTGAGCTCACTTGGGGAGTGAATCATCAGACAGAAGATCTTCCTCTCTGTCTCTCCTCCTCTCTGTATATCTGACCTTCCAATAAATAAATAAATCTTAAAAAAAAAAAAGGAGAGTTAATGGTGATCCAATGATTCTGCTCCTAATTAGAAAACAGTATGATTTGAGGGGGCTTAAGAAAAAGAGCCTTGCTAAAAACAGGTCTATTGAATATTAAGGAAAAATCTGAACACCGAGAACAGGGGTGGAGAGTTGTAGGACGCAGGGACACGGACGCTGATTGAGGGCACACATGTTCTCTATCTCCAGCGCATATCGAATTGCTTGGTAGAGTTGATGCAAGAATTATTAGGGTCCACTGGAAAAAAAGTCAGTATGCCTTGATGGGGCTGAATTCAGTTTTCCTTGGAAAAGTTCTCGGTATTTCAGTGGCTTCTTAGTACACTCTAACTCTCCATTTAAGCTATAAATACACCCCTCACATTACCCCCATTTTGCATTTCCTTAACCTCTTCCTTTGGATCTCTTTCCAGTCCCTTCACTGAAATTACATCTTTAAAAGTCAACCAAGGACATTTTATCAAAGTTCTTTTTCAAGAACTCCTAAGTTCATTCAATTCCACTGACCACTTCTTCACAAAATTGTTACCTTTCATTTCTTTTTGGCACTATTTTATTTTCCCATTTCTTTTTGTGTCTCTGTGACAACTTGTCATATTGGCTTATTTAACCCTTCTTTACCTTCTGTTTACATATGGCTTGCTCCCTATCTTCTACCTCCTCTGTGCAGAGCTGTGCTTCTCTCTCAGAACTCATCCAACCCATCATGCTTAGGAAACTTATCCATAGATGCTGTCTCCAGAGAAGACACAACAGAAGACCATACGCAGCTAGAGAAGAAACCGACTTCGTGGATATTTGGCTACTGCTAGCCTCCTACATTTGTGCTACTCACAGAGCAAACTTTTTTCTGCTTTGAGGAAGAGCTGTACTACCTTATAAATGGTCTCTTTTGAAGGAATTATTCTAAAGGACTTTTTCCCGATTGTCTTCCTTTCTTTACTCCTAAACTAAAGGCTACACAGGCAGCTGGACAACCTGAGTGTTCACATGACATTTTAGAATGAGAGACAGAGGGAAGAGAGACAGACACACACAAGTACACACAGACACAAGCACACATATGCACACAAGGAGGAGGAGAGAGAAAAGCTTAATTTAGGTCCACTTCCTAAAGGGTTACAGCAGCAAGAGCTGGGTCAGGCTGAAACCGGTTGCCAACAACTCCATGCAGGTCTCACAAGGTTGGCAGTGGCCTAACACTGGGACCATTTCTGCCATCTTCCCAGGCACATTAACAAAGAGCTGCATCAAAACCACAGCTGCTAGAACTTCAGCAAGCACCCTAGTATGGCAAAGCAGTGTCTCAAGTCAGTATCCCACTACAGCAAAATGTTAGTCCCAAGGCTCACACGATCATTTATATGCCTCAAAAATAAGCCATTTGCAGCCCAAATATAAAAAAATAAAAATCCTATTCCCAGTTCTACTAATGAGCTTCAAATGCCATTTCCTGTGCTGAAAGAGTACTAAAAATAGAAGAGGAACATAACTTTGAATTTGAAATCCTCATGCCTAAAACAGAACACAGGAGACGGCTGGAACTTCACATTTATCATTTGACTACCTTTGATATCAGCCTTTTGTAATTTATATGCACAGTTTTGTTCTTTACCAATGGTTTCAAGCATGATCATCTTCCTAGCCACGTAATTCACACATTTAGTGACACAGGTGATTGAAAATTGTGCTAGTCAATAGCAATCAGGTACAATGTAGTGAACATGGTAGGTAGGCATAGCGTCTGGAGCCAGTATACTCTGTAAATCTCTTTGACCAAGATTAATTTCTGTATTTGGCCTCCATGAAAATGATTATTGCTTCCTAATTCTAATTTAGGCCCATTCTTTGTTATCTCTGTACATTTCCTAGGAAGAAGAAAATAACCATGCTTTAAAAATATTTTTTGGATGTGAAAAATGCATTTGGAAGGACATCCTGAATCTGTTCTCTGCATTCAGATTCCAGTTGGAGCTATCGAGGGTGGGCAAATATTTTATTCCTGGGAGAGTGATGATATTGCTATAGGGAGAAACTAAACTTTTAAACCTTGAAATGAGAAATTTCTTTGAGATTTATTTCTCTGTTTGAGTGACACAGGGAAGGATGGAGAGAGGGTGACTGTGTGGGGTTGGGGTGGTGGAGTACAGCAGAGAGATCACCCATCTGCTGGTTCATACCACAAAAGCAGGAACAGGCCAGGTGGGTACCAGGTTTTCCACATACATGGAATGGGTCCAGACACATTGGGCCATTCTCTGTTGCTTTTCTCAGGCCGTTAGCAGGGAGATGGATGGGAAGTGGACAGCAGCCAGGATATGAACTGTTACCGATAAAGACACTGACATCTCAGATGGCAGCTTTGCCAGCTATGCCACAATACTGGCCCTAGCTTCCGTGTGTGTGTCTGTGTGTGTGTGTTAATGAATTAAAGGAGTCGTAAGAGTTCATAACCATTGCTTCTTTTTTTTTAAACTTCTTTCTTTACTCCTTTTCTTTCTTCTGCAAGATTTTACCAATTTAGTTAACTTCCAAATTCAAGGGTGTTTTATCATTCCCTCTTTACTAGTCTCTGTAATTAAACAGACAATGGGACTTCATATTCTATAAGAAAACAAACAATGTTGTATACTTTTTAATGTCTCAAATACGAGTTTGTTGTATTAAATAATTAAGACAGTTCATAATACATTTCAGCTTGAGGAGGTGGGCATTTGATATAGTGGTTAAAATGTCTCGTTGGTTTGCCTCTGCTCTCCATTCCAGCTTTCTGAACAGCCTGGGAGCTATGGCTCAAAAATTTGGTTCCGGTATACACAATGAAAGACCCAGACTGTGTTCCCAGCTCCTGATTTCGCCTAGAATGCAGCCCTCATTCCTGCACATACCTGAGAAGCGAAACAGCAGATGAAAGATCTATGACTCTGTGTCTGCTTTTTGAGTAAATTAAATTAAAAAATTATGAAACTATATAATCCTGTTTTCTAAACCATATTATTGTCAACTTCTACACAAGGTGAATTTCTATAATCAGTTTAGATACAAACTTTGGGATGGCAGCTTGGCTTAACAGTTAAGACATCAGTTTGAATGTCCATACTCAATGCCTGAGTGTGAATCCAAAATTCAGTCCTGGGCCTGGTATGATGGCTCAGTGGCTAAATCCTTGCCTTGTATGTGTCGGGACTCCATGTGTGCACCTGTTGTGTCCTGGCTGCTCCACATCCCATCCAGCTCCCTGCTTGTGGCCTGGGAGAGCAGCAGAGGATAGCCCAAAACCTTGAAACATTGCATCCACATGGGAGACCTGGATGAAGCTCCTGGCTCCTGGATTTGGATTGGTCTTGCTCTGGCTGAAGTGGACACTTGGGGATGGACCAGCAGGTAAAGGATCTTTCGTTTCTCCTTCTGTCTGTAAATCTGCTTTCCAATAAAAATAAGTAATAAATCTTTAAAAAATCCAATCTCAGCTGTAGCTTCTTGCTTATGTGCATCCATGAAGACAGCAGGTGATGGCTTCTAGTACCACCACCACCTATGTAGGTGGCCCAGACTGACTTCCAAGTTCCCAACTGTGGTCTGGTCCAAAGCTGGCCAATTTTGGCATTTGGGAAGTAAAACAGAAGACTTGCAGTCTTTTTCACTTCTTTACTCTGTCCCTCTCCATCTGACATCACTAATAAATAAAAAATTCATTTAAATTGTAAGTTGATAAAAAATGACAAGCCTTACTAGATTTCCAGGGTATGTTATGCATGTGTCAGCACTTGTTTCCCTCATAAGAAAATGCCCTAAGCTTCCGTTGTTCTCTTAAGCCTACCTTAGCCCTTTCTTGGACTCCCCCACCTGACCACTCTCTGCAACCTTAGTGGTCTTCCTCATCTGAATCTTACACAATGCCTATTCCAACGCAGGCCCCATGGGCACTCAACTGTATCTCAGCTCCTCCTCTGTATTGATTTTGCTGGGCCATGTTGGGTGAAGAAATTTGTGACATAATGCTATAAAAACCTTTAGGAAAATTTGAGAGAGAAAGATAAAGTATGAGATATAACATCCTATGATAAATAAACAAAGACAGTCTCTGACTCTGTAACCTTGTGTTTCAATACATAAAGCTGACATCTTTGATAAACAAAGTTCTGTTATAGTTAAAAACCCAGTGACAAAAGGCACCAGCGACTAGCTACATTTCAAGTCAACATGCCCATGAAGTAAAGTGCCAGCTCACTGTGCTTTGGTTTGAGATAGGAAAGCCAGTGAGATAGAAATGCCAAAGAAGTAAAGTAGAGTCCACTGGAACACAAAATGTGGCTATTGCCATGGGGTGGTACTACCCCTAGTGAAAATCTTCTAAAAAACACTTTCCCAGTATCTGTATCCCTGTGGTTTCTCTGCAGGACTGAGGGCAGAGTTCCATTGTCAACACAGCTCTTGCATCATCCGTATCTTCCCAAGGTCTAGGATGTAAGTGACTCCTTTTTCTAAGAGCATCTGCTTGAATATAATGCTACTTTAAGTATCTGAGAAGCTTCTCATGTGTTATCAAAATGTTTTCCTTTCTGGTCCTCCAGTGAGACGTACAAGAGACAGGTGGAGCACTTTTCTGTTGAAGAATCATCATTCTGACTACAAGGCTTGATCTTCACACTTAAGTTAACTCCAGGGATGGTGTAGTGGTACCACTATTGGAAAAGGAAACAGCAACCAATACCATGCTCCCCAGTGACTGAACTGAACGATTGGATTCCACAAGTTGCTTTGTTTTGGCATCACAATCCCATTTTATTCATCTCTATGGTTAAGCTTTAGACTTCACACACTAAGAATGGTCTGGATTGATCTATCTAATTCTACATCATCAACTCTGAAATTTACTGACAGTTGAACTCAGTAATGTCTAAGATGTTTTTGCAACACAGAAGAGGAAGCTAAGAGAGGTGTAAATACCTGTTTATAGACTTTGTTGTTATCCTATTCTATGGCAGAAAAAGATGTTATGATATACCTTCTCAAACTAAGGAAAGAATGTTTTAATATTACAGGTTAATCAGGCATGTAGCATTTGTGTTAATTGTAGCAATCACCTGAGAATTACCTACTTCACTTTAAATTGACAATGGTCTCTACTGCTAAGAAAATGAGACCAAAGGCTTTGAAAAGCCCATTGTTTTTATAATGTTTTCTGTTGCCAATGATATAATGGCATAGATGGGGTAAGTTATGAAGAAAAGGATTACTCTGGCTGATGGATGTGGAGGTACGAGGTCCAGGGGTCACAAGGGTTGATGGCTTTGCTGTTGGCAGAGCCCTGGGGTCATGGCAAGAGACAGGGAGCATACACATATATATGTATCCTTTCAGATCGCTCTCCCTCTTCTACGACTACCAGAATTCAATAATGAGAACTGTACACTAGGAGTTTTACCCAATTTTAGTTGCCACCCCAGAAGCCAACCCTCTAACCCCCTACTTGGATGAAGCTTCTGCCCTCCTCTTAATTCCACATAGAGATGAAGTCTCAACACATGAAGCCTCACGGGACATACTTAAATTAGACCCAAACCATGATATTCTGCTCCTGGTCTATGGATGCAAAATATAGTCATTTCATTCATGATAGTCCCAGAGTCTTAATCTGGTCTTGCATTAATTCAAGATTCCAAAGTCTCATCAAGCACTTCAGGGAAAACGCTTACAGTTGTGTCTTTATAATCAAAATAAACTAGTGTAGGAGTACAATGATGTGATATGCACAATGTAAACACTGTCATTCCCAGCGAGAGGAATAGGCAGATAGAAAGGAATTATTACCAAAAAACAAGATCAAAATCAGCCGAGCAGACAATCAATCTTGAAACTCCATGTGCAGCATCTTGTGAATACTGTGGCAAATCATGGGCCCTCAAGGACCTGGGAAGTTCTGCACATGTCGCTGTGCTGGTCAGGCTTCCCTGGGTAGGGATGGAATGTTGCTGTCACCATGTTCTCACTCCTGGAACTCCATACGGACCTCACCAGACACTTTCTCCAGGGACGTCGAACCTGTCATGAAACTTACGCTTGGTGTCCCAGGCTTTCTTTTGGAATCTTGTATTCCTGTACATACTTGCGTAATTAGCTTCACGTGAACACCAAGGCTGCCACTAGCTGCATCTCCGCCTACACCTACTTGAATCAGGGCTATGGTAGCTATGGAGCACTTTGTCTGAAAGCCATAATGCTGAGGTACACTGGTGTTGGTGAGCAAGCATGGTAATAACTGCCTCCCTCCTTGCATCTGCCCCAGTCCCCGGGGCTGCCTGAAGCAATTCTGTCTTGGAATGTACCTGGGCCTGTGGTGGAAGGGGATTTCTGAGATGCCATTGAGGTCTTCCAGTTGCTCTGATACAGAGCAGTTGATTCCCTTGCACTTGCATTAATGCTTTATCCACCCATGTTGTAGGTTAAATGATATGTAGTTTTGACATTTCCCCCAGAGTGTAAACTGGTGCATCCACAATTGGAAGACAGTATGGAGAGGTTTCAGACAATGGAGAACTGACCCACCATTTAACCCAGCTATCCCACTCCTGGGAACATAGCCAAAGGGAGTGAAATCTGCGCACAAAAATACAACCTGCATGTCTGTATTTATAATAGCACAATCCACAATAGCAAAGACATAAAAACAAGTTAGATGCCTGTCAAAAGAGGAATGGATAAAGACACTGTGGTATATCTACTCCACAGAATACTAAACACTCATTGAAAAGAAGGAAATGCTACCATTTGCAATAAAATGACCTCAACTGAAGATCATCACATTCAGTGAAATATGCAAATCCCTAAAAGACAAATATAATATGTTTTATCTGATATAAGACGATCTTCAAGAAAAACACAAAAACAATTAGCTATACAGCTGAACAAACATATGCATATATTCTCATAGATAAACTATATAATGGAGCGAAACATGCTGGGATGCGGAGATACACGGCAGTATGCACCTCTACTCATGAATAAAAGGACTCCAAAGGAAGCTGTTAACTATACCTTGACAATAAGATAATAGACTTTCTACATCTAAATGCCATGATACATTTAAATAACAGAATGTTGAATTTGCAATGGTTACAAAAACACTATGCTAATGTTGGAAGGGAAAAATGGAAAGGGGAGAAAGGGAAGAGGAGGCAAATCCCTATTCCTGGAAAACACTTACCATGGAAAATAATAATAATAATAATAATAATAATCCCCAACAAATTAACTCATCCATTATTAGTTTTGGTCTTCCATGAATCTTAGGAAACAAGGAAATGCAGCCAACTCTTTGCCACTGTGTGATAAAGCTGGAGTTAGTGCACTTTTTAGGCTCATTTCCACCTGGAGTTAGTTTCCTATTCTCCTTGTTTTCTGAGCCCCTGTCAGAATCACCTGTAACAATCCATGGCAGCACACAGAGATTTTGTAGGCTGCTCCCCAAATTCTCCCAGCCTCTGCCAGTGTCGCATATTTTCATATATTTATTACTAACAACAACCCTACTTCTGACATTAATTTTCTACATTGGTCTTTTCTGTTGGTGTTAATCACACATTTCTACACTTAAGAAAGGGCAAGATCAAAGGTCATGGTGTTGGGCAACACATGGCAAGAGATAGGACATTTATATATGCACAAGGATACTTTTTAAAAGTTTGTGGAAAATGATATTAAAGGGTTTATCTTAGAGGCTAGTGTAGTGGCACAGTACGCTAATCCTCTGCTCTCTGGTGTTGATATCCCATGTAGGAGTCAGTTCATGTCCTTGATGCTCCACTCACAATCCAGCTCTCTGCTTATCAACTGGGAAAGAAATGGAAGATGGTCTAAGTCCCTGGAACCCGAAACCCATGTGGGAGACCTGGAGTAGGCTCCTGGTTCCCAGTTTCAAATCAAATTAGCTTTGACTGTCGTGGTTATATGGGGAGTTAACCAGAAGATAGAAGAGCTTCTTTCTGTATCTCCTTTCTGTAAAATCTGTCTTTGAAATTTAAAAAAATAAATAAAGCTTTAAAAAGTTGTTTAGTGCATTCATATCTATGAGGAGCCTTCAATAAGGACATGAAAATATTATTATGAAAAAACTTTATGGATATCAAAGATGTTTGTACCCAAATAAACCTTGTCTTTAATTTCCATTTAATCAGCCTCATTTATTTATTTTAAATTTATTTGTTTGAAAGGCAGAGATAGAGAAAGAGAGAAAGAGATAGCTTTATCCACTGATGCACTCTCAAAATGACAGTATTGCCAGGGTTGGGCCAGGTGGAAGTCTGCAGCTAAAAATTTCATCCAAGTCTCTGATGTGGATTCAGATACCAAAGTACTTTGGTAGACTTCCAGCCCACTCAGACCCAATCTGCCTCTTTAAACCATTCCATTCCCCTTTAGAAGTATCATTGGGAGATCCCAGGTTCCACGTGTCCTTGAGGAACTCGCTAGTGAAGAAAAGAATCGCAAAATAAATATTTCTTGTATATTCCAATTTTCTAATTCCTCTTAGTATTCATAGAAATGTAAATGACCAGAGAAACTTGATTATAATTCTTAAGTTTCACATTTTCTACCATGACCTTCAAAAAATAGATCTCACAAAAATACCATGTCTGAGTCGATCTTTCTTCGTCTTCCTCATTCATACACAAAAAACATAGATAACTTCTACTCACTCAGTTGTTGTGAAATGGCTCAATATTATTTTGTAGTTTACACATATCCAATCTGTGGGCAGAGGGTCTGGCAGACTTAGGAGAGTTTCTTTTTCATGGATGATCATGCTACAGGCTTTAGAATCCTGCCTTTGCCGAGAACAGCTTTGTCCACATGCCTTATTTATGGCAGAGGCATAATGGGTGGAGTACATTAGAGAGTGGGAAACACGAGTCCAGAAACATTTACATTTGAACTCTACTGGAAGGGGAGCTCTCTGGGGAGTGAAAGTGTTAGCCTGTTTTGTTTCCTGCTGTATCCTCCCTTGTTGCTTAAGGTAGTGTCTGACACACAGTAAGTATTCAGTAAATATTTGTGTATTACGTGAATAAATGCTAATGGAAGTAAGAAAACAATCTCAAACATCTATTTATTTATTTACTTGAAAGGCACAGACAGAAGGAGTCTTGGGGTTTAGACCTGCCAGCAGGCCTCAAGATCACCGAGGCAGACAGTGGCCACCGTCCCCAAGAACCACCAGAGACAAGCTGGTGAGGTATGTCTGCTTTATTACATACAGGTTCCAGGTTTTAGAGGGTAAGGAAGGGGAGGGCAGGAGGGAGCCTTCCGGCTGACCCCACGCCCACCAAAGACGCTGTAATTGGCTGTATGACACGTCTGTTTCCCTAGATCTTTCGGTCATGTCAGAGGTCATGTTCCAGGTGTAATCCCCTTGACCTCGTAGCCATGTTGGAAGTCACACTCCACAGTAGGCCTGAAAACTGTGCCTCAGGCCGTGGGGAAGGTTGGGGTTAAGCCACGCCCTCCAGGCAGCAGGGCGGGGCCTAAGGCAATGGCCCACAAAGGAGCCTTTGTTGTGTGATCATGTTGTATAACTCTAATCTAAGACGTTTAGGGACTAGCTTCCACACAGCCATGGGGTAGGTTGAGGTGGCCTCCTGCATTATACTCAGAGATTTCTGTCCCATGCCTGGGACATACTGCTGGGGATACAGCATTTAGGTGTATTCTGCATGCCTCTTTGATGCCGCTCTCAGTGGCAACTGGGTTTCTTTGCTCAGGTTCCTGAAGCACCCTCATTTGTGCACACTGAGTCCTAAGACTGGTTTCTGTTTTGTTTTTCTGTGACAACACTCAACCATCATCCCAGGACTTCTGGTCAAACTATGTACCCATCTTCCTCTTCCCTGGAGCAATGAATCCAGGGAAAGCCTCCAGAGACTGCTGCCTACCTGCATCTCCTCATGCTGACTGTTGCTTATACTTTGGAACCACTTGTCAGAACTGAGAAAAGAATGCTTTGAATCTCTTTGGAGTGCACACCTGGATGATTGGCAAAACAATAATAAACAATGTCTGAAATATAAGACCTCCTGCTATAGGCCATGCATTTAACTCAGGCACAGAAGACTCTTGCTACATCTGTCCCTTCATTGAGCATCTGTTGATCACCTACCTACTCTTTTAGGCAGTGCAATGCTGTAAATGGAAGCCTGGCAGCTGACACTCCTGCTTTTCTTCTGAGCTCCTTACCCGTGGAGGGCACGGACAGGTAGAAAATGAGAAGACTAATCATGCATCTCAGTGCAACTTGGACCAACGAACCATAATTAGGCTGTCATACTTCTGTGAAACTTCCTTTTGTTACGCTGTAGGATAAAATGCGCAGCAATTATGTCACCCGTTTGCCTGAGCTACACTCATGACAGTTCCTGAAAATAATTCTTCTGAAGTATTGGGGAGTCACAGATACTGGTATTACTTACTGCGCACAGTAAGAACAATCAGTTCTTCCTACACCATCTCCCAATCCGCTCTCCCCACCTGAAAAGTACTCATTATAATAATTTTAAACATGTAGGAAACCTATTAATGACAGGCAGAAGCAAAAATCTGTATACATGTTTAAAGTTCAAGTGACATGTCTTTTTTTGCTAAATATTTATCTTATTTTTATTTGAAGGGTAGATTTTACAGAGAGAAAAGGAGAGACATAGAGGTCTTCCATCTGCTGGTTCATTTCCCAAATGGCTGCAATTGCCAGAGCTGAGCTGATCCGAAGCTGGGAGTCTGGATCCTCCATCAGTCTCAGGGGCTTAAGAACATGGGCCATCCTCTGTTGCTTTCCCAGGTCATAAGCAGAGAGCTGGATTTGAAAGGGGAACAGCTGGGACACCAAGTGCCCGTCTGGGATGTCAACACTAGCCTGCCTATCATCATGCTTGCCCCAAGTGCCATGTCTTTAAGGTAACATTTTAAAAACCTCTACCTGTTTATCTGATTTCATCCCTTACTAAATATTAAAAGAGAAGTACAAAAACAAGGCTTGTTTGGGACAAACAAAAAGTTTCAATCAAGGTGCATTAAAAAAAAAAAAAAAACAGCGAAGAATAACATTGCAGAAAAGTTCTTCCAAGGGAATGCCATAGTGAGAATGGAACCCAAGAATCCATTCATCCACAAAAGGCAATGAAATTATTCAGTGAAGGTACAGAGTTGTCACTGAGGAGAGCAAAACTTGTACCACAGCATCGTACACTTTACTTAGAACACGCACTCATCCACTAGGGCTCACACACCCCATTTCCACTGCACTACAAAGGTAAGTTTCAGGCTTCTAGAGCTTTCTTTTTATCCATGTCTGTAAATAATCTAGATGGTAAACATACAAGGATATTTTTTAAAGTTCATGGAATAAAATGATGTTTGTTTGGAGGCATTTTTTTTTTGAAATGCATGCAAATGAGAAGTCTTTAAATATTTCATGGGAAATGTGCATTATGGATAAACTGTGTAATTTCCAAAGTTTGTTGCAGCAAAAAGACTTACCTTTAATTCCATTTTCCAAACGTTATTGATGTTCCTTATATGTAGAAGGGATCCTCCCTTGTACTAGAATGTAACAGGAGGCTGTTAATGGAGTGGGGAGTGAGTTTCAATGATTCTTAAAGGATGAGTGTGTTTTAGGTAAGTGAGGAAAAAAGCATAGCCTGATGCAGAAACCCCACAGGAAGCTGTGTATCAAGCATCAGGTAAAGAGTGCCCAAAGCAGATGAACTGTGCTTCATTGCCCATTAACATGTATGAGAGCTGAACGGGATGTGGGACAGATGAAACCAGTCTGCTGTACATACTGGTAAGAACAGGAACTAGAGGGCCCGGCGCGGTGGTGCAGTGGTTAAGGTCCTCGCCTTGCAAGCCCGGGATCCCATATGGGCGCCGGTTCTAATCCCGGCAGCCCCGCTTCCCTTCCAGCTCCCTGCCTGTGGCCCGGGAAAGCAGTCGAGGACGGCCCAAGGCTTTGGGACCCTGCACCCGTGTGGGAGACCCGGAAGAGGCTCCTGGCTTCGGATTGGCATAGCATTGGCCGTTGCGCTCACTTGGGGAGTGAATCATCGGACGGAAGATCTTCCTCTCTGTCTCTCCTCTCTGTATATCCGCCTTTCCAATAAAAAAATAATAAAAATAAATCTTAAAAAAAAAAAAGAATAGGAACTAAGGCAGGGGCAGGCCTGGTGGGGTGATTTGTGGGTTGCTCCGATTAGGCTCACCTCCCACTGGGTCTTCATGAAGGCCGGTTATGTGGTGGGGAGGATTGGGCTTGGCTCCAACACCCATCGGGTTGCATAAAACACAGGGCTGGAGACAGATTTGACCTAGCAATTGCAACTACCAAGGTATTCATAGGTTGATTTGGGTGACAGACTGTGCCAGACCATGTATTGGCAAACATACACAAGAATCAGGTCTGGGATGGCCTCAGATGAGTTTTCTTTGGTGATTCCCTATCAACTGAGCCACTGGACTCAGAACCCCAACCATGGAAAGAATTACAGGTTCCATGGTCTCACCATGGAGTGCATATGTCAGAGGTGGCCCCCATCAGTGGCTCAGACAGAGCAGTGGACAGCATATCCAAATGTACATGGAGGATATGGCAGTACATTGGAACCTCCAGAGAACACCTGGTACCATGGCAGAGAATGGAGGATAGAACAAATTGATCAACTACCCCAGCAAAGCATTGGCATTGAAGATCTGTCAGATGGAGAATCTAAGGTGGACTATAGCAGCCAGTGGATTTGGAAGAGATTTCATCGCGATTGGAGTCGTGGAATCGCCAGCGATTCAGGACTGCTGAACAGTCAAAACATCTTCAGAACTTCATGGCATTGCAAATTTCTGTTCTTCCTATTGTTGATTTTGTAGTGTGGCTTTTCATTTAGCGGGATGTGTAATGGAGACTAGCATGTCCAGATGTGAGGATGCAGATCAGAGATTACTAATTACACTATTTGCTGTATCCTGACAATAGGATGCTGGACTCTCTGCTGTTGTCTGTGCCTGCAATGATGGGCATGTGACTAAAGAATTACACTCTGTAGTAGTGATATAGGGGGATTTGGTGGGGAGAGGGGAACGGGGCTGGGAAATCCCAGGGCCTATGGAACTGTATCATAGAATGATGATGATGATGATTTAAAATGAAGTAAAAAAAAAAAAAAGAAAAATGAAAATAAATATAAAAAAAAAGAGTGCCCAAGGCAGAAGGGCAAGAGGAAAGGATTCACACTGGGTCCAGTAATTTTAATTTACCTGGCTGAATGGTCAAGCCATAGCCTGTGGCAGGACTTTGAAAGGACCAGCACCTTCTGACCCATCCCAATCCATAGCTCTGATTCAGGGGCAAAAACACAGGTGACATACTAAAAGCAGGTCCATCTGCCCTGCTCTTATCTACCCTTTCTCTCATACAGGTGATTGCCAGCAGCGGCACCTGATCCCTCCTAGACACCTTAGTGTCTGCCAGCTATCTGGAAAAAGCAATGCTCAATGACTAGGTCGGTCAGACAGACCTGAATTGCTTTAAGTGTTTCCTTGAACACAGTGCTATGGTCAAAAGGCCAGCTGATCTGAGGGGTATAGAGCAGCCCTGAGAAGTAGGATAAATCTGTACTCAGTAGGAGAAGAAAAGAAATCAGGTGCTGTGAGAAGCTGACCAGAGACAGAGACGGTGAGAATAAGGCACACAGTTTGATCTCCTGTATGTTAGTACCAGTTTCTTGGTAAAAGCATGTGCTCTGCCACTAGAGGTGAAATGACTTGCTTACAGAAAATTTGTGTTTAGTTTGAATAAAGTTTGGTTACTTTTTAAATTTTTAAAATTATTGTTATTTTTTAAAATAATGATTACACAGATGATCAGGATGGGAAGGATCAAGGTTTAGGAAAAAATTGGGTGAACTCATTGCTTTAGGGCTTGGTTTCTCACATACAAACATATATTAAGGTGGGGGGGGATGCTTATTCTGCAGTGCTTAAGGAATGGGGTTTAAATGTCCAAGTTCATTGTTTAAAAGATACTTCATGGTTATTGATAAAGATATTGTTGTGGGGGCAGTCAAACCCACCTGTTTGTTTCAGTTTCTAAGCCAGTCCTATTTTCTTCTTTGCTTTGCCAGGTGCTATGAGGAATGAGGCACCACCTAACCACAATAACCCTGCCCCACAGTATTGTGGTACTACCATGAGAATGCACTGTCAGTGGACTTGGGAAGGAAGACACTGAGTGTGTGGAAGATTGCACCCTCTTCTCCCACTAGTGGCAAGGAGGAGAGGAAAGCATTCCAAGGACACTGAGAGCACTCACTGGAGCAGGGCTGGATGAACACTGCACACCAAGTGCCTGCCAGGAGCTTCCTTCTGTCCAGCTCTCAGCAAGCATGACCTATTTTTAATGCTCACAGAGCACGATGAGAAGGCATTAGACTTCTCATTTTTCAGAAGAATGTCTACGATACAGGGAGCAAAGTCCTCCCTCTCTCCATTGAGGTTCAACAGGGATAGGCTACATGTCCCCATTGTGGAAGGGGTAGTTGATTGACTGACTCCACACACCTGGTGTCACACCAAAGGAAGGTTCTAGATATGACTAAATACCCCTGAGCAGAAGGCAGGGAAATGAGGCAGACATAAAAGCATGTTTACATTTTCTGAACCATAGCTCAAGCCAGGATGACCCAGGGGACCGATTCCCTTCCTGGTATATTTCCGTGCACCGTCATACTTACCCTCCAAGAGGAGTCAAGTGCATGAGGGCAGATGGAACCTGACATTGGTGGTTGTAAAGAGCAGAAGTGTTTATCTGGAGTTGGAGGTCACAGAGAGGGAAACAGGATAGAGGTCAGCCCAGGGCCAACCCCGTCTCTAACAGCTCCTCATCAGAGGTGCTAAACCCCTGTGGCTGCTGGGGCCTCAGAGTCATAAGCTTGAGGCTACTACCTTTGCCCCAACAGTTGCAGACCCTGTGTCAAGATGACACAGTCCACTGCAGAAAACTTTAAATCTCAGTTTTATTCACTTACAAAAGAAACAAAATAACGCCTGTCCTGTGGAGCTGCTGTGTGCACTAAATGAGGTGATGATGTAAAGAAAGGGGTTGTGAGAATTGTAAAGAACCATGCCCTTGCTTGGTTCTAGCCTGATGATTCTTCCAGTGTTGACTGCCCCTTCTTCCATCAGCAGGGGAACTTGTCCACATCTTACCAACCACTGCCCTCAGGACTTTGTCCGAGCCCCATGTTCCCACATGTACTTCTCTGGGTGATACTTTCCCTTTGTTTCAATGTACACCACATACTGAGATTCTAATGTTCTATTTGCAAAACAGCCTCTGTCAAGAATAGTCAAGCTAATGCGACAACAACACAATTCAAAGCAAACACAGTATATCACTCTGGACATTTTATAGCAGAAAAATTCTCCTTTTTTCTTATGTCTATGCACTTGAGGAATGTATATATACATACATATATATGTATATATATATACATATATTTATAAATTATAAATATATAATATACATGTTTATAAATTATATATACATATATGTATCTACATATATAATTTATAAACTTTGCTTTTCCAATTCAAAGATAATAAAATAGAACCTTTATCTTTTACCAAATATTTTTGATATTTTATGAAATAATTTCCCCTCCAGAATAGCAAAACACCTAAACTTAGAACTGTATCAAAATATAAGAAACCTTATTTAAAAAATAATATTATCATTAGGCTTTAGTATATCTTAAAGTCAGAACTTTACCTCTGTTTCAATACTCTTTGGTCTATTAGTCCATTGTCTAGGTCATCAGCTGGATAAAAAGATAGTGTCTGCTCCCCATGGCTGGCTAGACTGGAGGACTGTTCATCTCTGCAACCAAGAAAGAAGAGGTGCGTTGGGGGCCGTTCCACAAGGGCTGTGATCACTGATCTAGCAGCAGCTATGCGAGTAGAGGTCAGCTCACAGGCAACACTACGAGCACTGTCCATACCCACACTCCCGATGAGGTTCTTAATGAACAGACTTCAAAGGCCAGCTCACACACTCGCTCCTGTAAGCTGGGAGCTCAGTGGTGCCAGTTCATCATGCTACTTTCACCTGTCTGGCGTATTTTTAAATGGCATCAAACTCTCCCTGCTTTCCTTTATGAAACCATGGGGATAGCAGAATGTATATTTTTGGGTTAATTTTCTTACTCGGTAAAATAACGCAGCAGGCTCTCTCAGGTCCTCTCTCTCCTTGCTGCCACTTGGGATGGGAGGATGGCATTTTAGATCTTAGGAAATTTCATGCTCTTAGAATTATGCTCCACTAACATCTTCATTTTCAAATGAAGCAACTGAAATCTAGCAGGAAGAACAATTTACTCATGGGCACAGGCGACTTAGCAGCAGTGATAAGGTTGGAACTCAGTTTTTCTAGCATCCAGTCCAGAGATTCTCAACCAGCTTCAAGAAGAGCAACAACCACGAAGCACAGGAGATACCCCCACCTATTGTGTAGTTCTACCATTTGTTTAAGAGGATACCAAATACTCTGTCCAGTTGTGGTCTATAAATCCTTTTTAAGATAACAAACCAGGCAGCATTATCCATGAAGTAGAATTACACTCAAGCTCAAACTCATCTTCTCTATCTGGTCCAGTATGCCAGTCCAGGCTCTTCAGCGTCATTGATTCTGTTCACTTGATTTTGCAATTGAAGCCACAGCTAGAAAAACCAAACAAACCTCCAAGGTAGAGGAATAGTTAATATTGAAACAGGAGGTTGAAATTGAGTGTTTCTTCTTATTCCATCTCCCATCTTTATTAGGCACTTTCTAAAAGGGATTAATTAAATGGCATATGTTCAAACCTTGTTCTCTGATGGTTGATTCTTGAAACTATAACAGTACACTTAGCAATAAGAAAATACCAATGGTTTTCAAAAAGGGCATTGAAAACACACATTATGAAAAGATTACATACGGAATTCAAAACTTGTTTTGCACCAAAATACACTTCAGCTTTTCCACAAGGTTGAACTTTCATACAGCCATTAGGCATTCTCTTCTCAGATGCAATTGTGACTATGTCACAGACAGGAATACAGTCTGCATAGTGGGCAGAGCAAAAAACCCCCATTCATAACCCCTATTCAGCCAAGTCTTGGGCATCATGACTATATGTGCAATCAGCTTTCTTAACCTGGTTAGTAAAGCTTTATAACAAATGCAGAACTCTTTTGATGGAAAGACTTATGTATGACTAACACCAGTGTGAATTACAGGAGTATCAATATTGAAAATCATCAGTGCAAGGCAGCAGTTGAAAGGAGAAGCCCAGACTCCTTGGCAATCCGACCAGTTCATAATGACAGCACCATTGACACTGATCTGCAGTGCAAACAAACTTGCCAACTTCCCCCCAAGTTTTGCCTAAGATAGCATCGAGATTTCAGTAAACTTTAGGAACTTCCCACTCACAATCCTACCTACCAAAAAATACCAAGAAATTACTTTGAGCCTTCTTTGAGGTTCACACCCTCTCTTTTTTGGAAAGGAATAAAAGTTGACAACAGGAGCTTCACCAAAATTCCCACGAGTGTGCTTCCAAAGCGATATTTAGGTAAAATCCTTCAAGTAAATCAGTTGGTAGACTTCCAACCCGGCCGTAACACAAGGCCACCTCTTTCTATGTACAGAATATCCAAAATTCTAAAAGTGAAATTACTTACACAGGTTCTCACTAACACTGTAATGCTTAGCAAAGGGTACAAAATACATCTTATATATGCAATGTGAAAGATTTACTCTAAAAACACAGAATGGATTTTATAAAATATGGCAATATTTTTAAATGAACAATTGATCTGCTGCAAATGTTTAACCTTAAAAACTTAGTAAAACATCTTGCACATGAAAACATCACACTATTATGTAGGAAGACAGAAATTAGCCTAAGTGTGTGACACAGGTCTAGGGAAGGAACATAGCAGTCATGTCTCTTCACTGCGAAGTCCTGCCCTGTCAGTAACTTTCTGGCTGGTCTCAGCCTTCCTCCCAAGGGAGGCACCCTAGGAGATTCCTCTCTGCCCCTGTTAGATGACATTAAGAAATAAACTCTTGGGAAGAATTTCACTTGTTTCACATCCAGAAAACTCTTTGTCTGTAACTGGGGAAAGGAGAAAGGGTGGGGAAAACTGGACTCTGTTCCCCTCTGAAGGCCTGGGCTGAATGCAGACAGGCTCTCAGCTTTCAGCTCTGTTTTTTTGCCCAGACTGGCCTGTCAGTTGTTTGCCCCATTAAGCTTTGTTACCCTGCTTGCCCCAGTCTGCATGGATCTCATAAACAGTTGGAGATACTCGTTTTCATTCTGATCGATGTCCTAGCAAGATGGATTTGAACCTTGCTACCTTGCTTAGCACTGCTCTCCGTCTTACGTCTGAAATTCTTTTCTTACAGTACAAGGATCTCACTTCCAGTCCTCTCCTATAATAAAATCAGTATGTTTGAAATGATCCTGGAACACAGACTTACAAAACCTAATTTTAACTTCATCATCCCTTTATTTCTCGTCATTGCCAGAGTCAATAATAACATTCAGATATGAAACCGACCCCACACCTCAGAGCTTTTATCTTCTACCACAAATTGTTCCACATGATGGTTTGAGATGCTGTCATAGTTTTCATTACTTCAATGATACTCTTTAAAAAGTTAAAAACTCAGTGTGGTATTTAGGAAATCATATCATTTTGAAGACATCAGAAGAATATAAATTACCTATGACGAGGAACCCTAGGAGAGTAAGTATCCAAATAGAACAGTGATTTAGGGGAAAGCAAAGGAGCAGCCCTGGGTACCTGTTCCAAACTGTGACTGTAAAACCTGAGTAGCAGGTGCCCGTTCTGTGTGCTCTGTATACATTTCACCTGTGGCACCCACAACATTTCACGTTAGAATTCTGGTGACAGGAGTTTGCTGGTCACTGGAGTCAGGGCTTGGAAAGTAGTGGATTTAAAAATGAATCTTCAGTCATAATGTTTCTCGAAGAGATTCCTTTGCTCAGATATTAGAAATACTGTACACAATCCAACTGAATATGGTGACAGTTTCCAAACAGCTTTAAGTTCCTAAATCACTTACGCAGTTAGTATCTTTGGGAAAGCATAGAACACACACACACACAAAAAGAAAGAAAAACCCCAGTTATCATACTCACCGTAGGGCCGGTTCAGTGTGTGTGACCATGGCTGTGGCTCTGGGGCTTCCAGGAGTCTGCAGTCCTTGGCCATTCTGCTTGTGTTTTTTAATTAAATCCATCAGAACTGCCTGATGCCCAATTTTCTTTACCAGTTGCTGAATCATCCGATCATTAAGTGCTAGCAGAGCGGCCCCACTGACTTCTTCCTCTGGGAAAACAACAACAATAATTCCACGTACAAAATTATTCTCAACTCATCCTCTGCATGTATAAATAAAATCATCCATACTTTTGACAAAGACTCTGATGCTGCAGGAGTTCCAAGCTGGTATCTGATCCTAAGAAAGTACCAGAATATGGACTTTCAAGAAAAATCTTAATTATGTCCACACTAATGCCCTCCTTCATTCTAATTCTTACAAGCATTGCTTTTACAGGGAAAAGATCTTTTGCTGTGAAATTATCCATAGTAATTCCTAGTCAATACTAGCAAATATTCAATATTTCAAAATCTGACACTGCACAAAACACATACTGCATTTTAAAAAATGACCAACACAGCAGAAAACACAAGCACTAAATAATATTTTTAAAGTATCTTTCAAAACGCTGAGAGTCTCTGAAAACAGAATATTCTGTGTGCATGCTAGGACAAGTAGAATTTCAACAAAGAAAGGAAAAATACTGCATCACAAGTGCTCCACTCCACACTCACGCACACAGACACCGGGCCAGGAAAAGAATTTTCAATAACAGACAACACTCAGAAGTCTGGACTGTTCACATAAAACTTTTTGAAAGTACAAGCAACTCACCTTGAAATCTATGGACTAGCTCTCCTAAGTTTTTCTCCACCAGCCAATTGCAGACCTGTTCAACTGACCACGTTTCCATTGCTGTCTCTTGGAAATCCACCTGTAGAGCAGAAGATTAGAGAAGATTCTCCAGCTTTTCTTTTCCTGATTGTAGCTCTTTAGATTTTATTTTTAAACAATCAGCTCATTGTTCTAGTAGAGGCCGTTGGACTATCAATATTAAGGTTTTAAGATAATTACTATTTTTGCAGTACACATTATGAATACAGTCATAGAGCACAGACTCATTTTAAAAGCAAGGCTGATTTAAACCTATTGCCTTGCCTCTTTTCTCAAATTTCTTCACCTTCTCTTACTTTTTTTTCCACAGGCATCACTGCATCACTCAGCTTTACTAACTGAGAGCCAGAGCATATAATAGTACCCAATCCTGTACCATTAACACCCAGGTTTCTTCACAAAGAAAAGAAAGGTGTGAAATCATCAGGAAGTGGTTGACATTTACAAAAGGGGTGGGCAAGGGAGGAAAGATTGCTAAACGCCTGACAGAGATACTTGGTAAACCAAGACTGGTTAACCCCTTGTTGTTCCCAGCTGAGGAGACAGCTTGTAACTGCCTCTTCTTGCTTTAGTTAGCAAGAGGAAGTAGGAGCCATATTTCTTGGAAAATTGGGAGTGTTTCTCTTTCATATAATACCCTGACTTATTCCATTCAGTTCCTGACCTTTACTGACTCTTATTACAATTGGGAAGATAATTAGGATAAAGTCAAACAGCCATTGAAGATTTTAAAAATTTAGTTGGGAAGGTTGAGAATCAGATGATTATTAAATGTTAACAATTGTCTAAGGGAAACAAGCATGAATAGAGTGTGAAAGACACATTCTCCAGCTATTCTGTTAGTCTCACAGGCCTCTGTTGGACAATCACCTAGAAAACTTAGAGCTGTCAATAGTTTTTCCTACTTCTCTTATGCAGCTTGTTTCTTGTTTACAACTCACTCCAAATGATTAATCAATTTTTAAATTTCAACTTTTAATCAGATTTACTTACCATAAGATACAGCTATTCTATACATAAAGACAACAAAGAACTACTTTCAGAAAGATGATAGTGTAAGGAAACAAATATTTACTAGCTTGTGTACTTAAATTTTATTGCTACAAGCTCGGAAAATAAATACTATTTTTTTTTCATTTTTGTACATTTAAGTAAGTTGCAATTGCCAACAGCTCGGAATGGTGGAAAGGGACATGAAGCTTATGTTTCATACTTAGCAAGCTGAAAAGGTAACAGCCTTCAAAAACCATTTCCAAGAAGACAAGTGCACTTCAAAATAATGAGCCACACACTCATGAGGACTTGCAAGCAACCAAGTGGAAAAGCTGAAAACAAGGGTTAAATACGGAAGAGCCTCTTTCTGGATTACAGCAGTGGATTTAATTTGCTTCCGCAAACAGTAGCCACAGACCTCCCCCGCTAGGCTAAGCAGCAATAGCAGGGTGTGAAAAGTCATTATTTGTGAGACTGCGGTGTAAATTAAAAATCACACCTTTCTGTCACACTTCTAGCTTCCTTGTGAACAGTAGGACATAGAAAAAAATAGAAGAGAAAGAGAAAACATTTTTCTCTACTGCAAGATTAAAAGGCATTCAGGGCGGAGACTGCCTTGCAATGGATAAAAGGAAATTTGAAAATAAAATTAGTTACTTGAAACAGTTCAAGTGTTTTTCAATCTGTAAATTTTTATCCCAATTCTTCTTGGAAAAACAAAGCAATATACCAAATCAACTCATAAAAATATAATGAAATAAAAACAGCATCTTTTTGCTCATTTGATTTTCTCAATACTTTATAAAACAAAATAATATTACTGCATATTGTAATGAGGACTCTCTGGTACATGGAACGTGCACATTGCTTGGTCTGGCCCTGCCACAGCAACCATAGGCAGGATGGGAAATCCAACAAATTTGTGACAGGTTTATTTTTAAGTTGATAATTTTGTGTGGCCCTTAAATAATGTTATAAATATCCCAATGGCCCTTGGCCAAGAAAATATTTTCAACATTTGCTAGGCAATGTAACATCTTGAAGTGGCAGCCTGTAACTCACTCTGTTATAAATAGTGGCTACAATACTGAGGACTTTCACACTAGAAGGGTTAACCAATGTTACCGCAGAAAAAATGATGTATCTAGTGCTTTGGAACTCTCTGAAAAGATTAGAGTCAATG
This sequence comes from Ochotona curzoniae, assembly GCF_017591425.1. Classification (NCBI taxonomy): domain Eukaryota; kingdom Metazoa; phylum Chordata; class Mammalia; order Lagomorpha; family Ochotonidae; genus Ochotona; species Ochotona curzoniae. The sequence continues at coordinate 11,876,931 of NW_024467115.1, forward strand.
AAATATTGTTCCTCAATACTTCAACAAAATAATTTTAAAACATAGAAAACAGGATCTACAATAACACTGTACGTAAAAGTTTAAGTTCAAGCATTCTCACCCTTTTATTAAGAGAAATTTACATGAAGTGGTAATGAGTCTCCTCTGACTAAATTGTTCTATTTTCTTTAAAAACACTTTGGTAAAATACAGTTTCCCTGAAGTTTTTCCTTTTGTCTTCTTTTGCAGTTTTAACAAGTTAATTAAATAAACTTGTTCATATTTTGGATGTGTTGACCAAAGCCCTATCTTAAGGATGTGCTTCACACAGAAACAGAGAATGATAATTGCAATAATCAAGAAGGCAAAGGTAGAGTAATAAAATTACAAAGGAAATCTAAAGCAAACAATGAGAAAATTTGTGTTAAAAAGATAGGGACAAGTCATAACCTTTCAATAATAATATTAAAGGCAAATGGCATAAACTCTCCAATCATAATACACAGACTGGCTGAAGGGATTATAAGACAAGATCTATCTATTTGCTATCTATAAGAAAAACACATACACACCATCAAAAGTGTAAGAGTGGAAAAAAATATCCCACATCAATGAAAAGGATAAATTAGATTTCATGCATTCTAGTTTCAGACAAAATAGACTTTAACACAAAAACTATTTTGTCATCACATAATGATGAAGAGATCAATGTGACAAGAAGTGACTACAGTTAATGTAAATGCACACACACAACACCAGAGCTCCCAGTTGTTTACAAAAATGCTAATGCATCTAAAAAGACATAGACTCTGGTACAATCATAATGGGGGACTTCAGCAACCAGTTATCATCAATGGACAGAATGAGTAGACAGAAACTCAATAAACAACAAGAGGTAATCTATAACATGGTCCAAATGGACCTCGTTGCTATCTACAGACATTTCATCCCACAGATAGAAAATACACGTTCTTTTCCAGTTCACAGAAACTTCTCTAAGACAAACCATATGACAGGTCATAAAGCAAGCCTCAGGAAATTCAAAACAATTGAAATCAAACCATCTTTTCTGACCACTAAGAAATGAAGCTGGAAACCAACAACTCCAGAACATATGCAAAAAACATATGCTACTGAATGAACAATGGGTTATAGAAGAAAACAAAAGAGAAATTTTAAAAAACCCTGGAAATGAAGATAACAGCACAACACATAAAAAGTTGTAGAAGATAGCAAAAGCAATGCTAACAGGGAACCTCATAGCAATTAGTGGCTATATCAAGAAATTTGAAAGGCATCAAATAAATGATCTATGAATGTAGCTCAAGAACCTAGAAAAACAAAATTAAACCAAACCCTAAATTAGCAGAAAGAAGACATTATGGAAGACATTTTGGAGATTCTTCAGATATCTGAAAATAGATCTACTGTGTTACTCAGTCATTTTACTCCTGGGAATATATCCAAATGAAGTGAAATCTGCAAAGGAGAAAGTAATCTGTACCCACAGTGCAAGTTATAACAGATAAAGTATAGAATCAACCCAAATGCACATCAATGATGACTGGATGAAGAAAATTTGTGCTATCTATACACAATGGAATTCTACTAAACCATAAAAAGAATGGAATCTTGTCTTCTGCAGCAAAATGGATCTAGCTGGAGTCTATTGTGCTTTTAAGATAAGTTAGTCCTCCAAAAGACAAATATTATACGCTCTCTCTGCTCTGACAACAAATACACATAGCACAAAAATGTGTGATATTAACATTTTGTGATTTAATCATTGTTTGTAGCCCATGTCTATACTCTTGAGTAGCAGTAGGTTTCCATTTTTCTTTTCTTTTTTCCCCTCTACTTGTTATGTTAAGCATATTGCAATGTTAAGCTTGTGACTGTGAAGTGAATAAACATGCCATTGTAATAATTTGGGAAAAAAATAAGAGGAGGGGAGAGAAGGACAAAGGGAAAGAAGGAAGGAAGGTCCCCTATAGTTGTAAATCTGTATCATGGAAAATATAAAATCTAGTCATTTTGTACAATAAAGAATCAAAAAACATGAGTTATCCCATGTTTCCAGCAGCTCAGTTCATGATAGCTAAGATATGTAATCAACCTCAATTTAAATCAACTGAATAAATAAAATGTGGAAATATACATAATAGAATTCTACTTAGTCACAAAAAAGAATGAAATCCTCTATCATGCAACCAAATGAATGTTCCTGAAAACATTATGCTTAGTGAAATTAGTAACTCCCAAAAAAACAAATGTCATGTTTTCTCTGAGATGTGGTATTCATACAAAACACACACACACTGTGTAAGAATGAAACTGACATCTCATGATTCAGTTATTTTTATAACCTTTATATTCCTATCAGTCATCTTCCTACTTCTCATGTATAGATTATTGTGGCTAATGGCACACTAAGACTAATTAAAATTGAAAGCACATTATGATAAAAATTAAAGGAAATGAAGACGAAAGAAAGAGGTGTGAATGGAAGGAGGGAGGCAGGAAAATATGGCTATCTTTTTGAAACTGTATCTATTAAATATATGAAATCTGGTCCCGGAGCGATGACACAATGGTTAAGATCCTCGCCTTGCATGCCCGGGATCCCATATGGGCGCCGGTTCTAATCCCAGCAGCCCCGCTTTCCTTCCAGCTCCCTGCCTGTGGCCCGGGAAAGCAGTCGAGGACAGCCCAAAGCTTTGGGACCCTGCACCCACGTGGGAGACCCGGAAGAGGCTCCTGGATTTGGATCGGCATAGCATCGGCCGTTGTGCTCACTTGGGGAGTGAATCATTGGATAGAAGATCTTCCTCTCTGTCTCTCCTCTCTGTATATCTGCCTTTCCAATAAAAATAAAATAAATCTTAAAAAAAATAAATATATGAAATCTGTTCTCTTTATATCACTAAGAAAGACATGCATAAAGTCTCCCAAACTGTGGCAAAAATGTTATGGAAAGGATATGTATAGACTTCAGAACTTCTTTGTGCCAAAATAGGCTAATCTTTTAACTCATTTTTTTCATGTAGTTTTAGTGAACCCATGTATTTTAAAGATGTTAATTATTATTTTAGAATTAATAGATCCAATAATACTCATTTATGGCCATTTGATTTGCCCACTATGCTGGTCGTATTCATCTGTGGGAATAAATAGATAAAAAGAATTGGAAATGCTAGGCAGAAGTGTTAGGAAAATTATAGGAATTAGTCCATGCATGCGAAAGTGTCTAAGGCAAACAAAGCACTCACAGAAAGGAATGCATAATGGAACCCAATCTCATAGCTTTATAAGCCACAATTGAAATACACCACTGGACTCTGAACTCTTGGATAAGATGCTTGCCTGATCCATCAGGTGTGTTCTCTTCATGTTGCTCCCTTGCCTATCGTAGGTTGGAAAGTGGACTGGACACTCACAAATTTTTTTTCTGAAGAGGTGCCCACCTGTACTTACGGATCCATGTGTTATTAAACCTTGCTTACCACTATTGCAGCCATCTCTGCTAGCAGAAAGACTTGCCTTCACAGATGCAAAAAGGTACCCTGTGTTATATTGAAGGCAAAAGCACAGGAGAAGAGCAAAAGCTGATCAGTGAACTAGAATAGAAACTCAGAAACTGAAGTACATGTGTGGAAGTATTAAAAAAAATCTTCAACTGGGGACAAGAGAATGGCTCACTCAACAAATTTTTGCTGGTATAATACCTCATATCTACCTACAAACTAAATGCCTTATGATATAGATGAGGAGAAAACTAATCAGGAGAAACTGAGGCCACCCCCTGTCTAATGGCCCCTTTTACTCCATCCATAACAGTCACTGCCTGTGCTATGGAAAATCAGTCCCTGAAAAACTGCTTCTCAGAACTGCACTGGGCAAAAATAATGAGCATGGCTTCTGGCTGTTTCTTCCCAACTAACCATAATGAATTGTAATTTCATTACAATAAAAACACCATGGTTGACACTTCTCCCAATATGCACCTGATGCCTTGATGCTGCCAAGATTACCAAAAAAGTGTGATCAAATGAATAATACTCAAATATTACACCAAATGCTGGTCTCTATGAATATTCAATTCAGCCCTGTTCCGGGTATCACCCTATATACCTCAAGATTGTATAAAAGGATGGCTTTAAAACGCATTGGGCACTGTACGCTGCTGTATGTGCTTTCTCACAAAGAATGTATTTCTTGCATGCAAGCAAATCTATTCCTCTGTTAATGTCAAATCCTCAAATTCATTCCTGAATCTGAGACAAGAACCTGGGTCTATCTCACAACCCTCAGGAGAGTTAAACATTCAGACGCAGTAAATTTAATGAAATTACTAAAAATAGCTTAAAATAAGATTGCATACATTTTAAAAATAAAAATACATATGCATACATGTATGTTATATTCCCTAAAATCAATAAAAAGATAATGTACAAAAAGCACAAATTATATATATATAAGCAATTCATAAACAAAATTTATTCTTCTGTTTAAAATATCTGCCTATAAGGAAAACAATTTAACATCATTAGAGTAGACTCTTCAAATATTCAACGAAAAACAGGGTAAGGACTATGCATAAATTTTCTTTTACAGCCGTAACAGCCACAAATTTTTATCTTGTTCTACAGTTGAGTCTGATATGAGATTACTTTGCTAAAATCAGCATTTTACTGGGGATGCATTCCTTTTTCAAGGATTAGCAGTATTAAGAATGTGGATTCTGTTTTCTTGCCTTTTCCACCTTTGGGGGCTGTTTATATTCCTTGGCTCCTGGATCCACCTCTTCAAAGCTACCAATACTGTATCTCTGTGAACATGTTTCCAGAGTCACATCCCCCTGTGAGCTATTTCTTCTTTTGTTTTCTTATTTTTCCATTTTTTTTATTATTTGCTCTGGAATTTCCCTGACCTCTCCAAATTCCCTCCCTTCCACACTGATTTCCCCTATATTATTAATTTAGTATAGTTCTACATAGATAGTTTTAAGTCTATCATTGTGGGCATGGACAATGGAAGGGAATCCAGCATCCCATGGTCAAGATATATTTAACAGCTTCATTGGGAATCCATCTTTGATCTGGAAGTAGAGATGCATGTTGCAATGTCTGCTCATGTTTGAATATGATAGTCTCTATTACACAGTTACTATACATCCCCTTAAACGAAAGACCACAAAACAAAAGCAACAATAAGAAGAAAGATAGAAATTTACAATGCATGAAGTTAAATAACATGCTACTGAATGACTAATGTGTTGCTGAAGAAATGAAAAAGCAAACCAAGAACCTTCCTGAAGAAGATAATGCTATGGTATGATTTATGAGTGAGTAAAGAATTAAACATGAGGAAGAAATGAAAATAAAAACCAAATAATCAAAACCCATAACATAGAGTTTCTGTTATCTTTGTTGGTGAATTATGTCTCTTGTAGGCAACACATAGATGAGTTTTGTTTTTCTGACACAATCTACTAATCTATAACATTTGATTGATGGGTTTAAGCCATTAATATTTAAGGTTCATATAAGTGGATGGTAATTTGGTCCTATAATCTTAGCATTTAATTGAATTAATCTTCTGTTGTTATTTTACTTGGATGCTCTTCACAACTGCCTTTGGTTTTGGGGGGTGCTATTGCTTTTCTCTGTCAAGAGAGCATCTTTGAGTATCATCTATGGGGCAGGTTTGAAAGAGACATATTTGAGGTTTTTCTCTGTGAAAGAATTTTATTTCATTTACAAAGACAAAGGAAAACTTTGCTGAGTATGTTATTCTTTTTTTTTTTTTTTTAATAATCTTAGTTGATTAGGGTACAAAGGGTCAAGGGCTACAGGAAAGTGGGTTAAACCATTGTTTCCACACTAATATCATTTTTTCTCCTGTATCTGGGGTCAGGGGAGAAACAAAGGAAAAAGCCCCACCCAGCCTCCCACGCATACCTGGTCCCCGATGTGAGGCACACTCTGAGGGTCCTGCTCAAGCAATTTTGATAGTTCAACAGTTCTGAATTGCTGCCAATCTCGCTGTTCCAATTACAATGAAACTTATTCAGAATCCACTGACTGACATAATCTCTTCATGGTTGGGATTCTGAGATCAGGAGTTCAGTTGGAGGGACCCCCAAAGAAACTTCATATGAGATGATCACATATCTGATTCTTATGTGAGTTTGCCAGTACAGGGTCTGGCACAGTCTGTTGCCCCAATAAGCTAATGCACATGCTGGTGGTTGCAATTGCTGGGTCAATTTTGTTTCCAGCCCTGTCTTCCACTGGAATCAGTTGGTGTTGTAGTCTAACCTGATCCTACCCACTTCATACTTGACCCTCATGCAAACCAGTGGGAGTTGCAGGGTGGTTGGGGCAACTCCCTGTAATCCCCAGCAGGTCTGCCCCCTACCCTGGTTCCATGCTTGCCAGCATGTACCACATGTTTATTCTGGCGCGTATGCCATTTAGCTCTGGTACATGTCAATGGGCATTGAAGGCTACTTCAACCCAACCAACCGGCTATCCAGTCTACACACACATACTGGCAGGTGCCTCTCTGTCTGGCCAGCCCTGCCCCGGTCCTGGTTTGCTCTCCAGTGGGAGTGGTAACCCACGATGGTGGTGCCCACAATCTCCCTACTAGGCCTCTCCAACTCCCGGATTATGCACTCTCCAGGTAATTCTGGCATTTAACTTAACAGAATTATCTCCCAGTGCCAGCCTCTGCCATTGGAATCTGCGACAAAGTGCAACCAACCCTCACTCACTCTGGTTTTTGCTTGCACCAGTCAGAACAGTCAGCCCAATCAGGCCCTTCCCCAATCTAGCTCACATCAGGCCCACAGGTGTTGTTGCCCTGGCTGGTTTACCCCCATCCCAACTCACGTTTTCCAGTGGGAGTGGTTGTCCAGTAGGGAAGCCCACATTGCCCTGCCGGTTTTGCCTCCTCCCCCCGGCCCCGCCCCCCAGTTCTCATGTGTGCTGTTTGGGAGCTGCAACCATGTCTGGTATGGCTCACCTCATCTTGGCATTCCTTAACGTGCACTGGTATGTGTTGCGACTGAAGCTGGCCTGACCTACACTCTATGCTGGTGCTCAGATTCGCCAGTGGTTGATGTGAATGGGCTCAGCCTGGTCTGCCCGCAACCTATGCCATATGTATGATGGTGGGTATCTTCCTCTGGCCTGGTCTGAGTTGCTCCATATCATGGTTCTTGCACTCACCTGTAGGGGCTGTGTCCCAACAGAGGAATTTTTCGCAAGTTCCTGCTTCAAAACCTCTCCCTATGCCAGGTCTTGCGCATACTGGTGGTTCCATGGGCTGGCCCTCATTACTGGCTTTCAGTCCATTCCAGTTCTTGGTGTTGGCTGTTTTACCCCAGCCAAGGCTTGTCCATACCCATTTACTGCTGAAAGGCTCAGTAGGGGCAGAGACTCAGCCTAGTGCATCCTACATCTACCCAGGTTCTTCAGAGTGCCAGATGGTGCTGGCGTCTAGCCCAGCTTGGTGCTCCCAGTCCCGGTCCACATTTGTGTTTAGGGAGATTGCAGCCATACCCAGACCAGAACCTAGTCCCCACTCCCAACCCCTGCACCCTCCCATGGGAAATCCAACCCAGCAAGGATGTACTCTCCCAGCTCCCCAACTGTGTCTATTCCCAGGCCTAGATTGCATGCATGCACACCAGTGGGTTTTCTTACCCAGTTGTCTTAGCCCCTCACCTGTCTCAGCCTTTGCCTTTGATGCTGTGCCGTAGTATCAATGCCTCATGAAGACCATTTGGGGAAAAAGCCTAGGTTGGATTGACATGTGGTCCATCCTGATATCTTTTCTTTTTTGTGAGTTGAAGTTTGCTTGGCCCTGCCTGGTCCGCCCCCTTCCAGTTGCAGCTTGGCCCACGCCACATCCTATTTTAGGATGCACCTTCGGGTGGTGCTGCCTTGATCTGCCCAGATCGCCATCGGTTCCTTTACCCGTAAGTGATGGTAGGCTCCATGGTCACTCCTAGCTTAGCCCATTGCCACCCTGTGGGACTTGTATTCCCACAGGGTTGGGCCCACACTTCCCCCCAGAGTTTACCCCAGACCAAGTACTCTCGCGTGCTGGTTAGTGTCTAGATCCTGCCAAATGTGACCAGTCCACTATTTCATCACCCAGTCAAGTAATGGTACCTAGCCCTGCCAGGTAGGCCAGCATTCAGAGCTTTCATGTGGACTGGTGTGTGGCAGTCAGTGATGCTCTATTCTAACAGCCCATCTTAGGATTCCTAATTTAGCTAGTGAATCAGTCTGGCCCAAATAGATCTTATGGACACTCCCCTCCAAACCATCAGGTCTCAGTCCTCATGCTTGCCCGCAAGTTTCATGACCCTGTTACTGTGAATCACCCAGAATTCATCTCTCACCTACACTAAAACTGGCTTTTTTCATGGGTGTCCCTAAGCAGCAATTTCATATCCTAAAAACCCTAGAGCTCGCCACTTAGTGCACTGGCAGCCCGAAGCCAAGGACTAAGTCACTGCCTTTCAGCAGTGGCTTTGTCTTGCGTCCCCAGCCTTGGATCCCAGATGGCAGGGGAAGCCCCCACAGCCGCCACACTGTGGGGAGCTGCAAGCCGCCCCCACCCCCGAGGCCTTTACGGTACGTTATTCCTGACAGACCCTTTTTTTTTTTGCTCTTTGAATTTGGAATACATCATTCCATCCTCTTCTGGTCTGTAGAGTTTGCTGTGAGAGGTCAGCTGTGAATCTTATTGCTATTCTTCTATATGTCAATTGATTTTGTTTTCACATGCACATTTAAAGATCTTTTCCTTATGCTCAATTGAAGAGAGCTTGATTATCATGTGTCATGATGAAGATCCCTTTTAGTCAACCCTGATGGAAGATCTATGCCTCTCTTGGATTTTGTTTCCCAATTCTTTCTCTAGATTAGGGAACTTTTCCTTTATTATTTCATCGAATACTTTTTAAAGATTTATTTTATTTTTATTGGAAAGTGAGATATACAGAGAGGAGGAGAGACAGAGAAGAAGATCTTCCATCCAACGATTCACTCCCCAAGTGACTGCAACGGCCAGTGCTGTGCCGATCCAAAGCCAGGAGCCAGAAACCTCCTTCAGGTCTTCCACGTAGGTACAGGGTCCCAAGGCTTTGGGCCATCCTCAACTTCTTTCCAAGGCCACAAGCAAGGAGCTGGATGGGAAGTGGAGCTGCTAGGATTACAACTGGTGCCCACATGGGGTCCTAGCATGTTCAAGGCAAGGACTTTAGCACTGCGAGGCTACCAGACCAAACCCAATTAAATACATTTTTAAACCCAGCTTCTCTTTCTTCACATTCTGGAACTCCCATAGCTCTTATACTTGGCCTTTTACTAATGTCTCTTAATTTCTGATTTTTTTTTTTTTTTAGCTTGACCCAGTTCTGTTTCCAGCTTTTTGATTGTTTCTCCATTGTGACAAAAATTGTCTTCCAATTCTGAGATTCTTTCTCCAGCTTCCTTTATTCTATTATTGATACTTTCCACTGAAAAAAAATTTTTTTGCTCTATTGTGTCCTTCATTCCTCCCAAATTGGCTTGATTTTACTTCAGTGTTGCTATTTTCCGTGTGACACACTCCTTGTATTTCTTGAACTCCTGTATGTGCTTCTTGTTGTTGATAAGAAGCTTTATAATGAGTTCTCTGAATTCTATATCCTTCATATCTTCAATGTCTTCCTCAGTTAACACTGAGGTTGGCAAAGGGCTTTTGCTCCTTTGCAGGGGAGTCTTCAGTAATATTCATTGTGTTTGTGTCTCTTCTTTTGCTCTTGGTCATTGTACTTCTGGTTAGCAAATTCTTCCCCTTGGGGACAGGTTTCTAAGCTATGTACTCACAGGTTTACAGTTTAGTTTTCCTCACTGTGGTTGGTATACAGCTCTTTGCAATCACTTGTGCCACTCCCTCCAGCATGTTTCATGTCTAGGCTCATGAGTTAGACCTCCACTATGATCCACTACAGTTCCACTACAGTCCCAGCTCCTGGCTCACCATTTGCCATCTCCTGTGCTACTGTGCTGAGGCTGCGCTGTCATCTTTCCAACCTTTTTAGCCAGTTCCAGCAGTTCCCAGGATTAGGGAGATTCCAGGTGTTTAAATAACTAGTTTTTTTTGCCTTTTGTGGTACCTATCTTGCCAGAAAGTGTTGGCCATTAGACCTGAAGGCCACCCAGATCTCCTTTGACCTGTGGAATGTCAAAGTCAGTATTATATTCCCTGTGGGTCCAGTGCAATGCATTCACCTGGAAGTGAGTTTGCTATGAGCTCAGTACATGCACAGCTCACTTGTTTCAATCTCAAAACTTTTGTCACCCTGTACAAAATTGCTCCTGATGTGCCATTGGTGGCATTCTGGATCTGCTGGCTATTAGGTCTTGGGGCTACCTAGATGTATTTTGGGTGGAACCTGTAGGGTGCCACATCAGTGCAATGCACAGAGTCAGGAATAAGATCACTCCCAGCTTAATTAATGCATGTACAGTCCTGTCCCACTTTTGCCTTTGCCTCCCTCCAACAAAATGGTGTCCAGTGTGGCTCTGGTGGGTGTCTGGGCTGTGAAATGCACCCTGTTCCTTTACCAGTTATTTGCTGCTCTGTCTCTGCTCCTAGTCAAATCAAACAAAACAACAGGAGAGGCCATTCTTTGCTTGGGCTCACCTGCTGAACTCCCAGTCAACTCCCCTTCCCACCTGGTTACTGGTGAAGCTCCTACCAGTGGCGCTCAGATCGCCAGCCATGGGTAGAGATCAGATCACTGTTCACTGGTTGCCATTGACATATCTCTTCTCAGCAACACCACACTGTTGTCTCCACTGCTTTCCTGTTTCTGTTAGTCTCCATCTGTCCCTCTACTGTCTGTCTGTTCTCTCTTATTTACTGCCTTCTCTGCTTCACCCTGGTTAATGATTCTTGTTCTGTTTAAACATGTCCTTACCCTAGTCCACCATCTTGAATCTCAACAAGCTATTCAGAAGAACAAGAAATTCAGAAGTGCAAAAAGAATGGAAGAGAGAGATACTACTTCTCCTGTCTGCCTCCCCAGGTGGGTGTAATCACCAGAATAGTGCCTGTCCCAGTCTTCATCCAGGTCTTCCATGTGTGTGGCAGGGACCCAAACAGTTAGAAGCATCTTATTCTGCTTTTTTCCAACCCTGTTAATACAGGGAGCTGGATGGAAAGTGGAGCAGTTGGGACATGAACCCATTCATATATGGGATAGCAGCATGGCTGGTGATTTCTTTATCTGCTATGCCACGATGCCAACAAAATGAACAAAAAATCAAATAATTATATAAAGATGTATATGATTTTGTAAAAATTTTAAATTATATACCATTTTATTTGCTTTTTAATGTAAATTAAAATATCAATAATTCACAAATATAAGTAATATTCATATGCAGGAATTTATTCATTATGACACTGCTATATACCTGGAAAAATAAATAGAAAGACCTAGAAATTCTTGGCAGAAGGACCTGCACTTTCTTATGCTAAAATATATAACATGCTTTAATAAATGAATAAGCATAATACAGAGGCAAAAAGAGCAAATCAGTGAAACAAAATAAAAGCCTTGAAACAGAAATATATATTTAGTAATGAATATAATCAACAAAGTGGAGATGTAACCAATGGGATGGGGAAAAAAATCTTTGTACACTACATGACAGAGCTTCAGAAACTCAACAACAGCAAAATGACACAACACTGTGAAAAAAAAGGACAAAGAAAATGAAGAGACATTTTTCAAAAGATTAAATTCAAATAGCTAGTAGATATGTGAAAAAATGCTCAGGCTCCGTAGCTGAAAGGGAAATATAAGTGAAAACCATGTTGAGGTTTCACCTAACTCCAGTGACGTTAGCCTACATTCAGAACTCTACTAACATCTGCCGCTGTGGATGTGGAGAGAGAGATACCGTGCTTAATGGTCTTGAAGTGTTTCTCCTATATTTGTATCTTCTGATTTCAAGCTTCTAGGCTTAAACTTCGTTATTTAATTGATTTTATGTTGGTTTTTGTACAGGGCGAGAGAGATAGGGGTTCAGTTTCACTCTTCTGCATATGGAGATCCAATTTCCCCAGTACCACTTATTTACATATTGCCCCATTTTCCAAAACATGTCTTTTGCAGTTCTGACAAAGATACGTTGGTTGTAGTTGTAAATCTGTGCTATTGGTGTCTGAATTTTTACTTGTTTTGTTAGTATCATGTTTTTTAAGTTGCTGTAACTTTGTAATTTATTTTAAAGCCTAGGAGTTTAAAGCTTCTCTTTGTTCTATGTGTTCCACAGTGCTTTATTTCATGTCTTTTGTCATTTCATTCAATGTTTAGTAATACTTGATCTAGTTATGTGAAAACTGTCATTATATTTTGATAAAAATTGTATTGGATCTGTGAATTGCCTTCAGTAATATGAACATTTTTAACAACACTGATACTATCAATGTATGAACTCAATGTCTTTCCATTTACGTATGTTCGTGTGCGTGTGTCCTTTTCAATTGTTTTCATAATGTTGTATAGCTTCCACTGTGGAGATATTTCAACTCTAGTTGATTTCATTCCTAGGGATATTATATTTTGATAGCTATTAGAAATGATATTGCTTTACTAATTTTTTTCCAAGAGAATTTGGAATTTCTGTATAACAATACTATGGACTTTTCTGTTTCCTTTGTATTATGAAACTTTGCTGAATTTATCAGTTCTGATAGTTTTTAGGAGTCTTCCATGCTTAAGCTCATTCACAAAGAGTAATAATTTAACTTTCTTTTTTATTTATATGACCTATGTTTCTTTTTTTTTTTTTTTGCTTAATTGAACTAGCTAGGAGTTACCATATTACGCTGAATGATGGGGAGTATCCCAATTCTTTCCTCTATCTTGGAAAACCATCAGATTTCCCATGTTCAATATATTAGCTGTTGGTTGTTACAGATGTTGAGTGATGATCTATTTTACTATTACTATTATTGTTATTACTATTTGCAATGCTGTTCTATAGCCACTGGGATTTTTCCTCCCCCCTTCACAAAGCTCTAGTATTTTAGGGCTTTCAATTTCAAGGTAATGATATCCTTGAACTAGATACATGAACTTTGATTTAGCATAGATACTGCTTTCTGTGATTTTTAGTAAAAATGTATATTTGACAGTGCAGGTGAAAATTGCTTGTTTTATATTTCTGATTGGTGGCAAGAACTAATATTATTAAAATATTACAGCTATTAAATTGCCTCGTTGGAGCTGCTCATCTGTTGGGACGTTTGACAGATGATTTCTGTAGTCTTACAACATTCAGCTGGTGGCATCAGATGGGGCTCTCTTCATCTGTGATACGAAGTGTTCATCTGGCCTTGTAGCATTCCTGAGGGAAGGGAGGACATGATGTGCCTCAAACCACAGATGGGCAGTGTGGGGACAGAAAAGACACGCGACCCTATGCTTTCCTGCAGGATTGGAACAGGATAAGTGATAAATGCCTGTATTCCTGCCATCCTTACTGTCACCTGATGTCCAAGATATTCAAACTCTTCTGTTTTTAAGATTTATTTATTTTGGCTGAAAAGACAGATCTACAGGGAAAAGAAGAGAAGATCTTGTATTAACTGATTCCTCTCCAAATAGCTTCAATGACTAGAGCTGAGTTGATCCAAAGCCAGGAGCCAGGAAACTCTTCTATGTCTCTCATGCTGGTACAGGGTCTGAAGACTTTGGAACATCATCTGCCGCTTTCTTTGGCCACAGCAGGGACATGGATCTGAAGTGGAGGGAAGTGGAGGAGGTGTGACATGAATCAGTGTCCATATGAGATAGATGGTGGCACTTGCACGAGGATTTCTGTGTTCCTGTGAGTGTGTGTGTGTGTGTGAGAGAGAGAGAGAGAAAGAAAGAGAGAGAGAGAAAAAGTAGGCATAAGATGGGGGTAGACAGAATAATGGAGAAGTGAGCCTGTAACAATTGTAGTAGAGTGTCTCATTTGCAGATGGTTTCATGGTAAATACAATTTGAAAGATTTTGCCTTTTACTTTTATCTCCTGTTCTACTTTTACTTTCCTTGATTATATCTGCGCACATGCAGCATATCAAGATACAGGTAACAGATGTTTGGAAGAAGAGGAAGACAAGTTGGATCTGTAAAGTTGGTATTTCAAAAACTTAAAATTTATAAAGATTTTTTAACTGTGGTAAAATGTACATAAGCTTTACCATTCTAACTCTATTTGAGTATATAATTCATCACTAGGTACATTCACATTATTCTACAACCATCGCTACTTTCCACCTCCAGAATATTTTTATCATTTGCACTTGTCAAACACTAACTCCCACATCCATGGGAGCAGGCTCAGGAGGGAAATAGTGGGCACCTCCATCTTGGGTTGCCACTCCCACTGGAGAGCACTAAAACCAGGACAGGGGCAAGCATGGCTAGCCAGAACAGCACCCATCAGCATGTGTGTGTAGGCTGGATAGTAGGGCTGATTAGGTTGAACTAACCTTCAATGCCCATTGACATGTACCAGAGCTAAATGGGATATGCGCCAGAATGAACAAGTCTGCAGTACATGCTGGCAAGCATGGGAACTAGGGAAGGGAGCAGGCCTGGTGGAGATTATGTAGAGTCGCCCCAACTAGCCTGCAACTCCCACTGGTTTGCATGAGGGTGAAGTATGAAGTGGAAGGATCAGGCTAGACTGCAACACCAACTGATTCCAGTGGAAGACAGGGCTGGAAACAAAATTGACCCAGCAATTGCAACCACCAGCATGTGCATTAGCTTATTGGGGCGACGGACTGTGCCAGACCCTGTACTGGCAAACACGCACAGGAATCAGGTCTGGGAACCACCCCAGACACAGTTTCTTTGGGGATCCCTCCAACTGAACTCCTGATCTCAGAATCCCAACCATGAAGAGACTGTGTCAGCCAATGGATTCTGAATAGGTTTCATTGTGCTTGGAACAGCGAGATTGGCAGCAACTCAGACCTGTTGAGCTCTCAAAACTGCTTGAGCAAGACCCTCAGAGTGTGCCTCACACCGGGGCCGGGTATGGGTGGGAGGCTGGGTGGGGCTTTTTCCTTTGTTTCTCCCCTGACCCCAGATACAGCGGGAAAAAATAACGTTAATGCGGAAACAATGGTTTTACCCACTTTCCTGTAGCCTTTGACCCAACAACGCAAAGATTATCAAAATAATAGAATTTAAAAAAATAACTCCCACATCCCCAGCAAAGGAGGACTTCCCCAGATAAGAGTTAATCTGCTGGGAAGGAGGACTGCAAACCTTTCTTGCTGGTGGTACTGCACCTGAGCCAGCAATGCTGTGCTGTACATCTGCACACATGTGAGCTCTGCAGGATTTGGTTAACTTTCCTGTGCCCAAGCGTTGTCTGGATGTAGTAGTGAGCTTCTAGATCCAAGGTCGTATTAGCAGATGTGGATATTTCCACAGGAAACTGTATGTCTGATGACAAAAGCTCTAATTATCCCTCTCCTCCTCCTCTGTTAATACCTCCGTATTCAATATTCATGTCATGAAGGTCATGGCGCAGCCATAATGAGTAAGAGTGCAGGGACACCAAGAGCTGAGATCATTTATCTTTGTCTTTGTCCTGGTTGTGCTGTGACTCAGAGCCCAACCCTAATTGCTATGAAACAATACAAGATTTGTTTCTAGTACCCCTGAGTTAATGGACAGAGACTTACACCTGCGTGCTGAAACTTTTTAATAAAATAAGTTTTGAAATATCAAGAAATATGAATCAGGTGCACCATAGCATCATGCTTTGTTTCCATTGTGACATTCAGTTACATAGAAATAATGTTGATCTTTGGCCTCTATTTTCTTTGCTAGATTTTTGAGGCTGAGAACTGCTTTTATCCAACTTTGTATTTCTACTGCTTAGTGCTACACCTAACATCTAGGAAGCTATCAATTAGTGAGTAAATGAACTGTGTAAGGAGAAGCTGGTAGCTGAGGATCACAGCTGATAGAGTTTGCACACCTCATTACAGTGACAATTTCAATAGTCTTCAAGCAGGTAACTGGAGATTATAAAGTGTGGGGAAACTTCTCCACTGGACAAATTGTTTTTCTCAAGCCATAATTCAGAAGTCGATTACCTGTTCATACAAAGACTATCAAATGTTTCGCAGTGACTTGTAGTGTAGCATAAGCTGTGGTGCAAAACAGTGCTCAGGATTACAGTGCTATAGAAAATAACGCACATTTCTTTCTTTTTTTTTTTAGAGATTTATTTTATTTTTATTACAAAGTCAGATATACAGAGAGGAGGAGAGATAGAGAGGAAGATCTTCCGTCCAATGATTCACTCCCCAAGTGAGCACAACGGGCTGGTGCTGTGCTGATCCAAAGCCAGGAGCCAGAAACTTCTTTCCGGGTCTCCCACACGGGTGCAGGGTCCCAAGCTCTTGGGCCATCCTTGACTGCTTTCCCAGGCCACAAGCAGGGAGCAGGATGGGAAGTGGACCTGCCAGGATTAGAACCGGCACCCATATGGGATCCTGGTGCGTTTAAGGCGAGAACTTTAGCCACTAGACCACGCCACCGGG
This sequence comes from Ochotona curzoniae, assembly GCF_017591425.1. NCBI lineage: Eukaryota > Metazoa > Chordata > Mammalia > Lagomorpha > Ochotonidae > Ochotona > Ochotona curzoniae. Next base: position 11,893,546 of record NW_024467115.1, read on the forward strand.
CCCCGCACATTTATTTCTGTAGAGTTCCTCCAAGAGTTCTTACACACTGGAACAATTACTTTCACTCCATTGAAAGACTAGTGTTACACTGGAACTAAGAATAGTTATAAAAATGTGGGAGTTTAAACCCTGCAATTTACATTTTATGAATGAATGAAGTCAGTAAAACATAGTTACAGGCACTTTTAAAGATATTTATTTATTTTTATTTGAAAGACAGAGTTACAGAGAGGAGAGAGAGATCTTGCATATACTGGTTAACTCCCCAAATGGCTGCAATAGCAGAAGCAGAGCCTTTCTGAAGCCAGGAGTTCCTCTGGGTCTCCCACAGGGTTTCAGGGGCCCAAATACATGAACCATTCTCTGCAGCTTCCCCAGGCCACAAACAGGGAGCTGGATCAGAAGTGGAGCAGCTGGAACTCCTATTGGTGCACATATGGGGTGCTGGAGCTGGCAGGCAGAGGATTAGCCTGTGGAGCTACCTTGTTGGCCCCCTGGTTATATGTAATTTTTACTGCCATCGCTTTGCTATGGGGAGAATTTTTCTATATTATTGAAACAATACTTTACACTGTTAAGAAATGGGGAAGTAATTGAAACCTTTGAGCTGACTTTGTGGAACAAGAGGAAAGTTTCTTGTTTCCAAATTGGCTAAAATCTGTTAAAATTATGTATCAGCAAACAGCACCTTCATTACTAATAACTGGGTGGATTTTTGGCAATTTGAGCTAAAAATCTATACCTACAATTGGAAGCATTTTATTCCAATCACATATGGCTTACGATTTCAAGTAATTGAGTAAAAAAACAGTTTTGTATGTGGGCTTTGCCCCTTTCTGGAAGTGTGACTTTGAACACATAAAAAAATCCCAAACCTCAATCTCCTTATGTGTGAAATGAAGGACAGTAAGTGAACCTGCCTCACAGGACTGTGATAGGACACAGAATAGAGTTAGCAGATGCTGGCGTTTATCATTTATTAGTACTTCATTTTATTATTTATCTTAATGATGTGGAAAGAAAGAGAGCATGATACTATTTTCTAAGTTAGCCAACTTTCTCTAAGAAATAGAATAGCTTCTCAAAAGAACTGGGCAGTGGAAAGCTCGAGATTGCATTTCACAAGTGGTGCCACATTTCACAGATGGAGTCAGTCACCCTGCAGCACAGGTTGAGCTTGCTGTGCCAAGACTCTGACTGGCAGACACAGGCCTGCCTGGGAACTTCAGGAAGCACAGTACAGTGAACTCTGGTCTCCTGGACTTCCTACACATTGACAATTGGTGCACCCCCACAATCACTGTCAGTTGTAATAAATTCACTACAAAGACCGAACTTACTAAAAGTGCTAGTCTTATGGGAATAGTTGAAACGCAGAAATGGGAGTCAAATCAAAACTACCCAAAAATGGAGCTGCACAGTCCAAAGTCTGGGAGGCTGTTAAGTACAAAATGCCCATTATCCTTGGGAGATGGCACCTTTCTGGAAGTAAAATGTGACAATATTCAGTTCCTTGTCACCTAGCTCAGAGTCCAAAATTTTTGGTTGTGTAGACATGCTTTAGTGGACACAACAGATACTCCAAGGGTTTAAAAGTGATCTAGAGACAAAGATCAGCCAATTTCCTTATGATACAGACAATAATTGTACTGAGGTGCAGTACATCTTTTGTCTACTTAGAAAGACTGTGGTATTCAACTCTCTTAAGGAAAGCCAAGGGGAGTAGAACTTTGGCTACAGAACACCCCGTAAATTCCTTCTCATGAGTTCATTTTACTGCTTTTATGTGGTAAATTTACTCATACACAAGAGAAAGCAATATGAGGACTTTATATTCTATAAAATTTTTTTTTCTTTTTAAAGATTGATTTATTTTTATTGGAAAGGCAGATATACAAAGAGAAGGAGAGATAAAGAGGAAGATCTTCCATCTGCTGATTCACTCCCCGAGTGGCAACAATGACTGGAGCTAAGCCAATCTGAAGCCAGGAGCTTCTTTCAGGTTTCCTGTGCAAGTGCAGGTTCCCAAGGCTTTGGGCTGTCTACTGCTTTCCCTGGCTGCAAGCAGGGAGCTGGAAGTAGAGCATCCAGGACATGAACTGGCGTCCATATGGATCTCAGTGTGTGCAAAGTGAGGACTTTAGCTGCTCGGCTATTGTGCCAGGGTCCATGCCATAATTTTCACTTGAACTTTTCTACTTTTGTTCCAAAGAGAAAAGTGACAATTAAGAGGAACAGAGAACAAATTTGATAGCTTTCCTTTCCCCTATTTCTTTGAAGAAACAAACACCTACCCCAAGTCTATTCCTTTCTAAAAAGAGGCTATGGTCATTCAGTAGTGTGTTATTTAACTTCATGTGGTTGTAAATTTTCTATTTTTCTTCCAATTGTTGATTTTGTTTTATTGCTTTTCATTGAAGGTGGTATGTACTGTGTAATAGAAACTGTCATAGCCAGATGTAAAGATACAATGCAGTATGCATCTCTACTTCCACATCAAAGATGGACTCCCAATGAAACTTAAGTAGATCTTGACAATAGGAAGCTGGACTCTTTGCCATTGTCCGTGCCTACAATGTCAGTATGCACTTAAATAGCAGAATGACAGGCTCATGACTGTTTATACTACTGTAATAATACAGGGGAAAACAGTCATGGGGAGGAAGTTTGAGGAGCGAGGGAGGAAATCCCAGAGCCTATGGAACTGTATCACAAATAAATAAATAAACGAATAAAGGGGGTGGGGGAAGGGAAACTATGATGTAAACTTAGTGAATAGGGCAGTATGACTTTCCGTCATACCCAGGGTTTGCAATTCCTTTGTGGGACTTGGATCCACATCAGCATAGAGCATATTCTCCAAAAGTTTTATTCCCAGATTGGAGATGCTGGAGGCCAGTGTTGATCTGCCCATGCTGCCAGGAAAGAGAAACCATCCTCAAACGGATTCGTCATCTTGGGATGTGCTTGAGTATTAGACAACTCTCTCTGCCCTGATTGCTGATGAGCATTGGGGCTTTCAATTTTGGGCTAAAAAATGGAAAGAATTTGATTTAAATTTCAGAATAAGGAAAGCTTCACACTGTCCTCCCAACAATCTAGCAATGTGAGTGAAGAGTAAGTGAGGTCGTCAGGGGTCCTGAGTTTGAATGGGGGAATAAATGTCAGCCATCTGGTTGAGCTGCTACTTAACAATGATTTTTTTTTTCTTCAGAAAAAAATTGCTTTGAAAGTCAAGACCTACTTAAGGTGAGAATTGGACTTGGGCTATTATGGATTTTCTTTTTAAATCAAAATTCTGAAGTGGAATCATTTGATTTCTATCATGGCAGAATCTGACTTACTGGAGATAAGATCAATCAAGTATTCAAGGCATAAAATAAGCTTTCTTTTAGAAATAGATTTTATAGAACATTACTGTCTAATTGCATTTGCCATTCAGGCTATATTACAATAGAGTTTATGGATATTCTTTTCATAATATTCTACACCATGAATGCAATCTCATGCATTCTTTCCTTATTTCTTTATTTATTTTATTTGAAAAAAAAATTGAGAAACTCAGAGTTACAGAGAGAGGAAGAAGCAGAGAGAGTGAGAGAGAGAGAGAAAGCTTCTTTCCTCTGCCTCCCTCCCTAGATGGCTGCAGTGGCTGGCATGGGACCAAGACAGGTCAAAGCCAGGAGCTTCATCCATGGATCCCTGTATTTAAACACTCATCCACTGCTTTCCCAGGTACATTAGCAGGAAGCTGACCTGCAAGTGGAGCTGTTAGGACAAAAACTAGCAACTATTTGGGATGCCAGTGTCACAGTGGTAGCTTTATTTGCTATACTATAATGTTGGCTCCATCCTCATACATTTTTTTTTTATTGTTGCTTACACTGTATTATGTAGTACAGTTTTATAGGCGCTGGGGATTCCCCCCACCCCTCCCCGTACCCCTCCCCCCATGGTGGATTCCTCCACCTTGCTGCATAACCATAGTTCAAGTTCAGTTGAGATTCATTGCTTGCAAACACATGCCTAGCATAAAGTTCAGCGTCTTATTGTCCAGATAAGTTCAGTGGCCTCCTGGGGAGACCTTCTATGGTCTGAAGATAGGTCTAACAGAGTAAAGATCCGGTCGGTTAAAAGCCCCAACAAGGCCTCAGTATCAATATACAACATTATGGAATTAATTGACATAGTATTGGGTAAACAATATGTTAAAAATAATGCAAGTTCCATTCTTCGAAACATCTGGGTTGAGACAGCATCAATGACACGTTCAAAAAATAACAAACAACCAAACAATAAATTACAGGTTAAATCAAGGCAAACATGTGGTATCTAATCTTTTGGGATTCGCTCATTTCCCTTAGCATTATAGTTTCCAGTTGTGCCCATTTAGCCACAAAGAACTGCATTTTGTTTTTTTTAATAGCTGAGTAGTATTCCATGGAGTAGATGAACCAAAGCTTTCTTATCCAATCTTCTGCTGATGGGCATTTCGGTTGCTTCCATGTTTTTGCAATTACTGATTGTGCTGCAATGAACATAGGGATGCATGTTGGTTTGTCGTAAAACAGGTGTTTTGGATATATTCCTAGGAGTGCTATTGCTGGGTCATATGGCATGCAGATTCCGAGTTGTTTGAGTGTTCTCCAGACTGATTTCCATAAAGGCTGTACCAATTTGCAGCTCCACCAGCAGTGGAGTAGGGTTCCCTTTTCCCCGCATCCTCGCCAGCAAGCGTCGTTGGTGTTCTTGTTTATGTGGGCCAATCTTACTGGTGTTAGGTGGTACCTCATCGATGTTTTAATTTGGATTTCCCTTATTGCTAGGGAGCTGGAACATTTTTTTCATATGTTTGTTTGCCATTTGGACTTGTTCCTTTGTGAAATGTTTGCCCATTTCCCGTGCCCATTTCTTGAGTGGCTTGTTTGTTTTGGTTTTTTGGTTGTTTTGAAGTTCTTTGTATATCCTGGAAATTAGCCCCCTATCGCCTATATCGTGTGCAAAGATCTTCTCCCACTCTGTGGGTTGCTTTTTTACTTTGTTGATTGTTTCCCTTGCTGTACAGAAGCTTCTTAGTTTGATGAGGTCCCATTTGTTTATTCTGTTCTCAACTGCTATTGCTTTTGGTGTCCTTCTTAGAAAGTCGGACCTACTCCTAGGTCTTGCAGGGTATTTCCTACATTTTCTTGCAAGAGTTTGAAGGTTTCTGGATGTAGGTTTAGGTCTTTTATCCATGTAGATTGGATCTTAGTGTATGGTGATAGATGTGGGTCTATCTTTTTGTTTCTACAGGCTATCAGCCAGTTGTCCCAACAACATTTACTAAAGAGGCCTTCCCACTTGCTTGAGCTATCATTGGTCTTTTTGTCAAAGATTAATTGGCTGTATCTGTGTGGGTTCCCTTTTGGTGCTTCTATTCTATTCCATTGATCTTCCTTTCTGTCTTTGTGCCAGTACCAGGCTGTTTTGATAACCACTGCTCTATAGTATGTCCAGAGGTCCGGGATTGTGATTCCCCCTGCTAACCTCTTATTTTTCAGGATGGTTCTAGCTATTCGTGGTTTTTTGTGTTTCCAGATGAACTTTTGAATCATTGTATCCAGTTCCGTGAAGAATGTTTTGGGCAATTTGATTGGAATTGCGTTGAAAATGTATATTGCTTGTGGTAGTATAGACATTTTAATGATATTGATTTTGCCTATCCAGGAGCACGGGATGTTATTCCATCTTTTGAGGTCTTGTTCAATTTCCTTTTTAAATAGTTTGTAGTTTTCTTCGAATAGGTCTCCTACGCTTTTGGTTAGATTTATTCCCAAATACTTCATACTTCTCTCTGCTATTTTGAATGGTATCCTGTTGGTTAGATCTTCTTCCATCTTGGTGTTATTTGCGTACACTATGGCTGTTGATTTTCGTTCGTTAATTTTGTACCCTGCCACTCTGCCAAACTCTCGTATAAGTTCTAGCAGTTTCTGTATTGAGTCTCCTGGTTTTTCTATGTATAGGATTATGTCATCTGCATATAGTGAAAGCTTGACTTCTTCGTTTCCTATTCGTATGCCTTTGATTTCTTTTTCTTGTCTTATGGCCTCTGCAAGTACCTCTAGGACTATGTTGAATAGCAGTGGTGATAGCGGGCACCCTTGTCTTGTTCCAGATCTCAGTGGGAAGGGTTCTAGCTTTTCTCCATTCAGTATGATACTGGCGTTGGGTTTTTCATAAATTGCTTTAATTATGTTGTGGATTTTCCCATCTATGCCTACTTTGGCTAGAGTTTTTAGCATGAAGAGGTGTTGGATTTTGTCGAAAGCTTTTTCTGCATCTATTGAAACTATTATGTGGTTCTTGTTTTGCAGTTTTTGGATATGGTTTATAACATTTATGGATTTCCGAATGTTGAACCATCCCTGCATTCCAGGGATGAATCCTACTTGATCCGGATGAATGATCTGTCTGATGATTTTTTGAATTCTATTGGCTAGGATTTTGTTGAGAATTTTAGCATCAATGTTCATCAGAGAGATAGGTCTGTAGTTTTCCTTCTCTGATGGTTCTCTGTCCGGTTTTGGGATTAAGGTGATGTTGGCTTCATAGAATGAGTTTGGGAGGGTTGCTTCCTCCTCTATTGTTTTGAAGAGCTTGTAGAGGATTGGGGTTAGTTCTGTTCGGAATGTTTTGTAGAATTCTGTAGTGAAGCCGTCTGGGCCTGGGCTTTTTTTCGTTGGGAGATCCTTGATGACTGTTTCAATCTCTACCTCGGTTATGGGTTTATTTAATTCTGCAGTTGCCTCCGGACTGAGTTTTGGTAAGTGGTGGGAGTCCAAGAACTTTTCTATTTCTTGGTGGTCCTCAAATTTGTGGGAGTACAGTTCTTTGTAGTAATTTCTAATTATTTTCTTAATGATTGCAGTGTCTGTTGTTATGTTGCCTTTTTCATCTTTAATGCTATTGATTCTCACTTTCTCTTGTTTTTTTTTGGTCAATCGGGCCAGTGGAGTGTCTATTTTGTTTATTTTCTCAAAAAACCAACTTTTTGATTTGTTGATTTTATGTATAGTTTTTTTGATTTCTATTTGGTTTATCTCCTCCCTTGTTTTGATGATTTCTTGTTTCCTATTGTGCGTGGGACTCTTCTGCTGCTGTTTTTCCAGATCCTGGAGGTGTGTGGTTAGTTCCTGTATTTGGCGTCTTTCTTGGGCCTTGACATGCGCTCCGATTGCAATGAATCTACCTCTTAGCACTGCTTTGGCGGTGTCCCACAAGTTTTGGAATGTTGTATCAGAGTTTTCATTGGTTTCCATGAATTTTTTGATCTCATCTTTAATTTCTTCTCTGACCCATTGTTCGTTTAATAGCATATTGTTCAATTTCCAAGAGTGCCTATACTTCCTGGGGAGTTTTGAGTTGTTGATTTCCAGTTTCATCCCATGGTGGTCTGAGAGGGTACATGGTATGATACTAATGTTTTGGAAGTTGTTTAGATTCGCTTTATGTCCTATCATGTGATCGATTCTGGAGAAGGTGCCATGCACCGCTGAGAAGAATGTATAGTCTGTGGCCTTAGGATAAAAAGTTCTATATATGTCTACTAAGTCTAGTTGTTCTATTGTTTGTGTGAGCTCTGTTGTTTCTTTGTTGAGTTTTTGTTTCGTAGACCGGTCCATTGTTGTTAGAGGTGTGTTGAGATCGCCTACAAGAATTGTGCGGGTGTCTATGTCTTCCTTTAAGTCTGTAAGTAATTGCTTTACGTAACTAGGTGCATTAAGATTCGGTGCATAAACATTAATGATGGTGATTGCTTCTTGATGGATCATTCCTTTCACCAGTATAAAATGGCCTTCCCTGTCTCTTTTGATATTAGTTAGAATGAAATCTATTTCGTCTGAAATTAGGATAGCTACCCCAGCTTTTTTTTCTCGTCTATTGGCGTGAAATATCTTTTTCCATCCCTTCACTTTCAGTTTCTTTGCATCCTTTCTGGTTAGATGCGTTTCTTGTAGGCAACAGATGGTTGGGTCTTGTTTGATGATCCATTCTATTAATCTCTGTCTTTTGATTGGTGAATTTAGACCATTTGTGTTGAGAGTTAAAATTGAGAGTTTGCAATTTTGCCCTGCCATGTGATTGTGTTGTGTGTGTGTTGTTGCCTATGTAGTTGTCTTGTTTGTGCAGCTTTTAGTTTGGAGACCTTCTTATTTGCCAGCTTTGTTTGTGATTTGCCTCCTTTTTGTCCGGGACTAGTGCATTTCTAAGGAGACTTTGCAGAGCTGGTTTTGTGTAGACATATTCTTCTAGTTTTTCTTTGCTATTGAAGTATCTGATTTCGTTCTCATATACAAATGAGATCTTTGCTGGGTAGATTATTTTTGGTTGACAGTTGTTTTGTTTCAGGACTTGGAAGATCTTTGTCCATTCTCTCCTTGCTTGTAGGGTCTCTTCGGAGAAGTCAGCAGTGATTCTGATGGGTTTTCCCCTGTATGTGATCTTTTCTCTACTTCGTACTTGTCTCAGGATTCCTTCTTTGTCTTCATTGGAGTAGAACCTGAGCACCGTGTGTCTGGGTGAAGATCTCTTTGGATCATGTCTGTTGGGAGTTCTCTGTCCATCCTGTATGCGGGGTGGATTCGTGTTCCAAGTGTTTTGGAAGTTTTCCTGTATAATTTCATCAAGCACTGCTTGCATCCCAGATTCTCTTTCTACTCCCTCAGGGAGGCCGATGATCCGAATATTCAGTTTTCTAAGGTAATCCTTCATCTCTTGCATCATTTTATTAGTTTTGCTGAGGTTTGTCTCCAGCTGTTTAATTCGCTGGGCACTTTCATTTTGTGTGTCTTCTGTTTCAGAGATCCTTTCCTCTGCCGCATTTATTCTGTTGATGAGGCTTTCAATTTTATTCTCTTGGGCATCCAGTTTGGTTTTGATTTGTTGTATTTCGGTGATTATGCGGTTCTGGTAGTCTTCCAGCTTTGTGTCCACGTCTCTGAGAAATTTTAGCATTATTTTCATCAATTCCTTTGCTGGTAACACGTCCATGTCTTCATCTCGCATCGCCGATATTGATAATGGCTTTTGGCCCATGTTTGGTGGGGTGCTGGCTCTTTCATCTGGAGCACAGCTCTTTCTGGTGGTTTTTCCCATTGCGTTGGTGAATTCTGGTGGGGCAAATGAACCCGTGTGTTGAGGGGCTGTCAGGTGCTTTCCTGTAGAGATTGGAGCCTGCAGGCGTGGTGTTGCCGAGCGTGGTAATTTTCAAGGCACCGTTGGTGCGTTCTCAGGGCCCGGGGCTGTAGAGCACCACCTTGGGGGCCCAGTGGATTCCAGGCACACTCTGGGCACCTCTTCTACAGGTGTGACACCCCAGGGCGTGGAGGGATGGAGGCGCTCTCTGGGTGTGCCCCCTGCACGGGAATCCACAGGACTTAGAAGGTTTTATGTGCTTTCTCCCTGCGTTCTCCGTGTCAGGGACTGCAAGGTTTTTCAGAGCCCACCTGGTGCGTCTCCCACACACGGGACTGTGGGTGAGGCACTTTCCAGGCGTGGCTCTTGTGCAGTGAATCCACCACTCGTGGTGTGTGGGTGTTCAGAGCCCCTGCTCCTGTGTGGCTCTCTCACACCGGCCCTTAGCGGAGGAGTGGCCCAGGCGCCCTGTTATAATTTCACGGCAGGTTCACACCGTGTCAGTGTGGTGCAGGAGTTTTCAGAGCTCTCCTGGTGGGTCGCCCACGCTCAGAACTGCGGGGTGGGAGGCGAGGGGTGAGCAGTTCACCCTATGGGAGTGGTACCTGCGTGTCGGGGACACACAGCGCTACACTTCCCAAATCTCAAAGCTCTCCTGACACCTGACACCTGCGCTGTGGAGGCGGCTGCTGCAGGCGGGGCCGCCTAGTCCGCTCGGCGCAGCGACCAGGGTCTTCCTGATGTTATCGCGCTTCCACCAGGCAGGATGTGGAGGACTCCAGATCCTCGCCAGCAGCCTCTGCGCACTGAGACGCACTGGCCCCCTCAGTGTAGGAACATCCGAGGCGCCTTCCTGGGGCCCCCTCAGCCACCAACACCACAGTGCGTAGTTCCCAAGGCACAAACCCAACAGTTTCAGTCTGTCCGCCCCGCGTTCTCAGAGGCTGGAACCTCAGTAGGGGTCAAGGAATGCGGAGGCTGCCACGTCAACCCCCCGGCTCACCAAACGTCCGGCCGCTGCAGTCTGCCTCCGCCTCCCGCCGGCGACGATCCGCCCGATCTCCCCGCCTCCGGGCTGTCCGCGTCTCCCGTCAGGCCGTTTTCAAAAGTGACTCAGCAGGTCTGGAGTGGGATGTCGGTTTCTCTACCTTTGCCCTGCTCCGTTCTCGCTGTTCTTCCGAGTTGTGTGGATCTTTTTGGCTCCACACTGTCCCAGGGAGCCTCACGGACCTCTCCCTGCGATTCCCTGCTGTTCCTCTTTGCTGCTTCTGTAACTTTCTATCCCTCTTTCACTGGACGCTCCCTCACAGCCTTCCTCCTACGTCGGCCATCTTCTTTTCCCTCCATCCTCATACATTTTTAAAGTAACTCTAGAATTGCTTATACACTTAAAAAAAATAAGTTATTTTTATTGGAAAGGCATGTTTTACAGAGAGAAAGAAGGTCTTTCACCCACTGGTAGATTCCCCAAAAAGTTGTGACTTGCCAAATGCTGATCTGAAGGTAGGGATCAGAACCTTCTTTCAGGTCTCCCAGGTCGATGCAGGTTCTAAAAGCCTTGGGCCATCCTCTGCTGTCCCAGGCCATAACCAGTGGGCTAGATTGGAAGTGGAGTAGCCAGCATATGAACCTGTTTCTTAATGAGATGTCAGCTCCGCAGGCTGAGAGCCAGTTAAGCCACTGTGCCCGCCCCTTGATATACTTTTTATAATTTAATTTTTCTTTTTAATTGTCAATAGATCTCAATATGGGTATATTCTTTGCTATGGTTGGAATGTTTTATTCCTAATAAAATTAATTGCTATGGAGTTCTATTGAATATGGTTGGAGAGTATGTATACGGGCTTTGTGGGCAAAGCTTAATGCTCATTAAGATGAAGCAGGCTTAATCTCACTGTGGTATTTAGAGGTGGAGCATTCAAGAGATTGTTCAACTAGATAAGGCCATTAGGGTGGAGTTCCTGTGGCTGATTCTAGTGGCTTTACAAGTGGAGGGAAAGAGAACAGAAGACACTCATGCCAGTTCTCTGTCTCTTGCCAATGATGCCCTGCTCTGCTTTGGGTCTCTGTCAGCAAGAAGGACATCACTAGATGCAACCAGTTGGCTTTGAATCAGAACTATGAGCCCAAACAAACCTCCTTTCTAATGTTATGACTCACTTGGCCCGTGTTATTGGCAATACAAGTTGGATTAATTCACCCCTGTTGGAATTTAGCTGCCATTTATGGTGGCATTAGAAGGTGGGCCTTTCAGAGTTGATTTGGGCATGACCAAGGATTAATTCCTTTCTCTTAGAAATGAACTGTTGCTGCAAAAGGACTAAATAAGTTACCAGTGTGGATTGTTATAGAATGAGACCACTGCTTATCTGTCCTATCCACATGTGTGGGTTTTCAGTCTGCTTTCTGCTGAGACTTGCAGCAGCAGGAAGTCATAGGCTCAGGAGATGTTGGCACCATGCCCTTGGACTTGACAGCCTCCAAAATTCATCTCTACTCTAAATGAATCACCTTGTCATAGATATTCTATTATGGCACCTGACTCTGGTGTCATATGAATATTTTAATAAACTGATGCAGCAAAGTTTTCTGCAATAGCAGAAAGCTGGATTCAGGAACCAGAAGTGGCGTCTCTGCTAGGCACTCCCCCAGAAAATGCATTTCCTATCTGGCGTCTTAACTAATAGGCCAAACACTTGCCCTCAATTTTTTTTTTTTTTAAAGCAAAGCTCTTATTCCCATTTCTGTCTTCATATACCAAATCCCCTCTCCTGTCATGTAACCTTGTTTATTTTATTATTTCTACCTGCAAATATATAATAAAGCAAATTATATTCTTATGCTTCCTCGTTCTGTTAAAAGTATTGCATCAGCTATATTATATTCTAACATTATTAGAATTTTTAGAAACATTTCCTGTGAGAGCAAAGAGGCTTCTTAGGCTTTTCCATAACTTTGCTATACATTGTGTGAATTTTCTGAGCCAGAGGCTGAGTGATCCACGTGGGTTGTTTCCAAGCTGTTAGTGATAGAAACCATGCTTTCTAGTGGTATACATCATTTATTGTGAGCACAGAAGTTGTTAGAAAGTATTCCTCTGAGTACAATTGCTATATTCAAATTAAAAGCATTTGTCATTTTTGGTAGAGATTTTTGTAGAATTAAAAAAATATGTACATATTGCCAAGTTATTCTCTATAGGGTTTTATTCCTTCTGTCATTACCATTAGCGATGTAGAATGGTATTTTTTTGGCCACTCTTAGGCACAGACCAAAAAATTTTTGGTATTGCTTGTGAGTGAAGTAGGTCAGATTCTCTTCATATGTCCAATATCCACTTACATTTTAATATAAAGTTCATTATCTCATTTATTTGCTAATTGGTTGCCTGACTTTTTTTTTTTTTCAAAACTGGTGAGGTTCTTTTCCAGCAACTTTATCAAAGCCAAGTTGGTGTGTCATAGGCTTCACTTATTTATTTATCTATCTATTTATTTATTTATTTATTATTTTATTGGAAAGTCAGATTTACAGAGAGAAGAAGAGACAGAGAGAAATATCTTCCACCTGCTGTTTCACTTCTCAAATGGTTGCAATGGCAGGGGCTGAACCAATTTGAAGCCAAGAGCCAGGAGCTTCTTCAGTGTCTCCAGCATGGGTGCAGGGTCCCAAGACTTATGGCTGTCCTCCACTGCTTTCCCAGGCCACGAGCAGGTAGGTGGATGGGAAGTGAAGCAGCTCAGATATGAACCAGTGTCCATATGGGATCTCGGTATGTGCAAGGCGAGGACTTTAACCACTAGGCTACCACACTGGGCCTAGCTTCATGTATTTCAATGGACAAATCAATCAATCTTAAGAAAACACATATCCATGAATATATGGATATCCATACATCTATATCTGTATTTCCATCATCAACATAATGTATGTTTCTGTTAATCCTAAAGTGACAGTTACTGCCAAATCTGCATTAGACCCTTGATCTAAGAGGGGAGATGATTACATTTGACTCAGGTGGGAACACTATTCAGAATATTTTCCTGGTTTTTCTGCCCTGTAGATGGGAATGAATGATCCCAGCATCAGCAGCCATTCATTGCCATCTCAGAGATTGAAAACTATTTTGCCTTTGAACTATAAGAGTTACATTAAAAAAAAAAGAATTTACTTATTTGAAAGAAAAAGTTACAAAGAGAGAAGGACAGATACAGATAATGATTTTGTATCTTCTGGTTCATTCCCAGATGGTTGCAATATTCAGGCATGGTCAGGCTGGACTGGGAGCAGGATCTTCTAGATCTCCCAAACGTGTGTATGAGCACAAACACTGGAGCCATGCCCTGTTCGTTTGTCACAGCACCATCTGGGAGCTAGATCAGAAACGGATCAGCGAGGATATGAGCTAGCACCACATAGGACTCTGGCTTTGCAAGTGGTGGTTTTACCTGCCAAATCACAATACCAGCTCTTTCCATTTTTTCTAAAATGCTTTAAATTGAATCTTTTTTAAAAAAAGATTTATTTATTTTTACTGGAAAGGCAGATGTACAGAGAGGAGAAGAGACAGAGAGGAAGATCTCCCGGCTGATGATTCACACCCCAAGTGACGGCAATAGTAAGTGCTGCAGGGATCCAAAGCCAGGAGCCAGGAACTTCTTTCCTGGTCTCCCACGTGGGTGCAGGGTCCCAAGCTCTTTGGCTGTCCTTGACCGCTTTCCCAGGCCACAAGCAGGGAGCTGAATGGGAATTGGAGCTGCCAGGACTAGAACCGGCACCCGTATGGGATCCTGGTGCGTTCAAGGCAAGGACTTTAACCACTACACTGTTGCTCTGGGCCCTAAATTAAATCTTTAAAGTAAATGGAAAAATTATACTTCTCTAAATTTAAAAAGTTTTAATTTTTTTTGGCCTATGTATTATGGTAATACAAAAACATGCTTTTCTGGAGTGGTGACAGGCTTATTCAGGCAGGACCACAGAATTCACATGATAGCAACCCACCTGACACTACCAGAAGCTGGGTCTGAGAGAAGGATGTGTGGGGTGAGGCCGGAGCATCCACCAACACATGCAAGGGCTGGGATTGAGGGCAGAGCAGGCTAAGCAGGGCCACTGTATCTGTTGGCATGCATGAGATCTGGGGCTGGGAGCAGGCCTGTTAGGGGAATGTGGGAAACTCTCCTACTAGGCTACAGCTCCTGCTGGGAAGCAAAAGAGCCAGGGCTGGAGGCGGGCCAGGCCAGCATTTATGTGGGCCATCCTGGGCTAGGGAAGCACTTGTAGGCAGGCACACAGGAGAGCTTGGACAGAGTGTGGGCCACACCCAGTTGCACAGGCTACAACACCCACCAGTGAGAACTAAGACTGCAGGTGGACCATCCCAGGCTTGGTTGAAGTACTTGTCAGCATATGTAAGGCCCAGCACTAGGATTGGGCCTGATAGGGGAACTCTGGGCACTGTTGCTGGGATACAGCTCCCACAGATGCATGCAAGAACTGGGGCTACATGCTGGACAAGAATGCACCATCTATTGGGTCTTGGGACAGGCCAGACTGGGCTGCTCTCCAACACTCATTGGGCATTGCAAGAGCTATAATGGATGTGGAACTGGACAAGCTAGCTCATGGTACCCTCAGATCACAGCAGAGCTAGGACTGGAGCTGAGCCAGGCTGGGCTAAGCTATAGCACTCACTGGGGAAAGCTGGATGGGAGCAGGCCCGTCAGGATAGGCTGAAATACCCAATGATGAGTGCCAGGATATGAGCTGGCTGGGTAGCAGCACTCTCTGGCACACATGAGATCTATTGATGGAACATGCCTATTTGAGGAATGTGAAGAACTCTCCTACAAGGCACAGATCCCATTGGTGAGCACAAGGGCCAGAGCTGGGAGCAGGTGCTGGGGCTGGGAGCAGGCTGGGTGCAGGCCAGGTTACAGCACCCATTAGCATATATGTGAGCCAGGTTTTGGGGCGGGCTAGACAGGGTCAGTCCTCAGCACACAGTGGCATGAGTGAGAGACAGGACAGGGTGCAGGCCAGGCTGTGTTGGACTGCAACACCCACCAGTTTACATAAGGGCTGGGGATAGGCCAAGCTGATCTAGATTGTGCACCCACTGGTGAGAGCTGGGACTTAGGGTGGGATAGGCTGACCCAGGCTGTAACACCTGCTGGCAAATGCTGGGACTGAGGATGGAACATCTCAGACTGGGCCAAAGTATGTGCTGTCACAAGCTAGACCTGGAGCTGAGAGCAGGCCTGCAGGGGAACTTTAGGAAATTTTTTTTTTTTTTTGAATTGCAGTTTCCACTGGTTAAGCATTGGAGCTGGGTTTGGGGGCAGGCGGGTTAAGGGTTGGGCCAGGCTGGGTTAGGCTGCTACACCCAACGGTGTGCACAAAAGCCAGAATGGTTTAGGCCAGTCAGGCTAGCCAGTAGTACCAGCTGGAAAGTGCCAGACTGGGTGCAAGTCATACCACAGAATTACCTGGTAGGCACAAGATCCAGGGCTGGGAACATGCCTGGCAGAGAAATTGTAGGTACTCCCTAATGTTGATCAGCACAAGAACAAGGACTGGGGGTGGGTCAGGCTGAGAAGGCATTAGCATCTGTTAGCATTTGTCAGAGACAGCCTGGGTGCAGGTTGGCCTGAGCTAAGCCACAGAACCTATATATGTGCATGAGAGCCTGAAGGAATGTGGACTTGGCTGGGCTAGCCTGAACCAAAGGCTAACACATGCAAAAACTGGGGTTGAGGGCAGGCATGGTAGGGGTTAAGGCAGGGGTTAAGGCCACAGCACCTGCTGGTATGCATGAAGACTGGGTCTGTGATAGACTGTCTGGGCTGGGTTGCAACACCCACTGTTTCACACAAGATAGGGTGCTGGAGTAGAACTGACCAGAAACTTGCATCCACCAGTATGTGCATTGGCTGGTGATATATCACACTTGACCCGGCACTGGCTGGTGCAACAGTCAAGTCTGAGGTCACCCCAGGAGTTTCTTGGGGGATTCCCCAGCTAAACCGATGGACTCAGCCTCTGGCCACTGGGGAAATCACAGGATGTGTGATCAAGCTTTGGAGTGCATGCATCAGACCTGGGCCTCATCAGTTGCTGATGCCTGTACAGTGAACAGCATGTCCAGATGCACACGGGGAACATGGTGGCCAGCTCATCTAGGCCAGCTCATCTAGGCCAGCTCATCTAGGCCAGCAGGGGACTTCAACTACCTTGTCAGAGGAGGAAAACCAGAACATGTTGGGCAATTCCTGGCCAAGCACTGGAACGTATTTCTAGGTCTGTGAGTGCATTAAGGATGATTCTGTCAACCTGGGAAAGAGTTTCTCAACCTTGAAGCAACGAGACCAAAACTGTTAGAACTATCAAAACCACTCAAGTAACACCCGCCAGAACACTATCCTCTCCCCCTCACCATCAATGTCTCTAAGGCCTCTAAGGTCTTAAATGACTGTCCCCCAACCCTGGTGCTGATGCAGTCTGACAGACAGGAGCGGTCCCCTGCATCTCCTCCATGGGGATACAGGAAAAAAAAACCAAACAACTGGAAAATGTCCCACCCACCTTCCCCCATATACTTACACGTTCCCACCCTTATCAGAGGCCCTCTAAAACATGCAATATTAAAAAGAAAATTTAAAATTTGAAAAAAATGTATTAATATGCAAGTGGTAACATTATATATGATGTTATGAATTGCAACTTTTTAAAAAGCTATAAAACTTGCCTATAAATAAATATATTGCCTTCTTGTGGAGCTAAAATTCATTGTTTGTGGCACTCTTCTCATGTAACTGTAATGCAGTACTATTACTTTTAGAAATGCTTTTTAAAAACCAATTCCAACTCATTCTGAGTTTGAAAACACTGGTTCAATTATCTGGAATATAGTGGTGAGTTTTGAATTTAGCTGTGGCTTCTTTAATGATATAATTTTTCTCTCAAATTTCTATTCATTGATCTTTAAGGGTAAGGTCACTGTCATATTAAATACAGAATATCAACAGTCAAAAAAATTAAAAGAAGACCTTCTCTTGGACATGGTTTGAGGTTCACAAAACCATTCAGCTAAAAGCATTTAAATAAAATTATATTTTTATGGATGCTAAATCAGTTACTTCCTAGACAGTTAAAGAAAAGCACCTGGGTCTCAGGATTCGCACTGTCTGAAATGCGCACCAGCACAATTTGTGGTTCAATGTTAGAAATACTCATTATAGCTCATCATTTTATTTGTACCTGAGAATAGTGATAGCAGTAATAACAGTAACATTTACTGAGAAATATGTGTTCCAAGAATTGTGTAAAAATGATTTAAAAGAGCTACATCATCTAATCGTCTGTGTGGCAGCACTATTATTATGTTACTCTTCTAGGTGAGAGATGGAGATGTAGACAGCTTAGCCAGTGATTGAAGCTGCCTGGCTTTGAACCCAGAGTTTGGATCACCAATACTCGTTACACTGACTAGGTTGTTGGTTTTAACTATACTTTTATAACAGTATACGTTGATGATTAGTCATACTTACGGCAGATTATCATTTCTATATTTTATTTTTTAAAAGATTTATTTACTTATTTGAAAGTAGAGAGAGATATGAAAAAAAGAGATCTTCCATCTGGCAGTTCACTTCCAGAATGGCCACAAGGGATAGGACTGGGCCAAGCTGAAGCCAGGAGCTGAGAACTTCATTCCATGTGCTGGGGCCCAAACACTTGGGCCATCTTCTGTTGGTTTTCTGAGAGCACTGGCAAGGAGCTCAGTCATAAGGACTGAGCCAGCACTCGTGAGAGATGTTGGCAGCACAAGCAGTGGCTTTACACACTAGGCTACAATGCTGGCCACTATGACTGATTTTTAAATGAATATATTGAAATATCAATATACTCATCCAAGATTTCATATTCAAATTGTTTGTGAATTTAATAGCCCACTACTCTGGAAAGCTTATTTGGAGGTTCTAGTGGGGTAGAGCACCTACTAGTATGCCCTCGACCGAAGACCAATTCACTTCCAGTGGAATGATCATCCTCTTTGTGGTAGCCGCAGCTGCGGGAGGGACACACACGTGGAGCAGTGAGAGAGGAAGGGGACGCCAGCCAGATCAGCCAAATCTGTTCTGGAATCCGTGGATTGATGTCACAGCTCGCCCTCACATCCAGTAGCACAACACGCTTAACTGTTGAAGATGATATTGTGTAACTTTCTGTGAAATACAATGGAATATATATGTGTCAATTACTGTGAAATAGTCTGTGATATTTGTTGTAGCAACCCTGATCCAGTCCTGGCCTTTGAGGGCATTTGAGGAGTGAGCTGGTAGGTGGAAGCACCCTCTGTCTAGGATTTCCTCCTTTCTGATTCTCACACTGTCTCAAATGCATTTTTATAATTATAAAATTTAAAAATATACCAAGGTTCTATGTAGTTTATATTATGAACTCAGCAATTCTGGCTATTTATCTAGGTTAGATATAAATATTGATATTCTATGTTTCTATATTTCATATATTTATTTTTATGTGTGTATATATTTTGTGATATATCATAAACATATAAATATATTAAATTCCTTATATATTAGTTTATTAGACATAAATGTGGCATATACTTATCTATAAATATTTTATATGTTACATTTTATCATTTGTATGATCAACAATGTTAACTTACAAGATTTTTATCTATTATTGTTCCATTTTGCAATTTTTGTTTTGATTCTAGGCTTCCTATTTGAACAATACTGCCTTTATGTCAATTAGGTATGCTCATGGAACCAGGAAGGAGTCACCAAAACCATGCCACATGGATGAGTGCTTGGGTTTAGCTCGCTGATCATTGGAGACAATGGAAGGAGGAAAAAGGCATGACTCCTTGCTTTTCCCTCTGTTGTTAGGCTTGTCTCTGGGAGCTTCCTGTAGAATGCTATAGGATTCCTCTTGGGTCCCAGGACACCATGCTAATGAGCTCATTTTTCATAATCAGCATCAAGAATAGCGTTTCAACCAATCTTTGTGAAATAACCCTAGAATGACACAAATCTGAAGGCGGGTCATCTAGAATACAGTACAAAGATCAGAAAGTATCAGTGGGGTGAGGAATCCTGGACATCTGTAGAACCAAAGAGGAGAAATATTGCTTTCTATCATTGTAAGTTAGTAAATATTACATCAACTTCAAACATCTAAATTCATCTACAAGGAGTTAACAATGGCATGTTATAGGGCATATTTTGGTTTGAATGGGTCCCCCAAATTCATGATTTGGAAAATATCCACAGTGCAGCTGTGTTGGAGCTGGGGCTTGTGTAGGACACTGGGATTCGGTTGTCCTGCGCTTTTGGTGGTGCTGGTGAGTCCACTTTCTCCTACTCTTCTACCTAGTGAGGACACAGAGTTTGTTCCTTTCTTGCTTTGCCATGTAAGGATGCAGAGAAGCTTCATTCCAGATGTCCACTGCTTGACCTTGGACTTCTGGCTTGCAGAACTAAGAGACATTGAGTTTCTGTTCTTTATAAATTATGCAGTCTCAGGCTTCCTGTTATGCCCTCATGAAGAAAATGGACCTCTGCTCTTGCCTCTGCCTTCTACAGGTAGCATCATTTCAGTATTTAGATGTACATTTCTTTTTTTTTTTTTCTATTGCAATTTATCTTGGTGAACTCTCAAACAAGTTTGTTCCTCTATTCCTTGACCCTGGGGGAACCACAAGGATCCCGTTTGGCCTATCAGACTCCCTGCACTGGAAATTTGATCAGAGTGATGCAAGACTAGAGGGTTTTGTTCTAATTCATACCAATTGTTGACCTTATTTTGTGGCTTCACATTTAAGGGAATGTAAAATGATAGAGTAATAGAGACTACCATATCCAGATGTGGGCATACAATGCAATATATATCCCTGCTTCCAAATCAAAGATGGATTCTCAGTGAAACTCTTGGGAATGTGTAGACAATGGGATTCTGGACTGTCTGACATTGTCTGTACCAGCAATGTCGAGGCACAACTAAATAACAGACTGATGAAATCATGACTTCTTATGAAGGATTGTACTATTGTAGCAACGTGGGGAAAATCAGTTGGGGGGTGGGACTTTGGAGAAGGGGAATCCCAACCTCTATGAAATTGTATCATACAATTAAATTCAAAATAAAAATTCAACAAAAGAAATTGGAAGAAATGAAAAGAAAGAAAGAGACAGAAAGACTAGGGGGTGCCTCAGCTGAATTCTGCTATGGATTTCCAGAAGAGCCTCTTCTGCTACTTGAATTTTCATTTGATGCTGTTTGTTACACTTTTAAGATTTATTTATTTTGATTTGAAAAGCTTATTTTATACACAAGCAAAGAGAAAGAGAGAGAGAGAGAGAGAGAGAGAGAGAGAGAGAGAGAGAGAGAGAGAGAATCAGATCTCCCAACCATTGGTTCATTTCTCAAATGGTTGCAATGGGTAAAACTGAACTGATCTGAAGCCAGAAGCCTGGGGGTTCTTGCACATCTCCTGTGTGGGTACAGGGCCCAAGGCTTTGGGCCATCTTCCACTGCTTTCCCAAGTCATAAGTAAGAAGCTGGAAGGGAAGCAGAGCAGCCGGGCATGAAAGGGGCCCATGTGGGGTGCCAGTTCTGCAGCCAGAGGATTCATTTCTCGCACCATCATGGTAACCTCCTTGTTGATGTATTTTCTTTTCTATTTAATGATTATTGTTTTGGTGATGTCACTTGTGAACCATTACAGGAATATTATATAAGAAATTATTCATAAAAAGCTGAGTAGAAATTATTTCACAATAGTAAAAGCAGAGCTTGGAAAAATTCCTTCTATTTGAAACTAAGATTTAGAAGGAAAGTATTTCTGTGATTACCATCTGTTCCTATGGACAGATAATTGAGGGGATTTTCACTCTTCCTTTTTGTGCTATTTTTGGTTTTTTGTTTCCTTGTTTGTTTAAGATTTATTTTATGTTAATTGGAAAGTCAGATTCTAAAGAGAGAAGCGGAGAGACAGACAGAAAGAATTTCCTATGGCTGGTTCACTCCCCAAGTAGCTGCAACAGGTAGAGCTGAGCCAATCCAAAGCCAGAAACCAGGAGCCACTTCCAGGTCTCCCACATGAATGCAGGGTTCCAAGGCTTTGGGCCGTCCTCAACTGCTTTCCCAAGCCACAAGCAGGGAGCTGAATGGAAAGTAGAACATCCAGCGTCCTGAACCGGCGTCCTGGGGCATGGAAAGCTATGACTTTAGCCACTAGGCTACTGTGCTGGGGCCTCTTGTTGTTTTTAATGATGAGTACTTATTATTATATTTTTATATCTATGTCCAAGAAACTGGCCTATTTCTGGGTCAAATTCAGCTATTTAACATAGCTTTGAAAACATAATAGAGAACTTCTGTCCCAACTCTTACAAATACACCAATAGCAACAGGAATGCAAAGCCCTGGGATGGCTGGTGTTGTAGCACCAAGGCTCAACCCCTGCCTGGGATACCTGCATCTTCTCTCAGAGGGCCTGCTTTGAGATCAGCTGCTTGGCTTCTGATGGAGCTTCTTGCTGTTAGTAGCCTATGAGTCACCAGCTTAAGGTTTAAGAATGTGGGTCTCTCTGCCACCCTTGTGGAACACCTGAGTGCAGTTCCAGTCTCCTGGCTTCTGCCTGGGTCAGAGATGACTGTTGAAGTTATTTGGGGATTGGATCACAGGCTGGAAGATAATGGTGTCTCTCATTTTCTCTGTCTCTCTGATTTTCAAATAAGTACAAATAAGTAATTTTAACAGTACTAGGTAAACTTTGAGGATAATTGTGAATATCTTTCATAAATGATCGGCTTTTCGTATTTGCACAGACTTACAACACAGCAGCATCTAAGGCCTGTAAGCAGAACTTCCTTTCTTATGTATACAGTCTTCCTCATTTCTCTGTACAGTACTTATTCACTGAGGGCTAGTACTTTCTGTGTGTCTGGTGCTGGTCGACCACCAGAGGAGTGAATTAGACCATAAATTAGCAAACTTCTCCTATGAACGGCCAGATAATATGTATGCTAAGTGTTGTGGACCCAATAATCTATCTCAACTTATGAAGTCTGCTGTTGTAATATAAAATCCCCCATGGACAACATGTCAATAAATAGATGTTCTGACAAAACTTTATTTTAAAAATGGAGATTTGAGGCTTGACATGATACCCTAGTGACTAAAGTCTGTGCCTTGAACACCCCGGAATCCCATATGGATGCCAGTTCTAATCCTGGTGGACCCAACTCCCTGCTTGTGGCCTGGGAAAGCAGTCAAGGATGGGCAACACAAAGCTTTGGGACCCTGCAAGTGCTTGGGAGACCCAGAAGAAGCTCCAGGCACCTGGCTTCAGATTGGCTCAGTTCCAGCTGTTGTGGCCACTTGATGAGCGAATCATCAAACACAAGATCTTCCTCTCTGTCTCTCCTCCTCTGCATATCTGACTTTCCAATAAAAAGAAATCTTTAAAAATAATGGAGATTTGGCCCATTGTTAGTAGCGTGGACAACAATCTCTGTTCTGTTGAAGCTTGCTTTCAGATTGAAGGGAGAGCATGCTCATACATTTGTAGTTAACTCATTTTGAAGACTTGTAACTCGCTATGAAGGAAATCAGATAGGTAATGTGATTGACAGTGACTTTGAAATGGGGGTGTGCTTTTTCCAGGTTTGCCATGAAAACCTCCCTGAACAATAAGAAACAGCTGGTCAGGCAGACATTTGGGAAGAGGAAACCCCAGATTGAACTTCCATTGGTGAATTGTGAATTTATGTACAGTATTGACTACCCTGAAGAGCAATCTCACTCACTCATCAACTCTCTGCCCAAATCAGGAGGCTGGCATGGGAAGAATCCTAAAGACACATGTTGAGAGTTGGGTGTAGGGAAATGCTAGTGGGCATATGTGTTCAGCTTAGGAGATCTGTTCGTTGTGTGGGCTGAACCTTTTGCTAGTTGGGGTCAGGGCGCCAGTTGCAGAGGGCCAGCCTTAATATTCAGTGTAGGTGTCAGTTATGGTACAAGCTCGGCTCCTTCACTGTCTGAAGTATCTCAGAGATTCAGCAGTGATGTCTTGTTTGCCTATTAGTCTTTTTGTTTTTTTTTTAACATTTTAATTATTTATTTCCCATGATATGGTTTTATAGCTACGGTGATTCTCTCCATTCTCCCCCTTCCTCCCTCCCCAATCACTCCACCACCATTTCCCCCCTCATATTATTACAAGAGTATAGTCCTTCAGGAAGT
Organism: Ochotona curzoniae; assembly: GCF_017591425.1. NCBI lineage: Eukaryota > Metazoa > Chordata > Mammalia > Lagomorpha > Ochotonidae > Ochotona > Ochotona curzoniae. The sequence continues at coordinate 11,917,003 of NW_024467115.1, forward strand.
CACAAATTCAAGATTCTGCTGTTTAGGAGTATCATAGCATTGTACGTATAGACAATGGTGAGAAAGTCTACTATCCTATTTTCTAGGTATAATTAAAAGTTTCATTGGGAGTCCTCCTTTTATTTGGGAGTAGAGATGCACATTGCAACATATCTTCACATCCCAGTATGCTACTCTCCATTACACAGTTTATCTATGAAAATATATGTATATACTTATTCACTTAACTTTTTATCTTGGTTTTAGTATGAAGGTTACCTTATACCAGAAACATGCGATATTTGTCCTTTTGTGATTGGCTAATTTCACTGAGCGTTATCGTCTCAATTGGGACCATTTTGTTGAGAATGGTAGAATTTCATTCTTTTTAATGGCTGAGCAGCATTTTATAGAGTAAATGCCTCAGTTTCTTTACCTATTTCTCTTTGGAAGAATATCTGGATTGTGTCCATGTCTTCACTATTGTGGATTGTGTTGCTATAAATATAGGATTGCAGATCACTTTCTCATATGCAGGTTTTACTTCCCTTGGCTATAGTCCCAGGAGTGGAAAAGGTGGGTCACATGGTAGATCAAGTTTCAGTTGTTTGAACACTCTGCACTAGCCCAAATGACCACCAGTGGAGCAGGGCACCCTTTTCCCCACATCCACAATAGCAGCTGTTGTTGGTAGAATTCTGAATGTAGGACAGTCTCACTGGATTAGCTGAAACCTCAATGTGGTTTTTTTTGTCTGTTTTTATTCTTCTTATTATTATTATCATTTTATGATACAGTTCCATAGGCTCCTAGCATTTCCCTTATCCCCTCCCCAATTTCCTCCCCCTATCTACTTCCTCTATATCATTACTAAAATATAGCTCTTCACACAGTCATATGTTCATCATTGCGGGCATGGACAATGGCAGAGAGTCCAGCATCCTATTGCCAAGATATAGTGAACAGTTTCATTGTAAGTCCTTCTTTGTCTGGAAGTAGAGAATCATATTACATTGTATCCTCACGTTTGCATATGTTAGTCTCCATTTCATAGCTACTGTACATCCCCTTAAATGAAAAGTCACAATACAAAATCAACAATAGAAAGATAAATAGAAATTTACAATGCCATGAAGTTAAATAACATGTTACTAGATATGACAGTCTCCATTACACAGCTACTATACATGCCCTTGAATGAAAAGTCACAAAACAAAATCAACATCAGGAAGAAAAAAGAAATTAACAACACCATGACGTTAAATAACATGCTACTAAACGACTAACGTGTAGCTGAAGAAATAAAAATCAAGAACATTCTTGCAGAAAATGATGCTACTGTATGATCTATGAGTCGTTGAATGATTTAATCAGAAGAAAGTGTTTTAAAGAGATGAAAATAACATAAAACAACAAAACCCATGCAATATAGTTTCCGCTGATTTTTGTTGGTGAAGTGTTTCTCTTCTAGACAACAAATAGATGGATTTTGTTTTTTAATCCAGTCTACTAATCTGTGACATTTGATTGAGCTTAAGCCATTTACATTCAGAGTTTAATATGTATGGATGGTACTTTGGTTCTGTCATTTTAGGAATGGGTTGTTCATTGGTTTCATCTTCTGTTGTCATTTTACTGGGATGGTCTTCCCATTTGCCTTTGGTTTTGGTGGGTGCTATTCCTCTTCTCTGTGAAGAGAACATCTTGAAGTATCATTTGTAGGGCAGGTTTGGAAGAGGAAAATTCTTTTAACTTTTCTTGACTGTGGAAGAATTTTATTTCATTTTCAAAGACAAAAGAAAGCGTTCCTGGATATGTTATCCTAGGCCGACCACTTTTTTCTTTTAGAATCTGGAATATGTCACTCCATTTTTTTCTTGCCTGTAGAGTTTGCTGTGAGAGATCTCCTGTGAGTTTCATTGGCATTCCTTTACATATCAATTGATTTTTTTCATGTGAACATTTAAGGATCTTTTCCTTATGTTCGATTGAAGAGAGCTTGATGATCATATGTCTTGGTGAAGATCTCTTTTGATCAAGCCTGTTGGGAGTTCTGTGTCCCTCCTGGATCTTGTTTCCCAATTCTTTCTCCAGATTAGGGAAATTTTCCTTGATTATTTCATTAAATACATTTGCAAACTCAGCTTCTCTTTCTGCACCTTCTGGGACTCCCATAACTCTTATATTTGGCCTCTTAATAGTGTCTTTCAATTCTTGAATACTTTTTTTGGCCTGATTCAGCTCTACTTCCATCTTTTGTTTGCTTCCGCTGATGACAGGAAATATCTTCAATTCTGAGAGTCTTCTGCTTGCTTCATTCTGTTTTGAAGATTCTCCGTTGTAATTTTAATTTGCTCTACTGTGTTCTTAATTTCTGATATATCACCCTTGGTTTGCTTTATTGCTTCTTTAAATTTTTTGAACTCTTTGAAATGTGCTTCTCATTTTTTATCAGAATCTTGAAAATGAGTCTTATGGATTCTGTGTCCCCCATTTTCTCAATGTCTTCCTCAGTTAACTCTGAGGTTGGCATAGGGTTTTGCTCCTTTGCAGGGGAGTTTTCAGTAATATTCATTGTGCCTCTGTCTCTTCTTTTGTTCTTGGTCATTGTACTTCTGGTTAGCAGAGTCTTCTCGGGGCAGGTTTCTAAGCTGTGTCACCCTCAGGTCTACAATGAGATTGTACTTATTGCAGTTGGTACACAACTTTTTGCTTGCTGCCACTTGTGCCACAACCTCCAGTGAGTTCTCGGTCTGGGTTCTTATGTTAGATATCCACCCTGGTCTCCATAGCCCCAGCTCCTTGCTCACCACTCTCTACCTCCTGTGATACCGTGCTGAGGCTGCACCGTTGTCTCTGCAACCTTTCTCCCACTTCTGTTTGGAGCAGGTCCCAGGATTAGGGAGACACCAGGTTTTCTACATAGTTAGGTTGTTGGTGGTGCTGATCTTGTTGGAACCTGTTGGACGTTAGTTCTGGGTGCCACACAGACCTATTCTGACACGTACGATGCCACAGTCGGTATTATTTTCTTACAGGACCAGTACAAACCATGGAACTCAGTGAGTTCTCAGGAGCTCAGCAAATGCTCAGTTCACTGCTGTCCCATGTAGTCCTAAAGCTATTGCCACAGTGTACAAAATGTGCCTGATGTACCACTACTAAAGTTCTTGATCTGCTGGCCATCAGATCTGAGGGCTACCCAGACCTGTCTTGGGTGGAACCTGTAGAATGGCATGTTGCTGCAGTTCACTGAGTCAGAAATGAGTTCACTCCAAACTCAGCGTATGCTCAGTCCATTCACTTGCCTTTGCCTCCTTAAGCAAAATGGCGCCCAATCCGGCTCTAAGGGGTTAACTGGGCTGTGAAATCCATGCTGTTCTTGAACTGCCTGTCTGAGATCTTGAGATCTGCTGCTCTGTCTCTGCTCTTGGTCAAATCAAACAGACCAGCAGGACAGACGGTTCTTTGGGTTCACCTCCTAATCTCCCAGTGAAAGTCCCTTCCCACCTGGTTGCTGGTGGAGTTCTGGCTGTTGGTAAAGTTCAGATCACTGCTAGCTGAATGCTGCTGGAGGATCAGGCACTGCAACACCACACTGCTGTACCCACTGCTTTCCTGTGTGTGTCAGTCTCTAGGTGCCCCTCTGCTGTTGTTCTGTCCTCTCCTATTTTTTGGAATGTGTCCTCTCTGCTTCATCCTGATTAAATGTTTTTCAGTCCATTCAAACGTGTCCTTACCCTATTCCGCCATCTTGATTCTCCTCTTTTTTTTTTTTTTTCTTGTTAGTCTTAATGTAGTCTGCTATCACAAGGGTTCAGAGCAACCTCCTTCCCGAGTGGTCCCCATATGATTCTAGGATCTTTGTTCCACAGCTCCCTATAGCTTTCTGCATGTGTGAAACAGTTCATGGCTTAATAAAAATAAGTGCTTGCCTGCTATGTCTCCATCAGAATTTCTATTTTGCTGTTCTGATAAGTTGGGTTTATTTTTTTTATTTTTTTAAAGATTTATTTTTATTATTTTCTTATTGGAAAGGCGGATATACAGAGAGGAGAGACAGAGAGGAAGATCTTCCATCCAATAATTCACTCCCCAAGTGAGCGCAACGGCCAATGCTATGCGGGTCCAAAGCCAGGAGACTTCTGGGTCTCCTGAACAGGTGCAGGGTCCCAAAGCTTTGGGCCGTCCTCGACTGCTTTCCTGGGCCACAGGCAGGGAGCTGGAAGGGAAGCGGGACTGCCGGGATAGAACCGGCACTCATATGGGATCCCGGGCGTACAAGGCGAGGACCTTTAACCACTTGCGCCACCGTGCTGGGCCCTAAGTTGGGTTTATTAAGCAGAAAGAAATCTTATGACTTATTTCCCTGTCTCACTAGAACTCTGCTTCCTTCTGTGCTCCCAGCAGGCTTTGCCAAGTCCTTTGACAAAGGTTTCATTGAAGCAGAAGGCATTTTGACTTTCCAAGTCTACTTGGTTATGTCTTATCATTCCATTCCTGAGAGAGGAGACAACAGGAGAGAGAGGGGAAGCATACATTATTATGTACATCTGTGGTGCGGAGACACACTCCTTCTAAAAAAGGCAGTGTTTCCAGTATTCTAAGGTCAATAAACAAGGCTTAGCCAAATTTAGTAATTTGAAGTAAATGATCAACTTCATAATTAGAATTTGAAATGAATTTTTACCAAATTCTGAATTATTTATATCATGAAAATTTTGTGATCGAGTGCTAGATACTATATGTGTGTAAGTCCATTTAATACAGAAACCACAAAATTTGATAAATTGTAGTGATCTCTCAAAAGTCTAACAGCTGGAGAGAGTATTGCCTTCTTTCTGCATTATACACACACACAACACAAATACACCATTAACTGTGTGACAAAATTTCTTTTAAAATTATTTCTACTTGAAAGGCAGATTTTGCTGACAGAGGAGATACACAGAGAGAGTCCTTCCATCTGCTGGTTCACTCCCCAAATAGCCACAATGGCTAGAGCGGAGCTGATCCTAAGCTGAGAGCCAGGAGCTTCTGCCTAATCTCCCACATGGGTGGTAGGGGCCTAAGTCCTTGGGCCATCCTCTGCTGCTTTTCCAGGCCATAAGCAGAAAGCTGGATAGAAAATACAGGAAGTGTGATATAAACTAGCACCCATTTGGGATGCTAAAACCACAAGTGGGGAATTAGTCTGTGAGGACACAGCACTGAAACCCAACTTTTTAAAACACCAGCTGCTACTTCTGTGGGTTGCTTTGTTCTTGAATCACCCCATCAATATACAATGTTTGCAACTTGGTTTAGGATTGCTTGCTTATGACTGGATAAAGAGTAGGTAACCATTAAATTCTCATTGAATAAACCATTAACAAAATTTCAATCAGCCTGCAAATGTGCTTTAGATTTCATAGTGCTCCCTTTTCTATACAAATAAGATTATTAAATTTGTCTCCAGTCAGTTAGAAGTATATTTTAATTGGACTGTATAACTTAGTTTTATTGGCTGGTTTGATTTAGAGGAGAATATTTCATGCCTTTGACACAGACAAATAAAACTTCCATTACAAAAGATAATCTGTAGCCTCATAAACCTTGTAAGATGTATCATACAATCATATAAATTATTGATATACTCTGTGGTAGCATTTCCACTAAGATAGCATCAAGTTTTGTAGTTAAGAATGAACACAAAATTAAAAATGTCTGAGTTTACTTCCTTGCTCCTTCATTTACCAGCCATGTAATATCAAACAAAGTACTAATATATCTTTGCTTTTTCACTTGCAATGCAGCACTAAGGTACATAAATTTTATAGGGTCGTTATGGTGATTGATGGAGATAATGTTATACAATTGTGTAGAACAAAGCTGTGAAAAAATACCTGGCATTTTGTGAGTCCTTAGGAATTGTTACCCATTTTTACTAGTAGGAGAACTCTGTCAAGAATGTTGGGAGAAATTCAGAAATGTTTGAAGTCAATGCAGTTTTTATTTCTGAAGACTTTTATTTGTGTTTTTATTTGAAAGGAACATTAATAGAGAAAGAAGCTGAGAGAGAGAGAGAGAGGAATGAGAATGAATGTTCCATCTCCTGGTTTACTCCCCAAATGACTGCATCAGAGAGAGCTGGGCTTTTCTGGAGTCGGGAACCTGGAACTTTTGGAGTTCCCACATGGCTGTAGGGATCCTAAAACTTGGTTCATCTTCCACTGCCTTCTCAGGCATATTAGAAGGAAGCTGGATCCAAAGTGGAACAATCAAAACTTGAGTCAGCACTCAAATTTGATGCCAGTACCAGGGATGGAAGCTTAACTCACTTTATCACAGTGCCAATTCCAATGCATCATTTTTCATAATATACATTTTCAACGAACCCTTTCCTTTGAAGAACTCTTTTTTAACATAGGAAAAATAACTTTATTTATAAACAAAATCAGGTATCTATTTAAAGTGCATGGGAGATATGATAGTCTCCATTACAGTTACTATACATCCCCTTAAATGAAAAGCCACAATACATCTCTACTTCCAGAAAAATATGGACTCCCAATGAAAATGCTTACTATATCTTGACACTAATATACTGAGTGGTGCCATTATCCATGCCCGCAATGATGGGGTACTGCGTATGGGGAACTGTACTATGGTAATCATATAGGGGAACTCATTGAGGGGAAGAGAATTGAGGAGGGGATAAGGGAAATCCCAGAGTCTATGGAACTGTATCATAAAATGATAATAAAATGAAGTAAAAAAAAAGTACATGGGAGAGTAATGTCTTTTACTTAGTTCAATGTCTGATGATGTGTGCTAATTATAATGTTATAATGGCAGTAAATCAATGTCAAACATATCACCATATAACTATAGATAGATACAAATCAAAGCTACTTTGATGAAAAAAAATTATCTTTCTTCCCCAATAAGTATTACTGAAGACTCCCCTGCAAAGGAGCGAAACCCATTGCCAACCTCAAAGTTAACCAAGGAAGACACTGAGAAAATGGGGGATACAGAATTCAAAACACTTTTTATAAAACTTTTTATCAATAAGGAGAAGCATGTAAAGGAGGACTCACGGAACTTAAGAAATATGTTCCACAGGAAATAGCAATAAATCAAATCAAAACTGATATATCAGAAATGAAGAATGCAGTGGAACAAATTAAAAGTACAGAGAGTCTCCAAAATAGGATGAAAGAGGCTGAAGAGAGAATCTCAAAATTAGAAGATTTTTTTTTTTGTCAATAGGGGAAAAGAACCAAAAAGCTGGAAGCAGAGCTGCATCAAGCTAGAAAAAAAATTCAAGAATTAAGAGACACTATTCAAAGGCCAAATATAAAAGTTATGGGAATTCCAGAAGGGACAGAAAGAGAAGCTGCATTAAAAAATGTATTTGATGGGGCTTGACATGATGGCCAAGTGGCTAAAGTTCTAGTATTGAGCATACCAGGATTCCATATGGGCACCAGTTCTAATCCTGGCAGCTTCACTTCCCATTCAGCTCCCTGCTTGTGGCCTGCGAAAGCAGTCAAGGATGGCCCAAAGCCTTGGGACCCTGCACTCGCATAGGAAACCTGGAGGAAGCTTCTGGCTCCTGGCTTCGGATTGGCTCAGCTCCAGCCATTGTATTCATATGGGAGTGAATCATCAGACAAAAGTTCTTCCTCTCTGTATATCTGAGCTTGCAATGAAAATAAACAAATCTTAAAAATGTATTCAATGAAATAAAGCAAAAAAAAAATGTCGGTCAAGAATAAGGTACTGAACTAAGTTTCCCTTTGTCTTTGAAAATGAAATAGAATTCTTCCACAGAGAAGAGAACTCAAAGAATATATCTCTTCCAGACCTGCCCTAAAAATGATACTTAAAGATGCTCTCTTGACAAAGAAAAGAAATAGCACCCACCAAAACCAAAGGCAAATGGGAAGAACATCCCAGTAAAATGACAATAGAAGACTAAATCAATAACAACCCACTGCTAAAATGACAGGACCAAATTACCACCCATGAATATTAACCTTGAATATAAATGGCTTAAACTCATCAATCAAATGTCAGAATAATAGACTGTATCAGAAAAACAAAATCCATCTATTTGTTGTCTAGAAGAGACATTTTACCAACAAAAATCAGTGGAAACTTTATAGTTTCATGGATTTTGATTTTTTGTTGTTGTTTCATCTCTTCAAAACACTTTCTTCTGATTAAATTCTCACTGACTCATAGATCATACAGTAGCATCATTTCCTTCAAGAAGATTCTTGATTTACTTGTTCATTTCATCTGTGAGACATTAGTCATTCTATAGCACACTATTTAACTTCATATAGTTGTTCATTTATTTGTTCTTCTGTTATTGATTTTGCTTTGTGGCTTTTCATTTAAGGGGGTGAATAGTAACTCTGTAAGGGAGACTATTGTATCTAGATACAAAGATATAATGCAGTATGCTTCTCTACTTCCAGACAAAGATGGACTCCCAATGAAACTGTTTATTGTATCTTGACAATAGGATGCTGGACTCTCTGCCATTGTCCATGCCCGCAATGATGGACATATGGCTGTTATGAAGAAGTAAAATCAGAAAAAAAGATATTCAGCTGTCAGACTCACATCATTTGGTAAGACTGTTAGTAGTAAACCAATGGATAATAGCCAGCTGTTTTTGAATTTTTTGAAGAGGATATTGTAGGGCCCAGCGTGATAGCATAGTGTTTAAAGTCCTCGCCTTGCATGCACTGGGATCTCATATGGTCTCCAGTTCTAATTCTAGTTGCCCTGCTCCCCATCCAGCTCCCTGCTTGAGGCCTGGGAAAACCATTGAGGACGACCCAAAGCTTTTGGACCCTGCACCTGTGTGGGAGACCCAGAAGAGCTCCTGACTCCTGGCTTCAGATCTGCGCAGCACTGGCTGTTGCGGTCACTTGGGAATTGAACCATTGGACAGAAGATCTTCCTCTCTGTCTCATCCCCTCTCCATATATCTGACTTTCCAATAAAAATGAATAAATCTTTAAAAAAAGAAGATATTGTAAATTTGTATTCCAAAGATGTAATCGTGCATTTGCTTCACTCTAGGAATTGCAATAGGTAGGTATTCTCTTACAAGACCATGTATAGACCAAGGAATCTTTTTTTTGTTTTCCAATCCCAAAATGGAATCAATATGAAAAGAGCCCCATTTTAAAAATAACTAGATGTTTTGCCTTTGGTTCTTCAAATTTTCTATTATTTTCCAGAGATTGCTACCTTCTTGTCTTCTGAGCTCCTCCAGGGTGAGACTTGCCTCCCAAAAGTTATAGTAATGAGCTAGGAAAACATCTGAGTGCATGTTGTCACCAAAGGAAATAACCCTGGATTCAGGCTTGCCATTCTCTTCCTTCACAAGGTCAGAAAGCTGGGCAGCGTTCCCTTGGGAGTACCACCCAGATTCACCCTGAGATGGCAGCACATCCTGCTCCTCAACCATTCTCCTTTCAGCAAATGTATCCTTCCCAAAATCAAATGCTTTTTGGCCACTGTTGTGCTTTGTTAGAGCCCACCACTCTGGCACATAGAAGAGCCCCTGGCAGATCAAAGTAATAATCATAAAGATAATACTTCTCAGAGTGGCAAAACATGCCAGTGTCCCATATGAAGTGCTTCTACTCCATTTTGCCATGTGCCTCTACCAGTGTGTCTGGAGTCATCATTTTGATGCCATGGCTTGCCCTAAATGCAGAGCCATGATCTGCAAGTTTTATTAAGGGACTGTCTTTTCCAGATCCAATGCCAAACTTTGCAACCGAAACCCCAGACCTCAGGCATCACAGTGAATAATTCTTTATGATGGCCTCTCTCCTTGACTAGCAACTGAGTAAGGCTATTATAGATGAGCAGTGAGCAGGGTGGTCTCACACAGGTTGAAGCGATACAGAGTATGGGCCAGGTTTAAGTGGACTGTGTCAGAGGTGGCCAAGGAGAAATGCTGAGCCCTGGCTGCTAGTTTGGAGTAATAGCGAGCACCTCTGCCAGGTAGTCTAGCAAGGAGAGATAGGTTGCTACAGCTGGCCCAGCAGGAAGTGACTGGACTGCCAGACAACTCTAATGATACTGTTGCAATGAGTATGTTTCATGGAACATTGGGAATTACAACTTAAGGCTTCACTGTCCTCTGTAAGAACTAACACTGGGTGGAAAATGATACATTAATAGCAATGGTAGACAAAAAGTATCTCTGCTGCCAAAGAATGTGTGGAAGATACACCATAACTGAGAATGTCTCCTTGTTTGTAGGCCTCTTAGCCCAAAGAGGCTGATAATGCTGGTTTGGTATGGCAAGTCTTTATTTCATCACTAGATCCAGTTTGTAATGTTCAGATCTTCCACATCTGGGGGTAAATACCCAGCTAGAAATAAAAATGCAAGTTCTCTCTCACTACTTCTCTGTGATAACTCTTTCAGTTTAAATGTCATATTGGTAGCAGAGAGAGAAATAGATGATATTCTTAGATTAGAGGTTATTGGTACCTGCTGGGAGAAAAAGCACTATTGTAATATAATAAAGAAAAGCTCTCTGTGGGACTACATTAGTGGCTACCACACAATAAATGGAGGGTTTTAATGAACTTAACTATTCTGGCTTGCCAAGGGGAAAAAAATGTGAATAGGTCACAGGGAGTATAATGAGCTTTTTGAAATTTGTATATAACTGTATTTTACATGATATGCAGAAATCACATGAGCTACAAGCTGAAACATTTATTGTAAACTAGTTCCAACCTCTCCATTCCAATGGGCTGAGATCAAATGTTGTACTGAAATATTTTTGGTTTCTACCTGTGTAACTTGTGATATCTCCCTTAGTTACATGGATATAGGACAAGGTAGGAGGAAGGGAAGAGTGCAAAAATGAAACTTTATTAACATTCATATTTGTCACCTGCTGAGATTTTTGTTTATGCAAAGCTAGTTCCAGGAAAGCATCAATCAAACTGCAATGGAATTGATTGTTCACACAATAGCTTTTCTGCCATATCAGCAAGGACCTTTGTTATAAGCAATAGGAACCAATTCTGTAACAGTTAACACAGACTAAGCTTATTACAAAGCTATCCAGTAGCCATTAAGAATTGTGGAGATCTGCCATCAATCCTGGATAAGTCTCTAAAGAAACACAGTAAAAATCATGAGATACAAATATGTATGTGCAAATATTTTTGTATATGTCTTGTTTCATATATTGAAGTTTGAGATAGTAGATATATTATATAGGTATAAACAAAAATTTAAAAATTGTACATTAGCCCAAAAACACTGAAAACAAAAATGAAACAAAATAGAAGTTACGATATAATCATAAAGAAGCAGAATTATTTCTTTTATTATTTTTATTATTATTATTGTTAACATTTTATGACACAGTTTAATAGGCACTGGAGTATCCCTTCCTCCTCCTGCAGTTCCCTCTCCTCCTTACTCTTCTCCCCTCCAGTCTTACAATGGTTGTCTTTCATGAATTTTCACAAGTCCATCATGCTGCCACTGAGGTGTCTCCCAACAATGAGGAGATTATCAGCCATTTCGCTGTGAGTCCATCCTTGTACTGCATGCATGGGGACATAATTCTCTCTGTTTCCACCTATGAACAGATTAATTGCTGCTGTACTTCCATTATGCATCCCTTAAGTGTAGTTCACCAAGGGGAGAAAAAATGGTGAACCTTCATCTCCATGAAATTAACAAACATGTAACAAAGGTATCAATGTGATGCTAGTGTGGTGAAAAAAGTGTCCAACATTTTCATGTAGGGATAAATGCCAGTGTGTATCCCATGTGGTACTAAGTACAATAAGGACTAGATTCTAGTTACTTATGGGCAGTAATAAAAACAGTGATAAAAGGGGCATTGATTGATTAATGAATTACATCACAAGATCTTATTATGAAAGGTACAAATAACTAGGAAATACAAAAAGGTAGAATTCACAGGTAAAATCCTTACATTGATATCATGTTGTCTTATATTAGAGCAAACATATGCTATCTGACCTTTTGGGATTGGCTCATTTCCCTTAGCATAGTGATCTCCAGTGTGCCCATTTGACCAAAAACAATTGTATTTCATTTTTTTAAAAATAGCTGAGCAGTATTCCATAGAGTAGATGAACCACAGTTTCTTTATCCAGTCCTCTACCAATGAGCATTCAGGTTGCTTCCATGTTTTTGTGATTACTGCTTGTGCTGCAATGAGCATAGGGGTGCATGTTGCTTTCTCATGTATCAGGTCTTTTGGATATATTCCTAGAAGTGGAATTACTGGGTCATTTGGTGGGTGGATTTTCAGTTGCCTGAGTATTCGCCCTACTGACTTCCTTAGTGGCTGCAACAGCCTGCAATCCCACTACAGTGGAGTAGGGTTCCTTTTTCCTCTATAACCTTGCCAGCAGATGTTGGTAGTTTTCTGTATGTGGGCCATTCTTACTGATGTTAAGTGGAACCTCAGTGTTGCATTTATTTGAATTTCCCTTATTTCCAGAGAGCTTGAGCATTTTTTAATATGCCTGTTAGTCATTTGGATTTGTTCCTTTGTAAAGTGTCTGCCCATTTCCCATGCCCATTTCTTGACTGGTTGGTTTGTTTTGTTGTTTTGGTTGTCCTAGAATTCTTTGCATATTCTGGAAATTAGCCCCTTGTCTCCTTTGTAGTGTGCAAAGATTTTCTCCCATTCTGTTGTTTGCCTTTTTACCTTGCTTTCTTTGCTGTGTAGAAGCTTCTTAGCTTAATATAGTCCGATTTGTTGATTTTGCTCTTGACTTCCTTTGCTTTGATGACTTTTTTTTTTCAGAAATATGAAAAAGAATGATGGAAAAACATTGCCATTTGATACCTTACTAATAGGTTCTTTACCATTTCTATGTTCTAATTTCTTTGACCATTGTATTCAAAATATTGTGAGTAGCGTTCATTATAACCACCTCAATGTAGTGTATTTCAGTATATTTTTGTTTTTGTCTTCTAGTTCTTTCATGATTGCTACAAGTTCAGCTGCTTTGTAAGTGCTGATAGTATAGTGTGAAATAATCCCCTAGGTCATTATAAATAGACTTCATTGTCTTAATTTAATTTTTGTAGCCAGATTTTCACTTTGCCTTTTTTTAAATCAACATTCATCTGGTATACCCTTGGTCATCCTATTATTTTAAACTTTTATGCATCATGTAGTGTTTGTATCTCTAGTGATCGAATCTGAATTATTTCATTTACTTACTGTTTATCTGTATGAACAAGAAATCCCTCACAACATTTTAAGTTTTGTTCAAACATGCAAAATGTAGCCAAGTGTTCAAAAATGATCAATTAATGCTTAGACAAAGCCATTCTACAAAGAGCAGTGGCTCCTTCAGTTCTGCCCTTTCTGCATCCCAATATTTTCTCTTCTCTCCCTAACACCTCTAAGACTTACAAAATAAAAATAAATAAAATCACTTTGTAGGACCTGGAAGACCACCTTGTTAACAAGGGAAAAGACCACCTTATTAAAAAGGGAATTAAACAGGACATATACTGCTTGCTTCCACATAAAGTATGGCAATTTACTTACTATACCCATCTACTCCCCCTTTAGCTTGTCCATCACCCAGGTTCTAGCAGGGGCTCAACATTAAACAACAGGACAGGGAAAACAAACAAGGCATTCCAAGCATGGCCCATATAATAGGCAGAATCCTGCTATAGTAAGCCAGCTTCTGCTCTGAAAGCAGAGGAGAGAGACACATCAGGCTTTTGAGAGATGACATATTCATTGTTTATATGCAACTGGCAGGATACCTCCTAAAAACCATAACATGGATCCTGCTTTTTTCCTGGAGCTTTGGAGAATTTAAAACTGATATTAGGTGGCTAGGTGGCTAGCAGAGGTACCACTTGATTAAAAACAGACCTGAAGGACAGAAATATTATCTGGCTCATAGAGGATCTGGTGTGGGACTCAATACCAGTTTTTTTAAAATGTGATAATTCTGTTTCTTTTCCTCTTAAAATAAAATTAATCACATTCATGAGTGAACTCACCCTGTTATCAGCCTTCTTTTCAGAACATCTCCCCGCTTCCTGTGAAACTTAGTAATATACGTTGAGTAGGGATCGACTGAGTAACACACTCTGTAGCCATGAATTTAGACTATGCTCATTATAAAATATTTCCAGAAAAGGAAGTGAGTTGGAATCCAAATAATTAACATGATTTGAACACAAAGTTTTATTTTAATTCTTCCTCGTCTTTATGAACCCAACAGCACTTAGTCTAACTGACTCAAGAATACCCCTTCCAAAGCTATCGCTTTACTTTAATAGGAGGAACTTTATTTTAGCTTTGATTTTTTTTTCTTTGGATAATCCAAAGCCTGATTTCTGAAAGCAAATGGTGTCTTGGAGCTTTGCAGAGCAAGGTGCTGGCAGCATTTCCTGTAATTTGTCTCATGTATCACAGCTACAAACATCCCCTCTGCTGGTGGGAGTTTTGAGACCACATAACCTGTACTTACAGTGACTTACATACATGGATTTATTAATGGGCTTGTCTTCACTCCAAAGTACAAGTTTTTATTCTATATAGAGAGTGAATGAGACCAAGAATGTAAGTGTAAGACTTGTAGTAGGGTCATGAAAACTGGGCATAAGATATTCCATAATTCATACCATTTTCTAAAAATCATCAGTCTAGACCACTAGTAAGCACATGAGCCCTGCCACAGAAAACAATAGGTCTGAAGGTATCCAAGGAGACCATTCGTAGGGTCCCTAATCAAAGATGTACTTCCAGAGAAGCTGTATTGCTGAGGAGAACTTAACATAATGGCAAAGGTATCCATAGCAAAACAAAGCTAAACAAATGGGAGAAAAAAAATACAATTCTGATCATCTAACACTCCTGACCATCTCCCTCTGGGAGAGCTCTGGGAAGAAGTCCAGTGCCAGCTGTGTTATCACAATCTGACTCAAGGTCTCCCATTTCTGTGATCAGCCATGATCAAGTGTGACATGAAGCTCTTGTGAAGGAAGTCATATGCGACAGATAAGGACACACAGACATGTGAGCCTGCAAACTGCCCTGCCCCAGTTCACCTGTGCACATAGACAGGAAACTAGCATCACAGTTGGGAAGGGTTGCTTATAACTAGAAGCCAGTAAGAGCACATTCAAAATAAAACCAAAAATAAAATAGAGAAAAAAAAAGAGTGCTTCTACAAAGTCACAAAAGTCATTCACTTTTGATATAGCAATCTAACACAGCTGATACCCTCCAACTCTTTCCTCTTCCTGCTCTGAATTTTCCAAAGGATCTACCAGCTATCTTTACTCTTCGTGCAATGCAAAAAAACTTCTGAACAGAGGGAGTTGGAATAGCCTACAGAAGCAACTGTACATACCACATAAAAGTCTTCTCCTTTACAACTTCAATGAGATGGATTCCATACATTGTGTAATTCACCAATCTCCCCATTTATACAGTACAGTGGTTTTCTAGCATGTTCATAAAGTTCTGCAGAAAACACCACAGTTTAATTTTAAAACATCTGTACGGCTCCGAAAAAGAATTACACAATTAGTAGTAACGCTCCAGTCTTTCTTTCCTATGGCCCCAGGCCTAGGCAACCGCTAAAATACTTTCTGTCTCTTTGGATTTGTCTATTCTGGAAATTTCATAAGACTGGCATCACATAATATGTGGCATTTTTTTGTCTGGCTTCTTTCACTTAGCATAATGTTTTCAAGGTCCATCAACGATACAGCATGAATCAGTTCTCCATTCCTTTCAATGACTACATAATATCTCATCGTTAACATACCACGTCTTGTTTATATCTGTTCATTTATTGATGGACTTTTGGAGTTTTATTACTCTGGTTATTATGAATAGTGCTGCAATAAGCATTCATGCAGAAGTTTTTATGAAGACATATGTTTTCATTTCCCTTGTGTGTGTGTATATATATATACATATATAGATATATATATATGTACATACATACATACATACTTAGGAATTGAGTTGCTGAGTAATATGATAACTCTATGTTTAACCTTTTGAGGAAATGCCAGACAATTTCCTAAAGCAGCTGCAACGTTTTACATTGCCAAAAGCAGTGGATAAAGGTTCCAATGTCTCTACATCCTCACCAACACTTGCTATTATCTGTCTTTTTGATTATAGCCATTCAAGTGAGCATGAAGTGGCATCAATTTATGGTTTTGATTTTTCATTTTTTCTTTATGAGTAATAATGTGGAGTATCTTGACATGTGCAAGCTGTTCATTTATATTTTCCTTTGGGAAATATCTACCCAAATCTTTTGCCCAAACAAAAATTGGGTTGTTTATCTCTTACTGTTTATTGTTAAGAGCTACTTAGATGTTCTGGATTCTCGACGCTTTGAACTGTCTTGATAATGTCTTTGAAGCGCAAGTGTTTTTATTCTTGATGAGATCCAATTTGTCTACTTTTTTTTCTTATTGTGTGTTTTAGATGTCACATAAAAGAAATCCTGTCTAATCCAAGAACATGAAGCATCTACATCTGCATTGTTTTCTCAGAGTTTTGTAATAATAAGCCTTGTATTTAGGTCTTTACCCATTGCAGATAATTGCGGTATATGATTTCAGGTAAGGATCTAGTTTCATTGTTCACCATGTGAATTCCTGTTTGTTCCAGACTTTTTGTTCAAAGGATTATTATTTGCTCCAAGGTTTAGGCTTGGTGTGCTTGTCAAAAATTACTCAAACACCAATAGCACTTAATATTTTTTTAGCTTTATTTATTTTTACTGGAAAGTTGGATATACAGAGAGGAGGAGAGACAGAGAGGAAGATCTTTCATCCATTGATTCACTCCCCAAGTGGCTGCAACAGCCGGAGCTAAGCTGATCCGAAACCAGGAGCCAGGAGCCTGTTCTAGATCTCCCATGTGGGTGCAATGTCCCAAGGATTTTGGCCAACCTTGACTGCTTTCCTAGGCCACAAGCAGGGAGCTGGATGGGAAGCGGGGCTGCCAGGATTAGAACCAGAACCTCTATGGGATTCTGGAAGCGAGTGCAAGGCAAGGACTTTAGCTGCTTGGCTACCACGCTGGGCCCAATAGCACTTAATCTTAAATACTTGCATTTGAAGTAGTTTTGTGAAAACTGCCCCCTCCCTGTATTGTTTTTGGTTTTTTGGGCCTGTTTCTAAGAAAAGGGTGAAATATAATCTTAATTGGTTTATCAATGTGCTTGGTCAAATGTGTTTATCATATGGCTCAAGTCTGGTTTGTACTGATCTTCTGTGAAGGTGTTCTGTTGTAGTTGAAAGTGAATGACTGAAGCCACCAACTATTTTTTTAAATGTGATTTTTTACTTTATGATGCAATTCCATAGGTTCTGTGATTTCCCTTACTCCCTCCCCACACTCCCTCACCCACCACTGATTTCCCCTCTATTTTTACGATAAACAGTCAGAAACAGTCATAAATTTATCACTCTGCTATCTAAGTGTATTCTGACATTGTGGATACGGACAATGGCAGAGAGTCCAGCATCCTATTGTCAAGATATATTTAACAGTTTCATTGGGAGTCCATTTTTGATTTGGAAATAGAGATACATAGTGTATTATATCCTCACATCTGGATATGAGAGTCTCTGTTACACAGTTACTATACATACCTTTAAATGAATAGCCATAAAACAAGATCAACAGCTGGGATAGAGTTGAAAAATTTACAGGACCATAAAGTTAAATAACATGCTACTGAATGACCAATGCATCAATGAAGAAATGAAAAAAAAAAAAAACCTTTTGAGAGCAAACAATGCTACTCTATGATCCATGAGTCATTAAAAAATTTAACAAGATAAAGGAAATTATTTTTAAGAAATTAACATAAAAACAAAAATGCCAAAAACTGCTAATTGCAGCAAAAACAGTATTAAAAGGGCTATTGATCCTGTATTTTGCATGAAGTTTGCCTTACATCAGAGAGAACATATGGTGTCTGTCCTTTTGGGATTGACTTATTTCACTGAGCATAATGGTCTGTAGTTGGTAACATTTGGTTGCAAACTGTAGAATTTCATTCTTTTTGACATGTAGCAAGTGGTGAAAGTGGACATCCATGTCTACCTTTAGATCTTAGTGGAAAAACTTCTAATCTTTCCCCATTTAGTATGATGCTGGCATTGGGTTTTATGTTGCTCTAACTGTGTTATAGAATGTTCCTTCTATGCCTATCTTGCAGAAGGTTTTTAACATGAAGTGGTGCTGGGTTTTATCAAATGCCTTCTCTGCATCTAGTGTGATGATCATATGGTTTTTGTTTTTCAACTTTTTGATGTGGTGTATCACATTTATTGACTTGCGAATATTAAACCATCCCTGAATGTTAGGGATGATCCCATTTGGTCCAAGTGAATGATCTGCCTGATGTACTGTTGGATCCTGCTGACTAGTATTTTGTTGAGGATCTTTGCGTAAATGTTCTTCAGGGACATTGGCTGTCATATTTTTTTTTTGTCCTGTTATGTCTCCATCTAGCTGTGGTATTAAGGTGATATTGGAAGTTGCCAACTATTAGTGAGTTGTTTATTTATGTATTCAAATCTGTCAGTTTTATTTCATGTATTTTTAGGGGGTACATATATATTATTGTAGTTACATATTTGTGATGGATTACTTTTTTATCGCAAGATTGTTTTACCCAGAAGTGATTTTTATTGTTTTCAAAAATTTTAAGGATTTATTTATTTATTTTGTAAGTTAGAGTTACGGATAGAAGGCCATCTTTCACCCAATCATTTACTTTCCATATGGCTGCAGTTGGTAGCACTGGGTCAGGCCAAAAACAAGAGCCAGGAACTTTATCCAGCTTTTCACATAATTAGCAGGAGCCCTAAAACTTGGTTCATCCTCCACAGATTTTTCCCAGGCTACCATACCAGGCTTGATCAGAACTGGAGCAACTGGGAAATGAACCAGTACCCACATGGGATGCTGGTGTCTCAGGTGGCAGCTTAATAAACTATGCTACAATGCTGCTGCCCCATGGGTCATCTTCTTTAATTGTATTTTCATGGGGATATATTTTTAAAATATTTTTTAATTTTAATTTTTCATGATACATTTCAGGGATTTCCCCTCCCAGCCTTCCTATTTCCCCTCTGTCCCCCACATTGTTTTCTCCTATATTATAGCTCAGCAACTGTCATGAGTCCATCATTCTGCTATTTAAGTGTATCGTGACATTGTAGGTATAGATAATGGTAGAAAGTGTAGTATTGTATTGTCAAGATATTTAATGATTTCATTGGGAGCCCATCTTTTATTCATGAGTAGAGATGCATACTGTGTTGTATCTTTGCTTCTCAGTATGTTATTCTCCACTATACAGTTGCTCTAGATAAAAATAAGTGTACATGTGTATGTATGTTCACCTATACATCTATTGATCTTATATTTTGCATGAAGGTTGCCTTATATCAGAAATAACACATTCTCTTTTAAAAAAAAGATTTATTTATTTTTATTGGAAAGGCAGATTTATAGAGAGAAGCAGAGACAGAGAAAGATTTTCTGTCTGCTGGTTCACTCCTCAAATGGCTGCAACAGCCAGAGCAGAGCCCATCTGATGCCAGGAGCCAGAAGCAGCTTCCTGTTCTTCCATGCCGGTGAAGGGTCTCCAGACTTTGGGCTGTTCTCTAGTGCTTTCCCCTCTGGAAGCAAGGAGCTGGATGGGAAATGGAGCAGCCAGGTCATGAATCGGCACCCACATGGGATCCTGGTGCATGAAAGGCAAGGATTTAGCCACTGAACCTTCTCACTACACCTGTGAGTTTTCTTTTAAGGTTTTTTTTCCCCCCTCATGTTAACATAAAAACCATTCCAGCTCACACTCTGGATTCTCTCCTTTTCTTTAAAGATTTTTAGTTCTTATGTAAAACAGTTACAGAGAGGAAAGAGAGAGAGAGAGAGAGAGAGTGTCTTCCATCCATTGGTTCATTCCAAAAATGGCTGCACTGGAGACAATCCGCATCCAGGAGCTTCTTCTGGGTCTGCACATTGTGGGTACATGCACATGGGTACATGGTTTGAGGGTCCAGACTATCATTTGCTGCTTCCCCAGGCCTGCAAGTTACTGTGATGGCCCCTACCTGACAACTTTGTCATAAACTTTGAGTTTTCTGAAAGCTGATTAAGTTAGGATTTCTTCTACTTTTTTTCCTGCTATACATTTTTTTAACTTTACCTTTGTACTTTTAAACATGCTGCTGATTTTTACAGTCTGATTTTCATTGTTAAATTATGTTAATATTTGCATCTCCTCTTCAAACACTTGGGGAGTGAATTAGGGAACGGAAGAACTTCTCTGTGTGATTTCCCCCCTCTATCTCTAATTCTGCATTTAAAACAAATGAACGAGCAAACAAATAAAACTTTTATAAGGAAAATATTTAAGAGTCCAGCGTGGTAGCCTGGTGGCTAGGTCCTCGCCTACACACACCTGCATCCCATATGGGTGCCAGTACTTTCCCTGCTGCCTAGGGAAATCCAATCCAGCTCTCTGCTTGTGGCCTGGAAAATCATTTGAGGATGGCACAAAGCCTTGGGAGTCTGCACCTGTATAGGAGACCCAGAAGAAGCTCTGGGCTCCTGGTTTCAGATTGGCACAGCTCTGGCCGATGTGGCCTCTTGGAGGTTGAATCAAGGAAGGAAAATCTTCCTCTCTGTTTCTCCTCCTCTCTGTATATCTGACTTTCCAATAAAAATAAGATAAATCTTAAAAAAAGAAAATATTTAAATGTGTAATCCTCTTTTTAATAATCATATGCTAACTGAACTTCCGTAATAAAATAAATATAATTTATGAGAGTGTTCAATCAGAGACCAGTAGTATATACCATTGTTATTTATCTTTTTATATATCAATGAACTAAGGATCAGAATGACAGGCCAAAGTTTAGGTGGGATGCGGAGCTAGGAGTATGGTAAGTTTTGTTCTCTCTGTTACCCTTCTCAGAGTCTCTAGTGAAGAGACAGTGGCACTCAGTCATCTCTGGCCACACATCCAGCAGTTTTTCTCAGTTTGTTAGTTCCTAGTAGGAAGCCAGATCATTCTAGGTATTTCGTCTTCCTGCCTGTGCTCTCACAGGAAAATATTTAAGAAAGGATTCTCTTTTTAAGAGCACCAGGAAAATGATATGAAATGTCTTTTTACATACTAGTACCAATCAGGAAAGCGTGACAGATGGGAAATTAGGAAGTTTGGGGACCCTTGATGTATTCCATAATTAATTGTAGAATTATGCTTCTACAGGCCCAGCATGATAGCCTAAATGGCTAAAGTCCCATCTTGCATGTGCCAGGGTGACATATAAGCCCTGGTTAGTGTCCTGGCTGCTACACTTCCCATCCAGCTCCTTGCTGTGGCCCGAGAAAGCAGCTGAGGGTGGCCCTAAGTGTCCCTAAGTGGCCCGGCACCCACATCAGAGACCTAGAAGAAGCTCCTGACTCCCGGCTTTGGATTAGCCCAGCCCCAGCCATTGGGGCCCTTGGGGAGTGAATCGGTGAATGGAAGATCTTCCTCTCTGTCTCTTCCTCTCTCTGTAAATATGAGTTTCCAACAAAACAAAAATAAATCTTTTAAAAATTCTGTAAACAAAAATGTATCTAAGGAATTAGGCTTCTAGGAAGCAGGCTTCTTATTCATTAGTACTGGTTAGGAATGATACCAGTTCCCTCATAACAACTACCCTTGCAATACTTCACATAGAAGAACTTTCCATCTGAGTAACTTCTAGGCACTGGCACTGTAGTCCAAGGTAAGCCTTTGTCACTGCACCTCAGACACCTTTGAAGACTAATGGCTGCATTCCATTAATCTTGACTATTTGCTGCCATGTTAAAGTGAAAGACTGGGGCTGGTTTCTATGCACAACCACTTCATTCTCTGAAAAAAATTTTTCCTTACCTATACTGACTTATTGGAGACAAATTCTCTTGCTCAGCATTTTCTCTACATTTTACTCTTTTCTGCCATTCCCTCTTCCCCCCTAAGGCCTGTTTATTTTCATTGGAAAGCAAGATTTGCATAGAAGTAGAGACAGAAAGATATTCCATCTGCTGGTTTACTCCCCGAATGACCATAATAGCTGAAGCCAGGAGCCAGGAGCTTCTACTGGGTCTCCCAAGTGAGTGCATGGATCCAAGGCTTTGGACCATCCTCTACTGCTTTCTCAAGTCAGAGCAGAGAGCTACATGGGAAATGAAGCAGCCAAGACATGAACCAGTGCTCATATGGATTCTGGCATTTCAAGGGAGAGGATTAGTTAATTAAGCCATGGCACTGGGCCAATGCCATTCCATTTTCCAAACTAAAAGATTCTTTGTACCCAAATTGTTTGTAATTGTATTTTTTCCTAAAGATTTATTATTTTTACTGAAAAGGCAGATTTAGAGAGACAAGGAGAGACAGAGAGAAATATTTTCCATCTGCTGGTTCACTCCCCAGATGGCCTTATGGCTAGAACTGAGCTGATCCAAACCCGGGAGTCAGGAGCTTCTTCAGGGTTTCCTATGTAGATGCTGGGTCCCAGAGTTTTGGGTCACCCTCCAGTTCTTTCCCACCCAGAAGCAGGGAGATAGAAGGTAACTGGAGCATCCAGGACATGAACTGGTGGTTATATGGGATTCCAGCATTTGCAAGGTGAGAATTTAGCCTTATAGTTCTATGTTTTGTGTTTCTGATCTCTTCTCTCAAAACTCTTGGAAACAGATGGTGTTGCTTAAGCTCCCCTCCAACCCCTCTCTGAACTAAATAAGGCAGGATTTAAATAAGAAAAAAAAATTCTCTGGTTTCAGATTTATTTTAAACATCAAACCCAGATGTTCCAGTTTATCCAGATGTCATTAAATGAATGAGTTCAATTTTCCATTACTCTGTAAGACATAATTCAGAGTT
The DNA here is from genome assembly GCF_017591425.1 of Ochotona curzoniae. Taxonomy (NCBI): domain Eukaryota; kingdom Metazoa; phylum Chordata; class Mammalia; order Lagomorpha; family Ochotonidae; genus Ochotona; species Ochotona curzoniae. The sequence continues at coordinate 11,939,958 of NW_024467115.1, forward strand.
ATGAAATGGCATGCCACAAAAGCATTTTTTGAGTACTCAAAAAAAATCAGTGTTTAGCTATCTCGTAAATTTTGGGGAATAATTCTCTAAAACCCCTGCTTTTGTCCTTATTAACTACTAAATTGTGTCCTCTTAGAATTCATATGTTGACGCCATAAGACTCTCTCAATCCCCACCACCAATTTGATCATATGTGGGGAAAGGAGTCTTCAGAGGTAATTAAAATTAGTTGATCTCCCAGGGCAGAACCCTAATAAGAAAAGCTCTTTCATAAGCTGAGGAGCCAAACTCTATTTCTATCCTTCTCTTTCTGCTTCATTAGAAGGTATAACAAGAAGGCATCCATCAGAAAGCTATCCAGATTCTCACTGAAGATAGAGCAAAGTTCTAAACATAAGAGCCGAAACCACCAAGTTACTAGAGGAAAATACAGGGGAAACACTGGAACATACAGGCATAGTCTAAGATTTTTTGGCTAAGAACTTAGAAGCAGAGGCAATACAAACAAAAAATTAGCAAATAAGACTACATAAAGAAACTTCAGGACAACAGAGGAAATGAAGAAAGTGAAGAGGCAAGTAACAGAATGAGAAAATACGTTCAATTCATGCATCTGAAAAAGGATTGGTATCCAACATATTTGAGGAGCTCAAGAAATTCAACAACAGCAAAAACAAAAATACTCTAAGAAAGGGAAAAGGGGTGTGAACAGGCATTTTTTTCAGAGTACAAAATACAGATAGTTGACACATAAGAAAATGCTCAGGCTCACAAGCTATCAGGAAAATTCAAATAAATACCATCATTGGGTTTCACATTCAACCAGTTAGAATGGTATCTTTCAAAAATCAAAAATAACATGCTGGTGGAGAGAAAGACACCCAAATACGCTGCTGGTCGCAATATGAAATAAGAAAACAATTATAATTATGGAAGATAGAAAGTACAGAGATTCCTTAAAAGACTAAAGATATATTTACAATATGAGTTGGCTATCTCAATCCTGGAAATATATCCAGGGAAATGAAATCAGGAGGTTGAAGAGTTAGTGGTGCCCTTTTATTTATAGTAGAGCAATTAATAATTGCTAAGATATGGAATCAGCATAGATGTCCATCCATTGATTACTAGATAAAGCCAATTTTTTTATAAATATATATGATGGAATGCTACTCAGCCACAAAGCAAATGGAATCTTGTCATTTGCAATATGATGGATGCAAGTGGAGATCATTATGCTTAGTGAAATAAGCCAGACTAAAAAAGACACACATCATATATTATCTCTCATTTTTGGTAGCTAATATATAAGGCACAAGCAAATTATATCTATATATAGATATGTGCAAAATTGACATCTTGGAATGTATTATAGCCCTTGTGTATATTCCTACTGAAGTGGATTTTCTATTTGTTACTTGTTGACCTTTTTATACAGTGGAGCATTAGGCCTTTAAATTATAAAGCAAATTAAAAATATGTTATTGGAAAAATTTAAAAAGACTTCGCGTGCACTGGTGGATGAGGATTGGTTGGGCCTTGCCACAGCATGAGATTGCAGAGGATGGCACTGGGGCAAATTCTGTTAAGTTAAACTCCAGAACCACCTGGAGAGTGCATAATCCTGGAGTTGGAGAGGCCTAGTAGAGAGATAATGGGCACCTCCCTCGTGGGTAATCACTCCCACTGAAGAGCACTAAAACCAACAGAGGCAAGAGTGACTAGACAGAAAGGCACCTGCCAGTATGTGTGTGGGCTGGATAGCAGGTTGGTTGAGTTGAAGTAGACTTCAATGCCCATTGACATGTACCAGAGCTAAATGGGATGTGGGACAGACTGAACAAGCCTGCGCTACATACTGGCATGCATGGGAACCAGGGTAGTGGGGCAGGCCTGGTGGGGGTTATGGAGAGTCACCCCAACTAGGCTGCAGCTCCCACTGGTTTGCATGAGGGTCAAGAATGAAGTGGGCAGTATCGGGCTGGACTACAGCACCCATTGGTTCAAGTGGAACACAGGGCTGGAAACAGAATTGACCCAGCAATTGCAACCACCAGCATGTGCTTAAGCTGATTGGGACGACGGACTGTGCCAACCCTGTACTGGCAAGCACACACAAAAATCAGGTCTGGGATCACCTCAAATGAAGCTTCTTTGGGGATCCCTCCAACTGAACAGCTTATCTCAGAGCCCCAACCATGAAGAGACTATGTCAGCCAGTGGATTCTGAATAGGTTTCATTGTGCTTGGAACGGCAAGATTGGCAGCTATTCAGAACTGTTGAACTGTCAAAGCTGCTTGAGCAGGACTCTCGGAGCTTGCCTCACATTGGGGACGTGTGAAGGGTCGGAGGCTGGATGTGGCTTCTTCATTTGTTTCTCCCCTGACCCCAGATACAGGGAGAAAATGATGATATTAGTGTGGAAACAATGGTATTACGCACTTTCCTGTAGCCCTTGACCCTTTGTATGCTAATCAACTAAGTAAGATTATTGAAAAAAAATTTTTTTAAAGAAAAAAATGAAGAGGAAGAGAGTAAAACATTATAATCTTAGAATCACATCTGTGAACTGCATGAAATCTGTTTTCTTTGTGTTAATAAAACATTAATAAAATAAATTGAACTTGAATTGATCAGCAGCTTTTGGACTTCCTCTGTTCAGAACTGTGAGAAGATAATTTTCTGTTTGCTTAGCTTATGATATTTTGCAATGGAAGACCAAGAAGGTGAGAGTATTCGTGGTGTGCTAATCTTTCGGCCTCTTGGCTCAGTTTTGGTAATATTCAACACATTGGTTTATATGAGTAATTATCATTTATCTAATAGATTTTATAAATAAATTAGACGGGAAATTTATTGACAGATTTAAAAAAATAAGTAAGCCAAAGGCTATAGCTACATGCCATATCCTGTGAGTAATATATTCTACCACGTCTGAACACCAACTCTCCTCTCTGGTTGGATCAAAGTTTTGGAGAATAATTTCTAATTTACTCAAAATGTTAAAAAGCATCACTGAGTTTTTGTTTTATAAAATAGTGACTTTAAAATTTTTCGTTGAGGGTAAAGCATTCGTACGGAAAAATCTGCAAAATCTGGCTGAACAATTTGATGAACTTTATTATAACTATTGCCTCTTAGCCAACACTCAACTAATGCATCTGCGTCTGTGGCAGACTCCCTCATGCCCTGAACTGCTGTATTCCAGAGTTAACTGTTGGCTGTCTTGGATCACCATAGATGAGCTTTACCTTTTCTTGAACATCATATAAAGGTAGTCATATGAACAACACGTTAGTATTTGTGACATTCATCTATATTGTTACTTTTGCAACAAGGCTTCTGTTTGGTTCATGTTCACATATATTTTATTGTATATTTAATTTTTTATTGAATGTACATGTAATAGTTTATTTTTCATACTACTATTTGTTGGTATGTTTAATATGGAGAAAGTGATAGTAGCAGTATATGTTGTGATGTTTGTGTTTTATATTGACATCATGCCAGCTTTTTAATTTCTTTTTCTTCTTATATCTATGCATGCATTTCTCCTTGGAAATTTAAAGTTGGCTTCTTGGGATAATAGAGGCTTTTGAGTCTTTATCTAGTTTGATAATTTTTTATTTTATTTTAAAATTCTTATGGAAGATGGCATTAAACAAAGACAACTTCATTTTAGTATAAAAATAATTACTTCTTGTCACCTGTAAGTCTAATCTACTTCTATTATGCAATTTTTAATATAGAGGATTGGAATCTGCTACTTGCAAATCTTGTCTCTGTGTCCCTTTGATCTTTGACCATTTCCTATTTTATTTTGCAGTATTTACTTACTACCGTTTTGATGACTAGAGAATTAATAGAAATATCCCTAGTTTGCATCGCAGCATTGGTGATTAGATCTTCAATTTTTTAATTTATGTCAGTCTTCTTAAAAATCTGTAATCTTATTTCATTGATTGCCCCTATTTTCTCCTTTCAGTGTAAGTGCTGCAATCGTTTTAGTATTTATTGAGTGATTTCTAAATGCAAGATTGTATTATAAACTGTGAGTAATATTCTGTCTTCCAGGAACACAGGACTTATCCTGTGGTTTTGAAGGTTTCTTTGTGGTCCTAACTGGAAACAGATGGTTGGTCTAGAAGAAATTGCTTTCTATAAATACCTTCAAAACTCAAGTCTCTGCTTTCACAAATTTCTTGGTGATCTTAAAAATTCACTTTATCACTGGGATTCATGGAAGAACTCTTTAACAAAGAAATCATAGTGACCTGTACAAAAACATAGTTGTTTTGCTCAGAATAACCAGTAATTATGATCAATAAGTCTTTTTGATCATCAAAATACCTTTTCTTCAAAGTGTTACATCATTTCCTAGAAAAAGGCAGACAATTCCATGAATTATACATGTGCTATTGACTTCAAAGTTAAAATTTCTTCAATGTCTCTATCTTTGTTAGCATTGTATGTATTAGCAAGTTAGTGTGGATATTACTGACTCATAAATATTCCTGGACTTCTCATTGCATGTCTGTCATGCAAGGAAGTAAAGTTGGGTAGCTGAGTAGTTGAAGTAGAACTCTGACTTGGGTATTTGGGCTAGTGCTGGATCTCATGTTTTCTGGGGTATCAATTATCAGAAGGAGTCTCCTCTTGCTGCTTCTCCTTCAATTTAGCTTCTAGTGATTGTAGGTAAAGGATTAAGCAAAGAAGAATTTGCCTTTATAGTTAAACCTTAACTATGTTAGATGTGGACATGTACAAATATTAACAATGTCTATACTCTAAACATCATGGTTTAAAAATCGCTTTTCAAGGAATTTCTTCCCCACAATTTTAAGTAACAATGTTACACTCATATAGCTATGTTAACAGATAACCCTTTTTATTTAAAGAATATTTTATTTTTATGTATTTGAAAGGCAGAGAGACAGAGAAGTGGAGAAAGAGCTTCTCTCTGCTGGTTAATTCTTGAAATTTTCACAACAGCCATGGATGGGCCAGGCTGGGCCAGGAATTCAACTCTGGTCCCCCACACAAAGGGCTTGGACCCAAGTGTTTGAGCTATTGTTTGCTATCTCCCAGAATACACACATTTGCCATTATTAGAATTGAAAATAAACCAAGACTCAAACCTGGGCACTGTGATAAGGGATACAGAAATTCCAAGTGACTTATTCAGCACTGTCTCCCTGTATTATTATTTTAATAACTATAAAATACTATCTTGTGTGAATACTTTAACCTTTGTTTTATTGATGAACTTTAAGATATTATCTTTTAAATAAATAATAATACATGAAGCACATGCACACATCTATATGTGTGCATCTGCTGATATAAGTGGAATAGCTGAGTCAAAGAATATGAGCATTTAAAACATTGGCTGATACTACAAACCACCTTTTACAGAATTTATATCTCTTCGCTTATGGATAGTCTTCTCCACTTTCTGTTTCTCTTCACCCTCTTGATGCTGTGTATGATGAAGGCATTTGTTTCTTACAAATTCAATTGCATTAAAGTATTTCCACATTATGATACTAATTACCATTTTAAAGACCATGGATGAGCATTTTGTCTTGTTTCTAAGACTCTTATGTTTATATACATTGCCAGATTTCTGTTGAGTGGTTTATTATTACTGAGTGTGAAGTGCTCTATGTATATTTAGAAAATAGTCTGTAGTCTGTCATGTGTATTGCACATGCTCTTTCTCATTTGAGTCTGACATTCCTTACATTTTCTTTGTCTTCAACAGAATTTAAAATTGCTTTCTTCATCTTTTTCTTTGTAGTATACTGAGTTTTGTATTTGAGCTTAAATGGTCTTATCCTTTCCAAGTTTATAAATTATTCCTGGTAGATATTATGTTTAAAAACTTTAATCTCTTATAAATTTATTTTTGGTGAGAAGAGTAAGGGAGAAGTTTAGATATATATATATTTTCAAATGTATTGCCATTAGCCTATATGCGCTTTCTAAATGAATCATCTGTGTTTTGAAATGCAATCTTTGCTATAGATTTATTCTCATATAAAAATTGCTGGGGTTTTTTTTTGTACTGTTAAACCAGAGCACTTTTATTTGCAGAATCAAGTCATAAGTAAACAGTTTCATTTCAGGATTAGCAGGAATACCAAATATTATTTGACAACTGCCACTATGACCTTCTTCCTCTCTGACACAATTGGCATTGATTCAGGCATGCTATGTTTACAGCAATTCACTTTCTTTCGTTCATGAGCTTCTTTCGTGGTGCATTGCTCCTGTATCTGGCCATAGATAGACTTTGTTAGATGTCGATGACAAGCTATTCATTTTATGTGAGGATGATGGAGAAGTTTCTCCTTTAACTTTGAGGTACACTCATTGGCTGCTTTTTCTTGTGATATAAGCACACTCAGCTTTTCAGAAGCATTGGCTTTCCACAGATGGATGTTCATTTCATCAGATCAGCACATGATGTACTTGCTGTTAGAAGTCCATTTTACACAGATAACGTGCTGCATTCACTTTGTGTGATAGACTTTCCTGCTTCGACTTTTGTCCACAGGAAATAGTCTAGCAGATTTAAAAGTAGCAGATACAAACTCATTCCCCTTTGGAGAGTAATCTGCATCAAGTGCTACAGAGATGTGGTCCAGATGGCCCATCACAGGAACATCCAGAGCACGCATACCAAAACTATGCAAATTGTGATGTTCATTTGTTGCAGTAAAAATGAAAATTTTCATAGGGCTCCAAAAGACTGTATTTGTTTTCACATTCAAGATAACTCTCAGAGAAGTAGTTTGCCTCATAATATGTAATATTATATTCCGGTCAGAAGAACAACTTCCCAAGAGAAATGTCTCAATTACACTAAATTTAACACCATTTGTACTGTCAAACCCCCAATTTATTGAACATGTAGGGTCGGTTCTTTGTTTATCGCAAAAGTTCACCTGCTATGCTACCGTGGCCAAAAGAGGATCTTTCCAGTGATGATCAATGCCAGTAGTGATGGTCTTTCCAGTAGAGATCCACATATTTAATGTGCGGTGGCTCCTTTTCTCCAACCTTTTCCACTGCTTCACAGTTCGGTCCACAGCAACAGAAAAAAAGGAAGTTCCACAAAAGCATGTACACATTCCTCATACAAAATCTTCATTCACTTGGATTCTACGAACACATCTCCGCTGAGTCAGGTTCCAAATTCTAACCTCTCCATCACACGTTCCCGAAAGGACAGTCATCAGGCTCTTTGGATACTTAGCCAAGCAATTGATTCCATCAGAGTGAAATACATTCAGAGAAGGAAAGAATGGTATCACAAACATCCATTCCAGTTTGGGCGCATTTAAAGCTTTTACATATTCTTGTGGAATTTCAAAAGGATGTAAGGTAGCATCACAGTTTCTTGGAATTCTCACATTCATGGATGTAATTGTCTGGGTTCTGGCTCAACATCTTTACCTTCAACTCAGCTGTTTTCTCTCAGACTCCACCAGTAGGAGTTCAACTCACCACCTCATCTCTCAAAATTGCTGATATTTATCCAACAGATTAAAGTTGGACATGGCTAAAATCAGTGTTCTCCAAGAATCAGAGGTTAGGTTGGGATAGCCACTATCTCAATTGATTTACTCATCTACCTTAGATTATTTTATATCTAAATGATTACTTGATAGTAGTCTCAAGAGCCTCGAAGTAAGTACAACACCTAACATCTATATAAACAATAAGGAAATAATGAAATCCAGAGGAATATTACCTTAAAGTAACAGATTAATGATTAACTGGCTAGTAAACAGATAATAGTTTCAGCTGATAAATAAATCTTGCTGTGCTTTATGGAGATATGAACAAACTCCATTCGAGGTGGCATTATTTTCTATGGCTTTGGCTGGTGCATGGCACTGGATCTACTTTATTTATAGCTTGCTCAAAGATTTCGAATGCCAGCATGAGTGGAATCTGTAGGAAAATGTCAATGGACTGGTTGACATAAATGTAGACATCCTTATCTTTAGCTACCATAGATATTTGAAAATTGGGGACTCAATTTACTTCAATGTGTTCTATATAAAGGTAGAAAGTAGAATGAATTGCAATTTATTCACTGTTCAAATTTACAAGTTATTGAAATTTTCCTCTGTTCTTTGTTTTATATTTTATTTAAGTTTTGAGGAGTTAGGTTGGCTAAAGGGTAGTTAGCTAGCCGAAAGGCAATTAGGTCAGTTAATTGCAGTTATTGCAATCCCCACGATTTGATTAACTGTTCTTCTCTGAGTGGTTTTATACATAGATTTAACTTTCAGAAATAGGCCAATCAGAAATGCCTTTATAGTGCAAAAATCACTTAGTCTTTATAAAGGGCAGATGTGGACAAGCTTCTTTGGCAACTCCTTCCTTAGAGACCCCCTTGCCAACTGCTCCATCAAGAAAGCTCTCTCAACAAGTATTGCTCTGCTCATTGTCTCCACATGGAAATTTTTTGGTGTGAGATAACAATCAAAATTGCCATTGTCCTCATTCTCCTATAACAGAGTAATTTTAAAGCATCCTACTCCAACATACATTGACATACATTTTAAAAATAAATAGGAATTACACATAACCCAAAATTCATTACTACCTAACAAAATGATTAAAAGGTTTTTGCTACTATAGAAAATCTATTTCAAGATCAAAGTATCCAATTGCATAAGAGACAAAAATGCTTTTAAAGTTCATTTTTTGAACTCAGAAGCCACTTTTTATTCATTATTTTTTTATTGTTTATCAGCTTCATTAAAATATAGTTGATATTTACAGAACAGCACATATTTAATGGAACAATTAATGAGTATAAACACATTCATGTCCAAGAGATTACCATACCACAATCTAACACTCCTTCTTTTTTCTTTTTTTTTAAGTTTATTTAATTTTTATAATAATCTTACTTAGTTGATTAGCAAACAAAGGGTCAAGAGCTACAGGAAAGTGCGTAATACCATTGTTTCCACACTATCTTTTCCCCCTGTGTCTGGGGTCAGGGGAGAAAGCCCATCCAGCCTCCTACCCTTCACAGGTCCCCAATGTGAGGCAAGCTCAAGCAATGTGAGTCCTGCTCAAGCAGCTTTGACAGTTCAACAGTTCTGAATTGCTGCCAATCTCGCTGTTTTAATCACAATGAAACCTATTCAGAATCCACTGGCTGGCATAGTCTCTTCATGGTTGGGGCTCTGAGATAAGCAGTTCAGTTGGAGGGATCCCCAAAGAAGCTTCATTTGAGGTGATCCCAGACCTGATTTTTGTGTGTGCTTGCCAGTTCAGGGTCTGGCACAGTCCGTCGTCCCAATCAGCTTGAGCACATGCTGGTGGTTGCAATTGCTGGGTCAATTCTGTTTCCAGCCCTGTCTTCCACTTGAACCAATGGGTGCTGTAGTCCAGCCCGATTCTGCCTACTTCATTCTTGACCCTCATGCAAACCAGTGGGAGCTGCAGCCTAGTTGGGGTGACTCTCCATAACCCCCACCAGGCCTGTCCCCCTACCTTGGTTCCCATGCATGCCAGTATGTAGCGCAGGCTTGTTCAGTTTGTCCCACATCCCATTTAGCTCTGGTACATGTCAATGGGCATTGAAGTCTACTTCAATTCAACCAACCTGCTATCCAGTTCACACACATACTGGCAGGTGCCTTTCTGTCTAGTCACTCTTGCCTCTGTCCTGGTTTTAGTGCTCTTCAGTGGGAGTGATTACCCACGAGGGAGGTGCCCATTATCTCTCTACTAGGCCTCTCCAACTCCCAGATTATGCACTCTCCAGGTGGTTCTGGCATTTAACTTAACAGAATTTGCCCAGTGCCATCCTCTGCAATCTGAATCTGCAGCATAGTCCAACCAGCCCTCACCCACTCTAGTTTTTGCTTGCACCAGTCAGAACAATCAGCCCAATCAGGCCCTTCCCCAATCTAGCTCACATCAGGCCCACAGGTGTTGTGCCCTGCCTGGTCATGCTCTCCAGTGGGAGTGGTTGTCCAGCAGGGAAGCCCGTATTCCCCTACTGGCTTTGCCTCTCCCCCCCAACCCCCGGTTCTCACATGTGCTGTTTGGGCACTGTGGCCAAATCTGGTACAGCTCATCTCATCTTGGCCTTGCTTAATGTGCACTGGTATGTGTTGTGACCGAAGTTGGCCTGACCCACACTCTATGCTGGTGCTCGGATTCACTAGTGGTTGATGTAAACGGACTCAGCCTGGTCTGCCTCCAACCTATGCCATACGTATGATGGTGGGTATCTTCCTCTGGCCTGGTCTGGGTTGCTCCATATCATGGTTCTTGCACTCACCTGTAGGGGCTGTGTCCCAACAGAGGAATTTTTCGCAAGTTCCTCCTTCAAAATCTCTCCCTATGCCAGGTCTTGCGCATACTGGTGGTTCCATGGGCTGGCCCTCATTACTGGCTTTCAATCCATTCCAGTTCTTGGTGTTGGCTGTTTCACCCCAGCCAAGGCTTGTCCATACCCATTTACTGCTGAAAGGCTCAGTAGGGGCAGAGACCCAGCCTAGTGCATTCTACATCTACCCAGGTTCTTCAGAGTGCCAGATGGTGCTGGCGTCTAGCCCAGCTTGGTGCACCCAGCCCCAGTCCACATTTGTGCTTAGAGAGATTACAGCCATATCCAGACCAGAACGCAGCCCCCACTCCCAAGGGCTCATGGATATGTTAGGTCCTTGGTCTTCAATAGGTGAGATCTGCTTGAAGGTCATTACTGAGTTGTCTCCATCTCTGTCACACATCCTGCCTTGCCTTTTCACATACACTCCTACTGTTATTCAACATCTCTCATTATTTCCTGTAGGAACTGGGATGATGCTGGTTAATGCCGAACAGAGTCGTGTGCTAAATAAACATTTTTTTTTTTGTAGCAAAGAACTCATCCTCAGATATTTCAATCCAATAATAGAAAACACAAATATGTAATGTTCCTGATGGCTGACTTAATATTCTCACTGATAAATACTCAGCTCAGATTTTGTTTCTTCATAAATTGGCCTTCATAGATTGATTGTTTGTAAGAACCTATTAATTTCTTCTGGAATCCCCAGTTCGGATTTGTATGCTCTTTTCACAGTAGTCTCTTACGACCCCTTTTATTGCTGAGACGTTAGTGGTGATATTTCTGCTCTTATTTCTGATTTCACTATCTTGAGTTGTATTTTATTTTGCCTCAATATTTAATTTTATTAAATATTTTGTTTTTCTGCTTTCTTTCTTGGCTTAATTCTTCCTTTCTTCCTTCAATCCCTCTATCCCTTCATCCATCCCTCCTCCCTCCCTCCCTTCTTTTTCAGATTTGTTTATCCATTTGAAAGGCAGAGTTACAGAGCAAGAGTGAGTGAGAGCGAGAGAATGAGAGAAAGATCAAGCTACCATTCATTGATGCACTCCTAAAATGACCACATTGACCTGGGTTGGGCAGCACCAAAGACAAAAGCCTGGAGTTTCATTAGCAAATATTTGTAATTTTACTCATTATTTAATATTTATTTTGCATTTAAAATGATAAACTATGCATCAAGATTACAGTATTCTAGTACTCTGTTATTTATATATCTATACTTATAAGCATGTTTTACATATTCTCATATGCTTCTATATTATTCTTTAGCATATTTTCATTTCTCCTTGAAGGAATTTGTTTGCAAATGCTTCTACTTCTTCTTAATTTTGGAAGGAAATTTCTACAGGGTATAGTGTTCTTAGTGAGCAGTTTTTTTTGGAGAGTGGGGGTGTTGTTTGTTTTTACATTTGGTGTCTCAACTATGTCATACTACTTTCTACTGGTTTTCAGGGTTACTACTGAGATACCTACTGATAGTCTTACAGGGCTCACTTGTGCCAGACAGTTACCTGGGTGACCTTGCACTAATCCAAACCTCTTGCCTTTATTTTTTATATTTCTTATGAGTAACTAAAGAATATGCTATGAATAAAATGTAGTGACGTAGCAAGGGAGTGGCCTGGGAAGCCCGGGTTTTATTCCTGTCCCTTCTATCACCCCTCCTCCCTAAGAACAGGTGTCATGCAATGCATTATTTCAGCATACGTGAAACGAGGGTATAAAGCCCAGGGTAGGTGACTATAAGCTGGGCACACACATTTAAGATCAACTTGTCTTGGAATAAATGTCAAGGCAAATGGATGCTTTCATTCTGAGCGCTTCTGGCTTATGGGGAGCACTGAAGCAAATAACCTGAATCACTTCTTTCCCACATTTGAAATGTTTTTCTGCTACATGATCATCTAAGCCACTGCAACTGCATAAATGGAATCTGGAATTCTTACACAGGTTTCCTCTGACACAGTTATTGTTTTGTTGGTATTTGTGTGTGTGTGGGGGGGTGAGGCTCAAAGGCTAGGACTATTACTCCTTTTTTCCCTCAGTACTGTGAGAAAACAGGCTAATTATTTTTGAATGTATTTAATAAAATATAGTAGGATGACCCATATTACTGGAATATTGAATCTCAACTGAAATACAGAATTTCAGGCCCTACCCCAAATTAGAACATATAGTTTTTATGTATATCCATACTTGTGTGTCCATTAAAAGTAAGAGACACTGCTTAGAAATATCTTTCACTCTGTTTTTCTCTTTGCTTTCTGGTGATGTCATTTACTTGTTTCTTCACTTCCATTATTTTCTATAAACAGATGGTATGCAAGTATCAGTAGCTCTAAATTTAGATTCCAAAATTTCATTAGCTGGTTTTCTTTGCTGCTTTTATCAGTCTGGGTCCAATTTTATAATCTTTTATTCATGTAATATTAAACCATGCTGATAAAAAAATCAAGAAATATTATACTTTCTTACTTGGCAAACTCTGGATTTTAACATCTTGGCAAAAATATCAGATAAAACCTAGAATTCAGAAAATCTATTTGTCTTAATACTTGGTAGGATTCTATTGCACTGTATTTTAGAATAGTTAAGGTACTTCGTTTATAATGAACACTATATACAGTCTATATACAGAAATCTAATCATGACATCAGTTTAATTGTATTTATTAAGTGATAATTCCCCTTAGGCTAGCACTATGGTTAAGGACCAGTTTGTAATGCCACCATCCCATAATGTAGCTGTGATTCAAGTTCCAGCTATTCAGCTTCCTGCTAATGCAACTGGAAAGGCAGCAGAAGATGGTCCAAGTACTTCAGTCCTTGCCACCCATGTGGGAGACTCAAATGGAGTTTCTGGCTCTTGGTTTCAGCTTGGCCCAGGTCTAGTTGTTGTTGTCATGTGAAGTAAATAAGAAGCTCAAGATTTTTTCTCTCTTTCTCTCCCTTTCAAAGAAACAAACCTTAAACATTAAGCCTTCCTCAGGGTTAACAATTTGTAAGAAAAAAATCAGTCCTTCATATTTTATGATCTTGAAATTATGTATTTCTTTCTGATTTTGATCTTTCTTCCCCAATCTTCAAATCTTGCCCCTGCTTTTCTCTGCGCACCACACTTTCCTTTTTTGTGTGTGTATCAGATTATTTTTATTTTTTTGTTTCTGTGTTCCACTCTAATCAGATTGTAATATGTCAGCTTCTCATTACTGTAACACAATACCTAAAGCAGGCTTATAAAAGTTATATTTGTTCTATGGTTCTAGAGGTACAAAATTTAGACGACTCTGTGGTGATGGCTGTCTGGCTGGTATTGTCCCAAGGTGATGCAGCTCCTCTTCCATGTTTGCATTATTCACTCTCATAAAGCCCCCAGGGTCTCATCACCGGGGCTCATACATGTAACTTACCTCCCCAAACTCACCCCTCTAAACACCCTAAGTAGGGTGTCCCCACTCTTGATTGACTGAAAATTAAACCTATGTGCAACACTGGGAGGATAAACCACATTCAGAACATAGCAATTGTCTTGTTATTTTATGACTTTCTTCAACTCTCAGACACGCTACTCTCTTGTTCAAATTTCCTTTAAACATGACGGGCTGAGAAGGAACTAACAAAGATGAACGAATGTTACTCTCGGAAGCCTGTGAATATGTCGCCTTCTCCATAAAAACAAACTTTGAAAATATAATGAAAGTTTCTGAGAAAAGATTTTACTGAATTTTACGGGTGGATGAGAGAGAAGATGGAGAAAAGGTGGGATGATATGTTTTGAAGGATGGAAAAGGGGGCCACAACCAAGGAATGTAGGCGGTCTCTGGCAGCTGGAAAAATGTGAGGAAATGGATTCTTTTCCAGAGCTTCCAAAATAAAGTTGAATGTTTCAACACCTATATTTTGGCTCAGAGAAATTGATTTCAAATCTGACCTTGAAAATACTGAGATGATAAATTCATGTTATTTTAAACCATCAGCTATATATCCTGTGGTCAATATTAGGAAATAATACCAGTAGAAATCTTAAGTCATGTCACTAATGTTAGCTGCTAAAGTTTATCTGGAATAATAAACAAAAAAGGACAGCTAAGTGAAGAATAAACGGAGTAATAAGAGATAGCATCTCATAATACATAACAGATATGTCATACATCTGTAGTTATGAGATAAGTGTGTTTGGAAGGCAGCCTTGGGCACATGTGTCAAGAAAGCTGAGGCATAGCCTTTTGTACTTAATGCGGGAAGAAGCCATCCACATACCTTAGTGCCTGAGCCCAACATAAGAATGCTTCTTGCTCACGAAAAGTGCGTGGTAGCCTTGGCATTCTTAACTATCATCTATCTGTCTGCCTGTCTATCTATCTATCTATCTATCTATCTATCTATCTATCTATCTATCTATCTTTGACAGTGACACACAATCCCATGCCTCTTCCCCTTCTTAGCATTCCCAGTCTGTCCTTCCTGGTTCAGTTACTCTTCCTGTCTGTCACAGGGAACTTTGAGGAGTTTCATTTCTTGCCCTTCTTCCCTCTCACGTGCTTGCCTGAGGCTGTCCCACACACAGTGCTTCAGGTGTAGGCTCCAACACCTACCTCCTTCTGAGCTCTGCTCTGATTGCTCCACTGCCTAGCCAATTGTCTCCCCATACCTCAAATTTAATGCATTCTAAATTGGATTCTGGCATTTGCCCGTAGTCCTGCTTTGGCACATCTGCAAAGCATCTTGTATGGGAGATTGCAAACTCCCTCAGACGGTATCTACTTAGCCTTTATTTCCTTGCCTCCTTCTTGGATCTCTAGCTTTATTTTCACATTATGATTCAGAAATCATTCATCTCTACAACATCGGTAAGCTGTTTGAAAATTACACTATGTGCATTATATACTTCACTATAATTGTTCTTGTTAAAATGTAGCATCACATAATTAAGCACAGTGGGAACCACCACAGTTCAAACTGATAGAAAAAAGGGAGTCTTGTGCCTTGGTTTTACAACACAGAGTTACGATCTCTCTCCTTTAGTTAAATTTCAGGGCCATCAAGCATTCACCACTGTGGATATTTAATTAGGGTTCGAGGTGCACTGCTGCCAAGATGGGGAAGGCACAGCTTGCGTTTCCCAACAGAACATGAAAGCTCCACAGCAGCAGTCACTTCCCTGGAACGCCACCAGCCAGGGCTCATCATCTGGGAGAAAGTGGGCTTTGTTTTAAATTTGGAACACCACATAGTCATGCTGCTTCTCTCCCTTCAGAGTAGGAATAGAGTGATAAACACCTGCCAGGCATCTAGAGGTTTGCCAGAGTGCTTTTACAAAGAAACTAGAGAATCAAGACAGCCCAGATTGCTTCTTCTGGCAGGAACACATCTGCCTTGCCCCAAAGGATAGGTCTGTCTGTATCCATAGAGACGTAGTAATAGCTACATTAAAGAATTATTTCTCTTGGATTAAGGCAGTGAGATTCGTTATTTATATATCACGATGGTTATTTGTGTTTTCTATAGTTTTATTGAAGAATGATTTGTGTGTGTGTGTGTGTGTGTGTGTGTGATGGTAATGCATTGAATAGAGTCAATCAGAAACAAAGTGACTATAAACAGTGGGTGTGACTACTTGCTACGGAAGAAGTGAAAGCAGACATATCCAAAGGCTTTACTGATATTGACCACATCACGAATGGTACCAAACATCCATCACTGATATCCTCATTTATTCTGATTGATCTGCATCTTCTCAACAGAGATGTTTATTTTTTGGCTCCAAAACAAACCTGGAAATTGTCCTCTATTTTCAGTCCCAACTTCTTATTCTTTTGAACTCAAGTTTATATTTGCTTTTTAAGGCCTCAGTGTGAAATATCTATGACTCAAATACATCCTCTGCCTTTCTGCCCTCCCCTGACAATATCTCCCCCAAGTGATTCTTTTTAACTTGGAAATTCAGACACGTGCGTCTCTGCCATGGAGTCTTATCTCCTTTTATCCGTTCTAGATGCACTCTGGAGGAAATCTGATCATGCCCCACTTCTGCTTGAAATTCTCTACGGTTTCATTTTTTGGAAATGTTTGCTCATTTGTATGAAAGTTGGTATCATGGGGTGAGGAGAGTGAAGGGGAGCCAGAGAAACAGACTGAATCTGTTGACTGCTGCTCCACTCTCCAAATAGCTGCAATGTCCAGGGCTACACCAGGCCAAAGCAAGGAACCTGGAACCTCTTCCAGGGCTCCCATGTGGGTTACAGGAGACCATGGACTTGGGCCATCTTCTATTGCTTTTTCTAAGCACATTGGCAGGAAGCTGGATCACAAGTGGAGCAGCAAGAACATGAACTGGTGCCTGTATGGGATGCTGGTACTGTAATGCCAGAAAAATATTAAGAAAGGAGCTGTAGTTTTATTTATTCTATTGGTGTTTTTAAACAAAGGTTTGTTGTTGTATTTTCCCCATCATTGTATATCTTTTAACTATTCTTATACCACTAGAATTTAGTTGAAAGAATAATACACTTACTTCTATTCTGCTTTTTTTTAAAATAAAAGATTTATCTATTTTTATTGGAAAGTCAGATATACAGAAAGAAGGAGAGACAGAGAGGAAGATCATCTGCTGATTCACTCCCCAGGTGATTGCAACTGCCGGAACTGAGCCAATCCGAAGCCAGGGGCCAGGACCTCCTTCTAAGTCTCTCAAGTCAGTGCAGGGTCACGAGGCTTTGTGATGTCCTTGACTGCTTTCCCAGGCCACAAGCAGGCAGCTAGTTGGGAAGCGGGGCAGTTGGGCTTAGAACTGGTGCCCATAAAGGATTCTGGCATGTGCAAGGCAAGGACTTCAGCTGCTAGTCTACTGCACCAGGCCCTTCCTGTTTTTTTTTTTTCCTTAACAGATGAGATGTATTTGAATAAAATCAGTGCTTTAAATTTGAATTTTAAAAGTGGTGTTTTTTTCTGCTATACCACAATACCAGCCCTCCCTCCCCCACCCCCGCCCCCGAAGGGTTTCAATTACCTTTCAGGCAGAAGGTAAGCTTACCAGGATTGAATTAAAATGCATTATCATGATTCAGTCTTCAGCTTTGTTTATCTCTGCATCTTCAATTTATACTCCTGTTGAATGGTTTTATTTACAGATTCCCAAATAGTCTTCATTCCTTTTTATCTCTGAGCATTTCAGTAATCACAAAATGTTAATGAACAAAATTCCCCAGTTAAATCATGGAGGCAATAAATTGGGTTGTGAACATTCAATGAAAGTCTCTGTGTAAGAGAACATAAACATAAGCATAAATGCAAAAAGAAGGTCCTCTGTTACTTTGCAAGAGGAAAATAAACCAGATAAATAATCAAAGTAGCCAGATAATGCTCTATTAATATAAATACACATTTCACAGGAAAAGCATCATTAGAGAGAAGGATGGTTAAAACACAATAATAAAAGATTTAATCCATAAAAAATAACTTTTAAAATTGGTTACATCCTCAAATAACATATAGAAAGAATATTTTATATAAATGAAAGGAGAAACGGAGCAGCCCACATTTACACCAGAGGACAATTGCCCTATTTCTATAACAGTAAATCAGAAACCATGCAATGATTTCTTATTTGAATCTCTGTAATCCGCAAAAGTGAAAACAACTGTCCCAAGTCAAGGAAGTAGATAGTTCATCTCTAATCTATTTTTACATTACAGTAGTGCAAGTTAAAAATGAACTAGATATCAGGGATCGTGTAGATAACCTCAGAAACATGATGCTGAAAGACAAAGCTGCACAATGTGACCTGCAGCATGACTCCAAGGGGGGAAGTGACGTGGCAATGGGATTGTCGTGCTTGCGGAGCAGACTTGGGCTAGGCAGAGTTGGCTGTTGTCGGTATCTGTCTTAACCATGAAAATGCATGGTCACCAGGGACCGTCCTGAACACAAAAGCTCAATTCAAAACCCTGGAGCTTTCTGACAATTAAATATCAATTTGAGAGAAAGAGAAATAGATGAAATAGAGAACGCAGCCTCACTGATGGAGCAGAGAGAGAGTGGCATGTCTAGGTAATGGATTAGAAGGAGGAAGAATTTGACTTACTTGACTGCTGCCTCTAGAATTTATCGCATAACATAAACACTTATTTTGTGAAATCATTACTAGTTGTATTTCCCGTTACTTAAAACCAAAATCATGTTCTGTCCTAGTTACGTTTTTTAAATCTAGAAAGAGTGTGTTGAGTGTTAAGTGTTCACAGGGGTTGCTAAGATCATTAAGACAAATCCCAATTCAAGAGCTCAGAGTCCAGCTTAAATAAATGCATAATTAAAACTGTAAGAAATTATAAAGCCTGAATTATTTTATCATGGATATAACAAAGGCTGTGTTTTATGGATATTTGTTTGTTGTCATAATAATAGTCCTTGCACACCTTGGCTTCAGAGGAAGGTCTGTCTTTGTAGCAGATTCTATTTCATTTGAACCTTGTAACCAATCAGTCAGGAGAATATTGTGCATGCTTTATAGAAGGACAAATTGAGGCTCACAAAATTACACTTACTCATGATTAGATGTTGATACAATTGAATCCAGGCTTGTCTAAGTCCCGACTGCCTGTGGTCTTTTATAAAAGGGACTAGTGAGCTTTAACGGCACACCTGAAACACAAGGTGGACACTTACAAAACATCACAATCCCTGCTTCACTCCTAGTGCTTAGAAAATGCTTAGTATTTATTGCATCGCTCCGTCAGATCCCTCTGCACGCCTAATAACCTAGCTTCTGCATGATTTGCTTTGAATTGTTGTCTTGATCCTTGACCCGCAAATTCAACAGTAGAGATATAAGCTATCTGTAGACACGTGTGCCTCTGCACTTTCTTTCAATTGTATTCCTCATTGATCTTTACACAAAATTAGATTTATCTCTACAGAAACTCATTGCTTGCTTTAAAATCTCACTTTACCTCAACCTTTTACCTACCTCCAAAATTATGTTTGAATGCCTGACTTAACCCATTTACTTGGCTTCAAGCTTTTTTTTCTGCCTTCCAAATGAACTTGTGATCAATATCCTTTACTTCAATGGTGTTTGTCTAAGTTTTCTCGCCTATAAATCTTTTGGAGCACAATCCTTTAGATGCTCCATCCTTATACTTATCACTCCCATGGGGCATCTTTTACATATGTTTATTTGCCTGAATATAGCCTTGCTTATTTAGTGAATGATTTTTATGTCTCTGTTGTTTCCATCATACCTAGTTTTCTTACATACAGTAAACCTTATTACTCGTTTCATTATTCTTTCAACCAATTTATGACTAGAATTTACAAAAAGAAGGAAAAAAAATAGTTTCAAAGTGTGAAGCACAGAACAGTGATCAGGTAGTAACTTGAAAAGTATGTGTAAATCCGTAATACTTTTGTCTTTTTTTTTTTTAAAGATTTATTTATTTTTATTGGAAAGGCGGATACACAGAGAGAAGGAGAGACAGAGAGGAAGATCTTCCGTCTGATGGTTCATTCCCCAAGTGACTACAACAGCCGGTACTGGCCGAACCAAAGCCAGGCTTCAGGAGCTCTTCAGGGTTCCCCACGCTTTGGGCTGTCCTCGACTGCTTTCCCAGACCACAAGCAGGGAGCTGGATGGGAAGCGGGGTCGCCAGGATTAGAACTGGTGCGTTCAAGGCAAGGATTTAAACACTACGCTATTGCACCGGGCCCTTTGGTCTTTCTTAAAAGTCAAGAAGAGGTAGGATTTCCAAGAATAGAGGAATTACAGGTATGATAAAGTTGTGGTAGATTGAGCATCCAATTGTGGATTTCCAGTGCGCTATACAAATATTGCTGTGAATTAGATCATCTCTTGAAAAAACATTGTTAGAGTTCCCAAGAAATAGGTGGGGATGTGTATTAGAGTTTTCCGAAGAGTAATACTGGGGTATACACACAGGTAGTAAGAGCAGACAAAGGAAAAGGAGGGCAGGAGAAAGAGATGAAAAGAGCGGTTTAAGAGAGAATTGTTAAACTGGCTTAGGGGGTGGTGCAGTAGCTTAATGGCTGAAGTCCTCACCTTGCATGTGCGGAGATCCCATATGGGCCCCAGTTCAAATCCCAGCTGCTATACGTCCCATCCAGCTCCCTGCTTGTGGCCTGGGAAAGCAGTCAAGGACGGCCCAAAGCCTTGGGACCCTGCACCTGAGTGGGAGACCTGGAAGAGGCTCCTAGCTTCTGGTTTCGGATTGGCTTAGCTCTGGCCATTGCAGCCCCTCGGGGAGTGAATCAGCAGAGGGAAGATCTTTCCTCACTGTCTCTTCTTCTCTCTATGAATCTGAATTTCCAATACAAATAAATCTTTTTTTTTTTTTAAGAAACTGGCTCACATGATCATGTGGGTTGGTAACTGAAGCTTGTGGACAAGAATCAATGCTCTAGTCTCGAGTGGAGAAGCAGTGAGAAGCGTCTGCCTTGCAAGGATCTCAGTCTTTTCTCTTAAAACCTTGTTCTGTTCGTACCTTTTCCTCAACGTCTGCAAATTTTAGTGTCAATCACATAGAAAAATACCTTCATTAGCAACATCTAATTAGGTGTTCACGCAAACAACTCAGTACCATTGCCTAGCCAAACTGACAATGTGAAATTAATCATCTCATGATGGAATCCAAAGAAGCAGGTGAAAAGTTTTGGTCTGGATAGGAGGAGGGTCAGTTCCTCCTGTGTGAAGGTAGGTACTAACACAGGTAGTTAGATGTCACGGAAGTGGATTTTTCTGTGAGACAGGAAAGATCCTCTGGAGTGGAAAGAGGAAACTGAAGATTTAAGATAACAGGTTGGCAAAATCACTTAGATGTGTGGAATAATAAATGTCTAATAGGACCAGTGACTACAGTCTTAGGAGGAATATAATATTAATAAGTGCTCACTGGAATCTTCTTTATCTAAGGTTCCACCTCTGTGCTCCTACAGGGTTGCTCTTTACTTTCTGCAGACAATGACTATACATTCTTCTGTAGTGTCTCTTACTACATCTAATTGACCTGAGCAATGTTTACGGTGCTTGTTGTTGGACGTCATTGTTTGCCCTGCATATTCCACACATGAGAAAGAATCAAATTTCACGTGGCGTACAGGTGAAGTTTAAGGAAAGGGATGCTGCCAATGGGGGGCGGGATTTCAATGCTCAGGGTATTTTACATCCTTTTAGGGACAGCCTTGTCGATGACAGCACATCTTTCAAAGAACAAGCGTGAAGATGTTACAATAGAAACTCTCTAAATTTTTTAATAAGCCAATGAATAGTTCGATTGTCTTGATTTCGTTATCTTGTTTTTTAGACCTTTGCCAATTTGCAAACAAGACGCATCCCAGCAAGTGATCAGGAGAACGAGTTTATCTGTGCCTTTCCATTTGCTGTTCTCCCCTTCCTAGGTTGGTTTATTTTTTCTGATCATTGGAATTTGTCTAAAAGTTACTAAGACGTAAAGCAAATACTTCTAAATCATAGAATTAGAAGACCTAGGTAGGCGGTGGCAAACCCTAACCTGCACATAAATAGAACACTTCTGCTATAGCCAAATACATCACATGTACTGGCAGATACTGTGATCTTGGAACTGCATTGTAGCTGAGGCTTTATTACTCATTCTAGATTTGGAAAAATAATTCATCTCCTGTAGGCATCCTTCCTTTAATCTGTAAATTGTTAATAATACTTGTTTTATTTAAGGCATGGAATTATGATAAGGATTAAATAAAGTAACGTTATATAACAGACTCCTCAGATTACATAAACATGAATGTACATTAGTCACAGTTCTCCATAGAGATAGAATCAATAGGAGATTCTGGTAGACTGGAAATTTTAGGAAAAGTTGGTGTTACAGACTTTGATCTCAAACCTGCAAGCTGCAAACAGGCAGAGTTTCTTGAGGCAGCCTTGCTGCTAGTTTGAAAAATCTTTTCTCCCTGCTGTGAAGGTCTTCAGTGGATTATGTGAAGGCCTTCATTATGACTGATCATTCTTTGAAGAGTACTAGTTTACCTGGTGCAGTAGCCTCGTGGCTAAAGTCCTCGCCTTGCAAGTGCCAGGATCCCATATGGGCTTGCTTCCCATCCAGCTCCCTGCTTGTGGCCTGGGAAAGCAGTCGAGGATGGCCCAAACACCTTGGAACCCTGCACCAGCATAGGAGACACAGAAGAGGCTCCTGCCTCCTGGCTTCAGATTGGACTGGCTCAGCTGCAGCTGTAGCGG
The DNA here is from genome assembly GCF_017591425.1 of Ochotona curzoniae. Taxonomy (NCBI): domain Eukaryota; kingdom Metazoa; phylum Chordata; class Mammalia; order Lagomorpha; family Ochotonidae; genus Ochotona; species Ochotona curzoniae. The sequence continues at coordinate 11,962,565 of NW_024467115.1, forward strand.
CCACTAGGGGAGTGAATCAGCAGGTGGAAGATCTTCCTCTCTGTCTCTCCTTTTCTGTATACCTGACTTTCTAATAATAATAATAATAAAAAAACCCAGATAAGGTCTTTTAAAAAGTCTACTGGTTAAAAATTATAATCAATCTCCCCAGCAGTGTCTAGGCTAGTGCTTAAGCAAAAAACAAACAAAAAACTGGGTGTCATTCCTTGACCAAGTTGGCAAATAAAACTACCCACCATCACAGTTCAGCATTATATTTCATCCATGACCTTTTGAGATAGGCTGCCTAAATTAGAGCTTGGAGTTTCTGAGATTGTGCAGTACTTTGTGATTCAGTCTCCTCTGTTCACACCGTCTGACAAGAGTGGTTGTCAGACTAAATAGTAGATGCAGAATAAGTGTGTGCGGAATCAGGTAACTCAAAATAATGTGTGTGAAATATATGTATTATTAGATATTCATATCATTACTATTTTAACATGTGAAAGTAAGACAATACAAAAAATTTAGATGGAAAATAATTTTCCATTTGTTAGTCTTGCTGTTTTCCTTCCTCTCAGGGTTTGAGTACAAAGAATGCCATCAATCAACCCTGGATTTACAGGAACAGCCACAATTCCAATATTCTGTCTCACTGTCTCAAGCACAGCCTTTTCTGTTAGAACTCTTATTCTTACGTTTGATTTACAAATTATCCATGCCAGGGGCGGGCATTGTGGCACAATGGGTTAATTCTGATCCTTACATCCTTTACCGAGTACCTTCTTTAAGTCCTGGGTACTTTGCTTCTAATTCAGTTTCTTCCTACAGCACCTGTTAAGGCAACAAAATGGTCCAGGAACTTGAAACCCTGTCACCCATATGGGAGACATGGGTAGAGTTCCTGGATCTTGGTTTCGGCCTGGCGAGTCCTGGCTCTGGCTCTTGCAGAGTCATTTGGTCATTGAGCCACTAGAGAAAAACTCAATCTCTTCGTGCAAAATATAAAACAAATAGACATAGGAGAACAAGTATATACACAAAAAACATTTAAAGAATCTTCCTTAATGATGAAGGAATAATAACTGTTGAATGAAGGAGTAAAATTAATTCTGCAAATATTTACCATTTTATTGTTGGAAATGAGTTGACAATATCTCCAAGTTTAGGAACACTTGATGCTGCAAAGTTGTTTTTGTGATCTACACTACAGTTTGTTTCAGTTGTGCTTTTAAAAAATTGATTTATTTTTATTGGAAAGTCAGATATACAGGGAGGAGGAGAAACAGCGAGGAAGATCTTCCCTCTGATGAGTCACTCCCCAACAGGCTGCAATGGCTGGAGCTGAGCCAACCCGAAGCCGGGAGTCAGGAGCTTCTTCAGGGTCTCCCACAGGGGTGCAAGGTCCCAAGCTTTGGGCCATCCTCAACTGCTTTCCGAGACCACTGGCAGGGAGCTTGGATGGGAAGCAGGGCTGCTGGGATTAGAATCAGCACCCATATGGGATTCAGACCTTAACCACTACGCTATTGCGCCAGGCCCTACTTCAGCTGTGTTTTAAGTCTCTAGACTTCCCTAGATGTGGACCTGGTTTTTGAAGTTCTAAATGTCTTATGCCTGATGGGTATGGTGAAATTATCAGTCTACCTGGCTTTTATGCACTCAGGATTATGACAGTGAGAGCAAAGATTGGTGAGGATTCTAAATTGGCCAGAAGAAGGTGAACAATCTTTGCGTTGCCTTGATTGAAGTGAAAAATCAGCTCTAACTGGATGAAGGACCTAAATCTGCACCCAGAAACCATCAAACTATTGGAGGAAAACTTAGGAAGCACTCTCGAAGATACAGAAATTTGGAAAGACTTCTTAGAAAAGTCACCAAAAGCCTGGGCAGTCAAAGCCAAAATAAGCAAATAGGACTACATCTATTGAAAAGTACAGAAATACAGCAAATGAGACAATCCACAATGTGAAGAAGGAACCAACAGAATGACATAAAAATCTCTGCATACCATAACATACTGGGGATTAATATCCAGGATATACAAAGAGCTTCAGAAATTCGACTACTATAAAACAAACAACTCTGTGAAGAAATAGACAAAGGAAACGAAATGACATTTTTCAAAACAAGAAATTCGAATGTGTAATAAACATAGGAAAAAATGATTAGGCTCCCTAGCTGCCAGGGAGATACAAATGAAAACCACACTGAAGTTCCACTTAACTCCAGTGACATTGGCTTACATTCAGAATTCTAATCTGCTGGCACGGATGTGGGGAGAAAGGCACCCTACTCTACTGCTGGTGGGAGTGTAGGCTAATATAACCACTGTGGAAGTCAGTATGGAGAGTGATAAGAGAACTGAAAATTGACCTGCCATTTGACCTAGCTATTACACCTCTGGGAATATATCCAAAAGAAATCAAATCTGTACATGTGAAAGGAATCGGTAATGCAGTTTTCACAGCAGCATCACCTACAATAGCAAGGACATGGAAACAACCCAGATGCCCATCAAAAGAGAAGTAGATAAAGAAGCTATGTACATCTACGCCATGAAATACTATTAAGCAACTTAAAAAAAAATGGAATTCTACCATTTGTAACCAAATGGTCCCAACTAGAGATCATTTTGCTTTGTGAAATATGTCATTCCCCAAAGGACAAATACCATATGTTCTCTCTGCTATAAGATAACCTTCATACAAAATACGAGATCAATAGTCCTTTCAATATTATTTTTGCTGCATCTTAGCAGGTTTGATATTTTGTTTTCATTTTTGTTCATTTAGAAAAGTCTTTGTTTTTCTTATTAAATTCCTCACGAATTGTTTGCTTCAGGAAGGTCTTTGATTCTCTTTTTCATTTCTTTAGCTACACATTAGTCATTCTGTAGTGTGTTAATTAAGTTCATGTTGCTGTAAATTTTCTAGTTTTTTTTCCTGTGGTTGATTTTGTTTTATGCTTTTCATTTAAGGGGTTGTAAAGTAATTGTGTAGCAGAGACTAGCACATACAGATCTGAGGATACAATGCAGTGTGCATCTCTACATACAAATCGTTTAAAACATTTCTTTGGGCATGGCAGTGAGTATTGAGGGGTATGGGTTTCTGGAGCTGGTAAGCAAGAATAATTTCTTAATTTCAAAATCACAATTTCAAAAATTTTAAACATAGCCACTTGCTTGAAGGAATGATTTTTTTATCTTCTTTAATTTCAGTTTGAATCAGCCTAAGGATGCTAAGCTGTGGATATACCAGACTTCAAAGGAATTAAGCATTTTGCACAATTCTAATAATCACTTCAGAGAGCTTTGAATAAGCTTTTCCTTGGGGTATTTCAATCTAAGAAATTTTTACCTGAGCAGTCACTTTGTATTCTTTTTAAAGAATTCTAGTCAGTGCCCATTTATTAATGTTTATGTCATGAAGCTTAGACTCTTTCAAAAGAATTGATGACTAAAAATCAAGGTAACACATTATTATTCCCTTTATATTCCTATATGATACTCAATTGAAGGAGATATTAATCATTAGTATTATGTATCTATTAATGCTTCTAAATCCAGTGATTTATTTTTATATTTGTAATTATTCTTATTTTTGCATGATGGCTATTAGGGTGATCCTGTAATTACATAGCTTCCTACTTATGGGTGGTTTAGAAATTTGCATATGATTTAGTGTCATGATTGTTCCAAGGGCTTCCAGGTTCTCCACCTCTGGGGTCCATTTCCCTTTGAATACCCAACAACCACAGTGTGCTCACATTTCTGGGATATCTGCAGGGGGTAAGCTCATCTCTTCTTCAATATTTTGAGCCCCAGAAACATTGACCTTTTCATAACCGCTTTCAATTATTAGGCATCAAAGTTTGGATCAGCTAACATAAAACTGATCTCAAATTGGGATTATGAGAAGGCATTGCCTGTCTTCACCAGCTTCAGAACTGGTGGTTTGGTAAGAGGTTTCTGGGATTCGGCATTCTCTTCTGCACCACATCCACTGGATCAGCCTCAGTCCAAGCTTCTCCTGCAATCCCCGGATGGTGATAATCTGCCTCGGTATTGCAGACTTCCACGCTAAAATTCAAAGGGAGAGGTTGATCACCCTGAATTCATCTGGATAGACTGACACACTGTGGATAGGTATCGAAATGTTGCATTGGTAGCAAAAATATGAACAAAAAGTATTAATTAGTTTTAAAATTACTAAGCATTAAGTTCTTCTATCACAGAGAACGTAGCAAACTGCAACTCATTTCTTATCCTCTACCTCTACCTCAGTTAGGGTAGAAAACAGATATTGGGAAATCAATCAGTCTATAGTATTACTGCTAGGGGCTTATGATGGTCTTAAAAAGTAACTTGTCAAACCTTACTGTTGTTCTTTTTTTTTTCTTTTTAAAACTATTTACTTGGAATTTTTATTTTAAATTTTTGAATTTTATGGTACAATTTCGTAGAGTCTGGGACTGTTATTCTTACTTTTTTAGAATGCAGACAACTCCCTGTCCTACCTGACCCCAGCCATGGACATCACGGTAAGCTTAATGCTTTCAAACACAGGCATTTCACTGAAGAAAGCTGGGAATTCTAACTTGGGAAATAACACTTGACACTGAGTGCTGTTTTGTATTGTTTCTAAAAGTAGCCAACTGAGTGCCCTCCCTACACATGGTTCACCTTCCTATGCTTTCTGCCCCCCGTTCCAGGGTCAGCAGAACCCCTCTCAGTAGGGTCCTTTTTACTTTGTCTCTCTTCTCCAAGGTCAAAGGGTCACAAACTGCTCAGTTACAAGTCAGGGTTTAGGGGCTGAGGATGGGGAACAAGGTAGGTTTTCTCAAACCACATCTGACCAATGAACTCCAAGTTAAGGTCTCAGGCTGGCCTTGCGTTTGAGGTCTGTACTGAATTAGCAGTGCCTGTTTTAATAGTGCCCATATACTATTTAAACACCGAATAGGCAAGTCACATGAGCAAACTTGAGAACTAAAAAGGAATACTTGATTTCAAATTTCAGCTTTTTCTCTCCTAGACTTCTCCACAAGTAGAAATACATTTATTCGTTTATAAAAACTCACCAGTTAATAAAACCAAAGAACTTGCAATTAAATTAGGATCACTCAAATTTTCTGTAACGCCTATAAAAAATTCATCAATGAATTCTGTTGGCTTCATGTGCAAAATAAAAATGCATCTGGAATGAACCCACTTTTCTGTATTTACTGTACCTGCTCAAAATCACAGCATCATTCACCTAACTTGTTTCTTAACAGCTCTTCTTGTTGTCACAACATGATTTACTGGCCAAAAAGTTGCCTGGCAATCTTCTGAATAAATATATAAAATCATGTAACTTTCTCAAATGCATCCTAGATGTTAATCCTTCATTATTTATATGGGTTGCAATTATGTTTGTGAATTTTCTGGCTGTTTTTTCATTTTTTTAATGTGTTGAGCAATTTAGCCTTTAATTTTAAAGCTTGGTAGGTTATTAGTCTAAAATTTTCTATTTCTGTTTTTACTTTAGTAAATTCTAACCTGTGTCAGAACATGTTTCTTCATATTTTATGTTGGGTATTTTGCTTTTCTTTTCAAACTTAAATTTTTAAACTTCATGGGATTAATTTTTGTGAGCAATACGAGACCTATGTCAGTTCCTCCTCCTCCTATGGTGAAACACATTAATTAATACATCCTCATTTTCTCATTGATCTGCTCTTCCGAGTCTGATCATAAATTAAGTTTCCATTAATATGTATACTAGTTTGTAAAGGCTCTCTCTTTAGTTCCATTGACCAAATTTCCAGTATCTGTGGTAATATCACATTTGTATTTGATTTTTACAACATTACACATTCTTTTTTTTTTTTTTACTACAGTTAGAGCAAATCCCAACAGCTTATTCTTTTGTACTAGGTGGATTTTTGGCTCTTCTCTGCATCTTTCTATCTTTGGTATGTAAATTTCATAGAGTTTTTCCAACTTTCATGAAAGAAATATGCTTAAGTTTTAGTTAGAATCTTACTCAGCCTTTAAGTTAATGAGATTAAAACTTATATATCTTTTTATTTCCCTTCTAAGAAGATGGCATGTCACTGTATTTGCTTGAATTTTTTATGATAGATTTACAAAGTTATTTCCCCTCCTTTTGAATAAACTTAGAATTTCTATTTGTATGGAAATAGAACTGCTTCTATTTCTAAGGAAATAAAGTTTCTTCATATCGATTTCATTTAAATAATTTTGCTAAGCTCTAGTCTATCCTAATGATTTTTATAGATTGTCTTATTTTCTGTGTAGACTTTCTACTGTATCATTTTAGTAATTACTTGATTTATTTTTCGTTTTTAATTCATATCCTGTTACTTACTTCTTCAGATGAGACATTTAAACAAAACTGAATATAAAGAGTGACAATGGGAATCCTATCCTTTCCTGGATCCAAAGAGATTGTCTATAACATTTTAATGTGAAGAAAAATGATAGTCTTTGTAGAATCCTTTAAAATAAACATTTCCTTTCCTTTTATTCCTAGCTGGGTAAGAATTTTAACCATGAATGGCCACTTAATTTTGTTCAAAGTTTTTGCTGAATCTATACAGGAAATCATACAGCTTTTCTCCTTGTAGGTATTATTGAATGCAGTATGTTGACCGATGCGCCAATATTTAAACAACCTTAAAATCTTAGAATAAACATAACCTCATAGCCACATGTTATTTTGGTGAGCACATTGCTAGCTTGACTCACTCATATTTTGTTTGGGGCTTACCTTAGTCTATTTTGGCTTCTATATGAAAACACCAGGGCCTGAATAGCTTTCAAATAACAGAAATTTATTTCCTATAGCATTAGAATCTAGAGAGCCCAAGATCAAGACACCAGCAGACTTGATGTCTGAGGGGAGTCAGTTTTCTGGTTCAGGTGGTGCCTTCCCACTGTTTCCTGGGTTGAGAAAGGGCAAGACGGCTTTCAGAGGCCTCTTTTATAAGAACACTAATGCCATTCTTGAGGCCTCTAGCCTCTTAACCAGTCCACTTCCAACGATTGCTTCTCCCAAGACCATCACACAGAGGATGCAATTTCAACATGGGTAGGGGATGAGTCTCAACATTTAGACCACAGCAGGACGCGTACACTTATACAAAAATATTTAATTCTATTAGTTGTTCTTGGGTGATTTAAGCATGGCATGAAGCCAATGTTTAAAAACAAATAATAAGAGAATTCGTGGAGTCGAAAGAAGTAATGTACTACAGGGGATTAAATTTCTTTTTTATTCAGAATTATTTGTTTATTTTGACAAGGACAGACAGAGAAGGTTTGGGGAACTCACCCAAGGCTCCAATCAGCCAGGACTGGGCCAAGCTTGTCTCCACATGGGCGACAGGGACATCAGGGCTTGAGCCACCATCAGCCACCTCCCAGGGTACACAATAGCAAGTATCTGAAATTGGAAGGGGAGCCAGGTCTAGACTTAAGCATTCTGACTGACAGACTATCCAATAGCATAGATTAGCTATTGTATTAATGACTGCCCCAGCTAATTAAATTTATCCAAAGTAATTAGAAAGTTGTAAGAATAATATATGAAAACTTCCTGTCCAACAAAGGTCAATGGAGGCTAGAGCAGCAAAAGGAGACTGACCTTCCCTAGCAGCTGTGACTGACTGTGGTCATTCTGCTGTGACAGCAGCTGGCAGGCAGCTGAAGGAACGGTTGCCCCCCTCTCCCTCTGCTGTCGGCACAGCAGAAGCTACCGCTTTCAGTGAGCAGCTGCCAAAAATCGGAGGCAAATCACTTTTACATTTGCCTCATTTCCTAGTTTCTTGTCAGTGCCTCCCATTAGCAGAAACTTACAGGAAGCCAGGTGATAAGGAGACTGAAATACAGCTGGCAGGCTTCCAGCTCCAGGGGGCAAATCTGGAGCAAAGGAAAGGCATTTACCAGGCATTCACAGACTGAGACCCCGAAAAAGCTCCTGGCTTCGAATGGGCTCAGCTCTAGCTATTGTGGCTGCTTGGGGAGTGAACCAGCAGACATAAGATCATTCTTGCTAGATCTTCTTTAAATCTGTAAATCTGCCTTTTTTATGAAAAATAAATCTTAAAAAAAAGAAAATTAAGTGGCTGGTTTGAGTATGAGGGGGATATATCAGAATTTTTTTTCTGTCTTTGCAAGTAAAGGAAAGTGTCCACTAAGTATAAAAGCAAATATTCATGTAAGGACTTGTTAAAAATATTTTAAGAGAGGCAATAGAGTGCTGACTTAGGAAATTCGGTTTGATTATTTAATAAAGATGGAAATTTGAAAATTAAATAATGGATCCTGATTCACTTTTGTACAGTTTTATTACAGAATTTTTTTTTAAGGATTTATTTTTTATTATTTTTTCATTGGAAAGGCGGATATACAGAGAGGAGAGACAGAGAGGAAGATCTTCCGTCCGATGATTCATCCCGGGCGTGCAAGGCGAGGACCTTTAACCACTTGCGCCACCGCACCGGGCCCTATTACAGAATTAATTTAGACCAGCTTCATGTCAATATTTTTGTCTGAATGTTAAAATGCATTTTAAATAACTTTGATTGCAACATGGAGGCCAATAGTTTCTTTAATTGTTATGATCCATTTTTATAGCAGTAGATTGTGGCCTGAAACAACTGAGCGTCTATCAAATTTGATATCTGCTGCTTTGGTAACATCTTTTCATATTCATCTAGAGGTGCTTTTTAAAATATTCATGGAGGAGCCAGCATTGTAATGCAATGGATTATGATGCTAGCATCCTATTTTGAGTGCCTCCTTTAAGTTCCAGCTACTTCAGACTTCCAGTACGGCTTCCTGTTAAAGAGCACCCAGGAGGCAGCAAATACTGTCTCAAGAACCTGGGTCTCTGCACCATGTGCCAAGGGTAGATGGAGTTCCAGGCTCCCGGCTTGGGTCTGCCCTAGCCCCAGCTTTTGTGGGCATTTGAGGTGTATATCATCAGATGAAAGTTATCTCTCTCTTTTTTCTCTATTTGTATATTTATATCACTCTGCCTTTCCAATGAAGATAAACTTTTAAAACCCATTCACAGAAGGTGAAGGCTCTGAAAATCATGGATTTTTTTGCACCATCATAAATTTTTTCTAATTTCATTTTCTCACGAACTTTTTGAAATTCTCTTGTATGTGGTGAGATGGTTTAGCTTTATGTTACTGTAGATCACATCAGAAAATGGAGGATATGCCGGTAAACTCCTGAAAGCTAGAAAAGGCTCTCTCTACCACCCGATTTTTAGAAGCTTAAGTGTCCTAGGGAGGGTTAAAAGCCCTTTGCTCCAGCTTGGTCTCCTGCATTTGGCAAGTTCATTCACTTACCTAATTTTCTCTGTTGTATTACACTTATAAAAAAAATTAAGACAATTCCCTGGGAGAGAACTGCTGTGACAGCAGACTTGGCCACCCTGGAAAGACCCAACCACTCAATTTTGATGTCACAGAGGACTTCCTAAAAGAAAAAGGTGATATTAATTTAGAGGACAGTAATCAATTTCTAGATCAGTAGAGTAAGACTCCAGAGTAAGGAGATGATAAAGCTTGCCTTGAAACAGGGGGAAAATTGTTCAGTTGACACTTTCTACATACCAATTCACAATTAATTACTTTTATAACCTTATTCCAGTTTAATATATCCCAAAATACTTGGAAAAGTTATAAGGCTACTTCTCAAATAACTAATTACATAACTGAAATTTATCAAACATACATGTGATTTCTTGATGTTACAATTTTTGATTACTATCCTTACTTTAATGGTAGATACTTAGAAAATCTAAATAACCTCAGAAAATTCAGGAGTGACAAAATCAGGTTTCATAATCTCTGGTGGCAAGACTTGACTATGGGGCTGAAGCAGTGGCATAACAAACTTATTTTCTGCCTTAAGCAACTGTATCCCATTTGGGTACTGGCTTCTCCTTTTCTGATTCAGCTCCCTGCTTATGGCCTGGAAAAGTAGTAGAACATGGCCCAAGTCCTGTACCCTTGCACTCACATGGGAGACCTGGGGGAAGCTCCTGACTCCTGGCTTCAGATAGCTCAGCTCTGGCCATTGTGGCCATTTGAGGTTGTTAGCCAGTGGATGGAAGTTCTCCGTCTTCTCTCTTTCTCTCTGTCTCTCTTTCTCCCCAGTAAATCTGCCTTTCAGATAAAAGTGCATTTTAAGAAAAAGACTTGGCTACTAATTCATCAGTCTTACTATATAATTTCGATTTCAAATGGCAAGAGAGCTCTCTCAAGTTCATTGACATAAGATTTCAAGCACTTTGATGCAAGTAGAACTACTTGATAATACACCTGGTATACTAGGTGTATTGATGGTGAGAAAACATCACTTCCAATGTGGAAACTAGAATGTAAGGCAAGAACTTCAGTCTTAGATTCTAAATTCTAGGTTCATAATTCTGCTCAATCTTTGGTGATTTTTCATTGTTTCATTTTCCTTCCCCGTTAAGTGGGTACAGTAATATTCCTCACTTCATGGGTTGCTGTGTTGATCAAATAAGAGTTCTGTTCTTAGCATTATGCTTGACACTCATATACATAACATAGATGCTTCACAATCATGCCTGAGTCACAAAGTCAATGATAATGTTTTAAAAATGATTGACATACGAAACTATAGAGTAAACAAATCGTACAGAGAGGCATAAATATTTTCCTCTTGAAATACTGGAGCCACAACTCATTCATTCATCAACCAGGGAAATTTTGAAAAGTACAATAAGATGTCTCAAAATCACCAAGATCTATCACATTGTGACAGAAAAGGATACTGGAGGAATCTGGAATACCAGTTACTGAGTGGGGAGCTGGAGTCTCTTTTCACTGCTTTTTTTTCCCTTAAGATTCTACTTATTTATTTGAAAGGCAGAATTAGAAGGAGAGAGAGAGAAATCTTAAAACTGCTGCATTACTTCTCAAAGGACTTTGATGATGGCCTATGGCAGGTTCAAGAGTCTGGAGCTTCTTCTGGGCAGTGACCAAGCACGGTCTCATCCTTTGCTGCACTCTCAGGAGCATTAACAGAAAACTGGATTGGAAGTTGACCAGCTCTTGTGTGGGATGGCAGCAATGTGCAGGCGGCAGCTCACTGTGCCATGCCACGGCACTGGCCCCTTTTCACTGCCTTTGCACTCACTAAGTGGTGTCTGATTATCCTCTACTAGATCACTTAGCCCATGGAATCCAAGAAGTAAGGGCTCCCAACCTGATGCCTTTTCAACTATGTGCTTCCACATTCCCATTTTTCTCCTGGGTCAGAAAACAATCACAGGATAGTCTCAAAGGAAGAAATGCATCTTTCCCTAATTTTCAAAATTGCAGGTAATTTTGTATCAAATTAAGAAATGCCTGTTTCTGGGCATAACCCCTATCCTAAATGCGAGTCTCAAATGGGTTGTGGATATCCAGAAGAAAGAGAAAATTCAGCATGCCCGCTGCCTCTCCGTTCGGACATCAGGGAATAGCATTATCTCAGAATTTTCTGATATATCTGTCCATTAGGGTCACAAAATCAGTTTCAATTGTTCTACAGGATGTAAGACATCATCACCCTATTTGCCTCTGTCTCTGTATGAATATTGAAATATCTGTAATGCAAATGTGATCTTAGTAAAACATTGCGTTTTGAGAATATTTTATTTCATATTTTGTGAGTTCTTGAGTCCTTCATGAGCAGAATTTTTATTAATAGAAACACTTCATGCATTGTATTTTCATCATAAACCAAAGGAATGACTTGCTTTCAAGGTTAATTATCTCTGCCGTTTAAAAAATGCTTTTTGGTACATAGATTATTTCAGTTCCCCTTGTTTAAAAATGATATGCAAAATTCTACTTCATCACAAAATTTAAATACATTGTACATAGACACAGTTCTCGCTTTGAACTAGGGTACACAATTTTCATGAATGTCATAGTCCTTATGTTCTATTTTTGTGTAATAATTTTCCCTGGCAATAAATAATGTACCTCTATTGAAAATTACTGTAAATGTGCTACATTCAGACAATTTTGCACCTGTGAAGTCCCATGCCCTGCAACAGTAGATCACATATCTCAAAGGCTTAAGGATCTGAATTACATCACAAATTCATGAGCTGAAGACTGATTGCAATTGTATATTGGTTAGCAGTGCCACTTTTTTTCTACCACATCAAATATATGGATCCTCACGAGACACAAATAGACACAGAAGTGTGGTGGATCTGTCAAATTCAAGTATTTCTTTTAAAAAATAAACTAAAATTATATTCTTCCCCTAGGGATTGAGGAAGGAGGGTCTGTCCGCACTAACCCACTCCTGGGATACTAGCAAAGTGGACCTTGCATGTGAGCTCAACGGAACTATGCAGGGAAATTAAGGGACAGAGTGAAATGGCATCTCACTGTTCTGATGAAGAACCACACATTCTGTCCATCACCTCCACTCTCTGTCATTTCCACAGAGAAAAGGGAACAGTATTTATAAAGGACCTTGAAACTTTCCCTGTATTTTTTATGACTTCCACTATGAACATAGGTTTCCTCCATGTAGCTACCGAATTATTGCTTTCCTTTGTAGCTGGAATCATAATATATTGTGACTAGAAGATAGCTTTAAAATCACTTAAATTTTCTGAAAGATGGCTTTTATGAGAGCTGAAGAAGTAAGAATCTGGAAGGATTTCTCTTAAAAGCAAGAGACAAGGCAAGCTCGCTAGTGCACTGGGCTTCCCTTAGGCGTTGATTCCATCATGCCTGTGGCTCCACGAAGCTCACAGATCAAGATGCTGGGCCTCCCTCAAGTAGGGAAGGAATGCATCCAGGGACGGGTCATTCTATACTTTCCAAAATTGGTGGAGACTTAGGGCAAGAGGAACAGCTCAAGTGTTGAAACCACAATTTGGACAGAAATTTGTAGGATGACTGTTTTCTTTTGGCTCTTTCCTAATTCATTTCATATATTCTGGTCTGGAATTTGACCCCTTTGAGAGAGGTCAAACATATGTCACAGAAAATACTTCACTGAATGCAGATTGCCTGGGCTGACTTAGTTCACGGGATGCCCACCCTAGAGCCCTAACCACAGCAGAGGATTTTTTGGTTGGTTTGTTTTTCACAGCCGACTACTCAATCTTTATGTGTCTTGGTTGAGGGAAGGGTTTTTGTTAGCTTCTCACACATTTTCTTTTTGAGCCTCCTCCTCTTCCACTAAGTGTATAATTGAATAAGACATTGAGAATAGGATCTGTCTTGCCTCATTTTCAACTAAAGCATCAAACATGAGAAGTCAGACACAAAAATGAGTGTGTAATAAAGCCTCTCCTGCAGAAACTGCAAGAACATATTTGAGAACCAAGTTCACATTTTAAAAAATCTTGCCCTACTTCAAACATGAAGCCATTGAGAGCGGGGGTGGGGTGGTATTTGTGACATGCATGCAGACATCATCTGTGCCATGGAGTCCTATCCCTAATTAAGGAGTTAGTAGGGAAATCTCTGCTTCATGTAGAGAAGGGGACACTGACTTCTAACTGCATCTTGAAGGAGAGAGGGGAACGCTCGGTGAACTTGGCACAGTTCTTTGGTCGAGGATGAGAAAGCTGAAATGTCTTGTGCCACAGAACAATGGTGTCTGCACTGCCAGGTTTACCAAGGCAAAGGATACATCAGAGATTTCTGCAGCCAGAAGTGCCAGCCACATCAGTGTTGGGAGAAAGAAGAGCGCAGAGTGCTATCCTTTCCTAGAGGAGCTCCAGAAGAACCCTGCTGGGTGGGAGGGAAGCAGACAAGCACAAAGGGCAGCCAGCAGAACAGATTTTGCTCCCTATAGAGAGGGTCTCTTATGAGCCCAAGGTAGCACCCAACAAAGGAGGAGGCTGCTTGAAACATTCATCACCCACAAAGCATCTCTTCCTTCTTTCTTTTCCACTTCCCAAGCATGGGGGAGGAGGGACTGAACATATAGTTAGCAAAAATGCAAGAAAAAGCCAGGAAGAGAGAATGCACCTTTAACAAACATGTCTAATAGGCAGATTCTTGTCTTTGTGAGTTGTGGCTAACAGAGAGGTTGATTACCACCCCTTTGTACAAACAAATATGAAAATATTGACTGATGTGTGGAAATAGGCATGCTTACTGTGTAAACGGGGACTTTGTTTTATGATTTTAAGTGATGGTAGAACTTCCCACTGCCTAAGAGCAATGATACATGAAATTACCAAAACTTATATCAAAAGGCAGAAGATCAGGCGCGTTCAGGGTGGTATGGCCGTAGGCGACAATGCACAAAGTTATACCTTACTAGGTGAGGCACAAGATTAGTTACTCCTCACTAGGATATTGAGGATTTCTCTGTACACCCCTCCTAAAACTGTTCTGCACCTAAACTGTTGACAAATGTCTTGTTAGAGTTGTAAGTCAGTCTAGACTACCCCCAAAAAAGCCAGGTTCGGTAAAATTATGCTTCAACACTATAAAATGCTAAATATTATAATGAAAATAGACATGAGACAGCCATTTTAAGAATTATAGAACCTAGTTGTATATAAACTAAAATTGAAATGTCAATGAAGTAGTCACAGGATGTGGTTAAGAACTTGCAATTTTTTTAACATATTGGTTACTCAACACTATGTCAATTAATTCCATAACCTTATAAATTGTTCCTGATGTTATGTTGGGGCTTTTAATTGATCGGAATGATACTCTGCCGGCTCCACCTTCAGACCAGAGAAGGTCTTCCCAGCAAGCCGTTGAACTTATCTGGACAATAAGATGCTGGACTTTATGCTTGGTATATGCTTACAATGAAAGAATCTCAATTGAACTTGAACTGTGGTAATGCAACAAGGTGGAGGAATCCACCATGGGGGGAGGGTTAGGTAAGGGATGGGGGGGGGATCCCAGTGCCTATAAAACTGTGTCACATAATGCAATGTAATTAATAAATAAATTTTAAAAAGCAGAAGATAATCCTTCAATAGGTTAAGCCACAGCCTGGAGCTGACTGCTCCACTTCTGATCCAGCAACCTAATGTCCCTGGGAAAGCAGTGGAAAGATGGCACAAGTGCTTGGACCCCTGCACCCATGTAGGAGACTCAGAAGAAGCTCTTAGCTCCTGGCTTTAGCCTGACTGAACTCCAGTTATGGTGGCCATATGGGGAGTGAACCAGTGGGTGAAAGTTAACCCTCTCTGTCTTCTCCCCCATCCCCAGCTCTCTCTGTCTCTGTTTCTCTGTGTCTTTCTTTATGTGCCTCTATCTCTCTCTGCAACTCTGCCTTTCAAATAAATAAACAAATAAATATTTTTTTCCTAAAACAGAAGACAACATCCACTAAAGATGTTTTGAAGTAATAGTGGGAACACAAAGACAGTAGTGTGTGTACTCCTGGGTTGTATTTGATTCACATTCTGTTATAAAGTCTCCTTTTCCAGTGAATTCAGGGCCAATCCCATTCATGGGTATGGACAGAGTGAAGCAATCTCACTTCATTCATTCTGGATCTCAGACTCAAAGTTTTAATTCTTCTTGTGAATCAGATCATGATTTTGAGTCTGCTGTTTTTGAAAATCACCTTCTTGTGTTAAGGATATTAGTCATGTATCTTTTGCTTTTTTGGTCCTTGGTTTGCAGGTGGACACATTTTCACAAAAATCTGGTGATTTGTCTGGCTGGGTTTATTCTTTCTTAAGGGAAAGATGTGAACCTGCTGCTGGAGCTTAATGTGGCTAAGGATGTGAGGCAAGGACAGACTCTGCCTTGTAGAATCACCACCTCTCAGCTATCTTTAGAGCTCCTCTCTTCAGTGGCAGCTGCTTAGGGTGGTGGCTCAGCAGAAGTACTCAACTGGAGCCGCACCAGAATCACTTGGAAGTTTTAAACTTCTCTAAATCTGTGCTGTGTAGATGTGGCTGGGGGGCCTAGGAGAATGTGCTGTTCTAACAAAGGTCCCAAGGGAGGCTGTTGGTCTGGAGACCAACCTCACTTTGCAAACCACTGCCTCTCTGTTGGATTTCTTGGCACTATTGATATTTTGCACCAAATAATTATTTGCTGTATGGAGCTAGCCTGTGCACTGGTAGGAGGTTTAGTTGCATCTCTGGCCTCTACCTATTCTCAGGGGTGAGAAGTGTCTGGCTCACATAAAGTCCATGAAATAAATTGCACTGGCCCTGCCAAAGAAACTGCAAGTGGGACTCAACATTCAACAAATCTACCGCAGGCTGATTTTTACATTGATTATTTTGTGCAGCCCAGAGATGCTGTTGTAAATATCCAAATGATCTTTAGCAGCCAAAGGATTCTGTTCCCTGCCCTGGATGCTAATAGCAGCATCACCCGTTGTGAGCACCAAACCTATCTTGGGGTACTGTCAAATATGCCTCACTGGCAGAAGTCACCTTGGACTCAGCTACAAATGGACTGCTCTAAGTAATTCTTTTGTCTCCTGCCTGAAAAGTAAGAGCTCAGATGCAAACAATCTGTGAGGCAGGGGGAGACAGGGCTCTAGGGTCTCACCTTTCCATAGGTCGAGAAAACTAAATTCCTCATTCTGTTTTCTGTTAGCTGTACTGTCCAGTTCTTCATTTCAGTTCTAAATCTTTCCAAAACATCATTTAGTCAATGGGGGTAGAGAAGAGCCAGGTTCCAGGGGAAGAGAGCTGGGAATCTAACTTCTCACATCAGCTCAGTCTATCATTCTTCTTGCAGCTTTGCCCGGAGGTCTTGCTTTGGAGGTACCTGCTGTCTCTCAAAATTAAGTTTTTCTGAGGCTCAGTGGGGCTGAATGACTTTCTCTCCAACAAACTCACAGTTTCATTTTCTCTCTTCAGTTGAACTGATGACAATTTATCCGGCTGCTTCCTGATTCCAAAGCCTCGTTGACATCTTTCGCTAGCTGTTACCTGCTTTCCCATTCTCTTCATCCTTGCAGATTTTTGCCATTTTATGCATTTATTTTCATTTTGAAATGTCACAAAGAAACAACAATAAATGTATGTGTTTAATCTGCTGTGTGTATCCAGAATTCCCAGGTGCTTCTTTTCAGAAATTAGCTTTTGGTTTCAGGGAGAGTGGAAAGGGCAGGATGTAGCTTGGAGAAGTGTTATTGACAGTCTTGGTGAAAGACGAAAAACAGAAATGTGAGGGTACAGAACACATTCTTTTCATATTTCACTTACCTAAAGTTCTGATTAGCATACTCTCCTTTCTTCAGTAAAACACAGCATATAATATTTAAGAGACTAAAATAAAGAAGCTCCAAAATCAATGTGTGTGAGAAAGACAGTATTTATTAAAGCCCCTTATAAATTTCAAATATACACTTACAAACTTACTTACTAAGTTATGAGTCTTCACTTAAAAACATGAAAACTATAGGTTTTAATTTTGTCCACAAAAGCAAAGCTATCTGTTCTTATGAATAGCTTACTCTTTACTGTGAAAATGACACAGGTATTAATAACCCTAGTAGCTTAAAAGTGAATTTAAAGCTCTTAGAAGTTAGAAAAGTGTTGTTATTAATACCCACATTAATGGAATTACTGATCTGCTTCTCTCAAATAGTAACTGTACCCTTTGATGCAATCTGAAAGTGTAGCTAAGTGTTGTACTTGCTGGCCTATAACTCTTGCCGTGCTGAGAGGGTCAGGTTCATGTCTTCAGGGGATCGATGGAATTTCAATAAGAGGTAACCAAAGAGAGCATTGAATTCCCATTCCACAGTTAACAGAATTCTAGGTACAAATTGTTCACAGGTAAATATCTGGCTCTGGAAAAATAACTAGATCTCTTGGGAGTAAAACACCCTCAAAAGGAACGTGAAGAAGACAGCATCACGATATTTAGTGTCATAGACTTGGGACTGACATTTGAGCCCCAACAAGCTTTCCTGATAATATGATAAAACAAAAATGATCTCCAACTGGTAAAAAAATCATTGTTTTTTTAAAAAGAACATTAAAATATGTGATCACGTAATCATTAAATAGAAATAATTTTCCAATGTTATATATGGACAGATCAGATGCCCCTGCTGAAATTACATGCTGTGCTGCGCTTTGAAGCTATTGAACATTGAAAATGATTTGGTGGCCTTTTCAGTGTTGAATAACACTGGCAAGCTGTGTAACCTAAGTATGCCAAAATCGAAGCTGCAATAATCAATGTGGGAGAAAGACTGGATGTTGCGAATTAGTGAGCAAAGCTATTGCTTGGGATGGCTGCACACCACACAGGAGAGCTGGTACAAGTCTTAGTTATTCTTCCTCCAATTCAGCTTCCTGCTAATGCACTGAAAAGGAAGCAGATGACAGTTGAAGCAATTTGGGTGTGAGACCCATTTGGGATTGCTGACTCCCAGATTCAGACTGGATCAGTCCCAAATGCCAGCAGGCTGCCAGCCTCTCCACTTTGCCTTTTTGACTTAGAAGATGTGGAAGAGAGAAGAGAGAAATCCTTAAAAAAAAGAAAAAAAATACAGAAAGGGGAAAAGTCATAGCTACTAACTATCTTAAAATACGCCCCAAATATGTAGATATACAATATTAATGTATGTAGCATAAGGTAAATACAAACATGAATATGGTTTAGGGTTCATACAAAGGTGGAGTGGAGGATGTAAATGTGAGGACATTATTTTCATTGGAGACAGTGAAATATGATATCATAGCCAGAATATTATGCAGAGCCCTTTAATGTGACATTAAATAATGGCATTTGATTGGTCTGAGATTGCATTTTAAAATCTATAATTTTTTAAATTATTCAAAACTTATTATACAAGAATGTACCATATGCATGGCATTTTATTGCATTTGTGATATTATTTACCTCTCTAAAGATAAATTCCTTAAAATCAGATTCCCTGACGGATTGGGGAATTTGGAACTTCTTGCAGTGAGTTTGAATGTGCAGATCCACGATAAGGAACCATGTTGCAAAAAGATTGATACCTTTCAATACATTCTGAAAGAAATGAAATGGGTTAAATAGTGCAAATAGAGTAAAATAGATAATAGAATGTAAAAAAAGAGAAAGAAAATGAAGAGAAAAGGACTGGAGAACTCGAGCACATTGTTGGGCAATGTAAACTAATATGTTGTTTGTGCCTGCCAAGAAAGATGGTAGGGAAAGTCTAGTTTTAGATAAAAAATTAATAACTAAAAATTAATAACATTGTCACTGAAAGCTTAATATATTCAGACACTGTGATAGCAGCTGTAGTTCATGATGCCACTATCCCACACAAAAACCCCATGAGATGGTAAAAGAATCATCTGCCCTTTTAGGAGATATTTGGCCCACTCGCTCCAAGGGTATATTTTAGAATGAATCTGGGGTTCACATTTTAAATTTTTAACAAAAACATTTATTTATTTTTATTTGAGGGTAAGATTTACTGAGAGGAGAAATAGGGAGGAATGGTCTTTCATCTGCTGTTTCACTCCCCAAACAGCTATAACAGCTTGAGCTGAGCTGATCTAAAGCCAAGAGCCAGGTGCTTCCTCCAGGTATCCCATGTGGGTGTAGGACCCAAATATGTGGGCCATCCTCTATTGATTTCCCAGGCCACAAGCAGGACGCTGGATCAGAAGTGGAGAAGCCAAAACACAAATCAGCACCCATATGGGATGCCAGCACAGCAGGAAAATAATTAGTTTGCTAGGCCATCCTTAGGACTGAAGTTTTCAGTTTTAGAAAGAAAAATGAGGGCCTTTGCCACCCAACGCACAGTGCTTCAGGAAGGTCTGAGTAAATATGATGGTATCAATCAGTTTTAAGCAGCTTTAAGTTAGTTCCTTTCATTCAGGCCAAACTTTGATGCCAAATAAGTTGTGAAAAAGCATTGCTTTTTATGTTTAGGATCTGGGAATTACAGCTGAGAGATTTTAAATCTTTATTATTGAGATGGACTTTTTGGTGGATTTGTTGAGACACCATTAGGATGCCTGCATCCCATATTGAAATATCTGTATTTGAATCGCAGCTCTGCTTTTGATTCCAGCTTTCTATATGTGTGCAGCCAGGATGCAGCAGGAGACAGCTTACGTAGAACTCATGCACATGAGTTTCCAGTTCCTGAATTTGGTTTGGCACAACTCTGGCTAGGGTGGCCACTTGAGAATTAAACCAGCATACGAAAACATTCTCTCTCCCTCTCAAATAAGCTGAATTAACAATAACTTAAACCTGTGTTACTTGCATTCAGATTTTATAACAGAGAAGATGGCTTAAGTAGCTTACTTAATGACCCTTGTGGGCACAGCATGTGTCAGAGTAAAATGAACACCTGAACTTCGGACTTCTGGTTAATGATATTTTCTGAATTTAATGGATATGGGATGATGGACAATACTAAGAGATAGGATTTGCTTTTTCTTCTTAGCCGCTGCCAGTTTTCTGCCTAAATTTTCTTATTGTTGCTGTGAGTTAACATTTTCCCTAGCAACCATAAGCAATTATTTTATAGATCAGCATCCAGTGCGTTTAATCCAAACTCTATTTAGAGTCAGCAGATGAAGGTTCAAGAAGTTGAGTTCCCTTGATCTACGTGGAGATCTCAACTCAGGTCCTGGCTCCTGGCTGTGGCTTTGGCCTGCCCAAACTCCTGCTGTTCACAATATTAATCAATGAATTGAAGCTCTTTCCTTCAGTATATTTCTCTCTGTCAAATACATTAATCAATTAAGAGAAATGGGAGCAGTTTAATGTAAGTTCATCAAAGATAGTTGAATGGGAAATAAGCATATGAAAAGAGGTCAAATAGCATCTTTCATTAAGGAAATGAAGATTGAAATAATGAAATGATGTCACAACATACACTTCTTAGAGTGCCTAAAATTTTAAAAAGTGACCATCTCAAGTGCTGAGAAAGAATGTGGAAGAAATGGACCTCTCATGTAGCGAATGATGAAAGTGTAAGGTGTTCCTCCAACTGTGGAAAAAATTTGACTGCTTTTAAGAAGGTAAATGTATCTGTTATAGGATTATGGTAGTATGCTCTCATAATTACCCAAGCTAAATGAAACTATGTTTACATGAATGCTTGCAGCAGCTTTATTTGAAGCAGTGAAAATACCAGAAATGATCCAAATGTCCCCTAACAGAAATGGATAAACAGACTGTGATATGACCCTACAATGAAATAAGAATGACTTATTGATACACCAACAAATGGGTGAATATCAAATTATATTGTTGATCATTATTCATGTAAATGAATGATTATCTTTATAGAAGATTCTAGAAAATGTAAACTGGCCTGTAGCTAACCCCAGGTGCCTCTGACTTCATATTTTGTGCATCATTTCCTTGTTTCCTGGGCTCCAGACAAACCGACCTCATTACTGCTCTACCAGAACACTAAGAATGCTGTGGTCTCAGGGTTTATACGTTTGCTGATCCCTTGACCAGAACAGCTTTTCCCACGCAGCTTGGTCTTCATTCCGGTCCCTCATCTAATATTACCATATCTGTGGAATCCCCATTGATCTCTGACTTCTAGAATCTGCCTGCTTGCGTAGTTCCCTGCTCATAGGGTGGCTAAGCTTAGGGACTCATATTTAGCATTCAGAATCATGTTAAGTGGAAGGATTTTTGCCTCTAGGATGAGACCAGGAAAA
Source organism: Ochotona curzoniae (assembly GCF_017591425.1). Classification (NCBI taxonomy): domain Eukaryota; kingdom Metazoa; phylum Chordata; class Mammalia; order Lagomorpha; family Ochotonidae; genus Ochotona; species Ochotona curzoniae. The sequence goes on from NW_024467115.1 coordinate 11,984,209, forward strand.
GGCACTCGCTTTCATCGCACATATCCTCTCACAGATTCGTTTACCTTTTGTTCCTCACAGCGCTCTGAGCTGCCCAGTGGAGAAGCCCATCAGGCAAGACTCTGCTGGCGCTGTCCAATAGACAGACAGCACCTGGGACCTGCTAGCTAGGGTCACTATCATGTCAGTTGGCAAGCACATCATCTCCGGTAGTGCCTTGAAACGATCGCAGGCCCCGCTCACACTCTGGTGATGACTGCCAGAGACCTTGACTCACAGACACCGAAGTCAAGCTGGCTTATGACTTAAGGAAGCAGTGAAGCAAAATAGATTTGTGATTTTGAGCTGCTAAATTGATGGCTGACTTTTTAAAGTAACAATCAATAACTAATACGTAGGCTTTTCCTAGAGACCTCTGCAACCATTTCCCTCCCAACATATACACCATTCTGTTTCATTGTTGTAAAATTCAAGATGTTTTTCATTTTCTAAGATAATATTGTTTTTATTTTAACTGCTAATTTGTTCTGTCCCTCTTTCCTCCAGTTGAATATAAATTCCATGGGTGCAAGACCTTCAATGTAAAGTCTAAAACATCGTTTGGCCCCCTTTTTTCTCTCTCTCTCTCTCAGTCTCCCAAATGAAGCTACTATGAAAGAGCAAGAGATATGAAAAGAAATTTGACAGCTTACCTAGAGTTTGAAAGATAAATAGTCCATACTGTAAGGCAGGTTTCCTTCGTGATACATTTCTTTCAGCAACACAGAGGGCTTCACAAGAAACAAGAAGAATCAGGTATTTCTTATGCTCTTTGTCCACTTTTTTCCGTAATCAGGAAGCCAAGATATCGATTTACCATCCGTTAAAAATATTAGGAAAAGGGCCCGGTGCGATGGCGCAGTGGTTAAGGTCCTCGCCTTGCACGCCCCAGGATCCCATATGGGAGCCGGCTCTAACCCCTGCAGCTCCACTTCCCATGCAGCTCCCTGCCTGTGGCCCGGGAAAGCAGTCGAGGACAGCCCAAAGCTTTGGGACCCTGCACCCGCGTGGGAGACCCAGAAGAGGCTCCTGGCTTTGGATCGGCATAGCATCGGCCGTTGTGCTCACTTGGGGAGTGAATCATCAGATGGAAGATCTTCCTCTCTGTCTCTCCTCTCTGTATATCCGCCTTTCCAATAAAAATAAAATAAATCTTTAAAAAAATTAGGAAAAGAGGAATAATTGAGGGGGGAGAAAACCCCACTTCTCTGAGTAAATGAAGCAAGGGAGCAGGACCCAGCCACAGGGTGAGAATCAGGGCAGAAATTCATCCGTGAGCTTCCACGGAGCCATCTGCAAGGCAAGGCTGGAGACATGCACCTGAGAGGACAAGTGGAGGGCAGGTGGAGCAGGTGCATGGTGGGCTGGCCCAGACCAGGGTCGGCAATGCTGGATCTCTCTGTTCGGTGTGTCAGTATTTGGAACCAGCAGCAGGCTGAGAGTGACCCGAAGACATTGCTTTTCTGCCCAATTCACGTACAGGTTGTGGTTTTCACCCTGCTGGGGAAGATCAGGAGCTAGGACTTTTCTCATCGATTGTAGGGAGAGTCGAAGGTCCACCAGAAGTAAGCAGAGAAGTCTCCAAGAGCTAGATACAGCTGGTTCAATATAAATGGGAACTGTTCATTCAAATAATGTGGTATACATGATTTTGCTCATAAACTGGAAAGCTAGCTATCACTTCTGATTGTTCTATGTTAAAATGATTTTTATGTTCCCAGCAGACAGCATAAAACCAGAAAAGTTGAAAGAATCAAATCTGGAATTACTTGAATTAAAATTTCTGTCCATCGCAGTGGCTGCTGCTGGACCCACTAGGTGGCAGTGTGGTAGCGATTTGCTGTGAAAATACAATGGAATCCCTAGGGTGGAATCTCAAGCTACTAGCTTTTTATTTTTTTCCCTGACATTTACAAGTACACAATAGAAAATGTTCAAGGAAGAATAGATGAAAAGTTAGACAACGACAATCTAGTGAACAGTTATTGGCGTAGAGGATCAAAATGTTTTACAAGCAGTTACAATGGAGTGTTTTATAAAAAGTCAAAACAGCAAATAATGCTGGCTATTCATAATAAACATAATGTTTTTAAAATTCTTCTTATTAGTGGATGTTAGACACATCTAAAATAGAGGCAGGTATGAGAAGAATATATAACTAGAACAGTAGATAAGAAAAAATAACTTTTCGAAGATCATAAAGAAGTCAGTTTCTAGAGCTGGTGCAATAATATAGCATGATAATCTTCCAACTGCAGTGCTGGCATCTCATATGGGAATCAGTTTGCATTTTGGCTGCTCCATTTGTCATCCAACTCCTGTTTATGACTGCGAAAGCAGTGGAGGATGGCTCAAGTTCTTGGGCCCCTGCATCCATATGGGAGACTCAGAGGAGGTTCCTGGTTCCTGGTTTTAGATCTGGCTATTTGGGAAGCGAACCAGAGAGATCCACTGATTCCTTCTCTGTAAATCTGTCTTTCCAATAAAAACAATAACAGCTTTAAAAAATTGCAGTCGGTTTCTCTGAGTCCTCTACTCTGGGGTTTTTAGCAATGCTCCCCCATCTCATCTTTGTCAAACCACACACCTTATTTCTGTTTGAGATGTTGTGGGAAACAGTGTTTGGTGAGTCACCTCATCTATGATACTTCATTCTTCATAGTTCATAATTTCCACAAATTATATACAAAGCATACTGATATTTTTCATTGATAATTTCTCTGTTCTTTCTTATTACCAGAACCACCACTCAACAGCTGTTTAATCTAGGACAAGTTATTTAACTCATGAGTTCTACATTTTCTTTAGCTAGAAATATCTATGTAGGGTTATTTCAGGATTTAAGTGAATAAATAACAAGTACTTGGTCTATTGCTGTATGTGATAAAAAAAAAAAAGAAGTTTTCTTTCCAAGCAGATTGTAAGGGAAAGGGGAAGGAGATGTACTTTCTCCCCACTTTCACTATTGCCTTTTAAGTGGTGGATATACAGCATATGCTCAATGAAATATTTAAATCAATGCATGAATAAATGAATGACTAAAACATAATGATGCACATGAGATGCACAAGGGATGAATTAATACAGTCTGGCATTTAGCATCTTGAAATATTTTATGAACATTAATTCTGCATGATTAAAAAATAGAACATTTTATGTATAAAACGTCTTCAAGCCATGTCAACATTTTAGATACAGAAAATGTTATTAGGCATTAGGATAATAGTTTAAAAAGCTTGCTTGAATTCCCAAACAGTGGCTTAAGTAGTAGACTTAACATTACAACTTTCCTTTGAGATGACAAGCTAGCTATCTTATTTTCAGCCTTGAAAATCAGGTTTTGAAATTCAAATTTCCCCCAATAAATGTATTTCAGTTTCAATTTGTTATAAGTTGTGAATATCAAGATTATGTTAATTTTGGTTGGCTTTACTGTTAGGATATGAATGTGAGCTCATATGTGGATGGTCAAAAAGTTAATTTCATCAAGTGAAGAGTAGCATAGAAGACAGACAAACTAGAAAGAGGAAGGACAAGGGGAGACTGGATAACCTGCTCCCTCCTAAATAAGCAACTGAGGAAAGAATGAATGACAGATATTTTTCTATTTCAGGGGAGGGGAAGGTCCCATCCAAAGGCCAAATGTGACCATGAGATCATTGGGTCTGGCCCTGGCAAGGCAACTTCAGGGAGGACTCAAAAGTCAATGGATCTACAGCATGTTCATTTTTAAGTTCACAGTTGAGTGTGGCCCACAAATGATATAAATATACAAATGGACTTTTGCAAAAAAAAAAAAAAAAACAAAGGTCCCACCCCTAACTGTTCCCTCCTCTCACTACTGCTTTCTGTATGCAAGCATGAGCGTGCAGTATCTCTTATTTGGATGACTACAATAGCTACTGCTTTTTAAAAAAAAAAAAAAAAGTTTATTTTTTGAAATATCTGTATCTATATCCATATCTATATCTGTATCTATATCTATATCTATATCTATATCTATATCTATATCTATATCTATATCTATATCTATATCTATATCTATATCGAGAGATCTATTGGCTGGTTAACTTCCCAAATGGTTGCAACAGCTGGAACAGGACCAGTCTGAAGCCAGGACCCTGGTGCTTCATCTGAGTCTCCCATGTGAATGGCAGGGTTTCAGGCACTTGGACTGTCTTCTGTTGGCTTTCCCAGATGCATTAGCAGGAAACTGGACTGAAAGTGTAGCAACCTGGACTCAGATTGGCCCCTGAATGACATGCTGGTATTGCAGGCAGTGGATTAACCTTCTGTACCACATTGCCAGACCAGCAATAGTTTTTATACGGACATTCTGACTCTTGTCATATCTTCTCTCGCCTGCCTTAAATTCAGCCTCATTTTTTGTTCACCCTCCCTTGTATTTTATGCTCAGACTGCTCTAGGTTGGTTATATCTCCTGACACACAGCCTGATATTTCTTAACTTTATGACTTTATCCATGATGTTCTCTCCTTTAGAAATATTGAGTCATCTTTCTTTATTCACAAATTCCTGAGCATCTCACTACTTGGCCCATGTGAAACAGTTTCTAATCATTTTTTTCTGAAGTCCAAGGTCATTTGAGGTGCCTCTTTCCTTTTGTCCTGTTGAACATTGCATTTCCCAACTGAATAGCTACTGTGCCATGTTCTACTTAGCTGTTTATATATCTGCTTTTTAAAATGTCCTCCTCTGGGAGATTTCTTGGGCATCGTGGCAATTTCAGGAGTGCAGGAAGGCAATGTATAAGCATTTTTATCGTTTCTTTTTCCATTTATGGCAGAAACAAATAGTTTAGATGGCATAGAAATTCAATACTGCTACTAATTATAAATGTGCCTAATATATCTAAGACCAGTTATACATATCATATTCTGTATTATTCTGGGGTTGTGTACTGGCACTATGTATTTAAAGTGGAATGTTTGCTCTATTTCTTGATTTTAAACTGAATAAGACATTGAATAACAAGTCTGATCTGGTAAATATTGAGGATACAGCAGTGATACAATTGCCAACACTAAAATATTATATTAAAAATGATAATTGACTGCATGCTTTTAACAATCAGATCTATTACTTATTAAGCACACAGTTCTTCATCTCATATAACAGCCCATCTCATACTTTCTCTTTTTAAATAAAAATAATTGTACTAGTATGATATGCTTCCTCTCAGAAGGAAATGAATAGATTGTGAAATGATTTGTCATTTTTTTGTTGTTATCTTTCTTTTCTCCATGAATTTGCAACCCATGGAACATAGAGATTATGAAGATAATATAGGTAGATGCAAGTCAGTAGATTCTTTTAGAAATTAATTTTCTTTTTAATATTGTTTGTAGTTGAGAGGGATGCATGCCAATATAGGCTCCTGATTAGGGTAGGGATGGCAAGTACCAAAGAATGTAAATGAAACAAATATTTCAGCCCTTCCCTTTTTCTCCTGTATCCATGGGGTTTGGAGGAGGGAAAAGGAAAACCGATCTTTGCTGTCTGTCAAACTACATTAGCAACTAGGGATAAGAGACAAGCATTTGATGACACATTAGAGACCACAATGTGGGGAAGGGTGTTCTGAGGATGTTACTTGAGTAATTTCGATAGTTCTGAGATGTAGTTGATTTCATTGCTCCAAGGTTGAGAAAATCTTTCCAAGATCATCTATTGGTTGACAGCCTCTACCTTAGTGCATCCACAGACCCAGCAATGTGTTGCAAAGTTTGTCCAGAAAAATTATCCAACCTATTTTGCATTCCATCCTCTGACTATGCAGTTGAAGTTCCCTGCTGGTCCAGATGTCCCCTGTGTGCATCTGGACATCATTGCACAGGCATCAGCAACTAAGGAGGTCTAGTCCCAATATAGTCACTCCAAGGTCAGCCTGCACATCCTTCAGTTTTCTGTGTGGCCGGTGTCTGAGTCCAGCAGTCCAGTTGGGAAGTCTCTCAAGAAACCTCACCTATGGTGACCTCAGCTTTGACTCTTGTGTGCTAGCCAGAGCAGGTTTAAGTGCAATCTGTTACCTGCTTCAGCCAATGCACATACTGGTAGATGCAGCTGCCTGGTCATTTCTACCTTGGCACATATATCAGGCAAATTGACAAATACTACGTTCCAACCCAGCCAGCCTGTCCCCAGACCTGACCCTCATGTATACCAACAGGTGCCCCCCACTTTGTCCAGCCTCGCCCTCACACAGCCATCATTCTTATGTTCACCAGAAATAGGTATAGCCTAGCAGGGAAGTGTGCACAGTTCCCTTGTCAGACATGTCCCCAGTCCTGGATCTTGCACCTGCCAGGATATACTATAATCCATGCTGACATGACTCGCATCCTGTCCTAACACTTTCCAGCCGGTGCTGTGGCCTAGTCCAACTGGTCTGCACCATTCTGGCCCTTGTGCATGCCAATGGTAAGGCAGCCTAGCCCAGGTTAGCCTATCCCCAGAATGGCCTGTCACTCATCCCAACTCTCATTCTAACTAGTAGAAGCAGCAGTCCAGCAAGGAATTCCCTAAAGTTCTGCTAAGGTTTCCTCCCATCCCCTGGTTTTACAACACTGGCAGGTACTGCAGCCCAGCCTGAGATGGCCAACACCCAGTCTCAGCATTTACTAGAAGGTGTTACAGTCTGGCTAGGCCCAGTCCACCCCAAGTCCCAGCTCTCACAGGGAGAGTGCAGCAATCTAGCCCTCACAGCCCCACCCAAGTCCTCGTGTGACCTGGCAGATGTTATGGTTCAGTCCAGCCTAGACTGCAGCCTGTCTTGGCTCTCACTCAAGTCAGTGTGCTATGGACTGACCCTGCCCAACCTAACCCCAGATCTGGCTCACTCCTATGTCAAAGGGCATTGAATGGGGCCTGGATCTTACATGTGCTGGTGTGTGCTTCAACCCAGCCTGGGCTGGCTCACTTGCACTTTCAGCTCTTGCTGGTAGGTGTGGCCCATACCCTGTCCTAATTCTCCTGTGTTCCAACGGGTGCCTCAGTTTGGCCCAACCCAGTCTGCAACCGGACTCTGTTCATCCAAATGCTGACAATATTAACTTCACCCAGACATGTCCTCTGTCTTCCTAACGCTACACCACTCTGTCTCAACTCTGTTCCCTATCTGTGAGTCCACTGACCAAGTCTGTGGAAGACCCTAGAATTCTTTCCATCCCTGTCAAACCCAGACCTACTTCCTGGGCAATCTGTAGCATGCGCCGCCCCCCCCCGTCCGGGGGTGCAGGATGGCATGTCGTAGGCAAGATTTCCCTGTCTTCTCACTTCTTTTTTTTTTTTTTCTTTTTCAAAAAAGAAGGAGGGCCTGGTGTAGCAGCCCAGTGGCTAAAGTCCTTGCCTTTCTCATGCCATGTTCCCATACGACCACCAGTTCTAATCCTGGCAGCCTTATTCTCCATCCAGCTCTCAGCTTGTGACCTGGAAAAGCAGTCAAGGATGGGCCAAAGCTTTGGGCCCCTGTACCCACTTGGGAGACCCAGAAGCAGCTCCTGGTTTCAGGCTTCAGATCAACTCAGCTCCAGCCATTGCAGCTGCTTGGTTGGTGAATCATAGGATGGAAGATCTTCTTCTTTGTCTCTCCTCCTCTCTGTATATCTGACTGTGCAATAAAATAAATAAATCTGAAAGAGAGAAAGAAAGAAAGAAAGAGAGAGAAAAAAGAAAGAGAGAGAGAAAGGAAAGGGAAGGAAAGAAAAAAATAGTAACTATGTTGGCATATTGTTAGAGTTAATGCAAATTTGGCATTAGCAAGGTCCAGAATGCCCACCAGCTACTGGCTGCTTTTCTCCCAGCTGTGTAACATTAGTTACAAGGCAGCTTAAGCAGTTGCCTTCAGCTGGGGAAGTCTACGGATTTTATGATAAAATATAGTTATTGTCTTGTAAAGCTATAAAATTACTCTCATCAAGCAAGTCAATCAAAAATTTGAAAAAATTAATTTTTATTTGAGACAGAAAGACACAGAGAATGAGCACTCCAATTTACTGGTTCACTCCCCAAATGCCTGCAACAGCCAGATGTTTGCTACATTGAAGCTGGGAGCTTCAACAGCAGGGAACTCAATACATCAGCCATCATGTCTCTAACGCAGGAAGTCAGAGACTGGAGCTACACTGGCACCTGAGCCCGGGCACTCCCATACGGCGTGGGAGTCTTCCAAGCAGCACCTTTTTTTTCAATATTTACCTTTATTTTAAAGGTGGAATTGAAAGAAAAAGGAGAAATACACATAGAAAGATCTTGCATATGGGAAGCCAGCACTGCAGGCACTGGGTTAGAGTTTATGCCATGGTGCCAGCCCCCAAGCAGTAACTTAACCATTAGACCAAATGCTTATTCCAAAATTGAAACATTAATAATAGATATAATAGTTAACTTAATGAAAGCTTCTAATAAATATATATTACAATTTGCCACATTCTAGAACTAGATTGAATGAATTAATCATTGAACATCAGATTTATTGTTGTTAAAAGATATTAAAAATGTAATTCTATATCTAGTAACTAGGAAATTAGTAGTTAATGAGAGTGACAGGCCAGACAACTCTTCCAATACAAGGAAACTATTATAAATGGCTACTAGATTGTTGTACCAAAAATACATCAGAATGAAATGGACAACTTGGCACAAAGTTCTGGTAGATTTAATTCAATTGAATGGTGGCATTTAAAATTTGTACGGAACAGTTTTGCCTCAGTTTTTAATTTTTGTTAATTTTTTATTAATGTGTTAATTTTTTGACGCTCATATCGAGGGGTATGTATCAGGTACTATACTAATTGTTATAAGCTTTTTAGCATTTTGTCACTTGAATAGTGAAAAAATTGATCAGGAAAGAGTTACAAAATTTCTCTGAGAAGCTCTGGAAGGAAGTGGAAGACAAGTAAGATTGGCAGAAGTTGGAAGGATCCTGACTACAGAGTGACAGTCCTCCATACTTAACATTATTTCTGGGGATGAGCAATGCTGGTTTCATTAATCTTCACTGCTGATCCAGAAATAGTAAATCATAATTAATTTTTTATTCATGCCTTCCTTACTTTGGATCTGTTCATATATGTGTTTTCTTGATCATAATGTGTATACTGCAATCATTTCTGCTTTTTATTTTAATGCTTTTTGATGTCCAAGTGTAGTAGATAGATTCATTAGATACATTTGATTAAATGAGTCATCTGATTTACCACAATCATCGTCATTCATTTATCATCATAATTTGCTTGGTTGCTGTTACAGCTTCCCAGCTGCTTCTAGTCTGATAATTGCACATCCTACACATGAACCGTTAAGTCTTGAGTCAGACCAACTCATTTCCCTCACAAGAAAGGGCCATGATCTGCTTCTCTGTCTCTGCTCTTCCCCCTCTTTGCTCTTCAACACATTCACCTGCTCTTAGTTTGGAAGTTTTTTGGTGTTTTTGTTTCTATTTCTTGAACATGAGAATCATTTCCTACCAATGGGTCTCCACTCAGACTGTTTTTTTCTTTGTTTGTTTGTTATGTTTTGATTTGTTTTGTTTTTACCTAGCACGATTAACCACATTGTTGCAGGGCCTACTTCACTTTGATGCTCAGATATTGTCTCAAATGTTACCACTTAACAAAGGACATACCTTGCTGCACCACATGGAGTTGGACACACAGAACAATGCACATACCCATGCATTTTTGTTTTTATCCATCTTATAAGAAGTTGATGGATACCCTATGTTGGTACATAATAAAAATAAATTTTACTTTTTATCTAGTCACTGATATGAGTTTTCTTTATGAGCATAATACACTTTCTTAAAAACTTTTGTGAAGTTTTAATTAATTAATCTTGTTTCCTTGGTGGAATGTCAATGTTGTTTTCTCATATATGATTATGGTTTTTCTCATTTAGCTTCCATGCATTGTTGAACTATACAGTAAATCCCAAGCAGTGCAGAATGCTAGCTGTGATAGTAAGCAGTGATCATACAGTTCTGACTTTTATAGAAATAGCTTCAGTATGACTTCATGTGTGGGGGTTTCATGAGGAGTTATGAGAAGTGGGGACATCTGCTTTTGAGTAGAATAAGAACACAAACATGCAGCAATGTGTGTTAGGATTATTACCTGAGTTGCTGGAGAGTTTCAGCACTCACAAAGACATCTATCTGCTTTTGCATGCCCTAAATCTTGCAAAACTTGGGGCTGGGTCAGGCCAAAGCCAGGGGTTAAGAACTCACTTCAGGTACTGTAGAGCCAACCACCTGAGCTTGCTGCCTCCTTGGGTACACATTAGCAGGAAATTGAAATCAGGAGGTGAGCTGATCCTTAAAGTCAGACACTTTCTTAGGGAATGAGGCATTTCATGTGGGGATTTAAGATCTAGGCCAAACATCCACCCCAGGGTCCGAACTACCCTTGTACCTCTGTGCTCCTCCCTCGTCTCTTCCATCTACCTTCTCCATCTACCTTCTCTCCAGAAGTGATGGGGTTCTGAAATCTGTATCGTAACCATATGAGCAGATGGTTTCCTTACTGCCTACTTGTTTCGTAAATGACAGCTAGCAATCATAGTATTAAATAGACATGGATCAATTAACAATTCTACTGGAAGTTGAGACAAATTTAATATAGACTTTTGAGTAGCTCATTTAATTCCTTTAAAATTACACCTTGTAATTGGAGCCTTATGTGAGATTATAAACAGAAGGATGATAGTTTTCAATAAAGCTTCCATATGCAACTGACTAAGGTTTGAGTCATATCCAATATTGTAGAGCGGGTGTGATTCAGTCTGCAAACTCTGGTAGCAAGAAACATCTAATTTATTTATTATTTTAAATCAGCTCCTATACTGTCAGACAGGTAAGAAATCTAGCCTTAAGTCTATTATAATTTACAAAAGTGTTCATAATGCTGATACATTGAGGGGGACGTTTATCTCTGGCTAATCATGCTCATTTATGATTACACCTCATACCTGTGCCCTCTGCAGTGCTAGTCTAGGGCTCTTTGCTGAGACTGCAGAGTGCACGAAGGACCTAGATGCTCTGGTCCCAAGGACAGTGCATTGCTTCCCTGGGGTTCCGCGCTACAACTCCACTCAGCTTCATGCACCTCCAACTCTCCCTCTGCCTTCCCTGGAGAAATTATTCTACTTCTCTGCTCACCTGAAAAGCGCTGCTTCTCTTTTCTTCTGCCTCAGAGCACTTCTCACAATGACATCAAGGAACTCAGATTTTCACAAAATGTAGGAGATTCTTTGATTCCAGGTGGGTTCTGCTTTTCATCTCACCACAAGTGTCCTCTGATGCAAAGCGGTGCAAGCCTGCCCACCCCTTGATACTGGTTACGGTGGGTGGGATAGCGGGAACACACACACACATCACCTCTCTCTTTGTACGGTTTATTTATGTATTCAAAAATTAGAGTTACAGAGAGAAAGAGACATCTGTTAGTTAGCTCCCTAATGGGCACAATGGCGAAGGCTGGGCCAGTCCACAAGGAGGAAGCAGAAATTCCAATCCAAAGTTGTCAGGGGCTCAAAACGTTGGGCCATCTTCCATTGCTTTTCTCTAAGCACATCAGCAAGAAGGTGAATGGGAAGAGGAGCAGGCACAACACAAATCAGCACCACATGGAATGTTGACATCACAAGCCTTAGCCTAACTTGCTACACCACAACACGGACCCCTCCAAATCAACATCTCAGTGAATGATCCTGTAAATCTTCTACATAGTGCATGAGTATTGTATTAGAGAAATTTTAAAAAAAAGAAAGAAAAAGGAAAAATTATACCTTAAAGGGCACTGATTTTGATCTTACATAGTCTTCTCTGAAAACCTTAGAGGTTTCTAATTATTTCCTTTCCTTCATTTTCCTGAAGATGTAATTGAGCTCAAGAGGTAAAATGAGACAGTAGGAAGAGCAAAGACTTTGCAACTAGGAAAACTAGTTTAGCTTTTGCGTTCTCTTACTTAACTCAGTAATCTTGAACAAGTTAGAGAATGTTTCTGAGATTCAACCATGGATAATTATTCTATTTAGGGTTGTAGATAAATTGTAAAGGGATTATATGCACATACATACATGCTATTTTACCAGAAGATGCAGTGTGTGGTAGAAAGACAAGAAAACCCCAGGCTCCCTGCTAGTTCACCTTGTGGGTTCCTGGAGAGAACATGCGACCTAAAGAAATGTAGGGATTGTGCTCTCTTAGGCAACTGACAAGGTTTATTTCCAGGGTTTCAGTTTTTATATGTTTCATAAAACAATAGTTCAAACATAACTCAGAATTAGGTCATGTCTGGGAACAGAAAGTACAAAGAAGCTAACAAGATGACTTAGTCAAAGAGTTATTGAAACAGGGAATAGATAAAGTGTACTGTCCATCCTTGGTTGACTGGACAGAGCACAGATGGCTGCCTATCTTTAAGCAAAGCAAGAAAGCACATCCAAGGACTCACTGGGGGCAAGAGAGAGGCCTTCCGTTTTCTCTTTCCCGGAGCCTCTTCTCAACAGGGTCCCATGGGATCCCACTGTCCCAGCTATCCTACTGGCCGTGTTCCGACACTCCCTTACTCCTGGTGCTGTTCTTCTCAGATTGAACCATTGAACAAGGCAAATTTGTTACTAGCAGATAGGTGACAAGTAGACCCAGTATGAAAAGGACAATTTGTCTTCGATCAACCCTTCTCATTTAAAAAATTTATACTGTTTATAAAAACACTTGGCCATATCAATTACTTTAGCTTGTGAGCTGCTGGGGATTAGCCAAGGCCTGACAGTAGCGAAGTGCCAGGTTCCCAGCCACTGTTTTTCTCAAGTTGGCTTTCCTACTCCCAAAAATGAGCCAAGGCATCAGCAGGCAGACGATAAACAGATTTGTCATGCCGAAGCACGAACAGAAATAAAGCCCAGGTTCTCTCTTGTTGTGGACAGGTATGTTCAAAAAGTAAAAAAGCAATGTGGCAAGATGGACGGATCCAGCAATCAACCAGCACTCCGATGGGCGTGGCTTATCACCAGGGCAAATATGTCCAGGAATGCGCGGGCTCAGCCCAACCCAGTCTCCATCAAGGAGACAATTCCAACAGTGAGTCATTAAACTCATTCTCATCACATGTCACAGACTTAACTCAGATCTACATTAATTGATCAATTAATTCAAGCAACACTGGAAGTCCTGGGACTTGTATATAACAGCATTATCAACAACATACCCTGAGTCATCAAATCACTGTGCTTAATTTGCTCAAATTAAAACTAAAATATATTAATACAACTTACTAATTTTTTCATGAATTATTTCTTTAATCATAAATATTTAGGAGATATTTTCTAGTTTGCCTACTGTATAAATAGGTTCAGATTGCTAGAGTCACACAGAGGTAGAGCCTGTATTTTTTTTTTAACTTTTATTTATTTTTATTCCAAAGTCAGATATACAGAGAGGAGGAAAGACAGAGAGGAAGATCTTTCATTCAATGATTCACTCCCCAAGTGACCACAACTGACCGCCGGAGTTGAGTCAATCTGAAGCCAGGAACTAGGAACTTCTTCTGGGTATCCCACACAGGTGCAGAGTCCCAAGGCTTTGGGCCATCTTGGACTGCCTTCCCAGGCCACAAGCTGGATGGGAAATGGGGCCACTGGGATTAGAACCAGTGTCCATTTGGGATCTTGCAGTGTTCAAGGTGAGGACTTTAGCCACTAGGCTATCATGCCAGACCCCAGAGCTAGTATTTTTTTAGGGGGGAATTTTTATTTATTATTATTATCATTTTATGATGCAGTTCCATAGGCTCCTGGGAATTCACTAATCCCCTCCCTCAACCTGCCCCACCTAGTTCCTCTATATCATTACTAACATATTGTTCTTCATACACAGTCATATGTCCATCATTAAGGGCATGGACAATGGCAGAGAGTCCAGCATCCTATTGTGAAGATATAGTAAACAGTTTCATTGTAAATCCACCTTTGTCTGGAAGTGGAGATGCATACTATATTGTATCCTCACGTCTGGATATGTTAGTCTCCATTTCACAGTTACTGTGCATCCCCTTAAATGAAAACTCACAATACAAAATCAACAATAGAAATTTATAATGCCATGAAGTTAAATGACATGATACTAGATATGACAGTCTCCATTACACACCTACTATACATCCCCTTAAATGAAAAGCCACAAAACAAAATAAACAGGAAGAAAAAAAAAGAATTAACAACACCATGAAGTTAAATAACATACTACTGAATGACTAATGTGCTGCTGAAGAAATGAAAAAGAAAATCATGAATCTTCTGAAAGAAGCTAGTATTTTAAAATAGCATTTTAAAATAGCAGAGCTAGTGTTTTAAATACCATATGATATTATCTTTAAGGACTCCAATAGAGTGTGGGAAAATCTCCAGCAATTTTCATTCTGAGAAAGGGCAGGACACTAATTAAGTCATAGAGGATATACCGAGGGAGTAGAAGCAATACTTATGCTAACTGGCTCCACATTTATGGATTACCCATAAGTTAAATGGGCATCTCACAAGAATTTTGATTAATGAGGTGAAAATCTCTGCCTTATTTTTTCATGGACACTGCAAAGTTGCAGCCTTACAGAAGCACTTATTAAATTGCAGTCATTTTATATCTGAAGATGTAGTCATCAATCTTACTATAGCAGATAACATTATTTCAGTGTTGGAAAATACAAATGCATTGACTCCCAAGTCAGAAAATTCCAAATTTTAAATTCCTGTCATTGTCAAATGAGAGTAGTAGCTAAAAACGCACCTGGACATGGCAATAATTTGGGTGGAGGAGGGTGCCTGACGGAATTTCAAGCCTCTGCACTGTGCCTGAATGCCTGGAAAAGCCATTTGATCACAATTTTGTTCTCTACACAAGAAGAGAAAGATAATTGCTAAAAATTGTGAGCCTCTGAGACAGATCATAGAACTTGTCAGAATCTTAGCATGTAATGCATTCTTTCTTTCAAATCCCATCCCCTCATGCTCACTGTGAAATTTGCATCTTGCTAGACAATACTGCAAAGATCTTTGCCCAGAATCGATTTTCAGTCACCTCTTATGTGAGTCTAGATCTATATTCAAGGAGCTTTTCTAAGAGGGGTCTTTAAAAAGTTCACAGAAATGGTGCCTTCTCTTTTAGTTCATTTTAGAGAACTTTTTTTTTTTGGAAAATTCCTGGTATAAATTGTTGTGATTGAGTTATAAAATCTCCACATAAGTTACAATTAAAATTTAGCTACATCATCAAATGCCTGACACCACCCTACAAAGACTGTAAGATAAGCCTAACACAAACAGCAAGGGTGAATGTCACCAGCATTTATCTCCATTCAGCTGCACAGACTACAGTTGGACAGATAGATCCATGATTATGCTCTCTTTCTTTTTCTCCAGTCCAAGACCTTTTGTAAGAAAACAGGACTCTTAGGCATCAATTAACTGCTACGTATGTTGAGTCAGTGGGTTTTGAAATAATACCAGCAATTTGTACAATGAGGCAGAAGTTCTGATTCAATCTAAGTTGATCATGCAAGTCAAACCTTTTATGTTTCTGTTTCTCTTGGTTTATATGTTCGAGTATACCCTAATATAGTCCCCCAAAAGCCAGTGCGATCTTAATATCATGAATGTTTCCTCAAAGAATTCACACAAAGTCAATAATATGCATAGAAGACAATCCTATCCTCCCCTAAACCTGGAACAGTGACTGAAACATAACCTGTAATGCAGAGTTGATTACACACACAGCATGTTATGAGAGGTGTTCCAATAGTTCATGAATATTATGAAAACATAATACACAGATTTAAATCTTTTTTGTGTGTGTGCCAGGACTCATATCTTGTTAAACATGTCTGCACAAGATCTGGTAGGAAGCAGTTGGAAGAAATCAGTTTGCAAGTAGATGCTTTCAGATCAACATGAATTCTTGTAAAATTGAATAAACACAAAATTTATGTTGAAGCCTGAATGAAATAATAGCAAAATCATGGATGTTATGAAAAATTCATGGGACAATGTTCCAAATAAATTAACAATCTACTAACATATAACTCATTATAAGAAAGGAAGAGACAATACTTAAGAAGAAATTGGCTTCAGAAGCAATTTGTAAGAAAAAAATTTTTTTTTTCTCATGGCCTAATTGCAGAGGCCTGGAGATTAATGCAGATGAAATATGCAGTACTATAGACACCACAGTTGGTTCATCCGACACAATTCTGATGCCCAAATTAAAGTGGAATTCTCTTTGTGCCCTCCTACCTGCTTTGTTTCTTCCGGTGCCAAAACGGCTGTGTCCAGATCAGCCACAGACAAGCAGTTTTCTGTGAAATTTTTCAAATAGGATCAAGATCCTGAACAATTTGTTCAAAGAATTGTAACAGGAGGTGGAATTCGGCTTTCCCAGTGTGTTCCAAAAGACAACACTTGATCAAAGCAGTTGCCACCAAGAGGTGGAAATGACCCCTTCAGAGCAAAATTGGACTGACCAAGAACTGATGCTGAGATAACAGGTTTTGAGAGATGTTTAATGCATTTTCCTTTTGATTTTTTTTTTCCCCTGAAAAGACAAAGGGTGATACTGTCTGCTCATCAGGAAAGATTTTTGAGAAACTTAGATGAACTGATGCTGAAAAACACCCAGGAAAGCTTTCTTAGGTATCTCTCCACCATGACAAGGCCCCTGGTAGTTGCCTTTATCAAACAAGGACTATTCTGTGAGAGTGTTGATGGAAAATCATTAGTCACCCACTTAAAGCCTGATTTGCTTCCTTCTGACTTTGTATTTCCCAGTCCTAAAAAATCTTTTACAGTCACTTATTTTTCTTCTGTTAAAGGGTAAACAAAATTGCGTTGGCATCATTTAATTCCCAGGACTCTCAGTTCTCTGGGGATTAATGTAAAGGGCTGATATCAGACTTAAGAAAGTTCACTGAACTTGGTAGAACCTACGGTGAGAATGAACATTTGTATTTTTATCTTTTAATTTTTCCCCTGAACTTTTTGCAGTCTTCTCATGTCAATTTTCTGTTGGTGCTGTCACAAGTCACCTCACATGTAGTGTTTTAAACATTATAGATTTATTTGTTATCTGATAATTTTGGAACCAGAAGTCAAACTGAGTCCTCTGTGTTAACTTAGGTCTCTACAGAGCTGATTCCTGCTGGTCATCTTAGGGGATGGATCTCCCTGTCTTTTAGAATTTCTTGACCTGTGGTCTTTCTTGCATCTTCGAAGATAGCAGTATAACATCTTCAAATTCTGATTTTCCTTCCCTCTCCTTTACCCCCTGCCATTTTTCACCTATAAGGATCCAGATGATAACTCTGGGCTCATTTTATTAATTTTCTATTACCATATAGCGTAAATATTCAGTTTCTAGGGTGCTAGGCTTTGGCCATACTTGGGGACCATTATTGTGGTTTCAAGAAACACCATTTAGTTATATAAGTAACGTTAAGGTAAAATTAGAATGAACCTAATGATTTGAACCTTTAATTCTGCAAAGATTGACTGGAAACTCTGAAGGAAAGAAAATATTAGGTATTTTCTGGAACTTCTGGTCATATTTTGACACTTTGCGACAGCCGTATTTGTGGAGTTAGTATTTGGTATCCTTTCTGATGAAGCCCAAGATCATGTTGCTTCACATTGTACTTTAGTTTTTCTTGGGATTTTTAATGCATTTGTATGTTTATGTGACAGCGGTTGGTTTCTACGACGTAGTCAGGTCTCTAGTCAGGTTTGTCATTTTTATGTTAAAATGTTTCTGAAAGTAAGAAGTGATTCCCAGAAACATTAAAAGGCTTCTAGTACATTAAAGGCATAAGAAATGTGAAGTAAGTCCCTTGGTTGAGTCTTATCAACACTGGAGTCTACAAACTCATTATATTGTTAATGTCTGTGTAATGGTTAACAGCTTTCTCTAGAAAGAAACAAAACAAGGCTTAACAAAAATAACCAATATGGTCTATCACCCTATCTTGCTTTAACACACAACATAAGAATTATTCAGCTAATTGACGGCTGAGGTCATCCTATGGACAGAACAAAATGGCCAAACTTTAATGAATTTTATAAGAAATTTACTTAAGAATGACTAGTTCCTGTATTTGCTGTTTAAAATATTTATTATTATGTCTTTCCTACTTAAATTTAAATATCGGTGTATACAATTGTATATATTTATGAGATTTTATGTCCTGTTTTGTGGTATGTATATGTTGTATAATGTTCAAACAAGATAAAAATATTTATATTTATTCTTTCAAGCATTTAACATGTTTTGGTAGTGACAACATCTCCAAATCTACAGGCAAGGGCCTGGGTAGCAGGCCTGGTGGCCTCAGCCCAGCTGAAATTTTTTACAGTGTTCCTGGAGCTGGGATTGTTTGCTTTCCTTTTTCCTAGCAGAAGGTGTCTTTCCATGTCGTGCTCCCTGGAGCTGAGGTGACATGGGCCACTGCTGCCTTTTTGCTTGCTTTAATGCAACTTTTATTAAACTCGCAAGGCAAAGTACTGTGTTCTCCTACCTGCTTGTAAGGGTGACTTGATATGCATACAACTGTTTAAATTGGTGTCTGCGGGCCGGCATCATGGCCTAGTGGCACTAAAGTCCTCGCCTTGAATGTGCCGGGATCCCATATGGGCGCCGGTTCTAATCCCAGTAGCTCCACTTTCCATCCAGCTCCCTGCTTGTGGCCTGGTTAAGCAGTCGAGGACAGACCAAAGCCTTGGGACCCTGCACCTGCATGGGAGACCTGGAAGAGATTCCTGCTTCCTGGCTCCAGATCGGCACAGCACCGGCCATTGCTAGTGAATCATCGGACGGAAGATCTTCCTCTCTATCTCTCCTCCTCTCTATATATCTGACTTTGTAATAAAAATAAATGAATCTTAAATAAATAAATAAATAAATAAATTGGTGTCTGCGAAAAGGCTATAATTATCTCATCACTAAAGGTAAAACATTTCAGTTAGTTGGTGCCTGCCTTGGATTGTTATTGTAAACGTGTTTAGAATTAAAGTGAATGGAAATATTCTGTCAGTCAAGTTCATGGTACATGCAGCAATAGGGCTGCGTTTGTCATGAGATTTTTGTCAGTGATGGGCAGCTCTCATTTTCTGATGCCTAATGCCTGCACAGAATCATGGATTTGGTGCACTGTGGCTGATGTTGATGGCAGTCCGTGTGGGTTTGTTGCTGTTGTAGCAGTTCGCTAAACACATGAGAACATGCTCCTTGGGAGTCTCTCAGAAAATAAATGGCAAAAGGGCTGTATTTAATTGTGTCTGCTCTGCTTCCTTAAGCCTGTTGGCTGACTAAAATATTAAAATGTATAAATATGTACTTTACACAAACCAGATTTATAAATTTGGCTCAATGAATTTCAAATGTTCATGACTTACTCCTGCTATTCTACTAATAGATTAAAATGGACAGGGAAATAGAGTTCCTACAGAGCAAAAGCAGGCAGCTCTCTTTTTCATAACATCCGTTCTTGACATGACATTTGCAAAAGGATTTTGAACTTTGTGTTTACGCAATTTGGAAGCATCACAGAAGGATGAAGGTCATCAGAGAACCCTTTGCAAGTGCAGGAGAAAGATATGATATGATTGCATCTGCTTTTCCTTGGATGAAGATAAGCCCTAATTTTCCCCACATTTTCAGTGGATGCTCTGTTTGATATTTAATTAACAGATCAAATGAATGGTTGAGGAAAAGAAATTCAGAACTTCTTAAATTTTAATGTAACGTCTTAACAAGATGGTGCTTATAAACCTCAGGAAAATTGCTTTAGAATCATAACGAGCTGTTCTTGTTTTTTCATGCATAATCTGAGTAACAGCTTTTTGGAAAATTAATGTGAAAATGTAAAAATATAATTGCTAAGCAACCTGTGCATTAAGCATCAGTTTCAATTAATTTTAGCTAAGCATTTCATTATTAATTTTAATATTTCATAATTACATTTGTATTCAATCAATTACTTTAAAATTCACCTTATATGCTCTGCAAAGCATGATGCATCTCTGTTTTTTTCAATAATAATCTAGACAGGCTTCCACAATATTAGATGAAGTTCCATAATGAGATTTTATTGGTTTCACATAGATAGAAATGAACACCTCTTTTTCTTTAATGTTAACTTAAAAGGTGAAATTATTATTAAAATAAAAATAAAAATGAAGAAACCTACTTAACTGAATATTAGCTACTATATTTTCAGATATAATTCAGCATCTTAATTCATCTGAACTGCCATTGATTTATAATACATTAGTAATTTTCATGATAATTAACAATAAGAAATATTATTTGAGTTTCATAAAATGATTAAGCATCATTTATAGAGCATGAAAGAAAAGGAAATATGATTCAGTGAACACCACTGACAGTGAACATGAAAAACTCTGACCATACTGAGAGGCTTTGGTTAAAACATACTAGAAATGAAAATGACTTTTCTAGAGTCAAATAGAAGTTACTTCAGAAACTTCAGAAAGAAGATGGCTTTAGAAAATGGATATAGAATTTAATAACCTCTAGGATTATTTGCTATTGGTTTATGTATACTATTCATGTGATTTTATATTAAATCTGGTATAAAAGGCAATTTCTAGAATGCATTATCAATAGCACTTAGAAACTTTCTCAGATAACCTTTTTTGCTTAGAAAATATTTAATTCTGTTCAAAGACCAAGAGGTCTCCTTGAGGAGCCCTGAGTCAATCCCAAGTCTCCACTCTTGGAATGTTAGTGAGCTTCCCATTTCACAGGAAATGGCCAAGAAAGCAGAAGAGGACCTTGTAAGAAACTCCACTACCTGTACAATAACATATCTATGTATGGCTGAGAAGCTTTTTAAATATTGAAAGACATGTCTGCACTGTACACCAACTTTGCAGTTTTGTTTTCAAACATTGTCCACATGCTCCTCTTCTAGGAATCAGATCATTAGTGCTTCACTATGGAGGCAGTTTGGTCCCAAGGACAAAGAACACACAGCACAGGATGGGCTGGACAAGTGGGGGACTGTAAGTATCAAGAGTGGCCATCCAGTGGAGGAAATGGGCAGCAGAGACTGTGCCATTTCTAGAAGAATTTACCAGCCAGGCTTCGTGGCTGTATACAGCTCCAAGAGCTTTGTTGAATCACTCAAGGTAACAGCCAACCCTCAGGGATGAAAGCTTTTTCTGGTTTTCATTTCCTTTGCCTTATTGACTATTTTTCTTCTTATAGAGTGACAAGCATTCATTGTAGAAAATTTGTTATTACACAAAAGGAAAATTCTCCCAGAAACAGTCCATGTTTCTTTGTGCTCTTATGTCAAAAACAAAGACTGGGTAAATATAAAGAACAGGCATTAATTTTTACTGTTCTAGAGGTCAGCAAGTCCAAGATCAAGGTGCTGGCAAGTTTGGCATCCGATGATAACCCATTGTTGGCTTCCAAGTCATAGGATGCTCATTGTTGCATCCTCTGGAGGATTGCATGTCTGCAAGAGGGCAAAAGAGGTCTTAGCAGCCCCTTTCCACTCCCTTAAAAGACACTAATCCTATTCAGGAGCACTTTCCAGAGGCTCCACTTCCTAAACCACTGAATTTGAGGATTAAATTGCAGCACAAATTCTGTGCAGCCTCCAACATTCAAACCACAGCACATCCTAACCAGTAATGACAGCTACTGACACACTTCCTTCCACTGTTTCTCCTATATGCATGCTTCTATTTCTCTATTATTTACACTCTGACAAGATCTTGGAATCCAGTTTTTTAAATTAAATTACGTTTCTTAATGAATTATGCACATACATTTCTCCAGAAACATTAGATTCTGATCTTGATTCCTAACAAGTCCTTCCTGTAGATACCACTTCTCATCCAAAATATTAATATTTTGCAGGAAGGAAAATAATGAAGAGGGAGAAAAAAAGAAGAGGGAGGTAGGGGTTTGGGGAAGGAGGAAAAAGAGAGGGAGATGAGAAAATGGGAAAGGAGCGAAAGGCTGGGGATGGAAAGAGATAGGGAGGGGAAGGAGAGAAAGCTCTTGTTTGACTTGGGTCTAAGGAGTTTTCCTTTTAACATTTTGGGAAATTTGCCCCCCACTGTGCTTAACTCACCCTAAGCTGTCTTTTATCAAAACGTCTCAGTTTGTTTATATCTGAAACACACACATTAGTTCACAGATGGGGGCACGCACTGCGGCAAAACTGTTGAAGCTGCCATTTGGAATACCTGCATTCCAAATCAAGTGTCTGATTTGATTCCTGGGTTTGCTTCCTACCCAGCATTCTGCTAATGCAGATCCTGGGACACAGTGATGGTAACTTGAGTACTTCGGTGTCTGCCACCTATAAGGGAGATCTGGATGGAACTCCTGGATCCTGGCTGTGACTGGTAGCCCAGGCCATTATTAGGCATTTGAGAAAGTAATCCAATGATAGAATAATCTCTGTCTCTCCACTACTGTGCTTTTCTTTTTTTTTTTTTAAAGATTTATTTTTATTATTTTTTAATTGGAAAGGCGGATATACACAGAGGAGAGAGAGAGAGGAAGATCTTCCGTCCGATGATTCACTCCCCAAGTGAGCGCAACGGCTGATGCTATGCCGATCCGAAGCCAGGAGCCACGCGGGTGCAGGTTCCCAAAGCTTTGGGCTGTCCTCGACTGCTTTCCTGGGCCACAGGCAGGGAGCTGGAAGGGAAGCAGGGCTGCCGGGATAGAACCGGCGCCCATATGGGATCCTGGGCGTGCAAGGCGAGGACCTTAACCACTTGCGCCACCGCGCCGGGCCCTGCTGTGCTTTTCAAACACAAAAGAGAGATATACTTGAAAAAAGAGTAGTATAGAAATGGATAGAAACCAATGCTTGACTGGTTTAAAGCTGAACTAATAGATTTCTGTCAAATTCCTTAGGCTTACTCCAGATTTCTTAAGGTAGGTCAGTAAACTCATTGTTGTCAAGCTTTAGGTCCATGAGCTCCCAATTGGGTTGGATCTACTCAGATGGAAAAAGGCTGACTGCACTGAAGGTCACAAGGCACTTGCATGGTGGTGGAGGTAGAAGTCAGGGGGCTCCACTCATGGGAGAGAAATGAGCAAAAGGAGCATGGTAATGGAGAGATCAATTTCAGAAGCTCAGGGTCGCTTTCTTTGGGTCAACTTGATATTAGATGTCATCCATGGATGTACTTCCTGTCCAGCAGTGATAATAGAGTCCCTTAGCTTCTCCTGCCTGTGAAGGTGCTAGGCAAAAGAACTCCAGAAGGAATTGTGTTACTCTAATTACTGTGTGTTACTCTATAACTGTATACAGTATTTTTACAGGGCAGTAAGAACTTCCCAAGAAGTTACAAGCCTTAAGCAAAGTTATGGACATGATTAGCTTGAGGAGGTCAGAGCACCCAACTTATGTGAAACATCCCAGAGAATCAGCAGGACTTGAGATGCTTCTAGAATCTTAGCACCTGGCATACGGCAGGCTTTTGGCACCTGTTTATGGGGTGAAAAAAATACCATAGCACTTTTCTAAGCTGCTTCTTACAGCAGTGAAGTTAGAATTCATTGGTGTCCTCAAGTAGTACCAACAATGTCTGGATGCCTGGCTTTTCAAAGAAAAAAAGGAAGCATGCAAGGAAAAAAGCAGCTAACCACAAATGAGACTTTCTAGAACATTGCTTCTATCCATGATCCATGAGTGGTACCCTCTTCCCAAGTTAATTCAGAACTCTGGGGAGGCAAAATTGGTGCCATGCAAGTGAGTATAGATAAGACTGGAAGGTGAAAAACACAATTTGAAAGAAGATGAATATGTTGCATTTTATCCTGTTGCATTTAAGCAGCCCCAGAAGTTTTAGGGTAGAAAATAACTTGATTAAAAAATAACGTGATTGATTCATGTAAGAATCAGAGTCAGAGTCAGAGAGTTACATTTGTGAATAAAGATATAAAGGTTTTATATGTAAAATCCCATCAAAATCATTTCAGCAATTTTCCTTACAATATTTTAAAACTTGAGTATGACTCATTCTTTGGTTTGCATGTTTTTGTCTCCTCCAAAGTTCATGTTGACTCTTGATTTGTAATGCAATGATAGTTTGAAGCGGGGTCTACTGGGTGGTGGTCCTGAGGTCTCTGGCCTCATTCGTGAACTCATGCCCTTACAAAGGGCTTGATGGATGGGATCAGCACCGTCTCCATCCTTCCACTTTCTGTCATGAGGTAGCAGATGATAGAGTCTTCATTTTCAAGATCCCAGACTCCAGACGCACAAGAAATATATACATTTTTATTGATTTTAATGTTTCCAGTCTCAGGTGTGCTGGTATAGCAACAAAAACAGACTGTTTTATGTAATTTACAACATACATTTTAGTATAAGTGAAATTTACCACCACTATTAG
The DNA here is from genome assembly GCF_017591425.1 of Ochotona curzoniae. NCBI lineage: Eukaryota > Metazoa > Chordata > Mammalia > Lagomorpha > Ochotonidae > Ochotona > Ochotona curzoniae. The sequence goes on from NW_024467115.1 coordinate 12,008,680, forward strand.
CCACCAATCCTCATATTTATGATTACAAGTTACCTCCAGTCAAATGGACTCCAAATGTTCTCCTCGTTCACACGGTGCTAATGCCAGAGCAAGTACAGGACAACTGCACTTAGAATGAAAATAACTGTCAAACAGGAAAACTTCTCTTCCCCTGAACTCACTTCCAGTGTGTCTACGGTCTTCATACACCTAGAGTAGAGTTTAGCATTTTGAAGAATAGGCATTTATTCTGTTGTACAGATTTATTTATTTTGATTAGAAAAGCAGATTTAAAGAGAGAAGGAGATACAGAGAGAAAGATTTCTGTCCAATGATTCACTCTCCAAATGGCCTCAATGACCAGAGCTGATCTGAAGCCATGAGCCAGGAGCTTCTTCTGGGTCTCCCACATAGGTGCAGGTTCCCCAGGTTGCTGTGTTGCTTTTCCAGGACACAGCAGGAGCCTGGATGGGAAGTGGAGCAGTGGACATGAACAGAGGCCCATAGGGGACCCTCGTGCTTGCACAGTGAGGGTTAGCCAATTGAGCCATTACACCAGTTCCTGCCCGAGACCCTTATTTACTTGGGATTCACAGTTAGTGTTAAGCAGAGAGCATATACCACCTTGGATAATAAATGGGTCTTCATTCTCAGAGCTTTTAGATAAATGAGCCTCAGTTGATAGAGTGTATACATATTTTGGACTTAATTAACAACTGTGATACCATAGTTTTAGGAGAAATTGCAGCATTTATTTTCCACATCTTCAATTTTCTATGGGAAAAAAAAATCTCTAAGAGTTCATTCTTGATTGGAATAAATACTTCTTGCCTATTGCTCCATTCTCTTTGGAGTCTTAAAAGTTCCTCTCATCCAAATCCCTTTACCTTGAAGATGTCTGATTCACCATCAGTCACAAAGCCCAGTGCTCTGATCTGCTTCCAGGCTGTCTGCCCCTGTAGCCCTGCCTGGGATGGAGCAGCCAGTGATGCAGAGAGGAGTGATTTGGATTATAGTAGTGCTTCCAACATAGCTTTTATTTGAAAGCACTGCAATTTGAGAGTTAATTAGTAATTTCCACAACCATCAATAAAGTTGATATGCTGGCCCCTACTTGGCTATCTGTTCTTTCTGTGTATGTGTACTGGTAAAACTTGAAGTGCAGTGGGAAAGCAACACAACACCTAAGGGATGCATTATTCTTTTATTTATTTAGAATATTTTTTCCTTGGCCTTCCTTCCAACCTTCATTTAAAATTATTATTATCATTGTATGATACAACTCCATCATCCCTGGAGTTCCCCCTGCTCAACCCCACTCTCCAACAACTGAGTTCCCCCATATCATTATCATAGTATAGTTCCACATACACAGTCATAAGTCCATCATTGTGGACACAGGCAATGGTAGAGAGTCCAGCATCCCAATGTCATGACACATCTAACAGTTTGACTAGGAGTCCATCCTCCATTCAGAGTAGAGCTGCACATTGCACCATATCCTCAGATCTGGACATGACAGTCTCCACTACACAGTCCTGTACATTCCCCAAGTGAAAAGCCAAAAAACAAAATCAACAACAGAAAGAAAGCAAAGAAATTTACAAATGTCATGAGTTAAACAACATGCTACTAGATTTGATAGTCTCACAATATTGCTGTTGATCTTTTTATGGTTTTGAATGGGTTTCCATAAATAAAATCCCAATTTCTATCATTGCGTTAATTACAGTAGTCAACAAATGGCGTGATTTACAGTCATCCTGCAAGCAAATAACATGTCAGCTAGATCTTCCTGCTCTCTCTTTATTCCAGATTCTTAGCCCTCAAATTTACTACAAAAGCAAAATCAGTTACCAAAAGTGTCCTTCAAATACTTGTCTATATCAGCCATGCCAAATACACTACTTCAGGGAGCAAGAGGATAACAGGAAGAATAATTGAAGGCAAATGAGACCAGGAGAAGAAATCAGAAACCTGGAAACCTGGGACTCACAGAGTCTTGTGAAATCAACAGTATATCAGTGTCCTCAGGATGTAAGCTGTCTCTCATACATCAGTCCTCCTTAGCTGCTTGATATTGTAGAAGCACGTTTCTCTATGGAGTGACACTGATTACTAGGACCCTGAAGCATCCTTGTAAGCTTTTCTGTAGTTAGGTGGAGGTTTTCCACAGAAACTGGACCTTAGGGCTTTGTGCCCTTGATGCAACAATAACAGAAAATACTTGAAGCTTGGACTGCAAAAGAGGTTCATTTAGTTCAGAATTTTGGAGGTTCAAGGGCATGGCACTGGCATCAGCTTGGTTCTGGGGAGGACCTCAGATCAAATGGAATCACAGTGGTGGAAGACTGTGTGAGAGGGAGCAATTGCATGGCAAGAAAAGAGGCTGGGAGCAGTCATTGCGGAGTAGTGAACTGTTCTACGGGGTGAGATGCCAGCTTGCCTTCTTGAAGTGTTTCATTCATGTCCCTACTTCACATTTCAGATCCAATTTCCTGCTAATGCTCCTGGGATGCAGTTGGTGGTGGTCCAAGAACTCAGCTTCTTGCCATCCACAAGGGAGTCTCACCCGTATTATGACAATATTATAGACCTTCATAAGAAGTCAAAATTCCATCGTTCTATTTATGTGTGTCCTGACTTAGCAGGTGCAAACAATGACAGACAGTCCAGCACTCTGTTGTCAAGTTAGACTTTTATCCCTGTAATGTCTGTGTCATAAACTGGGGACAAAGGTTAAATCATAAAATGTGAATATAGAATTTCATTGTTATCTTACTTTTCATTGTTATAACAATATTGTTATTGTTATTTTTAGCTTTGAAGATGCATGTATTTTAAAAATTCTCTAGGAAGACATCTTTTATCTCTTTTTATCTCCCCCAGCAAAACTGCCAACCCAGATGACTGTTGCATATTAATTTTTGACTTGCCATAGTGCCTGCTAAATCATTTATCCTTTTATCATAACTATCTTCCTGAAGACATATTCTTGCATAGGAGGGTATTGAGCAAGAAAACAGAAGACTTGTATTCCTGTCCTAGCCTTTGCAATGACCAGGTGCGATATCCCAGACATGTTAAATTCTTTGAGCTGGAACATTACGGTATGTATTTTTTTCTTAATGTTAAAAGTAATTTTAAATCCTCTGAGAGTTAACTGATCAGGCTGTGACATAAAACCTCCTAGTACTCTACAATTATTTTTAACCACTGTAAAAGAGCAGTATCCATCAGTATATTTGGGTAAATTTTGTGAAAGAATAGTTCCTAGATTTTCCTGTTGTTCCATGTCAAAATTTTGTTTAAGTAATTTACCAGAAAGCTGACAGGAAGACAAGAGCTGCTTTGACAAGCATTTATGAAATGGGGATTATCTTGTCAGTGGAAAAAGAAATGCTAAATTAGTTACAAGACTACTTAGTAGGGTTAATGTCTCTAATAGCCACAATTTGTCATTTTCTGTATGTTCTTACATAAGCTGTAAATTTCTAATAAAATGCACTGTAGAAAAATTGTCATAAAAGTATAAAAGTCTAACAAGAAATTATTCTTCACAATGGATTATTAAAAAACTAGCCATAACCCTGTTTTTTTCCACATTTCGAGGTAAATTGATTTTTCATGCATCGAAAAGAAGGAACTACAATGAAGCTGCACATTGATGGAATTCACCAGAAGATTCCTCAGAACTTTTAGATAGAAGGAAAATTCAGAAAGGTTTCAATCAAGTGTGAAGATCTCGGTAAGTATAATTTTTGTATTTCATTTTAGCGTATGAACTATAAAGTGAACTCCAATTTTTAAATTTATGATTGTGTAAGTGTCACACTTGGAAGAAAAGTTTTGAAAATATTAAGATGAGCTTCTAAGATTCTTCATTTATCTGTGAGGCCCATCATATTGCTATGTCCATACTACACTCATGAGAAAATACACAGTGGTTGTTGTTGTCTATAAAATATCCATTATAAAATTAATACAATATCAATATAAAAATTGGAACAAAATTTTCTAAGATGAAAATTAGAAGGATCCTTCCAATCCATAGTTTCATTGCTCACTAGCATCTTCTGTTAAAGTGTTGGTATTCTACCATGCTCTAGACACACACACACACAGACACACACACACACACACACACTTTCGGACAAAGATGTTACACCAATTGCTCTACATCTTGTCTTAAGAGTTTGATATCTGCTCATGTAGATTTTTTTCTGCTTAACAATGGGGTGATATTGCATTGTTCAAACACATACTTTAACTAGTCTCCTACGGATTGGCACGCAAGTAGTTCCCAATTTTCCCTGTGAGTCAGCCATCACACCTGCTGAGGGTACAGAATTTAGCACTGAGCTCACACACTGGGCTCATAAACTCTATTGTTCCACTGACTTGTGTAAGGTATCTAATCTCCCTTCTTTCCAGTTTTATTTGTTGAATTTCTGCTATGTACTAGGCATCACTACATACTCATAAAAGTGAAGGTCTTAACCTAGTTGTTTGAGTCAAGGGTCACATTCTGTACATAAAGTCACACTACCACCACCAAACAAAACATGGCTACAAATGCAACATTTGGGCTGCAATTCTGCAAAAGATTAAAGGAAGGAGTCAAATGAGTAGGACAATGTGAACTAGGTCTTCATTATGTACCATCCAAATGTTTGTCCTAGAATTTAAAGATATCTTCAAGTCACTTGAGGGTGTTATTGAATTGTGGAGTATGAGTCACCAGGTTTGAGTAGCCAGATTCTAATGACAAATGACTGATTCAGCACCCTGGACAGTGGAACAGATATGCTAATCACTTTTTTTTAACTGCTCATCTAATGTCATCTTCCTTGGGTACATTCTTGTAACAAAATACATAGTCAGAATTCCACCCCCTCCCCTTTTTTTCAGTACTTCTTGGACCCAGTGGCTAAAACCTCATCTTGTATGCCAGGGATCCCACATGGACGTTGGTTCATGTCTCAGCTGCTCCATTTTCCATCCAGCTCCCTGTTTGTGGCCTGGGAAGTAGTAGAGGATGGCCCAAAACCTTGGGACCCTGCACCCACATGTGATATACAGAAGGAACTCCTGGTTCTTGGCTTCAGATAGGCTCAGCTCTGGCCATCGCAGCCACCTGGGGAGTGAACCAGTGGGCAGAAAAATCTTTCTCTATATCTCTTCTTCTCTCTATAAATCTAGCTTTCCATTAAAAATAAACAAATCTTTAAAAAGTAATTGTTAGGAATGGCATTCTGGCATATAGAATAAAGCCAGCACCTGTGACATCAGCATTCTGTATGGGCACTGGTTTGAGTTCTGGCACCTCCATTTCCAAGTCAGTTACCTGTGGATGTGCCTGGGAAAGCAGTAGAATACGGTCCAAGTGCTTGGATCTCAGCTGTCCAACGTGAGATCTACAAGATGTTGCTGGTTCCTGGCTTCAACTTGAGAAGCCTTGGGTTTTGGAACTGTCTGAGGAGTGAGCCAGCTGATGGATGATTGCTCTCCTGTAGCTTCGATTTTCAAATGTATAAATCACATTTTTAAAAGTGCTTCTCTATTGTCCTGTCTGTCACATTAGTGCAAATCAGTCCAGGGAAAGAAATGGTGCCTTAGAAAGGAGAAGGTGTGCTTTCTCATTCTCTTGAACTGTCAATGTCACTGAGGTACACAGAATCTAAGAGAGTCTCCCATCTGGAGGTTAAGACTAGTATCGACTTCAAGTTAACCAATAAAACATATATTTGAGAAGAGTTAGCACTCATACACAAAAAGGGAATCAGCAGCATTCTGAACCATTCTGTCAGTAAATCCACTGAACTAAAAGTCCCTTGAACATAATGAATATGGTGAAGTACCAGTTAGAATCTCAGCGTAGTAAAAATTGCCTTTGCTGATTTAAACACGTGTTTTGCCACCGCTTGCTTTCTTCTCTGTTCCTTACACTAAGGACAAAATCAAGAAGATCGTTTTCTTTTCTGACCCTACTTTGAAACAGCAACCGTGGTTGCCAGAATATCCCCGGGGGCTTTTAAACTATTAATCGGGTTCACTGCTGGAAGAAAGTAATTCAGGCAAAAATCCTGAAATTTCACTTGTTTTCCACTGTAGACACTTTTAGTTCCTAGTTGAGGAACCTCTTTCAGTTTTGGGGAAGCTAGCAGCTACATTTGTAGGGAAAGGTGAGTATAATCCCACATGCCTTCTCTTAACCTTTGTGTGTGATCTGTTTAAGGATACTCATTATTTTTCATTACAATGTATGTTTCCTAAATGAATTCACTAAGATTCACTGCCGTAGATTAAACTAATATTTATTCTGTACCAAAGGTGAAGATGTTTATCTTCATGTTTCAGTCATCTCCTGAGGTTAATTCTTGATTCCAGAGACAGAATCTTCTTTAATGACTATTTTTTCAAGATGCTTAAATCAAGTCTGGTGTGTGTGTGTGTGTGTGTGTGTGTGTGTGTGTGTGTGTGTTACTAAATGTGTGTCAAAAATCAATGTGATAGGTAAGAGAAACTTACATGTTATCTCATTAAATTTCACAACAACATTTTGAAATAGGTGTTTTGTTTCTGCTTGAGGGATGGGAGAAGCATAGTTCAAACTCCCTTCCTAGGTGCTTGTGCCTGAGTTACAGTAAAGAGTGTTTTTTTGTCTCATGGGCTCTTTTTGGAACGGGCTTGTTCTGCTGGAAATTCACACATCTCGGCAGGGCATCAAAAAACACAGTGTACGAACCACGGTGAGGCTCTTGATGGAGAGAGGAACAAAGCAGTTCGATTGCCATCCATTACTTGAAAAGCAGATATGGAGCTAAATTTGAAATCCATTAACGCTATTGCATATTCACTGAATCCTGTCAGATGCAAACGTGTAGTGGCCATTAGCAAAGATTAAATAATTTACCTGGGCTTGCCTTGAGCGCTCAATTCTGTGGGAAGAATTTGTAACTAGTATCTTGGTAGGTTCTCACACTAGTGAATTACAGGTAATTCTCTATGTACAATGTGCAATCCCAATCCTTACTGACGCTAATAGTAATTATTTCAAAAAGGAAACTTAAGTGCTCTTACTCAGTTCACCTTCCTTCTTCCTGCTCTCCTTCCCTCACCTCTGCCCTTCCTTCTTCCTGCTCTCCTGCCTTCACCTCTGCCCTTCCTTCCCCTTCTCCTCCTGTTCCCAGACCATTCAATAAAATCCGAGTTCCATTTGAGAAAGGACCATTCTCCTTGGCCATAAGAATGTGCTGACTTATTCTTTCATGATTCACATCAGTCCCCTTCAGAGAAACACTCACCTAATGCCTGAGACGGCTCCACGGCTGTCTTAAACCTTTCACAGCTTGTCCTCGATAGTGTGTCATGTTAAATGACCCCTATTGACGGTAGGACTCTGTTACTTATTCCCAAGCAAGCAGGGTGCTCACTCTAAAGGGGTTTTATAGGAGGATTATGGCCTCAGGGTATTCATAACACATAGAGGCAAGAACTGGGAAGCTGGCCTAGGGGAATCACACTGCTTCAAGTTGTCCTTTGACAAATATGTAAGAGAGCCTGGACAAGCTGAGCACATGCAACTGGGCTCAGGATTATTAGATAAAGGTGGGGTAAAACACAGCTGCAGATGGCTTACTGAACTGACTCGTTTCCTTTGCCTGCCTTCCTTCTCGCCCTCCTTTACTCTCCCCTCCTCCTCCGCCTTCCTCTCGTGAAATTTCTATGAAAAGCACCCACACTCAAAGTCTTCAGGCCACGATAAGACGTTCACTGCCCCAGGACGCTCACTTCTCCCCCTCACCATATCCAATACTTCCTCCATTCTCTGACACGTACCTTTTTTGCTCTCAGACACAAACTTTTTTTTTTTTTTTTTGACATTGTGCTGACCCTACGCTTAAATTCACAAATGGACCGCACCAGGATGCCTTCTAGTCCAGTGCAAATAACATGCCTGGGACACATTCAGGGACACCACATTCCCAGACCCTGCGCAGGTGTGTGGGGGAGGTGGGTGATTTCATCTTAATGTACATTGTCGTCATTTTGGTCTGTCTAACGGACAGAAACCATTTCCTGGGGGCACCTTTTACCCACAATAATATTTGGCAGCAAAGGGTTAACCTGAACCTCTCTTTAGTTTTGGTGTTCGCCATTCAACTTCACTACTCAACGAAGTCCTTAGAGACCCTGGACGCCCTGTAGTCCGTTCCTACCCTTGGGCCGCCTAACAGCGCTTGCAGCCTAGAGCAGTGTAGACAGGGAAGGAGTTTCCTCCTCCACTCCACTCAGGTGTGATCCTCTTCGCGCAGCGTCAGCGCAGCCACCAGGGGGACCCCGACCCACCCAGGTGGCTTCTGGTGAGAAAGCGTGTGGGGGGCGTGGAACCCAGGGTTCCTCAGCGCCTGCTCCAAGCATGCCCTGATGGGCCGCGACAGCCCCTCTGCTCCCCGTCACTGACGAGGTCCGGACTCGCGGCCGTGGAGGCCCGGATTGCGCCGTGGCGAAGGGCGCGTCTCAGGGTGGGTGTGCCTGTTTGCGCCCTTCGGCTTTGCAGCCCGCCCCCCCAGAGCGTGGGAGCCAGCACTTTGTTCCTCGGGCAGGCTTTGCTCTGAGGGCGACCTCTGCTCGGGAAGCTCAACTTTGCGGTCTGTCGCTCTGGGTGTCCTGGAGCGGAGGAGGAGGAGGAGATCCTGTCCGCATCTTCCTGGAAGAAAGGGAGGTAGTGCCGGGGTTCCCACGAATCGCGGGCGGCAGCGAGATTGGCTCAGCCCCGGGTCCTGTGCGGGTGGCGACGCTCCCGGGAGCCCGCCCTGTCCCCCGCCCCGTCTCCCGCCCCCAATCCGCCTCTCCCAGGCTTGGGGCTGGAATCCGGCTGGAACCGCGCAGAAAACTTTTCCCCTCCTAGCATCCGCACCCTTTTGTCTTCCTGGCCGGCGGCGGCGGCGGCGCCTGAGCTGCGAGCGCCCGACCCCTCCGGCGCGCCCAGACGCTGCGCGCCCCATGGCGGCGCCCGGCGACCCCGCAGCCCGCGGCGGGCGCAGTCAGCGGCGCGCCCCCGGCCCGCAGCCCGCCCGCGTGCCCCCCGCGCAGAGGTAGGGGCGTCCCCTCCGCCTCCGCCCGCCGCCCGCCCCCTCGCCTGACTCATCCGCCCGCGGTGACCGCGAGCGTCCGCTGCCCGAGCCCCGCTGGGATGGGGAAGGAGAGCGCGGCCGCCGCTGGTTGCCGGGATTCTCGCTGACGCCCCCGGGTCCGCCGCTGCCTTCTGTCTCCGGAGGCGCCTGAGGAGGTCCCGACAGCTCCCCGAGTGCTAACCGCGAGAGGCCACCAGATCCCCAAGTTCCGCGCCCAGATCAGGTGAGGGCAAGGTCGGGGTCTGCTGGGCGAGGGGAGGTGGGTTGGAGTCCCAGCAGCAGAATCGGGGCGCGCCGTCAGCCCCTTGTGCTCGCCTCCTCTCCAACCTCCAGAGTTACCGGGAGCGCTGCGTCCCGAAGTTTGGGAGACAGACCAAGTCCGCCTTCAGGTCGGCACTCCTTGGTCCCCAGGGCGTGAGAAAAACCGCGAGGGGCAGCTCCGGGAGCACCCAGCACCGGAGCGCCTGGCTAGGATTCTGCCAGCTACACCCTCCTTTGTCTCGGTTCCAGGGAGTCAACGTTCTCTGTCAAGATGTCCACAGAGCTAATAGATGGCCCAGCAGAGGACCTGGTTGTACCTACATGGGCAAAATGGAGAGGCAGGATCGTTGTTAGCATAATTCAGCACTATTGTTCTTCCTACATAGGCTGTCCTGGAGAGCTCACAAGATTTGCTTCATTAATCATCGTTCTTTGCTATCATCAGTTGTGCAAGCCAGCTCTTCACATTGTGTAGGCTCAAGCTCAGTTGTGTTTACTGGTCTTTGGTGTGTGTGTGTGTGTGTTTATAATTATTCAGTGCTAGGCATTGGTAGTGTCACCGAGCAAGGCAGATATTTCACATAGCCATCTATTCTTGGACTAATTGGAGTCAGGCTCTGTAAACCGAATGTGTAGTTCAGTAGCAAATATGTTGGGCTTAAGTGTCTCAAGATCTTTAAAAGTGGACAATTACATAGAAAATATCAAAACTCAATAAATAGTTTTTGTCGACAAGAACATAGACCTGATGGTTTTTGCAGTCATACCAAGTTCAGAGGCGTCATATTAGCAGTGGGTGTGAACTGTCACTTCTTTGCCGCCATATGGAAACAATTTCACAGTGACTTTCAGTTTGTTATTGGCTACTGTCACTAAATCATTTTACCATTTTGTGAAAAGTAGGCCAAATTTTAAAACTTTCAAAAACCTTACTTATTTTCCCACTATTGTTTACCCACACGGAAGCATCTCATTGTGAGTTTAGTACTTTCCAAGTGGTGTCGATGACAAATCCAAGTACTTCCTAACATGAAATAATTCTTCCATTATGTGGAAATTGTAATCAAGTGTTTTAATAATTCAATGCCTAAGTTTGTTTTCTTAGCCTTAAAAATATATATCCATGACTTTCCTCTAATGAAGTCTACTGGAGAGCCTACAGTTTTGACTTGGCAATAATATTACCTTTGTAATTGGGCGGGGAGTCTTCATTGAAAGAGAGTTGTTCCCAAGGAAGTCTGTTTGGGGAAGTACAGTCTTTACCTGTTGCCTGGGGTGGGGTTGGGGAACCATGTAAACATGTGGAATCCCAGAGACCCCGTGATGCGATGGATTCCTCAGATCATTGTAAAGGGGAAGGCTACACTTGCTATTCTCACTTAGAGAAATTTTCAGTGACACTTGTAAATGCTGCAAGTGTTAGATTGCTATATTAGGACTTGTGTAGTTTCAGAGTTTTGACAGCAGCTCACTGGACAAGATGAGATAACCACTGACATATAGAGGGCATCAACGTGAACTGATGAGCAAACTTTTCTTGCTCTCATGATGACACTTAGCGTAAAGGACACGAAATTCATATTCAGTTTAGGAAGACAGATTAGAACAAATACCAAAGCAAATGTCAGCTTTTATATCTCTTAAGTAAGATTAGAAGATAAAAAATAAGTAGTCACAATAGTGCACATTGCAGTTACTAAGTGGAATGTAGAGTTTAAAGGAGGAGGCATTTTAAAAGTAAATTTCATCTAATGTTACTCTCCCTAAATAGGAGATAGCATGGGGAGTCTTTATCCAGCCAAATATATTTGAAAAGGAACTTGTGTCAGGACAGAAAAACAAACCTATAAGGACGTGGAGGCTTTGTTGTATTAAGGAATGTATGATTTGTGGTTTTGTCAACTGTACAGGCTGATTTCTGGACTTAGTGTACATTTTCCTGTGAAAGTCTGGTATGTGTCTAAGCACCGAGTGTTGACAAGCCCTTGTGGTCTCATTCTAGTCACTGGACTTCTATCTAGCCTCTTGCATGTACATAGGAATTTATAGACTCATGCTGAAGGGATTCTGTATTTCTCAGTCACCCTGCATGTGGGTGGTCCTCAAGTTCCAGGGGACTGTTGTAGACTGTGGTGCGGTTTGGGGTTGCAAAGGTCACAGAATGGATGAGTTGTCATCTTGACCTAGCCCATGATGACATTGCTTTGAATAAGTTCCTCAATCCTTCAAGAAGCGCTGTCATCTGCAGAGTGAGGGCTGTGGACTAGTGGCTTTAATGTTCTCTTCTTGAAATCCTGCATGATGAGTCTGGTTGAACTAAGGGAGAGAAATCAGTGTGTGTGTGTGTGTGTGTGTGTGTGTGTGTGTATTGTGCAGGAAGTTTATAGGGTTTAGGTGGGAGAAACACAAGGTGGAGGCTCTGCTAGATGCAAGATTGTGTTATGGGAGATCAGAGAATCGGCCCAGGGTGACTGACCCATCCGTGATTTCCTGAGTCAACAATAGCTGGCACAATAATGATCAATATGCAGTGAATACCGAATGATTTTGCATGAATTTTCACACATAATGACAATTTATTTTTCCTGATTATCTTCAGTAGTATTTAGAGCAAAAAGGTGATGACACCAGACTAGTTTTACAAAGTATGCTTGCACCAGTATGTTCCACTGCTTTCTTGCAAGCTTTGTAGAGACAGGAGAAGCCAAAGCTCCATTTGAAAACCCTGAGTCAAATGAGATGGAGAGATAGAGGGAGAGGGTGTGTGTGTGTGTGTGTGTGTGTGTGTGTGTGTGTGAGAGAGAGAGAGAGAGAGACAAACAGACAGACATTGGTGTCAGATTTTAATGGAGGTTGAATTATTTCTGGATTACAGTTTGCTTATATTCTGCAAAGCAAGAGTCTCCAGTTGTGAGAGCAAGAATTCAGGCAGTGTCTCAAGTTTTGATCCCTGATGGTTCTCCTTCCCTTTTTCCAGCAGGAATTCTGGGAATTGGACTGTAACAAAATCATTAGTAAGACTTCCAAGAACCTTGAGTGCAACCAGAAAAAGGAAGTGTCTACATCTCATATATAGGTGAGACTTCTTGGGTCATTGTTCTGTTAATGGAATCTCTTTACTAGCAAGTTGTGTTTTGGAAAACTAATTAGTAGAAGGAGTAGTACACATAAGGAATAGAAATTCTGTACCTCCTCTCTTGCTGTATCCTCATCATAGTAGGCCCTGAGTATTAAATGTGCAGTAAGGGACAAGGCTTTCCACTCCCCCACCTGTGTTCCCATAATAGAGTAGTACACACAAAGAACCTATATTTAACCATATTGAGTAAATTAGAAAAAAAAAGTTATTGATGATGTGAATGGGCGTCCACGGGCAGTCATTGCCTTAGTCATAGCTGGAACCCAGATAACCCTGTTTTGGCATTATTAGAGCCAGGGGAACTGCAATAAATACAGCTTTTGTCCTTGGGAATTCATTGGTTTGGGGGTTGGGCAAAAAGGGAGCAACAGATCTAGGTTTGAGTTATCAATTAGGTGATGCAACGTGATAGGTCCTACATTAGAGTATTGGCAGCTAGGGTGTGTGAGCCACAATATGACACACTATGACAGTGAGGTTGTGTGTCACGATGAAGGAGCATCTGTGTTGGAGAAGCTTATGTGGAATGAAATGAAACAGCAGATGACAAGACCAGGAAGACTGGCTGGGTCAGCAGGTAAAATGACTCTTGTGAGTATGTTAACAGCAACAGGACTGTATGGAAAGGAAGCTTATGGTGAGAACTAGTCCCATGGGTTGTGTAAAATTGGAAATTAGTGAGAAACTATATAAAGTGCAGATAGGGCCTATGTACCTTTAATTCAGTGGATGATTTCAACCTTATTACAGTCCTCCTAAATCAGAAAGCCCATAATTAGGGTAGTTGAGTAATTTATCTGAGATGATGTGATCATTAAGTGGTAGAGCTGAAATTCAAACCCTGACAGTCTCATTCCACAGACAGAGCTGAACCACTAACTCTCAAGTCAAATGCTAGAATCCACTGTTTAGTCCAAACTGAGGGCCAGGGTCAAGGCTAGGGCTTCCGGGAGGCAACTAGAGTGCCAGAAACTCAAGTCATCAAGATGGCAAAGAAGGATCTTATAATGGTTGGAGTGCAGAGCATCTGTGCAAGAATGCCAAGGTAAGACCCCAGCCAAAAATCACATGTGCATAGACTCTTGGTTTGTGATTTGGGGTAGAGCAGGAAAAGGCAGTGGGTGTAGGATCAGGTTGTGAGCCTATAAGGAAGTTGAACAGGTGGGCAGATCAATAGAACTAGGAGTTGATTGTTGATATGAGAATAGGAACTCTGCCATCTGCCATGGCTTTAAATATCCTTTCTGGTGTAAGTCAATAAGAATAGGGAGTGGGTATCTCTTTGCTCAGAGGGAGACAGGATTCTGTTAGTTGTCAGGTACTGTTAGGGAAAGACGAGCTAACATTTGCAGAGCAGGTGCCATGTGTCTTGTGTACACAGTCTCACTACATCTTCAGTAGAATGCTGAGCCAGGAAGTAGAAGCTTGGAGAGGTTATTGTACTTGCCCAAGCTGTTAGAGCCAGAGTGGGAAGTGAAGGGGCTGGCACAGAATCCCAGATCTGTGTGAATCCAGACCTCATCGTGGATTCCCAGGGAGTCATCCTGGTCCTTGCAAGGCAAGATAGCTTTCAAGGCTATGTAACAAAAAAGGAAGAAGTCAGCAGGGCATATGACCATGGGAGAAGAGAGAGCTGACTTTGAGATATCTGATTAGAAGAGACCATGTGAATAGAATTGTCCCATAGGGCTTGCCCTGATTTGGCACATCACTGAATAACCCAGTAGCTGTTTTTCCCCCTAGTGCAGGCTTTCAGTTGTTATGCAGAGTAAATACATTGGCAGGTCACATGTTTAGAAAGCTTACTTTTAGTCCCTGAATTCATTTAAAAAGAATGGATCTCTGCAACTGCTGTGGGTTGGATTCACCTTTAAACATACAGAAGTCTTGTCCTTAAATATGAAAAGTAAGAAGTAGATATACATGGCATTGAGAATATGCACCAGAGATGCTGAATGTTGTAAGTATGGAGAGCACATTACAGCTACAAAGGCCTATCCTTGAAGATGTTCTAAATGGAATGATTCACTAAGGCAATATGAACAATGTCTTGTAATTCTCTAGCAGATGTATGGGCAAATTCTGTCTGCTTAGGTGTATGACTGAATGTGTGCATTAGTCTGTGTGTATAGGAAGAGAAAGGGAAATGAGAAAATTTATGAAAATAGACATATTTGTGAAGATCTCAGTCTTTTTTTCTTAAACTAAGGAGAGTGAGAACTCTCATCTCTTGGTCATTCCAAATACTGGCAGTAGCCAGGGTTGGGCCAAGCTGAAGCTAAGCTGGGAACTCAGTCCAGGTCTCCCACATGGGTGGCAGGAACCCAAGTATTTGAACCATCACTGCTGAATTCCAGAATGTGCATTGATAGGAAGCTGAAGGTAGGAGTAGGAGTTGGATCCTGATATCAGATGTGGGCACGCCGATGTAAGGCACTGGTGTGTTTATTTGCTTATTTTTATTTAAGGATTTATTTACTTGAAAAGCAGATTTTGAGGGAAAGAGAAGTCTTCCATCTTCTGTCTTACTTTCCAAATGCTCAGAATAGCCAGAGATGGTCCAAGCAGAAGCCTAGACCAAGAAACTCCATTCAAGTCTACTTGGGTGACGTTCTGTTGCCTCCCCAGGAACATTAGCAGTAAGCTGAA